>NW_027423725.1:3330000-5817500 GCF_013202065.1 Cotesia typhae
TTCACTTGAGCCAAGAAAATATTTTTCTTTCTAATAATTCTTTTTTAGCGAAAAAAAAATTTTTTTTGACACAAAAAATTTTACTTATTCCAACAAAATGAATTCTCTTGCTTTCAGAAATATGAATTTTGATCCAAAAAAATTTATTTAAGCCAAGAAAATATTCTTGTCTTAAGAAAATTCAGCCTCTTACTCCATAAAACTAAATATCTTGATAAAGTTAATTTTCATAAATATGTTTATTGATTAACATGTCTAATGGGGAGATCAAATAATATTGAATCATTCTTTTCCATTCAATGTGTATAATTGCACGCTCAAATAATATAAAATAAATATCAAACATTCAAGAGAAAAATTTTCTCAAGATGACAAAACTTTTTCTCGGTTAAAGTAGATGACACTGCTTCCCTAAAGTATTTAAAAATCTTGATCAAATAGAAAAATTTATTGTATCAAATATTTATGATAAGTTGAATTAAGAAAAAATTACTTCCACCAAGAATAGAATTTCAAGAAAAATTATTACTCCGGCCAACACAACTTTGGTCTTCTTTCAGGCACCCAAAAATTTTTTTGAGCCAAGAATTTTGTTCTCCAGTCAGGAAATGTTTCGTTCTGGGCAAAAGGGCGATTGAAAAAAAATTATTTTTTCCTTGGCCTTAAAAGTGTAAAATTTACTGAAACAATGAAAAATACAATTTTTTGCTGTACGCCTGAATGGAAAAAAAAAAATTTTAATCAATCGGAGCTTAACAAAATTTCTTTTATCATTTTCAAACTTCCTGTTTTAATATCGAAAATGTTAAACAGGCCGTAAAAATTGAAAATAGACTCCGGGGACTGACAATCTAACTGCAGTCAATAATTTTTCAAATTTTTGATTTTCATAGTTAGAAATTCAAAACTTTTAACTCTGAAGTAGAAAGTTAGAAAATGAAAATAAAATTTTTTTTCTATGAATACCCTTTCTGTTTTGTCTTTTTTTTTTGGAAAAAAAAGTCGTATTTTTAATCGATTTTATTTGTCATGATTTTAAAGAAGTAGAAACATGGTATTTTTATGAGATTTTTTGCTATTTTTAGTGAAAAAAGTAGTCCTTGACCCTTGAATGAAGAATACAATATCCTTGGATGGAAACTAAATCATTGTTAGTGAAAGAAAAATTTTCTTTTGATAAAGAAATTAATTGTATCAATCATAGATAATAATATATAACTTTTAGATTTTAGTTTCTTAAGACAAGATGACTCAATTCAAAACAATAAATTATTAAAGCAAATCAACTTGTTGTCTTTATAATTAATTTTTTGTTTCTAGAATGAAAAAATTTTCCACTCACAATTCCCACACTATATGGCTCAATTTCGACCAAAATTCAAAGAACTTTCATTCAACATTTTTCATACACTAAATTTTTATTTTGTACATTCTTATTTTTCATACAGACACAATTTTTATTATTAATCTTCATAGTCTCTTTGAACCTCCCGTCTCATCCTCATACATTATCTGATATTAATTTTAATATACATGAACACTTGTAGAGTCTAGTTTCCCGGGTATTTTTCACACGGCTCTCTGTGGGAATATTATCATCTCTTTATATCCTGTATTCTGTCACACATTAACATCCCAAAACATACCGACGATGACAACCCCTACTGTCTCTAAGAAATACTTTTTAGACACAGAATCTTCATTGAGACAAAAACTTATTTGGTGGGCTTACATTCTTACGTAAACACGGAACAAAAAATCCAAAGCAAACACCAAAAATCTAAATTGATATCAGCCACGAAGTACTAAATATAAAATTATTTTTTGTCTCAAAAACAGGTATATACTTTTTTTTCCACTTATTCCATTCTTCTATAAATATAAAAGGTTAAACAATAAAATAAAATTTTCAGGCGGATTTTAAAATCCTCAGCAGGTTTTTTTTAGCTAAACAGGTTTTAATTCTATTGACACTATATCCTTTTAAAAAAATGAGGACCAAGAGGACCTGCATATGAGGATCACATCTGTCAGACTGCGGAAACGGCTGCAACCGTGTAGCTTCCGCTACTACACTACTAGTAGGTGTCATGTTACTTTGTCCTCAACAGGGGTTAATACACTTTCAATATCTCCGCCTTATTTATAAATAATATTTTACCTCTCGAAAAAATTATTCTTCGTCCTACTGAACACAAAAAATTTATTTAAATATTTAAAATATGATTTATTTTTTTTTCTCACATCAAAATTAAAATATGCGCTTAGAATTAAACCTGCGCTAAATTTTACGATAAAATGATTCTATAAGATACATAAATATATATGTGTATACATATGTATAGGTAATATGTACATATAGACATAGTCGTATAATGTATAACATAGTGCTGTCGCTTGGTAGTTTAAGATAAAAGAAAGATCAGAATGCATCAGTACAGATAAGGACAACCGAACGTTGACAAAGGATCCTATCTGTAATCAGTTTGGAAGGCTGCATACCGCATACAAAAACAAATGCATAAATGTATTATTTTACTTTTTTTATTTAGCTTTTTTAAAACCTGATTTTGTTTTGCTTTATTTAACTTTTCTATACGCCACGATTTTAAATTATGAGAACAAAGAAAATTTTAAAATTGTAGAGAGGACGATTTATTCATATATAAACACATAAACTTTATGAACACTAGAAATTTAAATTTCTAGGCGCCTTGATTTTTTCGCCAATACTAGTGTAAAAAAAAGTTCCTGAAAAGTTCCGAAATAGTTCCTGGTCTGGAACGTTCCTATGATAAGATAGTCCGGAACATCCCCGGAATCCTTTTTCAAAGTTCTCGAAACAGTTCTGGAACATCCATGGAACACTTCAGGAACTTCTCAGGAAAATCTCCGGAAGATTTATAGAATATTGCTGGAATACTTATAGAATTAATTGGGAATTTCTACAAAATATATTGGAAACATTTGGGGGAAATGATTAAAATATTCCTAGAACATCTCTCGAATACTTCTGGAACATTTTCGTAAACGTCTGGATTATGTCTGGATTTCTTTCAGAATAAATCGAGAATAGTTACAGAACATTTCCGGCACAGTTATGAAATATTTCTGGAATTCTTCCGGAACAAATCCGGAATACTTACAAAATATACTAGGAATACACCGGGGACACGCTCAGAATATTCCAGGAACATCTCTCTTTGTAACTATTCCCGATTTGTTCCGGAAGTATTCCAGGAATTTTCTAGAAGTATTTCGGAAATGTTCCAGAAGGGTACCGGAGATGTTCCGGAAGTATTCCCAATCTATTTTGGAAGTATTCCAGCGATGTTCTATAAGTTTGCCGGAGACTTTCCGGAAGTGTTCCATGAATGTTCCGGAACTATTTCGAGAGTATTGCAAAAGTATTGCGGGGATATTCCGGATTATCTTATCATAGGAACGTTCCGGACCAGGAACTATTCCGGAACTATTCAGGAAACTTTTTTTTTACCCTGGAATTTCCAACTTTTCTGCTTTTTATTCGCCTTGACATTTCACATCGAAATTTTTCATTAAATTTTATAAATTTTAGTGATAAATGAATTTTTCCTATGTCACATGGATATTTCTATCATGTTAATAAAGAAAAAATTCCCATGTTACCATTGGAAAAATTCCTATGTAAAAATAGGAAAAATCCCTATGTTTTTTTCACCGTATAGGTTTACGGAGTCATCGTAACAATTTTGATCTTTTTATTTTTTCTAGCTCGAATTTTACTCATAAGTGTCTATACTCTCTAAAAATTTGAATCTTTGACTTTTATAAAAATTAATATCTGATTTGAAATTCTTCTGGCGTAAACACCTTGAATGAGTTAAGATTAAATCACAAATAATATTCAATTTTAAGTATAAGAACAGCAGTAATGATAAATGTTACGAGATTGCGAAGTTTGACACCGATTGACTGAATTTAACTAAGTTATGATACCCATCCTCAAAATGAAAAATGATCAGAGAGATCTTTTAAGCGCTATATTACAGGTTACAGATACACAAATAATAAAAAAAAAAAAAAAAAAAAGAAAGAAAAATGAAAATATAATGGACGTTAATAAAATTTTATTTATAATATATAATATATTAAGATAATTATTAAGTATACAAGGATTATGGTTTATCGATTGCTCGTTAGGGCAGTTCAAGGTAAATAACATCAAAGAGTATATAATGTAGTTAAGAGGAGGATGACAGGTTTCCGAGACAGGTTGCAGAAGACAAGGCCTCAGCGATACACTATACGTATATATTTTATGGATTGTATATGTATATATGTATAATAGTATCCTCTCAGATTCCACACGATCGGCCTCACACATGAGCACCCATTGTTATCTTACTCTTTGAGTAATGTACGTCATTGGTATTCTCATTTGGTCTTTTCACGGGCAAATAATGTCTCGAAATGCCCACTAACATTTACCAATGCCAATAAAAATAATAACTATTATTATATGTATAAGGTGCAATTACACAATCATTTTTTATTGATAGTCATCATTTTTGTTTTTTCGTTCAGAAGTAATAAATAATTATTGATTTAAAAAAAAATTTCTTTTTCTCCCAAGTCATGGAAGAGTTGATCAGAAATTTCAGAATATATAATATAAATAAAGTTTTTTACTACTGTTAATTTAAGGAGGTACTGTGCAAAATCACTTTTTTTGCAATATTCCTCAATTTCTAAATACGCGTACTTTTAAACGTCCTCTACACAAATAAATTTTTTTTAGTAGTCCTTGCAGTGCTAATTTTCGAAATATTAGCATTTAAAAATCGTACATCTAATATGTATTCCCTATCCTGAGCGTAGTTAGAGTGAACATTTTATCAAATGTTCAACCATACTTTTCTTAGGATTTTTTTGAAAAACTGAGAATATTTAATTGAAGTTCTCGTGCAAAAAGAAATCGTCTTAAAATTTTTATTTGTATAAGATCTAAAACGTGACACAAACCAAGACTTTTTTAAGACGCTGAAAAAAAAATTCTGAGAACAGATTTTTTAAATTTGGTTCTCGAATTTGTGATGAAAATTAATTTTTAGACGATTTTACGACTTTCTAACCGCTACATTTTTGAGTACACTCTTTCTAAATTGAATTTGAAGTTGTTGAAAACTTATTATCGGACAATTTTAAGACTTTTTTAAGACGCTCCATGTTAGTTCATCTTAAAATGGTCTCGAAAAATTTTTTAAAACTTTTTTAAGACTATTTTAAGATTTTTGTGAAACTATTTTAAGATTTTTTAAGACTACTTTAAGATTTTTTTTTAATTCATACCAAATTTGAGAACCAAATTTAAAAAATCTACTCTCGAAATTTTTTTTTGGCTTCTTAAAAAAGTCTTACAATAGTCTTGGTTTGTGTCACGTTTAAGATCTTAAACTAACGACAATTTTAAGACGATTTTTTTTTTTTTAGACGGGTTATAACAAGTATTTTTTAAAAAAAATATAATAATCGAGCGGTATTTATTTTCTTATAAAAAATGTTCAAAGTTAGCGACTTTCGATATTTTACGTGACTGGAAGTAACTGAGCGATAGTCTGTTAAGAGAGGCAGCACTAGTGTGTCAGAAAGAAACCAGTAGCCATAACCTATTGGTGTATTTATTTGCCTCAGTACTTCCTTAAGAGCAGTTTTTTCAGTAAAAAAAAAAAAGAGCTTTTATAATCTAAGACAAAATTTGAGAAGATTCTTATGTTATCCACTTTGAATCAAAGAAATATTATAAATATCCAGTTATTATTTACAATAACTTTGATGAAATAAATGATGGATGTATCACCTTCAGCAAAAATAAAAATTCCCTGTAATTGACAGGGCCCCAACTATTGACACCCTATTTAATTTTATTATTTCATTATTAAAATCTGTGAATTATCACAATGTTTGATTTTCCATGACAATTTTACATATTTTTGAAATTAAAAAATAGTAAAATTTAGTTTCAAGGTAAAAACTATTTACCGCAAAAAAATTTTATTTTTTAAAGTAGGCCAAAATCGCTTGAACGTTTGTAATTTTTTAACAATATTCTTTTATTGTGATATGATGGACGACTGACTTTAACCATTATATTATTATTTATTTAAATAAAACTCTGACGGAACCCAGTTTTCTCATTTTTAGGCGAGAGTAGAGCTTGCGCTTAAGGTATAGTATCCTCGCCAGAGTCGTTTTTTTAGGATTTTTTTTAAATTTTGGCAGATTAATGTTCATATAATTCTGCATCGATTGGCGCAATTTGAAAAATTTTAACCAGCTAGTTTCAGAGATATTTAATTTCAAAGTTTGAGTTTTGAACGCTCTTATACATTACGGTATACGGGGTATCCAAAAGCTTACCTACAAACATTTTTATATCTCGGAAACTTTTCTTAGGATCTTTTTAAAAAACTAGAGTAACGTTAACTAACAACTAATCAATTTTTTAAAAATAATTCCATTGAGAATTACCACACACTTTCAGAGATATTTATTAATAAGTAATGAAAAATTTACCAGACTTTAGTCGAGGAAGGGATACGTTAATAAAGCTATGGCAACAACGCAAGTTTTGAGAGCCGCGAAAAAAGTATGAGACGCGCATGCGTTGAAAAATTTGAAAAATTTAATATACGTCAGGTGTAAAATTATAGTTATTAATTTTATTTATTTAAAAAAAAAATAAAAATGATTATTTTATGAAAATAAGTATTTTTCTATATTTATTAAAAATTCAAAAAAGTTGACAATTTTAATATAACAATATAGATTAATCTTTCATAAATTATAAAAATGAAAGTCAGATGAAATAATAAAAAATAGTAAAATTTAAAATCAGTTGATACATCAACACAAAAAATTTAATTACTGATTTTTCTGAAAAAACAAAACAATACTGTCAATTATTTTTTTTCAGACATTGTAATTATATTTCCTAATAAATGTGTGTAAATAAATAAATAAACGCATGTATCAAAACAAAGGTTAGTCTACAGCTGGTCCAAAACACTAGAGTGTAACCACTATAAAATATCTTAACGTTCATGCAGTGTTGCCAGACTTTTCAAACGATCAGTTTCTCGTTGGTGATTGGCTAAAATAAGTACATAAACAGCAAAAAGTTTTAGGCTTGTCAATAATAAATCTCAAGTATATGTACCGTACACTCTGACATAAACTTTTGACTACGGAAGTCGCGATGGTTCTACCTTAAGGCAAGCAGTATTCATGATCACTTATAGTGTCAATAATTGGGGCTTTTACCTCAATACTTTATGAAATTAAGTGTCAGATCATCATTTTTTGACAAATTTTTGCGGCTTTTCCACTATTACCTTGATGACTAAACGAGAAGAATTTTATGTCGATAAAAAGAGTGTATCTATTTCATTTGTTTATCATAAAAATTTCTCTCTGATCAATTATGTATAAAATGAGTTTAAAAAATGAAAAAAAGTCATGTAAGATACTAAAAACAAGTTTACGAATCAGTAGATATCAGGTCATAGAATGTTAAACTAAAAATATTCGAGATGACGAGGTGAAGGAGAATAAGGAGAATGGGTAGTATCGAGTTGGGCGGGCCTGAACGAATGGGGTATAAAGTAAAACATAAATGCGTTACGACGTCTGACGTCTCGTGGCTTGGTGAACTTTTTCCGCATTCGGTTCCGCACGTCTGCCGCAGTACCGCACGCGGATTGTCCGACTTGTCAGCATGGAACACCTCGTCTTAACGCGATGCTACGTTGATACACGTGACTGCGGCCCATCCCATACCTATACTATGGCTCTGTATCTGGATTTACTTGCCTGATCTTTCTTCATCGTTGTCGTCTACTCACCTAGCCACCTCAATGATTTTGTATGTAATCGGCCAGCGAACCCATATTACCGACAGTTCACCATCACTTTTAACTTTTTTTTTTTCATGCGGTTTTAGTTTACGTGGTCTATATTTAAGATATTTAATATTATTTATTCGTACTTTCATTTATCAAAAAAAAAAAAAAAAATTAATAATGATAATAATAAGAATTGTGTCAGAATAACTTGAAAATAATAATTTTTTAATTCATAACGATGTCAAATGAATAATTATGAGTACGTCAAAAAAAAAACCTTTTGTATATAAAAGATAATAAAATGGAAAGAGACATATTTTCATGACACAAAATGCATCGGAGACTGATAAATGGTAAAGAAATGGAATGAGACAGATATTCAGGAGAGATAAAATCCAGCGAAGGCTCTGCAATCAATTTTTCTTCAAGTGCTGTAGACCTTTCATTATACTCTTTCCTTTTTTCTTACACTCTTCTTACTTCGGCTCCATTGATGAGAATGTCAATTAATCGATTATCAAAAGCATGCTTGTGCTAATAAGAAGTTTGTAAGTAAAAGCACGTCTAAATCCAAGATAATCATCATCATATGAAAAAAAGTTGCGGAATTACTCCGGTGATCTGCCGGAAATACTGAGTAATTTATATTTTGACACAAATCTAAACTCCAGAAGAATTTCCGATGAATTCCGGATGAAATCGTAATTGATCATTTTATAAAAAACTACACGGTGAAAAAAACATAGGGATTTTTCCTATTTTTGCAAAGAAAAAATTCCTATGTTGACATAGAAATTTTTCCAATGTTAACATAGGAATTAATCCAATATTAACATAAGAATTTTTTCTTTATTAACATAATAGAAATATCCATGTGACACAGGAAAAATTAATTTATCACTAAAATTAATGTAATTTAATTTAATAATTACAAATTTACATAACAATTTTCTCATTTGAGCAATTTCAGTTAATTTAAAAGTAAAACAGTGATATACAGTCGGTATGTGATAAAAAAATTCGAGGAAATTTTTTTCAAATTTTGCTTTACATTTCGAAAAAATTTAAAATCCAGCAGATTATGGACGGTGTGGCTTAAATTGCCATAACTTTTTCAAAAATTGACTTATCGGGATGTTTTTTTTTTCAAAATTTTTTTTATTAAATGTTCTTTTTGGAAAAAAATTAAAAAAATTATTCGAACCTATCTTCATCGTTATTTTTTAGATTTTCTGAAAAAACTCCGAATTTTTTGATGATAAACATTTTCAATTTCATTTTTCTCTCTTTTATATGAAACTTTGACATTTTCTACAAATGACCTGAAAATTTCAGAATAATGTTTTTTCAATTTCTATTTTTTTTCAATTGAAAAAAAAATTTTTTCATGTCATAAATGAATTTTTCCTATGTCACATGGATGATTCTATCATGTTAATAAAGAAAAAATTCTCATGTCACCATTGGAAAAATTACTATGTTAACATTGGAAAAATTCCTATGTAAACATAGGAATTTTTCCTATGCAAAAATAGGAAAAATCCCTATGTTCTTTTCGCCGTTTACAGTAACAATCGGAAAAATAAATATCTAAAATTGGTAGGAATTTTACTCTATCTATTTCTAGCTTTAAGTCAACAAAAAATCCATTAAAAATCTTTAGAATTTACTCCGGAATTTTTCGGGATTCCCTTAAGTTATCGTCATTGATAATAAATGGACAAAATTATTACTCACTTTTGCAAATCTTTCTAGAAAATTGTGTGAATTTTCATCAATTGCTGAATAAAATCAATAGCACGTTTATTCTGCTTATCTCAAGCCTGAATTCCATGACATTAAATTTAACTGTCACTTGACAATTTTTTAATTTTATTTAACAAAAAAATTTGTTCCAAAGAACTATTTTAAAAAAATTGCATTTTTTATTTTTTTAAATTTCTAGATGTCAATTTTTTTAATAATTTTTTTCTTGTCATAATTTATTTGATACAAAAATTTCAAAAATTATTAAATATCTGCTAAATTAATTTTCATCTGAAATCCACAGAAATTCCTACAAAAGTCTGCAGAGTCTTCTTCGCAATTCTTTCGAATTCCCGTAAGTAATATTAGTAATCCGAAAAGAAAAATAAAATAACCCGCTTTCTCGAATGTGTGAAATCCGAAAGAATTCCGGCAAAGTTTTTAAGAGTCTGCTCCGGAATTCCTTCGGAGTTCTCCAAGAATCATTTATAAATTATAGAATGAACTACAATTCATCATTCCATACAGAAAACTATATCGAGCCATATCTACCAAAATCCAGCTGAAATTCTACATATAGAGAAATAGTTTCTAGTGATCAAAAATGTCATATTTATATTAATTTTTTTTTCCAATGGTTACTGCAGTGTTTAATAAAATTATCACTGATAATTTCATCCGGAATTCATGGAAAATTTTTCTGGAATTCAGGTTTTTGTCAAAATATGAATTCTTTCGGAATTCCGGCAAATCACCGGACTAATTCTGCAACTTTTTTACAATATTGGGGAGACAACATCCATTGCATTATTTTGACTTTGTTTTATGTAAATTTTTTAATTTTTGAGTTTTGTCTTCTTTTTGCATGGATGAAAATTGAATGCATGAAAATTTAAGAACTTCGGAGAAAAACAAATTTATAAGATGGAAAGTCCGGCAAGAAACAAAATAGGTAAAGTAAAAAAGAGTATTAAAGGGCCTTAGCGTGACCGCATAGCCACGCGTGGTATCTGATGTCTAGAGTACACGTATACTGAACACTGTAACCTTACTCACGCGATCCGAACTGGCAACGTGATGCTCTTCATCTTCATTTAATTCTTCTTCCTAGTAGTGCAGTCTGCAGTCCGTAGTCGATGGTAGGTGCAGAAGACCCCAGCGAGCTTATGACTTAAAGATTTCTCAATTATCTGTTATGTGCACATAGTTCTTTACTTTAATCCAATTCGCAGAGCCTTTATGTTCCTGCTACATCGTCACGTTATACAAATGTCTCTATTTGTTCATTGTACCACACGATATCATGTTTTATACATTTTTAAAATATTTCCGAGCACGAAACACTTCAACCGCTTTTTATTGCATTTTTTGGTTAAATTGTATTTATTAAGCGTTAAATGAACTATTACTTTGCAAATTCATTTTTAGAGTTATTTCTTTATCAGGCAATTTATTCTTGATAAAATCATAAAATTAAAACAAATACGATAATGAATTCGTTTTACTGCAAATTACTTTATAATTTTATTTTTCAACTTTTTGGAATGTTTTTTTTTTTTTTTTTTTTTTTTTTAATTACATTTCGTTAATTCTTGCACAGAAAGAAAAATTTCTTGACTGGAGAACAACCGAAGTTGTATTGGCCGGAGTAAATTTTTTTCTTGAAATTATATTCTTGGTAGAAGTAATTTTTTCTTGATTCAAATTATCACGAATATTTGATTCAATAAATTTATATATTTGATCAAGATTTTTAGATACTTTAGGGAATTAGCGCCACCTACTTCAACTGAGAAAAAAATTTTCTCACCTTGAGAAAATTTTTCTCTTGAATATTTGATACTCATTTTATATTATTTAAACATGCAATTAAACATATTAAATGAAAAAAAATTATTCAATATTATTTGATCTTCCCATTTGACATGTCAATCAATAAAAATATTAACGAAAATTTACTTCTATCCAGACATTTAATTTTTTGGAGCAAGAAAAAAATTTTCTCGAGACAAGAAAATTTACTTCTATCAAGAACTAAATTTTTTGGAGCAAGAGGCTGAATTTTCTGAAAATAAGAAGATTTATTTGATTTAAATAAATTTTCTTGGATCAAGATACGTATTTCTTAAAGCAAGAGAATTAATTTTGTGGGAATGAGTGAAATTTCTTGTCAAAAAACAAAATTTTTTTTTCACTCAAGAAAATAATTAGGAAGAAAGATTTTTTCTTGGCTCAAGTGAACCGTTTTTTTTTTTTTGTGTGCGAAAGTTTTTCTTATATTGTCTAACATATCTATAGTTATCTTTTGATAAACATATAGCTGACATAATTCACAACTAGTTGATAAATATCGCAGAATAACTTCAAAAATACTATCATATTCTATCAGGGCAGTGTTAATTTTTTTTAACCAATTCTTTATGAGCTAGACAAAAAAAAATTTCTTACGCCAACAATACTTAGAACAAGACAAAAGTTATTTTGGAGCAAGAAAAAATTTTCTTGGCCCAAAAAAATTTTATTTCATTCAAGAAATATTCAGTTTTTCTTAATATTTTCTAGAGTCAAAAAAATGTATCCTCAAAGTTATTGGTTTTATCCTATAGGTCCTAAGAAATTTCCCTGATTGAATAAGTTTGGATTTAAAAGTTTATCATAGGATTCAAAAAACTGCGTTGAATGCTACCAATCGCGTGATAATCGATTTATTCATTCAAAAGGAATTGCAGTTTAAAAATTTGAAAAATATTTTTTTATTTAATTTCTATTATTAAGCTCAAAGAGCTTAAATATATTAAGCTCAAAGAGCTCAAAACCATAGAATAGCTACCTCTTTGAGCTTGGAGCACCTAAAATAACAAATAAATTAAATTTTTGAGAATCCGCCTTTAGATAGTCAACCATTTCCCTAATTTTTATTTCTATGTGCAAAAAAATTTGAATAGTTTCAAAAATGGTCTTAAGATATTTGAAGTTCACAAGCTTGAACGTTTTCATAAAAATATAAAAAATCCAATAATAATAATAACAATAATCAAAACTAAGACTTTGAAGACAGCCTCAAATTTGATCATTTCGTTTTGAGAACAAAATTTCATATCTTCTTACAATATTTGTGACTATAATAATTTTCATACTTTTTTGCTACCGAAAATGGAAAAAAAATTTTTTTTTACTCAGAAAATTTTGTAATATTTCCGTTCATATTTTTGCAGAAGTCCTTGATACGTAAAGATTTTTGAAAAATCTCGATTAGTAGATCAATGTTGATAAATTTCTACAAAACCTGATACACCTTAAAAAGAAAATTATTATAAAAAAATTAAAAAAGTTATGTTCTTTAATAATAAGCAGTCTTCACTTAGTATGTCCCACTAATTCAATAAAACTTAATAAAGCATCCACTTTACTGCTTAGCATCTCAAAGAATGATCATAAAATAATTAATTTTATTATTCGAAGATTTTTACTTTATACCTGTTAATCGGAATTGAATGCTAATGATAACGATCTTATAATAAAGTTACGACATCTATTAATAATAATCTGTAGATATAAACTAATTAAAAATAACAATTATTTTTATTGGTATTTATTATTCGAGTTGTTACCAGAGAAACATATCAATTGAATCATATGTGATGAAGTAGTCCCGATGCTCCTGGTCACAATCGCCTCCACCCACGGAGACCGCCTGTTGATTATACAACCGAGCTTTTAATATATTTATATAGATATATACACATCGAAACTTTGGAATTCGAAACTCTTTAGCATAGAATGATTGAAACCGAAGTTCAATGGCCGTTTAACCATCAGCATCAGCATCAACGGCAACAGGAGCAAGAGCATGCGCAGCCTTAAATATATATCTAACTATACCGAAAGGTTGAAAAAGAAAGAAGAGATTTTTTAATGGTTAGAATACCATGGCCTGTATGTCAACTCGATAAGCGACGAATATCAATCACACCCATTAATGTAGAACCACACGTGGTTGGAGCTGAGGTGTTTCAAGATGATTAGAATTAATGAAATATTATATCAGGACGGCAGGTGCTTTTTTAACAGTGTACTTGAATTATTTTCTAGAAATATACAGCAATAAAATTTGATTACGATCATACATAGGTATAGTAATAGATTCATGTGATCATCACTCTGGTTATGGTTATAGTATACTATAGTATCACGTGTCATTTGATGTTTTACGATTATGAATTATAACTTCAACCATTAATTCAGCGGAAGCGTATGAGGGTTAAATTAAAAGAAATAACTTTTCTAAGTGATGTTTATGAATGCATAATTTTTTCCTGTTTTTCTTATACTGAAATAATACCAAGTTTCGTCATCATGAAGAGGATTAAATGAGCGACATCTATCATCTGCAACGGACTGTAATGGACTTGCTGACGGCAGGAGGTCCTGAAGAAGAATCTTTAGTTAAGCGACAGTTATCCGTCATTGTCGATTTGCTTTAGCAGTTGCATTTGCTCATGAAACAGTATTTTCAAAAATAAAAATAATTCAAGGTATAATGCTAATGCAATAATGCATCAATGGTTACAATAGAGATTATTCTTATATTTATCTATGAAATTTTGATTATATTTTGTGGTGGAGAAACAAATAAGTATGAATGATTGTTGTTGGCGTAATACGAAAATTCCAAAGGATAGTTGAGTATTTGATGGAGAATGGTAAATAAGATACTGTTTTATGTATTTATGGATTGTTGTTGTCGATGATGTAGGTCAATTTGACGTGAGTGTGCAGGTCCAACAGGACGTTAACTCGACAATTGCGTTTAAAATGCGGTCTGGTTATCGTTACACTGCTAACAGTACATATGAAAGTTATAAGTCAAATGATCCTTTCGGTAAATCACATTGCGGCATAATATCTCGTTTTTCCACGATCTATATATCCACATCCAACAGCGCCGAGAGAAAGACAACCAGAGTGCTGGATAGAGATAGAGAGAAGGAGAGAAAAAGATAGTGTGTTCTAGTCGTCACGACTCTTCCTAAGAGTGACGCGGTTTGTTTCCACTGTCTCAGGATTCATCAGATCTACGCTCCTCAACGATGTAGAGAGTGAGAGGGTGGAGTTTTATCTAGTTGTTGTAGAAACAAGCAAAAAAATAAACATGGAATCGATTCACCTCGCCTTATTTTTGTACCAATCAACGTACACTGCTCTCTTTTACTCAAACCAGAGATATATCTGGGTAAATATATTATGATTTTTGTAACTGGTACTTGCAATTAGGACGCTAAACTACATCCAGGCTTTACCAGCACATGGTGCACGTTAATGTGAACTAATCACCACCCGTCGCTACACCAATTCTCAAAAACACTTCGAGCGACTCGTCGATCAACAAAGCTACTAAAATCATTCGAGCATCAAGAGCTCTGCATTAACCCAATTAACTCATCAATTATCTCGTCTTCATTGTCCCCCTCTCCCCTCATCAAGATCCGGCTGATACATTATCTGGCCCAATGAACTCACAATAACTCTCATTTACTCAGCATTGACACTTTGTGCTTCAGACTACTACTCATCGTGGGTCTACTTCATTTACTCTGGCCATTGATCATCTGATCTACCTATTGTTTTATATTAATCTACTTGCGTCTTTATCTCGATCTAGAACAAGTTTGTCATCTAATCATTAGAGACATCCTCCCATTTAACACACGTCATATCGATTCTATGTCTTGATAAATCATATCAAAAACAACAAACTGATGGGTACCCTCAAGTAATTGATAACTTTTTACTTTATTCTTTTCATAAATAAATAAAATATTCACCAAAAGATAAAATTAATAATTGTAAATTGGACATTATAAATGGAAATACATAATATCAATTTTCATTTTATTGATGTTGCACTCACACTACTAAAGATATTCAAGTTAGGCATCACTAACTCTGCATTAACCCAATTAACTCATCAATTGTCTAGTTTTCATTGTCCTCCTCCCTCCCCATCAAGATCCGGCTGATCGACTATCTGGCTTAATAAACCCATAATACATTTTATTTACACAGCATTAACACTTTCATCCATTTACACCTTACCGTTGTTCTAACTGATTCCATGTGATCACACATTGTTGGCGTCATCCGACATCCATTATTTTATAGATCTACTTTCATCTTAATCTTGATCTGCACTTACTCACTAGTCACTAGTCACTATCATCTTGAAACTGGGCCCTGAGTATCATCCTGACATTATAGTTCTGGACATGAACGCTATCTGATGATCATCAGTAACAACTCGACGTGGATCCACGTCCTACACTGTTGATACACGTCTCATTTTATTCCGTGTGACCTTATCTGAATTCTACGTATGCATTGTTGAATATATATGGCTTACGATGCATCGACTATCAATCCACCGGCTTAAGGTATTTAATGTAATTCTACTTTTAATTTTTTTTTGAAAAATCTGCATATTTTAACAATTGATAAATGTTATAGAAAATTTTAGCTTTCAAAATTATTATTAATACCAATCTATTGTTATAACTTTCCAAAATACTCAAATTAGTCAATTGACGACAAAAATATAATTTTTAATAGATTTGATATAAATCTAACTGTTGCATTTCATAAAATGTGTTGATAATATTTATTATTACAAAGATGATTTAAACTTGGATTAAGATTTTGGAATGACTGTGGAGCACCATCAGAAAAATAGAAAATTGTAGCTGCATAAGAGAAAAAATATTTTACCTCAGATAATGATCCAGACAATTTTTGCAGTTGTAAAAAAGTGAACTTGAGACTTTACTTTGATATCAAACAAAAATAATGCTATCTTAATTAAATATTCAACTTGTGAAATTAAATAACAGGAAAATTGATCAAGTTAAAAAATTGAGCAAACTTACTGCAGTAAATTTTATGTTTTTCCAATGATATGGTCAGTATAAAAGAGCTAACTGGAATATCAAGATATTACTCTTCTCCTCTCCGTACCAAGTCAAGTACTACATTATTTTTTGCAAAGGTAACTTGGTATTTTCATCAGTTTTAATGAAAATTAAGTAAATCTCAAATTTACTATCGTGAACATTTAATTTTTTAACTTTTTTTTTAGCCAAATAAAAAAATTTCACCATGAAATTTCTGTGCTTGGTTGCTGTGGCTGTTGCCTACTATTTGGCTACCGCCGTCACTACCGGTAAGACAATAGAATTTTACACACATTTTTAAAGTGATATTTTAACTAGCTTTTTTTTCTTAAAAAAAAAAATGTTTGAAAATTTTATTTTTGCAATTTTTCAAATTTCTATTGGTCCAAATAAATTGAAATTTTCAAGAAATTTTCAGACATTTTATAAAAATATCCAGTAAAAAAGTTAAACAAATTCACTTTATCTAAAATGAATATATATTTTTTTTTAATTTTAACTTCTAAATTGTGGTATTTTTGTTTCAGATATGGATTCGGACTCTCCGGTAACATAATAATATTATTATAACTATATATAATTATTAATTAACACAGTCAAGAAAACAGACTATATTGTTTTTTAAGTTATTCTTTCTCATTCTACTTTTATTTTCTCGATTCCAGACATGGTACTGAAAATTGATGGTGTCTGAAAATTTTTGTGCTTCAAATAGCTCGATCTACTAAAGGCACACCCTGCTGATAATCGACTATTTACGATGTCATATCAATAATAAACCGTATACTATGCAAAATTTTCTTTTTTATTTCTAAATTAAGTGCTATTATTCAATAAAAATAACATAAAAGATTATTAACGTGAATCAGATGCTGATTATAACGCGTAAGTCGGCGACAGTTGCAGCACAGTGGATTATAAGTGGAAATAATGTGTTGAATGCAAAGAAACAAGTGTTAGTCAAAAGGGCGAAAGCCAGGTATAATATTAATGAGAGTTATATGATAACAGAAAGAGGCACTTGTAAATTGAGTGGTATTACTGTGGTAATAGAAAAAATGTGGAGAATATGGGTTATAGTCTTGTAAAAACTAAAATAGGTATACAAGTAAAAACAATATAATAATAAATGTATAAATCTATGAATTAAGCAGGTCTCACTTCGTCTGTAAGCGTGCTAGTCGTTATTGCTTATGATCATTCAAACCTACCACAGAAACCGCAAAAGTTTGTTTTATCAGAGTTTTCTTTATTTGATGGAGCAAATGAATTTGCGGTTGCTCGCAACCAAAACCGAGAAGACACATCTGGAAGTTGTGTCTGGATCATGTAAGTGCACAGTAAAAAATTTTACGTCGATGCGTCAAAAATTTTTGTGTTAAAAATTTTTATGTTAAATATTTAACACTTTTTGATTTCCCGCTAAGAAAATTAAAAATTTTCAAAAATCGGGAAGTTATTGGTTTTACCCCGTTTTGCAAAAATCGAGTTTTCAACAGATCTCGACGTTTTAAGGTCCTAGGAAGCCATTTCGAGGGTCCCCGAGAGGGTGTTACTGTGTGTGTGTGTGTGTGTGTGTGTGTGTGTGTGTGTGTGTGTGTGTGTGTGTGTGTGTGTGTGTGTGTGTGTGTGTGTGTGTGTGTGTGTGTGTGTGTGTGTGTGTGTGTGTGTGTGTGTGTGTGTGTGTGTGTGTGTGTGTGTGTGTGTGTGTGTGTGTGTGTGTGTGTGTGACCCTCTTATAACTTTTGAACGGCTCCACCGATCGAAAAGCAGTTGGTGGCATTCGATTAGGTTCCACCAAACTTGGATTTCCTGAAAATTTGAACCGATTCAAACAGGTAAATTTCAAGAAATCTCAAAAAAACTGCAAAAAAATTTTTTCAAAAGTGGTTTTTTTGGAATAACTTTTAAACGGCTCTACCGATCGATTTCAAAAACTAATCAGCTCTCAATCTTTTAAAACGACGTCAACCACCTCCAACCGCGTCAAAATCGGTTCACTCGTTCGAGAGATATCGTGAACGAAAGCAATCGAAAAAATTGAATTTTTTAACAAAAAACTCTAAAATTTCACATCTGATCAATTTATGTTAACATACTGTTCATAGTACTTAAAAAACTGCATCGATTGCTGCAAACCGCGTGAAAATCGGTTTAGTAAATTAAAAGTTATAGCAGTTTGAAAATGATTAAAATCGTTTTGTTGGAATTAATATTTAGATTTATTTTTTAGAGAAAAGTTGTACAGGACAACGTCACTGTATTTAGTATACCTGATTTATGTATACATGTTTGTATAGTATACAGTTCACTGTAAAGTCCTGTATTCAGTATACCTGGTTATGTTTCCACTACCCCTTGACCCTTAATGAAGTAGTGGGAGTAAACTGAGTACTGAGGGTACTAGATGTAACTAATAATTTTTCTGTTATAGTTAGTCGAGCTGAACTCTTTCACCATCAAGTGTTAATTGTCCAAATTTAGAATCATTTTATTGCAAATAATTTAACATTGTATTTCTGTCAACTTAAACTCGTTTAATATTGTTCGTTGAGTTAAATTCAGTGTGAAGCTAATTTAATATTAATTAATATATTTATTTTTACTTTGTATCAATAAACAATAAATAAACAATACCTGAGTAGTTATTTCTAACACGTTTTTCATCAGACTTTTATTAGACTTTTGGGCACGAAGAGCTCAAAAGTATCAAACAGCTTATTTTTGAGCTTGGAGAGCTCAAGATATGACAATAAATTTTTGAACTCGAAGAGCTCAAAAACATCGCAAAAGCGGCAAAATTGCAAGCGCGTAATTACTGAACTTAGCGGGAAGTTGCAAGGATGGCCTTTAAGGTCAACCGTTTTCCAAATTTTTTTTGTTAATTTAACACTTTTTTGTTTTAATTTAACACAATAAATGTTAAATATCTAGCACAAAATTTTTTGACACACTGACGCAAAATTTTTTACTGAGTGCTTCATCACGGATATCAAAATGCGTGAGGATTTTAATGATCAACAATTGTATTGTTACCCTATTAGACGTGCCATATTCCAAGACTAGTATGGATTTGTATTTCAGGTCTACCTTGCACGATAATATGCGTTTTGTGTTCACGAAATCCTTCTCAGTCGCAGCACAACGTGCAACGAGTAAGTAAAATATGATATGATATACAAGTAAAGAGTTAGCATCCTTTATCTACTCTTTTGTTATTCTTAAAAAATAGAATAAGAGGGGAGATGAAAATAAAAAAATACTATGTATACTTAGGTATATAACGCACGGAATAAGAATGAGAATGTAGTATGCGACAAGGCGCGAACATTATTCATATAACGAGACAAACTTAACCGCGCATGGATGTATGCTTTTCTGCGGAACTTTCCAACAATAGTTGTTAGGAGTCTGCGGTCAAGGGAATCATAACTGTATACAAAAGTATAAACACTGAAGCTGATTGTAAGGAAGGTATATTGTATACACGCGCGATAAGTGTTTTGTGTATGTTTAAAAGATCATATTGCTGATGTTGTAGATTTTTTGAAGATATCTATAAAAACACCAGCATGATCTTGCAAGTAAAATGCTGATGATCAGCCGTGAAAAGAACTGATAGAAAATGATTTGTTGACCATTTAGGGGAGGCTGAGAAAGGGTTGCTGTTACTCAATGGACCAATCTATCAGCGAGCAATATCCCGGGTCGAAAAATTTAAACTGATTTTAAGCAAAATGATCGGCATTTGAATTTATTGATCTGTATTTGAACTTTTAAAAACATTTTCATCTGTATTTGAAGTCTAAACAACCTTTTAGTAAAATAATTGAGCAGCTATAAATATTTTATGCTGTTTCTAATCTAATGAGACTAAAAAGTTTGATCGGTTTTTAGTCTAGTTAATTTGCACTTGGACTTTATGTATTGTTTTCAAATTCAATATGAAATCTTATACTGTTTTTGATCTACAATTTTAATTCTAAATGTTCAAAGGTCAAAAGTCGACTAAAATGGCGAATTATAATTTTTTTGAGTTTGAAGTATCTTATTAAAAATTATTATAAGTCGCATTTATTTGAAAAAATAAATCAAATTATAATATATTCATGCACTCTCTTGTTTAATAAATTGATCTTTGATCAAAACCTTACATCTGTCATATTTATTTGTCATAGCTCAACATCTCATGAGCTATAAAAGTTTTGTATCTGCGAATATTAGTTGTAGTAATAACTAATAAATTTGTATTAACATACGTAAAATAGTTCTCATTGTTTCATTGGATCTAAATCTATAGTTTTCTAATCATCGATATTAAACACAATGTGAATACATCGACAAGATTAAAATATTGACACGAGGACAAAATTAATATTAAACTTTGTAATTTCACGCATCATTTAATGAGCGGCATTCACTATTTGGTAGTGCGAAGTATACCGTTTGGTATACATTGCACCACGAAATAGTGAATAGTCACTATTTCATTTTCAGAGAATGAAAAGCCGTGCCCTGTAGAGGATCTTCGAGGACACGAATAGAACGATAATAAATAAATAAATAAATATATTACTATTATTATTATTATTATTATTATTATTATTATTATTATTATTATTATCGAATTCGTAAAAGGTCTATTTTTGATCTACAGGCGATCAAAAACCGACTAAAAATTATGGAACATTTTGGTCTGTTTTTGACCTCGATGCGATGAAAACCAGCTAAATGATTGTGACAAAAAAGTCTAATTTTGGTCTTGAAATAATAAAAAACAATTTTATTGTAACATTAAAAACTATTTGAAATTGATCTGAATTGGGAATAGTGCGGCCTAAAACAGATTAAATTTTTTGACTCGGGATTCGTAGGAAAACAAATTAAAATAACAGAACAAAATATTTTTTTTTTAATTTATTTTATTGGAAATTATGTGAAGCCCATCTTGAAAAAATTAAAAAAAAATAGAACGGCTCAAAATTTTCACGTGGTACTAATTTATTTCTTGCAAACCTTTTATAATATTAGCTCTACACATGTTTTAACTATGAAATATTTTCAAATGAATGTGAGAATTTTAAGTAAGCAATATTCTTTCCCATGATTTTCGACATATTTGACCATCACATGTTGCCAACAGTACCTGACTAAGCCTTATGTGTTACACATGTAGCACAAACTTTACCAATCGGCTAAGTACCAGTCATACCTGCACCTGCATTAATAAGCCTAGGAGCTACAATTTATGCAAAATGCCAGACGGACCATCATAAAATCACCATACTTAAGGATGCTAAATCTTAAAATCCGATCCATGTGTTCCCATAAGCCAACTTCAGAATGGTTTCATTCTTATAGCTTAATACACGCTTTAACCGAAATTTTAAATTAAAAATAAAAAAATTCGATAGTTTTCATAAAGTTAATTTGATAAATATACAGAAAATTTTTATATTTTGATTTTAAATTTTTTAACATAATCTCAGCCCAATTTTTGAACAAAAATTGCGTTGAAGCTCAAGCAAAAATGTCGAAACAACTTGATTAAATAGGGAAATGTATGTCCAATAACTATCTTACTTGGATGTAGATAAAACTGATTACATAACTTTTGGCTAGATATTTCATGTTTATTTTCTACAAGCTAAAAAATATAATAAATAAAAAAGCCTTGAAAACGATGCATTGTTTGAAAGTATTGTAACTTATGGTATTATTGCTTTGGGGGGGAGGAGATAAAATCAGAAATATTTTTTTGGTAAGTTTATAAAAACCAAAACCACTTTGGTTGTTAGTTTACTTAGTAATTAGAAGAAATATAGATTTAAGTGATTCAGCATTACCTTTCTAATTTATTTCTTCGATAAATTATCAAGTTGCTTGACGAATATTTGACAGCATAATCTAGTTAATTGAATTAATGGGCTCAATCACTCATATCCGGACTATTTTTTCTTAATTTGATAAATGGTCTTGTACATTTAAAAAAAAAAAAATCAAATCGTTTTAATCAATTCAACCAATTCTTGAGACAAAATACTAAATTTTTGAGAGTCGTTTGTAGGTAAAAATAACAAAAAAAATAAGTTTTTCCCGAAGTGAGCTCCAGCGTGATGGAGCTGACAAAATAAAATATTATTGGAAATCTTTAAAAATATATGTTTTCGTATCAAAACATAAACTCTGGTAAGAAATATTTTTTTTTATCGTATCATATTTGAAAAATGTTACGAAATTCCTCTGGTGATCTTTCCGAAATCCTCAGGAATTCATATTTTGACACAAATCTGAAGTCTAAAAGAATTTCTCATGAATTACTGATGAAATTATAAGTAAAAATTTTATTAAACACTGCAGTAACCATTGGAAAAAAAATAAATATAAATATGACATTTTTGATTTACTAGAAATTATTTCCTGTGCAGAATTTCAGCTGGATTTTGGTAGATAGGTGGTGTAACAAAAAAACCGCGACAAAGTAACTGCGGACAAAATTACCGAACGACAAAATAACCATGGATAAAATATCCAAAGGCCAAAACCATGGATAAAATATCCATACGACAAAATATCCAGATCGCGAAAGCTTATAATCAATCTCTCAAAATAATTTTTAAATTCATAAGCTCAAAAATAATGTATGCAATGGATATTACAATCAATCATATAATTTAATACGATTGCAAATAATAAAATTGCAAACTAAATAACAAAAAATATTAGAGATTTTGATTCTAAAATTTATGAAAAAAATTAATTCTACATATTATTCGAAAATAGGATCAACAACTAAACTTATTATTTTGATGTGCCCTTTTCTCATGAATTTTGTGTGTGTTTATTTGAAAATAGGCCAACCTATCTGAAGCTTGTTATTTTTATGTGCCCATTTTTCATGGATTTCGTGTGTGTTTATTCAAAAATAGACCAACATATGAACTTTTTACCGTATTATGCACTTTTTTCATAAATTTTGTGTGTTTATGAGACAATATTTTCATTATATTTTGTCGTTCAGTTACTTTATTACTTAGTTATTTTGTTACATGGTTATGATGTCATTCGGTTATTTTATCGTCGTAGATAGTACTCGATATAGTTTTCTGTATAGAATGATGAATTGTAGTTCATTTTATAATTTATAAATGATTCTTGGAGAACTCCGAAGGAATTCCGGAGCAGACTCTTTAAAACTTTGCCGGAATTCTTTCGGATTTCACACATTCGAGAAAGTGGGTTATTTTTTTTTTTTTAAGTTATACTTCTTTTGGCGCGTTGGAGAAAATTGATGAGGGTGAATTTTTACGATGCGCGCGCACACCGACTCCCAAATTTAACAGTATGAAATTAGTTCTAGATGGCATGAAAGTCGATAGCTATGTTCAAGTTGTATATTCTAGTATTTTTGTACTTAGAAGTTCTAAGTTAGAATAAGGATGCACGATTCCAAAAGAAAAATCGATCTCGAGAATCGCGATAAATTTTATCGAAAGAATTGATCCTTGATAAAATCGAGTGTGAAAGAATTGATCCACTGATAATCGATCGTTTGAATGAAGGCGTAATTTTCAAGTTTAAAGAATTCCATATCATTATAATGAACTAATTTAAAAATTAATATGACTTATACTAATGCATTTTCAATTATTAAAATAGACATTTCTTCTAGATTGAAAATAATATTTTATTGCACTTAATAACAGTGAATTATAATTTTTTTACTAAATGCTTTCTAATATTTAAACTAGTTAATTAATTATTAATTAAATTGATTTAATTAAATATTAATACTGCTATTAAATATTAATCAAATAAAAAGTATTATTAGTTAAATGTATATTTTAATAAAAAAATAAATATTTTTTTCTAGTTTCAAAAAGAATAATAAAATTATTAAAAGAAAGTAAAATTAAGTTTTTATTATTAGAAATACCATTCCGATGTTGGTAGGGATTTAAGGAACAATATTTGCTGTAAATGGTCAGCACTTAATCGATTTCTGATAGCATTTCCAATATGACTAGCAATAGAAAAAGTCTTTCACACGGGACAGAAGTTGCAGGAATCGTGAGGTGTTCTAAGGCTATCGATGATAAAACTGGTGCAGATTTTTTTCTCGGTTCAAAACTCAATTGCGTGTTTTCATCTTCTTGAGAAGGACTATCGATAAATTTTTTTCTAATACGATTATAAAAATTTTCAATGACACAGAATTTATTGGATATTTCACCATATTTGTATTTTATTTATATAGTAAATGAGTTAAAAATTACACTTGTTGATTTGAATAATTTCTATAAGTGGGATTTTTCTCATTTTAACTGCTACAATTAATTTGTTATAATATTTAAAAAAATTTTATCTCAATTTTAGAATCAAGTTTTTAAATTACTTAAAAAATACTATCTTTCAAAATTCCCGGTCATCGTCGCCATTTTATTTTTAGACGATCGATTCCGACTCTGAAGAATCGATCTAAATAATCGAATCGACAACAGGAAAAGATCGATTCTAGTAAGAATCGATTTTGAATCGTGCATCCCTTCACGAAGTTAGAACACATGTTTCGTTACAGTATAATCAAACAGTGTGAGTAAATAAACGTTATTTTGGTGTTTTTATTAAATCAATTTTATACACGACGGTGATAGTATATACTAATAATTTATTAGTATACATGTATATATATATATATATATATATATATATATATATATATATATATATATATATATATATATATATATGTCGGAGATAATATCGAGCTGGGTTTTCCCAGAGATTGGAAATTCCCAATATTTTAGTTTGTCTGTTAATTTTAAGCAAAATCGTAAAGCATAGAATATTTAGATATTATTTATGATTTAAGCTAGTTATATTTTTTATGGTTATAACGATGGGCTTAAGTCCGGAGTGACAATGGTCACCAAACGTAGCCGAGGTCACAGGATAGAAGTAAAAGTATATAGTTAGAAATATCGACAGACAATGAGGGCTGTCGAAATAATTTTTGAGTGAATAAGTACTTAGGGTACTTGGGAGAGTAGTTCTCGTTGAGCATTGATCAAGTAAGGATCGCATACATCCTGCTGACCCCGGATTCGTTCTCGGTCTTATTCCCAAAACGTCTTTAACTGTTATATCAATCGCAGTAGAATATTTGTAATTAAATTTATTATTTGTACGAGTTAGTGTACGTTATATTTTAAATCAAAGTCTTTATTATATTTGATTATTGTAAAAATAAATAAAGATGGCTGATAATGATCCAAAGGACCCTAACGATGCCCGAACCACGCTTCCTCCGACATATATATATATATATATATATATATATATATATATATATATATATATATATATATATATATATATATATATATTATATATAAATTGAATATTAGTGATAAAACTGATTTAAATAAACTATTTTGAGTGCATTTATAGATTTAAGGTTGATTGTCGGTATGTATAATTTATTTATATTATTAATCAAAAATTATTACGTTATTATTATTTAAAAAATAATTTTTTTATGTTTTGTTTTATTTCTGATACATTAATAAGTTTTAAGTATAAATAAAAAAAATTAATTTATTTTCTATACATGTTTATATAAACCCTAAATACTGAGTGTTCATACTGTTTTTGATCTTAACTATTCGTTAAATTTGATTTATTGATATTTTAATTATTTTTTTTATATTCTTATTATAACAAACAAATTTTATTAAGTAACTCTAAAAATTACGAGCACTCAGCTTAACATGAGATATTTATATAAACATATATTTTCAATTTATTCAAGTAGTAGTTGAAATAATCGAAAATAAATTCTAATAAATAAACTTCTAATACATAAACTTAATGAATTTTAATAAATAAATTTAAAATTTAAATCAACTTATAAAAACATTATAAATAATTTTCTATACGAATTCATATCTATCTACCTATGATCTTTTGCAGGTTTCTCTGAAACTAATAGTACTACATCGTTAAATTTCAATTTCTGTTTAAGTTTCCGAGATGTCTGAAGATATTACTCAAAAAATGCACAATACTGTAAAAAATATTATGCACGAAAAAAATCTGCAAATCAGGGGGTAGTAAAAAAAAACTAACTCTGAAAAGTGTCGACAGTATAGACAACGACAAAAACTGCTCAAACAACAATTCCAATCTGAGAACGACGTTATTCATACTCCATCAACATCAAGTTTGCAAATGACGTTTGAACCTCAGTCTATTGGCACAGGTAAAAATTTAAATAATTGGAAAATCAGAGTTATAATTAGACATATGTAATGAGATTATATAGTTTTATTTAATTAGTTAATTAAAATTAAATTATTTATTTAAATTATTATTTAAATTATCGTTAACTATGAAATAATTTAATCTTTATAAAATAAAATTTTAATTAAATTATTCAATTCTAAGTTTCTGGATTTAGTTCAATTATGTTACATTTAATTATTTAATAAAATAATTAAATTTAACATAATGTTGATAATTAAAAATATTACGATACAATGCAACTTATAATGTTGATAAGTACATTAATCATAATTTTCACTCACTTCCAGATTCAATTTCGTCCACTTCAGTACACAACACTCACAACTTCTTAGAATCACGTTTTGTAACTATTCAAGAAGCTGAAACTAAATGTCCACATGGGATCCGATTATTTAATACAAATGAAGCTGTAACAAGATATAATAGTAAAATTTTAAATCTTGCACAAGAAAAGACAATCTCAATAGCGAAAGATGTATTCACTGGTTGTACTTCGGCAGAGCAAACTACTTCCTTTCGTCAAAAACTACACAAAATGTCATTAATTGATACTGGAGGATTACCTTACGAAACTGTATTTGTGGTAAACGTCTTCTACATGATAACAACAAATATAGACGTGTCTGATGGCTTAGCAAATGGGGCTGTTGGTAGACTAGTTTATATAGAATATAATGGTGATAGAGACGTCAATGTTGCGTGGCTTCAGTTCCCAAACTCATTGAAGATTGGTCAAAAAATTCGAAGAAAAGTCGCTGGACATGTAGCTGCGCATCAAATTAGTAAAACAGCAGTGCCTATCACGAGAAGATCTTCGACTATTTCTCTAAATAACAGTAAAACGATTAATGTTAAACGTTCGCATTTACCTTTAGTTTGTACCTGTACAACAACTATTCATAAGTCGCAAGGGAGTACATACCCTGAAATTGTCTATGAATATGATAAAACACATCCCTTATCATTAGTTTATGTCGCTTTATCACGCGTTACAAGTGTCGATGGGTTATACATCACTACAAGAGATAATGATAAAACATTTTTTCATGGACGAAGACCTTCAACTGCAGTCGCTAATCTGCGAACTGAATTTCAACGACTCTCGAATAATCGTTTGATTACTATCAAGGGCGATATCTTAAATTTCATTAGCCAGAGAAAAGGATTGACAGTGTATTAGGGTGGGTCAAAAAAATCGAATAATTTATTTTTGACTTTATACTCTGAAAAATAGGTTCGTAGACACCTAAAAGAATTCTCCAAGTATAAGCTCTTAATTATAACGGGAAGGTCCTCCGCTTTGCGGGTTTCTATTTTTTTCGAATAATCAGATAAAAAAATTTATATCTCGCTTCCAACTGCTTGGAAAAATATTCCGTGGCATAGATTTTGTGAGAAATTGAATGCTTTACAAAAAAGGTCTCTTATGACTTTTTCAAAAACTCAACCGATTAAAAGATATTCATAGTTGAAGTTTGGCTATTTTAAGGAAAATATTCGTTTTTATTATGAATTTTATAAGTCGATGAAAAAAAATTATTTCGGATTGCGGAACTCATGATTTTGTAGGAAATTTACTGCTCTACAAAAATGGTCTCTTATGATTTTTTGATTAAGTGAAGCCGTTACGAGATATTCATCGTCAAACATTAACGAATATCAATATTTCCAGTTTTTGATCAATAATTCGATAAATTTTAATTTAAACTATGAGTTTCAGGAAAATTTACATAAATTTAAATTTCTATCATAAAAGTCACTCCTACAGGAGTTATTTGTTCAAAAATTCACTAAGAAGTTTTGTTCTAATGATATTTTTGTAAGCTTTATTTGTAATAATTTAAAATGTCAATTGCATTGGCATTTCATATTATTACGGTTGTTTAGTATGTATTTTCAAATTTTATTCTACCAATTATACATAAATTTTTTTGTGAGAGAGGCTTTTTGTTCTGAATTACATTACTTCTTCTGTTGGTACTCTAACGCTAGCGCCACCTATGTTGTTTTTCTTAACTATCTTCGTTGTCTACTTTTTTATCAGTACATTTTCAGTGCTCCAAAAACTCATCATTTCGTATACATGATAATAACAATTTTTCGAAATAAGTCATTTTCTCATTATATAAATTCATTTATTATCAATAATTCTACAATGAATAAAGAAATACGTTTAATCGGTATACCTGTGCAAAAACTCACTGACCGTAAGTTACCAAAAGTGAAAGAGGTTATGAGAGTGTTTTTCTATCAACTTAAAGTTTTAAAGTTTTCAATCAAACAAAGTGCAAAAATTCAGCTGACAAGGTTATTGAATTGTGGAAAATAAATCAGATCCCTACGAGTGAAGCTCCTAATGTAGTCAAAAAAATTCTCCGTTTTCATAGTGAGTGGTTGAAATTACAAAAAGATTTTAATAAGAAAAGTGATAAGGTAAAGGAAAAGGAGTTTCAGACTGATCTTGAACAATTATTCGACATTGTAAGTAAAAATTTCCTAAAAGGGGTGGATGATAACATTAGGAAGTTGTATTTGGATCAAAAATTCTGTACACACAAAGAGATTCTTTCGAATATTGTACCTGCGTCAAACTCAACTACAGATATGATGGAAATCGATGAAAGCAGTAAGTATCTGAGATAAATAATTGTTATAAATTCAGGTAGGAGTGTAAAACTTCCTTTATATTTATTATAAACAATGAGAATATCATTTTTCTACTTTACTTGCATTATAAATATCAGTATTCCTACGTATGACATTTGACTCGACGGTTTCTGGTACTCATGTTTAATTGCTTCTCATCATAATGAATAAGTGTTGGAAATTTTGTCTGTTTAATTTAAAAATGAACTCTTATTACAGACTTGAATCAGCCGTCTACCAGTCATGGGATTGTTTTAAGTGGAAAATCAGAATCATTCTCGACGCATACATTAAGTGGAACTACAAATTCTGGATCTGATTTGGAGTATGAACCCCCAATTCCGACAAAACGAGCAAAAATAAATGTCTTAACTCCTGAAGTCGTTTCTGCACTTGACAGAGCTAATGTCAGCAGTAGAAACGCGATGTTCATTATTGCTCCGGTTTTATCAGCTGTTGGTATAAAAATTGAAGATACAACGCTCAGCTATAGGTCCATCCAACGAGCTCGTATGGTTCAAAGAAAAGACATTGCTCAAGGATTAAAAGACAATTTTAAAACACACGATAAATACGTAGTGCATTGGGATGGTAAAATGCTAAATGATCTAATTGAATCCAAATCTGTGGAACGACTACCGGTTCTTTTAACTGCGTATGGTATTGAACAATTACTTGGAGTTCCAATAATGAATTCTGGGACGGCAGTTAATCAAACATCCGCCATTTTATCAACATTGAGTGAATGGGGTATTATTAAGTATGTCAAGGCGATGTGTTTTGACACTACGGCTGTTAATACAGGTAATCAATCAATTACAAAAATATTTTATTGTTGTCATTCTAGTTTAATTTCTATTTCTTACTGAATTTTACTATCAAAATGTATTAATCGTTTACTCGTTTGGATTTGAAATATAACCATTGATTTTTCTTAAATACTAAATTTAACGATAGTCATTTATTATTGTTCTACAGGAATTCACAACGGTACATGTAAGGAAATTGAAAAGATTTTGGGAAGAGAGTTGATCTGGTTATCATGTCGTCATCACATTTTTGAGATCGTATTAAGGGGCGCATTTGAAGTATTTTGGCCTGTGTCATCTGGGCCAAATGTACAGATGTTTGGAAGGTTTAAAAAATTTTGGGATGATATAGATATAACTAATTATAAATCTGGTGTTGAAGATGCTGTTGTTGCTGATATCATTTCGAATAAAAAGATGAAATCTCTAGTTTTATTACGAAATCTTTACAGGTACGATTTCACTGTGATTTAAATTATAAAAATTTCGTTATTTTTGACAAATTTTTTATTTTTGATAGTTACTACAACCCCGAGATGATTATAAAGAATTATTGGAATTATCATTGATTTTCCTTGGAGAAATGCCTCAAGAAAAGATTTCTTTCAAACGTCCTGGTGCTGTTCATCATGCTAGATGGATGGCTAAGGCCATTTATAGTTTGAAAATGTATCTATTCAGAGATGAATTCAAACTCTCAGAAAGAATTGCATGGTCTAAGTCATTTCTGTATTTTTATAGTCACATTGTATTTAAAAGCTTGGTTTTCATCAACTTCTGCAACAACTGCTGCTTATCATGACTTGCAGTTTATGAAAAATTTATTGGAGTACAAAAATATCAATCCTTTGATTTCTTCAGCTACGTGTGAAAAAATGATTTCGCACTTATGGTATTTGAGCGATGAACTTGCCATTTTATCACTGTTTGACGATGGCGTTCCATTAGAAGTAAAAAAAGTATTGTTGAAGCTGTTAATACTCGTGAAGGTACAGATTCTAAAGCTAAAAGATTTGTAATTGCTAAAAAGATTTGAATTCATTGGCGCAGAGAACTCTGAGTGACTTTGTGTCTAAAAAGTCATTAAATCTTTTCAAAATCTTCGATCTACCGTATGACTTTCTTGATGTCGATGTTGAATTATGGCCTACTAATGAGAGTTATCTCGAAAATAAAGAATACTTTCAACAACTAAAAGTTGTCAATGATTCAGCAGAGCGAGCTGTTGCATTAGTCAGTGAATATAATCAATGCTTGACAAAAATGAAGAACAATTCCAGTACTTATTGAAAGTTGTCAAAGAACATCAAAAACATTCCCAAATTGTAATAAAAGAAATTATTTATAGTAATAGCGTACTGTTATGTTAAAAATATAGACAATTATATTGCAATTGATAATTCAATAAAAAATTTATCTATAAAAAGTTAAATACTGGTTGTTTCTCACTTGATTCAATACTTTTCATATTAAATTTGACAAAGAAATATGTCATTCACTTCAAATTAAACTAATCATTGGCTATATGTCGAAAAAAATGCTCTAATTTCTTGTTTTAATGCAATCAAACAAGCTCAAGACTGAAAACAATATTAAAAAATTGTTTATAACATTTCTTTATCGATCGAAACTCAAATTTATGTAAATTTTCCTGAAACTCATAGTTTAAATTAAAATTTATCGAATTATTGATCAAAAACTGGAAATATTGATATTCGTTAATGTTTGACGATGAATATCTCGTAACGGCTTCACTTAATCAAAAAATCATAAGAGACCATTTTTGTAGAGCAGTAAATTTCCTACAAAATCATGAGTTCCGCAATCCGAAATAATTTTTTTCATCGACTTATAAAATTCATAATAAAAACGAATATTTTCCTTAAAATAGCCAAACTTCAACTATGAATATCTTTTAATCGGTTGAGTTTTTGAAAAAGTCATAAGAGACCTTTTTGTAAAGCATTCAATTTCTCACAAAATCTATGCCACGGAATATTTTTCCAAGCAGTTGGAAGCGAGATATAAATTTTTTTATCTGATTATTCGAAAAAAATAGAAACCCGCAAAGCGGAGGACCTTCCCGTTATAATTAAGAGCTTATACTTGGAGAGAATTCTTTTTAGGTGTCTACGAACCTATTTTTCAGAGTATAAAGTCAAAAATAAATTATTCGATTTTTTTGACCCACCCTACAGTGTATACTTTCAACTGTCAAAGTTTACGCGCTCACTCCATTGATTTAAATGATTCAGTTATACAAAAATCACAGATTTTGATGTTAAATGAAACTTGGCTGGATGACGCTGAATCAGTTAGCATACCACATTTTAATTGCATCGTTCAATATAAACGATCAAATCATCGAGCTGGAGGAGTTGCTATTTATCACAATGCAAACGATACTACAAATATTATTACTCCTTGCATTGATATGACAGTCAGACAGTCCGAATTTGTAAGTTCATCAAAGTCGACCGTAGGTGAATTTTGTGTAGCGGAGTGTGTAATGGAAGATGGTCATAAAATTGTTTTAGTTGCAATTTATATTTCTCCAAATCAAAAAATTGAAGACATTATTTATTTTTTGAAAAGAACATTATTTCCATTCACAACAATTGGAGCATCTTATATGGGTAAAAATGAGGATAAGTTACCTATGATTTTGAGTGGAGACTTTAATATAAACTTTAATTCAAAGACTTCTGAGCCACTGATAAAATTTTTTAATGACGATTTAAATCTATCAATTAATAATGACACTTCAGTTTCAACAACACGGCATGGCACCACTATTGATGGTGTATTTACAAGGTATTTATCTACAGTTTCAACAAGACTATTTATATCATATTTTAGCTACCGCAAACCTCTTGTTACTCACGTTCCTATTCAGTCACTACGAGAAGAATCTACAAGTATAAAATAGTTTATTTAAAATATTTATAAATATATTTAATTCATAGTCATAATGATTGTATATTTTTACTATGTAGTCATATTTTCACGTAAATAAAACGTTTTTCATTTAAATGTAATCTTTTTAATTAATTTTAGTATAATATTTATCGTTAATCACCACTGAATTTTAGTTATTTTTTTTCTATACGCCAAAGAAGTATAACTTCTAACGCGTGTACATGAGTACACACACTCTTTTTTTTTCTTTTCGGATTATTAATATTACTTACGGGAATTCGGAAGAATTGTGGAGAAGACTCTGCAGACTTTTGTAGGAATTTCTGTGGATTTCAGATGAAAATTAATTTAGCAGATATTTGATAATTTTTGTGTCAAATAAATTATGACAAGAAAAAAATTATTAAAAAAATTGACATCTAGAAATTTAAAAAAATTAAAAATGCAATTTTCTTAAAATAGTTTATTGGAACAAATTTTTTCGTTAAATAAAATTAAAAAATTGTCAAGTGATAGTTAAATTTGATGTCATGAATTTCAGGCTTGAGATAGGCAGAGTAAACGTGCTATTGATTTTATTCAGCAACTGTTAAAAATTCACACAATTTTCTAGAGAGATTTGCAAAAGTGAGTAACAATTTCGTCCATTTATTATCAATGACGATAACTTAAGGGAATCCCGAAGAATTCCGGAGTAAATCCTAAAGATTTTCAATGGAATTTTTGTTCTTAAAGCTAGAAATAGATAGAGTAAAATTCCTATCAATTTTAGATAGTTATTTTCCCGATTGTTACTGTAGTTCTTAATAAAATTATCACTTACGATTTCATTCGGAATTCATCGGGAATTTTTCTGGAATTCAGATTTGTTTCAAAATATGAATTCCTCAGGATCTCTGGCCGATCACCGAAAAAATTCCGCAACTTCTTTACACATGTTTAGTATACTAATTTTCATATCAGGTTACATAAGATACATTTTTCATGTGCTATTAATTTGTAGATATTTATTTTGACTGTAAACTGGTACTATAAAAAATTCTAAGATTTTGTCCCTTAATCCTAGTGTAATCTATTTTCTTATTAATCGAATAAATATATGAACTAAAACTAAAGACTTTAAGTCGTGGTGGATTATTTCGCACGTAACAACTTTCGCCCTTGGCCGCTATTTTCTTATTGCTCTTATTTAAACAACATACCTAACTTGTTCTGAGACTTATTTTATATATATACGTACATAAATGTGTTAGTACGACTCTACTCCCCCGCATATATATGTATATTCAAATATGCATTTATATACATACAGATAAATATATATAGTATATATATTATATACACAAAGTGGACATGTCGCTTTTCAGGAGCGTACGATTATACGACCTGTTTGTAAATATTTTTTTTATCTCAGTAACCTGTTCTCTCAAAAGAATTCTTCAGGGCCGTATTGTCACGGAATTAAAAATCTCTATGTAGATAAATATGTGTAAATAAATATCTTTCGATAGGTGAATCTTTTCACGTTCATTAAACACCGCCGAGTGATAAGATTCATGATAAAGAATAATAAGCGATTGAATCTTGATTATTTATTGTTATATTTATTGTTGGTTTTTTTTTTTATTCTTTCACAGAGGGTGGAAACAAAAACTTGAAATGTTTGTTGTTTTAACGGATAAAGGAGAAAGATAATCGATAAGTACGCACGCAGGAAACCTTCCAGCTACCACGATCGTAGCTCATCATGACACTTGGCGACGTTCACACCTCGAGAGGGTCCTACGGCGAAGAAAAAAGATAAGAAAGAAAGAGAAAGAGGGATAATATGTATAAATAAATTGAACGAAGGACTTTTTTGAAATGTATAAAGGGGTAAATGTAAACGTGTCTGATGTACCGTGTTTCGTGTTCTTTGGGGAGTCAAAATCAAGATAGCGCCTGTATATGTGACAGTAAGATTGCATTCGTTAAAAATTATTTAAAATTTATGACGTCAAAAAATATAAGAAAGTTTTTTTATTGTCAATTGATTGAACAATGATTAAATTATTAAATGAATTTTAATTATATTTAAAATTAAATTCATTAAAGTAATGTACAAAAGAATTATAATTCATAATCAAAGTTTATTCCCACGGTGCGAATGAGTTTTGCTACGAGTTCTATTCCTGGTCGTTTTACCAATAAACGTCATGTTTTTCCTCGGTGACGTCTATGATTTATTGCAGATATTAAATAACTTGAACAGTAACCTAATTACTGAAAATTTTTCTGCAGATGACTTATAATTTGATAGCTTGACTAACCTCATCGACGTCAATTTAAATACTGGATGATTTTTTTATCAACATCAAAATCAACGAAATTTGTAATGAATAGATTGAAACTTTATTTAAAAATAATTATTAATTTTACTTAAATTTATTTTAGCAAGTAACTTCGAAAAAAAAATTTCAATATTCTTTACGAAATTAATAATTTTTGTTTTAGTGCGACCAAGCCCATAACCTGTTGAAAGAATTAATTAAATTTCCTATCAAATTATCATTTCGATTAATTAATAAGAAATTACATTTAATTTGACGATATTAACATCATCATCATTTTTAAACAGACACAGAGCAGATCGTATCAAAACAAGCAACATCTAAAAAGCAAATTTAAATTTTCCATGTCATGAAGCTGTTTATCATCCGTGATGTTAAATATTACTTATAAGTATCAGTATTTATATTTATATTTGTCTGAAAGATGTATATGACTCGTAATAGCGGAAAAAAAATAATTGAATAAAATCAATGATCGTCGTGTGTATCCGAGGTGTGTTCATGCAATCGACACGCTTAAAGAGACACACCGAGTAGCAATAATCGAGTTCACCACACGCTGGCAGGTAATTAGACGCGTGAGAAATGCTATGAGCTGGTGTATGTACGCATGCTCATTTATCGTAACGCGAACTCATGCTAAAGATTAAGTAAAATTTAAAAAATGTTTTTTTTTTTTAAATAAAAGTATTAAAATGGTGAGTTGAAGATACATTGGACGTTTACTGGTATGGATCTTATGTGTGTACTGGTATGCATTCATCGGTATATCCTGCTCTTGATCGGCATATCTTTGGTGTGTATATATTTAATTCAAGCTTTTGCACTGCGGGTGACATTAACAAGACGATAGGGTCGACGGCCGGGTATCACGCGAAATTCCAAGATTAAATTACAAATTGTCCATTAAGTTAAGGAAATTCATATTAAATAACCTTTTTAATAAATAATAACAAGTGCGTCTTCTTGTTGGAAAGCATATAGATGCAAAGGTATGTTGAGAAAATCTAGATACTAATCAATTATCATTTATGAGTTCTGATATGGTTTCTAAGTCATTAACTTTAATTAAAAAATTTTCTGTTATAGCCTGATATGTCGATACATAATTTTTGATATGATTACATCGGGATGTATGTTAGAATAAAAATTACAATCTTTTATAATTATAATTCTTCTATTTTTTATTTCTTCCAGTAATATGAGTATCAATTAAAATTTATCGAACGGAAATGAACTTTGTAATTGATTAAACAAAAAACTAAGGTAAATACCCAGTACTTGAACGATTATGAAATAGGACCAGTACTTGAACAGACTTTTCGAATTGTTGTATTACAAAATCCGTATACTTATTATCAGTGATATGCGCATGTTATAATTATACAATGAAACATTAAATAATTTCTGTGATTTTTTTTCAATTATAAATCAAAACAATTATATTTTTGTTAACTAGTTAAAAGTTGATATGTCTAGAATAGCCGATAGATGCTTTTTTTCATGAAAAATGTACTGAACCGTAAACCAAATAAGCAGTAAAAAAAAACGGTGTATTATAATTTTAAGTAAAAAAAATTTTACCACCCAATGAAATAGTCTTTTTCTGCCCTCCGGCGAGAAAGTGGCAACTTTCTGGCCGCTGCGCTAAACGAAGTTGCCACATTCCGGCTACGTCGAGCAGAAAAATAGTATACACACCTTGGCCAGTAAAAAGTAAAGCCTCAGACCACATGTTTATCAACCTCGGCTTCGCCTTGGCCAACAATTACATGTGATCTGAGACTTTTCTTATTTTACTGGCCTAGGTATGTAATATACTATTTATTATACTCGCTCCAAAAGTTCAACTTTAGAGCGCTGGGTAGCGTCTGTGAAGGGACTCTTTTTTAGAGACTCTACCATACCGTCTTTGTTTCACGGCCTAGGCCGTGAAGTTTTACTGCCTCCTTTTTTTTACAAACTTTTCGAGTACACCCAGACGAAATTGAGAGAAATTGTAAAAAAAAAAGTCACATTCTAATGTACCGACCAATGATTGTGAGTAAATCTTCAACAGTTACTATTGAGTGGCGCTAAGTATTTCTTTGCTGGCAGTTTATTATGAAGCGGACCTAATGTTAATAAAATAACAACCACGTCATAAATAAATATTAATAAAAAGATAATTAATACAAAATTAAGTTTTTTTGTCCTTGTAAAACTTCATAAAATTTAAATATGCCATTATTTGCCTCCTAACCCTCAAAAGTTAAACTTATAGAGCGATAATAACAAAAAATATTGTATGTCATTTGGCAGTTAAGTGGCGATTTTGACAATGATTTTTTTTCGATATTCGCTTTAATGATTGTGACGCGAATGTTCGAAAACGAGCGTAAATTTCCATCCTCGGCTACGCCTGGGACGTTAAAATTACGTCCGTTTCGAACGTTCCCCCCACAAACCTTAAGCTTATATCGAAATATCGTCGCTGTCAGAAAACCGCCACTTCACGGCCTTATGGTATAAATATCTTTTTTGACACAAGAAATTTCACTTATTCCAACAAAATTAATTCTCTTGCTGTACACTGTAAAAAATTTGCGGAGTGAACGCGGAGTAAACGCGGAGTGAACGCGGAGTGAATGATTTTTAATTGATTCACTCCCAGCGGGAGTGATCTTTACTCCGAGAAGGAGTTAATTTTGATTAATAATAAAATTCACTCCGCATTCACTCCCAAAATAAATGAATTTAGAAATAAATAAATTTTTGTAAAGAAAATATTTTTATAAACCCTTTTTATATTTAATTATTAAAAATTTAATTTATTATTTTTAATAATATTTAATTTTAATTATTATTATAATGTTTTTATAATTTTTTTTCATAAATTAATTATAATTAGATAAAATTTTGCTTTATTAAATAATGATTTTTGTTAGAATTGCACTGTACTTTTTTAACTATTGACGTTGTTAAAGATATACACTCATCCCGCTGTTACACTCATTAAGAGCGTTCATTTCAGTACCCACATGCATTTTGATATATTTTTCATATATACATATATATGATATATATAAATATATTAAAAATTGATGTGGGTACTCAAATGAAAGGTCTCGATGAGTGTAATGTCGGGGTGAGCTTATATCTTTAAAAATGTTAATTATATAACGTCTCGTTCTCGGGATTACAAACACGTAGTACCGCTGTTTGTACTACGATGGCACCACAAATTCAGAGTATGTAAGAAGAAAAAACAGGGCCCCTAGATGGCCCTGTCCGACCCTCTACAGTGTACCCACGCCCAACTATACTCATAACGTTTTTTGTGCTTGATAGCATCACATCGTTCAGAGTTTTTTGTAGTACGAGTAGTGAAAAATAATTGTTTTTTGATCAATATTTTAATTGAATACAATGTCCAAAAGCAAGAGGAAGAGAGAAAGAGAAGAAAAAGAAGATAGGATTTGGAAAAAACTGAAGGAATTGGAAATAATGTTTCAACAAGCAACGTCAGGCGGTACACCGCCATTAACAGACGCTGTTCACGAAGCTGGTAAGCATCGATATATTTAATACTGATTCTCTGCAGTATTGAATATATTTTATTATAATTGGCAATGGGCCCTCACGAGTGGTGGGACATATTGTTCATACATTTGGTTTGTGCGTACACGAGTGGTACTGTCATAACCATATAATTGTTTTCTGTTCACAGAAACAATTGATAGATCAGTCGATAATCGGAATAACCTGGATCCTAACTTATCGACCACGGAAAATAAGGAGGAGGCTTTACCTTCAGCAGTTCCGGCAGAACAAATAAATAAAGACCAGCAGCGCCAGCTGTCTAATGCTCCAAAAGTAACTGACGATATAGAAAATAAGGACCAGTTGGATGATGAAGTAATTGAGGTCTTAGGTGATGATCCACAGGCAGAAGATCCCCAGGTGGGAACTTTACACAAAGAGTTAGCTACACGTTGGTCGAGTTACATCAGTGAGGGTCTCAAAAAAGAGACAAAGGCTGATTTATTAAAAAAGTATCCACGTGCTAATAATTGTCAGTTGGAAGCACAGACACTTAACCCTGAAATTGCAGCTACCATGCAGGATGCTGCTTTAAAGCGAGATAAGTACGCTAGTGAAATTCAGAAGGTCATTGGATCAGCGCTACTGGCTTTAGGTCAAGGAATTTCTCTAATGCTAGATGAAAAAGAAGAAGGAATCGACAGGATACAGTTATTGCAGTATCTGTCTGATGCTGGTAAACTCATGACTGAGGCTCACCATAGAGAAGCGGTAACGAGACGTTCCTTTATATTACCAAGTATGGAGAAAAATATCAAGGATGTTTTGGAAAAATGTAAACTTGACAATTTCCTATTTGGTGAGGGGTTGTCAGAAAAAATCAAAACAACTAAATCCATCGAAAAAGTTGCTGCGGATATTAAATCAAAACCAATAGCCAAAAAATTACCAGCAAAACCCGCAGATAATTTAAACTCGAAGACCCCATCCTCCAGAGTACAATGGTCAAGGATGGGGAATTCCAGATCAGCAACCAGGAAGCCGAACGGCTCCAGTGTCTACAGGAAGTCGTACCCAACTCCTCAGAATCACTCGAAGTCAGCGGGACCGAGAACAGATCATCGTCGTTAGCTCCAGAGGTATTATCAAAAGCAGGAAGATTAAGTTTTTTTATTGATCAATGGAGAGAGATCACAGACAATAAGTTTGTCTTAAATTGTATAGAAGGTTATAAAATTGAATTTAATCAGTTTGTTTTCCAGAAGAGTGAGCCAAAAATTTTTAAATTCTGAGCTCGCGATTAAAGACTGCAAGAAGGCTGTTGATAGATTGTTAAGTTTAGGAGCGATCAAACCATGTCAGGATTCAGAAGGACAGTTTATATCGTCATACTTTTTGGTTGATAAACCAGATGGTTCGAAGAGGTTCATTTTAAATCTAAAAAATTTTAATGAATTTATTAATACTGTTCATTTTAAAATTGAAGACATCAAATTGGTATCAAAATTAGTCTCTCAAGGAGATTACATGGCTAACATGGATCTAGAAGATGCATATTTTCTAGTTCCTGTACATCCAGAAAGCAGAAAGTTTCTTAGATTCCGTTTTCTTGGCCAACTATATGAGTTTTGTTGCTTGCCTTTCGGCTTAGCTACGGCTCCATTCATTTTCACAAAAATTTTAAAGCCTGTATTAAATTATTTACGTAAACTAGGTTATTTATCGATAGCATATTTAGACGATATTTTATGTATTGCTCCGGATTTTGATTTATGTAAAGAAAATATAGCAGTAACAATTCGGTTATTTGAGTCATTGGGTTTTATCATAAACTGGAAGAAAAGTAAACTAACTCCGAGTAAAGAATGTCAATTTCTTGGATTTTGTGTCAACTCAGAAAGTTTGACTTTGGAGTTGCCAGAATGCAAGAGGCTAAAAGTTTTAAAGCAAATTAAAGAATTAAAGATAAAGAGTGACTGTAAGATCAGAGATTTAGCTCGACTCATTGGAAACCTGATAGCGGCCTGTCCAGCAATTAAATATGGTTGGTTATATACAAAACGGCTGGAAAGAGAGAAATATATAGCTTTATTAGTTAACGAGGGTGACTATGAGGGAAAGATGAAGCTTAAAAATTGTTTGAGTGAAGAATTTGCTTGGTGGGAAAGAAATATCATGTCATCAGTAAATAATTTTGGAGTACATGATTACAAGCTAACAATTTTTTCTGACGCCTCGCTAACAGGCTGGGGAGCATCTTGCGAAGGTAGGCGAGCTCATGGTTTTTGGTCAATTGAAGAAAGAAAGTCACATATCAATTATTTAGAACTTCTTGCAGTCTTTTTAGCTTTAAAAACATTTGCTGATGATCTCTCTCATTGCGACATTCTACTTAGAATGGATAACACCACTGCAATTTCATACGTAAATCGCATGGGTGGTATCCAATATCCACACCTGAGCAATCTAGCTAGAGACATTTGGCAATGGTGTGAAGCAAAAAATTTATGGATTTTCGCTTCTTATATTCCTTCAAAAGAAAATGTCGAAGCGGATAGTGAATCAAGGTTGGATAACATAGACACCGAATGGGAACTAGCAGAATATGCGTTTACAAGGGTAGTAGAGGCTTTTGGAAGCCCAACGATTGATTTGTTCGCCACTAGAATAAATACTAAATGCAAAATTTTTTGTTCCTGGTTTAAAGATCCAGAAGGATCATATGTAGATGCATTTACCATAAAATGGAGTAATGAATATTTCTACGCATTTCCTCCATTTGCCCTCATACCTCGGGTATTACAGAAGATCATAACAGAAAGATCTGAAGGCGTTCTGATTGTCCCATTCTGGTCAGCTCAACCTTGGTTTCCTATTTTTGAATCCCTGTTAGAAACCAAACCTATTATCTTTCATCCTTACAAGAACTTACTTTTGTCTCCTTGCAGGACTCAACACCATCCGATGTACCGAAAAATGTCTCTGATTGCCGGAAAGTTATCAGGAAAGCGTTCACGGCAAAAGGTCTCTCGGTTCAAGCTGTCGAGATAATGTTGTCATCGTTAACTGAAAGCACCATAAAACAGTACGCCAATCCCATTAAACGGTGGTGGCAATTCTGTTTTAAAAAAGAATACAATCCTTATGATATTTCAGAATCCAAATTACTGAAATTTTGTCTAAAAGATTTGAGGAAGGGGCATCCTACGGTACATTAAATTCATCGAGATCAGCTATCTCTTTATTATCTAACACGAACTTGAGTGATAGCACTTTACTTACAAGATTTTTCAAAGGAGTTTATAAACAGCGTCCATTAAGACCCAGATATAATAAAACTTGGGACCCAAAGATTGTGCTCAATTACCTGGAGAATTTAGGACCAATTAAGGACTTAAAGTTATCGGAGTTAACGAAGAAACTGGTAGCATTACTGGCATTGGGTACAGGACACAGGCTGCAGACGTTAGCGGTTATTAAACTAGTTGATATAAAGAAGACGAAGAATGGCCTGGAAGTTGAAATAAGGGAGTTGATAAAGACTTCAAAGAAAGGTGTAGATCAACCACTTCTTTGTTTACCAAAGTTCGAAAAGAAGCCGAAACTGTGTATTGCAACACATGTTGAAGAATACATCAAGAGAACTAGTTCTATTAGAGGTAACTGCAACAATTTATTGGTAACTTGGAGTAAGCCTCACAAGGAGGCATCGTCACAGACTATTAGCAGATGGATCAAGTCTGTCCTCTCAGCAAGTGGTGTAGGCGAAGAGTTCACCGCATATAGCACCAGACATGCTTCAACATCCTCGGCTTTCAGAAAGGGTGTAGATATTAATGTAATTAAATCTACAGCAGGCTGGTCAAAATCTTCGGAAGTGTTTGCTAAGTTTTATAACAGACCACTAAAACAATCTAAGAATAATTTTGCTGAATCTGTTATCTTAGAAGCATGATACATGTATTACTGTTGGAAAACAATAAAATATCCTAATATACACACTCTAAACAACTACGTGTTTGTAATCCCGAGAACGAGACGTTATATAATTAAAGGATCAAACGAGCCCCCGAAGGGGGCGAAGTTCGATCAGAATTATATTACGTCTCGTTCGAGAGGATTACCTCCCACCCTGTAATAGATCCCAACCCTAGTTTTTTGGCTGATAAATCATCAGCATTGGAGATATTTTATTATTACTCTCTAAAAATATGAGTATAGTTGGGCGTGGGTACACTGTAGAGGGTCGGACAGGGCCATCTAGGGGCCCTGTTTTTTCTTCTTACATACTCTGAATTTGTGGTGCCATCGTAGTACAAACAGCGGTACTACGTGTTTGTAATCCTCTCGAACGAGACGTAATATAATTCTGATCGAACTTCGCCCCCTTCGGGGGCTCGTTTGATCCTTTAATAGCTCACGAGATGCAAGGTCATTTCTTAATTATGTATCGAGAGATAGAGTATTTTCGACTGCAGTCTAAATAGTAAATACTTATCATAATAAATTGGCTATTGGTGAGAATAATATGAGACCATGAAAAGGCACAACTCCAAGTCAAGACTTTTCCAACGATACCAAATTTAACCATAAAAACCCATTTCATCATATAAATACACTGGCCACAAAATTTTACTTATTCTTTTAATAATATAGATTATTATTATTATTATTATTATTATTATTATTATTATTATTATTATTATTATTATTATTATTTGTTGATTTATAATAAATCATTTATAGTAAATTAATTTTGAGATTTTTTTGTAGAACGAAAATTCATCCTTATTTTATTTTTTTTAAAAACTCCGAACGCGGTGTTTTTCGGAGTGAAATCCGGAATCACTCCGCAAACAAAAACTCCAGATTCACTACCTACGCGGAGTAATTAATTACTTCACTCCGGAACTCCAAGTGATGGGAGTGAAATGGGAGTGAAATTCACTCCCGATTCACTCCGGATTTTTTACAATGTAAGAAACACGTATCTTGATCCAAGTTATTTCACAAATAGAAGTTTACAGATATGTTGGATTATTATTTAAAGTATTGGAATGATGAGATCTGAATCCTCCAAAAATTTTAATTCTGACGAAGAAACGACTAATAGTGATAGATTGTTTGAGAAAAGTCAAATCCTCTTGCAAGTAGTCAATTCAGCAATCATGCATCCTCCGTCAGAGAATTATAATACTACTTTCAATCGAAAAATTATAAATATTTATGTGAGATCATATCAGACCATATATGGACATCAAAATTTCTGTATGATAATGATAGAATATTAAAAAGTTTTATTATGGGTCTTTTAAATTCGTTCAATAACAAATTGTACTTAAATTAAATTGGCCACTTAACTCATGCATATGTGGATTTATTTAACGTTACTTTCTTTCTGTAAGTATCAGGATAATCGGTAATTACCGCCCGCACAAAAATTAATCTTCTACTGTAAAATAGCATTCTAGAATAGACTCACACTACTTGGTGGCCCATTATACTGTTCGTTAAGTTTATAGGTTTATGTTTTTGAATAGGACAAAGAAAACAGCTTAAAATTTTATAATGAAGTGATTTATTTAGCTGACAAAATAGCACATGTCGCGCGTGTATTTGAGTCTTACAATCCATTCACAATTCACAATCACAACAACAATAGCGATGAGGCCATTAGATAAATGGCCGGTGATGATTTTTAGTGACTGTATTATAAAATAGCTCATAAAAATGTGATACACATAAATAAATAAATACGATTTAAAAAATTAGAAATGGATGATGAGATTCTGAAAGAGATAAAATTATTACGTCTATTAACGACGGACAAAACGTAAGACAGATAAGTTAACCTCGAGGCCCATTAACGTTATTAACATCTTGAACGACGAATGAGGATGAGGATGAGAGAGCCAGGTTATGTCAGAGAGTAGATAAGAGAGAGTTGAGAGCCAAGAGTTGTATCGTACGTGTATCTGTTTATAAATATATACAGCCCACGCGTAATGTGTGTTATATTCCTGTGAACTCGTAAGTCTTTGAGGGGGCGGATAATTAGAGGTATGGATCCTGTGTATCTTCTATAATCCAATGAGATTTATCGCCGGTTTTATGAAATTATACTTTTTTTCCGATGATAATTGTTGATGGGATTTAGCGTTGAATTATTATTATAAAATAAACAATAGATTCAATGATGGATTGATGAAAGAAATCGCCGAGCTCAAGATAATTAGATACTTTAATGATTCGTGTAGATGTGATTAGTCTGGTGGTTACTGATGAAAAGAAAGTCCAAGCTTGCCTTGATAAGCTGAGTGTTATATGTAACACTTCATCATTTGCATTCGTTTATAATTATGTGCACTTACGGCCTATTAATACGAGTGATTAATGATAACAATAATTATCTATCGCTGATAATTGGAAAAAGTACTCATGACTTTATTACCGAGTTGCCAAGCTGAGGTTCAGGCTTTTGTCCCTAATGGGTGAAAGTGTAAAACTGAATTTACGTGAAGCATTTTTTGGTCTGTTTCAATGAAAAATGACAGAAAAAAAATCTGGAAAACGGTTGACCCTAAAAGCTTTCCCTGCAACTTCCCGCTAATTCTTTTAATGTAAGCCCTTAAACTTGCACTCCTCGGGTAAAAAAAAAGTTTCCTAAAAAGTTCCGGAATAGTTACTGGTCCGCACCGGAACAGAATAGTTCCAGAACATTTCCGGCATACTTATGAAACATTGCTGGAATTCTTCCGGAACAAATCCGGAATATTTACAAAATATTCTAGGAATACATCGGGTACGCACTCAAGATATTCCAAGAACATCTCTCTTTGTAACTATTCCCGATTTGTTCTGGAAGTATTCCAGGGATGTTCCGGAAGTATTCCAGGAATTTTCCAAAAGTATTTCAGGAATGTTCCAGGAGTGTACCGGAGATGTTCCGGAAGTATTCCCAATTTATTCTAGAAGCATTCCAGCGATATTCTATAAATCTGCCGGAGATTTTCCTGAGATGTTCCTGAAGTGTTCCATGAATGTTCCAGAACTGTTTCGAGAACATTGCAAAAGTATTCCGGGGATGTTCCGGATTGTCATATTATAGGAACATTCCAAACCAGGAACTATTTTGGAACTTTTCAGGAAACTTTTTTTTTACACGGGAAGTTTTCTCAAAATTGACTTTCCTACATCGAGAATAACAATTAATGTGATTCTGCATCGGAAAAGATTTTTAGATTTTGAAAAGCTGAAAACAACAACCTTATTTCTCTTGAACAGAAGTCTAAAACGATTTTTTTCACCATCTTAAAACAATAAACAAACTGTAATAGCAAGCACAAAATTACAAGCTTACATAACATAATAAATATCATTTTTTTACTTCAACCTTTCAAAAAGGTATGTAACAGTTTAGCGCAGATCCCCAGGCAACATTTAGCACCTTATTTACCTTTATTTACACGTTTTATAATAGTTTTTTTTTTCATTACAGCCTATACACTGGTTTCTTAAACCCTTCCTTCATATCTCTGCCAGAGCGTGTCTTGTTTCTCGAGGATTTTAGCCCTGGGCGACGTGACACTGTTATACTTGCTATAGCTGAAATGTACTCCAAGAGAAAACCTTTATACGCGGTATCTGAATCTTCTTATAACTTTTAACTTATAACTTATAATCTAACCATACATATAGTCTTATACATATATGTACATTAATACTTGTTCGCGGGAATCCATTACACGCACAAGCCTACCACGAATAAATTTCCATAATATTTGGCAGGTTGACACGCCTTGCAAACGAATACTGACCCTGCTCCTGCTGATATTTGTTCCTTAACATTTTGAATATAACGTGGGTGTAGGTGCGTGAGCATTAAATTATAATCATAATAAAAATTTCATTGGATAATCAAGTTATTGATTACATATTAGGCTGTGTAAAATAATCGACTATTTTTCGTTTAAATAATTCCATAAGTAGGGAAGAAGGGGGTCAATTGAACCATTCGAATTAAAAAATCGAAAAAATTGAAAAAAACGCTTCATGCTCTTAGAATTAGATTCTAATATGTTAAACTCAAATATGATTAAAATTTGAAATCATTGCAATCAACGAATTTTGAAAAATTGAGATTTTTTTTATTTTTAGATATCCAAACTTTTTTTTTGGCTGGTGACAAAATTGTTTAATAATATTTCAATTTTTGAATTAATTGATAAAGTTTGAATTGTAGTTTATTTGTTTATTATTTACTATTAATTGTTATAAAATTATATGGGGTCAATTGAACCAGCAGTCCCGGGGACGATTGAACCATACGGAGAAGCATGGGACATGCGCGCGCATCTTGACTCTACGTCAAAAAACTCAGGAAAATAACCTAACAATTTGATGAACTGAATTTATAATGAAAATTATTATTACACGCTTTTTATTAGCTTCACCTGTATGTTTGTAACCGACTCCTTTGGGCGCGATTTGAAACCACTTTAAACGGCCAGATTTCGTTCAAACTTTGTAGATTTATCGAGGACCGATGATAATACACTAATTTGATAAAATTATTCCATTTTTCAATTTGCAAAATAAGATTTTTGTTAATTTATATAATTTTCATCTATAGTCGATAAGGCAGAAATTTTAATTTCCAACCATTATTTTTAGCCGATTTATCTAATTTTAACAAATTTTCGAACACCTAAGAGAATTTTTAATTCAATAAAGTATATTATAGTTTTAAAAAACTCAAAAAAAAAATAGTTTTTATAAATAAACAAAACTCAAAAGTAGGAAATAAATAATAGTTTAAAAAAACTAAAAAACACGCTTTTTATAGAAAATCGAACTAAAAAAATAGAAAATAAGTTTTAATAAATTTGAATTAAGAATAGTGTTAAAAATTTCAATAAATATAAATTAATAAAAGTGTAATTAAAAAAAAAATTTATTTTATTTTAAAAAAAGCGTGAGGTGCATGGGTCAATAGATATAAATATTCTGTTGACAGACATAAGTAGAGTGATTATAATTTTTATAATATCTAAAAAAGCACTCCACGTTTTTTTAAAAATAAAATACATTTTTTTTATTTACACTATTATTAATTTAGATTTATTAAAATTTTTAATACTATCCTTAATTTAAATTAATTAAAATTCATTTTCTATTTTTTTTAGTTCGGTTTTCTATAAAAAGCGTATTTTTTAGTTTTTTAAATTATTATTTATTTTTAAATTGATTTTTAATTTACTTAATATAATATCTGTACATTAAAACGGTGCAACAGTATTATTAGCAAGTAACAATTTATATATTATTTATTAAAAGTTCGGGTTTGAGCTTTAAATATTATTGGTTCAATTGCCCCCGAGCGGGGGTCAATTGAACCATTCGACGCGTTTGGATAAATTAATAATTTTTACAAATTAACGTTGTTTATTGACTAATTCATGGATTGGTAATGATAGTAGACATAATAAACTACCATTTCAAGAAAAAAAAATTATTATTCAGTTTTAATTCGAATGGTAAAAAATTACTAAACTTTTTTTGGTTCAATTGACCTCCTTCTCCCCTACATGTCAAAAAATCTTACTTTGACAATTGTCTTGACAGAAATAAAACTACAATTGAAAGGTAAAAATCGATTAGATAAGAATAGCCCTCGTACTTTTTAAGCCCAAATTTCAAACGATTAAAAATGAGCCCTATATGCAACAAAAATGTAATAAAAATAAAACCTAGTAACAAACAAAGTAGACTATTAGATCATGAGCAAGCATTTCTTTCAACGAGTTCCGAGTTCCTAACAATAATTTCTTCACCTGTACCCCATGTTAGTACTTATAGCCTTGACCTAATCAAGAGTTAGCTGGTAGGTATTCAGACACCTTTTACTAATTCCAAGATCTGAATCCTTCTATACACGTCTCGATATTTAACCATATACAGTTAACACATTCTTAAACAGCAAGACAGAGTAAATGGATAAATCATCTAAAATCATTACCATTAGCCGCGATTATATTGATAGTGAAAATAAAATATATTAAATAAAAGAAGTTAATTGAGTGGAAAGCCGTTGAGAAATACAGAGGTATACAATTAATATAATAAAAAATATAATATTGGTCACACCTGCCTTTAATCCTGTCATATATATTTGTATTTTTTATTTCGACTGATAGGTCACACTTTTTTTATATTTTAAAAGTTTAATTTATAAAGTAGATAATGAAGATGATTAATGGACTTGAAAGTAAATGGATATAGCTTTCAATCTTGTAACTGATGACGAGATCATCAACAGACATGCCCAGTGAACTGGTTAGCTCTGTCTCTGGTTGTAGTTCAAAGTTATATTCAACTTTTAAAGTGATAGTTTAGTTTATTTTATTTTATTTTTTTATTTAAATATGCTACTAAACCTGTGTACACACAATTTAGTGATTAACTTTTAAAAGTAACATCAAGTGAATTCGTTTATTGTGTGCTATTATAGAGTGACACATAAATGAATTCAATAATCTCATATTACAATCAGTTGGATAAAAATAATAACTTAAATTCGATTGCGTATGCTTTTAATATTGTGTTTCAGAGAGAGTATTATACGATCGACAGCTTGATATTAAAATGAAAAATATGTCTTACCTCATATCAGTTCAAGTGTTAATTACTTGATGGTGTACACTGAAAAAAAAATTTAAATAAATAAGAAAAAAAATTGGTGCGTCCAAATCTGCATACATTAAGCACTCGTACTATACACAGAAAAAAAGGTTCACTTGAGTCAAGAAAATATTTTTCTTCCTAATTATTTTTTTGAGCGAAAAAAAAATAGTATTTTACACTACAAGGGAAGAAAGTTTGAGATTCCTGCCCTGCGCGCCATCTTGCCCGAGCCGAAGCCGAGGGCAAGATGGCGCGCAGGGCAGGGCTCTCAAACTTTCTTCCCGTGTAGTGTATACTATTTTTCTTGCTACCCGGTCGAAAGTACGGAATAATGACATGTGTTAAATAAAAGATATTGATACCTGCCCCGACATTTGCGGCACGAGCGAACCGAGTGTTGCTGGTCGGGGGCAGGCATCAAATCAAATACATCTATAAATAAACGTAGTTACATTTTAATTAAAGAAATTATGCTTATATTTTAAACATGAGTATTTTTTGCACAATTATACGACCTCTTCTTCATCGGTAGACTCGTCGGACGATTGATGCATTTTTTTAATTTTTATACTATCACTATACTTTGTTGATCACAAAAACTCTATGAGTAGAATTTAATAATTAAAATTAGCGTTAAATGAGTGTAAATAAACTGTGAGGTTATATCATTGAAAGTAAACGTAGAGGTTGTGGATACGCGTGTCGGGCTCTAGTGGTAGTATTGTAGAGGGGATATTTTTACTTATGTATTGTGTGTCGGTGTACGCGGCTTAATTTTTACTCCCGCTATGTTAGATGGCGCGCGAACAGCTCGACCAAGGAACAAAATTAGATTTTCTACTCCGAAACCAGGAATCAAAATACGTACTTTCGACCGAAGTAGTAAGAAAAATTTTTTTTCTGACAAGAAATTTCACTTATTTCTACAAAATTAATTCTCTTGCTTTAAGAAATACATATCTTAATCCAAGAAAATTTATTTAAATCAAGAAACTCTTCCTGTTTTGAGAAAATTCAGCCTCTTGCTCCAAAAAATTTAGTTCTCGATAGAAGTAAATTTTCATTAATATTTTTATTGACTAATATGCCGAATAGAAAGATCAAATAATATTGAATCATTTTTTTTTCATTCAATATGTATAATTGCACGCAAAAATAATATAAAATAGGTATCAAATATTCAAGAGAAAAATTTTCTCAAGGTGATGAAAATTTTTTCTCAGCTGAAGTAGGTGACGTTACTTTTTTAAAGTATCTAAAAATCTCGATTTATGATAATTTGAATTAAGAAAAAATTACTTCCACCAAAAATATAATTTCAAGAAAAAGTTTTACTTCGGCCAACACAACTTCGGTTTTCCTTCAGGCACCCGAAAATTTTCTTGAGCCACGAATTTTGTTCTCCAGGCAAGAAATTTTTCTTTCTGTGTACGGTGATTGATTCAAGTTTACGGGGTTACATTGGTTTCACGGTTTCAAAAAATCGATTTTTTTTTATATTTTATTAAATTCCACAACATCTCTAGAAAATTGTTCTAAAGTTTCAAATCGATCCGAATAATAGTTTCGGAGGTAAAATTTTAAAAAGTTGCGCGCTCAAGGCGCTGTAAAATTGAAACTCAAAACTTTAAATGCGTTTTTCTCAAAACTATTTTTTCAAAAACGGTACCCACAATTCTTTGAGAACTACTCAACCGATCTTGATGAAATTTTAGACAGGTCTTCAAGTTATAATTCACAAGGTCTTGAATGGAAGATTTTTTTTTCAATTACAACTAATTTAAAAAAAAAAAAAATTTCGCGAACTTTTAGCCAAATTTTTAATTTTTTTGTTAAAACCTTTGCCAAAAATCAAATTTTCATTTTTTTTATTCCGTTCAAGACTATAGTTTAAAATCTTAACTAGAGCACATGTTTTTTTTTTTTTTTTTTTTCACTTCAAATGATCCTGCTAGGAGTTCTACTGATCACGCGGACGCATCTTTTTTCCGAGGGCTCGCCGGAAATGACGTCACATTAGCAGAGTTTTTAATATTTTTTTTTTTAATTTCAGTAATCCCTTATTGAACATGTATCTTCAAGATAGTAATAAGTTTGAATAAAATTAAGAAAACCTAATCATTTACATGGAAAAATATCGATTTAGTGCATGGAAAAAATGTTTATTAATTTTACATGAAAAAATCGATATTTACGTGATAAGGCCGTGAAGTGGCGGTTTTCCGACAGCAACGATATTTCGATTTGCGACGGTTGTTCATTATAATTATTTTATAATAAATAATTCAACTTGCTATTGTATTCACAAGTCAAAAAAATCGAAAATCTGAAGAACAAAAATTGAAACAATATTTTTTTTGTACAAATTTAATTGAGTCCCATCTTTGGTAGCACCTTCAAAATTTCTTTTTTTTTTTTTTTTTTTTTTTTCGTTTGAATTTCCAAGAATGTAAAATAAAAATTTCGTTTTCAAAATGTCTAAATAGATATCAAAAATTTTTTTTCTCAATTTTGAATCATTTTTTTTCCAAAAATATGTTAAAAAACCAAAAAAATGACTCAAGAAACTTAGTTATTGTAAAAATAGGTATTTTAAAAATACTTCTTCAAAATTGACAATTTGGAGATAGAGCTAAATATTCTCATAAATACTTATCTGTTAACAGTAATAAAAAACGAAAAAATTAGAAAAATCGAAGAAGCTTACTTATAAACCGTCATTGAATTGAATTTCAATGACCCATATTTATAATTTTATAAATCCAATAGCAGTGATTGAATTAATGCAAATTTTTGACCTTGAAAAATTAAAATGCACAAAATAAAAATTAAAAATCAGTCAAATAAAAGCAATAAATAAGCATCTAAGCAGATATCTTCATGTATTCACAGATAGGCTTAAATTGATCTTCTCGCTGTTGAAATAAGTTCCAGGATCTGAAATCCACCGGCTGTTATACCTTTTTTTGTGAAGGTTATTTAACTAAAAATTCATTAGTACAAAAAATAAAAAAAAGACCCACTAACGGCATTATTTCAGCGGACTCCTTTCGCGGTCCTTTCCCCTAGTTAGAGCTGACGAATAAAATAGAGCATCGGACAAGCTGAGGAAAAAAAACCAAAAGTGCATTAACAGAAAAACATGGAAAGTGGTAGCGAATAAATATCAGTAAAAAAAATATTTGATAAGTTGGAGCTGAATTTAAGGAATGCGCAGAAAAAAATGTAAAAAAAGCATATCCGGAGACAAAACGTACCTTGGGTCTGATATTGAACTCGAGTGACCCCGAAGAGTGTTTCACCCACACTCTGTAGACATGTTTGAGCCTCAGGGTCTTGATTCCAGTCTCAGCTTCTTCTTTTAACTCGTGATGGTGAATCTTGTTTGTGTGGATCATCTCTTACTCGGTGGTTCTCCGAAACTTTTGGTCCATCGCAAGGTCTCCACCTTCGCATCCGAATGAAAAAAGAGAGACTAAGACTAAGTAAGAGGAACCGCAAGAGACTACTTTGAAGACCTACTCTGAAGCCAAGACATTGGGCGACTTTTAGAATAAGAGAACTTCAGACTAACTCACCATTTTAAAGACCATTTTTAATTAAAAAAAAAAAAAAAAAAAAAAAAATTAAAGTGACTGTAACCAGAAGGACGCTTTATTTTATTTCATCATTATATATATGTTTCTATGGATTTTTATTTTTTTGTTGCTGCCCACCCGCTCTACAGGTGTCTGGGCCGCGCCTAGTTATACACCGGCTAAATTATAAAAGGCACATTCGGGATCATCAGAGTTGTTCCAACATAACAATAATATCACCAAACCGGATTGTTTAACAAAAGGTCTTAAATAATGCTCAATTAAATCGGAAAATAATAGTCAGATTTTGGATGCTGTTCTCACTTTTAATGTTACGAGGAAATTTTTTTGTTTGATCCGTTTCGGAAAATAATGAATCTTAAGTTTTCTTTATTGAACATTTTTGTCGATTGAGATTTCGGTTGAATTTACTTTAATGGTACTTAACTCAATAATTCAAAGTTCAAAAAATTATCGTTCATTTAATTGGTTGAATATTTTCAGCTGAAAAAATAAATTTTTTTTTCACAGCAATTTTTTTTTCTAAATTTAGATAAACAACTTGCGAATTTTTGTCCAAAGTTGTTTTTTCCTAAATCTAAAGAACTTTTTTTCAAAAAGACCGTTACTGTAAGAAAACTTTTGATTTTTTTCGATAAAAAATCAAATTGTTAAAAATTTTTAACCAATCAATTTCTTGTTACAAGATTATTCAATTTTTTCTCTCAGTGTACAAAGCAGGAAAATACCAAGAAAATTTCCAATATAACTATCGTAATACTGGACTACACTTGTATTAGTGGTAACTTTCAGGTATTTTAGTCTAAAATTTCCAGAGCTGTTTCTGTATTTTTTCAATACAAGTAAAAAATTTCACTACTACAATTCTATGTAAGATAAATAACGATAAAAAAATTTCTTTAATTTTCTTTCCGTGTAGTGGCAACGATATAATTTTTTTGTAACTACAAACAGATATTCTTATAGCACCAAAATAATTATTGTAATGACAACTGATTCTTTTAACGGTATTGCAAGCTGTTTTGTTATCGCCACTTGGCTCACATTGTTAAAAGAACTAATCAATTAATTACCACAATTAAACTCATTTGTTCCTACAACATTTTTTTCTTCAATCTTGTTTTTTGTTATCCTAACAAAATTATTCTTCTGAGTCTGAATGCAAAGTATATAAAATTAAAATTATTTCATTATTTATTTAATTGTTCAAACAATACGATTGCTTAATCCGCGAATTTTGTGCTTAGATAACTAATCAGTAAAAGTAAAATAATTATTTTTTTTTGTGTCTTACTTTATAAGTTAGCGAAATAATTAATTTTTTTTTTACTCGTTTTCAATCTTCAACAATTTAAGATAAATTTACGTAACGGTTAATAAAAAAATCCAAAAAGGTTGAACATGGCCTAGCTTATAAATTTCCGGGCACCTCCGACTTGGTCAGGTAGAAAGAATATTTCAAAAATCTCAATAAAAAAAAAAAAATAAATAAATAAAATGAGATCACGAAATTGAAGCCACCGAAAATAAGACTGGCTTCCTGGCCAGAAGGCTCGTTAAATCTCAGTTCTCAGTTGGTCATCCGAGTTTTTCTTTGCATTGGCCCAATTAGCATACACAGCAGCGAAGCAACATCCTGAAATACACCTGCTTAAAGGCTCTCTCCTGAAGCCCGCGTTGGCCAACTCTGCAGCAGGTGCCTCACCTGTTTCTTAGGCTAAAGATACACTGTAGGGTACACTTCAGGCACACAACACCAATGTCGTCACCACTTCCAATTCCTTCAGACACAAAACCCACAAATATATATATTTATATACCCACATATATTATATCCCTATATGACCATTCACGTTTTTAAATTCTTGGATACTTATATATTATTGTTCTTATACATATTATTATCTTTTCGCAAGCTTGTTTTCTGCGCACGCCTCCAGGAATACGTAAATCGCTGGTCGATTAGAATTAACTTCAGAATTTTATGTGCTGCTTGAATAATAAACAGAAAATTTTCCATTAAATTTTACCATAGGCGTATATTATTATCAAACTATCAAGAAAGTATCCGAAATTTTATGATAAAAGTAAAAAAAAAATTTGGAAAATCTATAAGTGCACGCCTTATAATATTATTTTTCATAATAAAATTGATTAAAATAAAATACAAATACTTTTAAGTCGTTTAAATTCGTGCCATTGTTCACCCAGAAAAGAAAGGTACAAACGATTAGTGGATTTTTAGTTTATTAATAATTCTAAATAAACTACATTGAATGAGACCATGATCTTTGAAAGGACTTAGTTTTAAATCATGCTGAAGTGTATAAGAAAACTGTTGACCCTAAAGGCCATCCCTGCAACTTCCCGCTAATTCCATACTTAAGCGCTCAAAATTACACATGATACGGTTTTGAGCTCTTCGAGTTCAAAAATATAATTTTTATGTTAATATGCACACGCATCAATAGACCAGATAAGAGTTTGTTCAATTTTCTCATTCGTAAAAAATTATGAAAAAATGTAACCTATGAGGTTGTGTACTGCAGTACGAAAGCTATAAAGCATAAAAGTTTTTGCGCTAAAAGAAATCAATTGCTACCGATGTTGCTTAATTGAAGACAAATGAATGCAACACACTGTGTTCAAGTTAATTTACTGTAGCATTTGATGTTTGACTTTAAAGATTAACTTCACATGAACTTCGTTAACCCCTACTCTTCGCCAAAAATGGTAAAGAGGAAGAGATGTGATATTGTGAGTGGAATGAAGTAAGGTACCGCCGGGTAATAAGGCCTCGCTAAGGGAGATTTTGAAAAAAATCAAATATATTGCATTTAATTATTGCAACGTATCATTAATTTTTAAATTAATATATTAGCCATAAAATATAATGGAGTAATGGTAATTTTTCCATAAACAGACACAAAATTAAATTTTTTCAAAAACCTTGCGAATAGGCTTTATTTTACTACGGTAGGGTAATAAGGCCTGCGGGTTATACATACTGGAAATAGTTATACTATACTTGATAAAATTAGTATTAGAGATCAATCATTACTTAAATTGAGCAACAATACTTTTTAAGATGTTGATAAAAATTAGAACAATGATTTTAAATTATTAAATATAAAATTATAAAAAAATGTTTACCATTTAATCTTATCGTTTTTTAGGATTTCTTCTGCGCTACTTTAGCATATGACGGATGATGAAATGTAAAAGACAAGGAACATTGTATTTCTATCACTAAGGCTTTATTACCCGCGGGTATCTTATAATTTTTTGTGGATCGAAGTTCAGAATTAATACATTTTATGTTTACGGAGAAACTATCAACTGTATTGTAAACAGGGTCATGAGTCATGCAAAGTATATATTTTCAAATTCAATGCTGTGAGTAAGTTTGAAATATGATTAATGTATTCAAGATTTAATTGCCAGGCTTATCTTTATTGTGATAAAAATTGTTCATCGTATTGAACCCAACAGATTTTAAATTAAATCGACGCAAAAATTCTGATGGAAAAAAATAAATTGTCTCGTTAATTCGAACAAATTGATATAATTTCTTAAATTTTGTTATCAAATTCCACGTCTCATAACGCGAAGCGGTTGAGGTAGTGCATTACTCCCAATACATCAAGGTCAACCAATTTTGTGATCTTTAAATGCCTCGAAGAATTAGTGCTGTATTTTATATTAGTAGCATACTTTACGTAGTTTTTTTTTCGTAATGAATTTTTATTAAAATTCATTGCCATGCAGGTACAAAAACAAAAAAATTTTTTTAGTTCTCTCACGTGAAAACTATGGTGCCACTTAATCAAGCTGGAATTCTTTAGAGTCTGTTCGATAATTCAAAAAAAAAAAAATTAGAAAATACTCTGTAAAAAATGACTTAAATTTTTTTTTTAATTCAAAAATTAATTGTCCAATTTACATTGTTCTTAAAAAATAAGTGAGCTTCATGAGGCGTGCACTTTTGGATTTTCCAAACTTTTTAAAATTTTCAGTGATTCTAATTATGATTACTTTGAAAGTATAACATAATTTAAATATGAATATTCAAGATAAAATAAATATAAACAGAATAACTTTAATCAATTCGAAAATAACAAAGTGTGAATGAGTAAATAGAGTTAATGATAAGTAAACATACAATCACCGCATATATGCGTACAGAAATAGAAATTCGTTTAATTTAAAATATAAAAAAAAAAAAAAGCCATTAAGCCAGAAACGGAATATGAAATTAGGCAAAGCAATACGAGATCTCGGGGCTCGAGGACGCATATAACGAGGGCACAAATCAAAAGAACAGGACTCTCTTTTTTGAATGTATATCTGAAAGAGTAAGAGTAAGTAAGAGTAAGAGAGATTTTGCCTTCTGGCGAATGGGACTTATGTTGCTGTTCGTACGTACCGCGTCCTTCGGTTGGTTAACTGGCCGACAACAAATTGGCATGAATTCTACGCGAGTGTATATCGGCGAGGATTGATCGCTCGGGGGCGCTGTATATGTGCATCTTCAAAGCTGATTTCTTCCAAAGAAAAATTATTCTCAATGCGGATATGTATTCCTCAAGGTCGTGTATATACAATTCCCCTTTTTTTGTATTTACTTAAATTTAATAACTACCAGTGTGTACTTTACGATTCATTTTCATTATTGTAATTATTGGCACGGATTTTTAATAACTCAAAATTTATGTAAAAATTTAGGAGTGTAATATCAAATCAATCTATTATGAATTTACGAATTTCTCAATATTATTATTAGGTACAAAAATTATTGCATGTACTAAAGTTTTTGAACAATTATTTTTAATTTTCTAATAATTTTATATTAAATCTTGATAGAAAAAAAAGTGATTTTTTGTCAGCTGCAAGAAAAAATTGAGCAAATAATTTTAATAATAAGTTAATTACAGACAAATTACAAGAAATAAATTCTACCTACACTGAGAAAATGGTTTGTTTGATTTAAATGAGCAGATTTATTTGAACTGAATCAAAAATATTTATTTAATGTTAACAAATTTCTTTTATTCAAATATATATTACTTTCAATCAAATACTACGTCGTTTTGATTTATTTAATTGAATCGACTCATTTATTTCATAGAAATAGGATTTGTTAACCATTAACAAATCTCGTTTCAAGTAAATTACGCTTGGTGTCGTTATAGTCGCCACTTATTTTATCCCCTGAAAAAATTGTTTACATTTGACCTTTTTTTTGTGACCAATCACTATTTCTTTTATATTTGTTTTATTATAATATTAATTTATCTATTGATCGTAAAGAATTTTTATTTTTTCTGGTTGTGACTTACTATTTTTTTTTTTTTTAATTAAAATTTTTTTCATGATAATTTTGTGATGAAACAATAAATTTTTTCAAAAGTGATCGTCTTTATTTCATTAGACTTGAAAATTGCCTACCATAAGACATTCAAACCACTTTTTTATGTAGAGGCATGCAATTGTGCTCAGTAATTGATTTACTCACTAAAAATTAATGTCAGATAAGCTCCTTACAAGTGTGAATAAACAATTTTCATTTTATAACTCAATACCTAAAACTTAACTTTCTTCTAAGGAGATAATTTAGCTATCATTCGCCATCTGTCGGAGATTCACAACACTATATTTTGTCAAAAAATTATATATTTGCATATTTGACTTTATATGGATGTATAAGACCATATAAGAATTTTTTAACTGATCACTGATTTTTATCTTTTGATTAAACTAAATTAAAATAAATTATTAAAAATAAACTAAAGTGAAAATAATCTCCGGAATAATTTCGAATGAATAGTATAATAATGAAGTCGGAAGAGCGTTAACTTGTAAGTATAATTTATTAAAATCTATTACCAAATAAAGTGAATAAATAAATTTAAATATATAATAATTCTACGAAATGTATCATTTAAATAAAATCAATGACTGTTCATGATCCTTAACAATCGTATATTGAATTCATTGCTCGTAAACACATCAACCGTTTGCTTCCATAACTAGAACTTTCAATTTATACTGTTGAGCTAAAGCTTAGAATGACTTTACTTAACTTGCGTACCCTCACAATTCAATTGAAACAATTCAAAAGGCTCCTATACATTTTTACAGCATTAACAATCTTATGTATAAATATAAATACGTGCCCACATATTTATGTATATTAATTCAAAACGATAAACATGTCGGGCTGCTATTAACTTTTTTTAAATGTAAAACTGTTATAAAAAAAAGTGTAAGCTAATAATAAATATAAATATAAATAAGAATTATTTAATAGGATAAATAAATGTATAAAGAAAAATTTTTACACTTTCGCAACAACACACCATCTGCATTATTTCTACAGATACAACCAATGAATCTCAATCCATCCCGGTTCGTTGCTTTTAATACCACCATCATGCTGTCTCTCTCCCACTCTCCCACGACAAAGTGTTGCACAGGTGCGCACTGAAAATCGGTTCACCATCAGTAATGTAAGTATATATATGATTGTATATACCAACAGAGAGTACGTGAGGCTACCAAATCAGGTGCTGGTTGCGCTGTCTTTTACACTGGACAAATGACCTTATAGGGAACGAACAAACCGACTCACTCTGAGAATATGTATTTATAAATATATATATATATATATATATATATATATATATATATATATATATATATATATATGTTTGTCTATTGGATGTTTTGGGGACAGTAGATAGAAACCTGTTTAAATAGTGGAAAACATCAATATAGATTAAATTACATTAATATTTCTGTGAACTATAATTTTTTTTTAACTTTTCACACAATTTTTATCGACTGTATGATATGAGACCAGTTATGTAATAGATGTTTCGAGGACCTATAACTTTGTTCAAGTATCGACTACTATGGGGACAGCTATACTGAACATATCAATATAGTCTATATTTTAAGGACATTTGTCTGGTGACTGTTTTGAAAATGCTGATGCTCTGATTTTTTCAATTTTCTGTACATATTTATAGTAATTATTGCTCATATAATTTATAAAATTGGTAGTTTTAAACACAAGTTACTATTTTTTTTCTTTTTTATAAAAATGAGAGATAATCTAAGATATCTAAGAACAATGTATGTCTGGTTATCTAATACTTCAAAGCACTCATAAATGTTTCAAGGGAAATAAATTATGCTTTAAACGTCAATCGAATTATATTACATACAAAAGAATATTTAATTGATTCAAACGAAAAATAATTGAATTACATCAAATTATTGAATTAAGATAATAATCTTGAAGAATTTATTAATTTAAATGAAAACAGAAAATTTTGGATTCAACTAAAATTTACTTGAGTCACAAAACATTTCCAAATTCAAAAATTTGTCTACTTCAATCAAGACAATGAAATTCTTCAAAATAATTTTTTTTAATTAAAGGAATGTATATTTTATATATTGTATATTTTTCCGAAAATGGGTAAAGAAAAAACAAATGTCTGGCAGAGACCTCATACCAAACGTTGTAAGTACAAACCAATGTCTTCATAATGACTGTTCCATAGAATGAAAATGTCTCCATAGTTTTCTAATGTCCTCATAGTATACAAACAGTAAAATTTACAGATTACCGTATATTTCACCGCTTGTATACCAATGTTCTCATAACGACTGTTCCATAGAATGAAAATGTCTCCATAGTTGTCGGATGTCCTCATAGTATACAAACAGTAAAATTTACAAATTACCGTATATTTCACCGGTTATATACTATGAGGACATCAGACAACTATGGAGACATTTTCATTTTATGGAACAGTCATTATGAGGACATTAGTTTAATTTACTGAACGTATTAATATAGTCTATACTTTGAGGACATTTGTATGGTCACTACTTTGAAAATGCTTGTATTCTGATTTTTTCAATTTCTACGTACATATTTATAGCAATTACTTCTCATATAATTCATAAAATCGATGGTTTTAAACATAAGTTACTATTTTTTTTTGTCTTTTTATAAAAATGAGAGATAATCTAAGAAAGTTAAGAAAAATGTATGCATACCTAATACTTCACATCAATCATGAATGTATCAGGAAAATAAATTATTCCTTAAGCGACAAAAAATCATATTACATACAAAAGAATGTTTAATTGCCTCAAGCGAAAAATTATTGAATTCAGATAACAATTCTAAAGAGTTTATTGATTTGAATGAAGACAAAAAATTCTTAATTCAACTAAAATTGACTTGAGTTACAAAACATTTCCAAGTTAAAAAATTTATCTACTTCAATCAAGACAATGAAATTCTTCAAAATGATTTTTTTTAATTAACGAAATTTTTTTTTTTTTTCAACCAAGTTCATATTTTTTTTTTTAAAATTCAATTTAATTTTAAACAAGTGATAAAGTACTATTCGCGGGTTTTATGTTATTTTCCTCATTTTTGTATATTTTTCCGAAAATGGGTAAAGAAAAAACAAATGTCTGGCAGAAACCCCATACCAAACATTGCAAGTATAAACCAATGTCCTCATAATGACTGTTCCATAGAATGAAAATGTCTCCATAGTTTTCTAATGTCCTCATAGTATACAAACAGTAAAATTTACAGATTACCGTATATTTCACCGCTTGTATACCAATGTTCTCATAACGACTGTTCCATAGAATGAAAATGTCTCCATAGTTGTCGGATGTCCTCATAGTATACAAACAGTAAAATTTACAAATTACCGTATATTTCACCGGTTATATACTATGAGGACATCAGACAACTATGGAGACATTTTCATTTTATGGAACAGTCATTATGAGGACATTAGTTTAATTTACTGAACGTATTAATATAGTCTATACTTTGAGGACATTTGTATGGTCACTACTTTGAAAATGCTTGTATTCTGATTTTTTCAATTTCTACGTACATATTTATAGCAATTACTTCTCATATAATTCATAAAATCGATGGTTTTAAACATAAGTTACTATTTTTTTTTTTGTCTTTTTATAAAAATGAGAGATAATCTAAGAAAGTTAAGAAAAATGTATGCATACCTAATACTTCACATCAATCATGAATGTATCAGGAAAATAAATTATTCCTTAAGCGACAAAAATCATATTACATACAAAAGAATGTTTAATTGCCTCAAGCGAAAAATTATTGAATTCAGATAACAATTCTAAAGAGTTTATTGATTTGAATGAAGACAAAAATTCTTAATTCAACTAAAATTGACTTGAGTTACAAAACATTTCCAAGTTAAAAAATTTATCTACTTCAATCAAGACAATGAAATTCTTCAAAATGATTTTTTTAATTAACGAAATTTTTTTTTTTTTTTTTTTCAACCAAGTTCATATTTTTTTTTAAAATTCAATTTAATTTTAAACAAGTGATAAAGTACTATTCGCGGGTTTTATGTTATTTTCCTCATTTTTGTATATTTTTCCGAAAATGGGTAAAGAAAAAACAAATGTCTGGCAGAAACCCCATACCAAACATTGCAAGTATAAACCAATGTCCTCATAATGACTGTTCCATAGAATGAAAATGTCTCCATAGTTTTCTAATGTCCTCATAGTATACAAACAGTAAAATTTACAGATTACAGTATATTTCACCGCTTGTATACCAATGTCCTCATAATGACTGTTCCATAGAATGAAAATGTCTCCATAGTTGTCTGATGTTCTCATAGTATACAAACGATAAAATGTACAGATTACCGTATGTTTCATCGCTTGTGTACAATGAGGAGATCAGACAACTATGGAGATATTTTTTTTCTATGGTACAGTCATTATGAGGATATTGGTTTGTACTTGTAACGGTTTGTATGAAAACTTTGAAAGAAATTTTTGTTTTTACTTCATGTCTAATAAAATACACTCTCCAAGTATAGATGAGGGAAATTTTGTGTAACTTATGTAGATAAGAAAATATCTCTCAAAGTTCTCATACGATCTGTTAGAAGAACAAACCGATATAAATATTTGTAATTTTTCCTTTCAGCTTAATAGTTTTTAATAATTATTTGTCATCGATTTTGTGGAAATTACTACACACATTTTAAAATGATTAATTTCTAATAATAATAGCATTTATTTTTATATCAATTTATGAAATTAATAAACACGATCGTTTTTAAATTAATCAAATGAACAAAAATTTTTTTGAATCGTTGATATTTAATCTTCGTAATCGATTCAAAACGTGGCCAATAAATTTTATTTGTTTGTTGTCAATTCTAATATTGACCGTGTTTACAATTTGCTGTAATCAGTCGACAAAACTTAAAAAAATGTCATGAACAATCATTATAACCAAACATACTTTATAAATGACGAACAAAATAAATTAATCGTAACAACTTTTAAGAATCATTACGTGTTTTTACCTTGTATTTAATACCTTCGACTAATCAACGTCTGTCCTTAAATCATACTTTTGGTGATTAAATATTATGGGGACACTGTCCCGGTTTACACCTATCAGTAATGCTGTCCTTAATTAAACCTTTATATTGACGGTGTATACTTTGAAGACAGTCCTCGAAGTATACAAAATATGAAAAGAATTATGAGGACTGTCTTCAAAATAGCCATATGTCCTCAAATAATACTTTATATAAGATAAAATGGTCTTATAATAACCAATAGACAAATATATATATATATATATATATATATGTACTTTTATTCTTATATATTTCCTTGTCCTTACTTTATACATGCATTTATTGGCATTAAATAAATATTGAGTGTATATATATTTGTTATATATTCTGGAGAAAGAGTAGATAATTCTTAAGTTTAACTTTTGAGGGACAGGAGGCAAATAATGACATATTTAAATTTTATGAAGTTTTACAAGGGCAAAAAAACTTAATTTTATATTAATTATCTTTTTATTAATATTTATTCATGGCGTGGTTGTTATTTTATTAACATTAGGTCCGCTTCATAATAAACTGCCAGCAATGAAATACTTAGCGCCATTCAATAGTAACTGTTTAAAATTTACTCTCAATCATTGGTACACTAGAATGTGACTTTTTTTTTTACAATCTCTCTCAATTTCGTCTGGGTGTACTCGAAAAGTTCGTAAAAAAAAAAAGGAGGGGGTAAAACTTCACGGCCTAGGCCGTGAAAAAAAGACGGTATGGTAGAGTCTCTAGAAAAGAGTCCCTTTACGGACGTCATCTAGTACTCAAAAGTTTAACTTTTGGAGCAAGTATAACAAAAACCAAACTTTTTTTTTGAAATCTCAAGTTTTTATTATAGTAGTTTTAAACTGAGAAGTAAATTTAAAATTTTTAATTTTTAAATGAAAAGTGTCCTGGGTAATTTACATTAAAAGTAATTAAAAATTTTTATTAAAATATCGTCAACATAACAATATTAGGACATTAATGGCCATAAAAAACGCAGTAAGAAAAAAAAGTTTTCTTTACATGAAAAGGTCACAAAGATCAAATGAAAGTCATCATATTTATTGTATACAAAGTGTTTATTTAAAAAACAGAAAGGAAAAGAGAAGAATGAAAGAATGTATGGATTGTTATTGGAATCTCGGCTAAACAGTAGCGAAAGGAATTGAAAGAATTTTCAAAGGCATCCTGTCTGGCGTTCGGCCTCCCACACTGTTATATATGTGATTTCTTAACCTGCTAAGTGATCTTACTACATATAGACTCAGTAACAAAATTTTATAAATTTTTGTACGCGGAAAATTCACACTGTGGAAATAAATTTTTCAGTCTAGAAAATAATCTTTTATAATTTGAGTTTTCAAAATGGCACTGAATGTTGTGAAAAACATTAAAAATGTATTTAATCATATCTGTGACCTTGGTGGGCTTGAAGAGATTGAAAGGTTTTTTCGGAAAGATGCTATTATGATGTAATCAAAATAATTTCAAAACTTTAAGGTACACGGAAAGAACAAAAAAACACTGCATATCCTGTCGTACTCCGTGTAATCTATGATGAAAAAAATTTTCAGACTATAGCCAATATACTTCAAAGTATACTAAATTATTTTTGTATTATACTCCGTGTAATCTCTGATTTAATCGACAAATTTTTCTGGTTATGTCGCATAAGATTACACGCAGTATAATCCGGAAAATTATTTCGTGTAAATTGGATTATACTCGGTTGAAATTTGGATTATGCCCACGACTCCGCCATTTTTTTTTCTAGCGCCTGTGCGTGAAGTGCTGTTCATAATTTGTGAGTTATATTCACTCAACATATATTGACAATTAGGTAAAATATAATTAGTGCACGGAAAAAAACGTGCGGTAAATCCAACCGCACTTGGAGTTGGATTTGATGTACATAAAAATCATCCGTAAACAAACTATAGCGTATATATACTTTAGTCCGTCCTGTAGTAAATGCTACTCCTAGTGTAGTTGGATTTATTGCCGCAATTTCTTTTCCGTGTGAATTAAGTGTGTGGCTATTAAAATATTGAACATATAAGAACATTGTTTGCCGTTATTATCATTAAAATTACAAGGGATGTGAAAATAGTGTACAAGACGTATGTTTTTACGTTTATACTTATGACAATAAGATCTAACCTGTTCATAGTCACGCTTGAGATTTGTATTGCTAATATTTCATTTTTGTAATTTTTATTTTTGCACAATACCAATTATTATGTTAAATTTATATTTATTTTTTTTTTGCATAAAATTAAATATTTATATATGAAGTATGAAAATATAACACAAATCAAAACCAAGAACCACAGAAAATTGGTACATGCATGCATACCATAAGACCGTATCTTTTCAAATAAGGAACCAATTCATTTAATTAATTTTATATATAGTCTGAAATTTTTTTTCATCAAAGATTACACGGAGTTTAATACGACAGGATATGCAGTGTTTTTTTGTTCTTTCCGTGTACACAGTAAAAAATTTTGCGTCATTACGTTAAAAAATTTTGTGTTAAATATTCAACACGTTAATGTGTAAATTTTTTGTGTTAAATTGACACAAAAAAGTGTTCAATCGAAAGAAAAAAGTGTTAAATATTTAACATAAAAATTTTTAACACAAAATTTTTTGACGCATTGACGCGAAATTTTTTACTGTGTAGTTGGATCGTGCAAGGCATATTTCAAGAAAATGATGAAATTTTTTTATCAACAAATAATTCCATATGGAAAACCAGCTTGGCGTCTTCCATGGAGTTTTCGAATAAATTTCCTATATAGGAATCCAGGGTAGGACCATACATAGATTCCCATATTAATCAGGCGAAAAAAAATTTATTCAAAAAATTTTAAATAATTATAAAGTAGTTGCTATTGATTAATTATTAATTGAAAATGATTCTGAAAAACAGATTTTTTAATTTTATCTAATGAAAAAACTGCTCGCATCTGATCGACCTGAACCCGGTACCTCGTGGTTGACAGTCTTCTATATACGCTTCTCACTGGCCTAAGTCACGTTCTTACACCCCGTCCTTTTCCTTATCCTCTACCTACCCCTTAAAAATTTAGATGTTTTTATACTTCACAACTTTTGCATCTTTTATAAAACTATTTGACTTAACTAAGTATGTTAACATGACTTATGTTTCGGACACTATACAAGTGTAATTTTTCTTATATGACTTTTAGCGAGATCTATTTAGTATAGCCAGCTAAGAAAAATTAATATTATTTATTATAATTATTTCACAGTTTTTTTTATTGTATTTTTTATTCTGTAAAAACATTATATGTAACTTTTGATTGTGATAAATAGATATTAAACTTAAAAAAAAAGTCACGTTCTTACAGGGTCCATGTTTATTCCACTTACATAAATTTACTTTAGAAATTACATTTTTTTTTTTTTTTTTTTTTTTTTTTTTTTTTTTTTAATGGTAAATAAGCATTAAAACGAGCAATTTTGGAATTTCCAAACTCTTTATTAAAATAAAATTAAAAAATTTTTTTTACAAAATTGCACTCACATTTTTTCAAATTACAGATGAGTGAAAATGATGGTAAAGTTTATAAGTAAATAGCATAATCTGCCGACTGATTCTGCGTTGTTATTCAAATTGCAACGACTCAAAACATTATTGATTGCATTTTTTGCATTTATAACACTCGTTGAAATGAATGAGCTGTTGCAAGACAAATCCAGAACAGCGCCTGCATCGACGAGCAATCCGATTATCTCGTCATTGTCATCGATGGTCGCCATCGCTGCTATGGAGAGGGCAGTTTCACCGGAGCTTGTTTTGATCTTTAAGTCGGCATCGTACTTTATAAGCAGCTCGATTATTTCTTTGTTCTTCAAAGCCACTGCGATGTGTAATGGCGAACACTTGACATCGCAACGTCCCCCAAGAGAGTACGGTTCCATTCCATTAACATCGGCACCTCGCATTATCAAAATTTCACGTGTGCGTGCGCGCGCGTGTGTGTATGTGTATGTATGTATGTATGTAACCCTTTTATAACTTTTGAACGGCTTGACCGATTTCATCGCGGTTGGTGCCATTCGAAAGGGCTTGACCATACTTAGATTTTCTGAAAATTTGAACGGTTCGGACCAGTAGATTTTGAGAAATTGTAAAAAAACTACAAAAAAAAAATTTTTTGAAACGTGGTTTTTTTGGAATAACTTTTAAACGGCTTTACCGATAAATTCCAAAAACTAATCAGCTCTTAACATCAAAAAACCATGTCGATTGCCGCCAGTCCGGTCAAAATCGGTTGATTCGTTCGTGAGTTATCGTGAACGAAAGAAAACCGAAAAAAGTGTTTTTTCGGGGTTACTCTGAAATTTTCGGTTCGATTAATTAAAACCTGAAAATAACTTATGAGCATGATGAAACTGCGTCGAATGCCGCCAACCGCGTGGAAATCGGTTAATTCATTCAAAAGTTATCACGATTTGAAAATTTCAAAAATATTGATTTAATAAACTCCTATCAAACTTTTGAGCTCGGAGAGCTCAAAACTACACGAAAATTAAATTTTTGAACTGGAAGAGCTCAAAAACATAATAAGTGCAATATCGAGCGCTTAATTACGAAAGTAGCGGGAAGTTGCAGGAATGGCCGTCAGGGTCAACCGTTTTCCTAATTTTTTTTTAAATAAAATACATTTTTTTTATTTGCACTATTATTAATTAATATTTATTGAAATATTTAACATTATTCTTGATTTAAATTTATTAAAACTCATTTTCTATTTTTTTAGTTCGGTTTTCTATAAAAAAACGTGTTTTTTAGTTTTTTTAAACTATTATTTATTAGTTAATATTTATTTTATAATCAATTATTAATAAAAATTTTTATATATGTCTAATGTCTGATAATTTCACTATTATTTAAAATCAATTTAATGTTTAATATTTATTGATAAATACTAATTATTTCAAACGTAAGCAAACATTCATTCTAACCATCACCTTCTAACCACGTGTTTACAAATCATGCAATAATCATTTAAAAAAAAAATTATTTTTAAATTAGCTTGATTAAGAAATTCACTTATTATACTAAAACAATTTATAATTATTATAAAAATTACCTTTTAATATTTGTAATCGTTGTCCAATTGAAAATTTAAAAATAAAAATTTTTTTCTGCTTCTGATCACTTCAATGAACAAACACTAATTGATGTACTTAAACTTATCCTTAACTATACCTGAGGACTATGGTAAATATTTACCCTCGCCCCCATCTCTAATTTACTTAAAGTAATTAAACTATACAGTGCTTTGGAATTTTGCTTACAAAGCTTATTTCATTTCATGCACAAAATATATGTGAAATAAATTCGAACTATATTCAAAACATGCTTGCATATATTTGAAGTATATTTCAAATGTAACCAAATTATATTTGGTTTACTGAACTTTTGGTGGTTTTTGGCATACGAGAAATATATTTCAAATAAAAGTAAAATATATTATTAATTTCAATAAAAAAAAATACTAAAAATTTTTAGATGTCGGCTAATTTTATTGTCATTGTCAATTTCAGTAAAATTAATAATTCTAAAAGAAGTGCCCATTTTACTCCAAACGTTCGATATGTCCATTTTTACTACTTTCCTAGCTTAAAACTTAAAATCGTTACTTTCAGTATATTCAAACATACCATTTATTTATGGTTAACAAATCTGATTTGGTTGGAATATACGATTATTAGCACCAAAGAAATATTTGTTAACTATAAACAAATCTAGATTTCATTCAAATATACTATAACTTTGTCTCAAATAAATCAATTTATTTGCATTAAACAAATATTTCTGGTGATATTTAAATAACAGATTTATTTATATTTAACGAGCCTCATTTCATTTAAATGAACTGTTTTCTTAGTGTAGTTGATAAAATTGGTATTAGAGATCAATCATCACTTAAATTGAGGAACAATACTCTTTCAGATATTGATAAAAGTTAGAATAATGATTTTGAATTATTAAATATAAAAAATGTTTAGCATATGACGGATGATGAAATATAGAAGACAAGGAAAGTTTTATCGGGACTCTACACGGAAAGAAAACTGTATGAAAAATTAAGATGAAAACATCGTAATTTTTAGTATAGAATATTGTAGTGCCGGACCTAAACTCAAACATTGTATTTTTTACGATCCAGCATCGTAGATTTCTATCACTCAAATTAAAAAGAAGCTTAAGTCACCGAAAAGAATAATTCTGCATCACCGAGGAATTGAACTCGGAGTCCTCTCCGCCACAAGTCCAAGGTTTATTCCCTCACGCTATCGGAGAAAATATCTAATTGTACTGTTCAGTCACATAATAAGATCCTCCATACTTTAGTTCGTCATCTTTTGGTGGTGGCGTCGCAAACTATTGGACTCTGTTTTTCCTTTATTAAAACATATAGTATGCGTCCTTATTCACTTGCTCTTACGGAAAAAAAATTTACTAAATCACATCGTAATTTTCAATAATTCAAATTGTATTCTGTAGACGGCAGCATCGTAAAAATCAAGATACTAAAAGTCTAGTCTTGGATTACGATATTACTATTGTAATTTTTCATATAGTTTTTTTTCCGTGTATAAATTTGCAGCGACATTTCTATGCTAGACTCTTTTACTAGAGAAGACTTTAGCGGAAGCGGTTATTTTAAATACATTTCTATCACTTAGGCCTTATTACCCGCGGATACCTTAGTATATAAGTAGATTCAAAAATTTTTTCTCGGAAAATTTTGAACAATTAAGTTCTTATCTAACTGATTTATGACGTAAAATAAGTACCATATAGTGGTACTTGATTGCTGATTGAAATAACAACTGAGTGAATATGTTTAAAAATTGCAACTAACTATTATTGAAATAAAACAATCAAAGAAACGTGAACGTGATATAAAACAAATTACAGTAGTTGCTAATAAATAAACTTTAAATGGAACAAGTAACACGTTGTAACTAAACCAGGGTTCTAATGATAAAATAAATAAAAATTTAAAAGATTGTTACTTAACGATATGAAACAATTGCTGCAATAAACTTTTTTATATTTAAATAAAAATTTTTTAATAGCCTCTAGGATTGAATACCGCTATATGATACACACCTCGTGACAAGTCCTACATTTATACATATACAGTATATGTACGTGGATATAGAGCCAAAAGATTGAAGATCTAAAGTATATCTGTGCCGGTTTTAGTTATAAGGTTAGGACGCCCTCGAAACCGATTGGCTTGCTAAGATAGAACCAACCGTCCGATCCAGAAACCGGCAATTATCGTGAGAGGCGAGGCGCCAAAGTCGTGAGCCAGTTGTTAAGTGATTCCGATAACCTCTCAATCGCGTTTCTGTGTGGTGTGCTGAAAAACGTTCAAGTAATAGAATGTTTAAAACCAGTATGTTTATTCACGTACTCGGTTGTTTTAGAAACTTTTCAAACAATTACGATCTCAGAGATCTGTGAATTCTAAGCTTGGAACGATTAAAGTGATTTTTGCTTCACCTGTACCAAAACAAACACTTTCAATTTATTTTCCACTGGTTGAAAGTTAAAATTAATTGTTTATAGAGAATAGTAGTAACTTTTCAATTTGAATTCATCAAAATTCAATAGTTCTTGAAAATGTTGAACATTTTGAAAGATAGAAATATCCCACTCGTGTTATAATCAACATTAAATTCGTAATGATCGTCATGATCTTCATAATCATAAAAATCATTGATCATGTCAAAAATGATAATCTTTATTATTATGGCGATAATACCTCTTGGCTAAAAAATGCCATTAATACTACGACTAATACTCGAATAAACATATGTCTCAACTCGATGATGGCTTTTTCAATAAAATAGTAGAAAATTTTTCAAGTTAATAAATTGTACTGACAAACAACGGATTATTTTTACGTTATTTATACATGAAATTATGTGTGAAATTACACGACTCTACAAAAAAAATTTTCGTTCTTTGTCCTAAAGTTTATACTATTATTTTCCAGTTAGTTATGCACAAAAACGAAAAGAAAATATCTTTTTTCGGTATAAAGTTTGCTTTTGTGATAGTTATAATAATAATACTCATTTTTCAATTTTTTCATAAATTTTAATTGATTTTAATATTTTTAAAAAGACCGCGCGGTGAGAGTGGGGTATTAACGTTTACACTGTGCCGCTCGATAGCACCCGAGTGATAAACAACCATCAGGTGTTATTTACAAGCCCAGAATAACTTAAAATGTCGTCACGAAAGTGCAAATACGATGCTGATCCATTTTGTTTTATATGTGGTCAATTTATTAAAGTTCGAGACGTGAAATATGAACTAAAGACATCTCACGTTCTCTGTGAAGCCTATGAAGCATATTTTGACTGTCCTGTACGGAATCAAGATAAGCCATGGGCTCCACATGTTGCTTGTAGTTATTGTAAAAGGTGTTTGGAAGGTAAGCAATTTTTATTTAATTAAGCGATGAATCCAAAATAATAGACATATTAATTTTTATTTTTATATTTTTAGGTTGGTATCGAGGTGAGAAAAGATCTATGAAATTTGCAATATCAAGGATTTGGCGAGAACCAAAAGACCATATTACTGACTGCTACTTTTGTATGGTGAATCCGAGTAAAAGACGTAGAGGTAAAAATGCAAAACCTATTGAATAACCTGACCTCGAATCTTCTTCTGCTCCAATTGCTCACGACCTGATACGACCAGTACCTGAGCCACCAAAAAAATTATCGCAGAAAAGTAGCTCATCTTTTAGTTCTTATAAAAGTGATTCCGATAAGGAGTTTTTGCCTACACCTGAACAACCAAAACACTATCTCATTACTTCAGAAGATTTTAACGATTTAATTAGAGATTTAAATTTGCCAAAAAATAAAGCAGAGCTCTAGGCTCTCGGTTAAAACAGTGGAATTTGCTTGATGATGTTAAGATCACGGATCAGCGGACTAGGCATGAAATGTTTGCAACGTTTTTTATGAAGGAAGATGGACTTTGTTTTTGTAATGACATTAAAGGTATGTTTGAAGCAATTGGCATACCCTGTGTCCCTAGCGAATGGCGTTTATTCATTGACAGCTCTACAAAAAGTTTAAAAGCAGTTCTATTGCACAACGGAAATAAATTTCCGTCTCTTCCAATTGCTCACTCAGTACATCTTGAAGAAAATTATGAAAGTGTCAAAATTTTGCTTGAATCTGTAAAGTATCGTGAGTATAACTGGGAGCTGATTGGAGATTTTAAAATGGTAGGATTTTTAATGGGGCTACAGGGTGGATATACAAAGTATCGGTGTTATTTGTGCTTATGGGATAGCAGAGCGGATTCTAAACACTATATTCAACGGTCATGGCCTGTAAGAACAGAATTGTGTGTCGGAAAACAGAACGTCAAATTTGAGCCGATTGTTGAAGCGGAAAAGGTGTTAATGCCGCCTTTGCACATTAAGTTACGGTTGATGAAACAATTTGTTAAAAAACTGGATGAAACTTCAGAAGCTTTTGGATACTTAAAAAAATTTTTTCCGAAGTTATCGGAAGCAAAGGTTAAAGCTGGGATTTTTGTTGGTCCGCAAATAAGACAGATTTTCGCAGATAAAAAATTTCCAACGTTGCTGAATCGTACTCAAAAAGCAAGTTGGAACAGTTTTAAAGCAGTAGTTTCTGGATTTTTAGGAAATAATAAAGCTGAAAATTACGAAAAGTTGGTTGAGGATATGCTTACAAATTTTAAGGCTATGGGCTGCAGGATGTCATTAAAAGTACATATGCTGCATGCTCATTTGGATAAATTTAAAAACAATATGGGAGCCTATTCCGAAGAGCAAGGAGAACATTTCCATCAGGACATCATGAATTTTGAACAACGCTATCAAGGCCAATACAATGAAAACATGATGGGCGACTATATTTGGGGTTTATTGAGAGAAAGTAGCTATGAACATAAAAGAAAAAGTAAAAGTATGCACTTTTAAGTTATTTTCCACTTTTCTGTAAGCTAATTTGATAGTAAAACTTAATAAAAATAATAAACATTTTTATTTCAATAGTTTTATTTTCAATCAAAAATTAAAATCCGAGATTTTTAAAAATTTCGTTCAATCAGTCTTCTAAGCACGAAAGCAAAGTTTTTCATGCCATATATTTTTTTTCCGTCTTATTACGACCTAAACTACCGAAATTTAATGCTTTGCAATAAAAGTCAAATTTCATGTTGACCCGTGTTATCGATGTTTTCGACAAACTGTAACTTTTCTTTTTAGAACCCCATCTATACGTCCGGTGAAGTTCAAATTTAGCTACATTGAAAAATAAATTGTTGAGCAATAATTTGAACCAATCAAAACTTCGTAACCTACAGTATTGTAATCACTAAACTAGTTTTAATCATTTTTGTCTACATTACATATAAAATTAATCACCGATATGGCTTTTTTTTTTTTTTTTTTTTTTTTCAATAAATAAAAAATTTTAATTAATAAAAAACTATTGTTAACAATCATTCATCTATTGATTCAGCTATGTCAAAAAAAAATTATTTATATACATTTTTTTAGACTTTGATTATTATGAGGTTAATGATATCATAACAGTGAATTGAACTCATACACAAACTAAGAAAGTACTTGATAAAAACGAGTTAAAACCGTTGACTCGATAAATTTTAGAGGAATTCCCAATTTATATTTATTTATACCTGTAGAAACATAAAAACTATTTAAACGCTATTGAATATTGTGGAATCATTGAAATTTCACAACTTAGAATCTATAGCAGCGATGATCATGATCAATGATCATCAATCATAACGACGATAATTCCACAATGATGATAAAAATAACGATGATAGTGATGATAGTAACCATAATGATGGTAAGAATGATGATAAAGACGAAAATCATCATCGTCAATATGATTATGATTAATTTATTACCATAGCGATGATGTTCATGTCGACTATGGGTGCATAAATTATTGAAATAATGACATCCATGATAATGATAATGATGATCATGATCATGGTAATAAAGATCATAATAATGATAAACATCATTATCATTACCATAATCATGTTTACCAAAAAAATAATATTCATGATCATTGTCATCATGAAAACAGGAATGACGTCAATGATTTTGATGAAGATCAAACCAAATTCAATTCAAAAAGAGCGTACTCAAAAATGTAGCGTTTAGAAAGCCCCCGGGTCGAAAAATTTAAACTGATTTTAAGCAAAATGATCGGCATTTGAATTTATTGATCTGTATTTGAACTTTTAAAAACAATTTCATCTGTATTTGATCTACTATTCAAAATATTTTTTATCTGTTTTAAGTCTAAACAACCTTTTAGTAAAATAATTGAGCAGCTATAAATATTTTATTCTGTTTCTAATCTAATGAGACTAAAAAGTTTGATCGGTTTTTAGTCTAGTTAATTTGCACTTGCACTTTATGTATTGTTTTTAAATTCAATATCAAATTTTATACTATTTTTGATCTACAATTTTAACTCTAAATGTTCAGAGGCCAAAAATCGACTAGAATGGCGACTTATAATTTTGTCGAGTCTTAAGTATCTTATTAAAAATTATTATAAGTCGCATTTATTTGAAAAAAACAAATTAAATTATAATATATTCATGCGCTCTATTATTTTATGAACTGATCTTTGATCAAAACCGTACATTTGTCATATTTATTTGTCATAGCTTCACATTTCATGGGCAATGAAAGTTTTGTATCTACGAATATTAGTTGCAGAAATAACTAATAAATTTGTATTAACATACGTAAAATAGTTTTCATCGTTTCATTGGATCTAAATCTATAGTTTTCTAATAATCGATATTAAACACAATGTGAATACATCGACAAGATTAAAATGTTGACAAGATGACAAGATTAATATTAAACTTTGTAATTTCACGCATCATTTAATGAGCGGTATTCACTATTTGGTAGTGCAAAGTATACCGTTTGGTATACATTGCACCACGAAATAGTGAATAGTCACTATTTAAGTTTCAGGGAATAATTAGCCATGCCCTGTAGAGGATCTTCGAGGACACGAATAAAACGATAATAAATAAATATATTACTATTATTATTATTATTTTGTTATTAAATGCTCAGGGGGGTTATCCCCGGAGTCCGATTCTCCGAGGGCCCAGCCTGAGCTCCATCCGTTACTGCTGGACCACTCCGCACAACAAGGCGGTTAGTGATCACAGCAGGCCAAAGTCATTTCCCTTAAGAGACGGAGAGAACCAAGTAAAACAGCCTTCTGCATCCTAACTGCCAAGAACTCAGCTTTTGATGAGCAAGCTGGAACTTTGGCAAGTGAGGATACAAAAGACTGTTTCATCCCTCCTAGGACGCCAACAATCAGGACGACAAGCTTGACACGGTAACCTGGGTAAAGTTTGCCAATTTCAAACAGGAGATCCTGATATATTTGTCTTTTGTGCTCTTCTTTGGCTGAGATGTTGTATTCAGCCGGGGCCGAGAACTCAATGACATAAATGTCACGAGTGGCCTTGTCGAAGAGCACAATATCAGGTTTGTTGTGATCTATCCGCCGGGTTGTTGCAAATGGCATGTTCCAATAAATTTTGCAACTGTCATTCTCAACAACCTGGGGAATATCTCCTGGCAAATAAGGCAGCACTGGTGTCACGTCAATACCGTAGCAATGACGAAGATAGTAGTACACTACTCTCAGGGCAGCATTGTGACGCTGGATATATGCACCTCTCGCCAGCACTGGACATGCCGACAAAAGGTGCATAAGCGTCTCCGGATGTTGTCTACACCTCCTACAGGACGTGTCCGGAAGCTGCACCTGGAGCACCTTGCTACGGTACTCAAGAGTGTTAATGACACCATCTTGGCAGGCAAATATGAACCCTTCAGTCTCGGACATCAGGCCCGCTGACTTTAAGAAGGAAAACGTCAGCTGGATGGACAAGCCATGATCACGCACGTGTTTAAAGAACACGCTGTGCATGGACTTGTCCATCAGTTCGCCAAGGAGTAGTTTTTCCTCGGCGTTCCTGATGACGCTCTTAAATTCCTCCTTTCGGAGTTCCATAAGAGCGTTTATTTCTCCAAGACCAAGGGTTCTTGCCGCATATATTGCTGCCTTATACAAGAATGACCCCTTATGCGCATTTTCATGTTTATGTACAATTTGCATAAGAAAGTCATCCTCGTCTGCAGTGAAATTGACAACTTCGTGAGTTAAACCCAGGACCAAACGGTCGTGAAGCCGCTCCAAACTCTGCAAACCTCTCCCACCGATGGACCGGGAGAGGTATAATCTGGCGACTGATGAATTGGGGTGCATGCTCCGATTCATATTAATGATCTTACGGGTTTTGATGTCGAGATCTCGTAAATCCTTTCGGGTCCATTTCAGGACACCGAAAGAGTATAGTAAGACTGGGACAGCGAGCATGTTAGTAGCTGAGACTTTGTTTTTGCCGGAAAGTTCGGAGGACCAAATTTTCCGGAGTCTCCTAACATACTCGCTCTGGAGAGTTGTTCGGACTTCAGAGACCGCATGCATGCGGTGCTCTTCCATTCCTAGATATCTATACAACTCCCCGGCGTCTAATTGGCTTAAGACGCTCCCATCCACTAATTCGACATCATCACCAGTATCAGAGCACTTACCCCTCGCCAGATGTACGACCGCACACTTGTCCAACCCAAAAGACATTCCGACATCTCGTGTGTACTCTGCTACGATGTTGAGGGCCGCTTGTAGATGATCTTTATCAGCGCTATACAACTTCAGATCATCCATGTAAAGCAGATGGGTAATCGAATAGTTTCGATCACCCGGAGGCCCCACAGAGTACCCATGAGTTTTACGGAGAACAACAGATATAGGCAGCAGTGAAATGCAAAACAGCAGAGGGCTCAAGGAATCGCCTTGGAAGACCCCTCGTTTGTACTCTACAACTCCGGTTACGTGCAATGCGTTTCCACTTCCAATGTGAAATCGCGTTCGCCAGAGCTGCATTGTACGCCGAATACATTCCACTATTTCGGGATTGACTCCCAGGCATTTGAGTAGATATAAAATCAACTCATGTGGAGTTGAGTCAAATGCCTTGCGATAGTCAATCCAAGCCATTGACAGGTTGCGTTGATAGTAGATCGCATCTTGTAAGACGCATCGATCCACTATCAGGTTCTCCTTGCAACCTGACAGGCCTCTTTTACTGCCACGTTGTTCATATATCTGTTGCCATACAGGCTCTATCTGCTGCAAGATACGGTTATTTAAAATTTTTGTAAAAATTTTATAAACCGCATTCAAGCAGGTGATAGGCCTGAAATTCTTAGGGTCAGACAAGTCATTATTATTATTATTATTATTATTATTATTATTATTATTATTATTATTATTATTATTATTATTATTATTATTATTATTATTATTTTGCTATTAAATGCTCAGGGGGGTTATCCCCGGAGTCCGATTGTCCGAGGGCCCAGCCTGAGCTCCATCCGTTACTGCTGGACCACTCCGCACAACAAGGCGGTTAGTGATCACAGCAGGCCAAAATCATTTCCCTTAAGAGACGGAGAGAACCAAGTATAACAGCCTTCTGCATCCTAACTGCCAAGAACTCAGCTTTTGATGAACAAGCTGGAACTTTGGCAAGTGAGGATACAAAAGACTGTTTCATCCCTCCTAGGACGCCAACAATCAGGACGACAAGCTTGACACGGTAACCTGGGTAAAGTTTGCCAATTTCAAACAGGAGATCCTGATATATTTGTCTTTTGTGCTCTTCTTTGGCTGAGATGTTGTATTCAGCCGGGGCCGAGAACTCAATGACATAAATGTCACGAGTGGCCTTGTCGAAGAGCACAATATCAGGTTTGTTGTGATCTATCCGCCGGGTTGTTGCAAATGGCATGTTCCAATAAATTTTGCAACTGTCATTCTCAACAACCTGGGGAATATCTCCTGGCAGATAAGGCAGCACTGGTGTCACGTCAATACCGTAGCAATGACGAAGATAGTAGTACAGTACTCTCAGGGCAGCATTGTGACGCTGGATATATGCACCTCTCGCCAACACTGGACATGCCGACAAAAGGTGCATAAGCGTCTCCGGATGTTGTCTACACCTCCTACAGGAAGTGTCCGGTAGCTGCATCTGGAGCACCTTGCTACGGTACTCAAGAGTGTTAATGACACCATCTTAGCAGGCAAATATGAACCCTTCAGTCTCGGACATCAGGCCAACTGACTTTAAGAAGGAAAACGTCAGCTGGGTGGACAAGCCATGATCACGCACGTGTTTAAAGAACACGCTGTGCATGGACTTGTCCATCAGTTCGCCAAGGAGTAGTTTTTCCTCGGCATTCCTGATGACGTTCTTAAATTCCGCCTTTCGGAGTTCCATAAGAGCGTTTATTTCTCCAAGACCAAGGGTTCTTGCCGCATATATTGCTGCCTTATACAAGAATGACCCCGTATGTTCATTTTCATGTTTATGTACAATTTGCATAAGAAAGTCATCCTCGTCTGCAGTGAAATTGACAACTTCGTGTGTTAAACCCAGGATCAAACGGTCGTGAAGCCGCTCCAAACTCTGCAAACCTCTCCCACCGATGGATCGGGGGAGGTATAATCTGGCGACTGATGAATTGGGGTGCATGCTCCGATTCATATTGATGATCTTACGGGTTTTGATGTCGAGATCTCGTAAATCCTTTCGGGCCCATTTCAGGACACCGAAAGTGTATAGTAAGACTGGGACAGCGAGCATATTAGTAGCTGAGACTTTGTTTTTGCCGGAAAGTTCGGAGGACCAAATTTTCCGGAGTCTCCTAACATACTCGCTCTGGAGAGTTGCTCGGACTTCAGAGACCGCATGCATGCGGTGCTCTTCCATTCCTAGATATCTATACAACTCCCCGGCGTCTAATTGTCTTAAGACGCTCCCATCCACTAACTCGACATCATCACCAGTATCAGAGCACTTACCCCTCGCCAGATGTACGACCGCACACTTGTCCAACCCAAAAGACATTCCGACATCTCGTGTGTACTCTGCTACGATGTTGAGGGCCGCTTGTAGATGATCTTTATCAGCACTATACAGCTTCAGATCATCCATGTAAAGCAGATGGGTAATCGAATAGTTTCGATCACCCGGAGGCCCCACAGAGTACCCACGAGTTTTACGGAGAGCAACAGATATAGGCAGCAGTGAAACGCAAAACAGCAGAGGGCTGAAGGAATCACCTTGGAAGACCCCCCGTTTATACTCTACAACTCCGGTTACGTGCAATGCATTTCCACTTCCAATGTGAAAACGCGTTCGCCAGAGCTGTATTGTACGCCGAATGCATTCCACTATTTCCGGATTGACTCCCAGGCATTTGAGTAGATATACAATCAATTAATGTGGAGTTGAGTCAAATGCCTTGCGATAGTCAATCCAAGCCATTGACAGGTTGCGTTGAAAGTAGATCGCATCTTGTAAGACGCATCGATCCACTATCAGGTTCTCCTTGCAACCTGACAGGCCTCTTTTACTGCCACGTTGTTCATATATCTGTTGCCATACAGGCTCTATCTGCTGCAAGATACGGTTATTTAAAATTTTTGTAAAAATTTTATAAACCGCATTCAAGCAGGTGATAGGCCTGAAATTCTTGGGGTCAGACAAGTCACCTTTTTTAGGTATCAGTACGGTTCGCCCTTCTACAAGCCAGTTCGGAATCGGATCGTCAGCTCTAATGTACGATGTAAATATGCGGGCCAGATGGAGGTGGGTAGAAGTAAACTTCTTCCACCAGAAGACATTAATGCCATCTGGTCCCGGGGCAGCCCAATTTTTGCTGCCATTTAGAGCTGAACGAACTTCATCCACACTGACTGCAGGGCTCTCTTCATCAGCATTCTGCCGACGGTGTTCCCGACAGAATGCTTTGAAGTCGTGCAGAGCTGGAGTATTGGCGTTCACGTTTGGTTGATCTCCATACAACTCAGTCCAAAAGCTTCCACCCGCTCAGGTGTTGGATAAGTCCCGGTAACATCGGTCTTTGGTGTCAGAAACCGTGAAGGGCTGGATCGAAACAACGAGTTGTCGACCAACCGCTTCAGCCTTTTCTCTAGTGACTTTTTGGCAGTCACTAGAGCCCGCAATTTATTAAGAGACTCTTCTTTGATGACAAGAAGAGTACTCTTGTTCAGTGTGTGATGACGCCACCGAAGTTCAGCAACAATGCGTCGAATTCGGGGCGTGTATGCTTTTTGAGTTGTTTCGAACTCAATCACACACTGAATGCGGGAGACATGTTTCCGGGATCTGTCAATTTTGGAGCCAAGTTGTAAGATGCGCTGTCTCAACCTTGCCTCGATCGAGAGACAATGTCTCTCTCTCGGAAAAGCCGAAACTGCTGCACCATACACAACCTGGCTCACAGTGAGCAGGGTGGAGTCCTCCAGGATGGTTGCACGGAGATCTTCGTTTACCGCGTCAAGCTGTTGTTGGGAGTAAGTTATCTTTTTAGATATACTTACTTGCCGTCCTACAAAGGGATTGTTGTTGTCCAAGGAGGAACGGCGTCACTCTTGGTGTAGTTGCGCCGGAAAGGAAAGTCTATTAGACTGCCTTCTGTCCGGCACAAGCGATCTTCTATTTCGCCGAAGATGAGCGGCATAATTACGCAGGTGTTTGGGCGTAAAATATTGGCTAGCTCCGGATGCATATCACTCCAAAGAGTGTGCATCCGGGCCATATAGCCGCTCACCCCCGGCTCGCTACGTTGGTAGTACACCAAGAGATCGACTCTCAGTTCCTCCGTCCACTTAAAGTAAGTCCTTAAGGCGCCAGGATCGTCATCTTTCATCGGGTCCGGCGTGCTCCTCCCACCTGATAAATGGTCCTCATCCGAAAAGGACCGGTTGTGGGGAGCACTTCTGAGTTGGTATCTTGTGGTAACTCAGTTATTTCCATGCAGAGGGTAGTTGGCCCACTGCACGGGCTACGTCGTTCGCCTACAGACCTGATGGTATGGTCTGCGTTTCCCGCGATGCGCCGCTTGGAGGCCACGTAGCAAGCACCGCTTATTATTATTATTATCGAATTCGTAAAAGGTCTGTTTTTGATCTACAGGCAATCAAAAAGCGACTAAAAATTGTGGAACATTTTGGTCTGTTTTTGACCTCGATGCGATCAAAACCAGCTAAATGATTGTGACAAAAAAGTCTGATTTTGGTCTTGAAACAATAGAAAACAATTTTATTGTACCATTAATAATTGTCTAAAATTGTTCTGAATTGATAATAGTACGGGCTAAAACAGATTAAATTCTTATATAAAATAGATACACATAATAAAATTAAATTGAATGATAAACATTAAAAATTTTCATTGATCATAAAACAGATTGAATTTTTTGACCCGGGTTGTGAAAGCATCTAAAACTTAATTTTCATGACAAATTCGAGAACCAAATTTCATAAATCTATTCTCAGAATTTTTTTTTTTTTGTGTCTTAAAAAAATCTTAAAATAGTTTTGGTTTGTGTCAAGTTTAAGATCTTAAACAAACGACAATTTTAAGACGATTTTTTTACACGGGCTCTCTACGTAGATCTACCTAACCCCAATAGCTAGCACGACAGAGCAGCCAAAACCGGAAGGTTATATCGAGCTTGATCCACCATTCATCAGAATGTTAACACCAAATAAATCGGATCGTATTTTACAAAATGAAGATCATATAAATTTGATACATCTCGTGAAGCCTAATTCGACTGATCTTGTGTTGTTCGAATTCGTGGGACCTGATGGTTGGTTCGAAATTCTAACTAACCATCAATTACATCGTTTGGTCAACCACAATGTGATAGCAATTATAACAAGTAAACACGCTGATGAATTAAGATCTCCAGGTTTTGGACACTCTTTTCTTCGTATGAAAAATGACGGTTCACTTAAATATTTCAAAATAAATTTAACACTAGCAGAAGCAATAGACAAATTGCCGCTCAACTATCCGAATCATTTTGTAACGTCAAGATTCCCTTACCATGATTCATTTATAGAGCGTTTGAGTAAAAATTTCAAAAGTTAATTTTATTTCGTTAATACAATTGTTCTTCTAAAATATTGACCCCCCGTTTTTCTATATATTTGAAAATAAATCCTAGAAATTAATATTCTGAAAACTGAAGTAAATTTTTTATTGAAAGTATTTTAAAAAAAAGTTTAAATATAACAATATAAAAACACTATAGTCAGGAATAAAAATTCATAAATTGAAACAATAAAATGGTTAATGATTATTAAATGCAATTATATCAGAATAAAAATCGTATAAATATCTAGATGCTATCAATTTAAAAGCAAAAAATCCACCGTAACTAGGCTGTCCCTTGTAAAAAAATCCTAGTCCGCCAAGTGGAGATGGTGGATTTGATACGACTGTTTGAGAATCAAAGAAAGGAATCAGTGGCAAATTATTGAATTGAGACGATACCACTCCAACTGATAAATCGACGTAATTGCTTCCCGAGCGGCTTGTTTCGACATTTTTAACAGTAACCTCAGCAGAATTTCTGTAATCCTTGACATATATTTGTTCTCTGAAATTATCATTTTATTTAGAGGAATGCTAATTCTTACACTGATAAAAAAATTGACTTGACTCAAGAGCCAAAATCTTGAACCAAGAATACCATTCTTAAGAAAATGATTTTCTTGAGTCAAGAGGATAAATTCTTGAGGTAAGAAATTATTCTTGGTTTAAGAAAATTTCCTTGTTTCAAAAATTTATTCTCTTGACTCAAAAAAATTATTTTCTTCAAAACGAAATTCTTGATTCAAGAGTTTGGCTCTTGAGTCAAGTCCATTTTTTTTATTAGTATGAGTTCCGCTTTTAGCAGGAGCTGTGTTTAGGCATTTCCCAGGATATTTTGGGGTGAGACGATTTATTTGATTTTCATAGAATTTTTACCAAGAGATTTAGTTGGGCACTTCCGGCCAAAATTTGAAATTTCAGCGGAAATATCCAAACTAAATCTCCTGGTAAAAATTCTATGATAATCAAATAAATCGTTTCACCTCAAAATATCTCAGGAAATGCCCAAACACATCCTCCGTTGTTTGGCGGAACTCAAAATTCCAATTTTAAAAGGTTCTTCACGGAAGTTACATTTTGGCACACCCTAGTATGTATGTATGTATGTATGTATGTATGTATGTATGTATGTATGTATGTATGTATGTATGTATGTATGTATGTATGTATGTATGTTTGTAAACCTGTTTTTTATTTAAATAGCCTCTCATCTAGAGATACACTAGTCACAAAAATTAAGGGATATAAAAAAAATTCCAAATTTTTTGGTGATTTTCAGCGAGCTGTAACTCCGAGGAAAATGATCGCACAGAAAAAAAAAAAAAAGCAAATTGTAGCTCCAAGTGTCTAGTTTTTAGATATGACCATGAAAATTTTTGTCATCGTCAGGTCTGGAGAAATCCTAAGAAAACTACTGAAAAAAATTTTTCGAAATTTTTTTCGTCTTAAAAAAGGTCTACGGGCTTCAAAAATTTTTTTCGATTGTTTCGTTTAAAAGCTCTTTTAGTAAATTTAATACCCTTTAATTTGACGTAATCAAAAGCCTGTACGATAATTTGCCGCGGAGTTATCGTCAATCAAAGCAAAAAGTTTTTTTGACTTTGGAAATCAATAACTCTGGAAATAATGACCGTATAGGAAATCGAAGGAGGGTTTTGAAAACTACACAATATTCTCTATAAGAAAACGTAAACCGCTTTTGAAGAAAAATTTTTTTGAATTGAAAACTCGGACTGAAAAAAGACAAAAATTCGCATAATTAAGGATATTTGGATAACTTGGTATAACTTTGGATAAAATGGATGAACGAAAGATATCGTTGGTAATTTTTTAACTTCAAAGTGTCCCCTAAAATCCCTAAGAAATTCAAAGCGCTGCGATTTTTTGTTCATAGTGCCCAGAAGCTTCAAATTCTGTGTTTTCGCAAAAATCACCATTATGAGCAATTTTGTGATTTTTATTCATTTTTCCATTGAAAAAATTTTTTTTTCAAAATTCTTTATTTTTCGATCAAAGAGATTGATTTTTCAAGAAATTTGAAAAAAAAAAATTTCAATTTTTTCGAAAATTTTTTCGAAATTTTTTTTTTTATCGTCTTCAGAATGCTTCACTATTGTCAAAAAAATTAACTCAATTTTTTCTGTCCGCTACAACTGCCTTAGTTTTAAATCTCATTTTAAATATTCAATAAAAACAAATTGATATACCCCCGCGGAGTTCGGCTTTTCCTCACACAAAACTTGAATTTTACGTTTTCTTTTTAGCCTAAATTCCTTACGTGAATTTTATGTAAGCTTTTCTTTGATAAGCACCTTTTGATATGCCTCGTCGACATTTAGCTGCCACAGATGTGGCTCGCATTGTTACCCTCCTTCAAGAGGGCTACAGTCAGGTGGAAGTAGCAGCTTCTATGGGAGTGAGCCAGTCCGTTATCAGTCGGGCCTATGCCCGATTTAACGCGACTCAAAGTTACGATCGTCGTCCGGGTCAAGGTAGACTACGAATCACTACCGAGCGTGATGATCGAGCTATCATTTGAGAAGCTCGTCGAAACCCTACTGCGCATGCCCACACGATCGCTCATCAATTTCGCAATCGTCGACAACGTCCTCCCCAACAACACATATCGGCATCGACGGTTCGAAATCGCTTTCGAGAGCAAGGACTACGCGCTAGACGCGCAAATCGCGTGCCTATGCTCACTCCACGACATCGCCGAGCCCGATTGGCCTATGCTCATGATCATCACCATTGGGGTCGTAGACAGTGGACCAGTGTATTATGGACTGACGAATCTCGATTTTGTCTTCATGGCAGCGATAGACGATCTCTCGTTTGGCGCCGTCGTGGAGAACGAGATCGGGATGGTTTTACGAGACCAGTTACAGCTTTCAATGGTGGATCAGTCATGGTGTGGGCAGGCGTGTCCTTCAATACCAGAACCCCGTTGGTCATCGTTCGTGGGACGTTGACTGCCGATAGGTACGTCGACGAAATTCTGGAGCCACACGTCCTGCCTATGCGCACACGCATGGGGGCAAGACGGTTCATTTTGATGCAGGATAATGCTCGTCCTCACACTGCAGTTCGTACGCGAACTTTTCTCCGCGCCAACGACGTAACAACGCTTAATCATCCAGCGATGAGTCCTGATTTGAACCCAATTGAGCATGTTTGGGACATGCTTGGGCGTCGATTGCGGCGAGACTATCCGCAACTGCACAATCTTCATCAGTTGACTCAAGCGTTGTTACGTTGTTGGCAAGGAATTTCGCAACGTGATATTCGACGATGCATCAACATGCAAGAGCGTTTACGAGCGGTGATTCGGAACAGAGGTGGCAATACACGGTACTGAGCAGTTACTGCCGTACGTACAGAGGTCATTCGGCAGCTGCAAACAGACAAACACGCAGAAAAGACACACACACACACACACACACGTGTGTGTGTGAGAAGCGTAAATCCGACCGAGCAACCTCCACGTGGTACGCTTTGGGTAACGCTAATGCCGGCGGTAAAACAACAGTCGAAAAAAATTGAGAAAATTTCGAAAAAAATTTTCGAAAAAAATTGAAATTTTTTTTTTTTCAAATTTCTTGAAAAATCAATCTCTTTGATCGAAAAAATAAAGAATTTTGAAAAAAAAAATTTTTTTCAATGGAAAAATGAATAAAAATCACAAAATTGCTCATAATGGTGATTTTTGCGAAAACACAGAATTTGAAGCTTCTGGGCACTATGAACAAAAAATCGCAGCGCTTTGAATTTCTTAGGGATTTTAGGGGACACTTTGAAGTTAAAAATTACCAACGATATCCTTCGTTCATCCATTTTATCCAAAGTTATACCAAGTTATCCAAATATCCTTAATTATGCGAATTTTTGTCTTTTTTCAGTCCGAGTTTTCAATTCAAAAAAATTTTTTCTTCAAAAGCGGTTTACGTTTTCTTATAGAGAATATTGTGTAGTTTTCAAAACCCTCCTTCGATTTCCTATACGGTCATTATTTCCAGAGTTATTGATTTCCAAAGTCAAAAAAACTTTTTGCTTTGATTGACGATAACTCCGCGGCAAATTATCGTACAGGCTTTTTGATTACGTCAAATTAAAGGGTATTAAATTTACTAAAAGAGCTTTTAAACGAAACAATCGAAAAAAATTTTTGAAGCCCGTAGACCTTTTTAAGACGAAAAAAATTTCGAAAAATTTTTTTTCAGTAGTTTTCTTAGGATTTCTCCAGACCTGACGATGACAAAAATTTTCATGGTCATATCTAAAAACTAGACACTTGGAGCTACAATTTGCTTTTTTTTTTTTTTCTGTGCGATCATTTTCCTCGGAGTTACAGCTCGCTGAAAATCACCAAAAAATTTGGAATTTTTTTTATATCCCTTAATTTTTGTGACTAGTGTATAAGTCTTACATATTTCAGAATTGTACAAACTATTTTCTAAGTTTTTAAACAACTGTTTTATTCATAATTACTGACTAGTTCTTGCAGAGCCTCAAAGTAGATGTGGAAAATAGTTTTGTTGAACTCTTGTGATGAAAATGAGTTTTTTGCTCGACGGGCAGAAAGCGTCAACTTTCGGCCCGCTGCGCTAAATGAAGTTGCCACTTTCTGCCTTCGTCGAGCAAAAAAATAGCATACACTCCTCGGGAAGTAAATAAGAAAGCCTCAGATCACATGTTTGTTGACCTCGGCTTCGCCTCGGCCAACAATTACATGTGATTACATGATGAATTACATGTGATCTGAGACATTTCTTACTTTACTTTCCTCGGTGTGTAATATACTATAGTTTCATTCGGAAAATTGCAATATCCTTCAAGCGACAGATTTTTGCGAAAATTAATACTTTCGATTGTTTTGTTGTAAAATGAATCTAAGATATTGCTGTTTTCTTTGGAATGATGTCTAATCTTCTTAAAATCATTAGAGTAGATCCTTTCAATCTCCTCCAAGAATTTAAAGAATCCGGTCAGCTTCTTCTGATATTTCGAAGTTAATATAAAGTGACTTTTTGAAGAAGGGAGATTTTTATCCTTAAGTTCTCTATTTTTGGTAATGTTTCCAATACAATCAAATCCATCAATAACAGAATTGATTACCAAGTAAATACTCTTCTGAATTATCCTTTCGCTGACAGTGTGACGAGGTATATTTATCATATCGAATAAAATTTTTCCGATATGCTTTGTCACAAGTATTATTCGATAATAATCGCGTGGTGTAGAAAGGGGCCAGTTAACATATATATCAGCATCAACACAAATATACATCACTTTACATAAATAAATTTATATCTAGGACGCATTTTTTCTAAACTTCGTCGTTACTTTTTTAATAAAAAATTTTACATCAATAAAAATTTTGACGGGTCATTTTTAATAACAACTATGAAATTGTGATAGCTATTATCTGACAGGATATAAATAAGCTAATGATTACAGGCAATGATATTTGCTTTTTCTAACGAACGGTAATATAAAAATACTTCCAATCAAATGTGGTTGTAAAATAATATCTATGAAATAAAATGAAAATCATAACTAGCGAGTTATCAGAATTCCTCAAAACATCATGTTTAATAATAACAATATATTTTTATTAACTTCCCGCTAAGAAAATCGAAGATTTTTGAAAATCGGGAAGTTATTGGTTTTACCCTATTTTGCAAAAATCGAATTTTGATCAGATCTCAACATTCTGAGGTCACAGAAAGCTTCCCTGACTACTCCCGCAATGCTGTGTGTGTGTGTGTGTGTGTGTGTGTGTGTGTGTGTGTGTGTGTGTGTGTGTGTGTGTGTGTGTGTGTGTGTGTGTGTGTGTGTGTGTGTGTGTGTGTGTGTGTGTGTGTGTGTGTGTGTGTGTGTGTGTGTGTGTGTGTGTGTGTGTGTGTGTGTGTGTGTGTGTGTGTGTGTGTGTGTGTGTGTGTGTGTAAGCCTCTCATAGCTTTTGAACGGCTTGACCGATTTTATCGCAGTTGACGACAATCGAAAGAAGCTCTTTCAGTCAAGCTGACTGAACTTAGATTTTGAATATGGTTTGGACCGATTCAGGGACCGGTAGATTTTCAGAAATCTCAAAAAAACTACGAAAAAAATTTTTTCAAATGTGGTTTTTTTTTAATAACTTTTAAACGGCTTGACCGATTAATTTCAAAAACTAATCAGCTCTTAATATCAAAAAACCACGTCGATCGCCACCAAACTGATCAAAATCGGTTGATTCGTTCGTGAGTTATCGTTGACGAAAAAAATCGACAAAAAGTGTTTTTTTCCGGATTACACCGAGATTTCCGGTCTAATCGAATCGTGTTTGAAAGTATATCATAGAGTTTGAAAAACTGCGTCGAATGCCGCTAACCGCGTGAAAATCGGTTCATTCATTCAAAAGTTATTGCGGTTTGAAAATTAAAAAAATAGTGATTTATGAAACTCCTATCAAACTGTTGAGCTCGGAGAGCTCAAAATTACACGAAAATTGTATTTTTGAGCACGAAGAGCTCAAAAACATAATAAGTGCAATTTCGAGCGCTTAATTACGAAAGTAGCAGGAAGTTGCAGGGATGGCCTTCAGGCTCAACCATTTTCCTAATTTTTTTTTTAATATTTTCAATGTGTATAAATTTTACTTAAGTAAAATTTTTTTTCTGTTTGAATATTATAAAAAATATTTTTCATCTGCAGATGAACCATTGGGTTATCGACTTCACATGTTAAGTGACTATTATTTACAACATAATTTTTTCGTCTTATTAGTAAACCCCACAGTTTACTCATATCACTTCTAAGTATAGATTACATTTTCCTTGTGCATCTTTTCCTTATACAGTTTTTATAAACAAAACTTGTTTTCCCCCTAGGATAGATTGATTTACTCTGACATAGAATCACCGTTTTAATTAATCAACAATGATGTCATCATTTGTCAGAAAAATATAAATACGGCGTAAACTGCACTAGAAACGTTAGTTTGATTTTGCATATCATAGTGATTGAAACTTTTGAGTCTTTTAAGATAACTTATAGTCATCATGTTCGTGCCAACATTTGCAGTTTTTTTTGCACTTGCAATTTATCAGGTACAGAAATTCAAATCATTTGTTGATTGTTATCCTTTATTAATTTTCTTTCACAATTTTATTGTTTACACATTAAAAATATTTGCGTTAAAATTATTTACGCAATGACGAAAAATTTTTAAGTGAGCAATAATGATAACAAATCCATTATACTAATATATATTTAACTTGTTAAAAAAATGCTTATATTAATGATATTTTTAATGAATTTTTAAGCGATTTTATCAAAGATAATTTTTTTGACTTGAAAAGTATTTTTTTTTTTTAATAATTTTTGAATCAAAAATTTGTGTTGATTTTAATTTACTTATTTGTTTGTCTATAATAGACTGCTTCAGCACCCGTTGATGGCAGAGTCGAATCCGATGGATTCTACAAGCGCCTATACTTACCTTACATTCAATCAATAACCAAGGATGGCTTAAAAACAATTTTGACATCCGAAGATTTGCTCAACTTGAGCCAAAAGTTAAAATCTGGTGAGATACCGTCGACAACCCTCCACCAATTAATTGGCATCAACGGATTTTCACACACGTTATCTGACCATCAATTGCAGCGGATTGCAGATCATGATCTCGCGGCGATTGTTAACTCCCAGAATTTCAATCAACCTGGATTCGGACACGTGTTCATCACCATTGACAACAACGGAATTGTTCAGACTTTCATCTATGATTTGACCATGCAAGAAGCTATGGAGAAAGTTGAGAAAGAAGGTTATCCGAATTCATCTTCCAGTGGCTCTTATCACCATAATCAGAGTCACGTTTCAGCGACTGATCCTTCTGTCACTTCAGAGTTAAATCAACCAAGAATTACACCAGATCAATAATTACGATAATAATTTGTATTTTTATAATATTAATAATCATGAAAACTCTATCCATTGATCCTTAAAGTAAAATATAAATGGTGGTGGTCTTGAATTTTGACCTTTGATTTATGCACGCCTTATCACGCGAAGTACCATTTAGTGAAATTTTTAGTAAAAAAAAATTTTTATTCATCTAGCGTTCTTTGTCAATTTTTTAGTGAGCACTAAGTCCTCAAAAAAAAAAAAAAAAAAAAAAAAAAGGGTTTCCATGACGGACAAAGTATCTCTGGATTGGCAAATTTGAAACAATTGTAACAGTTTTACCTGCTCAGGTTGGCCCCTAATCAATTTTATAAATAATTAAACAAAACTAATACAATTATTAGGGCGCCACCAGGATTTTTAATCACGGTTCCTGGAACCGGTCTAGAGCTGAGAAATCTTAATCTTAGGGTAGAGAGGGTGGAAGAAGGTGGTGTTGAATAATAGATAATCAATTAACAAGATTGATCAATATTTATTAACAATAAAAATTAACAACTTTAGCGATTATAAAAATTAACTAAATCTCACTCACACACTCCCACTATAATTAATTAAAACTTATAAACTATAGCCTAACTAACGGCTAACCAGGACCAACGAGTCTCTCTGCGCAAAGACTGCAGTGCGACAGAGACCGTCTAGCCTAACTAACGGCTAACCAGAACAAAACCAATGTATATAAGCCTAACTAACGACTAACCAGAACTATTTAGTTACTCTGCACAAGGACAACAGTGTGACAGAGATCGTCTAACCTAACTAACGGCTAACCAGGACCAACTTAACACTATTAACACTCTCTATCACGCATAACCCACACTAATCTTCACACACATAACCCACACTTTGTTGATTTATTTTATAAATTTTAGTTTAATAACATTGACGGTACTTGATTTTAATTAAATATTTTAAATTAATTATTCAATCATTAATAATTTAATAAAACGATAATTTTCAATTAACAATCAACATCTAACTAACTATGACAATTCTCAAATTCCAATTGTAAATTTTAATTCTATTATAATATTAGATGAATTAAAATTCCTCAATAACTTATAGTCATGGTCTGAACAATATAACAATAACTATTTAAAACAAAAGGTCTTAATATCCTAAATTAACTTTTGATAATTAAATCAATCACAATATAACTTTTACAATCACGTTCAAAATTATTAACATAAGTTAATTAGCTAATTCTGACTTAATTTATACTGTGACAACTTTGACTCAATTAACTGATTTCTTGGACTTAATGTCCACGCCGATAATTATCAAATTGGAATAAAAATTAATTTAATTAATTCACGGACTTAATCCTAAAAATTACTTAATTTCCACGTGATAAAATAATTTTACAATATAAATTAATTTCGATAATTTTCCACTATATATTTTTCTCAATAATTAATTCTTAACAGTTTTCTAATCGTTTTATCAATTATAAAAATTTCGACACAAGTCGAAATATTCAAATTTTATTTGCTAGAACATTCGCTAGCGAAGTTTTACTTGACCTTGGGTATTGGAATTTACTGCGACACAAAAATGTATTGACGCTCGACCAAAATTCCACGAACAAAAGTTTGTCGATTATTTTCAAGTAACAAAAATTAATCAATTTTACTAAGTTAATTGTTATAAAAATTACAACAATAAAATTAACGAAATTTTTGGATGTTAACTAATTAATTGATAAATTTCTAGTAGTTAAAATTTTCCCGCAAGGTCGATTGAGTGATCCTCGGGTATAAGCCCCCATGAAAATCACTAAATCCAAAACTAGCAAATGTTCCACTATTAATTTATTAATAAAATTTTATATGTAAAAAGAGAAGAGGAAAAATAGACCGCGTGCAAACCGGAGTCTATTTTCCACCCACGGAATGAAATTTTGGTACCTGAGTATTAGACTTAATGCCTGTTCCCGATGTCCCTCTGACCTGGTGAGCTCTCCTGGTATTCGTTGTTTTTTTTTCTTTCACTCCGGGGATCCGACTCCACTTCAAATTACAATTTCCTGTAACAGTAAAACAGTTAGAAATATTGCCTCCAAGATTGAAAAGACAATCTTGATAATTTTCATCGCAGCGTTCCAAAATTAACGTGCGAATATTTAATTACCTGTGTTTTGATGAATAGTGACCGGTGCGGTTGACTATCAAACCTCTTCTGATTTTTCCACACGCCGGCTCCCGAGTACTTACCCATTTTACTCCCCCTCTTAATTACTACACGGAAGGCCCCGAAGATCGGGGCGCGCCAGTGCTGAGTCGACTAATTATCGACCTCTGGCGACTTATCGGTTTAGGGTAATTTACCCTGTTACACAATAATCAAGAACGACATTTTAAAGAGGAAGGTTTATCACGTGATAATTTACCACATTATATAAGTCTTTAATTTTTACTTTTATAGATGACTAATTAAAAGAAGTATCATAAACCGCATTCTCATTCGCCAGATAATTAAAAAAATAAATTACAAGATATTGGTATAAGGTTAACTACCAAGAAGTAGGGTGAAAGTACTGGTTTTGGCCATCTTAGTACCATTTTTGGCCACTTGATATTTTAGTGAATTTGTAAAAAATTTAACTATTCAAGTAGAATTTTTATAGAATTTATGAATTAATACATTTATACGAATTGAATTCATAAATTCTTGTGCTTATACGAATAGTTATACAATAATTTGAAAATAAAGTGGCCAAAAAAGGTACACTGGCCACAAACGGTACTTCTACCTTGTAAGATTCTTAAATCAACTCTTCATTTAAAATGCACGGTTTTAACAATGTTTTGACGTTGTGTTTTATAAATTGTTATTGATTATTTATGAGCATTCTTTATCTTAATATTTTTTATATGTTACTTTGGATGAGTAAGCATTACTTGTTAAAAAATAATAAAATTACTTTATGATATATTTTGAAAATTACTATCCGACTTATCACACAAAAGTTTTTGACGTAATGACGCAAATTTTTTTATTTTACACTTTTTTTTCTTTAATTTTATCAAGCTTTATTTTTTAGTGGAAAAAATCAATAAATTATAAATAATAAATTTAAAATATCGCTTGTAAGAAGTGTCCATCTACTGGAGATTTTGTCCATCTATTGGGGTTTTGGTCTTTTTCTTACATTTTTCTTTTTTATTAATTATTACAGCATTTCACTAAGTTTTATTTAGTTTTTCCGAGTTAATTATATATTTTTACATAAATATAATTTACATAAATATAATTTTTACATAAATATAATTTACTTTATCACAACTTATCTGTATATTACTATATTTTATTTTTAATAGAACACGAGACGTGTTTACTTAACCGTCCATCGATTGGGGTATTTACCCCATGCATTTTGTTGAGTTTTAAGTAGAAAAATGTGATCGAAAACATTATTTTCTTTATATACATGAAGAATTATCTTTTTCTAAAAAGTTAATTGCGGATGTTTTTATGTTTTACGTTACTTCTGTAAGCTTTCTATTCGTTTGGTAATTGGTCGGCTGAGATAATGGCAGGGTTTTAGAAAGTGTCGGGGTGCCCGAAGCACTATATGTCTAGTGGCTATGAATAGTAAATTGAAACAAAAGTACAAGGAAAAAAATTCTAAAATAAATTTTGAAGCTCGATGATTTCAAAATCAATTAATTGATTAATTTTTGAGCATCTTGTGCTCGAATAAAGCGAGAAATTTCAGGGTTGGCCTACAAGGTTAACTTTAAAAATTTTTTTTTCGTTTGTACATTGTGTAGAAACATTATTCGTTTGGCTTAAGTTAAGTTTAAATTTTTCTTTTGAAATGTTTTCATTTCATACAATTTTTATTCAGATAAACTTCTTTCGTTCCTGGCCTGAATTTATTGACTCTATGGCGGTGACGTTTTAATTATTCAATCACGATATCCTTCTTTGTCAGATAATCATAAAAACGAAATTGACTGCTCTAGAGAGATTAGTCTGATTTCATACATCAAGGTGATTAAATCCTTTGAGCCTGAAATTTAATCCTAGTCATCATGTTCGTGCCAACATTTGTAGTTTTTTTTTGTGCTTGCAATATATCAGGTATAGAAATTAAAATTATCTATTATATTTTTTTATCTATTAAATATTTTCTCGTGATTTTACTGAGTATTCAGTGGAAAGTTTGAGTTATTGAGTCAGAAAAATTTCGGGATAACATTTGACCTTCCTGGCTATCCCTAGTACTTCCACTCCTAGCACATGTGTGTGCTTATGATAACTTTAAATCAATATAATTCGATCCTGGAGGACATTCATGAAACTTTTCCATTTTTTCGAGCTTAAAACGCTTGAATATTTTCCAATTGGTTGATTTTTGAGCTCTCCGAGCTCAGAAATTTTAAAATTATTTCGAGTTAAATTTTTCTAATATTTTCAAACTACAATATCTTTTAGATCATTAAATTTTAATTTGCTTGAAGTCATTAAATGCAGTTTTTCAAACACAAAGAAATTTTAATTAGTTTTTTAGTCAATTGGTTGAAAATTTTGAAAGATTTTGAAAAAAAATCATTGAAGAATTGTTCTTTGATTTTCTGAATATCTTTAAAATAGCTTGACTGATTAATTTAAAAATCTGAATTTTTACGAATGTGAAATGTTTATGAAAACTTGAATTCTCAAAATTGGACCGAAATCAACAATTTATTTTGTTACTTATTGAAGTTATATTTTTATTGATTTTTTTATAAATAAAAATATACGTAAATATTTTTTATATAATCTAATAAAAAATAAATAAATAAATTTTCAAATATTTAGGACGTTGAGCATAAAAATATTTATCAACACTCATGATCTGATCAAACTAAAAAATTTGACAAATTAAAGTAAAATTTAGTATTGCACACCTCATAGCGCGTGAGATTGTGCTTTGTACTCGACTCGTCAAAGTTAAGCAATTTTGTGATCTACAAATGTCTATATCACTACCATATTGCACTTATACAATAATATAAGTAGATGTACACTGAGAGAATACTTCAATTGAACCATCTTATACTTTCTAAAATCATTCAATGTTGCTATTTTGGAAAAAAAACGTTTCGAAAAAAATTTTACGTAGAAATTTTGATGTCAGTCCCATTTTGGATGTACCAACGATTACTTCCGAACAAATTGATATTTCAAAACGGGGCTATTTTTATTACTATAAGAATTCGATCAACTGGTGCCGTATTTCACATCAGTAGCCTAGTTTACATAATTTGTTTAGAATTTAATTTTCATTTAAATTCACTACAATACATACGTACAAAAAACAAACATATTTTCATATTTCTCTCACGTTAAAACTATGACGCCACTCAATCAAGCTAGATTTTTTTTTAGACTACGTGCGCATAGGACAAAAAAAACAGGCGCCGATATTAAAAAAAACAAAAAAAATACTTCCTTAGAAATTACTTAATTGTTATTTTTTAAATCAATTACAAAATTTATTTTTTTTTTTTCAAAAATGAATGAGCGTTATGAGGCATGCACTTTTGTATTTTCCAAAATTTTTTGTTTATTGCACATCTCATAAGCGAAGCATTGAGGTAGTGCTCTAATCTCGACATTTAAAAAAAAGCAGTTCTCTTGAAACTAAAATTGATTTTTTTTTTATTTATATCGCACTTACAGGTTAATATGGGTGCATTAAGATCAAGTCAAATAACTTGTCAGCCACGTAAAATATATTTCAATAACAATTATTTTGTTGAATATAGTAAATAATAACATTAAAAATAATCTTTTTTGGACGTCCGTGTGTCTATGTTTATGGATTGGTGTATGTGGCAGGGAAATTGGTCGAAAAATCGATCGTACTGAAATAATTTTTTTTTTTTTATTATCTGAAGTAACACACGACGGAGTTTCTCAATTAATATGAGCGTTCAATTCAGTTATTAAATTATTATTTATAAAAAACTAACATATAACTGTACATTTGTTTGTATATCTATCTATACATCTTTTTATAGTATTTTTTTTCCTCACCTTAAAATTATGACGCCACTAAGCCACAGCAGATTTTTATGTTTATTATTTTTTTATATACTCTGAGAAAAAAAATACTTTCATTGAGAAAATTTTCTTGATACAAGAATTTATGTTCTTGAAAATTTTCAAGAATGTAGATAGATAGATTTATTTTTATTTGTATCACATAGATATTGCGTTTTACAAGGTGTTTTACATATATATTTTTCTCCTGACTCTACTATACATATAAAGGTATCTGTTATTTTCGTATATAATTTTTATATTTTACGTGGAATTTTATTGTTAATTCTCTATTTTTACCTATACCTTTAGCCTATAGTTTTTTTTTTTTTTTTTTTTTTTTTTTTTTTTATATACTCATTCACTCTATCCATTTCTTTCTTTCTTTAAAATCTATTTTTCCTTTTTCCCTATCTCTCTTTCTCTTTCATTTTTCTTTAGATTATTTTCTATTTCCCTTATCACCTTGCATGTTCTCGTTCTTATCCTCCCTTTCATTATCCCCACTATTTCTTTTTTTATTTTGTCTTCATCCTCTGATTCCTCCCACCATTTCTTTATTTCCTCCTTACTTTCTTTAGTGAGTTTATTCCTTATTTTTTCACATGTTAAAACATGCATCAATGTCTCTTCCTTTTCTCTGCATTCTCTACACTTCCAATCCTTTTCCTCTTTTTTTCCAGCTTTTACTAGGTTTCCGCACCTTACTCTTGCCCATAATTCTTTATCTGCACTTCTAATTTTCTTGTTTTTCCAATATATTTCTTCTTCGCTTTCTTCCATTAGTTCTGTATATATTTCACTAAACTTCGATGCTCTTATCCTTGACTCTTCTTTCTCTATCAATTGCTTCTTTAATAGTTCTATTCCTGTCTTTATATCACTCTTTATCTCTTCTATATCTTCTCTGTTATATATTTTTTCTATTACTTTCTCGCATTTCATTCTCTTCGCGTTTTCTTCTATTATCTTTCCCCATTTTGTCGGTTTCTTATTTATTATTCCTCTCATCTCTTCCCTTAGGCATATTTTTGGCCATCTTGTGTCCTCCATTCCTGCGATTTCTATGATGTATCTCCATATCCTTTCCCTTATTATTTCTTCTATTATCCCACTTCCCGTTTCCCTCCTTACTATGCATCCTGGGGTGTTTTTTGACACTCCTAGTGCCATCCTATTTAATTTGTTTTGTACTACTTCTATTTTTTTCACCTCTCCACATCCCCATATTTCTACTCCGTACATGCATCCTGACCTTACCAGTGTATTATATAGGTACATCCTGTCCTTCATATTGTTTCTTTTTGTTCTTCTTATTACACCCCATGTCGCGTTCGCCATCCTGTTCGCTTTATTTTTCATTATATTTAGGTGCATTTCATGGCTGTTTTTGGCTGTGAAATTATATCCTAGATATCTAAAGCTCTTCACTACTTCCAACTTTTCTCCTTTGTATTCCCACTTCCCTTTTTCATTTCTTCCTCCGTTTTTGAAAATCATCACTTTTGTTTTTTTGCATTTATCCTTAATTTATTTTTATCCGCATATTTTTCTAGTTCTTTCAGCATTCCTCTTAATCCTTCCTGTGTATCTGCAATTGCTGCTCCATCATCCGCATATTTTATCATATATATATTTTTTCCTTCCCTATTACTGTTCCTCCTATTCTTTTTCTCACTATTTCGTCTTCCATGTCGTCTATGAATATGTTGAATAGCACTGAACTCAGTGCGCAACCTTGTCTCACCCCTTGATCCGCTCCAAATTCTTCTGATTTTGCTCCATTAATTACTACCTCATTTATTGTTTTACTATATATCAATTCTATCATCTTGTACATTCGTCCCTTTACCCCTATTCTCCATAACTTCTTCAGCAGCAAGTCCCTGTCTACTGTGTCAAACGCCTTCTCCAAGTCTATAAAGCATACATACAGTTTTTCTTTATCTCTTATCTTTCTGTTTATTAATGCATTTAGTGTGAATATGTGGTCTCTTGTTCCTCTTCTCTTTCTAAATCCCGCCTGGCTCTCTTTTATCTTCCCTTCTCTGTCTGTCCAGCTCATTATCCTCTCCGCCATCATTGCTGTCAGTATCTTGTATCCTATGTTTAGCAGGGATATTCCTCTGTAGTTTCCGCTATATCTTCGTCTCCTGCTTTATATATTGGAATTATCCTTGCTATTTCCCATCCCTCTTGTAGTCTTCCCTCTATCCACATCTTGTTTATTACATGTCTGACATCTTCCATCATTTCTCTTGGTAGATTCTTTATAAATTCTGCCGTGATCCCATCTTCTCCCGGCGCTTTATTCCTCCCTAACTTTCTGACTGCGTTTCTGAATTCTTGTCTTCCAAATTCCTCGTCTAGCCTTTCATCCTCACTGTTTTCTTCACTCTTTTCTCCATCTTGTTCTTCTGTATTTCTCCTTTTTTCTTTACTATTTAATAGGCTAGCGAAATGTTTAACCCAGTTTTTTCCACTTATTTTTTCTCCCTTGCACTTTTTATTTTTTTTACTTCTGAACTTGTTTATCATTTCCCACCATTTACTCATGTCTGTCGCATTATCTATCTCCTTTTTTTTTCTCTTCCCACCATTCTTCTTTCACTTTCTTTATTTCTTCCTTGTATTTTTTTTTGCCATATTATACTTTTTCTTTTCTTCATTATTGTTTCCATATTTCGTCAGTTCTTTCAATTTTTTCCAAACGTCTTCTCTTAGTTCTTTGCATCTATCACTGAACCATTCTTTCTTTTGTGTTCCCCCTTTTTCCATTTCGTACCTTTTTATTCATTTTTGTCATCTTTGCCACCTCTTTTATTACTTCTTTTATATCGTTCCATTTTATTTCTTGTGTGCTCTCTTTTTTCTCTCCATTTCTCGTTTGTCCCCTCCATATATTCTTCCGTTTTTTCTTTTTTCCATCGTAGTCTTTCTTCCGTTATCTTTTTTAGATCTTCGTTTTCTCTTATTTCTTCCTCTTTCCTTTCTATCTTATTCTCTTGTCTTTTCAGTTCTATTTCAATTGGCAGGTGATCCGATTCTATTCTTTTTATTACTTTAAATTTTTCTACTCCATCTTCTTCTCCCCTATCTAATACCATTCCCAAATCTATTACTGAACAGCTATTTTCATTTTTTCCTCCAATGAACGTGATTTCTCCTGATCTATCCCCTTCTTTTGCTCCATTTAATATCTTTAGTCCTAACTCATTGCACATTTTTATTAGTCTCCACCCTTCTGCATTTATTTTTTTATCTTTCGATTTCCTCCCTTCTTTTTTACTCGTCCCTTCTGCATTGTATTTTCCTATTCTTGCATTCAAATCCCCTATTGCTATGATCTTTTCAAAGTCAGTCTCATTTTCATTTATTATTTTTTTTATTTTATTCTCTATCTCTTTCATTCCTACATTATTATATATTGCTATTATTAGCTCACTCTCTTCTCTGTTCGTTATTTTAAAGCCATGCATCCATTCCTCTACTTCCCATTCATTACATATTTCTTTTTTTATTCCCACTAAGTGGCCTCCACTTGCCCTTCCTCTCTTACATCCTACTCTTCTTACTGCTACTTTGCACCACCACTTCATTTTGTCGCTCATCCTTTCTATTACTTTTTCTTTATTTTTTTCTTCTACCCATGTTTCCATTAGGTACACTATTTCATATTTCTCTAGAAGTTCTCTCATATCCTCATACTCTTTCATACCTGCAATGTTCCAGCTCATCATTCTACATTTTCTTTCATTCTCTTTACATTCTTTTTCATTCTCACTTCCTCTCTTTAATGCTTTTTCCATATTAAAATCTTCTGTTTTTCTTTTATATTTTTTATCCTTGATTCTATTTTTTTTACATTTACTCTCCCTTTCTATCCCTTCTCTCGTATCACTTCCCTTTCTCTCTTTTTCTGTTATCTTTTTTCCCCCTTTTTTTTGCTTGCTTTTCAGCTCATACCTCACTTCACTACTCGTTGTTTCTTCTACTTCACTTTCACCTCTGTTTTCTTTTCTTATCTGTGCTCCGTTTGTTTTTTCTCCTTCTGCTCTTTTCTTTTTTTCGCTGTCGTACCATCATTCCATCATTTCTCCTTTTGTCTCGTTCCAGCTTCTCCAGATGTCTCCAATTTTTAGTCTCTTTTCTTTTATTTCCACTTCCTTTCCATTGCTTTGTTCCCACCTTGCTACTTTTCTTATCCATATCTCAACTTCTCTTTCTCTTCTCGTTTTTTCGTCCATTATCCATATTCCCGTTCCCTTCATAATTTTTCTGTTTTCCCATATTATTTTTTTTTCTCTTACACTGTTGCACTCTATTCTTATTTGTCCTCTTTTTATTAGTGTTGTCCTCTTCTTTTCTATTCTCATTTTTAACCTTTCCTCTAGGTGCATCATTACTTCCTCCCACTTTCTGTATTTTTCCACTCCGTATTGTATGTGCAAGTTCGCCCTTACTCTTTTTCTTTTTTCCATTTCATCCTCCATCTCTTTTTCATTTAATCCCTTTGGTTTTTCTTTTTCTAATTTCTCTCTTTCTTCTTTTTTCCATTCTTATTTTTTCTCCTTTTCTCTCTTTCTTGTTTCCTTAATTAAGTCCTCCACTCTCCTTTCCAGTTCTTCTTGTGCTTCTTCTGGACCTTCATTTCTCTCTTCGTTGTCTCCATCTTCGCTTGCTTTACTTTCTCTGCTTCTTCTTTTTTCTCTTTGGTCTGTTAAACTCCTTGTTAATTCTTCTTGTCTCATTATTCCATATCTCACTAATTTCTTTAACTTTTCTATTTCCTCGTTTTTTTCCTCTATTATCCTCTCTCTTTTTTCTATTCCTTCCCTGCATATTTCTAGCTCTCTTCTTGTTTGTATTTCCTCTTCACTCCTTATTTCCTTGCACTTGCACTTGCACTCTGTTTCCTTGCTTAGTTTTCTCAAAAATTTTTTCAAATAATTCCCCCTGCTTTTCTTTCACCATCTGTTCCATTCTTTCGATTTTTTCTTCCCACCATTTCTCTTTCATTATCTCATTATTTTCATCTTGTGCCTGCTTTTCTTCTAGCTCACGCTTTTCTTCTATTCTCTTTTTTTTTGCTTGTGCTTCTACGTTTTCTTTATGTGTTTTTTCCTCTTCGTCTTTGCTTTTTTTCTTCTCCTTCTCCTCTTCTTTCTCTTTTTTTTCTTCGTCATCTTTTCTATTGTCGCTGTTGTTTTTTTCTGGTGTCCTGTTTAGAGTGAAACTTGTTTTGAATCCTTTTATGTATTGTTCCAGTGCTCCTTTTCTCATTCCCATTTTGTTTTCTCGCGCCAATTCTTTTTTCAATGGTGGTCTTCCCTCCCTCCTTTTTTCTTTTACGCTTTTGTCGTTGTCTGCATTGCTCTCCACCTCGTCCTCTTCCCCGCTGTCTATATCACTCCCTGTGTCGCCCTCTTTTGTCGGCTTCCTGGACTCCTCTATTCCGTCTTCCACTGTTTGCTCCCTAACCTTACTTTCATTTTCACCTTTTTCCTTGTTCATTTTACCTATAATCCGCTTTTTCTGCTTCCACTTTTATTTTCTTTTTACAATCACCTATTTTTTCTCTCTGTATTGATTATTTTCCCTTATTTCTCTCTATATTTTGTTATTATTTCTTTAATACTATCTTTACACTGATTTTTTACGCGTCTTTACTATCCAGGCCAGTTATATAATAATTTTCAAGAATGTATTTTCTTAGCTCAAGAACTTGTGAAATTGATTGAAATAATTTTTACTTAATTTAAATAAAGCTATTCTCTTATTTATTTATTATCCAAAAATAAATATTGATGTTCTCTTCAAAAATTAATAATTAATAATAGAATATTTGATCGTCATCAAGTTTCTTGAACCAAGAAATTGTAAATTGAGTAAAAGTATTTTTTCTTCTCAGTGTATTTTATTTTAATCAATTTTATTGTGAAAAATGAGATTATGAGGTGTGCACTTTTGGATTTTTTAAACTTTTATCAGATTTCGATTGCAATCTATTATTTTTGCCATTCGGCTCTGACCTTGGCATAAAATAAATAAATAAATAAATAAATATTTATCATATAAGTTAATAGATTTTTTCAAAAATAATTTCTAGGAAATTCAACTGATTAGACTGTGAACTCAATTACCGGAAGGGTTTAAACGTTGTTCAAAAAAAAATTTTTTATTTTTTATTTTGTACTTGTGATTTGAAAAAATCTAACGAGTAGTATAGAATCCTTAAAAATTCCGCAAATCGCATTTCGATTTATAAAGCTGTTCAATAGTTACGAGAAGCTTCCACACGTGCGCACACATACATACACACTTAATATTACAATAATAAATATTTAACTTGTAGATACAAAAGAAATTCTTATCTCTGAATGATTATTCCTCGCTTAGATTCATAACATGTTTATAAATAATTTTATAAATAGAATCTAAAAATACGTTACCAAAGATAATTTTAATTGACTTAAAAAAATATTTTTGTTAATACTAATTGAATTTATTCAATAGGTTGCTTCAGTACAAAATGACGGTAGAATCCAATTTGATGGATCCTTCAAGCGTATATACTTACCTTACATGCAATCAGTGGACAAAAATGGCTCAACTACGATGATATCCCAAGATTTGCTCAACTTGAACCAGAACTTAAGATCTGGTCAGATACAGTCGACAACTCTGTATCAAATCATTGGTCTCAATGGTTTGTCGTACACCTTATCTAACCATCAATTGCAACGATTGGTAAATAGGGAAGTCGCAGCAATTTACAATACTCAGACCATTGACCAGCCAGGATTCGGACACTTGTTCTTCTACATTGATAACAGTGGCGCTCTTCAGACTTTTGTCTACGATTGGAATTTGGAGGATGCTCTTGCCAGAGTTGGTCAAGAAGGTTACCCGAATTCATGTTCCATTGATTCTTATCATCACAATCGTTATCCTTATGCTTCACTCTAAATTTAACCAGCAATGAATCCGTATCCTTAGTAACAATAGTCGACGTCCTAATTAGCAAATTGTTTAATTTTAATTAGGACGTCGCAATAATTATTACCTTCGTAAGATTATTAATCGTGAAAATTTTATCCATCGATTCCTGAGGTAAGATTTAAATGATTAGTGTCTTACATTTTGAACTTTATTTTTGCACACCTCATAATGCGAAGCATTAGAGAGTTTACACCGATTGAAAAATTTTTCTAATCACTTTTTTGCAACTATTTTTATTATTATTGTTATATTCTTCTCACTACATGTAATCAACATAATTCGTATATAGATAATTAATTCTATAATTGACGAAAATGTATTTTGTTAAACTGATCAATAAAATTATTTAAATAAATTCAAAATTTGTCATGTTAAATAATAGATAATTTTTAATAAATATAAGGGGTTATATCCACTTGTAATTTTGAAAAAATCGAAATTTTTTTTTTTTTTGCATATTATGGATGTATATTAGGGTGGTCCTTATGTTGGGTTTTTTGAAATTTTTTTTCACGATAGTTCAAAATCGGTTCAAAATCTATAAAAAAAAAAATCATGCCAAGTTATAGCTCTTAATTTTAATATTAACCCGCGCCCCCCGACGGTCAAAGTTTTAAAGGAAAATAACATGGGAAAAGTTATATTTTTACTTTGGAATTTTTTACGTCATAAACTAACCAACAAATCACATCAAAAAATATTTTTTCTAATGCAAAATTTAACGGTCTACAAAAAAGGTCTCTTATCATTTTTTGATAATTCTAACGGTTTTGAAGTTATTCGAGGTCTAAATTGAAACTATAATCTTTTTCATAGTTTTTTCTGTTTTTTTGGTCATTTAATAGTTCATAAATCATGAACCGGTTATTCTTTATAATCTCATTGGATTTTTTTGTTTAGAAAATTTTCAAAGTAACTGTAACTTTGGAATAATAGTAACACCAATTCATATTTTTAGCCTGAACTGTCGAACATTTTAAAGATTTTTAACTTTTTTTGGATACAAAAGAAATTCGGGACCTATTGTCTCGATTTTTATTGTTATTGGTACAAATATCAACAAACTCCAATTTCAAATTTTGATTTCTGGTTAAAAACATTTTAGAAACCGATCATGCCGCCATCTATTAGATTTTACTTCAATCTCTAACATTAAAATTAATTCTCAGATTACTCATAACCTACATTTATTTCTCAGCTTGATCAAAATCGTTCAATTACTAGTACTGATGCCTTTTTGATATATAAATAAATTTTTTGAGTTCATTTATCCGATATTTAAGTAATCAGTTAAATATGGAGTTATCACGTTTACGTCAAAACATTTTTTTGATTGGTGATGTTGACGTTCAAATCGTAGGTAACAAATTACCATCGAAATTGCAAGCTTTGAAAGTGTTATTTTTTTATACACGTATTTTAAATAATACTATCACAGATAGTGTTGCTGCAGTGATTGATGAAATTATTGTGTTTTGGAAGAAAGCTCGAATTCCCGTTCAAGATGTGCAAAGATGTCGAGATAAGTTGAAAAAACTGTATGATGAGTGGCGCATACTTCTTAAACATAGAAATTGGAGTGAAGTTGCTGTGAAAAAACAAAATGAATTTTCCTGTTCATTAAAAAAATTATTTGACATCGCACCGTCAAATGTATTTGAAATGGTTGATGAAAATTCCAAAGAATTCTTGAATAATCAGAGATCAGATGACCGAATTGGTTTTATTGCAAATATTAAGACGAAATACGATGACGATGAAATTGGTGTTAAAAAATTAGAGAAACAATTGGATTTTGAAAAACGAAAATTGGAAAGTGAAAAAGAAAAATCATTATTTGGTAAATTATAATAATCAACTTACTCATTGATATTTTATTATTTTATAGTGAAGATATTTTTTGTCTTATCATTATCCTTTTTTGTAGACAAAAACGTTGAACTCTTATCAAGCCAAGGAAGTGCTCAATCAGTCTCTAGTGGAGAAGACAAATGCAATACGTGTTACAATTGGTTAAAGATCATCGTCAAATGTTTCCTGAGGCACTTAAAAAAACTAATGTAAAAACTTCATGAAAGTATCTGTAATTAAAAATAAAAATGGTAATGTTTGTACATTTTCGATTCATTAAAATATTAATAATACACTTCTTTAATTGATTAATACTTTTCACGTAAATTATAGTTCAAAATTATATGCATAAGTAAAAAAAAGTAATCTAATATGAATAATAACCCGTCTATGATTGTTGAATTATTAAATGACCAGAAAAAACTATGAAAAAGATTATAGTTTCAATTTAGACCTCGAATAACTTCAAAACCGTTAGAATTATCAAAAAATGATAAGAGACCTTTTTTGTAGACCGTTAAATTTTGCATTAGAAAAAATATTTTTTGATGTGATTTGTTGGTTAGTTTATGACGTAAAAAATTCCAAAGTAAAAATATAACTTTTCCCATGTTATTTTCCTTTAAAACTTTGACCGTCGGGGGGCGCGGGTTAATATTAAAATTAAGAGCTATAACTTGGCATGATTTTTTTTTTATAGATTTTGAACCGATTTTGAACTATCGTGAAAAAAAATTTCAAAAAACCCAACATAAGGACCACCCTAATGTATATTCGAGAATATTGTCTGTAAATTTCAAAGTAATCCGGTAAATAGTTTCGGAATAATGAGCGTATTTGTAAAGATATCTCCGAGCGTTTGAAAGTAGGCAGAACCGTAACTTTAAATAATAACCAAAACTTTAAATGCGTTTTTCTCGAAACGATGTTTTCAAAGTCGGTGAGGAATATTTCCCCGAAACGGCTTAAACGATTGACTTGAAATTTTCGCAGGATCTTCTTAGATATTTTTGTCAGGTAGTGATCGAAGGAATAAAGTTTCTGATAAAAATTTCGATTTTTTAAGTCACTTCAAAGTGTAAATTTTCGTGCAAAAAAAAGGTTTTTTTTATTAGGAAGCCGCCATTTTGTCTAAAATCAAAATTTTAACTATTTTTTCGATCATTACCGGTATTTATCTATCTTAAAATTAATCCTTTTGGTTTTTTTTATTTCAAATAATTTGGATCAGAGATATCTTCCTCACCGCCAGACACCTTTTTGTGTAGGACCTTCAGGAGATCTTCTACAGGAACGACGGAACCCAATATTTTTATTAATAAAATGTAAATTCTTAGAATTCGTTAAATTCGCTAAATGTTCATATATTTTTTTCTGTATATACTCAATAAAAAGCCTCTCCAGAAAAAATGAACAAAAAAACACATTTTTTTGAACTTACAAGTGGATACAACCTCTTAACTGCTTGTAATTAATGTAATTAATAGAAGACTAAACTAGTATTTTCTTTAATATTAAGCAGAATATGCATCTTGTAAATATTTAAAATCTCTTACAAATCATTATGCAGAGAATTTAAGGGTGATATACGATCAAACATATATTGATTGTTTTTTTTTTTTTTTGATAAAAAATAAAGACGCTGAAGTTAAGATTAAGTTTCTCAACTTCAATAATAAATACTCGTTAAAATCTAAAAAACTTTTTATGTAATTGACAGTAAGGTTATCGAACGCTTTGAACTATATCAATTTATTGTTTTCATTTCAAAATAACTTAACGACGATAATTAAAGCGATTACATTCTATTTTTTAAAACGTTTTGGAAAAACCGTTTACCTTTCGAAGTTTTATGGTCTTATTTTTGCACTCTTTATCTATTTATTAAAAACTTTAAATTTTTTAAAAATAATACTGATCGATCTTCTCGATATTAAGTAAATTGAATAATTTGAGATAATATCATCAATATCATTAAATTATCAAGGTCTCATATTTTATCAGGGTATACTTGGGTATTGTTTGACTTGATTTTAAAAATATATTTAAAAATTTTTTTTACTTCTGTTTACACATTCTAAATTTAAAAAACAATCTGACTTCAGTAGTAACAAAATCTACGGAACTTTTAAAAAGTGCAAACTATCATACTTTAAATTGTTTTTTTGAAACAACTTCTGTACGCGGATAGTTAAAAAATTCGTTATATAATTCGTTACTATATATAATTATTTCCATAGAAAAAAAACCGTCACGCGCGGGAACCGAACCTGGGATCTGGCGTTTGGAAGACTAATTCTATGTCAGTTTACCTACGAGACTTACTTAAATAACATGGTTTTTATCAACTACAAGTAATGCAAATCGTATGCATGATCGATGCGTAATGAACAAAATTTTTTATTTTGTTTTTAAATTATTAATTATCAATATACACTGATAGAAAGATTTATTGACTATTAATAAATTAATTTATTCGAAGACAATTATTTAATTGGTTAAATTTTAATAGATCCTCTAAATTAAAATACATGAAAGTTTGAAGTTAATAACTTACAAATTATTCAAGGTGTACAAATGCTTAAATGTAAGATAGAAGAAACTAATCATAATGAAGAAGCTCGAGAATTACAAATTCTTGATTATACCCAAAGGTTTTCTTGATAAGAACTTGAATATTTATGCTTGAGCAAATATTAAAAACAAACACATGTAATGACATATAGTTAAATAAAAATTATATGAAATCATATATAGATTATATATGGTTCTATAGAATTATATATAATTTTTTTTACCCGAGTATTTCATTCAAATAAAGATTTGTTAACTATTAACAAATCTCGCTTCAAGTAAATTACGCTTGGTGTCGTTATAGTCGCCACTTATTTTATCTCCGAAAAAGTTGTTTACATTTGACCTTAAGCCCTCGATGTTGGCCGAGCGGTTCAATGCGTTGGTCCGTTCGTCCAACTCAAGTGGCAAGGTGCGGGTTCGATCCCCAGCAACTCGAAAGATTTTTCACATTTTTATGCTGATATCTTTCGGTTCTCTGAGGTTCGCTCCAGCGCTGCCTAGGTTTAAGGCAAGTTCTTAACTAATACAGCTCCCCTACCACACAACTCCAAAAACGGCCGTATGAGAAATTCTCAGTGCCACTTAAAATAATAATAATTATAATAATAATACATTTGACCTTTTTTTCGTGACTAACAACTATTTCTTTTAGATTTATTTTATTAAAATATTAATTTACCTATTGATCTTAAAGAAATTTTATTTTTTCTGGTTGTGACTTTTACTATTTTTTTTTTTAATTAAAATTTTTTCATGATAATTTTACTGTTACAAAAGTCAAAAAAATTTACAGATGTATGTTAATTTATAATAATAAAGTTAGTCGACATTTTTTTTATTTTTTATTTTGCTTAATGTATTAGAACTAAATAATATTTTTTTTAATTGCACCTAAAGTTTTTCGAATTTTTCCAAATGAAATTAAAAAAAAAATTTTTTTGTAATAATTTAAAAAAAAAAAATTCTAAAAATTTTTAGATGTCAGCTAATTTTATTGTCATTGTTAATTCCGGTATAATTAATAATTCCAAAAGAAGTGCCCATTGTACCCCAAACGTTTGATACATCCACTTTTACTACTTTCCTAACCTAAAATTAAAAATCGTTGCTTTAAGTATATTCAAACATACCATTTATTTATAGTTAACAAATCTGATTTGGTTGAAATATACGATCGTTAGCACCGAAGAAATATTTGTTAATTATAAACAAATCTGGATTTCATTCAAATATACTATAACTTTCTTCAATAAATGAATTTATTTGTATCAAATAAATATTTCTGGTGATATTTAAATAAGAGATTTATTTATAGTTAACGAGCCTCATTTTATTTAAATGAACTGTTTTCTCAGTGTGATTAACTGTCCTAGATGAGTAATATGCTATTGTATTCTGGGTGGAAAAAAATTGTTTTCTAGTGCATAAAATGTTTTTTAAAATTATGTAACTAAATACATTGAACTTCGAAAGCGGCAATAAAAATAAAATTTTTTTAATTACATTTTTTGTAAATTCTGGATATTTTAAATCGGTTTCAAGTTAATTAACTGAAGATAAATAAAACTGATAACAATTTAATGTAAAAAAATTTTTTTGAAGCTAGCATGCTTCACCCGCGTTGTTTAAGGTTTTCAAAAAGTAATCACTTAATTTTTAAATGTATTTAATTAAAAGCTTTGAGTGTGCACATCAATAAGTTTAATTAAATACCAATATATCTCGATTTCGTTGTTGCAACTAACAACGGTGATTATTTTTATCAATTCTAGCTCCCGCGGGCAATCGCTTAATAATCACTTGTTTAATTACATTCTCCATTAATAGGTTCACTTATATGTAACTCTGTAGTTAGATATGCGACTAATTCTGATATATATTATTTTAATTTTGTAGCAAGAATATTACGCTTGTTTATAAAAATTTGTACACTCGTTGACACTATAGTTTACATAGCAGCTAATTTAAAATAAAAATCGTTGTTCGACTTTCCATGAAATTTTTCAAGATATTTGACGGCCGCAGAAACTATTTTGTTTAATAAAATTTAAGATGATATTATTTACAATGGAATGCGAAAATCGTACAAATTGAAAAAAAAAAAAATTATTGTCAATGATTAAGATGACAAAAAAAATGTAAAAAAAATTACAATCGTCACACATGTCGTTATGACATGGCTAAGATTATAAAATACTTGATAGACGTATTTTGATTACACTGAGGTCGATCATGGCAACAAAATTTCTTTTATCTCTGAGAAGCATATCTCTCAAGGATATATTATAATTACTGGGGCAGAAATGTCGTCTTTGATAACATATTTTGGAATTATTTTTGGTGACTGTGTTCCTGAAAAAGATCCTGTATGGGAATTTTATTTAGTCTTGTTTGATTTGATAAATCTAGTCACCGCCGACTGTTTTGATGAACACGATTAATCATCTCTACAAGCTTTAATTCAAACTCATAATGAACTTTACATAAAATTATTTCAAGGTAATTTAACGGCAAAATTTCATATTTTAACTCATTACCCTAGAATTATTAAAGCTATGGGACCAGTGAAAAATTTATGTTGCTCAAAATTTGAATGTTTTCACCAAAAATTTCGCAAATATGCCCATATTGTGAATTCCAGAGTCAATATTGGTTATACTTTAGCGAATAAAGCACAACTAGAACTAAGCTATATATTTTTAAGCAAAGAAGGATTTAAAAACTACATTGAGGTTGGTCAAACTGTTGATTCTAACGTGGACATACCGGGGTCTTCATTATATGAAATTTCATGGACAAAAGTTAATGGAAAAATTTTTAGACCTGGATATGCTATCTACATTCGGCAAAATATTAATGATGATCCAGTGTTCGGGATTATTTGTCGTATAATTACCAATAAAGACCAATGTATTTATTTTATTTACCAAGAAAGTTCTACTATTGGTTTATGTAATCACGTCAAAGGTTTTCTTCTAACTCTACCAAAAGCTAATGAAAAATTTCAACTTATGTACTATGATACAAATTCTTATATAAAGCCTCTTAAAATACATGTTACATCGAATGGGTCCAATATAATTACATGTAGAGATTTTAAATAATAAAAATAAATAAATACTCTATTGAATTTATGAAATCAGTCTTTATTTATGACAAATGCTCTTCTAAATTGTCTGGTTTTCTGCTTATCTTTTCATTTTATTTAATAACTTTAAACTCTTATCAGTTCATTCGTTAAATTTTAAAATCTGAGTGAGTAGAAAAGTTTATTGGTATTTAATAAAATTTTATTAGTATTTAATTGTTACGTCGAAAACGCAACTAAAATTTAATTATTTTTATCCTAGCCGTTAGGCTAATAGATAAGGATCTGAAGCTTTATGGGAAGGGGTTGAAGTTATAATATAAGAAAATGAATTCAATTTAATAAATAATATATTATAAAATTATCATACAAAGATTTGAATTATTAAAACAAACATAAAAATCTCAATTAAGAACTTACTTAAATGAACACTTATGTAAAGAAACTTATCGTTTCTTTACATAATTGAAATTTACTTTACTAACAATTGTTTTTTTTTAATCTGACGCGTGGTTTCATTGAAACTTATAAAAACTTTTTCGATGTTAACACTAGGACGTCAGGACAACGAGAGATATTTTTGTTGAAAATCGTAAAGGTGTCGAATTTTAGGGCGTTACTTATTTTTACTAGATGGGAGAAATAATGTCCAATTATTTTTCTATTTCCTTGAGCCCTTGCCCTCTCTCTTAGATTTTTCTATAATGTTGCATGAGTCCCCTCTACTTGGGTCAGAGTACAATATCGCTTCTCCTTTACTCTTATGCTCTATTATACATCTATGTGTTTGTGTATATGTAAGCGCATTTATGCATAGACAAAGGCATACATGTGTACTATTTTACATTAAATTATTTACTGTGACCAAATTTTTATATTAAATTAGTTAGATAAAAATTAATTTGTGCATAGATTACAAATTATCATTAGTTTCTTAGATCTAAATTTTTCTTTTTATTTAAGTCGTTATTTTATTCGAAAATAAAATAAAACATTTATTTATTTTTTTTTGTTTAAACTTAAATTATAGTTATTAAATTTTGTTCCTTAAATTATCAACATATATTTTTTTTTCTGTTGATACTAGAATTATCATAACATTCCTTTTATTTTTTTCTTTTATCATTATTTATTTTTATTTTATTTAAACTATTGTTTATATATACAATTATTTTGTTATCGAAAACTTCTATTTCGGATCTCGACAAAGTTTAAAATTCCATTAGGGTATTTGTTCAGGCTCAAATCCCTTAGTATGGTCAGGCCCAACTAAAACTAAATTTTTCAAATAAGTTTCTTTTGAAAATACTATTGATAAATTTGAAGATAATAAAAATTTAAAAATAAAATAAATGCATGTAATTAGTTGTAAGAACATGAAACTATTTATGAATAATTAAATTCCATTTGTTATAAAATAAAAATGTCGGACGCTGAGTCCGACATAACATAATAAAATTTTATTAGTGTTTAATAAAACGTATATTAATATTTAAGAAAATTTTTATTAGTATGTAAGAAAATTTTATTAATATTAAATCAATTTTTATTTGGAATTAGCCAAATAAACGTTTTATTAAATAGTAATAAAATTTTATTACTCTTGAATAAAATTTTCTGTCGTTATAACGAATTACTTTGAAATTTACAGATAATATTCTCGAATATATATGCATTCATAATATACAAAAAAAAAAATATACAAAAAAATTACAAGTGGATATAACCCCTCTACATAAAATTTTTTAACACAAAATTTTTTACTGTGTCATAGAAATATTCGAAAAATACGTCCGACTTTCTTGTAAGACTGTGATCAAGTACTAATATCTAAAAAAAATTTTTTTTCTTTTAAATTTGTCCGGTAAAGTACCATTCAAATTTGACTATTAGGTAAATAAGGACTTTAACTATAAGAAAAAAATTAAATTTATTCATAATCTAGTATGTTTTATTTTACATTGGCGGTGAAAGGACCTCCTTAACAAACTTCCTGTCAATTTTTGCCAGAAAATAAAAATTTTTTATCTGTTGAGGGTTTGAAAGCAACTAAGCCTATAAGAATGTAAACGAGAAGCATGGAATAATTTACTAATTAATTAAATCCGATAAATTACAAAAATATCGTTTTGTAGCCAAAAACCGAAAGTGATATTTCGGAGAATAATTCTTCTGTTAATAATTGGTTTATTGATTTATTGATTTTTTTTTTTTTTAATCAAAGCCTTTACAAACAGATAAAAAAATTTCATTTTTGTAATAAACGTTTCCAAAATTCGTTATAAAAATTAATTGAGATGAGACTAATTGAATTCTAATATCGTTTCAAGTAACACAAAATTTTTAACGAAAATAAATAAAATCCTGAAACTTTTACAATGAAGAAAAGTGCTAAAAATTCTAATAAAATTAATAAATCTAATTTAAAAATATATATTTTTTTTCAAATCTTTTTATGAAATGATACTTGAGTAAAATAAATTAACTACGTAAAAAAATATTTTTAAAAGATAGACTTTGAGGATATAAAGAACATTACATAAGTAAAAAGACTATTTTTTATCGAATAAATAACTCGATTAATATGTCGATTAATCGACACAAAAAATTAACGACACCACGACCAATGAGGTAAAGGCGATGATCAATTATGTAATTCTCGAAGTAACCATAATAATAACTACCTGATTACGAGTTTAAATTGTTGTTGACGATCCTAAACATGATTTCTATTACACGTAGTCATAGGCGGAGTTTTGAAGGAGAAACAAGAAGGGGCACCCCTTCTATGAAAAAATACCCTAAAATGAGAAATTCCAAAGGAATAGTAAACGATTTTTCTGTATAAATACCCGAGACTGACGAGTTATAGTCAATCAGTTTCTTTCAAAGAATCAACTAATTCAAAGTCACAATGAACGCTCAAGTATTTTTCATTGGTGCTCTTGCTTGCTACGCAATTAGCCAGGTAAGAATAAAATTTGTTTTTCATATTAAATATTTTAAATGAAGTATTTCATATAATCTTGTTAAATCAATGATATTTTCATATGATTTGAATTTCTACAAAAAATTGTCAAAAAAATTTATATTTTGACATTTGAAGCGTATGAACGTACATATAAATGACATAAAATGACACTCAAGTTGGCAGAAATAAAAAATTATTTTAAAATTTTATGATAATGCAATTGTTAAAAAAAAAATTAATTAAAAAGTTTCACATGTGAAAATTAATAAAAATTACAAGTGAAAATTTTTAAAAGCATTTTTTTATTGTAATTTATTTGTTATTAAAATTTTTAAAATTGACAGCTGACGGCTAACTTTAGCATTATGACATAAAAAGCAAAGTATTGAAAAGACAAATGACCGCAGAAATGATCAAAAAATTTTTCAAATCAAATAATTGCTATTCTGACATTACATAAGTCGTTTTGATAATTTTTTTACAGATAAATTGTTCAACTCATTTAATTTTTTAATTTTTCCATCTGACTAATCGGAAGTTGTAGAAAAAAAATTGCAGCTTAATATTGTTTAATTATAATTAATTCTTTTCGGTTGGTAGTTGAAAAAATTTTCTGTTCTTCAAGCAGCAGTATATAAAAAATGTATTTCTATAACTTTAGACAGCTGATACTACAAACAATTGTTTCGCTGGCTGACTACCGATAGGACAGTCATTAATTAATTTTTTTTTGTCATTCATGAATCGGAACGAAAGAGGGCGTTTAATTTGTATAAAAAAAAATACTACCCGCGGCAAAATTTAAACAAACTTTCAAATTGATTTTGAATTTATTAAAAATCAATTGATTTTTGCGACTTATTTTCCTTTTTCAATTGAAGCTTGATATATAATGATTAAAAAATGGAAAATTTGGATGTATCAAACCTTTTTTAACATTGTGATTTGTTTTGTGCAGATAAGTACATCTCCAGTGCGAAACAATGATCGTAATCAACCTGAATCTTACAAAGAAACGGGAAATCTTCATATCTTAATGATTTCACCTGATGGAACCCAAAGCATATTGAAACCTAAAGACGTACTTTCTTTAAAGTCCGAACTCGAAAAAAACGCTGGAAAAATGATCTTGTACAAATTGGTCGACGGAAAAGGAAATTCTTACCTCTTGACGGATCATCAATTGCAACGCTTGGTCGACTTCGAAGTGATTGCGATCGTATCGCGTAATGAATCCGATATACTGAAAAATCCAGGTTTTGGACATAGAATGGTAATTCTCGAAAAAGACGGAACATTGAAATCATTCATCTACAATTTAACACTCATGGAAGCAGTGCACCAATTGCCACAAAATTACCCGTACAACTTCTCCACATCGAAGAATGCTTATCATACAGCTTTCCAGAACTCAAATCCATCCAAAATAGATTTTCACTTGTAATTAAACTATCACGATACTTCCATGAAACATCATTCGTTATATTTATCATAGACTTTATATTTATTAATTATACGATATAATCATTACCATTCAGCAGTATCACCATTATGTTCATTTTATATTATGTCATTTTTCTTAAAATATTTTATGTAAGCAAATAATAATAATAATAATAATAACAATAAATAACTACAAAGAAGATGCAAACTTAATCAACCTTGTAAAGAACGTAAATTCAATATGTCACTACCCTCCTAAAAAAATACAAAAAAAAACACAAATTGTACTGCATTACACCTCGTAGTCTCCAAAGGAAACAAGAAGATCGTGGAACTCCTCTTAAAGAACAACACAGATATCAACATCAAAGCTAATTGCCCCGATTCTGACGAGGGCCAGAAGTACTCAGTACCCCCACGAAAAAAATTTGTAATTAGAATATAAAAAAAATATATTTCATTTTATACACAAAATATATGTTAAACTTATTTGAACTATATTCAATATATACTTGCATATATTTCAAGTAAGATACCCGCAGGTAATAAAGCCTGTCGGGTAATGGAGCTTAAGTGAAAGAAATGCTATTTAAAATAACCGCTTCCGCTAAAGACTTCTCTAGTAGAAGCGTCCAGCATAGAAATGTCGCTGCAAGTTTATAGAGTTCCGATACAACGTTCCTTTTCTTCTATATTTCATCATCCGTCATATGCTAAAGTAGCGCAGAAGAATTTCTAAAGAACGATTTAAGTAAATGGTAAACATTTTTTATAATTTTATATTCAATAATTTGAAATCATTGTTCTCATTTTTATCAACATCTTAAAAAGTATTGTAGCTCAATTTGAGTGATGATTGATCTCTAATACCAATTTCATCAAGTATAGTATAACTATTTCCGATATGTATAACCCGTAGGCCTTATTACGACTATCGCAGGAAAATAAGGCCAATTCGCAAGGTTTTTTGAAAAATTTAAATTTGTGTTTGTTTATGGTGAAAATTACTATTACTCCATTATATTTTATGGCTAATGTATTAATTTAAAAAATAATGATACATTGCAATAATTAAATGCAATATTTTCGATTTTTTCCGAAATCTCCCTTAGCTCAGCCTTATTACCCGCCGGTATCTTATATTTCAAATGTAAGCAAATTATATTTGGTTTACTGAACTTTTGGCGTTTTTGGTATACAAGAAATATATTTCAACTAAAAATAAAATATATTATCAATATATTTATTTTATATGACAAATATGAGTTATGAAATATAATAGGAACATCTGAAAAATATACTTACTGTGTATGAAAAATACAAGCTGCAAAATATGTTAAGAATATATATCCGAATTAGAATTTTTTTATATACCTTAAAAAGCACCCCACGGTTTTTTTTTTGTTTAAATAAAATACATTTTTTTCTATTTACACTATTATTAATTTATATTTATTGACATTTATAACACTATTCTTAATTTAAATTTATTAAAACTTATTTTCTATTTTTTTTAGTTCGGTTTTCTATAAAAAGCGTGTTTTTTAGTTTTTTTAAACTATTATTTTTTCTAATGTGGATAACTCGAATTTATCGGTTATTCACTCAGAACAAGAATATTAACGTTCAATGAATCAATCACGCAATGACATTAGCTTAAAAAAGAAACCTTTTACAAATATTATTTTGGGCTGTATCAATGATTACTTTTTGGAGTTAAATAATCATTTTAGTGGGTTTTTTTGAACTAAAAGAAGACGCAATACCCCTTCTATGATATAAATTTACTGAAATAGAAATTTTGGATTAGTAGAAACAAATTTTTTTCGTATAAATGGTTCGAAGAATTTGGTTTCAACATCAGTTTAATTTTCGAAAAACTTCTACTAAGGAATCAATCGAACCAGAACTCACCATGCAAGCTCAAGTATTTATCGTTGGTGCTCTTGTCTGCTGCGCAATAATTCAGGTAAGAACGAATTTCTTTAGTTAGATTAATTTGCTGGTAGTAAATTATTTACATTAGTTTATATGAAATTTGGACCAGAAGAAACTGGACGGACAAAATCAATTGCAACTGTTTTATGTCTGATTATTTTGACACTTTTCTAATTCTCTATTTGCGAATAATTTATTATGATTAGTTTGTGCAGGTTAATGCATCTCCAGTGCGAGACAATGGCCGCAATCTACCTGAATCTTACATAGAAACAGGAGAGCTTTATCTTTTAATGATTTTACCCGATGGATCTTGTAACAGTTTTACCTGCTCAGGTTGGCCCCTAATCAATTTTATAAATAAATAAACAAAACTAACAACAATATAATTATCAGGGCGCCACCAGGATTTTTAATCACGGTTTCTGGAACCGGTCCAGAGCTGAGAAATCTTAATCTTAGGGTAGAGAGAGTGGAGGAAGGTGCTGTTGAATAATAAATAATTAATTAACAAGATTGATCAATATTTATTAACAATAAAAAAAAAACTTAACAGTGTTTGACTTAAAACAAGTTAACAAAATTCATTCACTCACACACTAACCACACTTAACAATATCGTATTCTCGACGAGCCCCTCCCGGCGTCTACCCGTCGATTTCTAACTTATTCTCGACGAGCCCCTCCCGGCATCTACCCGTTTACTAAACCTATAATCACCCGCACAGAGACGAATCATATACCGGGATCGTTGACGACTCACAGGAATAACAGCCCAGTGACGAAACGTAGACCTAGATACTCCTGCAGCTTATACACACTTTACTACAGAACAACAGCCCAGTGACGAAACGTAGACCTAGATGTTCTGCAGCACACTCACATAACCCGCTCCAGCTACAGCAGTAACAGCCCAGTGACAAAACGTAGACCTAGATACTCTGCAACTCACACATGACCCACACTTGTCTCACACTAACACTACTGACTTGACTTTATTTGATTTTTATCTTATAAATTTTATTTTAATAAAATTGACTGTAACTAATTTCAATTAAATATTCCAAATCAAATTATTCAATCATTAGTAATTTAATAAAACGATAATTTTCAATTAACAATCAATTTCTAACTAACTACGACAATTCTCAAATTCCAATTGTTAATTTTAATTCTATTAAAATATTAGATGGATTAAAACTCCTCAGTAACTTATAGTCATGGTCTTAACAATATAACAATAACTATTTAAAACAAACGGTCTTAATACCTTGGATTAACTTTTGATAATTAAATAAATCACAATATCACTTCTACGATCACGTTCAAAATTATTAACATAAGTTTAATTAATTAATTCTGACTAAATTTTTACTGTGACAATTTTGACTCAATTAACTAATTCCTAGGACTTAATCCCAAAATTATTAAATTCACACTTGACGGAATAATTTTATAATATAATATTCTCAATAAATAATTCCTAATGTAATATTCTTAATAATTTTCCACTCTATAATATTCTCAATTAATAATTTTCCTAATATAAAATATTCTTACTAATTAATTCTTAATATAAAATATTATCAATAATTTTCTATTAGTTTTATCTATTATAAAAAATTTGACACAATTCGAAATATTCAAATTTCAATTGCTAGAACATTCGCTAGCTGTTTTTGCTTGACCTTGGGTATTGGAATTTACTGCGACACAAAACTGACGCTTGACCAAAATTCCACGAATAAAAATTGTCGATTTTTTTTCCAATGACAAAAATTAATCAATTTTACTAAGTTAATTGTTATAAAAATTACAACAATAAAATTAACGAAATTTTCGGATGTTAATTTATTAATTGATTATTTCTAGTTATTAAAAATTTCCCGCAAGATCGATTGAGAGATTTTCAGGTATAAACCCCCATGAAAATCACTAAATCCAAAACTAGCAAATGTTTCACTATTAATCTATTGAATTAAATTTTCGTCGATTAACGATCCAACTGATAAATAATTAGGAGGAGTAACTGGGTATTGGATAAACCGCGGTCCACTTCCTTCCCACAGAGCAATAATTGACACCTTGACGAACAAAACGATGATCTAACTCACTCGTTGAGGATGAAGCCCTAGTTGTAATAGGCTTCCTTCGTCTCGTCACTACTCTAGGGAACGGTCCTTTTTGATTTCCGTGGCACTCAGTCTGACGGTCACACTACTTCTCCCTTTTCCACTGCACGGCTCACCTATTTTAACCCAAACTCACCCCCTCCTATTCTCCCTTTAGGCCCGAAGATCGAGACTCGCCAGTGCTATGTCGAATAATTATCGATATTCGGTGACTTATCGATTAAGGGTAATTTTACCCTGTTACAACCCATAGGAGTCCACATGGGAATCTGTGGGTTTATGGATTCCTATATGGAAAATCCACGTAGGGAGTATGGATTCCTATAGAAATCCACATAGTAAGTATGGATTCCTATATGGGAAATCCACATAGGACATATGAATTTCAATAGGAATGCACATAGGAATCGGTGAGTTCATGGATTCCTACACACAGGAAATCCACAAAAGAAGTATGCATTTCTAGAGTAAATTTATATGAGTGGAATAAACATGAACCTTGTAAAAATGTGACTTTTTTTTTTTCAAGTTTAATTTTTATTTATCACAAACAAAAGTTACATGGAATGTTCTTACAGAATAAAAAAAAAATAAAAAAATAGTGAAATAATTATAATAAATAATATTAATTTTTCTTAGCTGGCTATACTAAATAGATCTCGATAAGAGTCATATAAGAAAAATTGCACTTGTATAGTGTCAGAAACATAAGTCATGTTAACATACTTAGTTAAGTCAAATAGTTTTATGAGAGATGTAAAAGTTGTGAAGTATAAAAGCATCTAAAATTTTTAAGGGGTACATAGAGAGTAAAGAAAAGGACGGGATGTAAGAACGTGACTTAGGTCAGTGACTAGCGTAGAAGACCGTCAACGATGAGGTAGTGGATTCAAGTTCCGTCAGACGCAAGCAGTTTTTTCATTAGATAAAAGTACAAAATCCCTTTTTTAGAATGAATTTCAATCAATAATTAATTAATAGCAATTTCTTCATAATTATAAAAATAAAAAATTTTTTTTAATAAAATTTTTGTTGCCTGATTAATATGGGAATCTTCGTAGGATCCTATCCTAGATTCCTATATGGGAAACCATATGGGAATTTATCCGAAAACACCATTTGGGAATCCAGGCTGATTTCTCCCATATGGATTTTTTTAATAAGGTAGACTAATAGGCTATATACAGATTAGATCATGTATGTATTAATGTATGAATATGCGTAATTTATCACTTGTTCTGTTCTTTATCGTTCTGAAAAAGTTTTCAGGGAAAATATTTTCAATATCGTGAAATAACGGTCGGAAAAGTTCAGAAAAGGGGCATTGATAATTATTTTTCTATTTTTTTTTTATTCAATTATCAAAAAAGAAACTTCGATCATGTTGAGAGTAATATGGGATGACTATTCTTTGCAAGGACGCATTCCAGCCCGAATAAAAATTAAATTACAATCGTTATAAATCGAGACTTTTGACTACAATTATAAAGAAATAATGTTATTTTCGAAAAACCAGATAATTAAAAGTATACATTAATTATAGGAACTCTATAGTAGTTAGTTAGTTGTAAAAAGTTCTACAATCAACTTTCAATCTGGATCATCGATCCATTCAGCAAGTATGAAAAATAATTTCCGCCTAGCTGAAATTTTGATCATGCGAGGTGCCGACGTCAATGAAATGGTACCATACTCTCTTGGGGGACGTTGTAATGTCAATTGTTCGCCACTACACATCGCAGTGGACTTGAAGAATACGGAGATAATCCAGCTGCTGATAAAGTACAATACCGACTTGAATATCTCAACAAGTTCCAGTGAAACCGCCCTCTCCATAGCAGCGATGGCGGCCATAGACAACAATGATGAAATAATCGGAATGCTTATCGATGCAGGCGCTGTTTTAAATTTTTCTTCAAACAAATCTTCAATTTCGATGAGTATTGCTAATGTAAAAAGTGCAATTGATAATTTTTTGAGTCGTTGCAATTTTAATTACAACGCCAAATCAGTCGGCAGATTATGCCACTTATTTATGAACATTACCATCACTTTTACTCATCTTTAATTTGAAACTGTAATTGTAATTGTAAGTGCAAGCTTGTAAATAATATTGTTCAATTTTAATTTAATAAAACGTTTGAAAAATCCAAAAGTCTTCGTCTCAACGCTCATTCATAACAAAAAAAAAATAAAACAAGACATAATATAAGAAGTTATAGTGAAAGTCAGTTGTCAGATAACATTTCAATTATTTTATTACACGTTTTTTATTAGCTTCACTTGTATGTTTGTTTGTAACCGGCTCCTTTGCGCGCGATTTTGACTCACTTTAAACAGCTACACAGAAAAAAAAAATTTGCTATAGGAACTCTATAGTAGTTAGTTAGTTGTAAAAAGTTCCAGTAGGTTAACGTATTCTTATGGTAACAATACCGTTTGGCTCCTGCAACTCTACGTCGTTGAGCTCTGAGAGATAAACGTTGTTTACCTTTCACAACTCTACAGTATCATTCTGAGACTAAAACAAATTTTTGGCGGTCTACTTAAGACGCCATCTAACTAAAAATATATTTGTATTGTAAACATTAATTAAGAAAAAATTTATGACAATAAAGTTAGGAGTCTCTAAAGAATTAAAAAAATTTTTTTAACAAAAAAATTTGTTCCAAGAAATTATTTTTTAAAAATTTTATTCTTAATTTTTTTTAATTTCTACACGTCAATTTTTTTGATATTTTTTTTGACATAATTGTGTATTTAAAAGAAAATTCTAAAAACTATTAAATATCTGCTAAGTTTATTATCATAAAAATTTGTACATTTTTTGGTTTAAAATTTATAAATATGAAGTAAAAGACCCAGTTATTGACACTTGCAATTAATAAAAATTAATTTAGCTGATATTTAATAGTTTAAAAATTTTATGTAATAAATAAATTATAGCAAAAAAAATTAGAATAAAAAAATTGACATTAAAAATTTTTTAAAAATTAAAAATGCATTTTTTTAAAAATAACTTTTTTACAAATTTCTTTTTGTTAACAAAAATTAAAAAGTTCCAACTGACAGCTAACTTTAATATCGCTTGCAATTTTATTGTAATTAAAAAAATAAATTGTTCTCAAAAAAACCAACTTTCTTAAAATTTATAATTCAAAAATTATATTTATTAATTTATTCGAGTCGACTTGTTTTATTTAATTAAAATAAAACTGTAAGTGTCAATAACTGGGTTTCTTACCTTCAATTAATTTTACCTAAAAACTTTTACAATTTCAACTGATCATTGAAAAAATTATATCTATTGAAACAAAAACCCAAATTCAATTTGATAAAAAAAATACCTATTTCGTTAAATAAATAAATTGGAGATTTAATTGTCCTCGCATATTTTTAATACCATAGATGAGTAACAAAAGAATTTATGTTTGTCATTTTAGAAGGTTATGAAATATGTCAGCGCACTCCTCTATTGCGCAATGTAAGGCTCTCCCAACGATACCGTTCGGCTCTGAGAACAATCTCGTTGGGCTCTGAGAGCTCAACAACGTTGAGTTTACCAGAACTAAATAAGATTTTGTTGCAATAACTCTACAACGAACAGTAAACTGTGTATAGTTATGGTAACTCTACAGTTAGGTTACCATGACGAAATTGTTTTTTCCTTGTATTAATAACTTTCATAACAAGTAGGGATTCTATTACATGTTTTATAGGAGGAGTTAGAGATTCGAAAAGGGGCGATACTTTCTGCTAAAAAATCCCGCTAAATTCCAAAATTCGCGCAAAAAAACAAGCTATTTCTCAAATAAGTATTTTGTTTGAAAAACTCATTACGCAAGCAGAAATTGAAACAATTAAAACGTTATTCAATTCTTTATCTATATGGGCTGTTTTGCGCCTGGATTATTCCTACTAGGGTAGCCGCAATACCACTGCAATAAGTCTGTATCAAAATAATAAAATTATGTTATTCGCTCTACCATCACATTAAAGCCGCAACACTCGATAAGCTAATTATACACATATTACATCAATTTAATCTACCAATAAATATACACATCGTAAAAATGCCATATTTTGTGCAAAAATGCAGGATACTCAAAAATAAAATTTCAAAAATTATTGAACTTACGAAGCAAATCCAGAAAAATGATGATTTTTATATTAATTGCAATTTTAGCAGTCCTTGTTAAGTTATCATAAAATATTTATAGCTCGATTCGACAGCAGATAATTTTTTTAATAAAAACAGTATTTGTATACTTATTGAAACAGTTTATACTCAAAAAATCATCATTTCAAAACGATTTGGAATAAGGAATCGTTAATCTTATGCATAAATTTTTTCCAAATATTTAAAATACAGAAAAAAAATTTTATTAGTAAAATGACAGATATAATAAAGTGAATAAAAAGTAATTTTACACTGAGTATAAAATGTTACAAAATTTCATAAAAGTATTATTTGGATTCTACTAAATGGTCTTCATAAAAAATTGTTTTTTTTACATTATTCTTTTGCAACATTTTGTTCAAGTGCAAAACAATTTAAAGAAAAAAAATTTATTGACTGCAAAAGTCTCGTAAGTATATAACTAAATATAATTACTGATAAGATTGCAGAACAATTAAAATTTTATTTTTTCATCGTTTATAACATTTTATCATAAAAACATCGCAATTATTTTGTGTCTATTACTCTAGAGCTAAAATAAAATAAAATTTTTTTTTTTTTGTTAAAAAATAATTGCGTTCAATGAAAAATTAACTCAATTTTTATTAAAATCAATTTTTTTCCCGATAGTTCTTAGGATTATAAGAAAATTGTAACTATAAAAAGTTTTTGGTGAAGTACTATATTTATCTCTAGGTTACGTCTGAGAAACAACGATCTATGTTACCCCTGAAGAATGAGCTTAAGATTGTTACAGTAAATATAAGAAAATCTATACATCGTAACACTACCATTGACCCTCTTTGAGAACATGTAGTACACTCCGGTGTCAGTAATTCAGTCTGGACCATTGACAACAATTGCCAATTGAATACATCGGTTTGTTGATTTGAAACACATGTATAATGCAATGAAAAAGGTCATCAGACAGACTTTAAATACTCAAAGCAACTCTTAACAAAATTAAACTAGATAATTCACTTTGGCACTCTTTTGCAGTTTACATAGAAAGGATAGAAAATAATATTTTTTGTTGATAATTAGTTTTCTACCCTTACCTATGTTATGTCCGAATTAATTATAGTTAAATAATCAATTGATAGAGTGGGCCTTGAGGAGGCTCGGACATGTTTTGTGATAGATTTTCTCTTGTAGGTAACTACAAGAGTTTTATTTTTAATGTGGATTTCGAACGCCTCCTGGTAACCAGGGTTCCTAATGGCGAATTCAGAGAGAAGTCGATAACAAAACCGAACTTACTGCCGTTCCTTATGAATTTAATTGTTAGTTGGGATTTTGAATTGCTGATCGGTAGATCCTGGACTGGTTTCTCTTCCTTCCCCCGTGGTTGAGATCGATGTAATGAAAGAGGTTCGGGAACTAATCTTAGAAATGATGGATTCCACGATATTCGGAGTTTTACCGTTTATTCGATATTTAGCCCTACGGGCGTGGCGCACTCAATGCACAATATTTCACTTAATAACTATTCACTTATAACTAAATTTTATGATTTAGAATGTTTTATTATGAGTTCGTGAACAGAGTAACGACTCAGGCGGATACTTAGATTCGCCTTTAATTAATTAATAGATCAAAAGTTAGAATTTAGAGAAAGATATCACTACGGACAACGGGGCCCTCGTTCCTGCTCGAAGAGCCCACTGGCGCGGTTCGTAGAAGATATAAATTAAAGAATCAAATAGGACAGTGAATTTAGAAATCTGTATAAGCGACCTAGTGCTTTATACCGGACACACACGGGTTCTACGAGGATACCTTCCCTCGTATTCTTTGATAAAAGATTGAACGCGCGTTCCGTGGTGCTTAGGGTTTTTGAAGACTCGGGTCGCGACTTTTGGAGGGGAATTGAATTTAGTTATTGGTCTAAAATTGCTAGTTTGACAGAACGTGGACACGGTGTGTTCATGGCGTGATCGAGGTGTTGTCCGTGCGATTGTCCATCAAAGTGCAAGCGGTGCACTTTTCGTCGCGAGGCAGAGACCCTGAGTGTTATATGAGGCGACGCCGGATATAACACCTAGCTGCATTTTGATAATTTTTACTTATAACCCTTGTAAAAAAATTGTCGTTTGTTTAAGATCTTAAACGTCACACAAACCAAGACTATTTTAAGACTTTTAAGACGCCAAAAAAAAAATTCCGAAATCAGATTTTTTAAATTTGTTATGAAAATAAGACGACATCACAGTGACAACTCCGGAAAGTTATTATAGAGAGTCTTAAAATAGTCTTAAAATAATCTAAAAATCGTCTTAAAAAAAATCTTAAAATATTTTTAAAAAAACCTTAAAAGTCTAAAAAAATCTTAAAATAGTCTTAAAAAGTTTTAATAAAATTTTTCGAGACTATTTTAAGATGAGTTAACAGCGACAGAGCCCCGAAACATTAAAACGGAGCGTCTTAAAGAAATCTTAAAATTGTCCGATAATAAATTTTCAACAATTTCAAATTCAATTTATAAAGAGCGTACTCAAAAATGTAGTGGTTAGAAAGTCGTAAAATCATCTATAAATTAATTTTCATAAAAAATTCGAGAACCAAATTTCAAAATCTGCTCTCAGAATTTTTTTTTTTTTTGGTGTCTTAAAATAGTCTTGGTTTGTGTCACGTTTAAGATCTTAAACAAATGACAATTTCAAAACGACAATGTTTTTTACAGGGGAAGTTATTTGAACTAATGTAAATAGCAACCAAAAATTTGAATCAATATCAAAGATTATATTGGTTGTACTTTTATAAGTGATTTTTGTCTAGTAAAGTTTATTTAGCTGACTCTGTGATGGGTTCTAAGAAAAGTCAGCTTTACTCGCAAGCACCACCCATTTATTTATTATTTTTTTTTTTTTTTTTCAACAATTAAGCTTAAAAATGAAAGATTCAATTTACGAAGGACTATTATCTACATACTCCTAACAAATTTCATGATTTTTTATTCAATAATTACTTGGTCAAAATGCGTCCCAGTATTTTGTTCAAAATTTTTATATTCAGCTGTCTTAGATGCACTTAAACATCGATAGCCGGGAAAAACCCGGGTATATTGCTGATGAAAAACGGTCTTCTTATTGTTTAGTATTGGATAGCTACTATTCTTAGAAACTGATAACCGATAGAAGTGACAGATAAAGCCAGTCATTAAACAAGGTTTTAATTATTTTATTTTTGATGTGGATAACCCAAAATTATTGGTTATTCACTCGAAAAAAGGATGTCGACGTTCAATGAACCAATTAGATAATTAAAAAGGCTAGAAAAAAAAATCTTCTACAGAAATTACTTTGTGTTGTAATCGATGATCACTTTTTGAAGTTAGGTAATACTTTTAGTGGGCGGAGTTTCAAGTGCAAGAAGACGCAATACCCCTTCTATGATAAAAATTTACTGAAATGGAAACTTACGATGGGTGTAAACAAATTTTTTCTGTATAAATAGTTCGAAGATTTTGGACTCAACATCAGTTCAATTTTCGAAAAACTTCTACTAAGAAATCAATCGAACCAGAAGTCACCATGCAAGCTCAAGTATTTATCGTTGGTGCTCTTGTCTGCTGCGCAATAAGTCAGGTACGAACGAATTTCTTCAGTTAGATTAAATTGCTGGAATTAAATTTTTTATGATAATTTATATGAAATCTTCGAAAACTGTAATGCACTAACGTATCAGAGCCGGTGAAATCTGAACAAAATCGATTTCAACCGTTCAATGACTAACTAAGATACCGGTGGTTTATAAGGCCTAGTTAAGGGAGATTTTGAAAAAAATCTAAAATATTGCATTTAATTATTGCAATGTATCATTAATTTTTACATTTATACATTAGTCATAAAGTATAATGAAGTAATGGTAATTTTCATCGTAGACAAACACTAAATTAAATTCTTTCAAAAACCTTGCAAATAGGCCTTACTTTACTACGGTAGGGTAATAAGGTCTATGGATTCTATACATACCGGAAATAAATATACTATACTTGATAAAATTGGAGATCAATTATCACTTAAGTTGAGCAACAATACTTTTTAAGATGTTGATGAAAATTAGAACAATGATTTTAAATTATTAAATATAAAATTATAAAAAATATTTACCATTTACTCAAATCGTTTTTTAGGAATTTTTCTACGCTACTTTAGCATATGACGGATGATGAAATTTAGAAGTCAGGGAACGTTGTATCGGGACTCTAAAAACTTGTAGCGACATTTCTATGCTAGACGTTTCTACTAGAGAAGTCTTTAGCGAAAGCGGTTATTTTAAATAGCATTTCTATCACTTAGGCTTTATTGCCCGCGGGTACCTTATTTTTACAATTCTCTATTTGCAAGTAATTTGTTATTATTATTGCTATGTGCAGGTAAATGCATCACCAGTGCGAGACAATGGCCGTAATCAACCTGAATCTTACAAAGGAATGGGAGATTTTCATCTTTCATTGATTTCACCCGACGGATTTGAACACATACTGAAACCATCAGAAGTACTTTCTTTGAAGTCCCAAATGAAAAAAAATGCCGAAAAAATGATCTTCTACAAATTGATCGACGGAAAAGGATTTGCTCACTTATTGACGGATCATCAAATGGAACGCATGCTTGACTTCAACGTCATCGCTATCGTTTCCTATGATATATCCGACTTACTCAAACGACCAGGTTTCGGGCATAGAATGGTTATTCTCGAAAAAGACGGAACATTGAAATCATTCATGTACAATCTACCACTTCTGGAAGCAGTCAAACAATTACCACAGGATTACCCATACAATTTCTCCACATCGAAGCATGCCTACCATAACGCTTTCCAAAATTCAAAGTCAACTGAATTAGATTTCACCTTTAATTAAACTGTAACAATACTACCATGAAACATCATTTGTCATACTTAGCATCCATTATGAATTTATTAATTATACTATTCATTGTCATTCAGCTACTTCACGATAATAACCATTTTAGATTTATGTAATGTATTTCAAGATATTTAATATAAGAAAATAAAAATAAAAAATTATTTGGCTATCAAAAAAAAATTTTTTTCTTTTTTGATTTTCTGAAAAATTCATTGAAGTTTTTTATGTGACTCCTTCAATAGATCTCAAGATCCTGAAATTTTAGAGCTAATATTTTTTTGGTTAAAAAATGTAAGTTTTCAAATTTAGAAATAATGATATTTTTTTCCAGTTTCAAAATAAAGTTGGGATTATTATTTTTTTTTTTTTTTTTTTTTTTTTTTGATAAGTGATATGGTATCCTTAGTTCATACTTGCATCATCCTTAGCTTAGAATATTGGCTCGTAAATCTGTTTGAGGTTACAGAAATGCATTACTTTTGACTAATTTAAAATTAAGTTAAGATGAGTAAACATCGAAATTTGCTTACCCTATCTTAAAACCATCATGAAAAAATTAAAAAATTTTTTGATGATTCGAAATAGAAAAAATTGATGTTTCAAATCACTTTTGACTATTTTCTTAATAACAGAGTTGAAAATTTTTTTTTAATTAGAACGAAAAAGATAAATCGTTTTATTCTTTGAAATTTAAGATAGATCAAACAATTTGAACTGGTTATGTTAGCCGAATGGTCTAAGGCGCATGGCCTATAGAGCACTTGAACTGATTTGCCGGCCAGGCTTAGGTTCGAATCCCAAGCTGGTCTTAGAAACCAGCTTGGTTGAGATTTGACCCTTGCCGCGTAGGTTAATATTTTCATAACCCTAAAAGACTCCAACGTTCCACTCCCAACAGTTAAATTCGGCGATAAAATCACAGCAGTCAAGGTAGAAGTAAAAGAAGATCTTAAAACATTGATCCATGAAGAAGTGCAAGAGTATCTAAAGGAAAATGTTGATCCTCAAATCCATTGGCTAAAGTCAGTCAGGGCGACTATGATAAACTTTTTAAATCTTCTGATGAAATAGATACGAACGATATGACGTTCAGATTTTTCACTGGTGTTGGACTTTTAATTTCATAAATGGTACTCTGATTAATTTTGCAACTAAATAATACTGTATGATTAACATAAATAAATAATGGAATAAAATGTGAATTTTTATATTATTAACACCTTTGCAATCCACTCGGGACGATAAATTTTGTGACAGATTGGCTTTTAGCTAGTCTACATGATAAAAAAATTTTTTCTTAGAAACTACTAAAGTTACAAAAATGATCCTAAAATTATTAGATCAAAAAATCCCCTTAGGACTATACAAAAAACAATTTCTTTCGATTTTTAGAAAAACTGAAAATTTGCTAACAATTTCAAATTTTTTATTCCGTACCAAAAAAATTTTGGTTAATGATGAATTTCCGGATGAACTTCAGATTCTGAAACAAGTATGAACTTCATCGTTGATTTCAGTTGTAGTTCATGCTGAACTTGGAACGAACTGTATAGAAAACTTATGATTTTTAATTACACGTATGAAAAAAAAATCGTCTGAAAATTGTCGTTTGCTTAAGATTTTAAGACTATTTTAAGGCTCTTTTGAGACGCCAAAAAAAAAAAAAATTCCGAAAGTAGATTTTTCAAATTTTTTTGACTATTTTAAAATTTTTTCAAGTTCTGTTTTTTTTTTTTTTTTTTAAATTTCGTATTGATTGAATAAATAACCAGATAAATCCCGAAATTTAAAGGGAATTAATAAATTGTAAAAGTACAAATATGAACGCAATACAAGAAATAATTAATAAAAATTTTATAACATTAATATTTAAAAAGAAGCAATCTTACTAAATAATAAATAGGAATGTACAGCATTTTATTAAAAAAAAACTTATCTTCAAGTTAAAAGGTGCTCTTGTATTACATTTTGATTAATTAACTGCTTCAAAATCATTAGATTTTAACTGTCTTAAACCAATCATGGTACGACACATGAGCTATGTTGAAGAAGTTTATTATCAATAAGTAAAACTTAATTCGTAAATTAATCTTCTAATTAGTTCACTTAGCACTCAACATCGTCGGCGTAGACACATAATCGAGGTATAACGTCCAAGTATTTTTCAGAGCTGATAAAAATGATGTTTTCGATGTATTTCTTCATTTTAATTTTTAATATTTGTGGTAAGTAACCGATTTTTCAAGTTTTAAACTTCTCCTTATAAGAATTAAAGATCAAATGAACTTACTAAGTGAAGTTCTATCATAACCATACGACGAAGTGCTTCGTCCGAAGAGATTAGTAACCTGAAATAGTTATACAACATGTAGTAACGCGCAAATGGTATCACAATACACTAAATTTGAGAGCATATAGTTTGAAAAACTGACTGCTGCGCCTCTACTTCTTGCTCCTCGACGCCTTATTTCTCATTTACGTTTTAGTATTTCACCACAATACACGCATTCTTCGTTCATCATGGAAAAAAGCAATAAAAGAAAGTATTCACAACAGAACGATAGTCAATGCTGATATATCCTCTTTGGCTAAATCTGTTCTCGTTGCATGAAAAAGACTACAGATCTTAAATTTTATAAAATTATAACCTAAATAAAATATAGTTGATATCACAAGCATAAAAATTCCTTTTTTGTTGTTGGTTTAGGATATTTCCTGAATATACTCTCAAAATCTATATGTTGTATAACTACTTCAGGTTACTAATCTTGAGGACGAAGAACGAGTATAATTAAAGATTTTTCAAAAATTTAGAAATTATTAGTTTCATAGTTCTTACAGATCTTCAAAGGCTTTAATAATAACATGTAAACAATAATTAACTCGACTAATTCAATTTTTCTTTTCAGTATGTTCTGCAAATCCTTTGGCTTTAATCTCAAATGATGAGATCTATATTAATGAAAACGATTCATTGGAATTATATTGTAAAGATGCGATTCTTTTATATCCAAAGAACCTTAATAATGAGGTGTTAAGTCACAATCGTATTAACATTGAAAATAGGTTTTTTGCTCGATGGGCAGAAAGCGTCAACTTTCGGCTCGCTGCGCTAAATGAAGTTGCCACTTTCTGCCTTCGTCGAGCAAAAAAATAGCATACACTCCTCGGGAAGTAAATAAGAAAGCCTCAGATCACATGTTTGTTGACCTCGGCTTCGCCTCGGCCAACAATTACATGTGATCTGAGACATTTCTTACTTTACTTCCCTCGGTGTGTAATATACTATTTATACTTTTGTCTTTTTGTCTTTTTGTCTTCAGGATTATACCCTAAAGACAAAAAGACGGATAAAAGAAAAATTTTTTTTTCATTACCTATCAAACATATTCTGAGCAAGAAAATGAAAAAAAAATCGCTAATACCGAAAAGCGTCGTTATCTAATTGCTGTAATGAGATTATTCATGAGGGAGCTTATTCATGAAGGAGCAAACTTAATATACAAGAAATAGTCGGTTCCTGACATCAATCTTAAAAAGAAAATAATCATTGCTGTATTTTATCCATTATTTAATACAGATTCCTTCGTCTGCTGCAGATCTTGTAAGAATTGAGATAGAAAATGCGACGATAACGTTATTGATGCTGGTTTATGGTGACGCTAGATGGTACGGTTGCGTTCATACTACAAACGAAAATTATACAGTCAGGAAATTACATAATGTATACATGACGCCCTACAATTATAACGAATTCGATGTCGAATGGGCTTACGTTTACGTTAACTGCCTGAGTCGAAATCTCCAACATTTTTTCAACGTTTCCAACGTCTCAAATGTTGGAATCGCGTTTGAGACGTTGGAAACGTTGGAGATTTCGACTCGGGTGTATGTATAAAAGATAAATGATTGTTTAACTTGAATAATACTACATTAGTTACCCAAACAATTCAATAAATTTTTTAGCGAGCGACAATTTTTTCGTTGAGTCAAAGGACAAAGTTAAAAATCTGATTGACCCAAGTAGTCAGCTTTCAGTCCTGGAGTATCTACAAGTTCGTGATTTTTTTAGTGTCAGACCAGGTGAAATCGTTGTCTTTCCATACCGTCCAATTTTGCCAACGCTAAATGTAACTCTATTCAAAGGCAATGAGGTATAATTTTAGAAAACAAAAATATAGCTTGTTACTATATTTTTAATGAAAATTATCAGTAATAATTTATTTTTGATTCAACAGAAAGTTGAATTAAACAACAGAATAACGTATGATCCAAGAAGAGGATTTACTATAAAAAATGTAATTACTGAAGATTAAGAGATTATTCGTGTTCAATTGATGAATCATATCGGATAGACTTTGTTTTATCTGTTACAGGTAATGATTATTTATTTGATTCGTCATTACCAAGGTTCAGGTGAAATTTGTTAAACAAGTTTAAGCTCTAAAAAAGAATACATTTATAGATAAATAATTTAATGATGTATTCTCGAAATTTTAAACTGATCTGACGTGAGCATATCATTGGATTACGCATGGATATTCTGAGAAATTCATATTTTGACCCAAAATTCATTTTGATTACAAGTCTAGTAGCGCTTACCATGTCTAATTTCACAACATTTATAGTATAAATTTCTTAATTCATGGGCGCGGCCACTATAGTCAGTGGCGCTCGCCGTTACTTACTTTATATTTTAGAGTATGGTCATTGAGAAGAATAAAACAGAAAATAAAATATTTACTAATTTTTGTGGATGAAAATAATTACGGGCCATGCGAAGATTTTTATTATTACGGGTGGGTTGTAATTATCTTCGAATGAGACGTTTTCGCATAATACTGATCGAACTTCGCTCGCCTTCGGCAAGCTCGCTTAATTGGTCCATTATGCTACGACGTCTCGTTCTCGATGATTACAAGTGTAGATGTTTAGAGTCAATAGTTGCAGAAGGGTTAAAAGTTTTTAAAAAATAACATTACGTGCAAATGTGTCATTTGAACTTTGTATTGGTCTGTTATAAAATCTTGCAAATATTGATGAGTTCATTGACTATCCAGATGTGCGTCTTATTGTATCTATATTAGGGTGACCCCTTAAAATTGTAATTCTGAGTTTCGCTCTTGATAGGAGTTGTATTTGGGCATTTCGTGACATATTATGAGGGTAAGGGATTAATTTGAGTTTCAGTAAACTTTTTAACAGGAGCTTTGTCTGGGCATTTCCGTTGAAATTTCAAAATTTGGCCAGAAGTGTCCAATCAAAGTTCCTGTAAAAAATTCTATGAAAATCAAATAAATCTCTTACGCTTAAAATATGTCAGAAAATGCCCAAACACAACTCTTGTTAAAAGCGAAACTCAAAATTCCAATTTTAAGAAGTCCATCACGGAAGTTACATTTTGGCACACCCTAATCTATATCCACTCCCTTGGCATTGACTTTTGAAATAGCCGCGTGTTTCACACTATACTCACCAAAACTTGTATATATTCCCGCTTTTTCTAAAAATGTTTTAACCCAGTGACCCAAGGTTTGAGCACCAACGACTCTATATGGCTTCAAATTTGATATAAAAAGGCCTTTAATCTTTAAATTCAACACTTAAATTTTTTGTCATATCTAAATACTGTAGTAGGGTTTTGGCAACGCATGGACTTTGTCTTTGTTTAAAAAATGGCAAGGTTAAGTTGGGTTGAAAAGCTCCCGGTTTAGAGGTTTTAATTAATTCAGGAACTTTAATTCATATTGCCGACTCAGATATTTGTTTAAATTGACTATACAGCCCATCATACGGCTTCAAATAAATTTTATTATTTTATTCAAGAATTTTAATATTCTTCTGAAATTTTTTGGTTGCACTATTTTGTTCGATATTATTGCTACTAAAGATTATGAAAAGGTCCAAATTGATTCAAAATTATATCATGTTACATATAAATTGGATGCAACTATTTTTTCTCGGATTTATTATATAGCTCATATTATTTTTGTACGATTTCTATTGGGTTTAGAGCATTAGCAATATCGCAGAATTCCAGAATTGCTAAAAAACAAGAAAAAGCAACTCCTCCGTATCTGAGCATCCCATGGGATGCGTGTATGCACACCCTTCGCAGAAAAGCATCTCACAGCTGTTTGTTTTGATTAGTTAGTTGGTAGTCTTTAGGTTAGATGTTCAATTGTTTTTCTCTTAAACCTTACGTACGTCGATATAAACACCTATTTATATACGTATGTAAAAACTTTTATGTACTTGGGTATCGATTTCTCCAACTTTAGTTACTAAACCAAAAGAGTGATGTCAAGAGCCCGTAGATACTGTCAACGCCTTCACGATACGCCAATAAAAAAAGTAAAAATCCGGCATGGCATAACAGAAATGCAATAAGAGAAAACCCAAGTAAAAAATAAACAGTTGGTATAAAGTAAATAAATAAAAAAAACTAAATAAGAAGTAAAAAATGTTTCGTTTGTAGTGAATATCCAGCCGGTCATAAAGAATAGCCCGCAGCTCATAAAGTAGCGTTAGATTTTTATCTCGCGTGAGCCCGGCACCCAACCTGGAGAAGAGTTGGCGCTTCGCAAGCCAAATGGCGCGTTATTTAAATCCTCCTTGCTGTATATATTTATTCTTATATTCTCACTTTGTAAGCACGAGCTTATATACAAGTTGACAACTCAAATACAAAAGTTTACGCACTCTATACAATCATATACATTTATGTTTATATATGTACATATTATTCAATGTATACATTTAAGATACCGCTGAAATAATACGTTGCGGCGGTATACTTTCAGGTGGAAATACTAAATACTATTTTTGCATTTTAATTACCTTCATTAGTTTTAATTTTTACTTTTTTTTTAACTTCCCGCTAAGAAAATTGAAAATTTTCAAAAATCGGAAAGTTGTTGGTTTTACCCCGTTTTTCGAAAATCGTGTTCGTATTAGATCTTGACGTTTTGAGGTCCTAGCAAGCTTCCCTGAATGTTTTCGCGATGATATCCGTATGCTATCAAATATATTGTCAAAAATTGTACAGACCTAAGCTTTAAAGGCCAATCAAATTAAATACATAATCTTATGCTGATCTTTTTATTTTGGATGAAAAGAAAACTTGCATAAAGAATCAAAAAATTTTCAAGCCAACTTGATTCTATTTTCCTTCAACAATATTTAATCTTGATTAACACTCTTCAACAATAGGTTTTGATTTCCCAAGTAGCTTTTATTTTTCAGGGCAGTTGTGTCCTTGTAAAATGTAAATTTTGTTTCATTATAAATATTTTAAAATAGTTATTACAGAAAGTCTAACAAATAAAAAATTTTATTAAGAACATCTGTAAGTTTACAGAAAAATGAATTCATTTGGTAAAATCTAGTTTTCTATCAAGTATTTAAATTAAATATCAACAGTAACTTTTAAATCAGAAAATTGTAAAGAAAGTTAATTTTTCTTTTATGTTAATTAATTTAATTATTTATGTTTAATTTAATGACGAATTTTGTAAACACGCTACTTCTGAGACCATTAAACTGACATAACTACTTAAATCTCGCGCTAACCATTTTAGTTTCCGTCCCACTACTAGAGCGCGCCGAAAATACTTAACTGTTCGCTTGACAATTCTTATTCCGTTCTCTTATAAGCGAAAATTATAACGGGATAATTCATTTTTTTACTGCATTTTACGCTGGATTTAAAACTCAATTTTCCTGTCTCTAGTCCGCTGGGATAATAGTGAGGTAGCTTTGATTAATTTAATCGATTGATTATTGGTTTACAGAAGATGAAGCTAGACCGTATAGGTGGTTCAACCATCCTATTCGCTTGTACCTGCCCGTGTAAAAAAAAAGTTTCCTGAAAAGTTCTGAAATAGTTCCTGGGGGACCGCGAGTCCCAATATACCAATTCTCTCGGACTTGCAACAAGTAATAGGGCTGGCTCACGACATTAGTGATATTGCTTCAGGAAACGTACCTTTTGCGGGACTGTTAACGGCGAAGGTCGATCCAGTCCAAGCGAAGTTAAACGGGCTATCGAAGCAAATAGAAGAACTTTCAGCTGCGTTTCACGTAAAAATGGACCAGGCATTGTCTCAAATTCTGACCAACATGTCCCGAGAAACAGACGTCAGAGTAAGGATGAACCAGCTGGGCACTTACATGGCGCGCATCGGCTTTCTTTTCAGCATCTACGAAAAAATGATAAAAACTAATACCAATTACAACATGTTCTCCATGTTCTCCATGCAACAGTTGGTATATTCAGCTACCTCAATGAATGACGGCGATGTCATCGAAATGCTAAACCAAATGCACAGGTTAGTCACAGGCAACCAGAATGATGACACCCAGGGCACTCTTTTTTCGGTAGCAGCTCCAGTTTTCTCCAGGGATAATAATCGAATTTTTGACATAAACACTTTCTGAATAGCTTAAAATGTTCATTTTAATGTCAGAAATCTGTCAAAAAATTTACTATCGCGCGCGTGTGTGTGTGTGTGTGTGTGTGTGTGCGTGCGTGTGAACCTCTCATAACTTTTGAACGGCTTGGCCGATTTGATCGCGGTTTGTGTCATTTGAAAGGGCTTGACCAACCCTAGATTTTGAATATACTTTAGACTGATTCAGACCAGTAGATTTTGAGAGATCTTAAAAAAACTACAAAAAAAATTTTTTTTTCAAATAGATGAAACTAGGTTCTATCCGACATGGAAATCAGTTAAATTTTGTTTTTTCCGTGTAGTATAGTTGTTAATGAAAATAATTTTTATTAAAATATATTATTTTAAGATTGATGCATTATTATTTCAAATCATCTTCAAATTCGATGAATTATTAACAACTCTGTTATTTTTTAATTGTCAGGGTTCTCATTGAAATAGTATTTGAGAAGCAAGATAAGATGATCCATCTTCAAATTCAGCAAGGAAAGTTGATCAAAGAAGGACATGCAGAAAAGGGCTCTGAGAAATGAGTCAGGTTAGAAGAATTTAGTTACGTTGAAGATGCTTCGTGGCGAGGAGGTTTCGTGAAATGGGATGACAGTGGCAGAGTAGAGATGGTAGAAGGAGAAGATTATACGTTCATCGACTACAATCGACGTAAAATACACCTTGATGATGTAAAGAGTCTCGGTAGCGGATATATTGTGACCGGAGCTAAGTTAACGATCAGCTCTAGAGACACAAATGCTATTGCTCTCGCGATTCGCCTGATCAGGTTCAATTACACAACTGGACAGTTGATTGCTCATAGGGAGGATCGTTTTATGGGAGTACAAGATACAATAAAAACTAAAATAAAATCAGTGTCGATCGATAATGATTTTATATCTGTCCGAATACGACGTGGAGAAAAAACTGTGCTAGATGTTCTGTAAAGAACAAAAAAAATCCTCTTAAAAGCGACCCCAGTAGGCAAACAGGGGGGTACTCATTCGGTAAAACAGATTTGCGGGTTCGCGCCCGTGTTAAGCTGAGATCTACATTACCAGCGATGGATTCGTGTCCGTGGTAATTATCCTCTGTAGATATGGGCGACCTGTTTTTACCGACAGTATGTGTTGTCGGTTGTAGATATGTATGACATTTTGAGGTTATGGATGAGGTTTTTATCGGTTGTTTTCATAGGTGGTGCTGGTGCTGAATTCTGTAATTTAAATCTATCCGCCATTTTCCCGCCATTTTTAAAATTTATCCACTATTTTCCTACCATTTTGAATCTGCCATCTGGTGGCTGCTATCCGCCATTTTGGTGGCTGCTATCTGAAATCTGCCATTTTGAATCTGACTTCAGCCATTTTATGTTATGAATCCGCCATTTTGAATCTGATTTCCGCCATTTCAAATTTTGATTCTGATTTCCTGCATTTTTGTTAAAAAATGCACCTGTGATCTCAGGATCAATAATAGTTGCTTAGATCACAGGTGCATTTCATTGTTTATATTCTGAAAATATTAATATATTCAAACTGTACGTATGAGGAGTACATGCGAGAAGATACGCCATCTATCGAGGTTTCTGTCTACTTCTAAACAGGTCTGAACCTGTTCAAGGTCACGGTAACTGCGTAGTTCTCTTTGCTTTATTCCTAACTGCGTAGTAGATGACTCATTCTGTTCTAGAATTTTTTGACGTCATCAAACCGTTTTTGAGGTAGAAGAGTGAGGGATAACTGCGTAGTATCCTCTGGCTATAAAAGCAGCTCGCTGAGAGCGTACTTCACAACAGTGAAGTACAAGTTTACAGTGAAATATTGTGAAGTACCATAGTAAAATACTGTAGTGACTCTGCTACCCTGGAAGCTGCTACCTGCTGCCGATATCTGCTGTTGGAATCTGCTATCTGGTCCTGGAATCTGCTGCTGGAATCTGCTATCATCACCAGGATGTACGGGTGCCGTCTACCATTCAGGCGAATGCATGAATTGGAAACTGGGCATAATTATGAGATCACAAACATCAGAATAGTTAGAACACAATTTGGATTCAACGTTGAAATATGCTTGGACAACACTTGGTCAACGTTTCTCCCTGCTGCATGCAACCAGAAGTTTTTGAATAAGCCGCATCTACTTGCAAAGATGAAGAATATTATCAATAATGGTGAAAAGATTTATTTGTATGACATCGGTACATCATACAATAAATTTAAATTCATTTACACACCATCTATACCAACTGTGCAATTAATGAAAAAGTTTAAATCTATGTAATGTTACTAATATATTTCGTATTTATTATAGTAAGGTTTATAATTAAAAACCCAAAATTATAAAAAAGTTTTTCTTTATTTACTATTTTTAATTACATCATGTTTATTTACTATTTTTAATTACATTAAGTTTATTGATTAGTACAGGATCAATAATTTTATTTATTTGTTGTATTCGTCGGTGAAATCGTTCTCCGTCTCTTGCTGCTTGTTCCCATGATCCTTTCCTCGCTTGTCTGGATGCAAAGTCCCATACATACATGTAATGTATGGTGGGTTTGAGATCAAACTGCACCATTACGTAAGTTTTCTCACAGTGCTGCTGATGGGATTGTACTCAATTATTCGATCGTGAATTATCAAGCAGTAAGCAGCAGTTTGATTTGGAAACTGTACTGATGATTCAAATTCCAGGCGTATATCCACAGGTCCAGACTTGATTGACTCGTTCTGCTTGGAATAGTCAATTATATACAAAGGTGCTTTATTCAGAAAATTTTTTTTAGCCAATAGCGGTTCAGCTTCTTTTCCATAGTAAGCACTTTGAAAATTTGTGTACATATCATACATCAAGGCATACTGATTATGCACAATGTTGAGGTTCAAATTTCCATATGGATAACTCTGAGAGTTCAAGAACAGCTTAATGTCTCTAATGTTGCAGTGGTCAAACTCGCATGCATTTTGATCCGGTTGATTCTTTCTTGCTGTTTGGAATCCAAGGATAACAAAACGAGGTTTCTCAAGCTGATTTGTTGTTTTGATTATCCAAATATGCTTGTTGGTAGCTGGTAGCAGTGGATACTCATACAATTCCCAAGTCCGGAAACTGATTGGGATAGTTGGATCGGAGGTTATGTAATTCAACACCTCGATTTTTGCTTGTCAGACATTGTTATATACGGTACAATCCACTCAATTTTTTGAATCGTAATTGAAACATTTTCATTCTCAACGGTAACAACATAAGCATTTTGATCAGTATTTGATCTGATCAGTATCAATTCATGCTTGGCATTCACGATAATTCGTTGATAATCTTCAGCAAATCCAAGAATGAAACTCAGCGGTACTGAGACATCAAAGTAACCGCTATTATCAGTCAGCTTGTTGACATCTTCATTAACAATCCAACCAGCATTTTCCAGAATATTTTGTTGTCCCGGACTCAGAGAAGCGTATCCTTTCATAACACTGGTGATACCTACATTCTTACATCTATCGATTTCTACGCCATTGAGCTCATAACGTATCTCTTCAAACATATGACAAACAGCCATATTGACCATCTTCGTAGTAGCACTTACAGCAGTACCATCAGCTTTCCTCATTCTTCCATAAAAATGTAATGTGCTCTTGCTTGGGAGCAAGCACAGATCTTGATGTTGAACAGCAATCCTGATTTCATCACTGTTGTTGAATGTTGATGATGCATATGGCAAGTGTGAATGAGCTTCACAGTGTGCAATAGACTCATCGAAAATAATTGATTTTTTTATATCTAAGATTTCCGTCATGGTATCACACAAGCTAGACAACAAAAATTTATTTTTATCTTGTGAATTTTCCACGTAATTTTAGTCCTAGACTTTTTAGGAACTCTGCGTTTTGACGTGTCAACACTTTCAAAGCTCGATGATGACTGATGATCTTTGGGCAACCTGCAATCCTTTTATATCCGTTACCAGTCTTTGTCTCATATACGATACCCATTACAGGCTTTTTATATGCAGTCTTATCGTGATAGTCTCGTCACGGAAATTTGCTATTCTCCCGTCTTGGTCAACAATGCGTAGTCTCAAGTTGTGTATTGCTCGTACGGCGACTGGCAGGTAAATGATGTTTGTTGGCACTTCCACTATTTTATATCCTGCTGGAACCCTTGGAAAAAATTCATGGATTGTATGATTCCTCTCACCATTGATGTACGATCCAGTAGTTAGATTGCACTCGACTCTCAGAGCATTGATTTTTAATATTTTCACTGGTAAATCCGATTTATGTGCTGTGTTAGGTTCAAGCACGCGGTTGGTAAATCCAAGTAATGATCCAATGGAATCTTCAGGTTCAAAATTTATATATTGATCACATTTTATTTCACTTCTCAACTCATTGTTGTTTGCTTTTAAAGTGAAACTCAGTTCAGGTAATGTCTTGTTTATATAAGTTTCAATATCTTTAATTTCATAACTCCCTGTTGGTATAGTTATTTCTTGAAATCTCTTGATTATACTTCTTTTGGATCTTTTTGATGACACATAAAATTTATTAGCACCAACATCAATATTTGGTATTGAATTAAATGTTAGGAGCTTAACAAGCCCAAGAACATAATTTTTTGTTGGTGATAGCTCAATCGGTGGAAAATAATTTGCCTCCAGTATGGAGGAGTTTCCAGATAGTGTCAAGGTGAATGACTCTGCCTTGACTGACGCGTGTTGTCTCGACTCACTTCAATTTATAGTTGTCCAGCCAGGAATTTTAAGCACAAATGTCCACATATGATTGTATCAAAGTCTTGATATCTTTTATGATTGTACTTTACGCTACCTACATCGAGATATTTCATCAAGTCTTGTGGGGGTTGTAGATTGCCAAAACTGTCAAAATAAATTACTTGATCATGATTCTTCTTGTATGCAACCCAGTGAGTTCCAGGTCCAAGTTTATCATCTAAATTTATTATAGCTGATTCATTTATCTTTGGTCCAGATTTTGGTAAATCATTTCTCATGAAAACTCCACGAAAATTTGGAATTTTAAGTAGCTTGGCATACTTTAATAAATCGATGTTAGTCAGTGCTCGATGTGGTAGCTCTACTGGTTTTTTGACTTCTTGCAGCCAGCTCCTTCTGGGTATGGTTTCAGATAAAGTCCCATACCACTGCGGTAAGGTTTGAGGTATAATCCTCTACCTACAGCTATTTCCTCCATCTTCAAGTTGTGACGTTTCTTTTCAGCTAATTGATTTTTGGTTGCGTTGGCATCGTTCACAGCTTTTGCAACACCTGCAGCTCCACCTGTTAGAGCACCAACCGCTGATAACCCTGCAAACAGGGGAATCAAGAATGGAAGTACTCCACCAATCTTTGATGAAACTGGTAGAATACGAGGCAATCGAATGTTTTTCTTTCCACCAGCTTTCTTGACAGCCTTGCGGGCACCTTCAAGGGCTGTTTTAACCGGATCTCCACCAGGTTGCATAGACTTTTTAGCTCCATCTACAATCTGTCTTAGAGCAACATCCTTTTTCATGGAAGTCTTTCTTTTGACTACTTTGCGTTTATTTATCTTACGCTTCATTGTTTTTCTTTTAATTGTCTTACGCTTAGGAATAGGTTTTTCTTTTTTAAGACCCATACCGAAACGTCTTTTTAACTTCATGATTTTATTTACACTCCAAGCAGCAGCTTTGTCACCAATAGTAGCGTCCCTCGCTTGAAATCGTTGCCACGCTTTCTCAGCAAGAATTTTATCAGCCTCGTGACGGGCTTCCAAATTTTCACGATTTTTAGAGTAAGCTATATCGTGTTCCTTACACACAGAGTCCAAAGGATTTATGCCTGGATCACCTCGAGCTAACCTTTTGGCTAACTTTGTTCCCGGACCACAATACTGATATCCTGGTATGTGAATTTCAAGTGGAAGCTTATTGATTATGTTGTTGAATAAACCTTCACCACGTCTGCTCTCAGACATGTCACATCAAAGACTGACATGCTAATCTATATAAGCTGGTATATATACCCCTTGAGCTCAGAATCTAATCAGCAGTCATGGGCAGCAAATCAAGAGCTCAGTTGCCTGTTATGAATTTTGATCAAATTGTTCAAGGGACCGGTGTGAAACTCAAACGACACGGTGCATTACTTCCCAACAGTATCCGTGCAGTGTTTTGCGGACCATCAAACTGTGGAAAGACCAACGCTCTACTGTCTCTTATTGTACATCCAAACGGCTTGAGATTTGAGAATATATATCTTTACTCAAAGTCTCTTAACCAACCAAAGTATCAGTTTCTCGAAACACTGCTTAAACAGATTGATGGTATTGGATTCTTCACATTCAGCGATCATGAGGCTGTAATCAAGCCTGAAGATGCAAAACCTAACTCCCTGATGATATTTGATGATGTTGCTTGTGAAAAACAGGATCACATCAAGGCTTTTTTCTGCATGGGTCGACACAAAGATATTGATAGCTTTTATCTCTGTCAAACTTATACACGAATACCTAAGCATCTGATTAGAGATAACGCAAACTTTCTCGTGCTATTCCGTCAAGATGAAATGAATCTGAAGCATATTTATAATGATCATGTCAATACAGACATGTCGTACAACTCATTCAGAGATTTATGCTCGGCATGTTGGAATAAATATGGGTTTGCGGTAATAGATAAAGACAGTGAATTGAATAGTGGTAGGTATCGCAAAGGATTCGACTGCTTCATTAGTATAAATTGAGGTACTTTAGAGTGTGATAGTCATACATGCTGTAGACGTTAACCCGTCAACATGAAGCCTGAAGAAATATCAAAGCAGAAAGATATTCTGCATCAGATATCTCAAGCCAGTGATGCCATCCGACGGAAGCACAAGATGTTGAAGTTGGGTAAAGATACAGCAGAGAAAGCTATGGAGGAAATATTCAAGCCTATTGTGACACCACTCCAGAGTATAGTTGAATCTTCAAAGTTGAAAGGGGAAAATATTAAAAAAGAAGAAAAACCACAGGTTCAAAAACAAGAGGTTGAAAAATCTTTGTATGATGATCCAGAAGTATACAACAGTTTAATAACAGATGATGAAAGTTCATTTGATAATACAGCACTTGCTATTACTCAGCCACCACCATCAACAAGTACTCCAGCTCGTAGAAATCCTCTTCTCACTAATTATCTACAACGTTTAAGTAAAAACATAAAGATAATGATATGAGATATGGTGTACGCAGAAAACGTGGTGAAATGCATATGGGTGATTCACCTATTTCATTTGCAAATGATACAATAACTGTCAAAGAAAAAAATTATTCAATAACTCCTGGGTTGTTGGAATTATTATTTAGAAAATCACCAGAGGATGCACTCATCACCCCAGATGATAAGAAAAAGTACTTGGACATAATTCAACATACCAACGCTCATAGGAAAAATTATGATCCAAATCGTACCATTTATGAAGATACAACAATCAAGTTCAATAAATACATTGCTGATTTTATCACCAAGTTCGGTAAAGGGTTACCAAAATATATGATTGCAAGAAAACAGAGATTACCAATGGACTATGTTTACTGGGATGATCCAAATGAACTAGTTGATCGTTTGCGACTACTTATGGCATCTCAAGCTGCTGGAAATCCAAGTCACTCGAATGAAATCATATCAATTATTGAAGAGCTTAGGGAGGCTAGAGTTATATATTAAAAGCTTCTGAAAAATCAAATCATTCGCACGCTGACAGTCAAAGTGTTCATAACCATGAGCATCGATATATTTGGACGTCCACTGGACAATGATAAGTCAGGTCAACGAGGCCCTGCTGGTAGAGGTTTCAATGTAACTTCTGATGGAAACTATAACATTGAGAATAAAAGTCTGTGCAATCTCGGTAATCCTTCAAATGAACATGATGCGGCGACAGTGCAGTTTGTACTGAGACAGATGTCTGAACTGAATAAAAGTATAGACAGTGAACAGAAAGAGATTATTTCACATTTACACTCTGAAATAGTAATACTGAAAGCTGCTGTGAGAAATTTGCAGACAGCTATTGAGGAAGTTAAAGCAGTACTTTCCTCTCATCAAAATAATATCAAATATCTCGTTAATAATTTCAATGGAAGAGAAAAAGGTGGTGATAGCTGAAGAGCTTCACAAACCAGCTCGCAGGAACTATAAACGTCGTCATGTTGATATCCGAGGTCTCGATGAGACTTGGCAAGCCGACTTGGTTGAGATGATTCTATATGCAACAGTCAATAAAGGATACAAGTATCTGCTTACAATCATAGACATATTTTCTAAATATGCCTGGGCAGTTCCAATTAAATCAAAAAGTGGTGGAGATGTCACTAGTGCTATCAAGTCTGTACTCCAGCAAGGTGGTGTTCCTAAGAATCTCCATGTTGATCAGGGTAAAGAGTTTTACAACAAAGAATTCAAAGATCTGATGGAGCAGCACAAGATAAATCTGTATTCAACATTCAGCAATCTCAAAGCATCCATATGTGAACGTTTCAATAGAACACTCAAGACTAAAATGTGGCGAGAGTTTACAGCTCGCAGCAGCTACAAATGGACTGATGTACTTGATGACTTGGTGAATACATACAACAACACCAAACATAGTACCATCACAATGAAACCTGTTGATGTTACCGCTGCTCAGGAGAAACAACTATTGGAAAATATATATCAACCACTGAAAACCAAATCGAAGCAGAAGCAGAAGTTCAAAGTTGGAGACAAAGTCCGAATCAGCAAGTACAAGCGTGTTTTTGACAAAGGATACACGCCAAACTGGACAACAGAAATCTTCACAATTAAATCGGTGCAGAATACGAATCCAACGACGTACAAGCTCGTGGACTATCAGGATCAACCAATTGAAGGCGGATTTTACAACGAAGAACTCAGCAAAGTCAAATATCCAGATGTATATCTTGTTGAAAAAGTAATTAGAAAACGTGGAAATAAATACTATGTTAAATGGTTAGGCTTTGAAACTAAACATAATAGTTGGATCAATAAATCAGATATATAAAACACAAATTATATTTACATTGTTTTTATTTACAAAACCTTAATACATAAATCCTTAAAAATATATTTACATTATTTTTACTATTACAAAACTTTTTGTCTCTTATTATTATTTTCATCATCTACAAGTTTTCTTTTCTTAAAATCTAAGGAGTCTTTATAACCCCAAGGCACAGTATCAGTGCTTGCCTCAATGAGTTGACGTTTGTCATCAGCCCAACTGAGAGCAAGTTTCTCCTGTTTTACTGTGTGCACTTGATGTTTTTTGCTTTTTATCATATACTGCTCTTTCTTCAACAGCACATTTTCAAAAAGACATCTTTTGAAGTCATTAAACATGATGGTCTTCAAGGCTGATCCTCCGATACCCTTTGCCCTTTTCTTGATTCTATCCTTTTCCTTCTTAGGATCATGGATTTCAAAGGCATACAATTTGGCTCTGAGTTCCACGAACTCGGACATGATTTTTTCATTGTTCTCATCCTTCATGAGTCCCAGAACCTTTTTGTTAACAAGGGGCATGTTGAAGACGTTGTTAGGTGGGTAATCGGAAGTATCAAACCTTGAGATATCACGTTTGATGTCTTCATAGATGTTGGGTACATTGAATTGGTAAATTAGGCTGTCTGTGTCAGCGTACAATAATTTAGATGTTTTTGCATAATTGTCAAGCACATAATTATAGTGGAAGTCATAAATAAAAGTCTTCGATAAATCTAATATACTAAAGCCTACATATATTGGTTTGTTGAAGCAGACTCTAGCTTTTTTAAGTTCTACTATAACCATGTCTTCATCGAAAATTGTAAGGCTGTGGAAGTTAGGTCTACATACTAAATCGGATACATTGTATCGACCTTGCCACTTCGTTCTCAAATATACATCTTTATATTTTCTTACATTTTCCATCGTCTTTCCGAAAACTGCGTTATTCATTAATTTATAAAAATTTTTTTCAAACTCATTTTTCGCTAATTTTCGGCAATCAGTATTTTTATTAATGTATGACTTGAGCCAGTCTGACTGCTCAAATTTCAAGACTCGATGTATTTTCTTAAGTTCTAAGCCTAAACCTAAACATTGTTTTAAATTCTTATAATGTATTACATAATTAGACTTATCATACAGAGTTGTTAATTTTTGTTGTTTGCTGCCAGGTGGTACAAAATGTTCTGGGCATAAAGGTAGATCTTTGTGTAGATCATGTAAATTCTCAGGATAGTGTAGGTCCACATCAAGGATGTAGCCTACACTCTCATCATCATTGAAAAACTGATCTACATTGTCTACATTTTCAACCCATTTAAATTTACCCTTGAGTAAAGACATACTCATTGCTGCTCCATACAAATTATTTACATCGTAGTACATCAAGTATGTTTCGGGGTTGTTTGAATCAAAATCTTTGCCCATATACCGGTTGTTAGCTTCAGCATGTCTATTAGCACACATCGATACCCCACCACGAACACCCTTTTCAATGAAAAGAAGCATCTCAGGATCAGTTAACAGTTCAAGTTCTACTTCAGTATGCTTTAACATTGCAGAGTTTAACATTGAAGACCTGGTGCTGTATAAAAATGTAGGGCATCTAAATTGTATGTCTTAAAGCAACTGCGTCTAAAATACTCAAAAACATCAGCCAGGAGAAGTACATCAGTCTTCAAGTACAAGTCTGAGTACTCACCTAACGTATTGATACCGAATTCATTCCAAACTACTTAAGCAAAAGCATAATCATCATCAGAAATAGTTGAGTTTGTTAATTTTGAATAAAATGAATCCTGGTTAGGTAACTGTGTTTCGTCTAGTCTGTCAATACTGTCAATGCACTCATACGGGAATACACCCTTACGTATTGCTAATTTAAATTTGTCGGGGTCAGTGTAGTGCAGTCGCGTAATCTGTTTGTCTTTGTCATCAAGGTATGAAGCTAATTTATCTAAACTGGAGGCCATAAATCTAAAAGAATCAATAAATCTTAGAAAGACTGAAGTATTTTTAACTGATTTTGTGAAAGAAATGTAACGCTCTTTATTGATTGGTAATAATATTATTTCACCCTCAAATACTGTAGCTAAGGATTTAATTATAAAGTGCGAGTCATAGCCAGATAAATTATGAAAGACAACTGGAATAATAGTGGATTTTTGATAATTAACGTTTCATGATTTATGAGCTGCGTTTCTATAGTTACCCGTGAAGTGACAATGATCATAGACTTTATCTGTTGTAGAAGTGATTGGTTTTTCACAGATGTGACACTCAGTTGCCTGATTGTGTCTATCTTGTTGCTCTTTCGTTAAAGGTTTCATTTTAATGGGATTCTTTAGAATTTTTTCAAAGTCCAGAGCTAATGACTCTAATTGTTTAACAAACCAGTTTATGCAATCAGGAGAACGGTTTAATTCAAATTTGGAGAGTGTGTTATCATAGCTGCAATGTACATAGTAAGCAATACTGTGTGGAACATGGTTATTAATTGTCTTCTCATCATCTCCTGGGGGTTCGAGTGTGCATTCTAGATCCGCGTAAACCACAAACGGCACAGTATCTTTAGACTTAAAATCTTTGAATTTCAAAATTTTATTTTTTTCACTGGGAAATTCCATGCGGACTTTGTTAGATTTAAAACAATCTACTCGGTGCTCTAAATAAAATTTTTCTAATTTGAAATGATTCAAACAACGATCACAAAAGTATAATCTATGTCTACCTAGAGATATTTGACTTGTAATTAATCCAGAAAGATTATGTATCCATGTAAAGTGATAGACAGACTCAATATTATCTAAATTATCAGTATAATTTACACTTTTTTTAATCATTAATAAATGTATTGTTGGTATTTCTGACTCGAAGTTACTTAAATATAATGGGATAATAGTACTTTTTTCAGACTTTTTACCCGTGAATTCTGACTCTATACCATATACATTAATGCTAAGGTCATTCATTTTTTCAAATTTTGGTATATCATTAAGTTTGATTGGAAATTGAATACCTTCATAATTTAATCTGACGCTGAAGTGTCGATAACTTGTAGGATCACCCGGAACCAATACTGGTGGATGCAAGGCAGCGTTGACAAACCACAGGAAGCAGAACTCATCATTGTTCTGGATGTTCGTAACCGCATTCTTCTTCTTGACAATATCCTTTGGCAATTTGACGAAGGTGGAGTTTCCAACTTGGGTTGGTGTGAATCGTGACATGGTTACCATCAAGCTGTTCGGTCCAAGCAGACTCCATCCGGAACCCTCATGTTCAAATTCTTCAATTCTTTGAAGTAATTTGTCGTATACATGTTCACTGTACCAATCCTGGAGAGATGTAGCAGGGAGAATCTCACGACTTTTAGTGATGAAAGACTTTCGCTCTTCTACATCTTCTTGTTTCCGGAATGTACAAAAGAGTTCAACATTCACTTTCAGCCCTGCCAGATCTCTCAAGACACTCTGTACCTTGTTGATGATGATGTCCTGTGAGGCCTGGAGAAATGATGCTGGATCTTTGTGATGTTGGTTGACAACACATCCAGGCTGGATGTTACCAGCAAAAGCATTCTCCAAGTCCTTCCATTTGACTCCTTGGTTAAGATCTCCACCAACAACTTGGTTACCGAGTCTGGAGAACTGATCGGTAAACCAGTTGAGTTGGTTGATGTGCGCTTGAATACTTCGTCTCACTTGAATTGTTGTTCCAGGATCCAGTAATATTGTGTTGAAGTATTCAATGGTCTCCTCACACACTCGTAAACACCTTTGACGATGTTCATCAGTGAGCTGCTCTCCCAACAGATCAGCATATGAGACTGCAATAGTGTCCACCAAGTTCTTGAGAGCCTCGATGAGGTTATGTTGTGCCATTTTGGAACGAGAATCACTACTGTCTTACACAATATTATAGGTTATGTACACTGTTTATAGGTTATATACACTGTTTATAGGTTATATACACTGTTTATAGGTTATGTACACTTTTAAAGGTTATGTCACTGTTTATAGATGATGTACACTACACAATAGTATTTGTACACTGGACTATACTCGCGTACTTCACAACACTGAACTTCACTATATTTTATAACACTGAATACTGTTTAATCACGAGAGATGTACTTCGTTTTTGTGAAGTACGGCTTGAACGCGCTGCTTTTATAGCCAGAGGGTACTACGCGGTTACCCCCCACTCCTTTACCTCAAAAACGGTTTGATGACGTCATCTGCTACGCAGTTAGAAATAGAACAAAGAAAACTGCGCAGTTACGCAACCTTGAACAGGCTCAGACCTGTATGATGACGTCATCTACTACGCTGTTAGAAAATTCTAGAACAGAATGAGTCATCTACTACGCAGTTAGGAATAAAGCAAAGAGAACTACGCAGTTACCGTGACCTTGAACAGGTTCAGACCTGTTTAGAAGTAGACCAAAAACCTCGACAGATGGCGTATCTTCTCGCATGTACTCCTCATACTTACAGTTTGAATATATTAATCTTTTCAGAATATAAACAATGAAATGCACCTGTGATCTAAGCAACTATTATTGATGCTGAGATCACAGGTGCATTTTTTAACAAAAATGTAGGAAATCAGAATCAAAATTTGAAATGGCGGAAATCAGACTCAAAATGGCGGATATTATACTTAAAATGACGGCTCGATATAAAAATGGTGGAAATCAGATCAAAATGGCGAATTCATAACATAAAATGGCTAAAGTCAGATTCAAAATGGCAGATTTCAGATAGCAGCCACCAAAATGGCGGATAGTAGCCACCAGATGGCAGATTCAAAATGGTAGGAAAATAGCGGATAAATTTTAAAAATGGCGGGAAAATGGCGGATAGATTTAAATTACAGAATTCAGCACCAGCACCACCTATGAAAACAACCGATAAAAACCTCATCCATAACCTCAAAATGTCATACATATCTACCACCGGCAACACCTACTGTCGGTAAAAACAGGTCGCCCATATCTACAGAGGATACTTACCACGGACCCGAACCCATCACTGGTAAGGTAGATCTCAGCTTAGCGCTTGCGCGACCCGGCAAATCGGTTTTACCGATTGAGTATCACCCCCCCCCCTTTTTTTTTTTTTTTTACCTACTGACCCCAACTTTCCTAATAGCCCAGATCATTCTAAGATAATGATAACTCACTCCAGTGATCGGGAGGACGTCGGGTAGTCTACCATTCCGTACTTTGACAGGGAACTTTCTGGGCCCATGCCTAGGCTTGCTCTAGATGGACTAGGGCTCTACCACCATGGCAATGGCGAATCTGGAGGATTTATTGGCATTAAAACCTTCACTTTTGATCTCTCCCAGTATTTAAATTCTGATATTGATCTCAATTTGATGAGACAGGGAGAACTGGAGAGTATACAGGAGCAAAAACGATTGAGGAGTTAGATTAAATTTTGGTTCATGCTTCATTCTTGAACGTGTATGCTATATTCTTTATTATATCTTGTAACGGAGTACACGGGACCTTCCTTATCCGGAGAAGGTCTTCGATCCGAGTCATAATTATCGACCAATTCTCCAGGGCGCTGTGCTCCGAAGTACTCGCGCCAATAGTCTTAAGCTAGTAAGTCCCCGAGAGGGTAGCGCCGGCGCTGAGAGAGAGAGAGAGAGAGAGAGTGGGGAAGAGAGAGCCAAGAAGAAACAAACCAACAAATTTTGGTAAGTTTTATTGTGTTCGAACGATCGAAGAATCGACATCACAAACATCTTACTCAGGTAATTATTTTTATTCTATTGTTTTCTGTGGAACGAGGCGATAAAATTTAGTTAAATTTAATGCGTGCTAGGCCCAATGCCAGCTCGCTTAAGTTTAATTAATCTAAGAAATATTCTAATAACAATTTCATGTTCCAGAATAAAATATTCCCTGTGAATTAAGTTACGAAGTGGCGATTCAGGACCGTGCTGACAATAAGACCTCATCGAGGAAAACATCAAGGAAAAACGAGAAATCTGGAAGAGCGTCGAGGGATTTTGAGGAAAGAAAAACCCAAGAAGACTCCAGGTACAATAAATATGTCTAAATAGATTCTCGGTGAAGTGGCATTAGCCAGGCCTTATGTCGGCTGGAGGTTATCGCCATTTCGTGTTCGATCACAATCATTAGTTTTTAAATAAAAATTTAATCCATTAATCTTGCCAAAATTTAAGCAATTGGTTTAGTCAAAATTTAAGTACTAGTAAATTTAACTGAACATCAAAAATAATTAACGAAATGTTTAAGAACAAAATTTGGTAACTAGTCAGAATAAAAGTCCGAATAAAGTTAACAATAAATTTAAGAACAAGTCAAAAATGAAATAACTAAATATTTAATTAATAATACCAGGAATTATTTCGGGTTATTAATTAAACACGTAGGCAGAGTCGGGATTAATCTTACTAGGAATTATTTCAGTTTGTTAATTCATGATTTTGGTGTCACGTGAAAATTTGAACTCTGGTAATTGAGTTTGAGTAAAATCAGTTAATTTTGTGTCAATTAAAATCATTAAAATAATTTCAGTAAAATATTTTAGTAAAATCATCAGAAGTTAAAATTAATTAAAATCAATATAAATAATTTGGAACGAATTTTGATTGTGTGAAATAAAATAGAAGTAAAATTAGAATCGTAAAAAATCGTTAGAATAATTGTTAAAATCATTTAGATAAAAGTGGAAAATAAATCAGTTGTAAATTTCACTTGAAGAAAAATTCAACAAAAGTTGGGAGAGGGTCCGCCATCTTGTTTCGAGCTAAAACGCCGAGTAAAGGACGTACAAGGTCGAGACTAAAAATCTCAAGGCGTTGTAAGGTGAAATATAATCCCCAAAATTAAAATAAAATAAATTTCAAGTTTCAAACAACATAAAGAAAGTAAAGAAAGTAATTTAGCAAGAATAAAATAAACTCAGTTATTCAGAGACAAGTAAAATAATTTAGTTAAAATTGAGTGAAATAAAACCAATTGTCAATTTCTTAATTCAGAGATTAAAACTAAATAAATTAATTAATTAACTCTGACAAATAATTTGGACAAGATTAAAACAATTCAAGTAAATGAAATAAAATTACAAAAGTCGGAAAAATGAAACTAAATTAATTTTAAGGAAATTAATTAAAGTAATTAAGTAAAATTTTATAATAAAATATGGCGTAATAAAATCGACAAATGTAAAATAAATTTGTAAGAATACTAGGACGTAGCGAATATTTTGTCGGCAGATTATTAAGACCTCTGTCATCAAATTTTAATCTATTAATACGAGATACGAAGACCTCTTAGTATTAAATATTTATTGTTGTATTATTAAGACCACGGCAGTAAATTAGTTAAGAATTTTAAAAAGGAAATTAACCGCTATAGGAATTTGGATTGGGAATAAATGGAAAATTTATTCAAGAGAAAATTTAATAATTGAAATTTAATTTGGATTTAGAAAATTTAATAATCAGATTTAATTTGGAAAATAAAAGTAAATAATAGTCTTAGAAAATAATTAATAAAGTATGGAAATTTTAATTAGTGTGTTTGAATGATAATAATTATATTGTGGGTGCGTGTGGAAAATTATGAAACTATGAAACTATAGCAAATTATGGAAAGTGGAAATTATGGAAAATTATGGAAAATTGAAAAATGGAGGAAAATAATTAGAAACCGCGGTATGGTCGCTCCATAAGAGGGTATCGTCGGGATTAGCCACTATGATAGGAAACCGTCTTATAAACGGGAATAGGACCTAGGATTAAGTGTTAATTAATTGTAAGGGGAATATCATTGTAATGAGTGGGTTAAATAAATTGAAAAATGAATTTCTTTGATGATTTCTGTTTTCTTCCCAGCAATCTCTCACGACCTTGTAGAACTTACTCCATGCTCTGGTCCAGTTTCTGGATACTGTGTCTAAAAATCCAGTGGCGCCCTAAATAAATTTAGGGGTGACCAAAGAGGACGAGTGGACTTTTTTTTTCCAAAAGAGAAATATACCGTTTCAATCTTATTAAAAATTTATTGAAAAGTCCAATCATGTGTAAAACTATCGTGAATATTGTAAAAATTATGAAGACCCAAGTTCAAAAGTTCAATTAAATAAAATATTTAAATTTATGCAAAAAATGTGAAGTTTTATTTCTGAAAAATAAGCTGAAAATTTTTGTTGAAAATATTTTTAATGTTGAACCCAAAATTTTAATTTTTAAGAACAAAATAAATAATACTTTTATGCATTGTTAAAAGAAAATAACGACTCAAAAGACAAAATTTTGAACCAAGAATACCATTTTGAAGAAAAGGATTTTGTTGAGTCGAGACAATAAAGTCTTGAAATACGAAAATTTTCTTATTGGGTCAATAATAATTTCTTAACTAAAGAATTTATTTTTTATTCTTTAAATTATTTTTTCTTATTCCAAAGAAGTATAACTTCTGAAGCGTGAACACAAGTACACACACCATTTTTTTATATTATGCGTCGATAGAAAAAAAATATCAACCGTTCTTACATAACAAAAATGAATTTAGAAGATAATTTTTGTAATAAGCTAATTACAAGAAATTAATTTTATTTACAATTCAATTTACATATTTTTGAATTTAATTCGTAAAAACTTAGAAAAAATTTTTTTTTGGTTTCTATTTTTTGAACTTCTTTGAAAGAGCTTGACCAATTGACTTTAAAATATAATCAGCTCAAAATCTCTGTGAAAATTTTCGAACGTCGTGTCGTTCATTTTAATCAGTTGATTCATTTTCAAGATATCGTCCGACAAAAATAGCAATTAATCGATTAAAAAAATTGATGATAATTTCAGCGATTATTCTTTTTTTTTAGCAGCTTACATTACGATTGCGATAAAATGTGACAAAACGTTAGCATCTTGATTTTTAGGCACCAACATAGCGCATCTTTGCGATAATGCTTAAAGCATGGAATGATAGTCTTTCACCCAAGTATTATTGCTTAACACTCTCAAGGTTCCTTAAATTTTTTCACTAAAGAGCAAATAATCAAAACTGAGTGAAATAAATTTTTTCAAGGCAGCTTTATTTATTGCAGGCTTAAAAAATTGTCTTTTACTTCTCATTAAACTTGTGTTACTTTTCGCAATACGCGACGTTCAATATTATTGACTTTTTTTAACACGTCACCAATTTTATGGGGCAGAGCGCTTTCTTTCAGGATTATTATTGACCGTATTTACCGAGCTCTAGAGTTAAGTATTATATTTATTACAATTACTTATTACTTCTCTTTTATTCTTACTAAAAAAAGCATTTGCGTTGAAAGGTTTCAAGAAATAATTACCGAAAGAATTTGATACATTATATGATTTAATAGAAAGTTTTTAGTTTATTTTTTCTGTCGGGTTAACGAAACTACAAAATACTGCTGTTTGTTAACCATTCCATCGCATGTGTCTCAGCAGGGATTTCGGACATGTGTAAAGGACCACCCTTAACCCTGTTGGCTTACAGACCACATTGCGTGATTGACGTTAAAGGAAAGTATTTGAAACATCCCTTGAATTTGAATTGTGGATTGAGCAAAGTAGTCGACAATGTGGGGGGGATCTGACTGTAAAATTAATATGTTTTTTAGCCGGGTCACTGCATGATTTTTGTTCTTTGACAAGAGACCTCCAGTATTGTGATAATTTGAAACGTCAATAAAATACTTAAGTCTTGAAGAAAAAACAAGACGGGCAACATGTGAATACTTAAAATAATTTTCATCGTATTTGACGTCGTTTGTAAAAAAAAGGAATTCAATTCTGGGCTGAAAAAGTAGATCTGTTTTTGGAAATGTGAATAGTTTTAACATTTTTCTTGAAATTTAATTTCATGTTTCAGATGTCAATTATCTGGAAATTATTTCGAAGTTACACTACACACTATGAAAAAAAGTTTTTCTTTGAAAAAATGGGCATTGATGGGACAAGAAATAAATTTTTGAAAATTTTAAACAATTTAATTTCTTATTCTATTTAAAAATTAATTTTAAGATGCATGACAAAAGTATTTCTACGTATTATTTTTAACTTCCCGCTAAGAAAATTGAAAATTTTCAAAAATTGGGAAGTTATTGTTTTTACCCCGTTTTCTGAAAATCGAATTTTCATCAAATCTTGACGTTTTGAGGTCCGAGGAAGCTTCCCTGAGTATTTAAATATTTAATATTTAATATTTAAATATTTAAATATTTTAAATATTTAATTTAAGTTTCGGTAGCAACAATTAAAAATGCCGTAGTTGATAGTGTTTAACATTACCTTGATAAGATACTGGTAAAAAAAAACCTTCACCTAGCAATAATCGCAATAATCGTATCCCTTTACAAATTTTGCCTTTAACTACTCTAAAAATAAATTCTCTTCTACGAGAAATCTTTCGCTACACGTCGCCATCTAGCGGAGCTCTGTCAACCTTCTTTAATAACCTGTTTTATTAAAGAAATAGGAATTCTGATCAAACTTTTTCAACATACCCATACCAAAAATTTTTCTTCTTATGACCTGAGATCTAAAATTAATTCCTGATAAAAATAAAAATTAAAAAAAAAACATTTGAACTTTTATAGTAATAATTTATTTACCAACTAATATATTACAACAAAACATAATGTAAATCTTAAAAGTTAGATAATCGTATCATTCTTAACGGTACAAAGTGAAAAAATAATTATTTAGCACATGTATAATACACATGACATTATAAACCACCTGAGAATCATGGTTAATCGATAAATAAATAAAAAATCTAAAATTCTCGTTCAATCTGATGAAAAATAAAGTGAGTTGAGATTTATCAGAGGCCCGTTCGGCGTTCCTGGTTGGATCTTGTGTCTCACGTTGTAGACGTCTGGTTCTGGAATTCTAGTAAAATAAGTAAAAGAGACTGATGGTGAAGCTTGATGGTAGAGCTTTTATAAAAAGCTTGCCCAGCAACAAAACATCGTCAACGAGAACACACAAGAGACGTATAGTAGAGTCAATTGAAATTCTCGAGAATCGTGGTGTGCGCTGGTTGGTATGAGGTCAACGATGAAAAATGCTAGTACTGACTCAGCGTTAGAGTCTTAACGTGATAATTTCGCATACCAACACCTGCCGGCCCTGGCTCTCCTCTCATTCCTTATTTCTTTGCTTGTTTATAGATACTCTCTATATATAATGTTTAAAATCTATATATACGTATATAATCTTTTTATATGTATATATACATATGAAAGTGTCTCGGCGTGCCTTCATGCCTTGCGGATTGTATTAGACTTCACATGAACACTGTTCATTTATTCTCAGATAGCAACTTGCTGTATACAAGTGTCTACACTATCATATACTTCATTGATATTTTATCTGATAATTTATTTATTAATAATATATTGTGACATTCATCACTAACTTTTCATTTATTACTCCATATTATTACCTAAAATAACTTGCTTTAAGACTCGAGAAAGTTCAAAATGTCATTTCGTAATTCAGATATCAATTTATGCTCTTTTTTGTGAGTTTTTCTTTTACAATTACGCGTTTTTAGAAGATCCGAGTACCCTCCTAGTGTAAAGAATGTCTACAAAAAAATTAGGAAAACGTTTGACCCTGAAGGCCATCCCTGCAACTTCCCCCTAGTTTCGTAATTAAACGCTCGAAATTGCGCTTATTATATTTTTGAACTCGAAGAGCTCAAAAATATAATTTTCATGTAGTTTTGAACTCTCCGAGCTCAAAAGTCTGATAGAAGTTTGATAAAACACTATTATTTTAATTTTCAAACCGCAATAACTTTTGAATGAATGAACCGATTTCCACACGGTTGGCAGCATTAGTTTTTGAAATTGATCGATCGAGCCGTTTAAAAGTTATTAAAAGAAAACTTGATTAAAAAAAATTTTTTTTGTAGTTTTTTTAAGATTTCTCAAAATCTACTGGTCCGAATCAGTCCAAAGTATATTTTAAATCTAAGTTTGGTCAAGCCCTTTCAAATGACACCAACCGCGATCAAATCGGCAAAGCCGTTCAAAAGTTATGAATGGTTTACACACACACACACACATACACACACACACACACCATCGCGGGAATAGTTAGGGAAGCTTCCTAGGACCTCAAAACGTCAAGATCTGACGAGAACTCGATTTTCAGAAAACGGGATAAAAACAATAACTTCCCGATTTTTGAAAATTTTCAATTTTCTTAGGGGGAAGTTAAATAAAATTGATGAAAATCGTTTATTATAATCCCATTTAAAAATATTTTGTAATTTCTCAAAATGTTAATAACCGGAATCACATGTAAAAAATCACTTTCACCCGTTTATATTTTCAATAAAACCCCAGCTTGAGAAAAAATCTCTTGACAACAAACGGTGAGTATCATGAGAAAAATAAATTTAACTGGTCTGGTTTACCTGTACGAAAATTCTTTTCTTTGAAAAAATAACAGGTAGGTATCCCATTTCTATTGAGCAACATGTAGCTTTTGTATTTTTGTGCTCTACAATAATATTCACCTGATGGTGTTGGATACATAAATATATTTATCTACATATTATATATACTTGATCTACCTGCTAAAGAAAACCCCAACCACACTAAGGACGGGATGCACGCTTGAAAAATGGATTAATGTATGCAAAAAGCGTTCTCAAGCTCATGAATGAACGCTCTTTGACGCGATGAAGAAAATATTTTTTTTTCCCACCATCACTTTGAAGTAAGTGGATTTTAAATTTATCTATTAACTCAAACAAATTCTAAACTGTAGCACCAGGTCCTTGGTATTAAGTAAGAAAAATTGTGAACTAATTTATTTTCATTATAGAATTATTTTAATGTGAAATTTTATGAATTTGTTTACGAAAATTAATTTGATTAAATAATGTTAGAAGTTTTCTGAAGATTTTTGTAATTTTTCCAGGTAGCTCTTTTTATTAAATGCAATTTTTTAATGCCTCGTAAAAATTACAAAAGATTGAAAATAAAATTTTGATTCAGATGCTTCTCCGTATGGTTCAATCGTCCCCGGGACTGCTGGTTCAATTGACCCCATATAATTTTATAACAATTAATAGTGCATAATAAATTAATAAACGATTATATCACTCTAAACAAAGTTGAGGATTATATAGTATAAGTATATACAACGACTACAATTCAAACTTTATCAATTAATTCAAAAATTGAAGTATTATTGAACAATTTATCACCAGCCGAAAAAAAAGTTTACATGCTTAAAAATAAAAAAATCTCAATTTTTAAAAATTTATTAATCGCAATGATTTCAAATTTTGATGATAGCCGAGTTTAAAATATTAGAACCTAATTCTAAGAGCATGAAGCGTTTTTTCAATTTTTTCGATTTTTTAATTCAAATGGTTCAATTGCCCCGTTGTTCAATTGACCCCCTTCGCCCCGACGTTTGCCTAGACGTTGACACATATTACATTATTTTCAAAAGGGCAAAACTCACGAATTAACAATACAACTGAAGAAAGTCCATATTTCTGAAAGATACTTAACCTAAATAAGTCAATATTTGATGCCATTATGATATTACATTATCACATATTTATTTATTATTTATTGCATGATAATTGCGGCACTAAAGTTTCAACAATAAAATGTTATTGCACCGTTTGTTATAACGTTATAATGTTATAATACAGACACATAGAGATCGATCTAATGGTTGATAAAACAGAAATACTGGATAGCAAATTTAAAATTAAGCTTGAGGTACTTAAGTTTTAAATAAAATTGATATTACAAACAAAACATAGTATACAGTGTGTAGAATATGTATGGTGAATTGTAGATCTTGGTAGCGGCGTATACGTACAGAATGTAGTATATGTGTGTACGGGTATTGATCTAATAGTTTGCCGGAGAGAATTGCTTTCTCAGAACCTCGTGAGAACTAGAGACATTGTGGGTACATATAGAGTACAGTAAAGAAGAGATGGTGCTTTTGCTGCCGGTTCTATTGCTGCAGCAGCTCCTGCTCCTGCTCCTGCTCTTGCTCTGTAGCTGCTGTTATGTCTTGTCAGGGTAAATGTATGTTCAGGCGCCACATGGATCTAAAGGAAAGTCGCGTCTCGCGATCCTAATCGACTTGAAGGAAATCCTTGGGGCTTGATTATTAACGATTATATGTAACTAGTAATTATAAGATTGTGATCTTGTACCACTGGAATGTAGTACACTTGAATCATTCGCTTTTTCGAATTTAAAACACTAAAATACATTGCTCGATAGATTTTTTTTCATTTTTTACCCTGCAATTTGTTTACGAGCGCGCATTTATACAATCTGGATTTCGTCGTTTATTATTTTCTGAGCAAAAGTCCTGTGTTGGGGTAGGAATATTTTTTTTCTTGATAGCTAAATGTTTACTATTGTAAAACCTTTTTGATTGTTTTAAAAATTTTTTTTCGATCATATTTACATTTTTTTTCTTTAAAATTTTTTTTTTCTGACGCCAAAGAAGTATAACTTCTGACGCGTGTACATAAGTACATAAGTACACACACCATTTTTTTTTATCAATATTATTTTGTTAATTTGTTCATGTAGATACAGTAGAAAAATTTTTCTATACCTGTACACTGTTTCCAATGAAAACTATATCTTTGATCATAATAGAGACTAGAAAAACATTTTTGAACAAAAGGATAGCAGGTGCTATTTTCGACAAAAATAAACACTGCAGGGGTCCAAGGTTGCTGAGAAAATTGAAGCCCACCCTTCCTGAAAAAGGAAAAAAATGATGAACCATTTCCCGATCATTATATCATGGGAAAATATAAAAATATACTACATCCAACTACATTTTAGCTACACTGAGAAATGGTTTGTTTGATTCAAATGAGCAGATTTATTTGAAATGAATCAAAAATATTTATTTAATGTTAACAAATTTCTTTCATTCAAATATATATTACTTGGAATCAAAACTATTTCGTTTTGGTTTATTTGATTGAATCGACTCATTTATTTCATTCAAATAAAGATTTGTTAACTATTAACAAATTTTTTTTAATTAAAATTTTCTCATGATAATTTTACTGTTACAAAAGTCAAAAAAATTTACTGATGTATGTTAATTTATAACAATAAAGTTAGTCAACATTTTTTTTATTTTGCTTCATATGTTAAATTAGAACTAAATGATATTTTTTTTTAATTGCACCTAGGATTTTTTCGAATTTTTTACAAATGAAATTTAAAAAAAATTTTTTGTAATAATTTAAAAAAAAAAATAATTCTAAAAATTTTTAGATGTCGGCTAATTTTATTGTGATTGTTAATTTCAGTAAAATTAATAATTCAAAAAGAAGTGCCCATTTTACCCCAAACGTTCGATATGTCCACTTTTACTACTTTCCTAAACTAAAACTAAAAATCGTTGGTTTAAGTATATTCAAACACACCATTTATTTATAGTTAACAAATCTGATTTGGTTGAAATATATGATTGTTAGCACCAAAGAAATATTTGTTAACTATAAACAAATCTGGATTTCATTCAAATATACTATAACTTTGTCTCAAATAAATCAATTTATTTGTATCAAATAAATATTTCTGGTGATATTTAGATAAGAGATTTATTTATAGTTAACGAGCCTCATTTCATTTAAATGAACTGTTTTCTCAGTGTATTTGCTATATACCCATTGCTTTGGCAGTAACTTAAATTAAATAAAAAAAAAAAAACGAATAATTTTCGAAATAAATTATCTTAAAAAAAAAATGTTATTGCAATCATTATTATGTAAAAAATAATAAAATAAAATGACAAAATAAACATAAATCTAATAGCAGTACATTGAATAAATATCGATATCCTCTTAGACATTGACAAAGACGACATCGTCGACAAGTCATAGTGGATCACGCTCGATTGAGTAAACGTGTGCAAATCAAACGATAGAATCTAAGTTGACTGGGTGTATCAACCACTCTAATTTCAGCGAGTTAAGACCACCAACGTTGATTAATAATAATAATTAATATTGTTATAATTATAATATTAATTAAAAGAATTTTTCATTCTTGTCTTCATAGCCGTTCAATATCATGAGAATAGACACTAAAACATTTACGTGTTGATGTGAAAGCTGAGAAATTCAATATAAATAATAATATTATAACGATTAAATAAAAGAAGGTAAAGCGGCAACTGGATTGGCTGTTTTATTTCTTTTATAAATATACAACAAATATATATAGTTATACAAAGCGCAACAGGTCGACATCGGCCCACGTTTCTCAGTTCATCTCAACGCCCCTCATGCGACGATTTCACCTTTCGATCTATTGGGGTTATATTATTTTATGTATTACATATATAGATATAGACATGGATATATAGATAGATATATTTTAACGTGGGAATTTAATATGTATTTGTATCAGTGCAAACGTGAACACGATTATATTGTAGCGTAACATGTGTGGAAAAGCAGTACCCAAGTGTGGCACACAGGTGGCCTCAAACTATGTCGTGTTGTCTTCTATTTTTGTTATCCGCAGTTCACGTAGATATATAAAATATACATTTGTATTTGTAATCTGATTTTTTAACTTATCAATATCTAGCCGTGCAAAATCTATCGAAGAAACAATTCACGTAAATAATAAACCAAGTTATCATTTAATCGATTGTATGAAAAATTGAAAATTATTTTGTACATTAAATTTTATTTATTTTTATTTGTTTAGATGATCATATTGAATTTTATGATTATGTAATAAGATAAATGTTATGAGCACTAGCTGAATCGATTTCAATAAACTAATGATATTATAGATAATATAAAATATATTAATATTTTATCAAGATTATTTTAATGTGATATAACAATATAGAAGCTTGTTTACTGATTGAATCGTGATATTGATAGCTTCTGAATGTCACTGAATAAGTCAATTCAATTTTAAAAATTTTATAATTTTTTTAATATTCAAACAATCAGTGAAAGTCTCATTCAACACTTTCATATAGTTATTTATTTGTTTGTTTATGAATTTAGTATTTTTAATTATATTACGAATAATAGAGTAACTTGAAAATTATTATAGCGAAAAAATGTCTAATTGAATCGGATTCACTATTCCACTGAGGATAAAATTTTTTTTTTTAATTTGACTATTCTAATTGTATAAAATTTTATTGAATTAATATAAAATTTTATGAATTTTTATATATTTTCATGAAATCTCGTTCACAGAAATAATAATTAACTTGAACAAAATAATTTTGAAGAACTTGACTGTGTTGATTTAAGCACGAAAATTCTTAAATTAAAAAATTTATTTTGATTTAAGGGGTTACGTGGGTTTCACAGTTTTAAAAATCGATTTTTTTGTCTTAATAAATTCTACAACATCTCTAGAATATTGTCCTAAAATTTCGAATTGATCCGAATAATCGTTTGAGAGATACAGTTTTAAAAAACTGCGCGCTCAAGGCGCTCTTGTATTGCCACTAAAAACTTTGAACGCTTTTTTCTCAAAACTATGTCTTCAAAGACAGTACCCAAGATTTCTCGAGAACTATTCAACTGATATTGATGAAATTTTAGGCAGATCTTCGAGACATAATTTACAAGGTCTTGAACAAAAAATAAATTTTTTCTTTCAATCACAACTATTTAAAAAAAAAATGCCGCGAAATTTTAGCTAATATATGGGATATCCAAAAGTTTACCTACAAACATTTTTATATCTCAGAAACGTTTCTTAGGATCTTTTTAAAAAACTAGAGTAACGTTAACTAACTATTAAACAATTTTTTAAAAATAATTTCATTGATAACTAGCTGTTACCCGCCCGCTCTGCTGGGCGTTTACAGAATTGTATTTATAGATTTAAATTTGAAATTTGATTGGAATGTTATATTGACTTAGAGATTCCAAATTCCATCGGAGTAACATTTACCTTTTATCCACGTGATCCTTCTAGCTAATATGTATTGTAACTTTCCATGTGCAATTAATATAACATTCCCGTGGCTTTCTTGAAAAAATGAATAACAATTCATACAACGAAAAAAATTTTAAATGAGCATTGGAAATTTCAGTTAAAGTTATATTGTAGGTCTCATAAGTGAAGTTAAAATCTGCCTAGGTCAAAGTCCAGCGAATTTTGTTGTTAATTAAAATTTTCTCCGTAATAACAACAATTCATCGATTAATGATCAATAAAAATAAAATGTATGTTAATCTCTTAGTCCGTTGACTCAATAGTTACATATGAAGTAAAATTTTAGAAACCTTATAATGATGACTTTTTATCCGCTGCTAAAGAGACGATTGTTGTAAGAAAATATAATTAAGAAAGAAAAAAATTTTAATTGGTTGTCCTTGGAGGCCATCCCTGTGATTTTTTGTTTCTCCTGAGATTCTATTAAATTTTATATCTATAGGAACAATGTGAATTTTTTGACAAACATCACTCCCGCACTCCTATGTAGGGGAGGAATTTCGTACGATCCTATTTGAAATGATTTCTACATTGTAAACAAAAAGTTCCAACAAAAGTTTGAGGCCATAAAAACTATTGTTTAAAAATAAGAGATTTTCATTGTTAACGCACGCGTAATCCCTTTTGAAGTCAGAATTCGAGAAAAGCTATTTCTAGCTGAATTTAACATCATATGTGAATTTATTTTGTTATTAATACGCTGAAAAATATGTAACCTTGAAATTATTAAAATATTTTTAACCGAGAACACCATTTTAAACAAATAAATTTTCTTGAGTCAATAGAAAAAATTATTGCCTCAAGGATAATTTCTGGGCAACAATTGATATCGCGACATGTTAAATGCGTAAGAATTATGAGGTAGATGTGTAGGAGGAGGTGGGTAGATCAAAAGTATTTTCAAATTCAAGGATTGCAGGAGCTAAAGCTCGGATATTAAAAATCTTAATTGTTAACACCTACCCCCGCAATCCATATTATAAGTAGGCTATCATAAAATCCGCTCTTATAGCATTCCTACATCACATACAAAAGATTCTTACCACATTTAAAACCTGTAGAAGCTATAGCTTGGAAATTAAAAATCTTAATTGTTAACACCCACCCCTGCAATCCATTTTGAGAGTAGGTTGTTATAAAATTCGCTCTTACATCATTTTGAAATCACTTATAGAAGATTCCTACCAAATTTGAGAACGATGGGAGTTATAGCTTGAAAATTAAAAATTTTCATTGTTAATAGCCACCCCGCAACCCTTTATGGGGGTGAGATATCGTGAAATTTGTTCATAGATAATTTCAACATCTCTTACAAAAGATTCCTACCAAATTTGGAGTCGATAGGATTAATAGTTTAAAAACGGGAATTTTTCATTCTTAACGCCCCCGCAAACCCCTTTGGGGGAGAAATTTCTTAAAATTCGTTCTTAGCTGACCTCTACATGGTAAAAGTAATATTCCTACGAAATTTCAAGTCTCTAGGTCTTTTAGTTCCAGAGATATCGTGATGAGTCAATCTACCTATAGAACAGCTCCTATATTTTTCATTGTTAACGCTCCCGCGAGTTCCTTTGGGGATGGAATTTCTGAAAATTTGTTCTTAGCTGACCTCTCACATGGTAAAAGTAATATCCCTACTAAATTTGAAGTCGATGGGAGTTATAGCTTGAAAATGAAAAATTTTCATTGTTAACAGCTACCCCCGCAACCTCTTATGGGGGTGAGGTATCGTGAAATTCGTTCATAGATTATTTTTACATCTCTTACAAAAGATTTCTATCCAATTTGGAGTCGATAGGAGCAATAGTTTAAAAACGGGAATTTTCCATTGTTAACGCCCCCGCAACCCCCCTTGTGGGTGGAATTTCGTAAAATCCGTTCTTAGCTGACCTCTACTCGGCGAAAGGAATAATATATATATATATATATATATATATATATATATATATATATATATATATATATATATATATATATATATATATATATATATATCTAAGTGTGTTAAAATTCCACACTTTTGTGTTAAAATGGCACAAACTTTGTGTTAAAATTACACAAACTTTGTGTTAAAACAACACAAAGTGTGTTAGATTTTAACATTAATTTTGTGTGGACGTATTTAACACAGAAATTGTGTTGATTTTACACAATATTTTTACTGTGTGCGGATGGTAATAAGCAACTGATAACAACAAAAATATTCGACAGTATACGGAGAGAAAAGAATAGATCTTATTCTCATGTAAAATTGTAACCATTACTATATAGTAATATGTTACATAGTGTTGGTCATTTTTGTGAGAATATTGTATAAATTTGCTGATCTTGTATAGATTTATTTTTTTCAAAATAGGGTATTTATGTTTTTAAAATGGGGTCGTGCGGAACCCCATTTTCAACATTAAATAAAAATTATCGTTTTTAAGCTAGTATTTGTCGATAATAGAAAAAGTTTTTGAAGTATGATTGTTTACAGATTAGATTTTTATTTATTAACTGAATCGGTATATCTCTTTATTAAAATAATCTAAAATATAAATTCAAATACTTAAAACTTCCTTATAAACGACATTTTTGGTTTTGTTATCTGGCTGAAGAATGACCAAATTTTCAGGTGAACTTACTCGTGAGCATGCTACATAAAGTTGACCATGAGAGAAACAGTTATTCCTCAAATCCACACCAGCCATTTTTAAGCTCTGCCCTTGTGCCTTGTTAATTGTCATAGCATAACAAACTTTAATTGGGAATTGCAGACGTTTGAATTCGAAGGGGTAGTCTGATGGAATTAGAGGGATTCTGGGAATTAATACATTTTCTCCTTCATATTTTCCAGTGAAAATCGTAGCTTCTATAACGTTCTTATACAGGACTTTCACCTGAAGCCTGGTTCCATTACACAATTTTGGAGGATTTAAATTGCGTAACAACATTATTGGTGTGCCAATCTTGAGATTCAGAGTATGAGGAGGTATTCCTGGTGGATTGAGAGTATGTAGGAACTCCACAGGGTAGTGTACAGCGTCTTCGTCCTCCATTACCTTGTCTAGTGAATCATATCTCACTTTCTCAGTTAACAGCTTATTTAGCAAAAAGTTGTTTATATTATTCGCTTGATCGTTTGTTGGAGTGAGAATAGCTCTCTCCTTCAACCAAGAACCGCAATTTACTCCAGCCTTGTCAATATCAGGGTATATTTTATTAGTTAATGAAATTAAATCCGGCACAATATCACAAAGGATACTCGAAATGTTTATCTTTCCTTCTATTTCCGTAATATTTCCATCACCTATATCAATCAATACTTTTGAAAACTCTGCTGCTGTTGTATTGAGTTGAAGATGAACACGCATATTGACAGTTAACGATAGGACTTTGACTGAAGGCCATAAAATTGATGATTTGAGACAGGCTTTGACTTCATCTGCACGTGTTCCTCGTCGTATAACAGGTAAAGTCTGTCTGAAGTCACCAGCCAAAAGAACAATTACTCCACCCATTAGCCGTTTGCAGTCTCTGATGTCCTGGAGCGTTCTATTTAGAGCTTCAATAGCTTTCTTGTGAGCCATAGTGCATTCATCCCAAATAATAATTTTTGTTTCTCTTAAAATATGAGCCATATCACTCTGTTTGGAGATATTACAAATCGGAGTCTCAGAATAACCAAGATTGAGAGGTAATTTAAAAGCAGAGTGTGCTGTTTTGCCTCCGTCAATCAAAGTCGCAGCAATTCCTGAGGAAGCAACGGCGACAGCGATATTTTTAACACTCCTGATTTTCGCAAGCAGCAAATTGATTAAAAAAGTTTTTCCAGTGCCACCAGGAGCATCAAGAAAATATAATTGTCCAGAATCAGAATCAATCGCATTTAAAATTTCACTATAAACTTTTTCCTGTTCTAAATTTAATTTCGGAACATTTTCAGCTACAAAATTAATCAAATGGTTGGTATCATAAGCCAATTCATTAAGATATTGACGATTATTGATAATAGGTCCCTCCTCTCGTGACGGAGAAGGAAGACCAAACTTCAAAAGTGTATTTCCCGACATTGATAAAACAATATCTTCCAGAAGAATGAGGGCTTGGTTATAAATGATATCTATCACCTGCTCAATATTTCGAGATTCTTGTTCGATTCTTCTCTGAATATCTTCTGAAAGATAGTCTCGATATTTCTCCCATAATTTTAATGGATCTCCAACATGGCAAAAAACTAACATGGTGGCAAAAAGCTCACGGATTTTATAAGGAGAATCAGAGATGCAAGCTTCTTCGAGAGTGTGGTCCCAATTAGCATCATCTTCGAGTAAACCACGTGCCCTACATGCTGCTTGAAATGTTGGCTGAATTACTCCGTCAAAAGTTTTTAAAGCAAGGAATGATGTTGGACCCCGGACTTCATGTAAAAGAAGGCGAAGATAATAGCACTCGGCGTTTCCGGGATGGACGGTATACACTCTACCTAAAACTTGATCTTTTTTGATTCCCAAAAAACCTGGAACTTTTTTTCCTTTTCTTCTTCTCAAAAACTTGTTATTTTTCCACACATAATAAGCCGGAACTTCGACGTATAAAAGAGTTTTTGCAAAGTTATCAACTTGGCACAGTTCAAAAAAACTCATTAGAGTCGTTTTTGGAGGATTTATGATTTTTTCAATCACATTTTGTTGGTTGTAATAAATTCTCTGACCGTTTTCAAGGTGTACAGCAAGATGCATTACCGAAGGAAACCTATCGTGAATTTGAAAACGAAATATGTGCCAAACCGCTTCAGAACTACTAATATAACGTCCTGACTGGTACTTCTTCACTTCATCTAAGTCTTCAACGGTAAATGATGTTTGGTCAGATCCTTTATTAATATACTTACAAATGTATTTGATAGATTTCACGGAATTACAATGCTCAACATTAATATGAGCCTTGAAAGTACGGCTTAAAACTGGATTATATGGCACAACCCATCGATTGTCAATCTCAATTCCATTAAGCATTATTTTAATTCCATTGTCTGCTGGGGATCGTCTGCGATACTTCGGATAGCCATCCTCTCCTGTTTCAGTTTCTTTCAAAAACGTTTTAGGATATTTTTTCGAACACTTACCTTCTACCATACAGGGTGAATGTGGATTGAATGATCCACATGGACCATGAATCATGGATGACTTGATGATATCATAGAGATCTGGATCTAAGTTATGATCAGGTAATTCAGCACTTATGATTTGGTCAATAGAGTCTGGCTTTATCTTTTTTTCTAAACACAAAAGAATATGAACATGAGGAAGCCCACATTTCTGCCACTCTATTGTATACATATGACATTTTGTTTCACCAAAGATACAACCTACTGTTAGGAGTTTCATCATAAGTTTTACCTTTATGTTGAAAACCCTCGCTATAATGTCATGCCTTTTTACATCATTTATAGAAGATTCCTACCAAATTTAGAGTCGATAGGAGCTATAGCTTGAAAATTAAAAATTTTCATTGTTAAAAGCCACCCCCGCAACCCTCTGGGGGGGGGAGATATCGTGAAATTCATTCATAGATTATTTCTACATCTCCTACAGAAGATTCCTACCAAATTTGGTGTCGATAGGAGCTATAGTTTAAAAACGGGAATTTTTCATTGTTAACGCCCCCGATACCCCCCTTGTGGGTGGAATTCCGTAAAATCCGTTCTTAGCTGACCTCTACTCGGCGAAAGGAATATTCCTACCAAATTTCAAGTTTCTAGGTCTGATGGTTCCCGAGATATCGTGATGAGTGACTATATAGATAGGAATCTCTTATATATATATAGATTATTTCTACATCTCTTACAGGAGATTTCTACCAAATTTGGAGTCGATAGGACCTTTAGCTTGAAAATTAAAAATTTTCATTGTTCAAAGTCACCCCCGCAGCCCCATGGGGGGGGGGTGAAATATCGTGAAATTCATTCATAGATTATTTCTACATCTCCTACAGAAGATTCCTACCAAATTTGGTGTCGATAGGAGCTATAGTTTAAAAACGGGAATTTTTCATTGTTAACGCCCCCGCAACCCCCCTTGTGGGTGGAATTCTATAAAATCCGTTCTTAGCTGACCTCTACTCGGCGAAAGGAATATTCCTACCAAATTTCAAGTTTCTAGGTCTGATGGTTCCCGAGATATCGTGATGAGTGACTATATAGATAGGAATCTCTTATATATATATATATATATATATATATATATATATATATATATATATATATATATATATATATATAGATTACCACACAGTTTCAGAGATATCTATTAATAAGTAATGAAAAATTTACCAGACTTTAGCCGAGGAAGTGATACGTTAATAAAGCTATGGCAACAACGCAAGTTTTATGAGCCGCGAAAAAAGTATGAGACGCGCATGCGCTGAAAAATGTGAAAAGTTTAATGTACGTTAGGTGTATAATTATAGTTATTAATTTTATTTATTTAAAAAAAAAATAACAATGAATATTTTGTGAAAATAAGTATTTTTCTATATTTATTAAAAATTCAAAAAAGTTAACAATTTTAATGTATTGATATATATTAATCTTTAATAAGTTATAAAAATAATAGTCAGATGAAATAATGAAAAATAGTAAAATTTAAAATCAGTTAATACATCAACGCAAAAAATTTAACTACTGATTTTTCTGAGAAAACAAAATGATACTGTCAATTATTTTTCTTCAGACATTGTAATTATATTTCCGAATAAATGTATGTAAATAAATAAATAAACGCATGTATCTAAACAGAGGTTAGTCTACAGCTGGTCCAAAATACTATGATAGTATTTTATATACTATAGTGTGACCACTATAAAATATCTTAATGCTCATGCAGTGTTACCAGACTTTTCAAATGATCAGTTTCTCGTTGGTGACTGGCTAAAATAAGTACATAAACAGCAAAAAATTGTAGGCTTGTCAATAATGACTCTCAAGTATATGTACCGTATACTCTAACATAAACTTTTGACTACAAAAGTCGCGAGGGTTCTAACTTAATTTTTGATTTTATCAAAATAAATTTTGTAGCAGAAATTTTAAATTTAATGCGGAGATAGCGACAAAGGCCTTTTATTAATAATTAATAATAACTTATCACAATTTGTTAACATTCCATAGTTGAAATTAAGAAGGATTAATAAATTTTTTTTTATTAAACAAAATAGTTATGTTTTTTAAAATAATAAATTGAACTATAAGGTTTATACTCAGTTATTAGTTAAGAACCAGTTATTGATACTTGCAATTTTACTTTAATCAAAAAAAAAAATAAATAAATCAACTCTAATAAATTTAGACTAATTCAAAAATGTAATCCATTTACTTGAAAGAAAAAAAAAAAAAATTAATACTTTCTATAAAAACATACAATTCAAGAAAACAAACTTGTTTTTATTGTTAAATATATAATACATTCAAATTTTAGATGAAATTTGAATAAAATACGGTACGTGAGATTTTTTAACAGATAAAACAAGTCAACCTGTTGTTTGACACAAACGTTCATATATTCGCCATAAAGTACACGTACAACTATTATATATATCATACCAATTGTCGTAGAATAAAAGATGAAGGAAGCTGAGGTGAAGCAAAGAACATACATATTTGCTGATGAAAGAAAATAAAAGATACACTATTTTAACAAAGTCTTTCCTCGGTCCTCAGTAGCCCACGGTGTCATTCATACATATTATACATTCGTTGTACTAGAATACATGTTTTTCATATGATAAATGCGTGTCTCATGTGAAAGACCTCGAGATTCCATTAAAAGATTCACGCGTGATATTGAATCTAGTAAATACTTAATAAAGGATATTGAGATTTACTTTTTATTCAAAACCGTGGGATTTTATTTCTTTAATTCAGGAGTTACATTATTAAAATTTAGATTTTTTAAAAAGAGTTCAATTATTTGAATAAAAAATTTTCATGCTCTTAACCCGTCATTTTGTCTTTTTTTTGTCTTTTTTTTTTTTTTTTTTTTTTTTTTTTTAAATAAAAACTGAATACATTAAATCCCTAAACCTCTTAATTTAATTATTCAGAATTGAGCGTAGTAAAAAAAATAATCCACGAAATTAATTCACTCGTCGCCAGGTGTCAATTGTACCTATACATATCATTTTTTTATTTCAAATCCATTCATTAGTAATTATTTACACACACATTACAACAACCCATGATTATTATTCATCCGCTTAATTCTACTGAATTTAAAGGTCAAATTAAATAATTTGTGTACAAAAAATTTTTCTCATTATTTTTTCTCCAACCATTTTTTTTCTTTGTAAAAATTCATACATGACATGTAGCTCGAGGCACATCTCCATCATCATGGTGACCGTGTAATTATAACGAGCGTGACGAAGCCTAATCGCTTCCGGTCCTTATACACTAAACGTTTTGATACACAATAAAACAGAAGAAAAAGATAATGTTTTATTTATTATCGCTTTTTTATTCTCACGCTAGTGTTTTTATAAATTTTATTTACAATTTATAATTTTGGACGACCTGGCGATGGTAATAAAAACTGTCCTTACATTTTATTTTGATAATTGCAAGACATTACCCTCTTGCCCCTATTGATTTCATTCTATATTATAATGAAAAATTGATGATCAAAGTGAAGTTAATTTATAATGGAAATTCCCGATACCGATCAAAAAAATTGACTCTGATTCATTATTGGTTTAGGATTAGAGCATGCGCGTACAGTGCGTAATTTTAATTTCCAGTCAACAAGGGAAAAGAATTATAATAAAATTACTTTCTGTATTATATGTGATTTCACGGAAACGTTTTGCTGCTGTGCTTGATGTGAACATTCAATACAGTATATCGTAAATACCAACAAATAATATCAATATGGCCGACTGTTCCGTTACTGGGTATTAGTTCACTTCGCGTGTACCAGTAAACAAACAGTAAATTTGAAATAACAGTAGGATTTTTTTGACGAAAAAAATCGACAAAAAGTGTTTTTCTCGGATTACACCGAAATTTCCGGTCTAATCAATTTGTGTTTGAAAGTAGATCATAGAGTTTGAAAAACTGCGTCGAATGCCGCTAACCGCGTGGAAATCGGTTGATTCATTCAAAAGTTATTACGGTTTGAAAATTAAAAAATTAGTGATTTATTAAACTCCTATCAAACTTTTGAGCTCGGAGAGCTCAAAACTACACGAAAATTAGATTTTTGAGCTCGAAGAGCTCTTTCGAGCGCTTAATTACAAAAGTAGCGAGAAGTTGCAGGGATGGCTTTCAGGGTCAACCGTTTTCTTAATTTTATTTTAACATTTTCATCATAATTTAAAGTTTCATTCAAATTTTATGATATTGGTTGAGGTTTCCAATGAAGAGAAGTTTGTGTAATTTGATGGAGTACGAGATAAAATATAAAATAGTAATTGACAAATCGTTCCAGTATTGGATATTTTACCTTATTATGATTTAAGTAATATATTTAATACTGATACTGAAGTTGGCCATATCAGGACATATCAAGACATAAGGCCATATCAAGCTTAATATCAGGTCTGATCAGAGCATTTTTTCACGGGTAAATTCATCATTAAAAACAAATTTGGGAACTGGGGAAATAAAGGATACAGGGAAAGGGGAAACCTTAGTCAATGGAAATTTTTGGGTGACCGAAAAAATATACAATTCGGATGTCCCAGACCGGGACACGAGCCTGGACTATTTGGATACGTGCTAATGGCTCTACCAGTTAAGCTATCCCAAACACTGTCCGTATCTACGCTATCAGTTACCTAATGAAGTGACAATACTTATCGCATTAATATTACCCAAAAACATCTTTTGAACATCGTTGTTACATTGGTAGGCCTACTTAATGTTGTCGTTATATGCCCATCTATAGTTTTTCAACTAAAGGTGGAAATTTCCATCAAAAGCGCATCATCGCTAAATCGTCTTTCTAAAAAAAAGTTGTTTAAATATTGAGTAGTGCAATAAAAATTTATTGGACTCTTCTAAGAAGCTTATCTAAAATTGATTTTTAGTTAATTGACCTATTAATCTAGCTTTTGTTTAATAGTTTTGATTACATACTACTGCCGTTATCTTTTGGAGTTTATTGCAACTATGTAATCATACTTATTTTTATTCGTTAAAAAAATATATATTTATAAAAAAAAATCATACATGGCAGCTTTAGTTCGATTGAAAAAATAAATTTCGATATAATAACAAGAATCTTTTTCAAATTTTATTTACGTAAAAATCTATATGCACCATAGAAAGATGTTCAGTGATAAAATTAAAAATTTAATCAACAATTTTTTTCTACGTTTTCTAGTAAACATTTTATTGCTTTATTTTCCAGCGAAAATCATAAAAATTTATTTCTTTTCACATTAGAGTGTTGAAATCGATTTTTACTATTAAAACCATAAAATTTTTTAGATAAATTTGGAATTAATTATATTACATTTCGCTTCGTAGCACAAAATTTTCAGTTTAAAAAACATTTCCGTTCTTTTTCTTGCAAACAGCCCACTTTTTTTTATAATGTCTCAGAAAAAATCGCTCTTTCTATGGAGCGTAATATTGTATGCAATATTACATACCTTGCATGTGAATGGATTTACTAGAAGTTCAACTCACTCCTGTGCCGGATATAACGAAGAAGTATTGACTGACAACTATAAAAAATTAGAGTGAAATATTAACAGAATTTTTGGATTGTTTACAGTGTGATTTTTCCAAGCCAAATCCATGTTGTGACACCAATTTAAAATGTAAAACAACAAGCTCACGGTTAGAAAAAGTCTGTTTAGAGCCAGGTATTTTTGATTACATCATATTAATATGGACTTACGTGCTAAATTATGGGAAAAAATTAAATTTCAGCAAAAATTGGACTACATTGCTATAATGATGGTGACTGTGATGACATAAGGCACGCAAAATGTTCATCAACAAAACAATGTGTATGTAGATCAAACAACATTAAAGTAAATGAGACGTATTGCGCTCCATTGCTAGGAGCATTTTGTTGGAATAATGAACTATGCGCGAATGCTAATGCTACCTGTGTTGATGCCATCTGCCAATGCAAAGAAAACTATTTATGTTCGTCCAATCATGAAGAAATGCTTGAGGATCTGCAAAATAAGAAGAGAGGTTCCCAAAAACATTTTTATTTATCTTGTGCTCTAATACTTAAAAAATAGATTTCATTTTTATTACTTACTTTATTTTCCAGCTGAAATGGAGATAGGATCAACTTGCGAAGATAACATTGAATGTGCAAACATAAGATTTGCCGTGTGTTCAGTAAATCAGAAATGCTCTTGTCCGAATGGCACCTTTCCAATCAATTCGCAAACCTGTCAATCAGATATTCATAACTCTTGTGTTCAAGATTCAGATTGTTTATTCAAGAATTCGTCTTGCATTGACGAAAAATGTTCATGCAATCCTGGATTCATAATTTTAGATGGAGAATGTCAACCTGGTAAGTTGACATCATCTCGTAAAAAAATTTTCTAATATGGCCTGGTACGGTCTGATCACTTTATATATAATTTTTGGTTCTACGTCAGGGAATTTTCGGTCATTATATCCGCGACACTATATCCGCGACATATCCGCACTTCATTATATCTGCGACATAATATCCTCAAGCCACAATATCTGCGACGTTATATCCTCAATAGAATCATCATCATCATTACCCTCACCCTCATCATCATCATCACCCTCACCCTCATCATCATCATCCTCACCCTCATCATCATCATCATCATCATCATCATCATCCTTATCATCATCACCATCATCATTAATGATCAATTACAACATAGCAATGTACAAATATTCCACGTTATGTTTATATCACGTCATTAATTTTTCAACACTGAAGCCTTCGGCCCTCAACCCCCACCGGGGTTCCGCTCCTGCCCCCCTCCCCTTTACAAACATCTTCGAAATCATCGTCAATATCAACATCAACATCATAATCATCGTCGTAACGTCACGGATATAATACCATGAAGATAATGGCACTAATATATTATGGCATGGATATAACGCCATGGATATAGTGTCGCGGATATAATGGCCTCGGCTTGTGTGTCATATTACCTAATTTTTTATATGAACTGATAGACCTTGTATGGTCAGATAGTGAAATTGCCCAATTCAGGCTATATATAGCCATTTATGGCTTACTATGGCTTAATACCTGATGTGACTTCACGGAAAAAAAGTAAAATCATATTGGCTACGTAACAAAATACCCAAACATCAATAATCAGCAACTAATTATCGCTGAGATAATTGAACAGTGGTTCCAAAAACTAAAACAAATTATTTTTAAAAACTTTTCCTTCGTTTTTTTAAAAAAACGAAGGCACATAACCTTTCCTTATAGAACTTTTTATCCGACATAGTTATTTTCGATACGTATGCGCAAAGATATCTATTTTAGTAAGTTTTTATTCTCACCGAATACCGAAAAAAAGTCGTTGTCAAAATCGCCACTAAACGGTCAAATGACATACTATATTTCTTGGAATATTAACAGGACCACTTCATAGTCATTTAAAAAAATAAAATTTTTCGGTTTTTTTTCACACCTTCATGCTCATATATGATTTTTCTGAATTACTCGACTGAATTCTGCTAAAACTGATGGACTAATACATTTAAATTTAACATTATTTAGTTTACGTGGGCATGCCATGCACATATGATAGGGACTGCCACCACCATATACCCTTTTCAAAATGCTCTACCAAGAACAAATGTACTTGCATTGACCATTATCATTTGTCGGATAATCGTTGTGTTTTGGGATTCGCCATATTGTGTTCACGAACGATACCATGCTCTAATCCCAATTTTGCCTGCGTTAATGATATGTGTCAATGCCAGGCTAATTATACATTGTGGAACTCGCGATGCTTGTCAAGTATTCAAAATCTTTTCATATTTAGATATTAGATTAGATCAGTTTCAATGATTTTTATACTAAATTTTGTTCTTCAGCGACCTTGGGCAGTTTTTGTAACACAGACGACGATTGTATTGTGATAGAATTCTCAAAATGTTCGAATAATCAGAAATGTATCTGCAAAAACAATTATGAGGAAAATAGAAGCATATGTATTCCGCTATTAGAAGAGTTTTGCGTCTCGAACGAAGATTGTCTACTGATTAATTCTCTATGTATTAATAATAAATGTTCGTGTAATACTAATTTTTCTAAAAACTTAAACAACAAGTGTTTCCCGAGTAAGTCAGTTTTCTTGTTTTATTTTTAAATAACAATAATAAAATAACTCTATAAATAAAATTTCTTTACCGTAAAGCAAAATTAGGATTTAGCTGTCAAAAGGACGAGGATTGCTTTTTGATACCACACTCAAAATGCACTTTTTGGCAATGCGTTTGTGAAGAAGGATACACGAGGCAAAACGCCGACTGTGCACCTCTATTAGGAAGTTTTTGTTCAACCAACGATGTATGTGCTGTTGACAATTCCGTGTGTATCGATGATATTTGTCAGTGTGATATCAATTACGAAGAGCAATCTAATGATTATTGCATGCTTGGTAAGTAATCGTTCTAATCAAGGATCAAGTCTAGTTGACCCACAAAAAATTTTTTGATGTCCATTCGACCCATATCAGAAAATTTTTTACTAAATAGGAAAAGGTAGCCTAAAGCGGGTACCTCATTCAAAGTAGGTAGGTGCTGTTTTATTGTGACATTGAAAGCGAATGTCAAAGTATGAATTTGTAGTAATCATGGGAACACTCCTGAGTATTTGATAGTTCTGATTGGGTGTTTGAGTTTTGACAGAAAGTAACAAAATACAAAATAAAGAAATTGCTAAATTTGTTAAAATTACGAATGGAATGTCTCATCAGATGATTCGAACACTATTACACTTATGATAATATTGATGAAACCATATTATTTTGGTACCATTTAACTTTAAAGGACAAGACAAGTTCGGACGGTTCCCTTTGTATTTTTGATTTTACAATTGTTTAACAAAAAAACGTGTACTGGGGCAAAATGGGTACCTACTTGCGCTGCTCTGATCCAATTCTATATTTATTTTGTCATACAATATTATCAAGGAATACGTAAATATAAGGAAAAAGCGGAAATACATTCTTGATTGAAAACTTATTATCAATTTCAATGGAAAAATGCTTATTTTGCTGAAAATTAATGCAATAAAATAAGATCATTATTTGAATGATTGCAATGCCTAAAAATCTTTTTTTTATGTTAGCTAAATACACAATTTTATTATCAAAATCAGTTTTATCATTAGATTCATCTATTTGCAGTGCTTATCCGCTTTGGGCTAAGAGGTAGGGTAAAGCAAGTTTTTAAACAGTTTTTGTTTTTTGTTGATAAAAAATTCTTAGGTCCAAATTAAGACAATATTCCTTTCTAATATTGAAGTTCGATCGCTACTATGTCGGATAGAATAATATTCGTTAGTAATTTGAAGAAAAACTAAACCTTCTAGATCTTTTTCGTTAGCTTACCCGCTTTAGGCCACCCTCCCCTACTTTAATTGTAACTTAATTTTACAATCATAATTTCTCAATACTGCAGTTACTCTCACAAAACCTTGTAACAACAGCATTATTTGCCCTGCTTTTTCGACCTGCTCAACGAAAAAGATATGCAGATGTCAATTAAATTACGGTGCGAAAAACGACAGTGTGTGCGCACCACTTCTACATCAACCTTGCTCAACATTGTGTGTAGCTGACCATTCAATTTGTTTAGATAGCATCTGTCAATGTGAGATAAATCACGTTCCTCATTCAAACAGTATCTGCAAGCTTGGTGCCAATTGAAATTTTTTTTTTAAATAATCATTAAATGTGATTCATACTTTAATCTATTTTGATGTCTTTTCACTAGATTATTTTGATAGTACTGTGTGCTGGAACAATTCTGATTGTTACGTGCTCAAAAATTCGATATGTGATGATACTAATACTAATAAATGTTTCTGCGATAAGAACTACATTAAATTGAACGGCGTATCGTGCGCACCACTTCTCATTGGAAATTGTTTAGTGAACAAAGATTGCGTCGTAGAAAATTCAATTTGCCACTTGAATATATGCAAATGCAAGCCAAAGTATTTTGAAGTCTCGAATTATAAGTGTCAACCACGTATGAAAAGGATTAACACGACTTATAACTAATTAAGTAATAAAACATAACTTTTTAAAATGTTTGAATAGGTTCATTGGGAGCAAAGTGTCGGTATAATCGAGACTGCCATTCAATATTGAATTCTCAATGCTCATCAAGCAGCATTTGTACTTGCAAATTCAGGCATGTTGCTATGAACGAATTCTCTTGTGTACCCATTGTTGGTGGATATTGCACAGGTGATCTTAATTGTGATTCCCGAACCATGGAATGTGTTGCCAATAAGTGTCGATGCAAACCGAACTTTACAGAAATGTCTGCAACTCTATGTATTGAGAGTGAGTGTTGACAGAATTAGATAAAAAATGGTTAAATCTACTTATAACATGATTCTTGCAGCAACCAATGTTTACTCTTGTATAGAGCCGTCAGAATGCAGTGACTCGTGGCATTTAACCTGCTCACCTAACAAAAAGTGTGTTTGTCAAACAAATAACACTGCTATCAATCACGCAACTTGTTTGCCTACTTTAGGAGGACTATGCTGGAAGGATGATCAATGCGCGGCAAAGAAATCTAGTTGCGTTGATTATCGGTGTGCATGCAAAGAGGGTTATATACGAGCTGCTGATAATTTTTGCGTAACTGCAGACTAGGGTTTTTGTGTGCCTAAAAACGATTTATCCTGAGTATTAACTGTATCATTTTAAAGGACACGATATATATTGATTATATATTGAAAATTATTGTTGAAAATATAATTGAAAATTAATGTTCTCAAGTATTTTGTAACTTTACATCGAATAAAAAGTTACCTTGGTTCAAGAATAACATTTTGCCTCCACAGAAAAAACAAGATTACACTAGATGACAGCCCGGGTCAAAAAATTTAATCTTTTTTATGATTGAAAATTTTGACTATTTTTCATTCAATTTAATTTTATTATGTGTATATATTTCATATAAGCATTTAATCTGTTTTAGTCCGTACTAATCCCAATTCAGGCTATATTTAATATCATAATAAAATTGTCTTCTATTGTTTCAAGAACAAAATGAAACTTTTTTTTTCTTAATCATTTAGCTGGTTTTGATCGCATCAATAGATTAGTTTTAGTTACTTAAACATCAGTCAGTCATTTCGTATCATATAAGCTTTTTTTTCTTTACAATATTTCAATGTGAGTTGATAAGAATTGCGTGAGAACGTTGGGCATACCTTCTTCACTAAAAACCCGTACCATTTCCTTCGATAACAAAGCATTGAAACATAATAAATAGAACATTAGCATAATCAATCGTATTTTTTTTTTTTTTTTTTTTTTTTATTGAATACAATTTTAGTTACTTTCATTTTTCCTCAATCATCAATATTAAATCGTAATGAGTAACTGATAAAATATTTCCTTTAGTCTAATAAGATATGTTGATTATTGAATTCAATAATTACCAGTATTATTATTTTAATGACAACTAAGGAAATTATTGGCGTTTTTGTTATCAGTTGCCTATTAAAATAGCGATATGTTATGCAATTTATTTAAACCCCGTAACAACTTATTCTCTGCAACACGAAAACTTGAAAAATTTTCTAGTGCCAGAGTCAAAGTCAAAGATTTGCGTGAACAATTAACATTTTTTTTTGTACATTTATTCATTTAAGAAGTGTGTTAAAATGTTTAAAATTCAAGAATCTAAAACAAAGACGCTATTTTTATTTATCATTTCGATTGCACTTATCATTTACTGCAATGCGCACAACATTCACCAAAATGACAATATGGAACAAAGAGTTAAACGCGAATCTGATGAAAATCCTAAAAATACGACCGTGGTTCAAGAATTGACGTCAAAGGAAAATCTACCGTTTCTGGTTTCGGTAATACAACACCTAGTTCCAGGAATTCACTTCACGATTATCACTGTACTTTACAATTTTATGGTCAAGGTTCTCAAGTGAGTTAATATTAATACATTTTCTTTTAAGTCTGAATATGTTAATCATTTTGTAAAATTTTAGTGAATATTAATGAGAAATTTTTTATTTAACAGGCATATACGCGATTCATTTAATAACGAACAGCCAAAGTAGTTGACTGATTTGTTGACTAAAATAATTCTAATTCATTCAAGGGAAGAAAATGGAAGGAATTTTTACCATTTTACTATCGTAATTTTTATTTCATATAATAGTAACGGTGGACTATACTTCTCATTTAGCAATTTTTACGATCTACTATTGTAAATTTCATTCAACAAACAAGACCAGCGAGAGGCTCAAAAAGTCCAATACTATAGAGAAAATTATATAATATGTGTTTGTGAACTTTAACATTTCCGGAGTCTCCGGCAAATTTATAGAACATCGCTGGAGTTTCGGAAGTCTTCCCAATTTATTCTAGAGACATTCCAGCGATATTCTGTAAATCTGCCTGAGATTTTCTTGAGATGTTCCTGAAGTGTTCCATGGATGTTCCAGAACTGTTTCGAGAACATTGCAAAAGTATTCCGGGGATGTTCCGGATTGTCTTATAATAGAAACGTTCCAGACTAGGATCTATTTCGGAACTTTTCAGGAAACTTTTTTTACACGGGTATTGTCAAATTTGTTATACTTTTATTGGAAAGATACAGAGGCAGCACTGGAAATTTTAATCTCTCACTTTTTACTATAGCAATATCGCACTTTTTCCAATCATAAATTGTAAAATTTCATGAATAAATAGTAAATTTTCTTCTAAAATATTTGACAATTAATACTAATGAAAGTATAGTCTAACTTTACAATAGTTATATCGTAAATTTTTTTCCGTGTAGAACACAACCTCGTCCGCTTCGCTTATGAGGCGTAAAATAAATAAATAAATATAATATAATTAAAACCATTGAATAATAATTACACAAATATGTTAACAAAATTAACCCAAACTTTACCTGACACCTGTCATAGAATAGTATCATGTACTTATGAATACACAGCAATGATGAAATCGTTATCTTATTGAATTGTGATGGTAAAGAAATACTAGAAATACTGATTCAAAGAAAAATAATTTTTTCGCAAATTACGTTTGACATTTGGTAACTTTTCACACGTTTAAAATAAAAATATTTCATAGATTGTTTAAATAAATATATAATATTTTTAATGGATACGTAAAGTGTAAAGCGAGTATGTAAAATGCTCGGGATGTAGTATGTATGTATAATATAAAACATCAGGTCAAACGTTCGTCCACGGGCGTTAGAATAATAACGACTATTAAGATGAATTTTACCTATACTTGCCACGCTGTGAGGAACGATGAGATTGCCCTTACTTAACGCCTATATATATGTGGTTAATAATAATCTCAATAATATAATACTTAACGCCGGCTTTTTCTCGCTTGTACTTATATATATTTCCCATACAATATTATTACATACATTGAATCTTGAGAAATTTCTTCACCAGGTCAATAACTTATATATTTTGTTGCATTTTTTGTTATTTAGTGGTAGAGACAATCCAAATTTGATAATTACATTCAAACAGTGAAAGATCCATTTTTATTCGATCGGAAATAATTGCCTGATTAAAATTTGGTTAATACCAAATTTGGCTACTTTATCATTTATTTTGGAACAACTAGATTTTCATTTAACAATACAAAAATATTTTTTTTTTGTTATTTTGTAGATATTTATAAAAGAATTGAAATTAGATGAAGTATTGAAAAACGTCTCAAGATTACTGTAAATTTTACGGTAATTTCAAGAGAAAATTTAATTCTACATAAAAGTTATTTTGGATGAAATTTGACTTATTTCCAGTTATGTCCCATTGTAACTTTAATTTTAATTTAACGAGGCAAATGCAGTGATAAAAGACGGTACTCATGATAATATTGAGTCAGTAGCGCAGTGGAAAATTTGTTTCCGGGCATCAGGTACGGGACTCTATGACCTCCGGCAGATGAGATGCTGCCCCGGCCTGTAATCTCATCTAACAGGGGCCACTGAGTAGTCGCTGGTAATCTTGACTTAGATTCGATCCAGAAGCTCTAATACTAATGCTATATTGTGAACCTACTCATTAGTCAACGTATGAAAGAATATATCGTATCATCTCTTATGACCACTATAAGCGCTTATTTATTTATTTTTTTTTTTTAATTACATATAAGTAATAGGGTGGGTCAAAAAAATCGAATAATTTATTTTTGATTTTATACTCTGAAAAATAGGTTCGTAGACACCTAAAAAGAATTCTCTCCAAGTATAAGCTCTTAATTATAACGGGAAGGTCCTCCGCTTTGCGGGTTTCTATTTTTTTCGAATAATCAGATAAAAAAATTTATATCTCGCTTCCAACTGCTTGGAAAAATATTCCGTGGCATAGATTTTGTGAGAAATTGAATGCTTTACAAAAAAGGTCTCTTATGACTTTTTCAAAAACTCAACCGATTAAAAGATATTCATAGTTGAAGTTTGGCTATTTTAAGGAAAATATTCGTTTTTATTATGAATTTTATAAGTCGATGAAAAAAATTATTTCGGATTGCGGAACTCATGATTTTGTAGAAAATTTACTGCTCTACAAAAATGGTCTCTTATGATTTTTTGATTAAGTGAAGCCGTTACGAGATATTCATCGTCAAACATTAACGAATATCAATATTTCCAGTTTTTGATCAATAATTCGATAAATTTTAATTTAAACTATGAGTTTCAGGAAAATTTACATAAATTTGAGTTTCGATCGATAAAGAAATGTTATAATAAGTTAGATAAAGAATTATTGGAATTATCATTGATTTTCCTTGGAGAAATGCCTCAAGAAAAGATTTCTTTCAAACGTCCTAGTGCTGTTCATCATGCTAGATGGATGGCTAAGGCCATTTATAGTTTGAAAATGTATCTATTCAGAGATGAATTCAAACTCTCTCAGAAAGAATTGCATGGTCTTCGTCATTTTTGTATTTTTATAGTCACATTGTATTTAAAAGCTTGGTTTTCATCAACTTCTGCAACAACTGCTGCTTATCATGACTTGCAGTTTATGAAAAATTTATTGGAGTACAAACATATCAATCCTTTGATTTCTTCAGCTACGTGTGAAAAAATGATTTCGCACTTATGGTATTTGAGCGATGAACTTGCCATTTTATCACTGTTTGACGATGGCGTTCCATTAGAAGTAAAAAAAGTATTGTTAAAGCTGTTAATACTCGTGAAGGTACAGATTCTAAAGCTAAAAGATTTGTAATTGCTAAAAAGATTTGAATTGATTGGCGCAGAGAACTCTGAGTGACTTTGTGTCTAAAAAGTCATTAAATCTTTTCAAAATCTTCGATCTACCGTATGACTTTCTTGATATCGATGTTGAATTATGGCCTACTAATGAGAGTTATCTCGAAAATAAAGAATACTTTCAACAACTAAAAGTTGTCAATGATTCAGCAGAGCGAGCTGTTGCATTAGTCAGTGAATATAATCAATGCTTGACAAAAATGAAGAACAATTCCAGTACTTATTGCAAGTTGTCAAAGAACATCAAAAACATTCCCAAATTGTAATAAAAGAAATTATTTATAGTAATAGCGTACTGTTATGTTAAAAATATAGACAATTATATTGCAATTGATAATTCAATAAAAAATTTATCTATAAAAAAGTTAAATACTGGTTGTTTCTCACTTGATTCAATACTTTTCATATTAAATTTGACAAAGAAATATGTCATTCACTTCAAATTAAACTAATCATTGGCTATGTGTCGAAAAAAATGCTCTAATTTCTTGTTTTAATGCAATCAAACAAGCTCAAGACTGAAAACAATATTAAAAAAATTGTTTATAACATGTCTTTATCGATCGAAACTCAAATTTATGTAAATTTTCCTGAAACTCATAGTTTAAATTAAAATTTATCGAATTATTGATCAAAAACTGGAAATATTGATATTCGTTAATGTTTGACGATGAATATCTCGTAACGGCTTCACTTAATCAAAAAATCATAAGAGACCATTTTTGTAGAGCAGTAAATTTCCTACAAAATCATGAGTTCCGCAATCCGAAATAATTTTTTTTCATCGACTTATAAAATTCATAATAAAAACGAATATTTTCCTTAAAATAGCCAAACTTCAACTATGAATATCTTTTAATCGGTTGAGTTTTTGAAAAAGTCATAAGAGACCTTTTTTGTAAAGCATTCAATTTCTCACAAAATCTATGCCACGGAATATTTTTCCAAGCAGTTGGAAGCGAGATATAAATTTTTTTATCTGATTATTCGAAAAAAATAGAAACCCGCAAAGCGGAGGACCTTCCCGTTATAATTAAGAGCTTATACTTGGAGAGAATTCTTTTTAGGTGTCTACGAACCTATTTTTCAGAGTATAAAGTCAAAAATAAATTATTCGATTTTTTTGACCCACCCTAATAAGTAAGTTTAATATTACTTCATTTTTTTTATTAATTTTGTGTAAATTAATGAAAAATTTACTTTTCAAATTTAAGTGAAAAATTTTTTAATTTTTTTAATTTTCAACCCGCAATAACTTATGAATGAACCGATTTTCACGTGGTTGACAGCATTCAACGTAGTTCTATAAGCCTCATTAAGAATCTCTGTTTGAATGGATCGAACTAGAAATATTGGAGTAATTCCAGAAAAACACTATTTTCGGTTTTCTTTCGTTCACAATATCTCTCGAACGACTCAACTGATTTTGGCCAAACTGGCGGCGATCGACGTAGTTTTTCAAGGTTAAGAGCTGATTAGTTTCTGTAATCAATCGGTAAAGCCGTTTCAAGATTATTACAAAAAAAAAACACATTTCAAAAAATTTTTTTTGTAGTTTTTTTTATTGTCGTGAAATCTATCAGTCCGAATCGGTTCAAATTTTCAAAAAATTTAAGTTTGAAAAAACCCTTTGAAACGCCAAAATTTAGTTTCAATCGGTCCAGCCGTTCAAAAATTATAGGAGGTTTACATACTCACACACACACACACACACACGCGCGCGCGCGCGCGATCGAGGGTTTTTTGACAGATTTCTGACATTAAAATGAACATTTTAAGCTATTCAGAAAGTGTTTATGTCAAAAATTCGATTATCTAAAACTAAAAAACCGATTTTGCTTTGAAGACCGACATCTCGGGAACGAATGAAATCATAAGAGCTATTAAACCACCTTTAATTTCAACGAACTTATTTTCAATGATCCATCTGTTAATTTCATCATTGTAAGTGAATAATTCGTTAATTATCGATTGAATAGACATGATGAAATAAAATTTCGATCTCTGCTATAAATAAATAAATGCAGATTTTATTTTAATAGATAAGAGATCCTTTTTCGATCACGGCAAATTGAAAAAAAAAATATTAAAATTATTTTATTCAATTTATTCCAGTAACGTGTACAGTAAAAATAATTTTTTATCGAAGTTTGATGTAAAATTGTTAAAAAATTGAAAATGGTATAAAGTTTATTAGTGAAAACTTTTTGTACTTTTAAATTAAACTTCATTTCGATCAATTTGCGTATGATACACGTACAACGACACACACATTCGAATTTATCATTATTTTATTTTATTTATTTATTTAATTATTTATTTTTTTTTCTTTGCAGGGATACAACTAAGTTTAAATCAATTATATTCATTAATTGAAAAATTATAGATTTTAAAGTACTTACTAATTATTCTTCGAAATTTATCAGTGAATAAATTATTAAAAACAAAAAATAAGTATTAGTTACTTGATTTAGTAAACTTTAGTTATATGCAATTGGTAATATTCCTTTGAACAATTACAAGAGGCAGTAGTCGTTAGCCTATAACCCCCGTTAGTATGCATTCCGTCACACCTGAGTAACTACGCTCATACACAGACCTGCAGCAGCAGCAGAAGCAATGCGCTCACACATATACTGGCGTACTATACACTTTATGGTTATATTATAAGCACTTTTAAAACACGTTACCAATAACACGACCATCAACATAACACTATAACCTAATGTAAGTTCTCTTAACGATCTCTCAGCGAAAATCCTCTTCTGCCTCCGAGTACTCCTCCTCCACATCTCACATCACCTTCATCTTCTTCGTCTATTACACCCTGATGTTGATCATCCAGACACTTTACCAACGTCCGTTTTCAAATATAAACTATTTTTTTTTTTTTTTTTTTTTTTAAATATTCCCATAGCACAGTATAGTCTTTTTTTTCTTTAAGCTGAGTTTATATACTGTACTCAATAATTGCTGAGCATCAGGTAGTCTATTAGCACGATAAATCTCATCGGCTCACCATGTTAACCACGGTCACGAAATTAACCTGTATACGTCATTTAATTTATCTTAAATACATATCATATATTATTTTATGAATATAATTTATAATTAGGCCAGTCTGAGGTGAAGCTAATTATTCGTATTTTATAAGACGAGTTAATTAGAGTTACTAATTATTCGGATCTATTGATGGCTTGGAAAGAAATAAATTATGTTTATTGGTATGTTTTATTTTTTGAAATTTATCTTATGTTAATAATTTGCCCAAAATTTTTAACTTCCCGCTAAGAAAATTAAATATTTTCAAAAGTCGGAGTTATTGGTTTTACCCCGTTTCGCAAAAATCGAGTTTTTAACAGATCTCGACGTTTTAAGGTCCTAGGAAGCCATTTCGAGGGTTCCCGAGAGGGTATGACTATGTCTGTATGTATGTATGTATGTATGTATGTATGTATGTATGTATGTATGTATGTATGTATGTATGTATGTATGTATGTATGTATGTATGTATGTATGTATGTACGTATGTATGTATGTATGTATATTTGGAGAACTCCGAACGAATCGGGGACACGCTCAGAATCTTCCAGGAACATATTTCTTTGTAACTATTCCCGATTTGTTCGGGAAGTATTCTAGAAATTTACTAGAAATATTTCGGACATGTTCTAGAAATGTATCGGAGTTGTTTCGGAAGTATTCCTAATTTATTCTAGAAGCATTCCAACAATATTCTATGAATCTGCCGGAGATTTTCCTGAAATGTTCCTGAAGTGTTCCATAGATGTTCCAGAACTGTTTCGAGAACATTGCAAAAGTATTCCGGGGATGTTCCGAATTGTCTTATCATAGGAACGTTCCCGACAAGGAACTATTTCGATACTTTTCAGGAACCTATTTTTTTACACGGGAGGAATCTATGTATCAACAGATTGCTGTGTATATTTCCTGTGGGTTCCTATACAAATCCATACTGTCCTATGTGGATTGCCATATATTCTCATGTGGATTTTTATGATAGGTAAATAATTCATAAGCTTTTAGATGCTATTTACAGAAATTGAATAGGATAATTTGTTTAATTGTTATTGCACGAAAAAAGAGTGAAAGTAATTTTTTTAGATTTTAAAAAATTTTTGAATTGCTGTCATTCCTAAACTATTTAATTAAGGGAAAAAAATACGCAAGCAAATTAAAGCTTATTTATCAAGCTTTCAGGTTAGCTCACCAGAATGTAATAGCGTAGTTTTAAAAAAAATTATAACCGAAAACGAGGTATTAAATATTTTTAATTTTTCACTCTGATAATCGAATAATTTTCTCTATTCAATTAAAGAATTTGAGTAGAGATAATTAAAACATTCAGTAATTGGAAGAAAGGAAAAGTAGTTGACGTGTAAAATGAAATATCAGAGAAACATAAACTTTCCATTAACGAGGCACAGATACTTATAACGTGATGGTTACAGTTATGAGTTTATGAGTGTGTATAAGTAAATAAATAAACAATAAAGAATTAATAAAGTTTCTCCACGTCTTGTTGTAAATTCATTAATCAAAATGACATTAAAAGCGAATCACGAGTCAAGAGATTAATACAGGTAGAGTATAATATAACGATCTATGACGAAGAAAAAGCTTAGATTTTTATGCAGTCAAACATGCCGGGCGTGTCTAAGATGATTGAATGTACTGGCATTGCAGCTGAGTTTGCTATCACAGAGTTGGAGTTCGACCTCGTATTTTGTATTCATAGAATCGCTTGGGAACCATGAACCATTGCGTTCATGAGTCTTTACTACTATAAGCCTTTAACATCATCCAGTATACACTCAAGCGAGCACATGCATGTATACATCACCTTAAGTATAGGTATAGGTAGATATATGTATGTATGTATGAATATATAGAGATGAAAGCCTAGAGGCTGGAAGAAAATACTCTAAGAAGAAGTTCTCGCGACCCTCGTTGTGTGTTGAGAATTTCTTGTACGACCTCTATGATACCGAGACTCGTGGCCCTTGGGCTAATTTATCCGTTACATTATTTTGATATTCCAAGAATTAATGGAATTTTATTTGCTTACCGTACATTTTTTTGTTGGGTGATTTATTTATTCATTTTTAAATTATTTGTTGCTTGCATAGAATTTCAGTGGGGAACTGGATTATTTCTGTTATACAAGATCAGCAAGTTTAATTTTTTATTTGCTTTATTGTTTCTATTGGCGAGGACAAGGTGTATGTGAATATAGGCTAATAAATGAGCTTAAAATAGACGAATTTTAAGTGTCAAAATGGATTTAAACTAATGCATAGAATTCAAATAGATAAGGTTGAAATGGATCAAATGTGAATAACTACCGGACTGATGAATAAGGATTCAATCGATCATGTGTAAATTGATACAAAGTACTGAATTAGAGTCGAACGGAAACACGAAAAAACATAAGACGTATTTAAGGGGTTATATCCACTTTTAATTTTGAAAAACTCGAAATTATTTTTTTTTTTACATATTTTGAATGTATATATCTTCGAGAATATTGTCTGTAAATTTCAAAGTAATCCAGTAAATATTTTCGAAGTAATGAGCGTATTTCTAAAGACGTCTCTGAGCGTTTGAAAGTAGGCGGAACCGTAACTTTAAATAATAGCCAAAAATTTAAATACGTTCTTCTCGAAACGATGTTTTCAAAGTCGGTGAGGAATATTCCTCCGAAACGGCTTGACCGATTGACTTGAAATTTTCCCAGGATCTTCTTAGATACTTTTGTCAGTTAATAATCGAAGGAATAAAGTTTCTGATAAAAATTTCGATTTTTTAAGTCACTTTAAAGTGTAAATTTTGGTGCAAAAAAAGATTTTTTTTTATTGGGAAGCCGCCATTTTGCCTAAAATCAAAATGTTGACTATTTCTTTGATCATTACCTGTATTTATCTACTCTAAAAGCAATTACTTTGGTTTTTTTTATTTCAAATAATTTGGATCAGAGATATCTTCCTCACTGCCAGACACCTTTTTGTGGAGGACCTTCAGGAGATCTACAGGAACGACGGAACCCAATATTTTTATTAATAAAATATGAATTCTTAAAGTACGTTAAATTCGCTAAATGTTCATATATTTTATGTATATATTCAATAAAAAGCCTCTCCAGAAAAAATTAAAAAAACACATTTTTTCGAACTTACAAGTGGATATAACCCCTTAATGTTGGCATTGACTCACACAGTATCGACCATCAGTATCTTTATCATTGTTCAAGCAGAACAATTTATTTGTAATGATAAATTTGCTGCTAATTAGAAAATCAAACGCGCTTTTTTACATAAATTATTTTACATAATTTTTATCGGATTTTGTTAAAAAATGAAAGAACCCTTATACCTCTGAAAGACAATTATAAATAGAACATAAATAACCCAAGTAAATATAACTATCAAAGTTTCAACAATAAATAATACAATGTTGAATGATTTTTTTTTATCTAATAAAATAAATAGAATAGAGAATTATTTTTACAGTAAAATAACAACAAAGAGTTAACTTTACTTCAATAGATATATCTTTACATACATATAAATATAAGTTGCACACTCATATGGCTTTCTCGTGTGGGCGAACGATCGAATTTCATACAAATCACTCGTAGTAACTTAAATTAATGCCACACGCCCATCTGCACTCCAAGTACCATTAATAATCAGCATCGATAGACGATAATCATAATATAATAATAAATGATAACAAATTTAACGGATTATGGTTTCACTGGAATTAATCGTTATATTATTTATCAATTTTTTCAATAAATTTATTAGATTAATTCAATAAATAAAGCTAGTCTATAACAATAATGCAAGTCGGTAGATTCTGCTGAGCAGATGTTTCAAATAAAAACAATCAATTTTTAACTCTAGATTTATAATTTAAAAAATAATTTTTTATTGCTCTGTTATATATACTAAAGAGCCATATAAGGCTAGACAGAGTAACAGGTCGAAGATCTTAAGTCTTCCCTCGAGTGACCGAATGCACTTTCCCATCGTGAGCTGAAGCTGCCGGCACGGTTTTGCATCACGATGCCCACTTATCGTCGTTACGAAGCTACGGTAACTAATACGTATATATATATATATATATATACAGATGCTATACATTGCAATACTCCTCACTATGTCTCAAACTATCTAAGCTGCACTGCACTAGTGAGGCCGTTATATCCCTTTAAAGTTCCATGGATATTGGGTTTAGAACACAACACAACGCCGGTACATATAACGGCGGCTTACCGATAACACAAGGATAGTATAGGATGGGCCACGACATCAACTTGTTATCGCTTTTATGTCATTTTTTTAGCTACATAAAGATAACCTGTTTATAGGCTTACCGCAAAAAGTTGGTAAGTAAATTAATGAAATGTTAAGTAATTAAAATTTTACATGCGATAAAATAGAGGGGGGAATTGTTGACAGGAAAAATTGTCTTTACATTCTTTTGAATTTATGGAAATTGAAACTAAATTTAAAATGATTAATCGGAAAATTATAATTTTTTCTTAAGTTATTGCAGCTAAGAATCAAGCTAGCAATAAAAAAATCATTTCTGGACCGATGTCATTAATGATTGCTCGGAATCTAAACAAGCAAAAATATTCTGAATAGAGCAATTAATTAGCAACAAATTTAACAACACAAATAAATTTAGCTTCTTGAATCATGAGTCAATTCATAATGATGATAAGGACGAGTCCATAATGATGATCTCAATTTTCGAAAAACAGGGTGGAACCAATAACTTACCGATTTTTGAAAATTTTCAATTTTCTTAGTGGGAAGTTAAAAATACTAAATGAAGGAATCCCACTTTGAAAAAATTTAGAAAGGATCGGGTTCAAAGGGGGTGGATTTGGCGTGGAATAATCACTGCACATTAGATAAATTTTTTGACTTTCATGTCTAGATTTATTTTTATTTATTTGTAAAATTCGAAACATTGAATTAACGTTTGAAACGTTGGAATCGCATTTGAGATTTCGACCCGGAATATATTTGAATTAATCAAGTAGGTGAATCTTATTGAATAGCTAGCATTGATTAAAACTCGATCTATTTGAACCTTCCCGTGTAAAAAAAAAGTTTGCTAAAAAGTTCCGGAATAGTTACTGGTCCGCAACGTTCCTATGATAAGACAATCCAGAACATTCCCGGAACACTTTTTCAATGTTCTCGAAATAGTTCCGGAACATTCATGGAATACTTCCGGAACATTTCCGGAAAGTCTCCGGCAAATTTATAGAATATCGTTGTAATACTTCCAGAATCGATTGGGAATACTTCCGGAACATCTCCGGTACACTTCTAGAATATTTCCGAAATACTTCTACAAAATTCCTGGAATACTTTCGGAACAAATCGGGAATAGTTACAAAGAGAGATGCTCCTGGAATATTCTGAGCATGTCCCCGATGTATTCCTTATATAATTTGTAAGTATTCCGGATTTGTTCCGGAAGAATTCCAGAAATGTTCCATAAGTATGCCGGAGATGTTCCGGAACTATTCTCGATTTATTCTGAAAGAAATCCAGACATAATACAGACGTTTACCGAAAATGTTCCAGAAGTATTTGAGAGATGTTCCAGAAATATTTCAATCATTTCCCCGATGTGTTTCCAATATATTTTGTAAATATTCCCGATTTGTTCTGGAAGTATCCCAGGGATGTTCCGGAAGTATTCCAGGAATTTTCTAGAAGTATTTCGAGAATGTTCTAGGAGTATACCGAAGATGTTCCGGAAGTATTCCCAATTTATTCTATAAGCATTCCAGTGATATTCTATCAATCTGCTGGAGATTTTCCTGAGATGTTCCTAAAGTGTTCCATGGATGTTCCGAAATGTTTCGAGAACATTGCAAAAGTATTCCGGGGATGTTCCAGATTGTCTTATCATAAGAACGTTTCAGACTAGGAACTATTTCGGAACTTTTCAGGCAGCTTTTTTTTTACACTGGTTATTTATCAGTTTGTATTTATTCCTCAAAAAGACTATGATAGATTGTTTTCATAAGTTATACAATTTCTAACTTATCCGTCTCATACACAGAAAGAAAGAAAGTCTTGAGTCAAGCATAAATTTTCTTAAATCAAGAAAATCTTAAGGAAGATTGAAAATTTCTTGAACGAAGTTAAATTTTTTTAAGCTAAGAAAATTTCTTCTTGCTCCAAAATAACGTCGGTCTTTCTTAAAATTTTCTTGGTTCAAGAATTTTGTTTTTTCTGTGTATAAAAATAGAATAGAAGTAAAAGAAATTCAACACAATAGGTCGTGAGATATCAAAACTCGGGCAGTACTCACTACCAGGACTTTAAGTTAAGTCAAAGTACACGTAACCCTATAGTTTGGAGTAAGCAAAAGACTGAACTCGTCGGATATCAATAAATCTCTTGGGTAGTAGAAAGTCTGAGTATTATTCTCGACAAGAACGTCGACGAGGACGACATTATAGAAATTTTATCTGCCTTCTGATATACCCCACATACGAATGCGAGTGTACCAATCTGTATATCTGTATATCAGTCCGATAAAAGTGCGCGCAATATAAACTTTTAATAAATTTAAGCGTTAGCGTAGGTTGAAGGTTAGGAATTGAAACGTGATACTTGGTTAGAGTTAAATGAAGATGTCAATAGAGAGCAGACTGGATAGGAATGGAAATAAGAGATATTCAATTAAACGTTTAAGAACTACACGAGTTAAATAACAACAAGGCCAAAGAGCGAAGTGAGAATATCGCGTGACGGTTAGGTTAGTTTATCATCAACTAAACATTGGGTGGTCTTTTTATTCTCAACTGTTAATCTTGTGTATTGACGTTCCCGATTTTTTTAACCCCAAGGAATATCTACTGATGTGTCTGAGGATAAAATAAGGTGACATCGCCCTCAGTGTAGTCTGTACTCTGTTCTGTGTTCTTTACACATCTTGTGCGGCACAGCTTTTTAACACTAAAACTTACGCTCACTTGACGTCTTGTCAACATTAAATTCTGTCTATCGTTATTTTTTTCTTCCTTTTACTTACTTGGTACCCATAGTGTGTACATTGTAATTTATTTATGTGTATAGAATATTGTTGTCGTACTTTAACAATATTTACTGCCTATTCTGTCATGAATACGATTCAATATTTTATTGTCACTTATTGTTTGTTGGGTTTTTAAGAAAGAAAGCAAACAAAACGTCAGTGGGGGGTTAACAACTTTTTTATCAATCATTGCTTGAATATTTATAAATACTAGCTACCTGTAGTCACTATGTGACTAAAAAAAATAGAGATTTTAACGACTTGTTACATAAAATTATACCTGCTAGTCATGATGTAAGTGTGAATGATAAAAAAACTTATGGTTGGAAAAAAAAGTGAACGCTGAAATTTAAAATTTTTTTTTTGAATCGATTAATTACCATTTTTAAATAAAAAAAGGAATTTTAAGGAGTTCTATGGATTTGGAAGCTTCAAGGAATCAGTTTTTTTAAGTTTTATTAAATGCTACATGTTTAAAAGATTGCTTTAAATTTTTGAGTCGATCGGAACAAGGGTTTAGGAGATAGAGCCTTGGGAATTAGGCTCTCAAGGTCAGTTCAGCTGAGCACTCAAAACTTTAAATGTGTTTATCTCGAAACACTATTTTCAAGATCGGTTTTCGAGATTTCTCGAAACTACGGAATCGATCTTGACAAAAACTTGGACGAAGGATTTTTTTTCAATTGCAACTAATTTTAAAAAATCAGAAAGTAGTCCAAATTTTAGCGTAATTTAAAGTTTTTTTTTTTTTTCAAACTCTGTCAAAAATCATAATTTTGATTTTTTGTTTTTTCCTCCGTCCGAATTCTACACGGGAAGAAAATTGAAGAAATTTTTATTATTTTACTATCATAATTTTTAGGAGGTTGGACTAATAGCTACTTTTACAGTAACCGAAAAAAGAAATCGAAATGTTTCATCCTATCCGGGAATCAAAACCCAGAACTCTTTATTGGTAGCCAAGGACTCTCCCTCTGCGCTATCCGAAGTAAACTACTACTAATGTTCTTCAAAATTTAGATAAACTCGGAATCTAGCGCTGTGCACGGCCATCACTCACACTATTCGAAAAACATTCCAATGCGACTATTGTAAAATTTGTTATACTTTTATTGGAAAGATACAGAGGCAGCACTGGAAATTTTAATCTCTTACTTTTTATAATAGTAATATCGCACTTTTTCTAATCGTAAGTTGTAAAATTTCATGAATAAATAGTAAATTTTCTTCTAAAATATTTGACAATTAATACTAATGAAAGTATAATCCAGCTTTACAATAGTTGTATCGTAAATTTTTTCAGAAATTTTTTTCCTTGTAGTTTTAGGTATTAAATAAAAGATCAAGTTTATTTTTGCCAAGTATATTTACAAATCTAAGAAAATGTTTATTGAATATGGATCTTTAATAAAAAACAAGTTTGAAGAGAGTATATACTATAATTATTTTGCTTACTGAAAAAATTCTTTACTTAATTTTAAAAACGATCTTCAATCAAGTTAGATTTTTTTCTTCGTGATAAAAAGATCTCCAGATGTTCTAATAGTTTCTTCAAAATTATTTAATTAAATCATGGACATGAAGATCTTGGAACACACTCCTGACCCAAAGTACATGCGAAACCATATCGACATTGACAGATTGGTACCATCAAACAGTTCTGAAAAAGAAAAACACAATAATTTTTGAAACTAACCTTTTTTCATTTATTTATCAAACAATACTAAGAATAAGTTCTTTGTGTATCTTTAAAGCAAAAATTACATTAATTTTAATCATTTTCGAATATTTTGGTAGCTCTGAAAATTCTATTTCCATTTCAGCTTCCGATTAGTCTTTCGATTAGAATTAATTTAAAAAATCATTTATAAAACTTTTTCGGGATTAATATACTCACTGGTTGACAAATTGGATCAACTGGATCGGGTACTCCGCATATCGATGGACATGTTGTTGGACAAATTACACATTCATCATTAGGTCCACCGACACACATTTCATCTGAATGGCAGGCTGTCCATCCATGAGTATCTGAAATATTATTCAAAATTAGTTGTATAGAAAACGAACTTGATTTTAGAGAAGAATTCATGAACTAAAAAATCATCAATAAGAGCTAAATCGTTTTGATTTATGTATACGTCAAGTATACTGAAAAAAAAATTAATTTGAATCAAGAGAAAAATTCTTAAACCAAGAAAATAATTTTGAAGAGTTTCATTGCTTGGATCAAGACAGAAAATTCTTTAATTAAGTGAAATTTACTTGAATCAAGAAAAATTTCTTAGTTTAAGAATTTTTCTACTTAAATCAAGAAGATAAAACTCTTCAAAATTATTTACTTGATTCAAGTAAATTTTTTTTCTGTATACAAAAATATTCCTGAAAAAAATAAATTATAAAAAAATTCTTGAATACTCTTTAAGAAAAAAAAATATTTTAAAGATTAACCTGATAAAGTTGTCAATTCGCACTACCAAATTGTGAATACCACTCACTAAATGAAGGCGTGAAATTACAAAGTTTAATATTAATTTTGTCATCTAGTAAACATTTTAATCTTGTCGATGTATTCACATTGTGTTTAATATCGATAATTAGAAAACTCTAGATTTAGATCCAATGAAACGATGAGAACTATTTTACGTATGTTAATACAAATTTATTAGTTATCACTGCAACTAATATTCACAGATACAAATCTTTTATAGTCCATGGAATGTTAAGCTATGACAAATAAATATTACAGATGTAAGGTTATGATCAACGATCAATTCATAAAACAAGAGAGCGCATGAATATATTATAATTTAATTTGTTTTTTCAAATAAATGCGACTTATAATAAAAAATAATAGTCTATAATAATAATAGTCTCATTAGATTAGAAACACCAAAAAATATTTATAGCTGCTCAATTATTTTACTAAAAGGTTGTTTAGACTTAAAACTGATAAAAAATAATTTGAATAGTAGATCAAATACAGATGAAAATTTTTTTAAAAGTTCAAATACAGATCAATAAGTTCAAATGCCGATCATTTTGCTCAAAATCAGTTTAAATTTTTCGATCCGGGGTGTGTGTGTGCGTGTAAACCTCTCATATCTCTTAAACGACTCAATCGATTTGGACGACATTGATGTTATTCGATAGGCTTTAGCAAAACTTCCTCATGAGTTTAAACCGATATGGTGCGTTAGATTTTAAGAAATTCCAAAATAAAAACTACAAAAATAAAAGTTGCATAAGAAAATGTTGCCTAATCTGAAAAAATTAGGTGAAAATTGAACTTACTGAACAAGTTTGACAGCAATAATTATTGCAATTCACTGTTTTGTTTGCATAAATTGAGGAATTTCCTAAAATTAATTCAAATAATTTGCTATAGTCAGCACATCGATGTTCAACAATTTGAAAAAAATATTAATTGGAAAAATTGTGAGCTCGTAAAACGAACAACAAAAAAAAAAAAATAAACTTTTTTCTGGTCGCAAACAAAACAAATATTCACCCCAACTTTTTCTTCCAACAAAGACAAAACTTTTACTGATTAGAAAAAGTTTCCTTTCCTGAACCACCGTAGTTACTTCATCCTGTAAATCATGCTCTTAGCTCAAAACAATTTTCTCCTCAATAAAATTCAGGCTTTTGTGCCGATAAATTTTCATCTTATCTCAATAGGATTAAGTTCTTTCCAAATAAATTCAAATAAAATTTTGTTCATCTCAAAAAAATTAAATTTTCTTCTTTGAAAAAAACAAGATCTAGTTCTTGATGTCCATCGTATTTAATTTATTAATTTTAAATAATTAGCAAATAAAAATAATAATGTTGTAATTTAATTTCAGATCAATTATGGTTACAAATATAAAACCTAATATATAAATAATAATAATAAAGAAAACGATTTTTAAATGAAAAAAATTCTCAATTGACCACCCGGTGAAACTATATTAATACCCCAAGAAATTCGATTAAATCTCGTAAATATCGTGATAATCATAGCGAATTATCAGCAGTTAACTCACCGGTATCAATTAATAATTACAATAATATTAATAATAATAATTTAAATCAGAGATAAATAAATAATAAAATAATTTTTAAGGGAACAAGTTAAACCCGTATTATATATGATACAGAAACGAGTATCATCCGTATCGTCTGTACATAATGTATCGTATAATCTTAAAGAGACGATGAATCGAGGAATAAGAGGAGCTTACAGTTGGTGTGTAGTGTAGTAGGTAGTGTAGTATGATGCGGAAGTATTGCACACCTCTTAAATAAGAAGCGCCGAGAGATAAGAGTGTTGGAGAAAACGCAAACCCAAGCCAAAAAAATAGTTTTAAACTCAATACATCGTGCTATAATAATGATAATAATAATCATTACTATTATAGTGATAATGATAATAATAACAAGATATTGAAGTAGTGAATGTCTGTGACGGCTGGCTGGTTTATCCGGATCGTCGTCTTGATACCTAATCGCTCTGGCCTGTACAGTGAGGTTGGTTATATTATACTGCGCCACAGTAAACTATCCGACAGGTGACTTATCGCGGTAATTCAAAATGGCGACGCCCGATAGAAAGACATAAATAACTTTAGTCTCTTACCAATCGATCCACTAAATCCTTGATCTTTGAATAGATAATAATAATAATCATCATTATAATGATATAGTTCATTCCGTGGAAAAATATAAATTTCATTTATCTAGATCTAGCAAAGTGTATCGAATTTTACTCTTTATCTTTTCTTAGCCGCTACGTGTGTGTTTCAATATGCGAAGTTCATGCAGACTGAATTATTATTTTATTGAAGTTTATTTGGTATTCTGTCTCAAGAAAGAAAATATAGATTACGAAGAAGTTTTCTAAGAAGACAAGATATGTAAACTTACGAGTTTAGAGTCGTAGATGCTCTAAGTAAACAGTTTTGCGACAGCCGATAGATGGCAAGAGACCGCAGTCTCTTAAGTTTTCACAAATAAAGCGGTAAATGGAGAACTTTAAGGGGATAGCCACTGTGAAATTTCAAAAAAAAAAAAATTAGGAAAACAGTTGATCTTAAAGGCCATCCCTGCAACTTCCCGCTAATTCTTTACCAAAGCGTAAAACATTTCACTTATTTTGTTTTTGAGCTCTTCGAGCTCAAAGAGACAGCTGTTTTATACTTTTGACCTCTTCTATTTTTGTGATCTTTACAGTGGCTAATTAGAGCTATCCATCTTAATTATGTCTCAAGTTTCGTTCTCGAGATCACTATGTAGTACCGTTTATACGTACACTTCACATCACACAGTTTAAATAAAATAAAATAAAACAGAGTAGTTACCTAGCAACTGCTTGTTTATTCTTCATAACGTTTTTTGTGCGCTTCGAGTTAACATCACATTTATCTTATCTATCAAATTTAATTATTTTAATACCATTTCACTTATTTAATTTACTTATTAATTGTTATTTACAATGAATAAACGTAAAGGAGATGTTAAATATCCTCTTGATTTACTTAAAAAGGAACTTAAGAAGTATCAAGACCTCATTGACAGCAGTGAGCTTTCTGATGATCCAGATGAGGTTCTTATAGACCCTGAATTAGATGGTAAATACATCCTGTTTTTTTTTTTTTTTTTTTTTGGGCAATAAATTCATTTTTTATGATTTATTGTACCTTTTTTGACTGGGTTAAGTCTCTCGATATAACAAATGAAGTTCTGGATTTTATAAAATCTTTGATTATATGTTTTACTTCATTTGAATATCTGCATCAGAAAGTGTTACTATATACCTCTTACTTTCCTGGTCGCTATCTTAACCTAGCTCTTTTATGCTCTTGCAGACTCGCTTGATGACGACCATAGTCAGAGTGTTTTAACATCTGACTCTGATTCCTCCTCAGAGGTTATCAAAAATGTCACGAAGGCGTCAAAGCAGTCACATGAGACGACTGAGGCTGAAGTTCCTCATCTTAGTGATGCTGTTCGTAAACTTTTGGGTTCAGATAAACGAGCAACGAAAGACAAAACTTTCAATTTTCATCCTGAATTAGTGGGATGCTGGAATGATGTCCTTAAATCTGGTTTGGATAAAGAGGAAAAATTGCGTATGATTGATACATACCCTAATAAAGGTAATTGCCCTCTTTCTGCGCCGGTTCTTAATCCAGAGCTGATCCCTCTCTTACATAAGACGGCGCGTTTTCGTGACAAATATCTTTCTAACGACCAGGACATGTGTGGTCGTAGCCTTGTAGCCCTTGGTATGGCTATTTGCAGCATTTTTAATGACAATTCAGAGCCTGTGGATAAGGATGAGCTCCTCCAACTTCTCTGCGACTCCAGCAGCATGCTTTGCGAACTAATGTTCCAATTGTCTAAATCTAGACGTTTTCAGCTTTATTCTCAGGTTGACGAGAAAAAGAAGACTGTCCTCGAGGAGGCTGTCACTGATAGTTTTCTGTTCGGCGAGAATCTGGAGAAACGAATCAAGGATTCCAATGTATGCGAGAAAACTGGATTATCTCTAAGATCTCAGTCTTCAAAAAATAATTCTGTTAAACCTAGAAATTTTTTAAACTTCAAAAGCCCGTCTGCTCCTCGGAGTCAGTCAAATCAGGCGGGCTACACCCGGTCCTCTTTCAAACAGAACTTCCAACGGGGCAATACGGTATCGACTCGCTCTCGCACACGGAATCATACTCCTGCAGTTCAGGCCAACCAAGCCCAGTTCCACCCTCCTGCTTCAAAGTAGAGGTGAGTGTTATTGCTGGTCGTCTTAAACATTTTTCACAAGCCTGGTTAAAGATAACCTCTGATTCTTTTATTCTTGAAACTATTTCTGGATACAAAATTCCATTTAATTCTACACCAGTTCAATCATTTATTCCAACCAATGATTCTGTTTGTCTTAATAATAAATCTCAAATGCAAGATGCTTTGAATGATCTTTTATCTTTAGGCGCAATTCAAGAATGTAACCCAGAAGAGGGTTAATTTTTATCTAGTATCTTTTTAAATCTAGTATCTTTCTAAAAAGAATGGGAAAATGAGATTTATTCTTAATCTTAAGGAACTTAATAAATTCATAGAGACAACTCATTTCAAAATGGAGGATTTTAGAACTGTTTTAAAACTAATGGTAAAAAATTGTTTCATGGCTCATTTTGACTTGAAAGATGCTTATTTAATGGTACCAGTCCATCCAAAATTTTGGAAATTTTTAAGATTCACCTGGAATAATCATCTTTATGAATTTGTTTGTCTGCCCTTTGGTCTCAGTACTGCCCCGTGGGTTTTTACAAAAATCATTAAGCCTGTGATCAGTCACTTAAGGAGCTTAGGCTGGTCATCTGTCGTTTACCTCGATGATTGGTGGTTATTAGGTTATTAGGCTTAAATTTTGATCTTTGTTCCCAAAATGTAAAAATTTCTAAAGATTTTTTAGAATCTTTAGGATTTATTTTAAATGAATCAAAAAGTAATTTGATACCATCGACTTCCTGTACGTTTTTGGGCTTCTCTTTTAATTCACAAGAAATGTCCATCCAATTAACCGATCAAAAAAGATCTCACATTCATGATCTACTTTTAAAATTCCAAAAATCAGCTGTCTGTACCATACAAGAGTTTTCTCAGCTAGTAGGAAACCTAACTGCAGCTTGCCCAGCGATCAACTATGGATGGTTACATTCAAAGGCATTTGAACGTCAACGTTATCTGGCTCTTCTGGATTGTGGAAACAGTTACGATAGTGCTACGCAAATTTCTCCTTCTTTGACTTCAAAGTTCAAATGGTGGACAGATAAAATTCTTACTTCAAAAAATTTTATTTGTAATTCTAAATATTCCATTACTATCTTCTCTGATGCTTCATCTACCGGTTGGGGAGTTTTCTGTGATGGAAAAGTGTCATATGGACATTGGAATTCTTATGAAAAAAACTTTCATATTAATTACCTGGAGCTTCTTGCAGCCTTCTTTGGTTTAAAAACATTTGCATCTGATTTAAATGACTGTGAGATCTTGCTATGCATAGATAACTCAACAGCAATTGCGTACATTAATAAAATGGGTAGTACAAAGTACAAATATTTAAATGATTTGGTTTATGATATTTGGTCCTGGTGCGAGGATAGGAATCTCTGGATATTTGCTTCTTACATCCCTTCAAAGGATAATATAGAAGCTGACCGAGCATCTAGAGTGGATAATATCGACACTGAATGGGAACTGGCTGATTGGGCTTACCAAAAAATTATCAATTCTTTTGGTAGACCAGACATTGATTTATTTGCTTCTTCTTCCAACTTCAAGTGTAAAAAATACTGCTCATGGCATCGTGACGCTTATGCATTTTGTATAGATGCATTTACGATCAACTGGAGCCATTTAAACTTTTTTGCTTTCCCACCATTTTCATTAATTTTAAAAACATTAACAAAAATTCAATCAGATCAGGCTTGTGGAATTTTAATGGTTCCTGACTGGCGTGCTCAACCGTGGTACTCTCTCTGGTTATCATTACTAGCTTCAGATCCTATTATATTTCAACCCGACAATAATTTAGTCCATTCTCTTTGTAGACAAATTCAACACCCGCTATCTCACAAATTATCTTTGATGGCCGCTCTGTTATCAGCCAAGCCTTCAAACAAAGAGGCTTAAATGAAGATTGCATTTCTTTATTAAATGTTAATTAAATATTAATTAAATCAATTTCACTTTCAACATTGAAACAGTATTCAAAGCCAATTGCAGATTGGGCATTTTTCTACTCTTCTCAAGGTTTCGACATCTTTAACCCTGAAGAGGAAGTTATCATGACTTATTTAACCAATAAATTCAACGAAGGTTCCGGTTATAGTACTCTTAATACTATACGTTCTTCGCTTTCTCTTATATGCAATTGTAATATCGGTACAAACCCTTTAATATCGCGACTTTTAAAGGGCGCGTATAATTTAAAGCCATCTCGGCCTAAGTATGACAGAATTTACAATTTAGATCCCCTATTAGAAAAATTAGAAGCTCTAAGACCTTTAAATTCATTAAATTTAAGTGAATTAACTTTTAAACTGGTTGTCTTACTAACTATTATTACTGCACATCGTCTTCAGACGATTGCAATTATAAAAAGATGTAATATTAAAAAAAAGAGGAGATGATTATGAAATTGAGATTCCTGACAAAATCAAAACCTCGCGACGTGGTGCTTTCCAACCTCTTTTATTGTTACCAAAATTTAGAGCAAATCCGGACTTATACATAGTTAATACCTTAGAAAAATATATTGAGGTTACGTCACCATTAATTGCTAATACCTCAAATAATAATTTATTTATTACAATAAACTCACCATATCGTAATGCATCTAAAGATACTATTAGTCGTTGGGTCCGCTCTTTTTTAGTTAAATGTGGCGTGGGTGATAATTATACACCACACAGTATCAGACATGCATCAACTTCTGCTCTAAAGAAAGAAGCTGACTTGAGCATTATTAAAAATTTGGCAGGTTGGTCAGAAAAATCAAAAGTGTTCGAAAAATTTTATAATCGTCCTATTGTTACCGATAAAAATTTTCGCTACTTCTATCTTATCTTAATAATACATTTTTGTAATAAAATATTGTTAATAAAATAATACTCCAATTGAATTTCAAGTCTAGATTTAAAACTACAATTCTATAAAGTGCCCAGCGGAGCGGGTGGGCAACAGCTAGTTTTAAATAAATTTTTGTCAGAATGAAAAAAATTCAATTTTTTTTTTTTTTTTTTTTTTTTTAATTAGTTATTATTTAGAGTCGGTTTTAACTGCTGTGGTCATATCGCCGACTTTAATTGTTGGGAGTGGTACGTTGGGGTCTTTTTGGGTTGTGAAAATCTTAATCTACGCGGCAAGGGTCGAATGTCAACCAAGATGATTTCGAAGACCAGCTTGGGATTCGAACCCACGCCTGGTCGATGAGCCAGTCCGAGGACCACTCGGCTAACATCACCGGTTAAATTCAAATCTTGTCAGTGTAAAAGTAATGAATCTCATTTATTGATAGAAATCGTTAATAACTTTATTTTCAATCCATGATGGTATCTTACTATCTTGTATTACAAAGACGATTATCTTACATTATAAACATTAATATTATAAAGATACTGATCACCGTCAGGCCAGTAATCTGAATTTTCCCATAATTTGATAATAATTATTTTAATTCATTTCTTAACAGTTATTGTTGTAATAAACTTATTGACATTAAATAGTAAGTAAAGATTTATTTTTAACTTGTCAAAACGGAATTAATGCTTAATCACAATGATTAATCATCAAAATACTTATATCTTTATAATACTATTTAATATTTACATAATGTTAATTTAGTTATTCAGTAAGTCGTAAAAAATACTCAATGATTAATTATTGCTCATTAAAAAAAATATATATATATATATATAATGACTAACACAGGGTCTAACTAAAATATTGATAGTGTATTCAATTTTTTCACTGAATAAATTGAACATTTTAAACAATGTTTTAACTTGTTTAACCCCAAACTAAAAAAAATTCATAAATAAAATTAACCATACATTATAACTTATAATGAAGTTTAGACGCATTTATTTTTATACACAATGCGTACAATCAATAATTCTATTGCTCAGTTCTACCGAGCCCCGAGAATTTTAAGTGACTTATAAATAAAAAAAGTTTGCGTTGTTGCGATAACGACGAACGTGTGCCGGCACGTGTCACATGTCTGTCATGCTCTGTGAATTCGTAGGTTGTGTCGTCGCATTTTTAATCCACCCTCCACGGAGATATGGCCGAGTAAACCCCCAAGACCTGCTGCTCCCCGTCAACAATAGACATTAGACTCATATTAAACGGACGCCGCACTGTAATAGTTCACATTTACATAGCTTTGACACTTATTTTTTTTATTACCTCAATTAAAAAGAAATATCGGTTATTTAAAAGTAAACTAAACATTTTTTATGTAACTTTATTTTATTACCCGGATAATAAATTGAATGATAAGTGTCTATAAAAATTATTTTTAAAGAAATGATGTTATTTATACGAAAAATAATTAAAGTTAACAGAAAAATTTCCGTTATTAGCGTATTAATTTATTTTTAATTTATATAAATACGAGTTACGTTTAGTAGTGACTTATTATAAGTAATAACTTTATTACAAGATTCGTCAGTGGAAAAATTGAAAATGGTGAATTATAAAATTTTAAGCTTTGCAATTTTTAACATTTCTTTTATAGGTAAGTATATTTTATTTTGAGGTATCAAAAAATTAAAAAAGTATTTTACAGTAAAAAAAGTAAATTTCCTTTTCTACTTTTTAATAGAGATCTTTAAAACATTACAGTTCACTGAAAAATGTTATCATTGCTAAAATTCCTCGCTAATATCTAAAAATAACTTAAAGTTTACATACAAACTGATAAAAAAATTATTTGATTCAAGAGCAAAAATTTTAATCTTAAAAAAATAATTATCATGTTTTTCTCTTTAATGAAGTTAATTTTTTTATCAGTGCACCGACACATGCAAATAACTATTTCGAAAGTTTGGTACACGGAAAGAACAAGATGACACTGGATATCATCCGAGATTATACTGAGTGAAAAAAAATTTCAGATAGTAGCTAGTATAATCCAGATTACATTTAGTATAATCCAGATAGTAGCTAGTATAATCCAGATTACAACGAGTATAATCCAGATTACAATGTGTATAATCCAGATATCACCCAGTATAATATGGATTATACTAGCTACTATATAAAATTTTTTTCATCTAGAGATATCACTGATTATAATCTGGGATAATATCCAATGTCATCTCATTCTTTCCGTGTACGAAAAACGAAATATTTTTTCATCAAAAAAATTTTTCTTTTTATAGTCATTCAGCAAGCTTGTGGTGAACTTATCGAATGTCAAAGTGATTCAGACTGTTTAGGTGGCGCTAGTGACAATTGCAAGAAATGTGCAAATACTTGCTTTTTGACTTGTGATCATCCAGAAGCAATAACTGATGTACTTTGTCTCCGAGTAAGTGCATACTCAAAAAAACTTGGAAAATAAAAAATTTCACACCTTAGAATGCTCATTTAACTTTAAAAAAAAATAAATCTCGATATAAATTTAATTTATTGAACTAATAAAATTCTTCCCTTATTAAACAAAATGATTAAAAATGATTTCACAATGATGAATGCCTCTTAAGAGATATGATTTGAAATGATTTACATGATTTGACAGGATTAAAAATAATCAGAATAGAAAAATAATCATTTTTAACCATATCAAATCATTTTGTTTAATCAGGGTTTGTTTAAGAATTTTTTTCTTGATTTCAGTTTATTTTTTATTGTTCCAGTGAGACTTTTTAAGACTAAAAACTACTTGACGATGGCGTGTAGAGAGTACAGTACTACCTTAAACCCTTTTGCGTTATATCAAAAATTCAAGTATCTAATCACTTTTAATTCATATTGTTACAGGATTGTCATTTAACTTATTGTGAATGTGAACCTGGATACTACCGAACGTTCGATGGAAAGTGTGTCATAAGATCTCAGTGCTACAAAAAACGACTATTATCTGTCAAGGCACTGAAATCGCGGAATATCGCCCAATTGATGTACGGTTTTAATTCATTGTCAAAACCAAAATCTTATGAGTCTATAATTGACTCGGATTCAGTAATTCGTGAATGATAATGTATAAGTTCATTTATAAACGAATTAAGTATTAAGAAATTTTTTTAATTAATTATAAAGAATTTAAACTACGTAATTTGTGATTAAAAACATAAAAAAATCATTAAGCCAATTGTTTTTTTTTTTTTTTTTTTTTGCTAAATAATGCAATACCTAAAAGCATATGGACTGAGGATTCATGGATGGTTGATCATTTTTAAGGATATCAACGTGTCTGTCTTGGGGGTTGCAGGTGCTTCGTCACTTATATCCTTTGCGGATTCATGGTTGCGTGATTACTGGGGGCAAGTCTTCGGGGGTCGGTTGGTATTCAAATAAACTTACTACTTCAACCTTAAGACTGTCGAGGTTCTTACCGCGCGCGCGCGCGCGCGTGTGTGTGTGTGTGTGTGTGTGTGTGTGTGTGTCTAGATGGGAGAATATAGAATATAGAATAGCTGAAGACACGTGCTAGGATGCTCCGTTGGCTTGGTGTAGAAATATATTAACTCCGCTGGCCCAGGGGGTGCAGATAAATTTAAATTACTTTTAGTGTTTTGAAATACTCGTGACATGTGCCACAGCAAGGAGACACGCTCTGATGATTTCTAGCTACCCTGCAGGTTTATCTGTAAGTCCGAACGTTAACTCAATGGTATGTCTTGGTGGTCGCAGGTGACACGTTGGTGGCCGAAGCAGGTGACCGCTCTGCAGGTTACTTTAATGAAAATGACAACAAACTTTTGTGTTAGTGACTCGTTCTTTTTTTTTTATTTAATATGAAGTTATATCGATATATACATTTGAATTGCTTCTAGTCACAATAATACAAAATTTTATACATCTAATCATTTATATAAATAATTAAATTTCTTAAGATGATATTAAGATAAAAGCCCCCATTATTTACACTAAGAGTGACCATGAATATTTGAATTTTTTTTATCGTGTTTCAAATCAATATTGTCAACTTTTTTTTTCATAGGACACCTTAATCATTATTTTCACTCATGTAATTTAATTAATAAACTTTAATAGCAATAAATTTGATAATTCACTGCGAATCCAATACAAAAAAAATTTACTTGAATCAAGTAAATAATTTTGAAGAATTTTATCTTTTTGATTTGAGTAGAAAAATTTTTAAATCAAGACATTTTTCTTGGCTTGAATAAATTTTATTTGATTCAAGAATTTTTTTCTTGATTCAAGTTAATCTTTTTTTTCGGTGAAGTGTTTTAACAAAACATACATAAAGTGTTTTATTCCAACTTTGAAGCATTGTAGTCACTTTTAATACGCTTCCTCGTGTTTTAATTTCCTATGTTAAATACCCATTTGTAGTCACTTTTAAAACACTTAGATCTACAGTGTTTTTATATCAACTTAAACTTAAAAATCAACAGGACGAATGCATGTATTATTGACAGCGAAAAAAATTCAATCAGCCGATTATTGACAATAATCGGTCAACTATAAATAATCTAAAATAATTTTACACAATGCAATGACATAAAAAAAACATTGAGAAATCTGGATTTGAAAATAAGGTCTTTCTTAACAATATTGTTAAGAAATTACAAATGTCTAAGCAGATTTGGCCTACTTAAAAAAATGAAATTTTTTGCGGTAAATAGTTTATACCTTAGAATTAAATTTTACTATTTTCAGTAGATTTCATAGAAATCTAACTATTTCATTTGTCCTCATGGTAGAACTTTTTAAAAATTTCACTGTTTTTTAACTCAGTTCATCGAGCTGGTTCAGAAGATACATACAGTTCAAAAATTTATGTATGTATATATTAGGGTGTGCCAAAATGTAACTTCCGTGAAGAACCTTTTAAAATTGGAATTTTGAGTTCCGCTTTTAACAGAGACTGTGTTTGGAGGTTTTCTGAGATATTTTGGGGTGATACGATAAATTCGATTTTCATAGAATTTTTTAACAGAAGCTTAGTTTGGAAATTTCCGCTGAAAATTTAAAATTTGGCCGGAAGTGCCCAATTGAATCTCTTGTTAAAAATTCTATAAAAATCAAATAGATCCTCTCACCCTGAAATATTTGAGGAAATGCCTAAACATAGCTGCTGTTAAAAGCGGAACTCAAAATTCGAATTTTAAAAGGTTCTTCACGGAAGTTACATTTTTGCACACCCTAGTATAATATATATACGATATAACGTGGCTTGTCCGGATGATAGAGTCTTTAACTTATAATGGATCTTTTCCAAACTCATCATACTTAATTTTCAGATGAATCAATAGTCCAGTTTAAATTTAAGCTCAATCGGTCAATTAGTTCATGAGATATAACATTTTATAGTTGTGAAAATGGTGAAAATCCAAACTTTTACTTATTATTTCTTATATAACTTTTGATTAAAAAAATTTATAAAAATTCTGTCATCTTCATCTTAAAGCTTTTTTAATAAACTTTATAATTTGCATATATCACTTTTATAATTTAGTCAGAAATCATATATTTGAAGTTATAGTTTAATGTAATTTTTTTCTTGCAGTCGTTTCTAGTAGGTTACATTTTTTTTTTTTTTTTTTTTTTTTTTTTTTCAAGTCAGTCTATCATTACACAGATTTCTGTACCACTTATGAGGTACTATGTAATCGGACGCGTTCCCTTTGTTTTACATGACGGATCCCCAGTAGGCCTATACCATGTTGAAATTACTAATACAATTTAAGATGGATTCAAAATTTTTTTTTTAATTATCAAATCTACACTGATAGAAGAATTTGTTTATAGTTAAAAATATTTGTTAATATTTAATAAATCATTTATTAGAGACCACTTTTTAGTATTAAATAAATATTTCTTAATATTTAAAATGATTTATTTGTATTTAATAAATCTGATATTCATTTATTAAATATTAATAAATCTTTTTAAATACTAAGAAATATTTATTTAATACTAAAAAGTGGTCTCTAATAAATGATTTATTAAATATTAACAAATATTTTTAACTATAAACAAATCCTTTAATCAGTGTAAAGGAGAAATCTACTGTCATTTCGGCTGCCGAATGGCACTTTTTTAATTTTTAAAATATGTAAAATTGTCATGAAATATCAAAAGTTGTGATTATTAACGGATTTTAGTAATGAAATAATAAAATTAAATAGGGTGTCTCTATAGTGGGGGCCCTGACAATAACAGGGACTTCTACTTTAGTACTCGTACTCATAATCCGTATCAGTTGTAGATAGAGATAGCCATTTTAATAACTCAACTAACTTTTCCTCATTTTCCTTAACAGTCTTCTCAGGCGTTAATGACGCTGGCTGTTTGCTATGATTGGGGTCGTCGAAATTAATATTAAAGAGACGTACGCATTCTCCGGTACGGATTCTGATTCGACCTTCTGGGCATTTTAATAGCGGAACATCCCATAGACTTGCAAATGATAATACAACATACCAAAGACTGATGATGGTGACTATAGATGTGATCAAAAAGGTGATTTTGAAGTTATCCATTATCGATAAGCCAAACCTGATAATATTTAGTAATTTTAGAAAAATGGATTTAATTTTATCTGCTTCGTAAGCCAATTAAAAATTATTTTTTTAGCTAACTTACAACTTACCGAAAAAGAGACTAATTTTGACAACTTGAAATTATCATACGCATTTTGCTCAACTGATTCCGAAAAAGATTCATTTGATTGGAATTGGAAAAAATGAAGAAATCTTCGTTAATCAGAGTTCGCTCACTAAAAACAAAAAAAAAAAAAAAAATTACGGTCTTCACAAAAGTCAACGAAATGGTAATTTTTATTAGTTTAAAATTCGTTTAAGACCCAGCATCATTTTTTCAACAATTGAAAGTTTTAATTTTCATCATAAGATTCGGCAAAAGTCTTGCTTTGAAAATTTCACAGATTTTATAGAAAAAGACAATTTTTTATATAACAGAATAAAAAAAAATAATAAATGTCGATCACCAAAAAATTTTCAGTTTTTTCTGAAATCCAGAAGAAAGTCGTTGAATATGGATCCGTTTGAGTTTTTTATAGTTTTTTTAAACAACATTAAAAAAAAAAAAAAGCCTAACTTTAAGGTAGTTGTGTCATGGTACAATATTGTGAAAAAATTAGAAGTTATACGCGCCACAAAAGTATATGAGCTTTTAGCTAATCAATCCATAATTTTTACGCAAGACTGTACCCGTAGAGACGCAACCCATACACGAAAAAAAGTAAACTGTAATATTCACTCGGATTCCGGTTAGTTTTTATAGTTTCAAACAGTAAAGCGGACATTGGGGTGGCAAAAATGTAAATATTATAGAACTTAATGTAGAAAGTATAAAAGCCACAATTTATAATTTAATATCCAAAATAAGTAATTAGTAGTTGTCACTATAGTAAATAACGACTCTTTTATCTTTAAAAATTACAGTTTCAAACAGTAAAAATTGCCATTTCAATATATAGTCCATATTATGAAGAGAAGGAGAACTCAGATGAAAGAGAAGGGGGTCTCACTCTGGGAGAATTTAATATTTCAAACAGTAAAAATTATACTTTTAAAATATACATTTTACCAGTCTAAGCAAGTCAATAATTACAGTTTGATTTTTAGCGTTGCGTTTAAAATTTACCATTTTACTTTGTAAATATTGACGTTGCTTGTATTAGAAATTGACTAACTTTATTCTATACTTTTTACATATCATAACATCATTTTTTAGGTACGAAATGATAAATATTAAAGTCTGAATTCTTAATTATTATACTTTAACATTTTAGACATTTACATGGCGAATATTACTGTTTGAAATAGTATTTTCTTTCATGTAAAGAGTAAATTGTAAGGTTTAAATTGTAAATATTACAATGTGAATAGTAAAATCATGATTTTACTGTTTGAAGTGGTAATTTATAGCAGTTGATCATTACTTATTATAAATCGACTGTTATTTATTACAGTTTACTTTTTTCCGTGTACAATTGATCCTGTCCGACTCCTCATTCGAGAGCAAAAAGTACTTCGAGAGCAAAATTTACAAAAAGTACATCAAAATTTCAAGTTTAACTGCAAATAATATAAAGAATGATTTTACTTAATAAAAAATTTAATGATTCATTAATTGATTAAAAAAAACTGTACGTTTTTTTAGTTATAAAAACTTTATTTCTAATAAGCAAAAACGTGACGAGATATTTTAAAAGTTGATCTGAAGGATCAAGCAGGTATTTAGTTTCTTAGGAAGTAAAACCATTTAGCAGAATATTCTCATTACTTACCATAAATGCATTTATGGTAAATGTCATTTTTTATAAAAATTACTTTTATTGTCAGTGCTTGAATGTTAATGATTCAATTAAAATTTCACAATTAAATTTTGATGACACTCAAGTACACACACGCACATCTGACTAGCATTGAGTTTGTCAATGGAGTATACGAAAAAACACCAGCTTACTGTAATTTATGTAACCACAATTAAAATTACCGGGGACCTTGTAACTGTTGTTAATGACGTTACGATGATTAAAGAAAAGTGCTGAATTTGATGATATTTTTTAGACCAATTAAATACCAAGAGAAAGTTTCTGGGAAACTGAGACAAGTCTAGTTTGAAATTCTTGTCTAAAACTCCACCATTTTAGATAGTATTGACGTTATTGTAATTTTATTGTAATTTTTAATCAACTATTTTTCAATTTTGTTTGAATAGAATTGACAAGAAACACTTGAATATATTAATATTATCAATAATCTATTTATAAAACAAAAAATGGGTAATAAAATGATCTAAAATAGTTATTCTTGAGTATATTTGTACATTCTAATTTATTTCAAGAAGCTGAATGTTATCATTATGCCAGATTATCAGTTGAATCGTAATAAAGAAACACCTGATGTGGTCTGAAAATAACTAGAGTAGAATAATGACAACAAACTTTACATATCATCTACTTTGTTTAACACTTATCATACATTGACGAGTAATATATGAATAATTGTGTAAAAAAAGAGTAAGTGAACTTCATTTTTATTTAAATTTACCTGCGTCGTGAGTCGATTAACTTGATAAGATATGTGCTCACTTGATTACTCATCCTTTGTTGTTTTTAATTTACGATACAATAAGATTAAATCATTGTTTAACGGTCTCAATTTTATAATGTCAGGACAAGGATAAAAATTCAATGAAAACATCGCAATCATCATAATTAAAAATGCAATGACTTGGAAGAATTTATTTCAACAAGTTTCTGATAATTATTACAAAGTTTCTGAATTGGCACAATTACACAGTGAGAATTTTATGGTAACCCATGTAGAAAAATATTATATTGGACTATAATCTGAATATAATAATTTGTGCATATAATGAAATGTAATCAGATTAGATTACAATATAATCCATTATAATGCAGACCAAAAATTGTTTTTTGAGTTTACAAAGTTAATATTATATACTACTTTTTGTAGTATTTTTTATTAAAAATATTTAAATCAAAATGCTGTATCGTCGAAAATGCTTAGCCTATGGAAACAAAATTTTTTCTTCATACCTCGGTTGAAAGTACGTACTTTCCTCTCTAATGGCAGGAAAGAAAGTTTAACATTAACTCCCTGTGAGAAGTACACGCGCGCCCTCTGTAACGGCGGGAGGAAAGAATTTCTCATGCGTAATTACACTTGTAACTAGGGACTGTTTATTCCGTCACTATAGCAAATTCTTAACCGCTGTAATTTCTATTGCTACCTCTAACCTTAAAAATATTTATCAATGTTGTTTTGTCATCTGTTAAATAAGAAAAATTTCTGAAAATAATGTTCCTACCAGTAAACTATCATCAGAATACTCATCTAAAAATTTTAATTTGAATAATCAAGTTATGAATTATCAAAACTGTATACTCAGTGGAGATATAATTTTTAACTGCTCCAATATCAAGTTTGAAAACTGTGTATTTTATGGAAGGATTATTAATAATTACGATCATTCAAGAGAAAATTGAAACGATTAAAAAAAATGCAATAAGAGTTTTTCGCTTATAATATGTTTTGTTTGATAAATTTTATAATAACTAATATAGTTTGTTAAACTAATGAAAATAAATACATCTTTGAAAAAATAAAATTAATTTATTTTTAAAAAATATGACCAGACTTGACTCTTCGAATGTATTTGATGCCTGCCCCCACGACCAGCAGCACTCGCTTCGCTCGTGCCGCAAATGTCGGGGCAGGCATCAAGACATACTTATCTGCACTTGAAGTTAAAAAAAGTAAAATTGATAACGTACTTTCGACCGGCTATGAAGAAAAATCGTATACACTACACAGGTCGAAAATTCAACTTTCGGCCCTAGTAGTGTAATATACTATTTTTTAGAGTGTGGTGTGCATCAGGAATGAGCTTGAGTCTTATACGGAAAACGATTGAGGTACCAGCGGGTAATAAGGCCTAGCTAAGGGAGATTTTAAAAAAAATCGAAAATATTGCATTTAATTATTACAATGTATCATTAATTTTTAAATTAATCCATTAGCTATGAAATATAATGGAGTAATGGTAATTTTCACCATAAGCAAACACAAAATTAAATTTTTTCAAAAACCTTGCGAATACGCCTTATTTTACTACGGTAGGGTAGTAAAGCCTGCGAGTTGTACATACTGGAAATAGTTACACTATACTTGATAAAATTGGTACTAGAGATCAATCATCACTTAAATTGAGCAACAATACTTTTTAAGATATTGATAAAAATTAGAGCAATGATTATAAATTATTAAATATACAATTATAAAAAATGTTTACTATTTACTCAAATCGTTTTTTAGGAATTCTTCTGAGCTACTTTAGCATATGATGGATGATGAAATATTGAAGACAAGGAACGTTGTATCGGGACTCTATAAACTTGTAGCGACATTTCTATGCTAAACGCTTCTATTGGAGAAGTCTTTAGCAGAAGCAGTTATTTTAAATAGCATTTCTATCACGTAGGCCTTATTACCCGTGGGTACCTTAGATGTGGCTAGAAAAATTTCAAGTTTTGCTACGTTCTATAATAAACCCGTAAACAGTCAACACTATAATAACTTTCCTGAAGTAACCCTGCTGAACCCTTCAAGGAAAAACAATAAGTAAAAATGTAGACTCTATTATAGTAATCATAACTAAAGAAAAAAAAAACTTAATTAGATTACATCACAGAAATTCGAGAAACGTTTCGGAGCAGTTCAACTTGTTGATATCGAAGGAAAAATTCGAAAGTAAAAAATTCTGTTCGTTGTAAATTTATTAATATTTGACAATATCAATAAGAATGCTTGATAATAGATAGAATTGCGTGTATTAAGTAAATACAAATAATCAACATTGCATCTCCATATATATGACTGATCAATATATCGTTTTCCGTCATTTAAAGAAAAAAAAACTCACAGCTGTTACTTCTCGACGTCAATGAAATTTCACAACATGACATTAAGTTTAATATTGAAAACATTAATCTCAATCTCTCTGATATCATGTGTGTATTTATGTATATAATTATAAGAGATACTGACAAAAATTATTTATTAATATTCTTTCTATGTAAGTAATCAACTGCAAATCTGTAAATCTGCCCGGAAATTGTGCAACTCCTTGTACAGGTGGCAAACATGATATTTGTGTCTCCTGTGCCAATAATTGTAAAAAGACGTGTCAGGATCCGGATGGCCCAGATGCTTGTTCTGCTGTGAGTAATTTATAAATAAAATTTTCGTTTGCATGAAACCTTTTTTTCAAACTACACTTTGTATTGTCACAATAAAACTACTTTTGAATCTAAAATGAAATTATCTATTTTCAGGAATGCAAATTAAATTCATGTGAATGTCAACCTGGTTACGTCCGTGGCCCTGATAAAAAATGTATATTACTTCAGAATTGTCCCGTAAACTTTTTTAAAATTAAGTCAAAGTGTCCACCTTGCATGGGTGGTCTTCATGACAAATGTGTTGCATGTGCTAGTAGATGTCCTTTAACTTGTAAAAGTTTACCAACTCCCGCTGTCCATCGTTTTTGTACACGGGTATGTGATAAAATTACACTATCCCTCTGGAATGAAAATTACTCTTGGAAAAAGTTTATTTCAATTATTAATGGGAAAAATTTCCCGGATAAACTGGTCAGTGTTTTTTTTTTTTTTTTTAATAGAAATGAAAAAATAATAGTATAATTTTTTTTTTTTTAATTTTTATAAACGATTTTTTTTTGATAAATTTTTTCTATTATAATTCATTTGTCAAGAAATTCTAAAAATTGTAATATGAAAGTAAATTTTAGTAACATTAAATTTAATTACTTAAGGTATAACAACTACTTTAAGTAATTAATTTATTTCAATTAAACGCTATAATGCTAATAATTTATTATTTTTCATTTTTCACTCCAGAATTTACCGCCAAGTCTTAAAAACAGTATGATTAATTCATTGTATTGTTGTTCATATCCATAATTTATCAATAAAAAATAATAGGTTCACAGTTTTGTGGAAATATTTATTTGATGTTTATTTAAATTTTCACAACGTTTCGTCGGTTTTCCGACTTCCTCAGGTGCTAGAACAATTAAATACAAAAATTACTTTACAATCATGTTTGTATAATTACATTACAAAAACATTATCATAACATTGTACCATTTAGACAGTATAAACTTAACTCGAAAATTCAATTTATGACTAAGTCTAAGGATATAACAAAAACACATACCTCAATTATTAAACATCAATTGTTAACATCATGTCAAATGAATATGATTAATATTAAAATTTGGTTCAAGTTCCAACCCTTATTAAAAAAAAAAAAAAAAAAAAAAAAAAAAATTCAAAACGTGTCAAATTGAATCATTTTTAATTGCTTTGAACCATTTCGAATCGTTTTGAATCTTCTTTTTTAATGAGGGAGAAAAGTCAAATATTCAGAAAAATATGATTAATTCACACACGTAAACTTGAGAAGAAAAATCTCCAAATTTACTTCGTATGCAGAATGTTTTATTTTATTACTCTCGTATTCCGAGTGAAAAAAAATTAAAATTCACTCCCGATTTCTTAGAGTGCAATCACAATAGAAACAAATTTTTCAAAATAATTTTTTTTCCAAGCTTTTGTTCACATTTATTATTTTTTTTTCTCTGTTGTAGCCTTGCAAAAAAAATGCATGTGAATGCGAAAACGGATATGTACGCGACAATCTTGGCTGGTGCATTAAATCTGAATACTGTCCGAACTTAGACGATGATAGCAGTTATTATGATGATTATTATTGACAATTTCGTTCATTTTGAAATTTCATTTGGAAAACTGTATTTAGAGACATTTTATTTGACCGAGACTATAAATAGTTAAAATTTAGAATTAACATCTAATACAAGTGATTTAATCTGAAGAAAGGTAAATTGAAACCAGATTAGATAAAATCTGTCGCCGCAGGTACTAATCTTAGAGGTAAAATAGAAGAAAAGTGTCAGTGTCTAAAATAATAAAATCATTATAAATAGTGTTACTGCATAAACATAATAATACGACTGGCGTACTCTGGCACGCGCTTGGCAGGTGTTTATATTATTCTAGCTATTTAATGCTACGCACTGCTACCCGCACGATTACAAAGATAAAATTCAACTCGCTGTAATTATTATCGTCTAGCTTACGTATAACATGTGCAATCAACGGATTTTTAATTTTAACGTAGTTTTTTTTTTTTTTTTTTTTTTAATTTCGTAAAGCGTATTTTGGAAAACATTTTTCGATTTTACAGCATCAGTTTATTAATTAACTTAAAACTAAGAACAATTTATTAAGCAGAATTTATTAAAAAAAAAAAAAATAAACGATCTACATATTTATTGTATCACCCATGAATATTTATTGCAGTCACGTGGCGAGTACACGCTTACAACTTCATCCTAACAACAAACTTCCGTCACTTTTCCAAACCGGAAATGAATTAATGTAACTGATAAAACCAAAAAAGACTATTTTGTTTGTAATACGAATATCACACCTGGTGTTTTTTACATAACATAAATTTCTGACTTTTTGTAATTAAAAGGTCATATTGACTTTATTTTCGTGGAATTATTTTTATCCTCTATTATTTCATAATACAAAATAAACGAATTTAAGCTAATTATTGAATTGATTATCGCTTTTAATATTTGATACCTTCAAGAAAAAAAAAAGGAAAAAATTAAATTATATGATGTAAACTTGGCCCGTCATTGAGAAAACTGGAAAAATTTAAGTCTCAGAATGTAATTGTTATATTAAAATGTAAATATTACTTTCTACAAAGTAATTGAAGATAAAGAAAAAAAAATATTCTGGAGAAAAATTTAGAAAAATTCTAAATTTCCAAAATTTAAAATTTTTGAAAATCATCAAAAATGATGTTCAACATTGAATTCTTGGCTCATTTCTTAATCATTTAATACCTTTGATTAATTTGAATAAATACTGAAATTTTTAAAAGATTTTTTTTTTAAAGTTGAATTTCTTAATTGCGGTAAAAGAAATAATTTTATTTTTTCTCTTCCTGTTAAGTAAAACTAAAAGTAATTTTGTAATTTTGAGAAGTGAAAAATTTTTATTTATGACTAATTAATATTTAAATTGCGGCATAAATTGAATATTTATTTTATTATGTAAGTCGTATTTGCTCAATAAAAATCAATGTTTCGGAACAAAAAAATAAATTTTTTTTTCAATTATTATGTAAGCTAATTGCAATTACATTTTTTTCAAACAATCGAAGTCTATACTAATAAATGGAGAGCCCTTTTTTTGTCGGTTATACTGCGAAAACTACTGAGCCAATTGGAATAATAGTTATACCTCAAGATGCAGCGTGTTTCGGAGAAGGCAAAACAATACTCTAATTGAATTCCAAGTCTAGATCTAAAAATGCAATTATATAAAGCGCCCAGCGGAACACGGGTTCGAATCCCAAGCGGGTCTTGGAAACCATCTTGGTTAATATTCGACCCTTGCCACGTAGATTAAGATTTTCACAACCCAAAAAGATCTCAACGTACCACTCCCAATAGTTGAAGTCGGCGATATGACCACAGCAGTTAAAACCTACTCCAAATAATAATTAATTAGAAAAAAAAAAAAAAAACAAAAAAGATATAACAAGTATTTATAATTAAAATTAATCAATTACCCCTTATTTATTTTTTTTTCAACTTGCATAAAATTGAAATGAGTTGAAATGAGTAGTGTCGTTTCGTTGGTGAATTAAATTTTTTTGTTGTGTATTACACGACATACTCCTACTATATACAACTGTGTGTTATGTATATAGACATATGCAACATACAATCCGGTCGATCAACGGTATCAAGTTTTGGCAAAGGCCAACAAAGAACCCAAGACCTTAACTCCTTAACTTTTTTTTATACAGACCATTCATAATCATTAGCGCTATATGGTACTGTCGACCATGGTGACTTATTATGTCACTCATGTCCATTCATTATGGGTTTTATATATACAACAAATACAATTGAGAAAATAATAAAAGGTACCTTAAATAAATTTCATTTAATTTTTAATTATAATTATTAATCTTTCCGGCTCAATGATAAATTATTGTAATTTATTATCATTATTTTTTTAGGTTCATTATTTATTTTTTATAATCAAGAGACAGTAGTATGTTGTACTGAGCCTGCATCACAGAGTGATATAGCAAGGAACTACCGTGTCTCTTTGTATCGTGCCAATTTCTTTATATTTATGTCATATGTTGAGAAAAAAAGTGTATTATAATATTTCAAGAAAAAATACTTGAAGCAAGTATTTCATTTCTTTAAATACTGCCGACCGAAAATTTTGTCTAATTAAAGTAATGTTTAATCAAAATTATTGAAAATTCGAAGTCATTCAAATTACTTGCAACGAATGTATGTATAATTACAATATAAAATAGATGTTATTAAGAGCAATACCCTACTTGCATATATTTTTTCGTTTGATTAAGTCAAATTAACTGTTTTAGTTTGAAAATGAAATTTTACTTAAAAAAAGAGAGACTCAAAAATTATATATTATTTATTCTCGCCACTGGAAAAATCATCGTAAAATTTAAATATTCAAGCATTAAGAGGAAATTTGTGATCCAAATCAAAGATTCTTTCCAAAACATGATCACTATTTTTTGTTTGCCGCAATTAATTGTATTTAAATACAATCGCCAAATATCCAATTATGATTATCATAAACTTTCAATTATTGTAACAACAAAACCATACATGATAAAATTATTCGATCACAAGTAACAAAATTTGAAGGAATTACAAGTTAGGTAATTAATGTAAGTTATATGCAATTTATTTCGTTTACTACCGACTAACTAACTTTATTTAAATTATTGAAAATAGTTACCAATAAAATTTATAAATTTTGAACATTAATAGAAGTTTTCAAATATTCTGAGATGAGTTAAAGATGATATGCATCGAATATAATTATTGTCTGGTACTTAATTACTCGATCTCTCACTCTGATTAGGAAAATGTTAGACTACATGGCGCTATTAGACTATTGGCTGTCGCGGAACTATTAACTGTGAATACAATTTGTTTTACAAAATTAGCGCTTGTGTCATAAGGTAATTGATTAAAGTAAAGATTAAATATACAAAAAGTTCTTTCTGTAATAACATTAATCATATTTAAAACTTTTTAGTAATTTTATTAAATAGAAGAAATTATTACAAGTTATTTGCGTCAAAAAATAAATTTATTTATTTATTTATTCAAATTTGAATGCCAAAGCAAAAATCCAAATGGCAAAAATATGCCAGATGCAAAAATGCTTAATTAAAATGATAAATATTGAAAATAAGAAATTCAATTACTTAGTTTAATAGAAACTAGCAACCTTGCAGTTACCATGTGTCCGCCGTAACTTGTGAACTATAAATAAATAAAATTTTGCTTTATTAAATAACTTGTGTCAAATCGCACTTGAATTTTTTAAATATTGACGTCTAAAGATATAAGCTCATCCCGACGTTACATTAATCAAGAGCTTTTATTTAGGTACCTACATGCATTTTGATATATTTTTCTTATATACATATATGTAATATATAAAAATATGAAAAATTGATTGGGTACTCAAATGAAAGGTCTCGATGAGTTTATATCTTTAAAAATGTCAATAGTTCACAAGATACAAGGTCACTACTTAATTATATTTCTAGAAATAGAGCATTTTAGAATGAAGTCTAAATTACTTATCATCATAATTTGACTACCAGTCAAAATGATATAAAACCTTGAAAAGGCACAAATTCAATTCAAGTCAACCTTTGCAATAAGAGTAAATTTTACTAAAAAGAAAAAGCAATTTTATCAAATGATTATCCTGCACTGATAGTAGGATTCGTCTATATTTAAGGGATTATATCCAATTGTAATTTTGATTGGTAGTCTGGCACTCCGTTAACAACGGAATTTTCGAACGAAACTTGGTGTCGGATTCTACCGAATCTGTGGATAAGATCGAAATTTTTTTTTCTGCATATTTCGAATGTATATATATGTGTATATATATATATTCGAGAATATTGTCTGTAAATTTCAAAGTAATCCGGTAAATAGTTTCAAAGTAATGAGCGTATTTGTAAAGACCTCTCCGAGTGTTTGAAAGTAGGCGGAACCGTAACTTTAAATAATAGCCAAAACTTTAGATGCGTTTTTCTCGAAATGATGTTTTCAAAGTCGGTGAAGAATAGTTCTCCGAAACTACTTGACCGATTGACTTGAAATTTTCACAGAAAAGTCTTAGATACTTTTGTCAGGTAACGATCAAAGGAATAAAGTTTTTGATAAAAATTTCGATTTTTTAAGTCACTTTAAAGTGTAAATTTTCGTGCAAAAAAAGATTTTTTTTGTTGGGAAGCCGCCATTTTGTCTAAAATAAAAATTTTGACTATTTCTTCGATCATTACCTGTTTTTATCTATCCTAAAAGTAATCCTTTTGGTTTTTTTTATTTCAAATAATTTGGATCAGAGATATCTTCCTCACCGCCAGACACCTTTTTGTGGAGGACATTCAGGAGATCTTTTACAGGAACAACGGAACCCAATATTTTTATTAATAAAATATGAATTCTTAGAATACGTTAAATTCGCTAAATGTTCATATATTTTATGTATATATTCAATAAAAAGCCTCTCCAGAAAAAATTAACAAAAAAACACATTTTTTCGAACTTACAAGTGGATATAACCCTTTAATAAGCTTTATTAACTGTCAATAAATAATTTTTTCATATCATAGGATTTAATGAATATTTATTAAAATTTAAGAAAGTAAATAATTGTCTTCAAACAAATTAAATTATTAATAATTCATAAATCCTTCTATCAGTGTGTAGTCAAAATTTTTTTTGTTCTCTTGATAATATAGATTACTTAGAGTATCAATTAAAGAAAAAATAGTCAAATTTTTTTTCTTTAACCGGTGTTTTTATCAGCAAAAAATTTGAACAGTGATTTGTAAATTAAAGCTATTTCAAACAGGAAATTATACTTCCATTATCGTGAGTAAGCGCTCAAATATTTGCAAATGTGAATTTTTTATGTTCAACATTCAACCTGATAGACCATTTGTATTAAAATTTAATTGAAGTTTCCTTTTTACGGTAAATTGACATCAAAAAAGAAAAAAAATTTGTAATTTTAAATTTAAAAACGCTTGAAAAAATTGAATGTATTTTAATGTTCTTACGTAAACACCTACACAGTACGGTGCGAGTACTTGGCGCGATTGAGGCACACAGTCTGACGGTCGTAAGTCGTCTGCATCGTGCATAAACCAATCGTGAAGAAAAGAGAACGCGCTATACAACTACAACAGGGTATCCATTTCACGAGCGATGGAGACATCGCGAGGTACCTCGTTCGATTTCAAACCGTATGCTAATTTTCATGTACGAGTTTATACTGTGTGAGACAGAGGCTTGGTCTTAAAATGTTCTCTGTTTGCTGCAGAAAGACACTTAAGTGAGGAAATAACGATTTAGCACTTTTGTCGTTTAACTAACTCTTTTTCCTTGCAATCTAATGTCTGACGTCCGTCTATCAAATAATTTTAATAATTATAAATTTTATCTCATCAATGCAGAATGCCGTTTAAGTGTCATTTGTCATTATGAATTTAAAATATACACCTTGCTCATAAAAGAAATAAGTAAATGATAGTTTTTCACCTGCGCAGACTGCTGGCGCGTCGCCCGCATTTCTTACTGAATTTTTTTTAAATTTATTTCAACCTGTTCGATTATCTTCTTCCGATCAGAAGGCAAAAATAATTCGTTGGTAAGAAGAAAATCTAAAAAAAAAAAAAATTGAGTCAAATTAACAAATTACATTAATGAATACAATTCAAAGAAAGAAATTAAAACAAGCGCCCTCATACTTCCGGTCTGGTAGTAGGTCGAGTCACCGTTAGTAGGTATCCCCTTACAAAGTAGCAGGCGTACCAACGTTAAATTGTAGGCGTATAAAAATTCTAAAGACATAAGAAAGTGACAGCAATAAACAATAAACCACCTCGGGTATGTTTTTGGCGAACAAACAAAAAATTTATAATAAAATCACCGCATAAATTCGTTTAATGTCGAAATAAAGAATACGTCACTTTTAAAACGTCTTTTTTTTTCGCCTCATTCAGTCGGTGATTAATTTTAGTTTTATGTAAGCGAATGAAATTTTCTTAAATATTTATCGTTGTTTTTATAAGTCATTACGCGCATTTAATTTGTACTACAGAAAATAAAAGTTGGGAGAAAATAATGACAAATTTTTTTCAATTACAATATCTGCACAGAAAAAAAAAATTTATTTGAATCAAGTAAATAATTTTGAAAAATTTCATCTTCTTGACTTGAGTAGAAAAATTATTATATTAAGAAATTTTTCTTGGTTTAAGTAAAATTTACTTAATTTAAGAATTTTTCATGTTGACTGAAGACAATTAAACTCTTCAAAATTATTTTCTTGGTTCAAGAATTTTTCTCTTGATTCAAATTAATTTTTTTTTTTTAGTGTGGTGTCTTTGTGAAAAATTTTGAATGTGGTTAGAGAAATCAAGAAATTTTTATTGATACTTTTCGATTTTCTTCATTTCAAGTTTTTTTTTTTTTGCGAATTATTACTGAAAAAAAAAACACTCAAAATTTATGAATAAAGTTTTTTTTTTATGCAAAAAAAAATATTCAATACACACGAAATAATTCTAAGAAATTGAAAATTAAACTATAATAAAGAAAAAATGCATGTTTTGTAAATTTTTTTTAAATAAGATTTTCATCCTAAATACTTCAATGCGCATCGAATCACTCATAGTTGAGCAAGTCAAAACATCAGCACCAAATAAAGCGCTCACGTTGTTCGAAACAGACACTACTCAAAGAGTAAATCCAATTAGTATTTAATTTGAACTATCAAATATTTAAGTCAACTTTCTAGGTAGGAAAGAATTTTCTAACCACACGCCATCTGTAAGAGTTAATTGACACTAAACAAATTTTAGTCCATGAATTTACAGTCAGAATCTTGAAGTATTCTTAGTTTCTGATAGATCATCGAGTTATATAATTTATAATTAAGCTAGCGACAAGAAACTCGTAATTTTCGTATCAGTTTGGTGCAATGACACTACGTAAAATGTGAAAATGTTAAAAAATAGATTTTCACATTTTGTTACACGGTTTAAAAATTGAAAAATTAAAATTTCTCAAAAAATACGGTAAAATAAATGTTTTTTGATTTTTAAATATTTACCTACTTATATTTTTGAAACTAAGAATTTTAGCGATAAAAACGTGATCAATTTTGTATATTTCTATAAAAAATACTTGAAAAATTTAAACAACTCTCACTTTCAGTCAACAATAATTTACTCAACCCTGAAAAAACGTTCCAAAAGAATATTTTCCGAGCTCTTCTTATAATAAACGAGGGCTAAAGCCACAGAAGGGATAAAAGTAAAGCGTAGCTCGGAGCCAATATCGATAAGTTAGGCCGTGCGCTTAGCAAAAAACATTCAGAAAGTAAATACTTGTGTGAGTTTGCAAGAACTTACCCTCCCAAGCCCTCTTACAAATGTACTGCAGCATTACATTGTATAAATATGTTAGTTTTTTCATACAACATATACTTTTCCAATTTATTCGCATTCTCGTTACGCGTTTGTTCCTCCTCCATGTACTAAAACAGCGTTAAAGTATTACCCAGAAGATACTCTCAATACCTACTATACAACTATGCTACCTTCTATCTTTTACATACTCTCAATAGCAAAGGCTGAGCAAAAACACTTGGGGATGAAACTTACGAGATATTTTAAGATTTTATCTCGACCTTATCTTCGTAACGTTAGCTTGTACATTTTTTCTAGTAAATTAAATGGGTCTACACAGTTTGAATTTTACGATTGACTTAAGAATTTTTTTACTCAATCGTAAAAATAATAAAACTTTACTTACTTGAATGTATAAATCCTTATTTTTTAAATGCTCTTCTAAAAAATCGACAGCTTGAATAGTCTCACTAATTATCGGATGCTCCAGATCTCTGTCTAATTCCGATTGCCTTCTATTGACAACTGTTTCATAAATATCATCACTGTCATTGTAAGTATAAGTATTCGGGATGTTATTGGGTAGATGACTCTGACTGACGTTACAATTCGGATGATGATAGTTTTGCAAGTGAATGTTATTTATTTCAATCAGTTCCATAGCAGTCAGTTGATTATTTCTAGATTCACTGAACGCAGCTGCATGATCTACCGAAATAGGAACCACATTTTTATCCGTTCTCTTATTATATTCGCTGTTGCCTCGCTCCATCATCCAACGGAGTCGCGTTTTCTTCGGCCTTTTCATAAATAATATAGCCGGTAAATATTTCAAAAAAAAAGTGACTTTTTCACCAGCTTCTGCTGGTAAATAAAACTCTCCGATAACCAAAAATGATACCATTATAATTGGCACTATCAAATTAACTGGGTAGAACAACGTTTTCCGGCAAATCTTTATGTAAAATGTGATGTCAGTTTTTGTTGGAGCATTGGATTCTGAATATACATTCAAATATGCTGGCACTTTAATGATATCCCAGGTACCACTTTTGCTGTAATCTGATAGTGATACGTAATTTTTGTCGTCTAATAATCCAAGTGAGACTTGATCACCATTATAAATCAATAAGCCAAATTTCATTAAGCAAGTTTGTTGATCAAAAGGAAAATGCACATCTATTCCCCTTGCATGAACTTTGATAAAGAGCTGGTGGTACCCATTGCACATTTCTGTCTGAAAATATGATAATATTGCTTTTGTAACTGCTTCGTACTTCCCATCGGCACTGCAATCAAAAATTATTAAAATACGTATAATAATTTAATGTGAATTCTGATATTGATTATTAACAAACAGCAGAAGATAATTTATCAATTGACAAATTACTTATTGAAAAGAACGATATCAGGTTTCCAAATCTTATCGGGTGGCATTCTCAATTTTTGTATTCCTTGGTAGTGACTGGGATCCCACTGTAACTGATAGTCGTGCCAATGAAGTTCCAACCAAACATTGAATTTCATCACTTGATTTTTTTCATCCTAAAAAAATTTTCATTCAGAAAGATAGAGTTGTAGGCAAATAACTACTTGAGTAGTTTTCGATTATATTGTCACGTGATTCTAATTATCTAATAATCTCAGTAATACTCGCTTACTGTGAATATTGCAAATTACCTAATTAATTATCTGTTTACGGTAACATTTATTTTCAATAACATTAAAAATTATTGTCTTCAACGAACAAATAAATTAAAAGATAATAAATCATTAAACAATATAATTATAAGCATATAACGTCTCCTCATAACAAGCAACATGAAAAAGAAAAAGACATGGAGTAAAAAACGCAAACGATTGATTAATTGAAGTGGATACAAAGCAATAATAAAAAAAAATGAAATGATGATAGTTATTATGATTGTTACAATGATACGTAGCCTGTTAAAAATACTTGTGGCAATAAGTGTTGAATGAACAAATTCATGAGCGCACGTGCGATTGAGTTGAGTGGACATGATGCGTCTCATAACCAAGAATAGCATCAGTATATTAACTCTAAGAAGGCAGTGATAGTGCAAGAATTAACGTTAAAATAAATAAAAGTAATAACTGAGTAGGTGAGTCGATGCGCCAGTGCTCGAAGGACAGAGAGAGAAGATGAGTCCGATGATGGAGAAGAGGGAATTAAAAATAGAGATAAAAAGTACCAAGTGAGGAAAAAACATTAAAAATAAAGAAGGGAGAGAAATGCTGATGGGATTATAAGTAATGCGTTGCAGCACGTGGCCTCAGTGGTACACCACCTTCAACTCGTCAAACCTGTTTGGCACACTGCTCATGCAAGAGTGCGGGTGCAACAGCCCAAAGTACCACCAGATCGATTTTAATGTTAGCCTTGATAGAATCAAAATTGAAATTCTGTATTTGCATTTATAATGTGTAATTTACAATTATTAATTTTGGCTTTTGATGAATATTTTATTCATTTATGAGAAGAATTAAGTGATAAGTTATCAATTACTTGAGAGTACCCATCAATCTGTTGTTTTTGATATGATTTATCAAGGCATAGGATCGATATGACGTGTGCTAAATAGAAGGATGTCTCTAATGATTAGATGACAAACTTGTTCTAGATCGAGATAAAGACGCAAGTAGATTAATATAAAACAATAGGTAGATCAGATGATCAATGGCCAGAGTAAATGAACTAGACCCAAGATGAGTAGTAGTCTGAAGCAGAAAGTGTCAATGCTGAGTAAATGAGAGTTGTCGTGAATTCATTGGGCCAGATAATGTATCAGCCGGATCTTGATGAGGAGAGAGGAGGACAATAAAGACGAGATAATTGATGAGTTAATTGGGTTATTGCAGAGCTCTTGATGCTCGAATGATTTTAGTAGCTTTGTTGATCGACGAGTTGCTCAAAGTGTTTTTGAGAATTGGTGTAGCGACGGGTGATGATTGGTTCACTTTAATGTGCATCATGTGCTGGTAAAGCCTGGATGTAGTTAAGCGTCCTGATTGCAAGTACCAGTTATAGAAATCATAACATATTTATCCAGATATATCTCTGGTTTGAGTAAAAGAGAGCAGTGTACGTTGATTGGTACAAAAATGAGGCGAGGTGAATCGATTCCATGTTTGTTTTTTTGCTTGGTTCTACAACAACTAGATAAAACTCCACCCTCTCACTCTCTGCAATGTTGTGGAGCGTATATCCGATGGATCTTGTGGATACAAGCCGCGTCACTCTGTAGGAAGAGTCGTGACGACTAGAACACACTATCTTTTTCTCTCCTTCTCTCTATCTCTATCCAGCACTCTGGTTGTCTTTCTCTCGCGTTGTTGGATGTGGATATATAGATCGTGGAAAAGCGAGATATTATGCCGCAATGTGATTTACCGAAAGGATCATTTGACTTATAACTTTCATCTGTACTGTTAGCAGTGTAACGATAACCAGACCGCATTTTAAACGCAATTGTTGAGTTAACGTCCTGTTGGACCTGCACACTCACGTCAAATTGACCTACATCATCGACAACAACAATTCATAAATACATAAAACAGTATCTCATTTACCATTCTCCATCAAATACTCGACTATCATTTGGAATTTTCGTATTACGCCAACAACAATCATTCATACTTATTTGTTTCTCCACTGCGAAATCGTGAAAATATAAAATCAATCGTTGTCTGCCAAGTAAACATACTTACATTTTATTTCTACAAAAATTGTGCTAATCTATCTCATACTCATAACAATTCAATATTTCTTACTTGTAACAACAATGATCATTGATCAAAATCAATGTTATCGATAGCATTTGCATTACATTTTCCATCACACAATCGACATAATTTCGTTCATTGGAGATAGCATCGCCCATAAAAGCTTGACAATGATGTTTAATTATTGAATAACGACAAGATAAATCAAAGTTCAAATTTTCATATACTGGCTAGCTGACGTAAAATTTTTGCATCATCATCACAACAACATATTCGCAGATATGTATTCGCATTTGCAAATATTATGCATGCAAGCATGTATTGAGTATTGGATACACGGAGAAAACGATTTTCGGGTGGATCTCGTCCTCGAAAGCTGTAAAGTGGGACCCAGAAGTGATTTATAACCTTGGATGAATCATGCACGCCCGTAAGAAGGCCCAGGACAGCCATGTGTCGATGCCGGAGATTACGAAGATCCGTACCTGATACGAAACTTCTCAGCCAGTTCTTTGGTGTGTAGGTGTACGTAGTATGTGGGTGCGTATGTACCAGGATCACGGTCCACTAAGCGAAGGTGGATCGAGAGCCCGTTTGTTCGTTCCTCACTTTTTTATTCTTTAATTCCTCCGTATTATGATTAATAACAATATTTAAAAGTTATTTATTTTCAGGTTTATCATGTGTTTGCCGTTGGATTTTTCCGCAATAATTGTTTGGGATATGAAATTGATTGTCGATATTATTCACTGATAATGAACCGAATTCTGATGATTAATAAACAAAAATGAAATGAATAAAAATTGATTTTTTAGCCAGTCAGTGTACACATTGTATGAAAGAGCCAATCGGAGAAAGCAGTGTGTGTATTCATGTGAAAGCCGGCATCATCCGAACACTCGATATATTTACGTGTACCAGAAAAGACTCCCGCGCAGCCTAATGATCTTCGAGACGTCCGATTGCAGACAACAATCGATCCCCGTCATACATATATGTACCCTGTAGTACCCACGTATACTTCCGCCTTACTCAATTAGCTTAACACATGAAGCTAACACGTGAAGTCAATACAATATAATTAATATACCTAATGCTACTTTAAAGGTTATCAACTTAAACCTTTTGCGATTTCAGTTGAAAAATCCAAAAGTGCAAGCCTCATAAAGCTCATTTATTTTCATTTTTCTGACATGATTTTTGCAAAAACAAAGAATTTGAAGCCTCGGGGCACTATGAAAAAAAATTGCAGCGCTTTGAATTTTTCAGGGATTTTAGGGAACACTTGAAGGTTAAAAAATTACCGACGATATCCTTTGTTCATCCATTTTATTCAAAGTTGTACCAAGTTATCTAAATATTCTTAATTATGCGAATTTTTGTCGTTTTTTCAGTTAAAGTTTTCAATTAAAAAAAAATTTTTTTGTCAACAGCTATTCACGGTATCTTATAGAGAATATCGTTTCATTTTTAAAACCGTCCTTCGATTTCCTATACAATCATTATTTCTAGAGTTATTGATTGTCAAGGTGAAAAAGTACTTTTCTTGCTTTGACTGACAATAACTCCGTGGCAAATCATCGTACAGGCTTTTTGATTACGTCAAATTAAAGGGCATTAAATTTTCTAAAAAAGTTTTTCAGCGAAACAATGAAAAAAATTTTATTGAAGCCCGTAAACCTTTTTTAAGACGAGAAAAAATTTGGAAAACTTTTTTTTGTAGTTTTCTTAGGATTACTCCAGACTCAAACATGATAAAAAATTTTCATGGTCATATCTAAAAACTAGACACTTGGAGCTACAATTTGCTTTTTTTTTGCTGTACGATCATTTACCTCGGAGTTACAGCTCGTTGAAAGTCACCCAAAAATTTCGAATTTTTTTTTATCCCTTAATTTTTGTGACTAGTGTAATATGATCGTTTAATATTATTTTAATAGGATTAAGCGGCACGATAGTATTCAACTAACAGTTCTTTTGTTCAACTAAAAGTTCTTTTGTTCTCATAGTTTCGGACAGTTTAATTTCTTTGTTTTTTATAATTCATCTTACAAATCTACGTTCAGAATTATTCAAATAATTCAATAACAAATGACATTTTATTGATAAATAGTTAACAATTTATTTTTATATATTATTAAATTACATGTTATATCCAACACGAATTTGTAACATTAACAATTTCTGTTTCAGTAATATACTCAGCAATTTTGACTTTTAAAGAAAGTAAATCTGCGTCCGGTATTCTTTTCGTCCTTGACCATACCATTCCAAAAGAGTCTCTGTACATGATAGGATTATGATCAGTGCAAATAATCATAGCACAATAATTTTTGGTGTCCATTGCTAAGAACTTTTGAAAAAATGGACCTATTGGACAGAATCATTCATCATTCACAATAATTAAAATTTTACAGTTCTTATATAAAAAAGTTGGGCAATTCCTCCGGTGATCTGTCGGAAATCCTGAGGAGTTCATATTTTGACACAAATATGAATTCCAGAAGAATTCCCCATGAATTCCGGATGCAATTGTAAGTGATAATTTTTTTAAAAACTACAGTAACAATTGAAAAAAAAAAACTTTCTAGAATTAATAGGAATTTCATTCAATCTATTTTTAGCTTGAAATCAGCAAAAATTCCATTGAAAATCCTCAGGGTTTTCTCTGGAATTCCTCAGGATTGCTTTAGGTTATCATGATTGATGTTGAATGGACAAAATTGTTACCCATTTTTGCAAATCTATCTAGAAAACTGTCTGAATTTTCATCAACTGCTGAATGAAATTAATGAAACGTTTACTCTGCTTACCTCAAGCCTAAAAACCACAAAAATTCCTACGAAAGTCCGCAGAGTCTTCTCCGCAATTCTTCCGGATTCCCGTAAGAAATATTAATAATCCAAAAAGAAAAAAAAAAAACCAACTTTCTCGAATTCGTGAAATCCGGAAGAATTCTGGCAAAGTTTTAAAGAGCCTGTTGCGGAATCTTTCGGAGTTCTCCAAGAATTGTTTCTAAATTATAGAATTAACTACAATTCGTCATTCTATACAGAACTATATCAAGCCCTATCTACCAAAATCCAGCTGAAATTCTGCACAGGAAATCGTTTCTAGTAAATTAAAAATATATTTACATTTATTTTCCTTCCAATTGTTACTGCAGTGTTTAATAAAATTATCACTTACAATTTTATCCGAAATTCATGGAGAATTCTTCTGGAATTCAGATTTGTGTCAAAATATGAATTCCTCAGAATTTCCGGCAGATCACCGGAGCAATTCCGTAAATTTTTCACACAAGTTAATATCCTTATGAGAAATATCCACAGAACCATAAAAATTGTCAAATTAGCTAGTTTTTTACGCCATAGAAACGTTTTTAATCACTAACAGTGTTATTCATTCAAATTTTACAAATAAGTAAATGATTTCACAATTACCGTATATATTTGGCGAACCATTCATTTGCCAGAACCCCTTTAGTTCGTTTCCCGTTTTTAGTCCGACTACGTTCCAAGAAAGAGTTCCTGTATTTAAAGAGTTTGCCGATGTAAAGTTCATCGCAAACTGATTTGGTCCGTTCACAATAACATCAAAGTAGATGCATTTATTAGCTTTTTGTCTTACTGGTGAAGCAGCTACAGCATACCATCTTCCAGCAAGCTGTAAGAAAAGAACAATTATTTTTCTGCCCTCCGGCCGGAAAGTGGCAACTTTCTGGCCGCTGCGCTAAACGAAGTTGCCACATTCCGGTTACGTCGAGCAGAAAAATAGAATACACACCTTGGTCAGTAAAAAGTAAAGCCTCAGACCACATGTTTGTCAACCTCGGCTTCGCCTCGGCCAACAATTACATGTGATCTGAAACTTTTCTTATTTTACTGGCCTAGGTATGTAATATACTATTTATAAATTAACTGAACCGATTGCTTAGTTCTCAATAATCGGTATATTGCACGCCTTATAACGCGAAAGCATTTGAGATAGTGCTCTATTTTCATTACGTCAAGGTCAAGTTATTTTCTGATCTTAAAATGCTTTCATCACAACCATAATTCATTTATAGGATATGACTAGACGAAAGTCTAAAGAACACTCTAAATAATTAATCTCATATTTTCTAAAAAATTATATCTTATTGCTTCTTTGAAAAAAAGAGTGTGTGTACTCATGTACACGCGTTAGAAGTTATACTTCTTTGGCGTATAGAAAAAAAATAACTAAAATTCAGTGGTGATTAACGATAAATATTATTCTAAAATTAATTAAAAAGATTACATTTAAATGAAAAACGTTTTATTTACGTGAAAATATGACTACATAGTAAAAATATACAATCATTATGACTATGAATTAAATATATTTATAAATATTTTAAATAAACTATTTTATACTTGTAGATTCTTCTCGTAGTGACTGAATAGGAACGTGAGTAACAAGAGGTTTGTGGTAGCTAAAATATGATATAAATAGTCTTGTTGAAACTGTAGATAAGTACCTTGTAAATACACCATCAATAGTGGTGCCATGCCGTGTTGTTGAAACTGAAGTGTCATTATTAATTGATAGATTTAAATCGTCATTAAAAAATTTTATCAGTGACTCAGAAGTCTTTGAATTAAAGTTTATATTAAAGTCTCCACTCAAAATCATAGGTAACTTATCCTCATTTTTACCCATATAAGATGCTCCAATTGTTGGGAATGGAAATAATGTTCTTTTCAAAAAATAAATAATGTCTTCAATTTTTTGATTTGGAGAAATATAAATTGCAACTAAAACAATTTTATGACCATCTTCCATTACACACTCCGCTACACAAAATTCACCTACGGTCGACTTTGATGAACTTACAAATTCGGACTGTCTGACTGTCATATCAATGCAAGGAGTAATAATATTTGTAGTATCGTTTGCATTGTGATAAATAGCAACTCCTCCAGCTCGATGATTTGATCGTTTATATTGAACGATGCAATTAAAATGTGGTATGCTAACTGATTCAGCGTCATCCAGCCAAGTTTCATTTAACATCAAAATCTGTGATTTTTGTATAACTGAATCATTTAAATCAATGGAGTGAGCGCGTAAACTTTGACAGTTGAAAGTATACACTGTCAATCCTTTTCTCTGGCTAATGAAATTTAAGATATCGCCCTTGATAGTAATCAAACGATTATTCGAGAGTCGTTGAAATTCAGTTCGCAGATTAGCGACTGCAGTTGAAGGTCTTCGTCCATGAAAAAATGTTTTATCATTATCTCTTGTAGTGATGTATAACCCATCGACACTTGTAACGCGTGATAAAGCGACATAAACTAATGATAAGGGATGTGTTTTATCATATTCATAGACAATTTCAGGGTATGTACTCCCTTGCGACTTATGAATAGTTGTTGCACAGGCACAAACTAAAGGTAAATGCGAACGTTTAACATTAATCGTTTTACTGTTATTTAGAGAAATAGTCGAAGATCTTCTCGTGATAGGCACTGCTGTTTTACTAATTTGATGCGCAGCTACATGTCCAGCGACTTTTCTTCGAATTTTTTGACCAATCTTCAATGAGTTTGGGAACTCAAGCCACGCAACATTGACGTCTCTATCACCATTATATTCTATATAAACTAGTCTACCAACAGCCCCATTTGCTAAGCCATCAGACACGTCTATATTTGTTGTTATCATGTAGAAGACGTTTACCACAAATACAGTTTCGTAAGGTAATCCTCCTGATTTAATAAAAACACCAAAATAACGTTTATTTACTCACACTGTTTGATTATACTGTAACGAAACACGTGTTCTAACTTAGGGATGCACGATTCAAAATCGATTCTTACTAGAATCGATCTTTTCCTGTTGTCGATTCGATTATTTAGATCGATTCTTCAGAGTCGGAATCGATCGTCTAAAAATAAAATGGCGACGATGACCGGGAATTTTGAAAGATAGTATTTTTTAAGTAATTTAAAAACTTGATTCTAACATTGAGATAAAATTTTTTTTAAATATTATAACAAATTAATTGTAGCAGTTAAAATGAGAAAAAATCCCACTTATAGAAATTATTCAAATCAACAAGTGTAATTTTTTAACTCATTTACTATATAAATAAAATACAAATATGGTGAAATATCCAATAAATTCTGTGTCATTGAAAATTTTTATAATCGTATTAGAAAAAAAAATTTATCGATAGTCCTTCTCAAGAAGATGAAAACGCAATTGAGTTTTGAACCGAGAAAAAAAAATCTGCACCAGTTTTATCATCGATAGCCTTAGAACACCTCACGATTCCTGCAACTTCTGTCCCGTGTGAAAGACTTTTTTCTATTGCTAGTCATATTGGAAATGCTATCAGAAATCGATTAAGTGCTGACCATTTACAGCAAATATTGTTCCTTAAATCCCTACCAACAGCGGAATGGTATTTCTAATAAGAAAAACTTAATTTTACTTTCTTTTAATAATTTTATTATTCTTTTTGAAACTAGAAAAAATATTTATTTTTTTATTAAAATATACATTTAACTAATAATACTTTTTATTTGATTAATATTTAATAGCAGTATTAATATTTAATTAAATCAATTTAATTAATAATTAATTAACTCGTTTAAATATTAGAAAGCATTTAGTAAAAAAATTATAATTCACTGTTATTAAGTGCAATAAAATATTATTTTCAATCTAGAAGAAATGTCTATTTTAATAATTGAAAATGCATTAGTATAAGCCATATTAATTTTTAAATTAATTCATTATAATGATATGGAATTCTTTAAACTTGAAATTTACGCCTTCATTCAAACGATCGATTATCAGTGGATCGATTCTTTCACACTCGATTTTATCAAGGATCAATTCTTTCGATAAAATTTATCGCGATTGTCGAGATCGATTTTTCTTTTGGAATCGTGCATCCCTATTCTAACTTAGAACTTCTAAGTACAAAAATACTAGAATATACAACTTGAACATAGCTATCGACTTTCATGCCACCTAGAACTAATTTCATACTGTTAAATTTGGGAGTCGGTGTGCGCGCGCATCGTAAAAATTCACCCTCATCAATTTTCTCCAACGCGCCAAAAGAAGTATAACTTCAAAAAGAAAAAAAAACGTTTAAAAAAAGTTTTACTTGAACGTCTGGCCCGTGTAAAGAAAAAAATCGCCTCAAAATTATCGTTTGTTTAAGATCTTAAACGTGACACAAACCAAGTCTTTTTTAAGACGCCAAAAAAAAATTCCGAGAGCACATTTTTGAAATTTGGTAAATAAACAATGCGTCAAAGCTTTGTCGTCTGTTCAGTAGTGTACTTGCGCTGTATTTTTCTTATCTAAGACAAAAATACCACTAAACATTTCGATCCATACTTTAAAACACAATTTGTTAAATTATCAGTAAAATACACATATTTCATTTAAAAAGTCAGTAATACGACTTGCTTCGTTAAAATTAAATGAGCGTTATGAGGCGTGCACTTTGGAATTTTTTAATTTTTACCTCGTTAAGATCAATATTTTTAACATTGCTGTCACACGAAGTAGGACATCCACCTGAGCATAATTGCAAGTACAATAAAATTAGGCCAATCGAACTAAATTGACAACTTCTTCGGAACATTTTTAAAAGACGGATCAAAAGTCAATGCTATTGAAGTCAATTTATTGTAATTAAGAACGCTTGCTTTTATTAATCGACACAGACACTTGGTTAGAATGACGAATGCTAGACAACTGGAAAATAAATCGCAAAGCAGACATTGTGGGGTTTTTTTGTCTGAGCTATCAAAAATTTATCGATAAGTAACTGTCATTAGTTGAAGTTCATCTACGTAGAATACTACAAAACGTATACAAAAAATTCCCACGTAGAGCTGATAGTATTGTACTATGATTTTTATTGGTCTGATTATTTGAAGTGTAGCGGGAAATTTTTTTTTTAAGTAAAGAAAACCGATTAATAATTAATATATTTGTCAATTGAATTTGTGAGTGTGAATATTTACGTTGATAATACAATGATGCTTTAATCTCCGGCGGGGAAGTTTTTTAAATAGGAAAAAATGATTAATAATCAATCATTATGGGGAAACTTCTTTCATAAAATAGGAAAAAACATAACTATAATTATTAATAGATAGTTTTAATTGAGATATTTTAACTTACAGCACATTAATCGATCAAAGTGTTTGGGATTTTTATAATTCCAAACTTCAAGTGTTGTGTTAATGACAAGCTTGGGGCTTTCGTTAATATATTGTTTAACGTCAATTTTGTTGCACTAATTAGTACAGTTTATAATTCAATCACCATTAAGCTCAAAAAAGTTTGGAAAATCCAAATGAGCATGCCTTAAGCGCTCACGTCATACACAAATTATTTAAATCGTCAGAAAAATTATTCTTTTTTTTTATTTGAATTTTCCCGCGAGTAGTATTATCCCCTTTGTAGGTCGAGCTAAAGAAAAATTTTAACAGATGATAAAACAGTTAGTAATTATACCATCATGTATGTATAGTTTCTGCTTGTTTATAGTTATTTCAATCCTGTTTTATGAAAAATAATATAAATGGCTGCCGAAATCGCAGAAAAAGTCACCGAACTGACAGTCGAAAAAAATTAACTGTATCGAAACGGAATTATTTTGACACGCAATTTTGACAAGGGTTTTGACAAACATCCTCAGGAATAAAACAAAAAAAAATTAAATCGCGAAAGTGGTTTTTGACAAAGTTGTAGTGTTGTCAAGCCCATTGCACCCGTGAATACCACGCTCTTATTCACTTTTCATCAGAAAAAACTCGTTTTTTCTGAGAAATCTTATTTAATCGATAAGAAAAAATTTTTTAACGTGTTCTGTAGTTATTATTATTTATTTTAATATGCTTTTTATCCATAATTTTTTTCGTTTAAATTATGAAAATCACGTTTTAATCGAAATCACGATTTTTAGGCGAGAGTAGAGCATACCTGCGCGCTTCGCGCTTAAGGCATGCAAAAAGTTATTTTAAGAAAGTTTTTGAGAGACAATTATTGCAGAGATTATTTTGAAATTTGCAGCATATTTATTCATACCTCAGGTTAATATACAAATCTCTTTATTGATCAAAACAAAAAAGTTTCCCATTACTGCAATTATTACAGACTTCCCAAAACTCGAAGTAAAAAAAAAATGTTTGTTCAAATAGAAATTATTTCTCACACAATTACTAAGAATAGAAAAAAATTAAAATAAAACAGGCGAAAGGGTCATCATTTTTCTGCATGCCAAAATTACAATTTTTGTCAATTAAAAAAAAAAAAGAGGGTCATTCTATTGAGAAATAACTACTAAAAAAAAAAAAAAAAAAAAGAGAAAAATTAAATTGATAACATTGCTTGTTATTGAGTCAGAATTACAGCAATTTTGAAAAATATTAATTTTACTTGTTTTGATAGAAAGATAGCCAGGTTACAATGTAAAAAAAATTATTAATGAACAAAATCGATACATTTTAAAGTCAATTAATTGAAAAATGTTATAAAAAATAATCAGCGATACTTAAAGTATAAATGTTGTAAAAATACCATAGAGATTGTTAACACGATAGCTCTGAATAAAAAAAAAAAAAAAATTAATCTAATTGTTTTTTAGCATTGTAGCTAGTTTGATTCTCACCTTAGAAATTTCGTCCTTCGATCGAATATATTATGTTTGAAACAAAATTCAAAATTGAAAACAAATTTAAGTTCCAGAAAAAAAATTTTTTGTTCAATAAAAATCAATTTTCGTTCAATAATCTTGACTAAAAAAAAAAAATTGAATTAGAAAAAAGTTTTCAAAAAAATTTGATGTAAAAAAAAAATTTTTATTTGTATTAGTATAAAAAATTTTTTTTAATTCGAATTTTGACAAAAATTAGAAAACGATTTATAAATTGTAATTTCTAAAATCTCTAAATGCGCAATTTTGTGATTTTTAAACGAGTCAAAACCATTTTTATTTTATTTTTATGCAATAAAAGAAATAAAAAATTTACTTCGCGGAGTGAAGTCTATTTATAATATAATTTAAATCCTTCTCAGAGTAAACCAATTGAAAATTACCTACTCCGCATTCACTCCGAAAATTTTTTACAGTGCATAAAATTTTTTGAAACTAAAATCATCAGATATCTGAAAATTGTTAGGCTTATTGTTAACAAACTAATTTAAAAAAAAATTAAAAGAAAAATTTCTATTCATACAATTAAAAAAATTAAACATGCAATTTTTCAAATACATTTTTTTAATTCTCATTCAACCTATGAAAATTAGAAAATATTGTGTGTAGAAATAAATCTGCTTAAAAAAAACCATCTTTAAAAAATAAATAAAAAAAAAAAGTATTGTACCTGTCAGTATGTTTTGGCAAGTTCCTGACCGCGGCACCTGGCGTCGAGTCCTTGAAGCATGTAAAGGACTACCACTTCTTCCGGATGTCGGGGGATCCCTACTTGTGTATATTGAGATTCTCCCCCGCAAGTCACCGATCATTGACTCGCACTGGCGTAGTCTTGAGTAAATTTTTTTTCTGAGATAATATTACGAATTTTTTCTTTTTGCATATTTACTGTTATGATTATCTTACGCAGAATATATTAAGTATTTATAAATTATTTTTAAAGTGATTTCAAGAGTTAGTAAGAGCAAATAATTTGTAATTATAATCAGGTATTAGATGATCATCGTCGTGATTTAAGATGATATATGATATTGATCATAGATCGGCGATTACAATCTCTCGGCTACTGAGGTTGCTCTTGCTCTTTTATGATACAAGATTTATACAAATACATACGTATTATGTGCTTGTGGAACATAAGGTGGCAATTCTTGAGAAATAATGACTCTATAAAACCTTTTAAAATTTATTTAAAATCAATAAATTAAGTTGAGTAAATAACTTAATACAGTTTTATTTTTTTTCTTGAATATGAATATGTGAATTGTGATAATATTTAAATAATAATTTTTAATTTTAATAAAAAAAAAAGATTTTAATATTATTTACGGGGTACTGTTTAAACAACCTAAATGCTATGATTTAATTTAATTTTTAAATAAATGCTTTTAATTAATTTTTTTCCAAAAATATCATTAATTTAAAAAAGAGCATGTGTACAGAGTACACATGTTAGAAGTGAAACTTCTTTGGCCAACTCAATTTATAATTCATTAATTAACAGTTAATAGATATCAAAGACAGGTACATAAAGGATTTATGCATATATAGTATTGAAAGAATTTAACTGATATATAGTATTGAAAGGATTAAATGAGAAAGATTTACGCTATTTATGTCACATATTCTTTCAATTTATTTCTTTAATATGTACATCATCTGATGGTATTTGTAATGATATGGTTGTCACTAGAGCCTTATGGTAACGAGAATATGAAACATAAGTTCTTGTTTCAATATTTTCTAAATTTCTCGGCAAAAGAGCAATTTCTACCTCATCGCCTATCAATAGACTGATTAATGCTTGTAATTTTATAGTCCAACATGACAATAATATTGACCTCCTGGACTACTCTTCACGTTGCAATGCCAATGTCCTCACATCTATTGGAACTAACTCTAGATAATTTAATCAATGCAGAATATCATTCTCCGGCACCAACATAACCTCACAAATTATATCGAATAATTAAGATTACTATACTTTTTTATTATACTGTGCAATGTGTTTCAATATTAAACACCCTAAACTTATAACCAAAAAATTTCTTCCTTTCCTTTTTTTTTATTTTTGTTTTGTTTTTCTTTTATATTGTTTTTACATGCAACATGTGTTAATACATATCAACATACATCTTTGTATATTTTTGTAACCTCATAACTGACTGTACAGGCTGTCAGGTTTTGTTAAATAAAGAAATAAATAAATAAATATCTTGTAAAAATGGAATCTATTGTGGTTCCGTATTTAGTTGTCGACATGTTAGGATTATTATTTAATTGCAGACTAAATTTTTCATAAAAAAAGTTAATTGATGGTGTCGAATATTAAAATATCTGAATAAAAATGTTAATAAAACAGTATAAACAAACACGAGGTTATAAAATACATAATAATAATAACATTTAAGAGCAGTGTACCTACAATCTAAAATATAACGCATGTGCACATGAAAATAACATTTCTATAGTGTAAAAGTATAGAATTCCTTTATATCTTTATCTTTTTCTCTCCGACTACGTACATATATGCGCCTTTTAATGTGACGCTCATATTATTATTATTGTGATGCGACCTTGAAATTTTACCCTCAACGCGCGCAAAGAAGTTTCACTTCAAAAAGTTTTTTAGATTTCAGAAAAAATAATTTTAAATCAAAATTTGCAAATTGTCGATCTAAAATTGCTTTTTTTCCGAATAAAAAAAAGTTTTTAAAGTAAGACTTTTTTTTTACCATCCCAAAATTTTTCGTTCATCTATCGTATGTCGCATTACAGCTGGCCACGGAGTAGGGATAAATTAAAAAAAATTTTTTTTTGAAATATTGAAAGTTCAATGTTTCAAAAAAATTAATTAGATAAAAAGTTATTTTTTTACTCATTTAATCTTAAAAATTTTAGAAATTAAAAAATTTTACTGAAATTACTATAAAATTTACCGGAGTCTCCAGTAAAAAAGAATCTAAGTAACGGTACTATCCACCAACTTTGCGGCGCTGCAATCGCTCTAGACTTAGCTGTCTACAAAACTTCACAAGTCAGTGATCAGTTGACGCTGAATCAGAGTTAATTCTAACAAACTTTTTTTTTTTTTTTTATTTATTTAAAGTCGCATAAACTACTAAGCTCATGAGCGACTTACTAGGGGGGAACTTTTGAGATTGGAACTCGTTTTTAACTTTTTTGGGCTCAGCAGAATCATACACTTAAATATTGAAAATATTCATTGGTGTACGCCGGACTCGAACCCGGTCCAATGCATTTTGGAAAGCAAGGGCTGGATCCGATAGGCTACTGCGCGCTTTCTAACAAACTTATACTATTTTTTTTACAATAAAATTTTATGCAATTAGTTAATTATTAATTCTGAAGACGTACTTTAATGATATTCGTAATTATTTATTGAGATGTGCTATAATTCTATGTAGGAAAAAGGGGGGCAAAATGGGCCCCTTAAAAAAAATGAAATCCCTAGTGTTTTTACTTTTTTTTAGTCCGTTGCCAAATATTTTACCTTAATTTGCTCTGTTCATTGAAAATAAAAAATTGAAAATGTGGGGCAAAATGGGTCACCTTCAGAAAGTTTTTATATTATGAGTTTTTCAGCTTGTTTTACTTTTTTTGGCGTTTTGCTGAGTTTATGGTATTAATTTTTTTGTGTCTATCGAAATTAAAAATTTGAGAAGAGTGGGGTAAAACGGGCTCCCAAAAAACTCAACATGTTTCTTACTCCAAGCTTCAACTAGCTAGCACCTAAAGCTAGATTATAATTTTTCATGTTTTTTGAAATAATATTCTCATTCAACAATGAGATCAATAAAGAGTATAAAAAAGTGATCAATACTTATTATTATAAGAAAAAATAAGCTACATCATGAAATACAATTAATGCCCCATAACTTTATGAATATTAATCTTGAAATAATTTACATATTATATACGGTGTCGGACGTAATGCCTTTAAGTTGTTCTGGACGTTGGAAGCTCAAGTGTCGGAATAATTTTACGATTGTATTTGTAATGTTTAGATTATAAGGGAGGATGTAAGGGTTACAAAAGTACGTGACATTATAATGTATTTTATAAGTAACTGCATATGTAAGTACCTACACCAGAGAGACCCAGAGTGTGTATAAAAGACGGACATAACATCGAGGACGTAAACTACTATGGATTATTGTCGTTTTATGTTCATGAGTCCTGGCGATCATGAGCTCAAGCTGCTTATTGTCTGGCACTTGCTTGCTTTTGCTTTTGAGGTGGTCTCTTATCTTAAGTAGTTACTTTAAATAATATTTTATAAACTATATTGTTTCTACAGTGTTCAAAAAAAATTATCTAATATTTATGAGACTTTGAAATAAACGTCTGTCTTTTTAAAGTCATCTGCACAAAAATAAATGGTCAATGATCAAAAAATTGTAATAAGTTTGGAATCTGGATAAATTCAATTTTTCCTTTTACAAAAAGAATTTCCGTCATCGCAGCCGTTTGCTGACCCACTGTTGTATTCTTGGTAAACTTGTTGCTTTGCTGGATCAAATAAATGCTGGTGCAGTGTAAAAGTACAAGAAGTACGTCACAGAAAAATGTTAAATATTAAATAATATTAAATAAAATATTACTAATATCATAAAGTGAGATGCAACATCTACTTTTCACGAGGGTGGTTTTTTTTTCATTGCAATTTTTTTATTTTATTTGTCTTGACGTTTTCCCGCACAGAAATAAAAGCTTTATCTTACCTCGAAAAAACTGCCTTAGCCCGAGAAAGTTTTCAAGAACAAAAACATTTTAATTCAGATAAATGTTTTTTTACTGTTGACAATTTAGATTCTTAAATTTTTATAATTTTTAGTCTTACTTATAAATACAAAAAACATTATTCATGCAATTAAATATAACTGAAAAATTTATAAATTAAATTTAAGAGTCTAATTTTATTATTTGAATTTTTCCGAATATCCGATCAATAAAATTAAAAAAAAAGTTTTCATTGATGTATTGTTAGTAATAATTTATCATTGTAATACTTATTATTGAGGAAATAAAATTAGTTTTGTAAATTAAAGTGTTGAAATGAATAAGTATAAAACTTAATCATAGCTAAAATGATTTTATCGCGTCAGAATTATCTCGGAGAAGTTAAACTTGGTAAATCAGATAAAAATATAAAGAACACTTTGTTTATCTTAGAATATAACGAGGGCAAAGAAAATGGAAATATAGTATAGATGAAAAACAGAATAGCTTAAATATAAGACAACACGCACACATGTATTATATAATGGGATTGTGGTACAGCATCTAGATTTCGTAAGGGTAGTTCCCCTTATTTTTTTTTTTATTTCATCTAACTTCCCCTAAAATTTTTCCGACAACAGAAAAGATCCAGTCTGACTATAGCCTTCTTTCGTTCATCATGTGCTCGTATCATTTTTTATATTTGTTTATAATTTTTGGTTTTTTTTGTTTTTGTGAGTAACAAAATTCAGTAAAAATTAATAAGTTACAAAGAATTATTTTCAAATATTTCGTGACGTTTTCTAAAAAAATTCTGTTCTGTTATTCAGGTTCCTGCACGGAGGATGAAGAAAGGTTGGTCCGAAATTTGTTCAGAGGATACAATAAATACATACGGCCGACCCAAAATATGACCGATAAAGTTCACGTAAACTTTGGATTGACGTTTGTACAACTTATTAATGTAGTAAGTGTTTAAAAAATTTTTTTTTAAATTAAAAAATTTTGACAATTACAAATACATTTTTTTAATGCTATGAAATTTTCCATAGATGAATTTTAAATATTAAAAAGAAATTTTTGTGTAAATTAATTTGAGATTTTAATAAAAATGAAAATTCAATCTGACAGTGAGGTGTGATTAATGTAAAGTTACAGTTAGTTACATATTGATTTTTTCGGGGATTCGGGAAGAGAGGAAAATTATATTAGGGTGAAATGAGTCATCAAATTCTCGTGGATTGGAAGTCCACACGTGCATGCGCAAAATAAGACACGTTTGATGGAAAGTAAACACGGAAATTATAGTTTATTTATTATTGAACGGCGAATCGCTATTTTGTTATAGGAAATTGAAATTTGGTTGTTCCCAACTTTTTATTTTTATTATATGTACTAATCTAGCAAGAAATTCAAGTTAAATCCTCCAATTTGGTAATTTCGCATTCCGATAAATGAAATGGATTTATTACATAAATTCTATCAGGTATCAGAAAATAAAAATAAAAGTCAAAAAATCTTGACAGCAAGTAAATTTGATTTTAATAGAATCAAAAAAATTTGAGGCGTTTTTTGATCTCTAAAAATAATATATAGTCAAAATTCAATTGCTCAGAAAATTTGAAAATCTTACAAAAAAATAAGTTATCCTCAAAAAATTTTACGTTTTTTCCGATAAATTTAATTGAGAATTCATGAATTTTAATTGACGTTTTTTCCAACGAACTATCAGGTTATATGTTTTTTTTAATGATTAACAAAAAAATCCCTATGATTTTGAAAAACTACTCAAATAAATATTTGTCTACAACTTAATTCTTTCTGAATAAAAATTGTTTTAGGATGAAAAAAATCAAGTGATGAAATCTAATGTCTGGTTGGAACTTCATTGGCACGACTATCAGTTACAGTGGGATCCCAGTGACTACCAAGGAATACAAAAATTAAGAATACCACCCGATAAGATTTGGAAACCTGATATCGTTCTTTTCAATAAGTAATTTGTCAATTGATAAATTATCTTCTGCCGTTTGTTAATAATCAATATCAGAATTCAGATTAAATTATTACACGTATTTTAACAATTTTTGATTGCAGTGCCGATGGGAAGTACGAAGTACGTTACAAAAGCAATATTATCATATTTTCAGACGGAAATGTGCAATGGGTACCACCAGCTCTTTATCAAAGTTCATGCACAATAGATGTTACTTATTTTCCTTTTGATCAACAAACTTGTTTAATGAAATTTGGCTCATGGATCTATAATGGTGATCAAGTCTCACTGGGATTATTAGATGACAAAAATTACGTATCACTATCAGACTACAGCAAAAGTGGTACCTGGGATATCATTGAAGTGCCAGCATATTTGAATGTATATTCAGAACCCAATGCTCCAACAGAAACTGACATCACATTTTACATAAAGATTCGCCGGAAAACGTTGTTCTACACAGTTAATTTGATAGTGCCAATTATAATGGTATCATTTTTGGTTATCGGAGAGTTTTATTTACCAGCAGAAGCTGGTGAAAAAGTCACTTTGGGCATTAGTATACTCTTATCGCTTGTTTTATTCTTATTATTGGTCAGCAAAATTTTACCGCCAACATCTTTAGTGCTTCCGTTGATTGCCAAATACTTATTATTCATATTTTTGATGAACCTGTTCGTTATTTCAATGACTGTGATAGTCATCAACTGGAATTTCCGTGGACTAAAGACTCATCGAATGCCGTCCTGGATGCGTCTAGTTTTTTTGAAATATTTACCGGCTATATTATTTATGAAAAGGCCGAAGAAAACGCGACTCCGTTGGATGATGGAGCGAGGCAACAGCAAATATGATAAGAGAACGGATAAAAATGTGGTTCCTATTTCGGCAGAGCATGCAGCTGCGTTCAGTGAATCTAGAAATAATCAACTGACTGCTATGGAACTGATTGAAATGAATAACATTCACTTGCAAAACCATCATCATCCGAGTTGTAACGTCAGTCAGAGTCATCTACGCAATAACATCCCGAATACCTATACTTACAATGACAGTGATGATATTTATGAAACAGTTATCAATAGACGGCAGTCGGAATTAGACAGAGATCTGGAGCATCCAATGGTTAGTGAGACTATTCAAGCTGTCGATTTTTTAGCAGAGCATTTAAAGAATGAGGACTTATACATCCAAGTAAGTAAAGTTTCATTGTTTCAATTAAAATTTTAAATTAATAGACCTTGTTTTAGTTATTGTAAAATATTAATCTAATGCTTATTCATTTTCAGACAAGAGAAGACTGGAGATATGTTGCAAAAGTATTTGATCGTCTGCTACTTTGGGCATTTTTCCTATTCACAGCAGCAAGTTCAGCGTCTATTTTATTGAGTGCTCCACACATTTTCTCATACGTTGACCAAGATGAAATTATTAGAAAATATCAATAACCTTATCTTATACATCTCTAGCAAATGAAAAAGAAATTGAAATTTATAAAGATGTATTGGCTCGGATGTTTTGAATTTTTATACATATATGTATAAGTTTTTATATGTGTCTTTAGATTTTCGATGTATCTTGGTGTCTTTCTGTTATACTAACTTTTTGAAAAAGGTATATAATAGTTTAAGGAGGAATTATAGAAAAAAATAACTCTTAATAATTTACAAATAATAAGTCTGAAAACTTTCAATTACTTCAATTTTTGTTAGTTCTTTACATAGAAAATGATGAATAACCATCTCATTGCATTTTGCAATTATTATAAGCTTCTGTTTGTCTTTGAAACAATACATTTCTTTACTTAAACTCAAGAAATGTTAAGAAAATTTAGAATTAAGTAACCATTGTCTACCTCAAGGTAGCGTTGAGCAAAGTAAAACCAAAACCAAGAACAAGTCTAAACCATTTTAGTAACAGTCTCTGTTTTGTGTTTAGGGCCTTGAACTTTCTAAAATACCATTGACACTCCCTGTATTTGACTCGTCTTTTTGGCCCCACTATACTAACTTAAGTCTCGTCTGCGCAAGTCTGTGCAGCCTCATGTGCAGTCTTCAGAAAATATACGTCAACAATAATCCGTACCTAACCTCATTCTCTATGTATCCAATATATAACGCCGTTGTATTCAAATTTGCCCGCCACAATATTTTTTTTTTTTTTTAAGCTTGGACGAAAACTCGTAGTGGGAGACAGGATCATCAAGTACAGGGAGCGTCGACTGTACTTACAATTGTGGTCTTGGTTTTAGTCTTGCATATTCAGTCTTGATCTTGATCTTGCTCACTTATCAATTTACTATTATATATGATTATACACTATTTCCTACTTACTAAAATAAATAAAAAGTTCTATTGAAAAGCATGAGAAAAATCTGAGAAACGGTGAATCTTGCCATCCCTAGAACTTTCCGCTATGAATTTAAAACGCTCGGTAAATTGTTTACTTTAAAGTTTTGAGCTCTAAAATACAACTTGTATACTTTTCCAAAGTCTTTCAGCTTAAGAATTTCGTAGTTGTAAATAGATACTTTTGTGAAAATTATAAACTGTGATATCTTCCGATCGAAATCAAACGTTTCTGATTGGGCTTAAAGCATTCAGCACAATTTTTTAAGCACTATAAGATTATTCATTACCTACCAAACAATTTAACGTTAAATTTCAAAGTCATGTTAAAATGACACTTTTTGGAATTATTTGAAATTAAATATCTCTCGGACGATTTAACCGATTTTGATACGTTTCACGGTAATCGCCAGAGTTGTTTATAGTACAAAAAGATTATTTCTTAATCGCTAAGTAATCTGGACAGAAATTTCGAAGTTATTTAGAAAAATCACTTTTTTGATTTTTTTTGTCAACGATATCTCACGAACAAATCACCAATAATTGATCGTCTTTTTGTTGCTAAGATGATAGCAATATTTCTTCTTCTTTTTTTGAGTGAATTATGAATGTTCGAATTTTCAAACCAAAAAGTATCGACTTAAATAAAAAAAGATGAGTTAGAGACATACCTTTTAAATAATTGTAATAAACCAAAACAAGTGTGCATTGCTACTTTTTGATCAATTTATTAAATACTACGAAGCATAGATATAGATTTTAATTAAATAATAACATTTCGGTTTTAACACAAAAACCTGTAAATTTTAGATAAATCAATTTCATAAACACAACACATCAGTAATATTCTCTCTTCAAAAATTTTTAGACATTTTGATACTGAAAATTTGTAGATAGAATTACTCTAGTAGTAATTGAAAAATTGAAAATTACACCCAAAAAACCAAATTACATACATCTCAAACATAATAATTGGTAGTGAAATTTAACATAACTTATCTACTAATTTGTTCATTGATTTTTTCTTGATTAGAATCATTCGCGACTAGTTGACGGACCAATCCGACTCGAAAAAAAAGTAATTTGTGGTTGTGACCTCAATCTTTCTATGAACTGTCGTCGCTCCTTTTCCCGTCTTATATATTTTGAGTGATTGTGGTAAACAATGAGTTCAATTCCAAATATGAATAAACTCCAGAACGAAATTGTCGCAAACATAATAAAATAAAATATCAAGTTTTCAAAGTCGATACGTTCATAGTTTTCAGCTTCTTTGATTTTCTCCATCTTCTTCATCTTTTTCTGTAGATTTATCGCCTGATCGACATGATCAATTAATCCTATTTCTACCGGTATTGAACGAGCTTTGTCAATTTTGTCCTTCAGAGACTAGTTCTTCTTAGTCCAAAATACGTAGTACAATTTGAAGACACTTTCCTTTGATACATAAAGATTCTTGAGCTTTAAAGCCTCCATAAGTAGCCATTTAGTAAGGGTTACACAAGCGATAGTTGAAGTTTGTTGGGCTGCGGTTATACATTTTTTCAAATTAAGATCACTTGATGGATGCAAGTATTTCTGATCCTCACCGTTCACCCACAATTTTTCATTCATCATGTCATTTATCAATATCGGATCATAAAACACATGGTATTTGTTATCAAATAAGTCCTTTAAAGTTTCAACATTACGTCGGGCTGGTTGCGCTAGAATTGCCGAGATTTGACCGTGAAATTCGGGCATTGCTACAAAAATGAATAAAAATCCGAAGAAATAAGTGATCTTCATTGAGAGACGTTTGATTGGAGACATTATCCCCATTCCCAGTGACATGCTCACAATGTAGTATATTAGCTCAACCGAACCTTTAATTTTTTTTTTATTTAAATCTTAATTAATTACTAAACTGAATAATTACCTTTCGGATACTCCATACTGTATAGTGTCGGCTTTGTTGTATTATTGCCATTTGAAGTTTTAACTTGATTCCAGGGTAACGGAGCGAATTGTGTGTAAGGGTTCAGAGTGTAGAGTATGGTTGAATTTTGATCCTTTTCATAACGCAAGTAATATGATACCAATATATCGAAGCTTGCAAGAAATCCAAGAACCGAATCAGGTCTTGTAACATAAAACTTTTCAGAAATGTCAAGAATGAAAATTGGTGACTTTATACTCCAAATTGTTGAGTCCATAAAATCAAAAATAAGTGAAACCAACTTCGGCATAGATTTAAACAAAACGACGTACGTAGGATAGCCAGGATGATGCCCTTCAATTGGCTTACGTTTGAAATTACCATCCACTATAATCAGCGGATTTTCATTAACAACATTTGCACTGACAACTTGGTCAACAACTAAGTCAGAACTTATTATCACTGGATTCAAATTATCCGTAAAACATTTATTAATCAATTCCATCTGTTAAAACAATGAACAATATTTAAAATGATCTCAAATAAGTAAAATTAATTTGAAAAAATACCACACTCACCGTATGATTGATGAGCCTCGTTTTGATTTCTGAAGCGTCAATGTGGCTTCCATTTGAAAAGTGCCCAGTAAATACACAACAGCAGCATAAAATGATTTTTATGAATCTCATTGTGTAGCTAATGATGTACAATTCAGAAAAGTGACCTTAGCCAATGCTAAAAAAATCAAAAGAAATTTTCAGAATTTATTACTATTTCTCTAAAAGTGCAACGTGATTACAACTTACGAGGAAGCAACCGAATAGTTTCAAGTCATGTTGTCGACTGAATTGAATGCTTTCAAACGTATAACTTTGTTTTAAATTAGTTGTCTGTGACAACAGCAACTTATAGTGAACTGAGTATCGTTCGTATTTGTGTGGTGCCTTTTTACAAGGGACACGTCATCTAGATCAGCTAGGTTATTTCCTTAGGAGCACTCATTAATACTTTTATGAACCCTGCAAAACGTGCACTAGTAACACCGGACTTTCATGTATTTAAAAGTATAAAAAGTTGGAGTACATCAGTGTTATATAATAAGCATTTACTTCATGAATATAAATTCTCCGAAAATAATTTTGGACAGTATTTTTCTATTATTGGAACGTTGATTTCATCAGAGCAAAAAGTAAATGTACAGAAAAGTCCCATTATTTTTACTGCATTATACCGGTAGAAAATAATAGACGTGAAAAATTAATGAGATAAATTGTTAACTTTTGGATGAGGCAGCTGATATTTGCAGAAATTTTTATAGGCCAGTATACTCCTTATTGAACATTGTATGACGCCTTTAGAAGATGCTAAAAATTACGAAAAAAAAAAAAAAAAAAGAAAACATTTTTTCAACAACGGTTAGAATTTTTAATTTAATCTTGAACTTTAATCTTGTTCCTATGATCTCCGTCTTAGCTTTAGTTTTATTTTTCGGTCTTGCGTTACAACTGTTTTTCAACGTTTAATAATATTCTGCAATAAAAAACTTTGATACTATCGTTGTTTATTATTTTTACAATCGATGCTACTGCCATTTATTTTTTTTATGTTCGTAGTATTGGAACAATCGATAAGATAGTGTATGGAACTGACTATTGAATCATCACTCTAGAAAGAGCAAAACATTGTTATACATAATCAGACAAAAAAATAAAATTCACATTTATGTGCTTTGATAGTTTCAATTTTCAGTTGCTACTAGAAACCAATAATATAACAAATAATAGCCAGTACTGAAAGACCAGTTGTTATCAGACCATTCCAACAAACTCTTTTGCCTCAATGGAGTTGGTAAAAAAAATGCTTTGGTTGTTGTCTGTGATAAATACATTAGACAAAATATCCGTTTCAAGTGCATCGATTCCATCAACACTTGCTGCTCAAGTGGTAAGTAATAAGTCAAAGTGCATAATAAGGAAAATCGATACTGAATTCTTTTTTATTGACAGAAAAATATACTGTAATCGTGTTTTGCTGATAGACTGAACCCAATAGTCATCAGCGATGATTTGACCGAAATCGTTTACAAAGAAATGACCGGCTTTCCAGTTCTCGTGATCAATAAAGGTTTCAAAGCTAAAATTATCAAACCGTACTTTAGTTCAAGATATCCGACATATGTGTTGGCGGTACATTATGTCAATAAACTAAAAACAACTCTCCAGGAATTCGCGACTTTGTCTACATGGAGCATCGAATCAATTTTTTTCGTCGTTCGCTACAGTGAAATCAATTGTGATGTTGAGGGACGGAAAGCAACATTATTCCCAGCTTTGAACGTCTCTTCAGTAGTTAACATCTATAGAAGCGACATTTATTCGAAGAATGTGTCACTATCTGCTTCAAATTTCATAATCAGTGGTACATATGACATCTGCTTAGATATAATGTTTATTTCTACGCCGGGTTATGAATTAGTTGATGTTTTTGATCCGAACTTTCAGAATGAGCTGTTCATATTATCTCACAAAAATGGCGCTCAAATGCCAATTGAAAACAGTCCGTACGCTTGGATATCAAGTATTGTAATAGTCAGCTTTTTTGTCCTATTACTATCTTATACTCCAATAATTATTAATGAAATAAGTAATCTTAACAATTGTAATGCTGCTGATGTCGATAATGACCCTGAGTATGGTAATAGTTTTTTAGACACTTTAAGTTTTATTGTAAATGCTGGGATGATGACCCCTCTAAATAGCCTGTCGATGCGTGTTATGTTTGTCGTTACGACACTGTTAGTATTTATTGTAAGTCCCGATATACAGGGTAATTTAATATCAGCAACAACAACACAAGAATATTCTTATCCGAAAAGTATTAAAAATTTGTTCGACTTAAAGTATAATGTATATATCAACCCTAATTTGAGAAATACTTTCATAAACAAAAAAGACGACTTTAATACCAGTCTAGGTCTTTTACACTCTCCAATTCGTTCTATTTATAAATGTCACGAACGAATTTTGTATGACCCTACCACTGCTTGTGTCTTTCTTAATGCAAAGCAAATTGAAATTGTCTTTAAATATGACTTTCCTCTTACAATGATATTTGAAATCGACAAGTACCTTTTCTTCTGGTCAAGAAAGAATTGGCCCTTGAAAAAAAAAAGTAGATATTGTAACTTTGCGATTTCATGAAACTGGTTTTATGGGGTATTGATCAAAACAAGAAATCTATTCGCCATTGAAAAAACTCAGAGCAAAAGAAGACAGTAAGAGTATGTCTGAATACATTCCGACTGAATTTGAAGATTTAAAGTTCTTGTATATTTGCTTAGTATTGTTCACACTCTTGTTGTCGGTTCTTGCTCTAATATTTGAAGTATTCATAGCTAGAAGAAAGATACGACTGCAACAAAAGTTCATTAACGAAAGACGGCGCCGAGTTGAAAGTAGATTACAGACATTCAAAACCGATAATCTTAATGACAGATTTCTACAAGATAAAGTTAGAATTGTCAAGGGGCGGGTTGTCATTTTGCCATAGTGTGGAGAAATTGTAAGTTTTCAGAGTTATTTTGCTAGTAAATAAAAGAGCAAATTGCGAAGTGTGTCTATTCACAGCTTAAAAAATTATAGTTTTATTCATTTTCATTCAATCCTGAATGGATTAAAAGTAGTAGATATTCATCTGAACGACCTAGAAAATATATTACTATACGTTTTCGTTGAGTAAATTTTAAATTTTTTGTCAAATAATAAAGCAAAGTTTAAATGTTTTAGACAATAATCAATATAAGTGTGCTTAGAATCTATAACACAAACTTGTATAAAAAATAAAATTGTTTGATGCTTGCGTGATAATAATGACAATACTTTTTCGTAGACTTGATAAATGATTCTCTTCCAATTTATTGTAGAAGTAGTTTTTATTAGAGAAGAAAAGAATAATATATTAAGATTGAAGAAATAATACACTACTGGAAAAAATTAAGGGATCAAAAAAAAATTCCAAATTTTTTGGTAGTTTTCAACAGGCCGTCACTTTGAGAGAAATGGTCGTACAGGAAATAAAAAAAAAGGAAATTGTAGCTCCAAGTATCTAGTTTTTGGATTAGAACTTCAAAATTTTGTAGCCTCCGCGGTTTCTGAGTAATCGTAGAAAAACCAGCAACAAAAAAATTCTCAAAATTTTTTTAGTTTTTTTTTTGGTCTACGGGCGTGGAAAAAATTTTTTTAGCTTAACCACCATAAAGATCGGATACTTTGTTCATTTAGCTTTAATTTCTTTTTTTAAACACCCTGATACGTCCACTCCTCGCTGAGATATCGGTCTTCAAATGAAAAAGGATCTTTTTGTCTTTGATTATCGATATCTCAGCAACCAATGATCGCACAGAAAGTTAAAGGTGGGTTTCAAGAACTTGAATGAATTCTCCTTAACGACTGTCCATTGTTTTTTCGAAAAAAAATTTTTTCTTTCCGTCACATGAATTTGAAAATGCAACAAAAAAAGGGCTTTTAGTGGTTTTTTGGAAAATCAAGCGCTGGATCGAAAATATTGAGGAAACCACTAATGTTAAGTGTGCCTTTTACAGTTCAATATGTCCACAAAAACCCTACAAAGAATCAAATTAATCCAGCCAGCCGTTTTTTTGTTTCACTTGATCGAATTTTTGAAAAAATTAAAGGATCACGTTTTTTGCTCTGAAAAGCTCATAATTTTTAAAAATGAGAAAAAAAATGGTTTTTTCGAGCTTTTTCCACATTTTCGTTCCAAAAAGTGCTTAAATTTAAAAAAAAAAAAAATTTTCAAAAAAAAAAATTTTTTCGAAAAAAAAATTAAAAAAAAAAATTTTTTTTGGAAAAATTTTTTTTTTAACAAGTTAAGGAAACTCAAAAAACCATCGCCCAATGATTTTTATCACCTTTCCACCCCTGCATTCCTTGATTCTACTGATCTCCTTTTAATTAAATTAATAAAAAAAGTTAATACCCCCAATCGAATTTCGATTTTTTTCATACGCTTTTCGGAGTTTTTTTTTTTTTTTCTTTTTGTGAATCCTTAGCAAATCGCTTCATTCAACAGTTTTTTCAAAACTAATCCCTCTGCGCTAAAAAAATTTTTTTAATTTTTTGGTCAAAATTGAAAATTTCTGACTTTTGATTCTTAATCATGGTTAGACGACATTTATCGGAGGTGGAAGTCGCTCGGTTAGTGACTCTTATCGACGAAGGTTACACTCAACATGCAGTTGCTATCCGGATGGGTGTAAGTCAATCTGTCGTATCTCGAGCTTATACCAGATACCAAGAGACGAATCAATATCATCGTCGCCCCGGACAAGGTCGCCATCGAGTCACTAATGCCCGCGATGATCGAACAATTGTTAGAGAAGTTCGACGACAACCTTTCGTCAATGCGAATATTGTCGCTCGAAACTTCCCCAATCGCAGACAACAGCAACAACAACAACAACAGCGACGACGGCATCAAGTGCGAAACATTTGCTCTCGAACAATCATCAACCGTCTTCGTGAAACTGGGTTACACGCACGACATCCTAATCGTGTACCCCTGTTGACAGCAAGACATCGTCGAGCTCGTTTAGCGTATGCTTACGATCATCGAAATTGGAACTTGAGGGAATGGACAAATGTTTTATTCACTGATGAGTCTCGTTTTAATCTGTATGGCAACGATCGATGTCCTCTCGTTTGGCGCCGTCGTGGAGAACGTTTTCGCCAGAACTTTGTCCGTCCAGTCGTTGTCTACGGCGGTGGATCAGTTATGGTGTGGGGCGGCGTTTCACGAAATTGGAGAACACCTTTGGTAATTGTACGCGAAAATTTGACAGCTAGACGTTACATCGACCAAATTTTAAGGCCCATTGTTCTGCGCAGACGACAACATCTGAGGTCGTTCATATTGATGCAAGATAATGCACGTCCACACACAGCCAACATTACCCGGCGCTTCTTTGAGCGGCATGACATCACATTGTTGCGACACCCAGCAATGAGTCCAGATCTCAACCCCATACAGCACGTTTGGGACATAATGGGCCGTCGGTTGCGCAGAGAGTATCCAAATTTGCAGAACTTAGCTGCTTTGGAGCGCGCGCTTCAGCACATTTGGAATACCATTCCGCAGCCTCAAATTACCGTCTGCATAAACATGGCTGAACGTTTGAGAGCCGTTATTGAAAACAGGGGTGGTAATACCCGGTATTGAACCAACAAAAACCTTCAGAGAATGAGTTTGGAGTCATTAAATACGGTGGAACTGACGAGCCACCGGGTCTCAATTCTCCTGAAATACCACACACACACACACACACACACACACACACACACACACACACACACACACACACACACACACACACACACACACACACACACACACACACACACACACACACACACACACAAGCGTTAATCCGACCGCGCGACCTCCACGTGGTACGCTTTGGATAACGCTAATGCCGGCGGTAATTGTTTTCTTAAACTTTTCAAGAGAAAAAATTTCAAAAAAAATTTTTTTTTTTCAATTTAAGCACTTTCTGGAACAAAAATGTGGAAAAAGCTCGAAAAAACCATTTTTCTCTCATTTTTAAAAATTATGAGCTTTTCAGAGCAAAAAACGTGATCCTTTAATTTTTTCAAAAATTCGATCAAGTGAAACAAAAAAACGGCTGGCTGGATTAATTTGATTCTTTGTAGGGTTTTTGTGGACATATTGAACTGTAAAAGGCACACTTAACATTAGTGGTTTCCTTAATATTTTCGATCCAGCGCTTGATTTTCCAAAAAACCACTAAAAGCCCTTTTTTGTTGCATTTTCAAATTCATGTGACGGAAAGAAAAAATTTTTTTCGAAAAAACAATGGACAGTCGTTAAGGGGAATTCATTCAAGTTCTTGAAACCCACCTTTAACTTTCTGTGCGATCATTGGTTGCTGAGATATCGATAATCAAAGACAAAAAGATCCTTTTCCATTTGAAGACCGATATCTCAGCGAGGAGTGGACGTGTCAGGGTGTTTAAAAAAAGAAATTAAAGCTAAATGAACAAAGTATCCGATCCTTATGGTGGTTAAGCTAAAAAAATTTTTTCCACGCCCGTAGACCAAAAAAAAAAACTAAAAAAATTTTGAGAATTTTTTTGTTGCTGGTTTTTCTACGATTACTCAGAAACCGCGGAGGCTACAAAATTTTGAAGTTCTAATCCAAAAACTAGACACTTGGAGCTACAATTTCCTTTTTTTTTATTTCCTGTACGACCATTTCTCTCAAAGTGACGGCCTGTTGAAAACTACCGAAAAATTTGGAATTTTTTTTGGTCCCTTAATTTTTTCCAGTAGTGTACTTTTTAAAAGAATATAAACGCGCTGAATCTTATTTCGTTCTTTCTAGATATTTAAACTGTGTGTAAGCTTGAAATATTTCCAATTTAATTTATAAGTTGATTTCCTACGACAAAAACAGTAAAAAATAAGCATTATGAAAATGTTCATAAATGTCTTGCAATGTTTGTGTAAAGATTTCTCTGTAATTGAAAACTTACTGGTTAACTAAGACTAACTTTTCCTAGCGGTAGAGATTGCCATTAGATATGCGTCTGAGTCTGGCGATCACCTATGTTAAGCAGTATTCACTGTTGTTAGTACTTGGATGGGTGACCGTTTAGCGAACGCTAGCTAGTGCGTCGATCTCTGCGCGCGCTAGGAAAGTAGACTAACGTTTCGATAATCGATAAAGAAGAATTTCTCATCGGTTATCAAGTACTTGGCCCTGCTATGACTGTACTGGCATGGGTTTTCTTCTGCGACTCTCCTCTGTCACTGTTCCAAGGATCTGTAAAGAGGTGAGGAACAGAGTGAATGAGGTACAGAAAAGCACAAGTCGGTCCACAGCCGCAACAAAAAGACAGATAAGAAAGGCAGTAATCATGCAAATAAAGGTTCAGGGTATAAAAAGGCTTGAACTGCCTGTACACATAACCTAATGATCTAACTACTTACTTTTTTCGTCGTCACTTGCTGTATTTAAATCTTCCAAACTATTTGTGATATTTCTGTATACTATTGTTAATAAAAGTCATGTGTTACAATCATTAAAGAAACATTCACTGATTTTAAATTATTGATAAATACCAATTCACATTACTACACAGAAAAAAATAACTTGGTTTACGTAAATATTTTCCTTTGAAATTTCAGTCTTGTTTTAAAATCTTCACAATTCCTAATTAAAGAAATTGTAACACTTGAAGAAATAAATTAAAACTCTTGTATGGAGTTGAAAAAAATCTCCATTCAAGAATTTTTGTCCTGGTTTACATATATTTGACGCAACTATTTTATTCTTTTGGTTTGAGGCCAGTTAAATCCATTCATAATGATATCGACTTCTTTGAATGAAATAATGAAAAATAATGTTTTGTAGCCCGTAGACCTTGTAACGGGAGTAGTTTATTAAAAAAAAAAAAAACAAAAAAACATCAATTTCTATATTTATTAATAAACAAGTAAATCAGAAAATTTCATGACGCTGCAAAAATTATTTCAAGTCCGAGTATTAGTTTTGTAATCTTCTCTGAGGGCACGCACGGTCGCGCTCCGCACTCGCAAGTAAAGCGGAAATATTCAGTGATATAACGGAAATTTTGCAGCGATAGAAGCATTCAAAAACCTGACCTTAAAAACTATACAGATTTCAGATATACCTGTGAGAAAAGCTTTCCTTTTAGTCTAGCTCTTTTATTCAGAATACGTTGCAGATCAAGGATACTTCACACGCCGATAGAAAATCGTCCAAGGAGTGGCTGGCCAACGGTGTCTAGTTTATGACATCTATAGGAGGCAGTTCATGAATTACGGCGCAAGACTGAGTTAGGAATTGAGCCATTATGAGTGTCAAACACGAGCTCAAATTTCACAATGTTGAAGATTTTAAGACATATATTATAGGTATATATTTAAAGCTGCATTGTAATTAGAATTAATAAATGGCTAGGTCAGCCAAAATTTCAAAAGCTAGCAACCATAGTGAGTAAGGCGTAGTAATGTAAGAAAGTATAGAATTACTAACGTTACAACCTCTTTATAGATGAGAAAAAAATTGGAAAATTTTGTTTTTGTAGTTTTTTGAGGATGACTCGAGACCTAAACATGATAAAAAAATTTCATGATCATGTATTAACACATGTTGCATGTAAAAACAATATAAAAAAAAAAACAAAACAAAAATAAAAAAAAAAGGAAGAAATTTTTTGGTTATAAGTTTAGGGTGTTTAATATTGAAACACATTGCACAGTATAATAAAAAAGTATAGTAATCTTAATTATTCGATATATTTTGTGAGGTTATGTTGGTGCCGGAGAATGATATTCTGCATTGATTAAATTATCTAGAGTTAGTTATAATAGATGCGAGGGCATTGGCATTGCAACGTGAAGAGTAGTCCAGGAGGTCAATATTATTGTCATGTTGGACTATAAAATTACAAGCATTAATCAGTCTATTGATAGGCGATGAGAGGGAGAAATTGCTCTTTTGCCGAGAAATTTAGAAAACATTGAAACAAGAATTTATGTTTCATATTTTAGTTACCATATAAGGCTTTAGTAACAACCATATCATTACAAATACCATCAGATGATGTTGTACATATTGAAGAAATTAATTGAAAGAATATGTGATATAAATAGTGTAAATTTTTCTCATTTAATCCTTCCAATACTATATATGCATAAATCCTTTATGTACCTATCTTTGATATCTATTAACTATTAATTAATGAATTATAAATTGAGTTTGCCAAAGAAGTTTCACTTTTAACATGTGTACTCTGTACACACGCTGTTTGTTTTTTTTTGCAGTACGATCGTTTACATAGGAGTTACACTTCGTTGAAGATCACCCAAAAATTTGGAAGTTTTTTGATATCCAATAATTTTTATTTGATATGAATTAAGAATAATAATATCATTCCCGGTTAAGTACGATGGAATATAGTGGAACAAAAAACAAAAAAAAAACAATAATTACTTTACTTACCCACAGAAATGAGAAGGTCGTGCAATCTGTTCAAGGATTACCCTGAATTTATTGGCAATTTCAAAGAAAATTTTTTTGATTTTAAAAAACAAAACTGCACAAAATATTTTATTTCGACAAAAACATATAGTGAAGTTATAACAGATATTCTCATTTATCCTATTTTTAACGGAATTCATAGTTTTTAATTTTAACTCGCTCATCAATGCTTGTGGATTGATTTCTCTTATTACTATTCTCAACTTCTTATTGAAAAATTTTAATATTAAATACTTCAATGAAAAATTACGATACAAAATGATCAGTTAAATAAATTTGTCTATTAGCATAAGTGCCTGGTTATCATTATTATTTCTCAAACATGCAACTTCAGTTTATATATAAGTAATGAAATTCTGTCCAGGATATTATTTATTTATGCCAATTATATGATGACATCAAGTAACGCTCTGCAATAAAAGGCTTTGATACTATCAATGCTAATTTTTCTCAATAACTGTAAGTGCTAGTTTTCGATATGTTTGTAATATTGAAACAATCGATGACGACGTATGCGACTAATGAATTACTACTCTAGAAAGAGCAAGGTCACTTCATGTCATCAGATAAAAAAATTAAATGCACGCTGAAGTGTTTTGAAGCTTTCAATTTTCAGTTGCTACTAGAAACGAATAATATAACAAAATAATAGCCAGCACTGAACGACCAGTTGTTATCAGACCATTGCCGGAAACTGTTGTGCTTCAATGGAGTTAATAAAAAAAATGCTTTGGTTATTGTTTGTGATAAATACATTAGACAAAATATCCGTTTCAAGTGCATCGATTCCATCAACACTTGCTGCTCAAGTGGTAAGTAATAAGTCAAAGTGCATAATAAGGAAAATTGATACTGAATTCTTTTTTATTGACAGAAAAATATACTGGAATCGTGTTTTGCTGATAGACTGAACCCAATAGTCATCAGCGATGATTTGACCGAAATCGTTTACAAAGAAATGACCGGCTTTCCAGTTCTCGTGATCAATAAAGGTTTCAACGCTAAAATTATCAAACCGTACTTTAGTCCAAGATATCCGACATATGTGTTGTCGGTGCATTCTGTCAATAAACTAAAAACAACTCTCCAAGAATTCGCAACTCTGTCTACGTGGAGCATCGAATCAATTTTTTTCGTCGTTCGCTACAGTGAAATCAATTGTGATGATGAGGGACGGAAAGTTCTCGAAATTTTGTGGACAATGGATCAATTGACGGCTTTCTACATTTGCTTCAAGCCTGGAAAATCGATTGAAAGCACAGACACGATGATATACACAGTGAATCCGTTTTCAAATCGCGCTCCCTTGCCGTGGAAAGAAGTTTCTCACACGCGACCAATTACCGAGTCTTATCAAGATCACAACGAAAATAAGCGACCTACACTTTACAAACGACCATACGAAAACGGTAATTGATAATTATTTTTATGTTTGATATTATGATATTTATCAGTATTACTCTTTTTAGAGTCAAAATTATGTCTCAGCTTAAAGTTTGACAAAACAGAACATCTCGACGGCTACCCAGTCACCGCCCGCAGGAAGACATCTTCAGAAACAGAACAGTTTCTAAACATAACGGTCAAATTAGAGAAACTCCATAACAGTATACCACTATCTTTCTTCAGTTATTTTACAGCATTATTCTCAGCTCTAAACGCCTCGTCAGTAATTACCACCTATAGAGGCGGTATTTATTCTAATAATGTGTCATTATCCGCTTTAAATACCATATTCAGTGATGAACATGACATCTGCTTAGATATAATGTTTATTTCTACGCCGGGTTATGAATCAGTTTATATTATAAATCCAAAAGTTCAAAATGAGTTGTTCATATTATCTCACAAAAATGGCGCTCAAATGTCAATTGAAAACAGTCCGTACGCTTCGATATCAAGTATTGTAATAGCCAGCTTTTTTGTCCTATTACTATCTTATACTACAATAATTATTAATGAAATAAGTAATCTTAACAATTGTAATGCTGCTGATGTCGATAATGACCCTCAGTATGGTAATAGTTTTTTAGACACTTTAAGTTTTATTGTAAATGCTGGGATGATGACCCCTCTAAATAGCCTGTCGATGCGTGTTATGTTTGTCGTTACGACACTGTTAGTATTTATTGTAAGTCCCGATATACAGGGTGATTTAATATCAGCAAAAACAACACAAGAATATTCTTATCCGAAAAGTATTAAAAATTTGTTCGACTTAAAGTATAATGTATATATCAACCCTAATTTGAGAAATACTTTCATAAACAAAAAAGACGACTTTAATACCAGTCTAGATCTTTTACACTCTCCAATTCGTTCTATTTATAAATGTCACGAACGAATTTTGAATGACCCTACCACTGCTTGTGTCTTTCTTAATGCAAAGCAAATTGAAATGGCCTTTAAATATGACTTTCCTCTTACAATGATATTTGAAATCGACAAGTACCTTTTCTTCTGGTCAAGAAAGAATTGGCCCCTGAAAAAAAAAGTAGATATTGTAACTTTGCGATTTCACGAAACTGGTTTTATGGGGTATTGGTCAAAACAAGATCTCTATTTGCCATTGAAAAAACTCAGAGCAAAAAAAGACAGTAAGAGTTTGTCTGAATACATTCCGACTGAATTTGAAGATTCAAAGTTCTTGTATATTTGCTTAGCATTGTTGACACTCTTGTTGTCGGTTTTTGCTCTAACATTCGAAATATTAATAGCTAGAAGAACAATACGACTGCAACGAAAGTTGATTAACGAAAGACGGCACCGAATAGCCAGTAGGTTACAGAAATTTCAAAAAGATAATCTTAATGACAGATTTTTACAAGATAAAGTTAGAATTGTCAAGGGGCGGGTTGTTATTTTGCCATAGTGCAGAGAAATTGAAAGTTTTCAGAGTTTATTTGCTAGTTAATAAAAGCACAAATTGCAACGTGTGTCTATTCACAGCGTAAAAAATTATATTTTTTTTCAATTTTATTCAATCCTGAATGGATAAAAAGTAGTAGATATTCATCTGAACGACCCAGAGAGTATATAACTATACGTTTTCGTTGAGTAAATTTCGAATTTTTTGTCAAACAACAATGCAAAGTTCAAATGTCTAAGACAATAATCAATATAACTGTGTTTTGAATCTGAAACACAAACTTTTGTAGAAAACAAAATTGCTTGATAATTGCGTGGTAATCCTTACTATACTTTATGGTAGACTTGATAAATGGTTTTCTTTCAAAAGTATAGAAGTAGTTTTCATTGAAGAAGAGAAGGACGATACAGTAAAATTGAAGAAATAATACTTTTCAAAGAAACTCAAATGATCTATCTACTTACTTTTTTTGTCGTCACTTGCTGTATTTCAATCTTCCGAACAATTCGTAATATTTTTGTATACTAGCGGCATGATGGCCAAGCGGACTAAGTCATTATCCCGGTAGTTCGTTCGCACATCATGCCGTGAGGCGAGGGTTCGAGCCCCGACGGTTGTTAAAATAGTTTCAACACCAACCGTCGGGGGTCGCTCCGGTAGCCGAACTGTACTGGCATGGGTTTTCTCTGTGGTTTCCCCATCGCCACTATTCCAACAACCGATCGAAAGGGGTGAGGAATAGGGTAAATGTAGTACAGAAAGCACAAGTCGGTCCACAGCCGCATGGAGAATAAAAGAAAGATATTTGCAAAAATTTGAAAGTGAGAAAAGATATATGATTATAACAATTTGAATCCAGGAAAGAAATTTGAATAAGGTTGTGAGACAATTTGAAAGTGAGAAAAGATATATGATTATAACAATTTGAATGCAGGAAAGAAAACCTCGAACGCAGAAAAACAAATCTGAGTAATGTAGTAAGACGGATACGCTGAGGTCCAATGGTGTACAGTGTACCCAGAAAGTCGGCAGCACAGTCGCTGAGCGACGGCTGCCATCGACTTGGCCTTGTAAAAATATGCCCATATATACAAGTAAAAAGTAGATCATTATTTCTGTATACTATTGTTAATAAAAAGTCACTTGTAACAATCATTCAAAAAAAGGTTTACTATTTTTAAATTATTAATAATTGCCAATTCACATTGCTACACGAAAAATCTGAAAAACGATTGACCCTAAAGGCTATCCCTCCAACTTTCCGCTAATTCTATATCTAAGCGCTTAAAATTTTAGTTATGACGCTTTTGAGTTCTTCGAGCTCAAAAATATAATTAATATGTTATTTCAAGTTCTCTAAACTATAAGAGTTAGCGGTCTTTATTTTTGAGCTCGAAACAAAAACAAAATGGAAAAATTGCGAAATTCTGAATTTGCATATCTTTTGAAAAAATTGTTTGATACATAAGTATCAAGTTAAAAAAGAATCAGTGAAGTTAGAGAAAAATTTTGCGGCTAATTGTCACACATGAAAATGAGTAAAAATTAGATTTTTGATATTCATTTTTTTTAAATTATGAAGTTGCGTTCGTATTCAGCTAAATTGAAATATTAAATTATTTACATTCTCAACACATTTTAAGTCTCGATAAATAATTTTAATAAACACAACACATCAGTAATATTTTCACTTCAATAGTTCTTAAATAATTTAACATTGAAGATTTAAAGATAGAATTTCTCTATGAGTAATGAAATGATAAAAAATTACACCCGAAAGATAAAATCACTTACATATCAAACACAATAATTGGTAGTGAAATTTAACATAACTTATCTACTAATTTGTTCATTGATTTTTTCTTGACTAGAATCATTCGCGACTAGTTGACGGACCAATACGACCCGAAAAAAAAGTATTTCGTGATTGTGATCGCAATCTTTCTATGAACTGTTGTCGCTCTCTTTCCCGTCTTATATATTTTGAGTAATTATGATAAGCAATAAGTTCAATTCCAAATATGACCAAACTCCATAACAAAATTGCCGCAAACATAATAAAATAAAATATCAAGTTTTCAAAGTCGATACGTTCATAGTTTTCAGCTTCTTTGATTTTCTCCATCTTCTTTATCTTTTCCGATCTTTGATTCAATATATCTTCATTGCGACGGTTGATTAATCCTATCTCTACCGGTATTGAACGAGCTTCGTCAATTTTGTCCTTTAGAGCCCAGTTCTTCTTAGTCCAAAATACATAGTATAATTTGAAGACACTTTCCTTTGATACATAAAGATTCTTGAGCTTTAAAGCCTCCATAAGTAGCCATTTAGTAAGGGTTACACAAGCGATAGTTGAATTTTGTTGGGCTGCGGTTATACATTTTTTCAAATTAAGATCACTTGATGGATGCAAGTATTTCTGATCCTCACCGTTCACCCACAATTTTTCATTCATCATGTCATTTATCAATATCGGATCATAAAACACATGGTATTTGTTATCAAATAAGTCCTTTAAAGTTTCAACATTACGTCGGGCTGGTTGCGCTAGAATTGCCGAGATTTGACCGTGAAATTCGGGCATTGCTACAAAAATGAATAAAAATCCGAAGAAATAAGTGATCTTCATTGAGAGACGTTTGATTGGAGACATTATCCCCATTCCCAGTGACATGCTCACAATGTCCATAATTCCTTGGCTAACATGAAATTCATTGTTCATTATTATGATCAGTATAAGGAGTAACAACACAAAGATTGTGATACAGATAAATTTAAGGTTTATGTTAACTTCCCTGATGACCATCAAATAATCAGTCTTTTTCGTTAATATTGAAAAGAGTATTTCATGGTATTCCGTCACAACATCCATTAATTTATAATTAGTATCTGCAAGTTGAGTTAGTTGGTTAGATGCATCATACTGACGACCGAGAAGACTTTCATCAAAACCTAATTTTATCATATCGATAGTCAAATAGTTATAGATGACATGAAATGATGTTTTTAGGTTTTTATAATTTGATAGAGTGTGTAATGTGACATCTTGTGTCTCTTTAAGAAATTTTACGTACTCATTAATTTTTTTCTGTTTATCCTGTTTGGTTAAATTTTTTAAATCAATAACTGCGAACAATTTTATTTCATGACCGTCCAAGTATTGAGTTTTATCAAAATAGATATTTTGATGCTTTTTCGTCAAATCTGAAAATGAATTAAATTCATTTAACAAAGAAACATTACTCAACTTTTTCTTTCTTTTTTAAAAGTAGTATATTAGCTCAACCGAACCTTTAATTTTTTTCTTATTTAAATCTTAATTAATTACTAAACTGAATAATTACCTTTCGGATACTGCATACTGTATAGTGTCGGCTTTGTTGTATTATTGCCATTTGAAGTTTTAACTTGATTCCAGGGAAACGGAGCGAATTGTGTGTAAGGGTTCAGAGTGTAGAGTATGGTTGAATTTTGATCCTTTTCATAACGCAAGTAATATGATACCAATATATCGAAGCTTGCAAGAAATCCAAGAACCGAATCAGGTCTTGTAACATAAAACTTTTCAGAAATGTCAAGAATGAAAATTGGTGACTTTATACTCCAAATTGTTGAGTCCATAAAATCAAAAATAAGTGAAACCAACTTCGGCATAGATTTAAACAAAACGACGTACGTAGGATAGCCAGGATGATGCCCTTCAATTGGCTTACGTTTGAAATTACCATCCACTATAATCAGCGGATTTTCATTAACAACATTTGCACTGACAACTTGGTCAACAACTAAGTCAGAACTTATTATCACTGGATTCAAATTATCCGTAAAACATTTATTAATCAATTCCATCTGTTAAAACAATGAACAATATTTAAAATGATCACAAATAAGTAAAATTAATTTGAAAAAATACCACACTCACCGTATGATTGATGAGCCTCGTTTTGATTTCTGAAGCATCAATGTGGCTTCCATTTGAAAAGTGCCCAGTAAATACACAACAGCAGCATAAAATGATTTTTATGAATCTCATTGTGTAGCTAATGATGTACAATTCAGAAAAGTGACCTTAGCCAATGCTAAAAAAATCAACAGAAATTTTCAGAATTTATTACTATTTCTCTAAAAGTGCAACGTGATTACAACTTGCGAGGAAGCAACCGAATAGTTTAAAGTCATGTTGTCGACTAAATTGAATGCTTTCAACCGTATAACTTGGTTTTAAATTAGTTGTCTGTGACAACAGCTTTGCAATATGTGTGACTTTGTTTGGAATTGTTATACACGACAACTGTAGCTCACTATGTCGGAAAACATCGTTAAATTTTACAGCGAACTTCGTGGAAAAGACACGTCAGCTAGGTCGGCTTTTACTCGGTCTTTGACAAAGAATTCTTTTTATTTCCATTAAACTGACTAACGTCGTTACTAGGACTGCTAAAGCTCTGGAAACCATCGATCGAATATCGCCCGGGAGTTATGGTCTAAGACTTTCGTTTCACTAATCTTCCATCGGTTAGCAAACAAAAGCAATCATTATAAACTTAACCTTCAGGTATTTCTGTGCTGTGCAACCAACGCGTCAATTTATTCAATATGAGAAAAAGTAAAAAAATAGTAAGTTAAAAATTTACATCAACGGTCCATACGATGAAGATATTAAAATAAAAACTCAGATTAGGACCAAAATTTTTATTTTTTCAATTCAGGTTTACTTTCAATGTTTGGATACTATCAGAAAGGAAAAAAATTTTTTAATTCAGTTATTAATTTACTTTTAATATAATTCTCATTAGAAAAAATTTTCTTTTTCAATGTTCAAAAAGTGGATTGGTATGTGATATATCAAGCAAGTATTTGAGTATTAATTTACACATAATAATCTCGAATAATCTTCTCTACCTCATAAATACAGATTTAGTCTACTCATTCCTGCAGCAATTTCATTTATTGCCTTAAAAAAAAAAAAAAAAAAAAGAAGTGAGTATTAAGATTCAAGTATATTTATTAACCATGAACACAATCAAGCAAAACAAGTTCCTAGGAACTTGGAGTGCATTAAAATTTTGAAGACTACTAATTGAAAAAGTCACAGCATACTAGACGCGCTCAAGGTTCAAGTTATCGAGATAAATTTGAATCATACGCGATTTTTTGCTTATCAGATGAGCCTCGAGTCTTCATCTGTGCACGCGCTCCAGGTAACTAGAGTGTTGGCACGAAGAAAATTTTTCACACCTTCTGATAGGCACAGATCGCTCGGGGATAGTGTAGTATAACTTTTGCGTAGGCGTTTGTGCGTTTCATGAGCATGTATATATATATATATATATATATATATATATATATATATATATATATATATATATATATATATATATATATATATTGGAGATACATTCTCGCGTAATCTGGGACTCGTTTTCTTATTTGTAAGTACATTATACCACTTGGTCATGAATTCCAACATGCTTCAGAAGTCATTGGTATATCTCCTTCACGTATAAAATCGTAATTCAACTAACAATATATTATTAAATATTATTCTTACTCCGTCATTTTATCAATTGCATATTGCAATTCTCAATAAAAATTTTAAAATTAGTTTTAAAAAGTTTGATACACCTAAATTTGCATGCCTGAAGTGCTTGTGTCATACTTAAACTAAATTGATTAAAGTTGCTCAGATACACAAGAAATCTTCACTCATTAACCTTGATACTATTTTGAATATTTGAATAATTTTAAATAGAAAAAAATAATTGTCTGCTGCACAGTAATACAATTAATTATAATAATAAATTAATTGAAAATAAATTAAAAATTTTTTTTTCAATTTTTCCGTGGATAGTATTTATTTCATACGAATTAAACGCCCTCGTTCGTTCCAATGCGTGAAAATTATAATAAAAGAACTAATTAAAGACTTTACTACTGAACGAAAAGAATTTCATGTTAAATACAATTAATATACTAAATATAATTAAACAAATCAATCATTCATACCAATAAGTATAGTAAAAGCATTTTTTACAATTTTTTCCGTTCTTATTTCATTTTGTTTTCACTGATTGTAAATAGCTGATTACTTTTTCTCAAATTTTTTGTTTACACTGTTCTATTAGCCTCATTTCTAATTTCTAATTTAAATATTGTTAATATGTCCATGTGGACCTGTTTAACTCTTACATGAACTTTATATGACTATTTTTTGAATTTTTGCCATTTGGCTGTTGCCTTGGCATTCAAATCAAATAAATGAATAAATAAATAGATAAACTTGATAAGTTTACTCGGGACTAAGTTCGGCCGAACAAACAAAGTATTTACTTGGGAAAAAATAAGTATGTGACGTATATGTAACGTACTTTTTTTTGTCCGCATATATATTTTATCAGTACGGGAAGTAGGACTTTTATTCCACAACGTCTGATAAGTTAGATGAGGAAATTAAAAAATCAATTGGATTGAAAAATTATTTTTTCAAAAGTCATGGTGCTTATCCCTTCATTAATATTATTAAAATTCACACCATTCTTAAAGAATCATTCTGTTTTATAAATTTCAAGAAATACAATTTTTTTTACATTTTTCGAAAGTATATACATCTAGAAGTAAGGTATCGGCGGTTATATAAGGCCTAGCTAAGGGAGATTTTGAAAAAAATTTAAAATATTGCATTTAATTATTGCAATGTATCATTAATTTTTAAATTAATACATTAGCCATAAAATATAATGGAGTAATGATAGTTTCCACCATAAATAAACACAAAATTAAATTTTTTCAAATACTTTGCGAATAGGCCTTATTTTACTACGGTAGAGTAAATAGGCTTGTGGGTTATACATACTGGAAATAGTTATACTATACTTGATAAAATTGGTATTGGAGATCAATCATCACTTAAATTGAGCAACAATACTTTTTAAGATGTTGATAAAAATTAGAACAATGATTTTAAATTATTAAATATAAAATTATAAAAAATGTTTAGCATTTACTCAAATGTTTTTTTAGAAATTCTTCTGCGTTACTTTAGCATAAGATGGACAATGAAATTATTATGTGATAAATTTTCTGTTTAATAGTAGCCTACTATCAGATAAAATCAAGTAGAATTTACATGATTTTTCATATAAAATTTCTTGATAAAAATAATAAAATTTTATTTTATGAAAGAAGGTGGACCTTCTTAAAAACTCTGCCGTCTATCTTACGGCTTAGAACAAATTTTATTTTGTTTAAGAAATTTTTTTATTGAATTAATTTTTTTATAAAGTGAATTTTTTTTTATTAAATAAATTTTTTTATTAAATTGTTAATTTAATTATTACACAAAAATTCAGATAGATACTAGAACGATAAAACTGGTCAAATTTTATGTAAAAAATTAAACTACACTATCAAAATAAATAAATCAATAACAATTATCGTGATTTTTACATTTGATCTACGAAATATTATTAAGGAGTAGAATTTATTGAGTACAATACATTCGTATCACCTGATATCGTGAAATGCTGCCAGAAGTCCAATTACCAAGCAGTTCGTACCCATCGTCACGCTTAAAATGCATTAGTTTCAACTTAAAACAGAAACACATGGACCAACTGTTCTATTTCGTTGTTGCGTCGCATCAGGTTTTTTATTTTATTGTACTTAATTTTCAAGGGTGGAATCCTTTTCAAATAATCCGACCTGCATGGGGTGCATGGTCGATATATTTCACGGGTTCTCTGCACTGAGGTAGGGTATATTAACCATATTAATTTACACCAGTCTAACATAAATTTGCTCCACATATCCATATACTAATGTTAATGCACGTAGTGACTCATGGCATCCATCCAAGGAATTTAATTAATAGCCTCCATGACGGTCTACGACCACATGGTGCTTCTATAACTTGAAAAATTATTCTTGTTTCGATTCTCCGTAAACATTTAAAAAATGGAATTCGAATAATTATTCGATTTTTTGCATGTCAAGCGCGAGCACGAAACTGTTTTCTACACGACGAAAAAAAATAGGAATTTTCCCTATTTTTGCATAAGAAAAATTCCTATGTTGACATAGGAATTTTTCCAATGGTAACATAGGAATTTTTTCTTTATTAACATGATAGAAATATCCATGTGACATAGAAAAAAATTTTTTTTTCAATTAAAAAAAAATAGAAATCGAAAAAACACTATTCTGAAATTTTCAGGATATTTGTAGAAAATGTGAAAGTTTCATATGTAAGAAAGAAAAAATAAATTAAAAATGTTTATCATAGAGAAATTCGAAGTTTTTTTTTGAAAATCTAAAAAATAACGATGAAGATAGGTTCGAATATTTTTTTTCTATTTTTTCCCAAAAAGAACACTTAATAAAAAAAATTTTAAAGAAAAAAACGTCCCGATAAATCAATTTTTGAAAAAGTTATGACAATTTAAGCCACACCGTCCATAATTTGCTGGATTTTTAATTTTTTCGAAATGTAAAGCAAAATTTGAAAAAAATTTCCTCGAATTTTTTATCACAAACCAATTGTATATCACTGTTTTACTTTTAAATTATCTGAAATTGCTCAAATGAGAAAATTGTTATGTAAATTTGTATTTATTTAATTAAGTTACATAAATTTTTGTGACAAATGAATTTTGCCTATGTCACATGAATATTTCTATCATGTTAATAAAAAAATATTCCCATGATAGGATTAAAATATTTCCTATGTTAACATTGGAAAAATTTCTATGTCAACATAGGAATTTTTCCTATGCAAAAATAGGAAAAATGCCTATCGCTTTTTCGCCGTATGGAGTCCACTTCTGTATAACTACCAAAAAGCCTTAGCAAGGATCAATTTTTTCATTATTTATGCTGGATAAACTTTTTCCAAAAATTTATTCTCTCATTGGACCAAAAACTTGCAAAACTTAAAACATATGGAGCTTAAAATTTTTTTTTCATTTTTCAGAAACTGAAATCAGCAAACTTCTGACAATTTTTTATGATTTTTTAAAAATTAATTTGCAAAAGGAAACATTTAGACAATTGACTTTCATAATTTTCTCGAAATACCTTAATGTTGATTTTTTTTACTTCTCAATTTTTTAAAATAAGCTACAAAATATCTGAAAACTTTTCAAATATCTGACAATTTTAATATCATCAGAAATTAATGAAAATTTTTTTTCCAACTTTTATATAATTTAAATAATAATTCTACATGCACTATTAATATTTATCTCCACCCAGAAATCACAATTGGACTAAAATAATTTAAAAAAAAATTAAATACTAAAAATAATTATGCTTACGCTATTTGTGTGCTTTAATGATTTATTCAATAACGTTGACAAACTTTTTTTTTTTAATATATTTGACTTAAAAAAAAAAAAAAAAACAAAAATAATACAAAATTATTTGAATACCCGTCAAACAGATAAATTATTAATCCATAAATAAAAATTTTAGTTATAAATTAAGTATAATGTTTACTATAAAATACGAAATAAATAATGGAAGTAACACTTAATATTCCTCATCAGAAACTATTAAAGAGTATTAATACCACGGCATTTAATTTTAGAGATTATGATGTCTTAGTAAAATGTATTTTTCAGTATTTACATATTTATTTATAATTTTTACTTTATTTAATATTTATTTTCAGTGTCAAGTGTTTTACGACTTTTCCGGTGCATGATGACGAGGCGTTAAGCGCCATAAGAATGATAATAATAAGAGATATACACAGCATTAAATTTTTCCTACTCATAATTATTGATTTTTACGAGACAAAATCTCATATACAGGTGCGATAGAGATCTTTTTAGTGAAGCGACCACCAACGTCCTTCTATAATATACATATAAAATAAAACATTATAACTCTCTTTTAAAGAATATATTCTCTCTATTATAGGGTCTCTGTATCATTATTCTCACCTTGGAATTCCATTGCGTACATTTTAACGATAATATATCTACATACGTAGAGTAGTAGCTAACATTTTTACTTTTTATTTTTAATTTCAATAAAATTTCTTATTTTCAGTATCAACATCACTCTATCACGATAAATTTATTTATTTTTACCTACATAAGTGTAATAATTTTATAGCTTTGTAATTTAAATTCAAAAAATTTTATTTATTCGTTTTTTCTTCTAAGCATAATAAAATAATTTTTTTTTCTTCAATACTTTAAAATTACAGATGACGATAAAAATACATGACTTACTTTAACATCATAAAGTGCCAAAAAAAAAAAAAAATTCAGAGAGCAGATTTTTGAAATTGGGTTTTCAAATTTGTTATGAAAGTAAGACGATATCACAGTGACAGCTCCGGAAAATCATTATAGAAAGTCTTAAAATAGTCTAAAAATCGTCTTAAAAAAATCTTAAAATAGTTTTAAAAAATTAAATCTTAAAATGGTTTTAAAAAATCTTAAAATAGTCTCAAAAAAATCTTAAAATAGTCTTAAAAATTTTTTTCGGGACTATTTTAAGATGAGCTAACAGCAACAGAGCTCCGGAATATTAAAACGAAGCATCTTAAAAAAGTCTTAAAATTATCCGGTAACAAGTTTTCAACAATTTAAAAAGAGCGTACTCAAAAATGTAGCGGTTAGAAAGTCGTAAAATTGTCTAAAAATAATTTTAATCACAAATTCGCGAACCAAATTTCAAAAATCTGCTCTCAGAATTTTTTTTTGGCGTCTTAAAAAGTCTTGATTTGTGTCACGTTTAAGATCTTAAACAAACGACAATTTTAACACATTTTTTTTTCCACACGGATTAGTTTCGTTTATTTCTACAATTGTCCGCCAGGGAGACTATAAGTCGAAAAAAACCCATAATTTAGTAACCTAACTTAAACCCATAGTTAACCTAGCACCCAAAGATCCAGTACCATTTTCTTCTCTGGGTGGACAATGGCGCAAAAGATTGAAGAGTATTTGTATTTTACTTTTATCAATTTTATTATGGAAAATGAGATTATGAGGAGTGCACTTTTGGATTTTCCAAAGTTTTTAAAATTGGAATGTTCAATATTTCCGATGTAATGATCATTCTAAGCGAATTCATCTTTTACTTCATGAAACTTGGAGTAATTTTTACCAGTTGTTTTATTAAAATCTATGACTAAAAATTTTGAATGAAAAATGTCACAATGGATCAATTTTTCCGGAAATTCTTTAAGTACTCATATTATTTTTAATTTATACGGAATGAGTAGTTAGATTATCTTAAAATTTTATTGAACAGTGTTTAATATATTTATACCTACTTCCGTATCTTTGAATGCTTACAACAGTTATTTGATCGATAGCTGGAAAAACCGATTTGATAACGTTAAAAGTTATTCTTTAATTTAGTATTGCAACATAAAGTAAGACTATTGAATTAATTACTTTCCTGATTAGAATTTGAGTCAACTAAAATTCAACGATTTTCTTTTCTGTACTATTAAAATTATCACGGCATTCATATAAATGTGTATACATAATAAAAAAATCTACTAAAAACGTGATGACAAAATTTGAATAGTGACACGTTACTTTTATTATTTTACTGGCTTCAAGTAACATCATAAAAATTTAATTCCTTTAACTATTTATTGTGCAAAAAATTTTTGTCAAATTAGAGAACAGTTTACTCCATACGGAAAAAAATTACAAATTTTACCTTAACAATGAGTAAGTACATATCCCTCTTATAATTTAGAAGAAAAATTTGAAAATTTATCATGTAAGTAAACTATTTGTAACGTGATTAGTTAAAGTTACATGAAATATATGCAAACGACTTTAGATTAATTTTAGAATTTTAGATTATCTGATGCTTGGAATATTTTTAATACTTACAAATATTATGCTGATTGTTGCTGTTTCGATGAAAGGAGTACACAGTAAATGGAAAAACTCTGTCACGGTACAAAATATTTTGCTGGAAACATTTGATAGGACAGTAAATTTAAGTGATAGGACAGGAATTCTCGTTGGTCCGAAAACTCCTATTTATTTATTGAGATCCAAATCACCCAATTTATACTAAAATAGTATTAGAATAAGAAAAAGAAATCGGCGTTATATTAAAGAAAAAGTGATTCCAATTCCTGATATTGTTTATCCGGAAATTTTGATAATTGTCGACTATCATTTGTACAAAAATTACAATCGAAAGACAATTATTCCTTATTTATTAGCATTTTGGGACAAAGTTGATGTAATTTTTAGTTCATTAAAGAACCCGAAGTTTAAATTAAGTATTGCTGGAATTGTTATCACTCAGGTAAGCACAAAAATTAATATTAATATACTGTAGCATTAACTAGTAATTATCTGAATAAATAATTCAAAATTTAAGGACAACATTGTTTTTGAATCATTTATTCCATCGAATTCATCAGAATTGATTACAAGGATGCGAAAAAAAAAATGAATTTATGGCTTTCTAGGACGAAAGAAGCAATTTCTTTTGAAAGTTATGACACTTACGTTATTATGACTCGGTAAGTTTTTAGTTCCATACATACGTGATTATACTATTTTAATTAAACAAATAATATTTGTAGAAAACGAGATAAGAAGAATGGTAATAAGCAAGTTCTGGGAATGTCGGGCATTCAAACTGCTTGTGCTACTCCAGAGTCGAATCATGATGTAGGAGGAATAATTTTTACGCCGGGTGATGTACAGGGTACTCGGACTGCTGGACATGAATTGGGTCATATGTATGTTAATTATTTTGGAAATTACAACATTAATCGATTTTTCCTGTATGTAAGCGACCAAAAATTTTGCATACAATTTACAAAAACACACACAAATTGTATTTTCGAGCTCGAAGAGCTCAAAAATGTCATAACTGCAATTTCGAGTGTAGGTATGGAATTGGCGGGAAGTTGCAGGAATGGCCTTTAGGATCAACCGTTTTCCTAATTTTTTTAAGGAAATTCATAACTTCTTCAAAATAAACTACATTAAAATTGTCCGTCTAAGTCTGTCGCTTTTATATATTATCAATAGACATAACAATCAGCAATTTATGAGAATTACATATTTCCTTTAACTGTTACAATTTTTATTAACACTTTACTTAAATTATTAATTACTTACTTGCTAATCTCTCCAGATTTGGAGCGGAACACGATAAACCCAATTGCGGAAAATCGTATCTAATGGCAACTTTTGATGGAAATCCTACCGATTGGTCACAGTGCTCGATAAACAGTTTCCACGAGTCTCTCAAGTGAGTATTTTTTTTTTACTTACCTGATAAGAATATCAGAAAGTATTTTGGTATTTCAGGCAGCAAAATTGGACCTGTTTATACAACAAACCGAACCACACGAAATTTAATAATCCTGGTGTCTATGAAATTTTTGAATCATTTGAAGCAGAAATAGAAAATAAAGATTTCTTCACTGTGCTGATGGATGATCAAAAAGAAACATTCAATTTGAATGAATTTACGCATTCAAAAGAAATCGTTGTTTATTACATTGATGAAATGCTGATAATTGAACAAGGTGGCTCTGATTTAGCCGGCGAAGTTATTGAACCGAAAGAGTTGCAGTATCGAATACCTGATTACAGAAAACTGATATTAAACCCTAAAGAAATAGATCCGTGAAAAGAAATAAACATTTACCATGAAGATAATAGTATCTATGCTTATCAAGGAAGTAAACCAATAAATATTACCCAAAATAAAGCACCACCGATTTTGGATGTCTCCTATATGGATGATTACACGGGTCAACATGAAATTTGACTTTGATTGCAAAGCATTAAATTTCGGTAGTTTAGGTCGTAATAAGACGGAAAAAAAATATATGGCATGAAAAACTTTGCTTTTGTGCTTAGAAGACTGATTGAACGAAATTTTTAAAAATCTCGGATTTTCATTTTTGATTGAAAATAAAACTATTGAAATAAAAATGTTTATTATTTTTATTAAGTTTTACTATCAAATTAGCTTACAGAAAAGTGGAAAATAACTTAAAAGTGCACACTTTTACTTTTTCTTTTATGTTCATAGCTACTTTCTCTCAATAAACCCCAAATATTGTCGCCCATGATGTTTTCATTGTATTGGCCTTGATAGCGTTGTTCAAAATTCATGATGTCCTGATGGAAACGTTCTCCTTGCTCTTCGGAATAGGCTCCCATATTGTTTTTAAATTTATCCAAATGAGCATGCAGCATATGTACTTTTAATGACATCCTGCAGCCCATGGGCTTAAAATTTGTAAGCATATCCTCAACCTACTTCGTAATTTTCAGTTTTATTATTTCCTAAAAATCCAGAAACTACTGCTTTAAAACTGTTCCAACTTGCTTTTTGAGTACGATTCAGCAACGTTGGAAATTTTTCATCTGCGAAAATCTGTCTTATTTGCGGACCAACAAAAACCCCAGCTTTAACCTTTGCTTCCGATAACTTCGGAAAAAATTTTTTTAAGTATCCAAAAGCTTCTGAAGTTTCATCCAGTTTTTTAACAAATTGTTTCATCAACCCTAACTTAATGTGCAAAGGTGGCATTAACACCTTTTCCGCTTCAACAATTGGCTCAAATTTGACGTTCTGTTTTCCGACACATAATTCTGTTCTTACAGGCCATGACCGTTGAATATAGTGTTTAGAATCCGCTCTGCTATCCCACAAGCACAAATAACACGGATACTTTGTATATCCACCCTGTAGCCCCATTAAAAATCCCACCATTTTAAAATCTCCAATCAGCTCCCAGTTATATTCACGATACTTTACAGATTCAAGCAAAATTTTGACACTTTCATAATTTTCTTTAAGATGTACTGAGTGAGCAATTGGAAGAGACGGAAATTTATTTCCGTTGTGCAATAGAACTGCTTTTAAACTTTTTGTAGAGCTGTCAATGAATAAACGCCATTCGCTAGGGACACAGGGTATGCCAATTGCTTCAAACATACCTTTAATGTCATTACAAAAACAAAGTCCATCTTCCTTCGTGAAAAACGTTGCAAAACATTTCATGCCTAGTCCGCTGATCCGTGATCTTAACATCATCAAGCAAATTCCACTGTTTTAACCGAGAGCCTAGAAGCTCTGCTTTATTCTTTGGCAAATTTAAATCTCTAATTAGATCGTTCAAATCTTCTGAAGTAATGAGATAGTGTTTTGGTTGTTCAGGTGTAGGCAAAAACTCCTTATCGAAATTACTTTTATAAGAACTAAAAGATGAGCTACTTTTCTGCGATAATTTTTTTGGTGGCTCAGGTACTGGTCGTGTCAGGTCGTGAGCAATTGGAGCAGAAGAAGATTCGAGGTCAGGATATTCAATAGGTTTTGCATTTTTACCTCTACGTCTTTTACTCGGATTCACCATACAAAAGTAGCAGTCAGTAATATGGTCTTTTGGTTCTCGCCAAATCCTTGGTATTGCAAATTTCATAGACCTTTTCTCACCTCGATACCAACCTAAAAATATAAAAATAAGTATTAATATGTCTATTATTTTGGATTCATCGCTTAATTAAATAAAAATTGCTTACCTTCCAAACACCTTTTACAATAACTACAAGTAACATGTGGAGCCCATGGCTTATCTTGATTCCGTACAGGACAGTCAAAATATGCTTCATAGGCTTCACAGAGAACGTGAGATGTCTTTAGTTCATATTTCACGTCTCGAACTTTAATAAATTGACCACATATAAAACAAAATGGATCAGCATCGTATTTGCACTTTCGTGACGACATTTTAAGTTATTCTGGGCTTGTAAATAACACCTGATGGTTGTTTATCACTCGGGTGCCATCTAGCGGCGCAGTGTAAACGTTAATACCCCACTCTCACCGCGCGGTCTATTTAAAAATATTAAAATCAATTAAAATTTATGAAAAAATTGAAAAATTAGTATTATTATTATAACTATCACAAAAGCAAACTTTATACCGGAAAAATATATTTTCTTTTCGTTTTTGTGCATAGCTAACTGGAAAATAATAGTATAAACTTTAAGACAAAGAACGAAAATTTTTTTTGTAGAGTCGTGTTATCAGCTGAAATTAACAGACGATGATTTTGACCCAGAAAAACTAGTTTTGATTTATTATCGTGACAATAAGCTTCATGTGACGCAAAAAAATATTCCAAAAAATGAATATTTATTTGAAAAAAAATATTGGAAAGATTTAAACTACGTTGGATCTGACCGGACGATTATTTATTTTTCTTTGTCCAATGACTACCATAACAAAGTACGGGCTGACAATCAAGCATCGTGATGACCTGATTTACATTTATCAATTTGAAGAGCCTGATTCAAACGGGCGTGAATATGAGCCTTACACCGTAAGATATTTGCCTGATTTTAAAGTCTTGGAAAGTGATGTAAAAAAAACAGTTGATTTCGAAGATAGTTTTGAGACCAAAATCACTCGCAGGATAAATACCAGCGACTTAAATTCGAAGAAATTGGTGTTAATAGGGTTTAAAAATGGCCGCGTGATTGTTAAGCAAATATCGACGTCTTTTGAGGAAGATCAAAATGTCTCGAGTGATTATAAAAATTTACAAATAATAACCGCAGATCGTAACACGATTTTGGTGCAATCGAGTAAAATTCCTAAGCGGAATGAAATTCAGATTCGACATGATAATGGTAAAATATTTGTCTGGCAAGGATCTGATCAAATTCTGGAATTGAACATTGATAGACCTGACATTGTGAAGATTTTAAAATCTGATTATTTTGATTATATGGATTATTTCAATTGACTTGAATTTGAGGAAGATGGAAATATAACCATTAATGAATGAAAAATCAATTTGAGAATTGAAATGTATAATTTTTTGTAAAATAATGATGCTCATAAATTAAAAATAATTTATCTCATAAAATTCAGAGTTTCTCAATACAAAGTCAATCACAGACTTTAGAAATTACAGCCAGATGTTAATATCGATATATAACCTCAAAGTAGCAAAGTAGCCGCGTACTTACGCGCGGGATACCTCGGTGGTGTTACGACGAGCGTGTGGGCCACCCACGGCGTCATCTTATCCGCGATCTCTCTACAGAATCCTCAAGATATCCAAGCAGTGTGTTATACAGAGAAAGATAAAGCAACAAATACGTATAATATAAGTTATAAGAATAAATAGAGAGAAGAGAGAAAGATATATCCAGAGAAACTGTACTGCATTAAGTTAAGAGAGACCGAGAAAAATACATAGTCCGTACTCATCTCCTGGACAAGAATCATTTCCAAGTCGCACCACGTGCTCGCTACTTCTCAAGTTCCATATCCTGTTCTCCAGCAACTAATGTACTACTCCATACCCATGCTCATGATACTCTCTGCAGTATTGTTTTCTTACCACACGAGCCAGAAGCTATCGACTTCTTCTTCTTCATCTTCTTCTTCCTTATTTTTTCTTCTTTCTTCAGAAGAGCACGGACAAGGCGCCGGTCTTGCGTTTTATTTATTTATCACTTTTATTTATTTTTATTTTTTAATTTATTATTTTTATTATTATTATGCATAATTTATTTCTTATTGCATAACAACCTAGAGACTTTATAGGAATGTAAGCTGTATTTATCATCTTTTAAAAAATTATATTTTCATATATTATCACTATCAATATAACCTGCAGTCATTTTAAGACCACCGATAATTATGAATTATGAATAAAAAATTTTGGTTTAATGACTTTTTGATATTTTTACATAGTATACATAGTTTGATTACGTTTAAAATAAATTTGAAGACTAATAATGTTTTTTTAGGATCAATTATTAATAATTTGAGGGACAAATGTAGTGGAATAAACTTATAGAACTAATCATAGTCGAGAGTAGAGTACAACCTCAACGCTTCGCTTATGAGGCATGCAAAAAATTGACAGGTCTCAAGACTTCGCCGGAATGTATTTTTTGGCGTGTCAAAAATTACCAAAAACGCATTTTAGTACATTCTACCCACAGAGGCTATGCGAGGTTTCAAAGATAACAAAAGAAATATTCTGGCCAAGTTTCAAAGTCTTAAAAGCTATGTAGATTGGTAGATACAAATTTTTAAAATTTTCAACCCTCCTGCACAATCCTCTGGGGATGGAATATCATAAAATTAGTTCTTAGTAAATTCAAACATGCCAAAAGAAATATTCTGGCCAAGTTTCAGAGTTCTAAAATCCATAGATTGGAGGATACAAATTTTTTTCAATTTTTAACGTTCCCTCCTCAGCCCTCTGGGGTGGAATATCATAAAATTAGTTTTTAGTAAATTCAAACATGCCAAAAAGAATATCCTGGCTAAGTTTTATGCCTACAAGAGCTATAGTTGGAGAGTGAGAATTTTTTTTAATTAACGCCTCCCACGACCTTTACTCGGTGAAAAGAATATTCCTACACTGATAGAAAAACAATCTTGATTCAAGAAACTTTTTTTCTTCAAAATTTGAACTCTTGAAACTAGATATAGATATATTTCTTTCAAGAATTTTTGTCTCTTGGTTCAAGATAGGCGATAACATTGATTCAAGATGTTACCGACTTGTGTTAACAATGGCTTTTTTTTTGAGTCATTAATTTACTTATTTCCAAGAAATAATTTTTTTTCGGTACAACAATTAAAGACTATTTAGTTTTTGAAATCTACTTTGATGAATTATTTTGAGTTTTTTAAACGATAATGTTATTTTGGTTGAAAAACTAAATGTATCGATTGAAGATAATATAGCTCTTAAGCCAAGAAAATCTAAATCAAGACAAGAAATTCTTAAAGCAAAATAATCATTTGTCTTCCAAAATAAATTCTTAGATCAAGAAAATATCTCTTGAGTCAACATAAATTTTCTATCAGTGTACCAAATTTCAAGTCTCTAGATCTTATGGTTCTTTATTGATTTGGAAAAAAACAATTTTTGGTAAACAACTTACGAATTATCTTTCAAAATTCCTTTTTCCCAAATCTAGAAACCTTTTTTCAACAAAAAGGTTATCATGAGAAAAAATTTTTTAAGATGACAAATAAAATTGTTTTCAATTTTCAACAAATTAATTTCTTGTCACAACATTGCTCATTTTTTCCAAAAAAGAGTTTTTTTACTCAATGTGAAGGTAAATTTTTTTTTTTTTAAATGAAAAATATATTTACTTATAGAAAATCAGTTTTCAATTTACTGCCATGTTCCGTCTTCATCCAAATAATCTCAATATCTCTGCAAGCATACAACCTGAAGATATAAAAAATGAGAAGCAGTTATACAAGTGATTGGTCGATCTTAAAAATAGAAGCTACCATCCCGCAGTATATAATTAGATGATATTTAGTGAGGACTCAGGTGTACACCTGTTAAATCTCGGTGATCGAGGATCAAGCATACCTCATCCTCTTTCGTCTTCTTTCACTTCTTCACTTCACAACATATCTTGATCCCCTCCTTGTTTCAGCGTTCCTCTTCATCGTCTCATTCATCTCCCTCTCATCCTCTCCATATTGAAAAGACACCAGATAAAAATAAAATCCGAGGGATCTTGAAGGGTGGTGAGCACAACATGGCCGAGTGTCCGGTTCCCTTTGTATCGGCTACCTGTCTTGAGACATCCTATTCCTGTTCGGATTCACGCGTACCTTACTCAAGTACATCAGCCGAATGAAAGGAGAAGATTTAGAAATAAAAGAATTGAGAATGGTTAAAAAAACTTTATGCGAGACCCTTCGCCAGATTCTTTGATAGCACGCACATTCTTGCTCGTACATCAGATATTTGATAGCTTAACAAATAAGTCGAACTACAGTTTTTAATTCATTTTTTTTTTAAATCAAACCAATCATCGAAAAAAATGAAAATTCAAAATAAATATCTCCATTAGTATTACATAGTTACATAAGAGCTGAGAATTTTTATTATTTAGATCGAAGTGCACTGAGAAGAAAAATTTTCATTGAGAAAAATTTCTTGAAATGAAAATATATATTGATAATTATCAAGAATTTTTTGTCTTGCCTGAAAAATTGGTCGAATTTATGAAAATTGTTTTAATTTAATTCCAATAAAATTATTCTTGTGAAAAAAAATTTTTTGATATCGTCTGCTATATCCACTTTTAATTTTTGATAAGTCGTGATACGACTTAATATGCGTATATATAATTTTTCAACTAAAGATTCAAGGAATAGATGTTTATGTCGTAAGGCCGTGAAGTGGCGGTTTTCTGACAGCGACGATATTTCGATATGAGCTTAAGGTTTGTGGCGGAAAGGTTCGGAACGGGTGTAATTTTAACGTCCGAGGCGTAGCCGAAGACGGAAATTTACGCTCGTTTTCGAACATTCGTGTCACAAACACACGGTGAGAAATTTCTGTAGAAATTTACTATGCATACATAAGAAGACTGAACCTTAATGATTCAATTCAAAATATTACCATAAAAATTTAAGAATATCATATTGTACCAATCAATATTTACTAGGGACCATAGTAAATTTGAACATGCAACTGTTACATAAACATATATAAAAAATTTTCGTAAACTGACAGAACAAAAACTGTTAGTGTACTTAAAACTTTTCATTATAGTTGCATAGTAAAATTTCTGTTGCTCAGTCGACAATAAAAATTTATAAAATAGTCTTACAATTTAGTCACGTGTACTCAGTTTAAATTTAAAATTGTGACTATGAAATTTTCATATGTCCCATAGTAAACGTATGCGCGTCAGTCGCGACGCGCGGTCTTACATTTTTTCGTGCTGCTTTATTTTGTGAACATAAGTGTACAGACGCTATCAGTAGTGGTTAACAGTGTGTGAAAATTGCAATAAACACTAAGTTTTAAATAAATACTTATATTAGTTCAAAAATCTATCAACACATCAATAATTAGTGAAATATTGTAAGATTCATAAATAATAAAGGTAATTAATAAAATATTTAATAATTTACCGTGAAAAATTAAAATGTAAACAAACATTTTATGGTTAACCTGCAACTTTCATTTTTCTAAATGAAAATTAAGTTAGTCGACATCTAAAAATTTTTCGAATTTTTTTTTTATTAAAAAAACAATTAAAAAACAATTACAAAATAATTAAAAAAAATTTTCATTTGTAAAAAACTTGAAAAACTGGAAGTGCAATTTTTAAATTAGTATATTACACTACTAGGGCCGAAAGTTGAATTTTCGGCCTGTGTAGTGTATACGATTTTTCTTCATAGCCGGTCGAAAGTACGTTATCAATTTTACTTTTTTTAACTTCAAGTGCAGATAAGTATGTCTTGATGCCTGCCCCGACATTTGCGGCACGAGCGAAGCGAGTGCTGTTGGTCGTGGGGACAGGCATCAAATACATTCGAAGAGTCAAGTCTGGTCATATTTTTTAAAAATAAATTAATTTCATTTTTTCAAAGATGTATTTATTTTCATTAGTTTAACAAACTATATTAGTTATTATAAAATTTATCAAACAAAACATATTATAAGCGAAAAACTATTATTGCATTTTTTTTAATCGTTTCAATTTTCTCTTGAATGATCGCAATTATTAATAATCCTTCCATAAAATACACAGTTTTCAAACTTGATATTGGAGCAGTTAAAAATTATAGCTCCACTGAGTATACAGCAATAGAAATTACAGCGGTTAAGAATTTGCTATAGTGACGGAATAAACAGTCCCTAGTTACAAGTGTAATTACGCATGAGAAATTCTTTCCTCCCGCCGTTACAGAGGGCGCGCGTGTACTTCTCACAGGGAGTTAATGTTAAACTTTCTTTCCTGCCATTAGAGAGGAAAGTACGTACTTTCGACCGAGGTATGAAGAAAAAATATTTTTTAGTTCTAATTTAATATTTTATTTAAAAAAAAATCAAGAAATTAAAAATGTCGGCTAACTTTAGTGTTATCTTTTCTAATAATAATAAAAATGTCAGACATCCAAAAATTGTTAATTTTATCAATAGAAAAATTATAAATAAATTTTATTTATTGTTTATCATTCTATTCAGAAATCGATTCTTTTTTTAAAATTACTTTTGTTGGATGTCTATCATTTTAAGTGCTACGTAGTTTTTGTCATATTTGGAATTTTTATAGTTGCATTGTTTTTTAAATTAATTGTGATTGTGAATTAATAAAAATATATGTGTGTCATTGTATAGGTTGTAGAAACAGACAGTATGATAGACAATTTAGAGGACTCGGGGGTGGAGTATTCGGCATATTTTTGTTTTAACATTTATTGTTGTGACATTACGCATGTATGTGTATCTAACTAATTCCTACATCACTTTTAGGGCGATGGTGATCTGGATATTGATGATCCGAGCCGTGATTACAAGGGAGTCGTAAATTCAAACGCGAGCAGTGATGATGAAGTAAGTGATTCAAACAAACCTAGATCTGGAACGTCTTCTAATTCAAAACTTCCAGCAACTGGTATTCCAGTAGCAAATAATATACGAGTAAATTCAAACACGGTATTTATCTGACATTGTTCAACTCTTTTTTTAATTTACATGAAATTTCTTCAAACTTTTTTTTTATGTGATAGAGACTATACCACATCTTGAATGATGATTCTGATGGTCGTGTGATTCTAAGTATTTATGAAAAGAAAAGGAAATTGATACCCAAAGCTAGAAATAGACTGACAAGATTCGTAATCAAGTTTGAACGTGACAAAGCAATTGAAAACTTGGAGCCAAGAGGACAGTTACTTATTTTCATGTAAGAAATTGAACACTATTGTTAAAAAAGTTGATTAATCTATATTTATCTTTGTTTCATAAAAATTTAAAAATATTTTTCTTTTCTTTAGGATATCATCTACAAGATTTATTTTTTTGTCAAATGAAATTGCAAAAACGTTTCCTGGTGAACGTGCGGCGACTTACTATACTCTATATGAGTCAGTGGATGATTACGAGATAAATGCCAGTGGTAAACTTTGGCATCACTACAATTACATTAAAAGCAAACTTAAAGAAAGCGGTTTTTTGATAAATCTCCGAGCTCCAGTTCATCCCCTTCCATTAGATGGTTTGTATCACTAAAATACAATTCATTTTCATAAACAATTAAAGGTAAATTAAATATTTTCTAAAAGATTTATTTTTTAGTGAACATTGTTGAGCAGCTAAATACTTTACGCACTAAAGTTGAACCATGGTGTACGGTGTTAGAATTGTGGCAAAGAACATTTGAATCCCGAAGAAACTTTTTGATTAAATAAAGACCAACGGTGGTAGAATATTTAAATGCATATGCATGTTTACGTATACAGAAAACTATTGATTTAGTATGATTTGTTCTTAATGAATAACTTATTATTTTTATTTTGTATTTATTATTTTTATTATAAAAAAAAAGTGCTACGTACTTAGTTGCATGTTATTGTTAATTCAAAAAAAAAAATTGGAAATAGATTTGTATTAGACGTTAACTTTATATTAGCCGTAATTTAATTATATTAAAACTGTAATGATATTTAAAAGTAATGTATTGTGTTTATAATTATTTATAATAATTTCTATTTATTTATAATAAAATTAATTGTCAAAATAAATCCTATGTTTATTGTTAAAAACTAAAAAAAAATAGAAAACAAATAAAAAAACTATATTTTTAAAAATCATTGCAAACAAAAAAAAATCTTGTTTGGTTTGATATTTTTTTTGATTGCCAAAAACATTTTTTACTCCAAAACTTTTTATTTTTTACAGGCGTTTTTTTATTTTTTTTGTTATAGTACATTCGGAAATTTAGATTATTGCATATTTCATTTTACTATGGTACATTTCAATTTCTACCATTTGCTAAGTCTGATTTCATTTGTTTCGGAAATTACTATGGGCCATTGTAAAATTTTATTCTGAGTCAATAAGGTTCACTAGTAATATACACCATTGTAAAATCTAAAATCCATGCAGAATAAAAAATAATGGAAATTTCTCACCGTGCATTAAAGCGATAATCAAAAAAAAGTCGTTGTCAAAATCGCCACTAAATGACCGAATGACGTACAATATTTTTTGTTATTATCACTCCATAACTTTTGAGGGATAGGAGGCAAACAATAACATATTTAAATTTTACGAAGTTTCACAAGGGCAAAAAAATTAAAAATCAAACGAACTTACCTTAAGTGATGTTCGATTATAATTATATAAAAGTCTCGTTCGAGATGATTACATCGTAGTACCGCTACTTGGATTAGATTTGACCACCAATTTCAGAGAATAATTTGAAAAATTTCCAGCTTCCCGCTGCCTGCTCCTACGTCGCACCCTAGTGGCTAATCGTTATATAGTTTAAAGCTAATTCCCAAAATTATGGGATTAAGCTGTATCTACATACTTAAATCTAGGGACGGGAGGAAATTTTTTATGAAAAAGAAAAAATTTTTTGGGAGGGATGTAATCATCTCGAACGAGACTCTTATATAATTATAATCGAACATCACTTAAGGTAAGTTCGTTTGATTTTTAATTATATTACGAGTCGCGTTCGAGATGATTACATCGTAGATGTTTAGAGCAAATCAACTTAATCTTTATTAAATATCTCACAAGGCTTAATACCATAATCAAACTTCATTAACGCAAACTTAATAAGACAACTCATGCACTATGTTGATCAAATAAAACCTCCACAAACGATTCTTTCCTTGGCTCTATTGGACGTTTGTAAAATTTTGCGAACACTTGTGAGCTAGCTGACCATCCTGCTGTACTCTTTATGATGTTTACATCTAAACCTTTCGCTTCTGCAGCAGACGTGGCTGCATGTCTCGTACTGTGAGCCGTGTATTTGGGATCTATCCCAGCTTCTACAAGACAGCACCTTATCCAGCGGCTTATAGATTGTGGAGTTGCCCTATGATGGGGCTTCTTAAAAGTAATAAACAAATAATCCTCGTTATCTCTCAGGTCTCTAGTTTTCTTGATGTATTTTAACAATACCGTAGCAACGCACGCGCCTTTTCGCTCTTTGAAAAACGGTAGACTAAAAAAGGGCTGTGCAACCCCAACTCTAGATGTTTTAATATGATCCGATACCTTTATGATGACATTGGTCTTGGAAATTACTATGTCACTTAATTTAATTAAGGACAATGTCTGAACTCTATGTGCTGTTGCTAAGGCTAATAAGGCTACCAATTTGAAGGTCAGAGATTTTAAATCCAAAGTCTTCAAAGGTCCGAGTGCTTCAGCCCAGTTTAAAACTGCTTCCGTGTTCCAGGTGGTATCATATTTAGGCTTGGGTGGTCTGTTTTTAAACACACCTTTGAAGAAACGGCTAATTGACGGATCACTACCCAAGTCTATCGTGCTTATCAGATTAATTGCCGATCTTTCTGAATTGAGCGTGCCGTATGACGCATCTTGGTTGAAACGAAAAGTTAAATATTTCAGTGCCAGGTAGATATCTGGTTTTAAAGGATCTTTATCGGCACTCTGGCAATAATTCCACCAGTTCCTCAAAGCTGTGTTGTATTGCTTAAGAGTGGACTCTGTTAGCGATGAGATTAGTATGTCTAATGCTTCTGTTGGCACTAGTTTTTGTTGATACGAGTGCCGGAGAGCTTCCCTGCAACCAGGGAAAGATGTTTCGCTAACGGGTGGATTAGAGACCTGCAAGGAGACAAAAGTAAATTAGGTGAGGGCAAAAAATACAACGGTTTTTCTACTAGCATTGATTTCAATAAAGGAAACCAAGGCTGGGTAGGCCAGTGAGGGACCACCACTATTCCCTGAGCTTTATCCGAAATGATTTTTTGCAATAATTTTGCAACCATTGCGAAGGGTGGGAATGCATAAAAAAGGTATTTTCTCCAATTCACCGTAAAAGCATCAATATAAAGAGCTTCTGGATCACGTTTCCAGGAACAGAAATTCTCAGTCTTCGCGTTGCTTCTGGATGCGAACAGATCTATTTCTGGTAACCCCCATGATTCTATTATAGATTGGAAAAAAGGGTTTCCTAGTTCCCATTCAGTATCTATATTGACTCTTCTAGACTCCCTATCTGCGTCTGTATTTTCTCGTGAAGGGATGTACGAAGCAAAGATCCAAATCTTTCTCTCTTCGCACCAAGTCCAAATATCTTTAGCCCTTTGGTTCAGTTCTACGTATTATACACCTCCCATACGATTGATGTACGAAATCGCGGTAGTGTTGTCAACTATAAGCAAGATTTCACAATCTTGGACTTCTTTAGCAAAGCACTTGAGTGCCAAAAAAGCTGCTATAATTTCTAACTGATTAATGTGTAACTTCTTCTCCTTCTGAGACCAGAATCCATGAGTATTTTCTCCATTGCAGTGTGCACCCCAACCTGTGAGCGATGCATCTGAGAAAATCTCTAATTTATAATTGAATGACCTAATCTGATTTTTTGCTACTGGGATGTTATCCAACCACCACTCAAGATCTTTTTTCGCATTTGAGTATATAGTCATACTCTGATCGAAGTTATGATCGTTTAGGATTAATGCTTTCATCTTTTCCCTTTCCAACGTCTTGGTATACAACATCCCATACGGTACACCTGGACATGCTGCAACCAGTACTCCAATGAGACCCGCCATCTCTCTAATAGAACAAGTATTCTTGTTCAAAAATTCTCTAATTGTTTTATGCTTCTCAACTTACGCTTTTTCTCTTCCGGTAAGGCCAGTGTCATATCGCCAGAGTTTATAATAAACCCCAAATACTTACATTTTTTATCTGGTTCGTGTTTACTTTTCTCTTCATTTATAATAAATCCTAGATCATCCAAAATTTTCCTAATAGCTGCTACATTTTTCTTGCATTCAGCCAGAGACTTGCCGATGCAAAGTGTATCATCTAGATACGCTGTCGACAACCAGCCTCTTTCTCTAAGAAAATTTAGGACTGGTTTCAATATTTTCGTAAACACATACGGACTTGTACAAAGTCCAAAAGGTAAACATTGAAATTCAAAGATTTGACCCTTGAATTTAAATCTCAAAAATCTTCGACTACTAGGACCAATTTTTACCAAAAAATATGCATCTTTCAAATCTAAACTACACAGACAATAGTTTTGATAAATTAACTTTAGGGCTACTCTCATATCTTCAATTTTAAAATGACTGGTCTTTATAAAATTATTTAAACATTTAAGATTTAATATGAATCTCTTGGAGCCATCTGGTTTTGGCACAAGAAAAAACGGGGATAAAAATTGATTTTCTACTTCCTCGCATCTAATTAACGCGCCCATAGATATTAACTTTTCTATTTTGTATTCTAACAGTCTTTCGTCTTCTGACGAAAAATGCAACTCTTTATTAAAGCTCAGGGACCCTGGTGGACCTTCAAGCCAGGGAATTTCATATCCCTTCACACATTCTAGGACAAAAGGATCATTGGTGATCTTTTTCCATTGTGGAAGGAACTGACTGAGACGTCCTGCTATTACTCTCACCTTATTAGTTACTTCTTCTCTGCATTCCTCGGTGACTGGTACTTGCTGGTTGGCTTCGAGGTATGACTCTTGCTGCTGGGCTGCGATAGGGAAAACTTCGTCTGGTACTGTTTCGGGCCCTGATACGAGTTCCCCTGTCTCGTATGCTGGCCCCGCCAGTTTAAAGTGCGTCTAGGCACTGACTTGCTCACCTTCTTATTAGAATCAGAGGTTGAAGGAAGAGGAGATGCTTTGATCTCTTTACCGATTTTTTCCACAGACTTTGCGGTCTTTATCTTCTCGGTTAACTTCTCACCGAACAACAGAGATCCAGGCTTGGTCGTCTGCAATAAATTTTTCATTGACTTGGTCAATATTGGAGATATAAAGGCCCTTCTAGCTGAAGTGACCTGGAAATGCAGCTGTGATAAGAGTTTTCCTACATCCGCTAGCTTTTTGAGTAGCTCAAGACGATCTAGCGGCTCCTCTTCATCTTTTAAGATCATTGTGATGCCTTGTCCCAAGGCTGACAAGGCTGAACCAGCTAGATTTTGTTCTAATGTAAAGAGCTGGTCTCTCTTAACACCAGTTTCATTGAGCGTAGCTGCAATTTCTTCGTTTAACTCCGGAGCTTCGAGGGAAACGTTTCCTTTACGTGAATACTTATCTACTACCTGATCTTTAATCTCTTTCGGCAATCCTTCAGTCAGCCAAGATGACCAACGTGACACCAAACTCTCATGCAGCTCTAATTGATCATTTTTCTTAGCTCCTGGATCATCTCCCAGAAGCAATTCTACCTCGACGTCTAATTTCTTAGACTCAGAGACATCAGAAATCTCCTTATCTGATTCTTTAGACTCAGTTTCCTCCGTTGCCTTTGTCCCATCTAATACTTGCTGCTGATTGACAGCTTGCAATCTCGCCAGCTCGTCGAGGAGCGTGTCTGAGTCTGGAACTTTATTTGAGTCATTCGGCACCGGAGATTCTACTTGAGGGGGGTCAGGAACACTTTCTTTATCAGAAATGTTTTGATTTCCATCTGCAAGAAAAAATTAATCATTAATTTTTCCCATAATGCCAGATGAAAATATAATGCACTGGTTGTTATTGCCTCCTACGTGCAAAATTCACCAGCCAGAAACGCCCATCAAGGTCTTATCTCATAAAAACCTGACGTCGTGTCATTTTAAAGATAATTTTATAACATAAAATTCAATTTACCTTTTTCCAGTGATTTCTTAAATGTATCTGTAAGATATTGTACGACTTTTTCTAACCTCCGAAGTCTTTTCTCACAATCCTCTTCCTCATCTCTTTCTCTGCTACGCTTCTTACTTTTACCCATTATCTTGTTACAGTTGTATAATATTTCTTGATAAAAAAAACCAATAAAAAACAATAATTCTAAATAAAAAATTTAATTTTTTAATAAAATAAAATTCTCAAACATGTGGCTTTGTCTAGCACAAAAAACGTTATGACGATTAGCCACTAGGGTGCGACGTAGGAGCAGGCAGCGGGAAGCTGGAAATTTTTCAAATTATTCTCTGAAATTGGTGGTCAAATCTAGTCCAAGTAGCGGTACTACGATGTAATCTCGAAGAACGAGACTCGTAATATAACTAAATTTTACATTAATTATCTTTTTATTAATATTTATTTATGGCGTGGTTGTTATTTTATTAACATTAGGTCCGCTTCATAATAAACTGCCAGCAGAGAAATAATTGCGCCACTCAATAGTAACTGTTTAAAATTTACTTAAAATCATTGATCGGTACACTAGATGTGACTTTTTTTTTTCAATCTCGCTTAATTTCGTCTAGGTGTACTCGAAAAGTTTGTAAAAAAAAGGAGGGGATAAAACTTCACGGCCTATAGGCCGTGAAAAAAAGACGGTATGGTAGAGTCTCTAGAAAAGAGCCCCTTTACGGACGCCATCCAGCGCTCAAAAGTTGAACTTTTGGAGCAATTATAACAAAAAAAATTTTTCTTTAAAATTAACTTTTAAATTTATGCAAAAAGTTATCCCACTGTATCGTAATCGTGAGATTATGTGAGATGATAAAGCGCTGCTTTACCGTTTATTATTAACAAAAAAATTTCAATACAGCTTACCCTTCATATAGAATAAATTTATTATTTGACATATTAGTTTTCCGTATTGCACACCTCGGGAAAAAATGATCAGACATGAACAGGCATGAGTCTTCAGGCCTGATCAGGCATGTATCGACCTGATTAGTCCTGATTAGACATGATCAGGTCTGAAAGCCCATTGTTACTTTTAATAAATTATAATTAATTTGTTATATAATATAAAAAATAATTATTTTGCTTTATTTTATGGATATAGTACTTGATAGAGTCATACACAATTCTCTATAATGAATTAAAATAAAAAAAAATGATTACATATAATAATTATACGGCTGTATCACCAGCCGTCACCCATCCAACTACTAATCACACTCAATGCTGCTTAACTTTGGTGATATCCGTGTGCCTTGAAGTCCCCGCCTGCTGTGTTGCTATCTTATGTGACAACAATTCTATGAAGTACATAACGTATCAAATAAGTTTATCATAAATATAAGATGAAAATTGATTTTATAATATATTTTAATAGTCCTAATTTATTTATTTCACCGAATCTCATTATAACATCACATTTATTTAAATAATAAAATAAGTAATGATTTTAATATTAGGCAGGAGCAGAGCAAACCAAGACATTCCATAGGAAATGTAACAAATTTTCTATTTCACAATTATTTAAACGTAATGATAAAAATAATTTTGCACATTTTGTCATGACCAAAAAAGTTTTTTTCGTCAAAGAAAAAATTTTCATCACATTTCTGACTATGCAGAGGCTATTATAGGCCTGATTAGACATGGACAGGTCTGATCAGACCTGAGTGTATTTAACACTTCAGAGATTAAAGACATGAACAGGCCTGGTCAGACCTGAGGTATTTGACGCTTCAAGCATGAACAGGCATGGGCAGGCATGGACAGGTCTGATCAGGCCTGGTCAGGCTTGAACGAATTTAATACTTTAGACATGAACAGACATGGACAGGCCTGCTCAGGCCTGAGTATATTTAGCACTTCAGACATGAACAGGCCTGGTCAGGCATGATCATATCTAATTTCAGACCTGGTCATAGATGACCAGGCCTGATCAGGTCTAATTTCAGGCCTGATCATACATGAACAGGCATGATCAGATCTGATCATTTTTTCTCGGGACTAAACAATAGGTCGATTAAAAACATTTTTAAAAAATATAACATTCTTGTAACCTTCAGAATAAATAACAAGTTACAAAATTACTTTAATAAGGGTAAAGATAAAATCACGAATGAATGAAGGTCAAATTGTATTTATAAAATAAATTTTAAGGACTGTGACAAATGTTACATCGGACAAACTTATCGATATCTAAAAGAAAGAGCCTATCAACATAGATATAACATAAAAAGACCAACATCTGAACACACAGCCCTTACAACGCATGCTATAAACAATGACCACATTTTAGATTACAATAGTATCAAACCATTAAAAACAGAAAATAATAATTATAAAAAATAGTAACTTTACAATGAACAAAAGAATAGATACAAACTCATTATATAAATGCCACACTAACTTAATCAATATGTCAAACAAATAAATACAATTTAATAAATATAATTAGAATTAAATCACAATAAAATTTAAATAAAATATATAACTCAAATTATATAAAATTTGAGAAGTAACAGATATTCAAAATTAGCGCTGTGGTTCATAACGTAGCTCTGCTTTATCGATATCAGCCTTTGAGCTCATTTTATAAAATAAAATTAGAAAAGTTCACACGTGCTTATATAAAATTTTATTAAAATATAACTAATTAAAACGATTTAAAAATAATTAGAAATGACCATTGCTGAAATTAGTAGATACAAACAGAATTTTCATTATATATGTTAAATTAAGAAAAATTTTATTGCTCCAATATTTTATATCAATAAGTTTAGTAAAATGAGGTTATGCACATTATTCACAAATTAAAAATAAAAAAATTTTTAGACTTATAAAATTATTTTGAGGTAAGAAATATTATTAAAGTTTATATAAAATCAAGTTAAAATTATACTGCTATGTAAATCATTATACAAAAATAAATTTTATAAAAATTGCAGTTCACCTGAAGATGCCATGAAACTCATGGTGAAACGTAGTAGGAACAAGTAATAAAATTGGTCTAAAATAATGGATCGGGAATCTAGGCTTATTATACAACTTTCTATTTATTAATTATTATTATTATTATTATAACCTGTCACAAAATAATTTTCTTAAAAAGAATGTTTCTTTATAATCAAGTAGTTTTTATACAATATGTCTATAATTGAGTATTAAAAGCCTGTTTTTTTGGCTTTTCCAAATTTTTCATACAATGCCAGATATTTATATAACAAATGTACCCTTATTTATTTTTTTGCTGATATACTACAATATTTTTGTTACGCTAGCATTTAACGTTGCTAGTTATATTTTTATATCAATTATAAGTCTTCGTAAATGTATACTTCATGAACATCTGGACAGATCCACAGCTATCAGATTCAATCATTAGATAAATCGTGACAAAAAATGTTTGTTAGCACAAGATTCGACAACGAAGATATAATGACCGATAGAAAACGCTAGGAGTAACAGAACCTGCAATTGACGGACGTATTTGTATATCATGAAGGGTGATGAATTGTAACGAACTATAAAATGATAAAGTCATTATTAAGGGTGGCTACTGGAGGGTAAAGTTGAATAAAGAACGTATTTCAATTTTGTTAATGCTGCTGTTATTGTTGCTACAATCAAACTTTCCTTTATATTATATTTAATCCCTGCTTTAGTACGATGCGCAGTGGATCACAATAATACGATATAAAAACAACGTAGATATTGCTGTAGGAATTTCATGAAATTACAGGTAGATTGTCGGATTGAAATATTCTAAGAATTTTTTCTCAGGTACCCAGAGAAAAAGGTTGAGGGATTAGTTTGGTGTGTAACTTTTAAAAGAAATTATTTATTCTTTCATTTTTCGAATTTACACATATCTTAAAGTATTGTGTTAAAATTTCTAATTGATTGGAGTACTGTAACCGAATTATTTTATGATGTTTATGTGGATTTTCGAGTGAAAGAAAATTAAATTTTTAAACAGGTTAAAAGTACAAACATTGTTTTTGAGCCAGGATATTTTTTAGTAGATTTTATAAAAATCTAACTATTGCAATAACCTTATAACGGTGTTTTTGAAAAATTATGCCATATTCCGACTTAATTCGACGAGCTTAGTCAAAAAATACATATAGTTTAAAAGTTTATGTATATAAATACGATATAACGCGGCTTGTCACGACGATAGCGTCGCTAATTTACAACCGATCTCTACCAAACTCAACATACTTATTCTACAGACAGATACCAAAGTCGAGTTCGAAAATGAGCTTACTCGGTCAAGTAATTTAGAAATTCCAGGATTTTAAAATTTCAAAATTTTTAAAAATTCACATTTCTTCACTTTCTTACTCAAATAACTTTTGAATGGGATAACGTATTGAATCTCTGTTAATAGTAACTAAAAGCTCTGTAAATAAGCTTTAATTTGAGTACCACATTAAGTGTGTAGTCTTAAAATTAAGTCCTATTCCGCTATGCCGATTATGAAATTTGCTGTTGCAGTGATTTTTTAACTTTCCGCTAAAAAAAATCGAAGCTTTTAACCTTGAAACACCACGTCGATTGCCGCAAATCCGGTCAAAATCGATTGATTCGTTTGAGAGATATCGCGAACGAAAGAAAACCGAAAAAAATTTTTTTTTTCACATAACTTTTGAAATTGTTGTTTGAAAATTCAAAAAATAGTGTTTTATCATATTTCTATCAGATTTTTGAGCTCGAAGAGCTTAAAAGCATAGAAAAGTTATCTCTTTGAGCTTGGAAAGCTCAAAATAACACACAAGTTGTAGTTTTGAGCTCAAAGAGTTCAAAAACGTCATAAGTGCAATTTTAAGCACCCAGGTATGAAATTAGAGGGAAGTTGTAAGGATTGCCCTCAGTAAGGATGGCCCTCAGCATCAACCGTTGTCCTAATTTTTTTTTTTTTTTATTAGATTTCATAGTTTCTTTTCTTTTTTTTATACAATCATAGTCTTTTTTTTTTCTCTGAGGTGTATCACTATTTGTATTGTGCTTTGGAAATGTCTCGAGTATCCCTTTTGCATTATGTAAGTTTGTAGAATAACATAAAGTAAAAAAAAAAAAAAAGAAACATTGTAGACGCAAAAAAATGTAAGAAAATGTTTGGACAAAGCACCTTGCATTGTGAATGCCAATGTTTTTTTAATTCTTTAAACTCGCCGGCAGCGGATGAACATTGAAGAACTTGAGTAAGGAGGTATGCAAGTTATGTCCTAGAGGGCTTGATTTTCAAGGTTGGTTATAATTCTCTTCTTCGATTCATATCGTAACGAGATTATTGTAGGCGTTGAGCCATCGACGGCTGCTCATAATTTTCACAATAAAAAGTCCTACGACAAATCCCACTTTATTGTTCGATATGCTTTTTTAAAAGCTGTTGCCAAACTTCTTGTGTACTATGTTAGTTTTTTGTTACCTTCTATTTATTCAATTTTTTCTCTTCATAAACATATATATTTGTAGTTTTTATTGAAAGCCAGTTTCGAGTACTTTATTAAGTTTATGGCCATTAAATAAGTGTGATTTTTCTTTTTGGATAAATGTTATAATTTATTTTTGTTAAGTTGTAACTAAAATTTGTAAAAATTTTTGAAAATTAATCAATCATTCTTTGCTTTAGTTTAATAAAAATAAAAAATTTTTTTTCATTTTTTCGTTTAGTTTTCAAAATATTAAAATTAAATGGAAAAAAAAAATTCTTCTTGCCAAGAAATAATTATTAGATTCGATCTAATTATTCACGATAGCATTTAATTATTAATTGATAATAATTATTATTATTATTTAAATGAATTAATTAAAAAAAGTTTGCACGCCAAATTGATAAAAAATTTGATTTATGAATAGAAAATACTCAAATATAAATATTTTTAAGAAAAATTACTTGAAATTAAAGTCTAAAAGTTATAAGAAATGCAGTGATACTGAAAAAAATCAGATACAAAAATTTCGCAGTTACTGTGCTTTAAAATTGAGCAGCTGAACAATTTCACTAATCTCATTTCAGAAAGTTAATATTAATTCTAAATTCTTTTTTCTTCCAACTTAATTTTTCCCTACTCACAAAAGATCAATTTTAAGTCAGTTTTATTTCCAAATATCAACAAACTCCATTAAAAACAATTCCCAAAAAATTCAAGTATGCAATCTAATTTAATTCACCACGCTTGCTAATAAATTCCCTCAGCAGCCACCCCTGAATACTAAAAATAAAGAATTACCATATTCATATATTGACCTCCAATTAGTTAAATTAGTGAATCAGCAATTATCCCCAATTTCGGTGAGTAGATACGTGGCATTATAACGAGGCCGTTCTGTTTTAACCAGATGACTCTTGATGATTATCTACCCTCTTACCACCAGCAGGCGTGCACCCCTATTCTTTATCCTCAATATTGTAACCTACCTTCCTACGTCCATCCACATCGACATACATATACATAAGTACGTAACTTGAGCACGTGCCGTGCATTACCACATGTGACGGAATACATGTCAACTTGCAGCAACTCGGTAGTGGTTTGCACTTCATTAATGCACTGGATGACCCCCTATCCTCACATTTAACATCCCAAGTTACATAATTGATGTGCGATCATTTCATAGGATATAATACAGCCATCCATGGGGTTAATAAATATTTATTTCAGCGAATACACAAAATTTTTAAACAAATTTCATCAAGATAAAAATTTAAAATAAAATAATTACAATTGTCATAACCGGTGATGTACTGTGCCATAAAACTCAGCAGGAGGACTCTTAAAAAAAATGGCCGTCTGTTGGCGAGTAATTTAACGGTCAATCCAGGTCTACGTTACTTGGAAATAGAAAATAAGGGCAGACTCACGAAGTTGACCGTAGAGTAAAGTAACTCTACTCGGTGCTCACCCATATAATCACAATTCACGTAGTATCATCAAGGTGAAACGTGTTCCGCAATGTCCAGCTAGTTGTTGTCATCAGAAGCAGAAAGCCATACTCCAAAATGACCTGTGCATGCGCCCTCTATTAAACAAGTCAACAAACAATCTAAAACGAGTGTAACAAACAGAGAAACAAGCAAGTAAAGCTAACCTCCCACATCCCGCATCAGCATCAGTTAGCAGGAGCGAGTGGCGAATGGCAGTATAGTAACCAGTAACGAGGGCGCCATCTTTGGCCTTCGTACCAACTGGAATCGTTAATTCTCACGAGATTCTGAGCGAACTCGGCTGACAATACGTAGAACGCAGGTGGACGTAAGATTTAAGATAAAGGAGTAAGAGTATTGAGAAAAGAGCCACGACCTCTTGGCGGTTCGTGGTCCCAAGATGTGACTCCAAACGAGGAACAAACAGGAGCAAACCTTAACTGGAATACTCTGACCCTACACTTACTCTCTTTCTATCTTTGTTAACTCTCTACCTTTTGTTTCTTACATTAGCTTACTCCTTGTTCTTCTTCTTCTTCTTCTTCTTGATTGTCTCTTTCTCATTCCTGTTCTTGTTCTTATTTCTTCTCTTGCAACACGTGCTATTGCCGCACTCAGATATTCTTCTACTTAAACTTGAGCAGAAGGAAGAAAACAAAGAGGAGGATGGAAAATGGAATGAGCGGAAGATTTCGTCGTTGGAGTCAATGTTTAAGTCTCGGATCGTGGCATACGAGACGAGACATTCAAGAGACGAGATACTGAGCTTCTTGGAAGTAAATGGGTATATAGACCTTATAGACCAAGCCAGAAGACAACAGAAAAGGAGCTGGTGGTGAGGCAACAAGGAATTGCTGTGTGGAGTCGGGTGGAAAGGAAAATAAAGGAAACCAACCAGTAAGTTGAATAAAAAAATGAAAATAGAGATAAAGAAGAAGTGGGCGCATACGGAGCGCGGCTCGTTCTACACGCCCGGGAACATGGAGAATAATTTGTGGATCGAGACACGAGCGCGGTGTGCCACGAGATTAGAACGTTTACGAGACACGCGGGCTCAAGTACAAGTCCTCGATACTCAATTCGCTCTTTCTTCGTCTTTCTTATAGTCTAGCTTTTCACTTGTTCAAGTTCGAGTTCTTTCTGTCCACTTGTTTACTTAACGGATTTTTTTATCGGTTCATTTTTTTAGGGTATTTAAATTGAGTCAATTAAAATTGGTTTTATTGATTGCCGCATTTTGTGGAACGATGCATTTTTTGGGTTTGGAGATTTGAGAAAGAAGATTGATAGAATTTTACGTATTATTTGGAGAAAATTTAGTTTATTTTACTTATTTTAGTTTAAAATTTAATATTTAAGTTAAGGTAAAAGCTTCCAATATTGATACTGTAAGAGTCATCATGAATATTTGAATACTTTTATCGTACTTCAAATCAATATTGTCAACTTTTTTTTATACGGCATCTTAATCATTGTTTAGCAATTTTTGCTAGTCTCAAATAAGGTACCCGCGGGTAATAAGGCCTAAGTGATAGAAATGCTATTGCTATTTAAAATAACCGCTTCGCTAAAGACTTCTCTAGTAGAAACATCTAGCATAGAAATGTCGCTACAAGTTCATAGAGTCTCGATACAACGTTCCTTGTCTTCTATATTTCATCATCCGTCATATGCTACAGTATCGCAGAAGAATTTCTAAAAAACGATTTGAGTAAATGGTAAACATTTTTTATAATTTTATATTTAATAATTTAAAATCATTGTTCTAATTTTTATCAAAATCTTAAAAAGTATTGTTGCTCAACTTAAGTAATGATTGATCTCTAATACCAATTTTATCAAGTATAGTATAACTATTTCCAGTATGTATAACCCGCAAGCCTTATTACCCTACCGTAGTAAAATAAGACCTATTCGCAAAGTTTTTGAAAAAATTTAATTTTGTGTTTGTTTATGGTGAAAATTACCATTATTCCATTATATTTTATGGCTAATGTATTAATTTAAAAATTAATGATACATCGCAATAATTAAATGCAATGTTTTCGATTTTTTTCAAAATTTTCTTTAGCTAGGCTTTATTACCCGCCAGTACCTTACTTGAAAAAATGAAATTTTTTTGCGGTCAACAGTTTACACCTTGGAATTTAATTTTACTATTTTTTGATTTTTAAAATATGTAAAATTGTCATAAAATATCTACAATTATGATTATTAACAGATTTTAATAATGAAATAATAAAATTAAACAGGGTGTCAACAGTGGGAGCCCTGTCAATAACAGGGGCTTTTACAAAAATATCTCTTGAATTGTACATGCGATCTACAAAACATTTTTAATAAGTACACAAAATAATCACAGTTGAATATTTGTCTATTTTATAGCACTTTCTAATAATAATGAGCATTTCTCCGATCAAGAAATTAAATATCAAGATGATAGATTGTCATAACACCTGCAGCGCCTGCAGAAATAAGATCGCTAACTTAACCTTTTTATTAATAAATATTTATAAAATTTTTATTGAAGCTTATCTCTTCTTTTGTTTTCAGCTCTGTAAGATGCAGAGCGTATAAAGTAGTTAGATAGTTTTAACCAGAAGGCATCAGAAAGAAATTTTTTTTTTATCCCCGAATGAAATGAAAGAGAGGCAACCTCGCCCATGTCCGCGACAGCACGTTAAGCCAGGTACTCCGCCTTCACATAGATATCATCAGTTTTACCATCCAACGATGATGATAATAACAATAACAATAACGAATGCAAGAAGCCAGTTATACGTTCAACATCTTAAAACCCAACTGGATTAACCTATCTCTTTAGCATTATATCTTCTGGAAGTCGAAAATAAACCACCGGATGAATGAGAAATATATTATCCCTCGATCCACTTGCTTTATCTCACTCACGAGACGTCTTTTGGGGTTCATAAACTTGATCAAAACAGTAGTAGTTCTTGGTGTATCCGTAGCAAAAAGAGACCAATCGATTGAGATAGCAGCAGGAAGTTGAACTCAATTTATGACACAGTCATGATCATGAGGTTGGGCACGTGTGGGTCGTCGCTTGTGTTTTAGTATGTGAAGACACAGTAGTCGATAAAATAAATATAAAGTAACGAGTATAATAACCCTACAGATATATCCCTGCTTCTATCGCTTTTTTATCTAGCGAAGTATTCATTCATTCATTGATCACTTTTTTTCAGGACATTGTTCGCTAAAGCGTGGGCGTTACACAACTATACGCCGAAATATTTATGTTAAAAGTTAATTTTTATTATTTTCTCATTTTTACTTCAGCACATAGTTCAAATGACAGCAGACATTTTAATGAGTAATTTAGAAAACTTTATTGAGAGATTATTCATTTAATATTCGAAGAGATATAATCTTCAACTTACAACGCGGTGAAAAAATTAAAAGAATTTTTACGATTTGACTATCGTAATTTTTAATGAATAGAATAGTTACAGTAGACTATTCTTTTCATTCATTAATTTCTACTACCGTAGATTTTATTCAACAAATAATACTAGCAAGAAATTCAAAAAGACCAATACTACAAAGTAAATTATACGAGACGTGTTTTTTTTTAACTCTAGGGAATAAAAGGGATAGAGGTTAGGCTTATTAGTAAATTTGCTGTTATTGAAAAAATAAATGGGCATGTCTGACCGGGAATCGAACCAAGAATGTTTAGTCAGTAGCCAGTAACTCTCCCGCTATGCTATTCGAGGTAAACAACTTCAAATGTCCTTCAGCATTTACGAAAACTCGATCTGTACACAGAAAGAATATTTAATAAGAAAAAAGTTCGAAAAAAAAAACGTCTCGATAAGTCAATTTTTGAAAAAGTTATGGCAATTTAAAAATAAAAAAATCGGTTTTGTTGAAAAATTCATAACTTTTTTTTGGTTGGATAAGAAAATTAGAAAAAAGTATGAGAGACGTTTTTGATAGGGTAAAAAAAAGGAAAGATTTTTAGCCAAATTAAAAGAGGTCAGGGTCAATAGTGGCTGATTTGGCATGGAATGCCCCATATACATTAAGCCACACTATCCATAATCTGCTGGATTTTTAATTTTTTTTAAATGTAAAGCAAAATTTGAAAAAAATTTCCTCGAATTTTTTTTGTTACAAACCGACTGTATATCACTGTTTTACTTTTAAATTATCTGAAATTGCTCGAACGATAAAAGTGTTATGTGAATTTGTAATTATTAAATTAAGTTACATAAATTTTAGTGATAAATGAATTATTCTTCCTAACTATTATCTTGAGCGAAAAAAAATTTTTTTCTTGACACAAGAAATTTCACTTATTCCAACAAAATTAATTCTCTTGCTTTAAGAAATACATATCTTGATCCAAGAAAATTTGTTTAAGTCAAGAAAATCTTCTTCTTTTGAGAAAATTCAGCCTCTTGCTCCAATAAATTTAGTTCTTGATAGAAGTAAATTTTCTTGCCTTGAGAAAATTTTTCTCTCGTTTCAAAAAATTAAATATCTCGATGGAAGTAAATTTTCATTAATATTTTTATTAATTTTTATTAAGCCAAGAATTTTGTTCTTCAGTCAAGAAATTTTTCTTTCTGTGTATGTTACCATTGGAAAAATTTGTATGTTAACATTGAAAAAATAGAAAAAATCCCTGTTTTTTTCGCCGTGCATAATAAAATTAAATTGAATAAAACGAATTAAATTTTTTGCCCCGGGTTCTCTGTAATGTTGATTTCCAAACTGAAATCACTGGATTTCAAGTTCGAAATGTTAAATAACTTACTGCAAACATTTTGAATAATTCTGCATCGATCAAAAAAATATATGTTGATTAATTCAAAAAAAAAGTTGATGCGAAATAATATTCAAAATAATTCGTACAGCATGATTCACGATTCACACATACTAATCAGAATCAACTAGGTGCAAGATATCTCTCTTTTATGACCTTCGTATACAAAACTCGCACGCCATCGATATCCTGAATCGTGACACATAGTCGCGCCGCAACGATTTATTCAACTTACCGACTCTATACGACTACGACATGTGCCACCGACCGAGTCACGCTCTACGTTTTACTTGCGATTAGGATTTAACTTTTAAACAGTTACAATCTTACATCTTCCGGCTTTTATCCCACCAATTGATTTTTTCTAAACTGTTTTAATTCGAATCTTGATTTTTCATTCTCTGTAAAAATTTTCCACGAGGTCTGCAGGGTCACCAATGTTCTTCAGATTTTTATTCATCGGTAATATGACACCTGTAGACCTGCGGACAGTAGATCTATTTTTGTGTGCAAATTCACGTAGGTGGAACAAAAAATTAAATTTTTTTTTGACACGGTAGAAAAACACAAGATGAGATGCGCAGAACGAGACATCATCAGACGAAAGAGTCTTTTATTATACAGCCGGTTTATTTACCCGTAGGCGTAGATGAAGCGAAACATTTACACAACTTTTTATTGTCAACTACAAAGCCCATAAATTTTTCCATCATATATATTTATAAATATACACTATAAAGAAACATGTGCAGCTTGTATTCAGTTGAAAACTATGAATTCTTATCAGTTAAGTGGACATTGTAATGTAAGTTTGTTAATAACAATGTATTGGTAATCAATTCTAAAACTTTTGTGAAAAATTATCATATCTAATTATGAAATGCAAATTATGATTATGTGTCAATTTTTATAACTAATATCTTGATTTATAGTTTGATCACAAATAGTTATACTCAAGTAAATATTTATGTGTATGAAAATTATATTTTATACATCGATAAAAAATTGACTTTACTCAAGAACCAAAAATTCCATTTTAAAGGAAATAATTTTCTTGAGTCAAGAGAATAAATTCTTGAGCTAAAAAATTATTCTTGGTCTAAGAAAATTTTCTTGTTTCAAGAATTTATTCTCTTGACTCAAAAAAATCATTTTCCTTAAAATATAATTCTTGGTTTAAGAGTTTGGCTCTTGAGTCGGGTCAATTTTTTTTATCAGTGTACTGTAACGTGATGCTTAAAAAAAAAAAAATGGAAAATTACTATTTTAAATAGGGTGAAAGTACCGTTTTGGCCACCTTACCACCGTTTTTTGGACAGTTAATATTTGAATTAATTTATAAAAAATTGTAATATTACAACGATATCTTTGTTAAGTTTTAAAAAAATTGATATTCAAATAAATCGAGTTTGTAATGATTTATTAATATAAATTCATTTTTATCGTTTATTTAAACAATAAACGGTACAGTGACCACAATCGGCACTTCTACCCTAATTTTTACAAATTCTGTAAAAATTACATTTCTTTAAAATTAAAAAAATTTGGTAAATCTAAATGTGCATGCCTTAAGGGGAATAGCCACTGTGAAATTTCAAGAAAAAAAAATTTTTTTTTTTTTTTATTAAATCAAAGTTTATCGATTCAAAAATATGTATCTAGAGTTTTATATAAAAATTCTTATCTATACTGGTCTCATTTGTAATCTGCATAAATATGAACCAATTCGCAACTTTTTTGGTTTCTGTATTCGTCTTTTCAGTAGCGACAGTTGCACATAGGGGATTTTATGAATTGTGATTTTTAAGATTTTGTAGGGCTGTTAGAATCTAAATAAATCAGAAAAAAAAAAAAAAACGAAAAACTTTGCAATATTTCGTAATTTTTTATTAAATCTAAATTTTCAAAATCTCCTACATGGAACGATAATCGCCACTGACTGATTTTAGTCAGATCATGCTGGGAGAAATTTTCATGAATTATTTTCGATGTTCCAAAAATTAAAAAGTTTTGCAATATCTATTCATTATAATGATTATAAGTTCAATAATAATTAAAAATAAATTTTAAGGTCATAAAAAATGCAATTGATAACAATTTTTGGATTTTTTTATGCAAGCGGTCAACTACTAAACATTTACCCTAATTCTTATTAGCCAATTAATTAAAAAAAAAAAAAAGATTTTTTCATAAAATTAAATGTCCTTTATTTAATTTTATATAACCATTTATATAATTTTACACTAAAAAAATTTTTTTCGACCCAGAATACTAAATTTTTTACTCGAGTTTTCTTGATTAAAAAAAAAACTGATTTTCTTAACTTTAAATTACCAGGTTTTATTATAAAGCTGGTTTCTTGACAGTCTGAAAACTTTATTCTTACAGTTAAAAAACTTTCGTACTCTAATCATACAAATACCAATTTTTTAATCATAAGGAAAAATTTTCTAGGAAGAAAAAAAACTCTTTTTTTTCAGTGGATAAGAATTTTTTTTCTCGGGATTCCCCAAGAAAATCCTGAAGAATTCCGGAGTTTTTTTAAACGCAACTTTTTAATTCGATTATATATAATCAGATTCAATGATTTCCACTCGGGAAGTATGAAAAATTAAAAAGAGTACTACTCATAATGCTCCTTCAATTTTTAATAAAAAGTACTATCATATTATGGGTCGTGCAATAACTACTATCATAACAAAATATTTAAATAGCAATAACAAACTTCCTTGTGTAGATGGAACTTATATGAACGATGAATAACTTTCCGGCTCGTGCTCACCCGTCCGGTTTGTTCAGCCAGACACTTAAAGCACCCAATAGACACTACATATTTAACAATAACATAATATGTATATCAGGCACACAAGCCACAATGATTGTATTAATGTACAAAATGCAGAATGGTGATTGTCTAGATGTGATGGTTTAATGTACTCAATGATGACGATGATGATGATGATGAGGAGGAGGTTCAATATGAGGATGAGAAGAATGATGACGACGTGTAAGTGTAGACACATGTGGGCAAGTCAGGAAACGAGGGCACTCGAGGATATCAAAGCTTCCAAGACCTCTTTTATTAATAGGATACAATCGAGATAGTTGTCACGCCACCATGATCACCGACATTGACTACACCCAGACGTTTTACTTTTATTTATTGTCGTTGGTATTTCTGATCGGGTATTATCTGATTGCTTGCTGGGGCCTTTGAGGAAATTAACAAGTGCTTGGTATGCTTTTAGGCTTGTCGACTTCTTCAGGTGAATTTTATAATTTTACTGTTTTATGACTATCCTACTTTATAAAATACATAAAAGTCTTGAAGTTAGTCATAGGTCGAAACTCGCAAAAAACGGGCCATGATTCATTATTGGTTAAAATTATGGTGCACGCGTAGCACACTATTCAAATTTCTAGAAATTTATTGAATAATAGGGGGGTTTTCACCCCCAATTTACTCTTGTTTGGTCTTAAACAAGACAAAACAGAAGAAGTGTTCGGCTGAGGGTTCCAGTAGCTTAAACCGTAGAGAAATTGACGCATAATCATTAGAATTTTGGTTCGATTCCCACTCTAAGTGGAAAACCCTAAATTCTTCCAAAGTCATATTTTGTGAGTTTAAAATTCATCATCATTGTATAATCGTATTTAATACATAAATTTTAGTTCAAAGGGGTCATTCTGATTAGTAACTTTTTAAATAAATTATTTTTTTACTTTTTTCGAAAGTATATATACACGGAAAAAAATTTACGATACAACTACACGAAAAAAAAAAAAAAACTTGAAAAATTACATTATAAATATTAATAAGTATCCAGTCATATTCAAAACTAGAAAAATTACACTTGGAAATAACATTTTTGAAATCCAAACTTTGAATGTTAATTTTCAAAAATTTCAATGTAAGTATTACATTCTAATGTAATTCTTAGAAAATCTGTGATAGTTACAATCTGAAACTGTAATTTTTCCACCTTTTATCACGAAGTGCCACGTTACATTATATATTGTAATTTTTCTATTTTTCTTTTTTCCGTGTATTGTAAAGCTGGACTATACTTTAATTACTATTAATTGTCAAATATTTTCGAAGAAAATTAACTATTTATTTATGAAATAATACAATATTACAAGGAACAAAATAATCGGTAGAAGCTACTGATTTTTTCGGTAACCGCAATTGAAAAAATTGTTATAGATTCTGTTCAAATACTAACCGAGAAATATCATCCAAGTCCCAAAAAATTCTTTTTTTTTCAGTCAAAGATTTTGAGATGATAGTTATCGTATAATTATTGAAAAATACTATTCAAAAAATGGATTATTATTTTATTTATTTGAATTAATGTAAATTGATCCAACTATAAATACATACACTTTTTTTTAATTATTTTGTATGTGAATTTATTTTGATAAATATATACATGTATCAATTTTTGAACCATATGTATTTTCTGAATCCACTTGACGAGCTGAGTCTATAGAGATAGCAAAATTTTTCAAAAGTTCCGTCATGAGGACCAATGCAATAGTAAGATTTTCTATGAAATCTACTAAAAAAAAAATCAATTTTGAAACTTTGATTTATTTCAAGGAACTATTGACAGAGAAACTAAAAAATTGAAAAAACCAAAAAAAATTTTTGTTGATTCACGTTTGATATCTCAAGTTCGATAGTCAAAATAATTCTTTGGGTAAAGCAAATAATGGTAATGCTAACAAGCAATTCAGTATATCAGCATAAACACAATTGCAACTAAGACACTGGTCGTGACTAATCTTAGGTACATTGTGGCCTCTATCTCAGTGTATCGTTCACTGAATTATTGCCCAGTTATCTCGGCGGGCACCTGTGTGGGTGGGTTGGCACCACTGTGCAAAAAGATCCAGTTTCATGAAAGAGACCGGCACTGCTGTTGAACCAGAGCCTCGGTAAGCCGTAGCCTCTGTATATGACGAAATATATGTACATATATATATTTATATATAGTAGCACACATACACGCCCTCGATAATGTATGAAATACATGCACATACGTCCAGGATATTTTCTAATTCTAATCTGTCAGCCATTTGTTAAGCCGTTATGACGTTAGCTATGATGCGAGGCACGCTGCCTATGTCGCTATGTTTTGTCAGGCGTGCAGAGACCACCCTGAAAGAGCTCTTAAAGTACGGCGTGTCGTCGTGAAAGAGGATTGCAACCGCCGATCGCGCACCAACCGCCAACCGGGCAACCTGCAACACCGACCGATCCTTAGAGAATTACTGTGAGATTCACTTTATGATCTATGTTCTATTCTGATCTTCTGGGACTAAAAATCTAATACCTTCCTTTGTTTATCTTCACCGCGCATGTTGGACTTTATGAATCATGATCATAGGTTAACAAATTTTATTCCTAGCAAAATTACAGTTAGAAGTTTAAAATTGACATTTGCGGGCTACTTCTTAAACTTATTGTTATTTTTTAGTTCAAAGCGCTCGAAAATGTACCTGCTATCTAAAAAATTTGCGCAGTGAATGATTTTCTCGAGGAAAGAAAATTTACATTCCAATCAAGAATTTTTTTTTAATTTTTTCAGTGTACGATAATATAATATGTAAAAAATAATTCCCGTGAAAAAATCATCTGATATCATGATAAGGTTCATTATGAATATCATAATAAATCTCATATTTTGACACAAATATGATATTCATATACTCGTGTAAAAAAAATCGTCTTAAAATTGTCGTTTGTTTAAAATCTTAAGCGTGACACTAACCAAGACTTTTTTAAGACGCAGAAAAAAAATTTCCGAGAGTAGATTTTTCAAATTTGGTTCTCGAATTTGTTATGAAAATTAATTTTTAGACGATTTTACGACTTTCTAACCTTCTACATTTTTGAGTACGCTCTTTTTAAATTGAATTTGAAATTGTTGAAAACTTATTATCGGACAATTTTAAGACTTTTTTAAGACGCTCCGTTTTAATGTTCCGGGGCTCTGTCGCTATTAGCTCATCTTAAAATAGTCACGAAAAATTTTTTAAGACTATTTTAAGATTTTTTTCAAACTATTTTATGATTTTTTTAAGACGATTTTTAGATTATTTTAAACTCTGTAATCATTTTCCGGAGCTGTCGCTGTGATATCGTCTTATTTTCTTAAAAAATTCGAGAACGAAATTTCAAAAATCTGCTCTCAGAATTTTTTTTTAGCGTCTTAAATAAAAGTCTTAAAATAGTCTTGGTTTATGTCAACTTTAAGATCTTAAACAAACGACAATTTTAAGACGATTTTTTTTTTACAGGGGGAGAGTGTTTTATTTTTCCACGATTCTTCTAGTGACGGAAGTAAATATTCCGAAGTTAATTCCAATTTTTCAGTGTATTAATTGATTTTAAAACTAAAAAATCTAAGAATTATTTTATGGAATAGTCCTTTTAAACTTAAAATTTTAAAAAAGTCCTAAGAAAACGACTCTGGCAAGGGTACTACCTTAAAGCGAAAAGTTGAACGTTTTTTTTTTTTTTTTGTGTAAAAATTCTATCAATTATTATTGCTATAGAATAATTAATCAAGTGACGTGTGTAAAGTTTACCAAACTTTTGATTTTCTTCATCTATGAAAAAAAAAATACGAGTAAATATACGTGAGAGTGTTTAGTGTAGGTATTTATGAACAATTGCTTCGAAAATGACGTGAATTATTACTGTAATTGTTTACTCTCACAGAATAATAATATAAAGGATTAGATTATATAAACTAGACTAAAAGACTAGACTCGACTAGACTATAAAAGACTTTCATTTGTATAATAGTAAATGGGCGCATGAAACTTTCATCTGCGGTACTTATGAAGTGACTGCTGAGTTAGTTTTGTTTTATTTTGCGATCAGCTTTCATTCAATGTTTGTGTTATTATGCAGTGTTATGAATTTTGTTGAGTCACTTCCATTAATTCTTTTCATTTTCTATGAATACGCGCTTTACTGTACTGTTAAGGAAAATATATGGGAATAGCGGAAGACATTCGTTGGTTTAGTAAAGGACAATGATTTCTTAACCGTTTATACTTATTTATTGCAACTTTTCTGATAATTAGGGAAACATAAAAATTCGATTAACTAGTTCTGTTCATGCATTAAGACATTGGTTGTAAATCATTTATTCATTTAGAGTCATAACTTATTTTTTTTTTAATTGTGCTGTTTTAAAAGTATAAGTTGATCGGTGTCATGTGAGTTGAGAGCCAGTTCTGCAATATTAAGTTATTTTTCAAGCGATTTAAAACCACTTTCGGAGTCAATGAGATTTGAAATTGACGTGCCGTTATATTTATAGATACTTAATGTACTTTTAGTGTTAGCATTACTGAAGCTAAAATTTCTTACGATTCATTACAGTTTTTTGACGAATTATTCAAGAATGTACTTTCTACACCTAACGTTCATACCAAAACGTGGAAAAATTTGGAAAATCTAAAAATGTACGCCTCATAACGCTCTTTTTATTTTTGTACAAAGAATAAGTCACATTGGTAATTTTTAAAATTGAAGCGCATTGATTAAGTATTTGTATTGTGAAAACAAGTCAATAAAATGTGCTATAATTGGAGATTTAAATATTTAAAATTAAAAAATTAAATTTATACAATAGTCACAAAAAGGAATATAAAAGGGTTATTAATACTTATTTTCGAAAATAATTTATATGAATAAGAAATTCATAATTTTTATTTTTATGAAGTGTATTACATATTTTTTTAAAAAATATTTCTTAACCCACACTGATAGAAGGATTTGTTTATAGTTAAAAATATTTGTTAATATTTAATAAATCATTTATTAGAGACCACTTTTTAGTATTAAATAAATATTTCTTAATATTTAAAATGATTTATTTGTATTTAATAAATCTGATATTCATTTATTAAATATTAATAAATCTTTTTGAATACTAAGAAATATTTATTTAATACTAAAAAGTGGTCTCTAATAAATGATTTATTAAATATTAACAAATATTTTTAACTATAAACAAATCCTTCTATCAGTGCATTAAATAGATAATTATGTGATAAGACCGTGAAGTGGCGGTTTTCTAACAGCGACGATATTTCCATATGAGCTTAAGGTTTGCGGCGGGAAGGTTCGAAACGGGCGTAATTTTAACGTCCCAGGCGTAGCCAAGAACGAAAATTTACGCTCGTTTTCGAACGTTCGCGTCATAAACATTAAAGCGAATATTGAAAAAAAGTCGTTGTCAAAATTGCCACTAAACGGCCGAATGACGTACAATATTTTTTGTTATTATCGCTCCATAAGTTTAACTTTTGAGAGATAGGAGGCAAACAATGACATATTTAAATTTTATGAAGTTTCACAAGGGCAAAAAAAACTTAATTTTACATTAATTATCTTTTTATTAATATTTATTAATGGTGTGGTTGTTATTTTATTAACATTACGTCCGCTTCATAATAAACTGCCAGCAGAGAAATACTTAGCGCCACTCAATAGTAACTGTTTAAAATTTACTCACAATCATTGGTCAGTACACTAGAATGTGACTTTTTTTTCACAATCTCTCTCAATTTCGTCTGGGTGTACTCGAAAAGTTTGTAAAAAAAAGGAGGGGGTAAAACTTCACGGCCTAGGCCGTGGAAAAAAGACGGTATGGTAGAGTCTCTAGAAAAGAGTCCCTTTACGGACACCATCCAGCGCTCAAAAGCTGAACTTTTGGAGCGAGTATATCAAAAAATTTTTTTTAACTCATAAAACACATTAATTTTATAAGAATATATTTAATAGATCATACCGTTCTAAAGCTTCGCTTTTAGCTAGTAATGATAATGATAATAATAATAATAATAATAATAATAATAATAATAATAATAATAATAATAATAATAATAATAATAATAATAATAATAATAATAATAATAATAATAATAATAATAATAATAATAATAATAATAATAATAATAATAATAATAATAATAATAATAATAATAATAATAATAATAATAATAATAATAATAATAATAATAATAATAATAATAATAATAATAATAATAATAATAATAATAATAATAATATTCGATTCCTTGAGCGATTCCTTGAGCCCTCTGCTGTTTTGCATTTCACTGCTGCCTATATCTGTTGCTCTCCGTACAACTCGTGGGTACTCTGTGGGGCCTCCGGGTGATCGAAAATATTCGATCACCCATCTGCTTTACATGGATGATCTGAAGCTATATAGTGCTGATGAAGATCATCTACAAGCAGCCCTCAACATCGTAGCAGAGTACACACGAGATGTCGGAATGTCTTTTGGGTTGGACAAGTGTGCGGTCGTACATCTGGCGAGGAGTAAGTGCTCTGATACTGGTGATGATGTCGAATTAGTGGATGGGAGCGTCTTAAGCCAATTAGACGCCGGGGAGTTGTATAGATATCTAGGAATGGAAGAGCACCGCATGCATGCGGTCTCTGAAGTCCGAACAACTCTCCAGAGCGAGTATGTTAGGAGACTCCGGAAAATTTGGTCCTCCGAACTTTCCGGCAAAAACAAAGTCTCAGCTACTAACATGCTCGCTGTCCCAGTCTTACTATACTCTTTCGGTGTCCTGAAATGGACCCGAAAGGATTTACGAGATCTCGACATCAAAACCCGTAAGATCATTAATATGAATCGGAGCATGCACCCCAATTCATCAGTCGCCAGATTATACCTCTCCCGGTCCATCAGTGGGAGAGGTTTGCAGAGTTTGGAGCGGCTTCACGACCGTTTGGTCCTGGGTTTAACTCACGAAGTTGTCAATTTCACTGCAGACGAGGATGACTTTCTTATGCAAATTGTACATAAACATGAAAATGCGCATAAGGGGTCATTCTTGTATAAGGCAGCAATATATGCGGCAAGAACCCTTGGTCTTGGAGAAATAAACGCTCTTATGGAACTCCGAAAGGAGGAATTTAAGAGCGTCATCAGGAACGCCGAGGAAAAACTACTCCTTGGCGAACTGATGGACAAGTCCATGCACAGCGTGTTCTTTAAACACGTGCGTGATCATGGCTGGTCCATCCAGCTGACGTTTTCCTTCTTAAAGTCAGCGGGCCTGATGTCCGAGACTGAAGGGTTCATATTTGCCTGCCAAGATGGTGTCATTAACACTCTTGAGTACCGTAGCAAGGTGCTCCAGGTGCAGCTTCCGGACACGTCCTGTAGGAGGTGTAGACAACATCCGGAGACGCTTATGCACCTTTTGTCGGCATGTCCAGTGCTGGCGAGAGGTGCATATATCCAGCGTCACAATGCTGCCCTGAGAGTACTGTACTACTATCTTCGTCATTGCTACGGTATTGACGTGACACCAGTGCTGCCTTATTTGCCAGGAGATATTCCCCAGGTTGTTGAGAATGACAGTTGCAAAATTTATTGGAACATGCCATTTGCAACAACCCGGCGGATAGATCACAACAAACCTGATATTGTGCTCTTCGACAAGGCCACTCATGACATTTATGTCATTGAGTTCTCGGCCCCGGCTGAATACAACATCTCAGCCAAAGAAGAGCACAAAAGACAAATATATCAGGATCTCCTGTTTGAAATTGGTAAACTTTACCCAGGTTACCGTGTCAAGCTTGTCGTCCTGATTGTTGGCGTCCTAGGAGGGATGAAGCAGTCTTTTGTATCCTCACTTGCCAAAGTTCCAGCTTGCTCATCAAAAGCTGAGTTCTTGGCAGTTAGGATGCAGAAGGCTGTTTTACTTGGTTCTCTCCGTCTCTTAAGGGAAATGACTTTGGCCTGCTGTGATCACTAACCGCCTTGTTGTGCGGAGTGGTCCAGCAGTAACGGACGGAGCTCAGGCTGGGCCCTCGGAGAATCGGACTCCGGGGATAACCCCCCCTGAGCATTTAATAAGAAAATAATAATAATAATAATAATAATAATAATAATAATAATAATAATAATAATAATAAACTTACAGCTTGACATAACAAAACAAGAACTAAAAAAACAACGTGTTCCATCCGTGATGCAGGTCGTATCGATAGCGATGAGAAAATTAGTCCGATCTGAACAGACGACAGGTCTAAAGAGAATTGTTACCTTGGTTGTGGTGTTGACATAAATCGTGCAAGTCAGACTACTTGTGGCTATCGCTACGATCGTCGTTGTCGTCTTGCTCGTCTTCCTCTCTCTGGTCAATACAACCAGGTATAGCAGCCCGATTAAGACGAGACTATTGCGATAAATAAAAAAAAAATGAAAATAAAAATAAAAATAAATAAACTATATAAATTCACGTCTACAAGAACAAAATGTAACCAAGTACTCTTGTTCTGTTAAGCTCTATATATTCTGTTCGGTACGTACAACGAATAAGGAAGATCAAGATTAAAGAACAGATTTTTATTTTAAAAATATTGTTCGCGTGATCAAATAATATTAATGTTAAAAATATTATTTTTAAATTATGTCTTTTTTTATTAATCTGCTCTGTTTTAGGTATTAATTTATCGTATTATTAATATATTAATATATTTTATTTTTATTTGATAATTTTTTAATTTTAAGTGCCAGTACAACTTACGAACATCACGATGTATAACAGATTAAATTAAATTATTATTGCAAATGAACATTCGGGCTAATAAGGAATTTTTTATCATTTTTTCTTTTTAATTTTATTTTGCTTTACTTTAAAAGATCAGCAGGTAGTCAAGTATATTGACTGGAGTATGGTGGATATCAAGAGAATCACTATACGATCAACAGTCACGCCAGCATTCGATCGTCTGCCAATTCATTTAATTCATTTTTGGAGTTTAATATAAGTCAGTCACGGTGGTCTAGTGATCTTGTTAATTTTATTTAAAAGTTCAGGGCTTTTTTTCTAAATTAAGAGATGGATTATCCATGGAAGTGCATTTTAAAGTACCTAGATTGAAACAAATGTTTTAAGAGCTTTTTCAAAATTTTATGAAAAAAAATTAGGAAAACGGTTGACCCTGAAGGCCATCCCTGGAACTTCCCCCTACTTTCGTAATTAAGCGCTCGAAATTGCACTTATTATGTTTTTGAGCTCTTCGAGCTCAAAAATTTAATTTTCGTATAGTTTTGAGCTCTCAGAGCTCAAAAGTTTAATAAATCACTATTTTTTTAATTTTCAAACCGCAAAAGCTTTTGAATGAATGAACCGCTTTTCACGCGGTTAGCCGAATTCGACGCAGTTTTTCAAATTCTATGATATACTTTCAAACACAAATTGATTAGACCAGAAATTTCGGTGTAATCCAATAAAAACATTTTTTGTCGATTTTTTTCATCAACGATAACTCACGAATGAATCAATCGATTTTGACCGGCTTGATGGCGATTAACGTGGTTTTTCGATGTTAAGAGCTGATTAGTTTTTGGAATTGATCGGTCAAGCCGTTTGAAAGTTATTAAAAACAATAACTTCCCGATTTTTCGAAAATCTTCGATTTTCTCAGCGGGAAGTTTAAAATTTGAATTTTTTTTTCAATTCCACGATTTAAATTTTCTTTTTTATTTTTCGTTAAGATTATACAAATTTTTTTTTGACAAAATTTCAGCAATGTAATTTCATAAAGATTTATTAATTTTATAAAAGTATTTTCAAAATTCAAACAATTAAATAACTTGATACCCGGATTCACTGATGATGATTCAAATCGTTAAAATTGAAATGATTTGCAATGCTTCGAATCTAAACTTACTCCGACTCTCATCTCAAAATTTTCTGCTTACTTCTATTTCACCTTATTTTTATTGATTCTAAATAGCTGATGACATTTTTCAAATTTCTGATTTTTTTTTTATTGTTCTATTAGCAAAATCCTCGTATTATTTAAAATATCCATGTAGATATGTTTATACTCTTACATGTACTTTATATTCTTACGACACATAAAAAAAAATTTACTTGAATCAAGTAAATAATTTTGAAGAATTTAATCTTCTTGAGTATGAAAATTCTTAAATTAAAAAATTTTCCTTAGTTTAAGGAAACTTTATTTGATTCAAGAATTTTTTGTCTTGATCAAAGACAATGAAACTCTGCAAAATTATTTTCTTGGTTTAAAAATTTTTCTCTTGATTCAAATTAATTTTTTTTCTGTGTAGTATATATTGCGCGCGCAAGCGCACGTCTGAATGTTGGAATGGAATTATATATATTTTCATGCTTATAATATATTTTTATACTTGAATCTAAATTGCGTAATGTGTTATTATTCTAGTTCATCTGATTTTAATTTGTATTAAATGAATGTAAACGTGTGGTAATATCGGCTAGTAAATCGTAATCAGTGATTCAGCATCCCTAGTCTAGTAATGGTATATCTTTTATTATCTTTCATCCTGTGGGGATCTTGTTACTCCAATTTTTGATTATTGCCTATCGTTTACATTAGTTATTTGGTCACCGACTGAAAATAATTATACACTCATTCAAAAAAAGAATTCAAAATGATTTGATTTTTAGTTATTTTGAATACTTTCTAATCCTTCAAATCCTTTTTAATACTATCTCTTATGGGCATTTAACATGTGAGATCTTTTTTAATTATTTTTTTTAATAAGGGTAGGTTGACTGTAATTCTAGATTGTTTATTTGCGCAATTTAAAGTCTAGGCTTAATGACAGTGCGAACTTAAATGTAACACTTTTCATAGCTTCAGAAAAGTATATACTTTTATTTTTTCTTTTTTACTACGTATCTCTTTTTCTTTCTAATTGTTAATTAGCCTAATTAGTTTGTAGCATTTTAAGTATAGAAAATTTGATTAATATACAATCATCTTATACTTAAGTATTTATACTCCGTCTCTATCTACAACCACGTATAAATTGAGTAACCCTGTCATTGGCCATATGGGCTGTTGGGTTTAAACAAAGGTAACAATAATAATATTTTTTATCTAAATTATAAGAGTGGATATTTTCGTATTTTTGCCATTCGACTATTGTCTTGGCATTTAAATAAAGCAAATAAATAAAATAAATAAATTTCTGAAAATTCTATTCTGAGGAAAAAAAGTCCTCAATTTTTAGCAAATTTAAATATGATATTAAAATCTTCATCAGCAATCTTGGCTTTATAAAAATAATTAGAATTCTAAAGTAATTCAAATAAAAGATTGCAATGACATTACTAACCTGATTAGAAAAAATGATTTGAAACGATTCGAAATGACTCAAAGCGATGAAAAGCGATTCAGCTTGACAAATATGTAGATATACATTTTGTTGTGTTGAATCGTTTTTTTTAAATAAGGGTAATAAAATCATATTCATTAGATACAAAGCATATTTTACGTGAATAAAATTTATAGTTGTCAAAGTACAAATTAAAACGTACTTGATAATTTTTACTATTTTACTTGGTGGAGATTTCTCGAACGGTAAAAGATGTAGTCTTGTGAGTGACTTTTACAATCCACATTGTAATTCTTGTGATCTAGATGATAAATCTGTCCATACTTCTTGAAAATAATAATCATCGTACTCGCAAGCAGAGACGCATACATATCGACTGACAAAGAGGACGAACACACGCAACGAATGGTTGAAGATTAAATCGTTGGATCTTTATATACACACAAAGTTGACATATTATGAAATCCTTAAATTAAAATTATTTATTTGGCAGGTTTCTATCCACGCACAAATAAATCTTATTCCGATCGAATATTTCTTTTTTTCTAACGAAAAAAAAGAAATTGTTATCTCCGATTTGTGAAAAAAAATTTCTGAAATCTCCTTACATGGCATTATGAAAAAATTGACTATAATAGGCCGTATTTGACTGGATACAGTTTGATATGTTGTGATATGACTTTACATGTTCATATTACATCTGATAAGGTCATATATATATATACACATATAATTTTTAACCCGAAAGATTGCTAAAAATTCTCAACAGATGGCGCATAATCGCCCTGATAAGTAATAAAATGGAAATTATTTTTTCTTCTTTCCCTTCGAAGTTTATCTAACATTATTTTTTCTTTGTTTGATCAATAACTTAACTAATTTCTGTTTAATAAAATGTGTTGATTAATTTACACATTCTCATATTATAAAAAAATTGAAAAGTAAATGAAAATACTAGATTCATACAATTGTAATTCTGTGAAATTTTATAAATCCCATAATTTTTTATGAAACTACGAACAAATTTTAATATTTTAAAGAATTTTATGAAAATTATAAATAATCAACAAATTCAGTTGTTTATGAATTTAATTTTGATGAAATTTTAATTAAAATAAAACTCTAAAGTCAAAAATTATAAAATTACTTAATTTGTTTTTGATCTTGTAAAGAAAAAACTTACAAATTTTTTGATGGATTAAAAACTTACTATCAACATAAAAATCTAAAATACATAAAACCATATGTAAATTCCTCAACCAATTTTAGTAAATAATTCAAAGTTATCAATTGGCGCCAGTTTAACGTGATCATATACAACATGCTATCAAGTTTTTATCACTGGCGATTGCTGAAATCTGCATTTACTCTAGGTATACAGGAATATAAATCAAGGTAGTGATGTCGTGATGTAAAGTACAAACAGAAATAAAAAATAAGAACTAAACTTACAAAAAAAAAAAAAAAAAAAAAAAATCTCAATCGATACCGTCGTTTCCATGCAGAAAACAAGTTCTGCAGTTAAATAGAAGTTTAGATATATTTATTCTTATTCTGGTTTTTGAACGCACCATTGCTATTCAACCTGCACGAGTACCTAGATAAAACAAAATAAAAGTTGTTATACCATCTTATAAAATATATACACGCCCTCAACTAACCATTCGACTTGACTAACACATAACAAACCGTTTAAATAATTAAAACCAATAAAACAGTGATCGACGCTCAATTGAATTATCCAGTTAGGTAATAATTTCTAAATTGATCCTTTTACGATTCACTCCGGTGTATTAAACTTTATTTATTTACTTTATAGTATTTGCGTACATAAATTACTCTAATGCTCAATAATATTTTATAGTTATTTTTAGTTAGAAAAAAATTTTATTTTTAGTTAGAAAAGTTATTACCTTGTATTCAATTTAAGGTATTAACAATAAAAATATTATTTTTTTTGATATGACACTAATTAAGAGACTATTTAAAATTTGGAAGTCAGTACGAAGTGGATGATTTTTAATTGATTGAATTCTTTCAGAGGAAATTCATTTTAAGAAAAATTTTTTTTAGATCTATACTAATAAATGGAGAGCCGGTTTTTTTGGTCAGTTATACTGCAAAAACTACTAAACCAATTGGAATAATACACAGATAAAAAAGTTCACTTGAGCCAAGAAAATATTTTTCTTCCTAATTATTTTTTTGAGCGAAAAACAAAAAATTTTTTTTGACACAAGAAATTTCACTGATTCCAGCAAAATTAATTCTCTTGCTTTAAGAAATATGTATCTAGATCCAAGAAAATTTATTTAAGTCAAGAATATCTTCTTGTTTTGAGAAAATTCAGCCTCTTGCTCTAAAAAATTTAGTTCTTGATAAAAGTAAATTTTCTTGTCTTGAGAAAATTTCTCTCTTACTCTAAAAAATTAAATATCTCGATAGAAGTAAATTCTCATTAATACACAGAAAAAAAAAATTTCTTGAACTAAGAAAATTGTAAGGAAAACCGAAATCATTTTGGAGCACGAAGAAATTTTCTTTGTTTAAAAAAATTTAATTTCGTTCAAGAAATCTTAACTTCATTCAAGAAATTTTCAATCTTCCTTAAGATTTTCTTGATTTAAGAAAATTTACGCTTGAATCAACACTTTCTTTCTTTTTGTGTGTGGCTTGAATGCAGCATTCAAATCCGTAGATCAACTCTTGAAATCAAAATTGCTGAAACCTTCAAACCTTTATCGCTTAATTTTCTCTCCAACTAAACTAGCTCAATATCCATAATAAAATGCGTTTCTTTAATCAATCATCTTTTACAAAAAAAAAAAAAAAAAAAAAAAAAAATCAGATATATTTACGATCCTTACAACACGAAACCGAAATAAAAAATCATAAAATCAGCATTACAGCTTCCATGGAGGACCAAAAATCCCTCATAAATTCTAGATCATAAAGCACTGGTAAGTTAACTCGATGTATTTTCTTCCTCAACAATATAAATAAATAAAATACCTTAACCACAAAAATAAAAGAAAGGAAAAAAACAAAAAAATTCTTTAACAAGTATTACACCTCGGAGTTAAAAGACTCAGTGTCCAAGTAAGCCCGTGGGGTGTTCAAAAAATAGTGCCATAAAAATGGTAACTTTATTAAGGAAATTTTACTGGTGAATGTGTACTTTAAACTTCCTGGAACGGTGAAACACATTACGGTCGACAGTCGCGAGTACTTTATCGATTCTTTCCCGATTTATCTTTTCCCGCGTTGAATTTCTCCTTAACTTTTTCTCTCCTTCTTATTCTTCTTCTTCGTCCTCTTTTGCCGGACTCTGTTTCTTCGTCGTCTCGATAGTTTTAATTTAATCTTATTTTTTTTTGGCTCCCCCGCTCTTCGAACTCTTTACTCTTTGCTCTCTGTTAGCTGGTGCCGCAACAGTACCAATCTCATGAATATTCAACAGACAAGTTGTCCGCGAAACGCTTGCGGCTCTCTGCGTGACGTATACCCTTGTTGATCATAAGTGGGTTTGTTTCGCTGATTGTTGTCGTATCGAAATAGTGAGAGACTTATTTATTTTACTTATTTTATTTACTTATATATTAACTCTTTTTATTTTACTCTTTACCTTTAACTTTGTTATTTACATCCACCATTCAAAAGTATACATTGAAATCGTAGGGGTATTAGTTTGCATATTCAATGGAATTCTATAAGCATTCTTCTATCTTTTTATTCTCTTTATCATGACCCATGTTTGTTAAATATTTACCTACCTTATCGTTACTCTTGTAACAACCGAGCTGGATTATTTTTTTTTTTTTTTCAACTTATGAATCTAAGATCTTAGTTAATTAATTCACGGTGATCGATAAGCTAGATTGTCTTACGTAGGAGCCTCATAACAGATGGCTGTGGAACTTAAAGAATGCGCTTGTGGTCTTTTGCACCTCGATAATCATTTTGAAATTTCAATCGTACACGCCTATCTGCCTATATGTTTTGCCGCCGGGCAAATTTATTTTTACTTGTGAATTTTTAAACATACATTTCTTTGCTTTCATTATTAATAGTTTCTAATCTTGTTGAGATGTAATTGAGACTTAGGTAGCCGTTGAGAATATGTAATTTAGAATTGTATAATAATACGATTTTTCAGTTTTTTTTAACGTCGAATTTAATTATTTTATTTGATATCAGAGATTGCAAAAATTTTATTGAATACTTTAATTTACACGGAAAAAAAAATATCGCTCTCGGAGCAATATTGTAATGCTATAATAGCTATCCCCTCTTAACCAGCTGTTAGAGAGTTATTAGAGCCATCTAGTAGATCGCTCTCGCCGGAATACAGTAGTTGTGTGAAATAGCTAAGCCGGTGCGCTGAGAGAGCCATACAGGATTGCTGTGAGGGGTAAATCCCTCGTTGAAGTCTCAGATTCTGCACAGTCTTGTTTGTTGACATATTTTATAACCTCCAAAATTAATATAATTATTTACTAGCAACCTGTTATTCATATGCGACTGTCGAGAGTTATGGATTATGATTTAAAAAAAAACTTTGGCTTATTAGTTTTTTGTTCTTTCCAGTAGAGATATTAATAGTTTGGGTAATTTTTAAATAAAATTGAAAATAATTAGTGCAATGACAGGATCGAATTCGAATAATTTAATGAAAAATATGATGGAGCAAATTTATAGATCCAAAAAATTGTTTAAAACTCCTCCAAAAAATTTCTTAAAAAATTGATAATCACCAAAAAATATATAAAACTTTGAAAATTTTTAAATTCTTGTGACAATTTTTTTTTTTAAATGGTCCATGAAAAATGAAAAAGTATTATCAAAAACTTGTTAATTTCATATGTAATATATTTAATAATTTTTAATAACTGAGGAGTTGAGTTTCAAAAGGGTATCTTTTCATTTTTGATTAATCGAGATAAAAAACTGGTTATCTTCAATTACAAATATTTTTATTGAACTTTTTTCATTTAGCTATAAAATATTATAGGTTATGAAGCTACAATTCGATTTTCATTTAGAAATCTTTATAATTCTCGAAGTACTTAATATTTAAAAGATCAGAAAACTATTCTTTTAAAATATAAAAAGGTATCCTTTTAAAAATCAGCTCCTCAACTTATTCTTTTTTATTTATTCGTATAATTTTTTAATGATAATTAATAAAAGATAGAATCGATAGATTTTAATTTTAAAGATTTTTTTAGCCGGGTTAAAAAAAAAAAAAACAGTAAGAATAGTGAGAAAATTTTCAATTAGTCGGATCCGTTTTTGAGTTATCGAACTGACCATGGAGGGGGAAAATTTTTTCTAGTGCTCTATGAGATTGTTAATAACTTTGTAATAATTAAATATTTTTTGATAAAAATTTAGAGTAATAATCTTTAATGTACCCTTAATGAAATAAAAAAAATCCGATCCCCAAATTCCTTTATTTTCCCTGTCAAAAAAATTCCCGAAAATCACCTCTTTTTTTCGATCGTCACAGTGGTACCACGTGTTCCCCCTCAATACAATCAATTATTAAACTTGAGAGAATTATCAATTCTTTTCATAAATACGCCATATATAGTAATGCTTGAAACTATTCATGACTTATCTCCAGGGTCAACGGTATCTCAGATTTTTAAATAAACAAATACTATAAATAACGATAAAATATGCACACAAACAATTATTTATGCAACTTTTAATCCAGTTTATCACAAAGTTGCTTTTAAAGTGTCACAAAAAAGATAGACGGGTGGTGGGGGACTGGTACTGAGTAGTTAAGATCTATCATCTTGGTATAATAATTCTTTAACCTCGTCTAAGTTCACTTAACAGTCTCATCTTCGTTACTCTATACCCGGTTCACTTCCTCCAAGTAATGTAGATAGATGTAGAATATAGAGTGTATAAAATAAATAAAATAAATCTACGTGTTTAAAGCTATATGTATAGCTATATTATACATTTATAGCTTTATACACTATCATTCTTTCTTACATTACTTCATGCATTAACAACGCGCGCCCGCAAAAGTCAAACGAGCTTAGGCGCCGCACAGTAATCTGTCTTGTGGCATGTGATAAATCAATCCTCTTTGCGGACGTGCGAGACACGATCAACGCACGCACGCACACATTACACTCCCGTGTGTAACGCCTGGCTTGATAGTTGTATTCGTATTGAGTCAAGCAGCGAGCCAAGTACTGCACCTAGGTACTACCATACCGAGTTAAAGCTGGTATACAGTATGTGGTGTACCAGTAAAGATCTAGTACCAGTTCTCTGTCATCTTAACTACCCGTTTGCTCTTGACTTATTGACTCGCCAGTTTACTACAATTTTACATAGTTAATTTATCCAATGATCTTTAGCTTTACAGATTACCTTTGCTAATAAGTGACCTCTATCCAATGTAATTATAATTATAAGTATTATTCATCTCTCTTTCAAGTCATGCTTACTAATTTTACGGTTTTTGTACTCTCAGTGAAGTTATTCATTATGCTGACACTAAAATTAGCAGACCTGATCAATTTTAAATAGTACTAGAAATTTGAATATTGCGCTTTAATTTTAACAAATGATGAATCGTGTTCCGATTTTTCCGACTTTCCACTCATGACTAACTTCCAAACTTTCTAGTATTTTTATTTAGAAAATTGAGGTAGTGTTGCAACAATCGAACGAAAAAATCGATTGTTGATAATCAATGATGATCGAATTAACAATATCGATTTGGTCGGTTAATTTTTCAAAAATTTTGAATTCAATTTAAAAAGAGCGTACTCAAAAATTTGCGGTTAAAAACTCGCAAAATTGTCTAAAAAAAAATCTAAAAATTTTTAAACTATAGCTCCTGTCGACTTTAAATTTGGTAGGAATCTTTTGTAAGAGATGTAGAAATAATCTATCAATGAATTTTATGATATATTACCCCACAGAGGGTTTCGGGGGTCGGTATTAACAATGAAAATTTTTAATTTCCAAGCTATAGCTCCTATAGACTCCAAATTTAACAGGGGTCGTCTACATGTGATACAAAAATGATCTAAGAACAGATTTTACATCGAATCACCTCCAATAAAGATCGCGGGGGTGGGTGTTAACAATAAAAAATCTAAATTTTTAAAATATAGCTTCAAAAAGCTGCAAATTTGGTGAGGATCTTTTATTTGTCATGTAGTGATCATCTTATTAAATTTCAATAAATTCTACTTCCGATTCAATGGAATGTGAAACCTGTGCAAGTCAAAATAATACTCCAATTGAATTTCAAGTCTAAATCTAAAACCAATTTTCAATCTTAAAACACACTCTAATACTTCACAAAATTGCACTTATAACTTTTTAAAATTTCTACACGCGGAATTTTAGCAGCCGTAGTTTATTTCAGGACCAGCATCTCGTAGAAAAAATACTCTTTTGACACCAATAAATCAGCGCTTATCGCATTCCACTATCGGCATTAATCACTGTTATGATCATGGCATTGGCCCACTAGAGACAAGGATCCAAATAGTGCCTGAAGCGACTTAGTCTTGGTGGCAAGTCTGACAACCTTGTGGCCATGAGCATATGTATCAGCAATGATAAATATTTCAGATTTCTTTATCCCTATCTTCCTTCCAACCTTTATTACGTTCTTAAATGTATATACAATCCACATATTCAGACGAAACCATCAACAGTCAATCTAATCACTACGTAACGCAATATTGTCATGAAGGCCGAACAAAACGTCCTCATACCGCCACCTAGCGCCAGCGTCGGTGAAACATTCCTACTAACCACCTTACAAGGATTTGGCATCAATTTATGACAATAGGTCGTCAATTGACTTCAAATTTTAAGGGTAATTGAATCATCATGTCCTTAATAAGTATACAAAAATTTTAAATTTTTTGACGGCATGCCTTAACCACGACAACTACCCTAAAAATTTTGAAAGATTAAAAAGTTTAAATTGTGATATAAGGTTATTAGAATGCTCTGACCGTGTGCTCGTATTTACACTTGACTTTTCTCTTCCTCATTCTCTTTGCCTATTTAAAGTTAGCTTGAGAATAGATATAAGTTTGTTTGGATAAAAATATGTAACTATAACATGCGCCCTGCAACTGACAACGATACTACGTTTCTATAAGCGAACCTTACAAGGCGTGGGCTAATGTATTCAATTTGATTAAACCAATACGGTTATACTCATATGGAAAATAGTCTAACCGTACGTAAATATACTTATATATGTGTATTTATATAATTGTAAGAGTAAACTCAGAGCACAATAACCTCTGGATTTAGTTGTTAGAGTGCATGTTCATTTGAATAGTCTCTTATTTATTTAATTCTTTTTTCATGAATTTTTTATCGACTAAATCAACACCATAGACGTAATCTTTACTGTAGAATTTTTTATTGTATAGATCTTTTTTAAAGAACATTCTTTTTAATTAATAAAAATAACATCAGTTTGAAGTTAATTTAATTTTATTTTATTCCGGTCTATTACAAATACATTAATTTAAAATTGATTAAGTTTTCAAATCATAAATCGATTATTTTTCTCTCTTAACCAGTAATTAATAATAATATTATTTTCATTTGCGTTTTCTATATAAGAATCATACAGGGAGGTACTGAAATGAAAATAAGAATAAAACTTCAATAGAAATTTTTTAAACCGATAAAATATTATAATTTGATACGTTTCCCAGGATCTTAAATTTATTTCTAATAAAAAATCAAAAATATCTAACTTTAATTTCTCTGTATCTTGACACTAGCGCTGCGATCAAATTCAAGAAAATTTTGTGTTATTGTGTTAGAATAAATAATGTGTTAATCGAAATATTACATTGTAATAATTTTTTAATAAAAATCTTCATTAAAACAGTCTAAAGTGTTACAGCTTATTAAAAAAAAGTTTACAATTTTCGAATTTAAGACGTGTGTACAGGACACCGTCCGTCAGGTACACTAGCAATTACTTAAATTTGATTGTAAAAAATTTTTTTGTTATACTCGCTCCAAAAGTTCAACTTTTGAGCGCTGGATGGTGTCCGTAAAGGGACTCTTTCCTAGAGACTCTACCATACCGTCTTTTTTTCACGGCTTAGGCCGTGAAGTTTTACCCCCTCCTTTTTTTTACAAACTTTTCGAGTACACCCAGACGAAATTAAGAGAGATTGAAAAAAAAAGTCACATCTAGTGTACCGATCAATGATTTTAAGTAAATTTTAAACAGTTTCTATTGAGTGGCGCTAAGTATTTCTCTGCTGGCAGTTTATTATGAAGCGGACGTAATGTTAATAAAATAACAACCACACCATAAATAAATATTAATAAAAAGATAATTAATGTAAAATTAATTTTTTTTGCCCTTATGAAACTTCGTAAAATGTTAATATGTCATTGTTTGCCTCCTATCCCTCAGAAGTTGAACTTATGGAGCGATAATAACTACAAATATTGTATGTCATTCGGCCGTTTAATGGCGATTTTGACAACGACTTTTTTTCGATATTCGCTTTAATGTTTGTGACGCGAATGTTCGAAAACGATCGTAAATTTTCGTCCTTTGCTACGCCTGGGATGTTAAAATTACGCCCGTTTCGGACTTTCCCGCCACAAACCTTAAGCTCATATCTAAATATCGTCGCTGTCAGAAAACAGCCGCTTCACGGTCTTATGACATAAATATCTATTTCGTCATAGTTTTTTTGAAAAATATTTAAAAAGTAGAAGATCTAAGATACTTGATGATTTGATCGTCCGCTCAGCTTACAGAAACTTCCAAATATCCCTCGCCATCTATCGGTCGTTTTGGAACTATTTACTGTTAAAATTTAACTCTTTTTTGTGTTAATTTAACACATAAATTTTTACACATAAATTTATTTTACACTTATTTTACACATAAATTTACACATAAAAGTGTTAAATATTTAACATGAAAACTTTTAACACCAAATTTTTTGACGCAATGACGCAAAATTTTTTACTATGTATTATGACAAGAAATTTCAAAAATTGGAACTTTATAGAAAGTTTTATAAACAAATTATTCTATAAATATTTTTATAGGATTAACCATAATTATTTTAAATTATAATTTATCAACTTAGAACGCATCATTAAATGACATTATTCAAACAATGTAGAAAGTGTTAGAGTGTAATGACGCATTCACATACGAGTAAGTCCAATTTACTTTTACTCATATGCTTTATAAAACTGAGATATGTAATTTATAATCAAATACAAATCTTTAACGACAAATTGATGAACAAATTTTAAAGTAGCAATTTTGTTTGCTAATTAATTAACGACGTAATTGTAATTATTAAAACAAATATCATTAGCCAACCAAAAGTTGATTGTGAGTAGACGAACAGTTTAAGCTTAACATATTCGTTATTTACTTATTTAATTAATTAATTATGAGTTCAAGTTTGGCCGAAGGTTATATAACATCAGAAAATGCATTGCTTAATATTTTCAAGTACTTAGATTTAATAGCTATTGCAAAATTACGAAAAGTGAGCTCCAGTTGGAGAAACTTCATCGATAACGAGTTCAGAATATGGCAAAAATTCGTTTGTACAAGTGATGAAATAAAACCGTGGAGATACCAATTGATCCAAACGAAGTACCCGTCGATATCTTCTAGTGATTACGATAACTTGAGCAATGAACAATATAAAGAACTGTTCGTTTCATACATCAACTGGCGGAGAGTTAATAATTATGATCAGTCTCAAGTTGCTTTTCAAAATAGTGCATTTTTTGATGACCCTAAAAATGCTATCACTCTTATCGATACGTGGGGTTAGACATTTTGCGCTATGATTGCTTATTGTTAATTCATATACTAATTTGATTAAAATTGTATTATGTAATGTTGCAGCGAATTATATTGCGTTTGTCGACGGAAATGAAAATTCCATGGTGTTAGTTGATATCAATACCGGTGAATCGTTGATGAATCTTGTACGTTTTAATTCTCAATTATTTCCTCCCGAAAACAGCGATGAAATTTCCCAAAATGTTGAATTGTCTATCAGGCTACTTAGAATATTTAAACCTGGTATGTATAAATTAAATATCATAATTCAAGGAGAAGGGATAGGAAGCTAAAATGGGGGACTTAATAAATAAAATTAATTAGTTTGTAATTAAATTTTTTTTTTTAATTATTTTCTCAACATATTCTAGAGGTGTGCAGCAAGAATACAAACTAACAACCTTGCAGTTATTATGTGACTATCGTGACTTATGAATCATAAATAAATCAAATTTTGCTTTATTAAATAATAACTTTAGTTAAGTTGCACTGTATTTTTTTAACTATTGACGTTTTTAAAGATATAACTTCATCCCGATGTTACACTCATCAAGAGCTTTCATTTGAGTACCCGCATGCATTTTGATATATTTTTCATATATACATATATATAAAATATATAAATGTATGAAAAATTGATGAGTATGTAGTTTTCAGATATGACCATGAAAATTTTTTATCATGTTCGGGTCTGGAGAAATCCTAAGAAAACTAAAAAAAAAAATTTTCCAAATTTTTTCTCATCTTAAAAAAAGTCTACAGGCTTCAAAAAAATTTTTTCCATCATTTCGTTGAAAACTTTTTTTAGAAAATGTAATGCCCTTCAATTTGACATAATCAAAAAGCCTGTACGATGATTTTCCGCGGACTTATCGTCAGTCTGGCTGGCTACGAAATTTTGCTTAGTCTCTTAATAATTTAGACAATTATTTTTATTTTATCGAAGTTTGATGTAAAGTTTAAAAAAAAATTAAAAGTAGTTTTTCAATTATTGTTGTATATTTAAACTTTACGTTGATCAATTGACATCTTACAAAATTGTTTAAGGCATAAACACTTGGATTAACCAAACTTTGGTTTTTTAATACATTTACATTGAAATTTTTATCTTATTTTAGCAATCGATAGGTTATTTTTTTGCATACAAACTGACTCAGCAGTATTTTTCTGGGATGTTAATGAAAAAATACCTATACCAACTCCTGAAATCCTACGGGAAAATCCGAGACAACGGCCTATTGACATAAGGTACGAATTGAAGTTTTTCTTTCATTTATAATATTTTCATTCATAATTAATTTTTTATTATGTATTTCATTTCAAGCCGAGGCTTCGATAGCAATTTATACGTAACTTTATATAGTCTTCGTAGAATTGATATTGTGAGATGTAAATTTGATATTAACTCGCAAAGTATTGTTGCGCAGAAGATAATTATCGTTAACCCACCGGGAAATTTGAATTATCCTGTTTTCAAAGATATTTTCTTCCAGAAAACAGCAGTAAGTAACATTTAATTTGCTTTTCCTTAATTTTTATAATAGAATTGATTGATTGTTTCTTTAAAATTTATTTTTTAGATTTTAATGATATACAGACATATCAAATCATCATACCTTATGCAAGTAAACATTCCAGAAAATTTGGAAAATCCCATCGAAATAAATGGGAATGATAAAAAGTACATTAAAACGATTTTCAATAATCTAGATCGACCTGATTTTTTGTACGGGTTGTCTATCACGAATTTTAATACCGTACTGGCTTACTATCCCACAGGTTAAATATTTTTACACAATATTGTTCGAGGAGTACTTAATAATAGTGACTTTTAGTTTTTGAGAGTATGCACGCGATTTTAGTTACTTATTAGAGTATGCCAAAATTTAATTTCCGTAAAGAACCTATTAAAATTGGAATTCTTAGTTCCACTTTTAACAGGAGCTGTGTTTAGACATTTTCTGAGATATTTTGAGATGAGACGATTTATTTGATTATCATAGAATTTTTAACAGGAGCTTGTTTGGGCACTTCTGGTCAAATGCGAAAGTTTCACCGGTAATGTCTAAACAACTTGTTGAAAAATTTTATGAAAATTAGATAAGTCGTCCTACCTAAAAATATATCAAGAAATGCCCAAAAACAGCTTCTGTTCAAAGCGGAACTCAAAATTCCAATTTTAAAAAGTTCTTCACGGTAATTGAATTTTAGCAGTTCCTATTATTTATACTTGAAAACTTTAATTGATTTTTCAAATTAAGAAACTAAAGTTTCAATTCGCCATAAAGACTTTGTTAGAAAATATTTCAAGTATCATTTTTGAAAAATATAATTGAAAAAAAAAAAAAAAAATATATAAATTAACCCTATCAAAAAAATCCATGTGTGAAACTAGTCGGGATTCTTACATGGCGTTTTCAAATAGATTTCCATATGGTTTCCTACATAGCAATGCAGGGTAGGATCTTACCTAAATTCCCCCCCTGTAAAAAAAAGTTTCCTGAAAAGTTCCGGAACCGTTCCTGGTCCGGAACGTTCCTATGATGAGACAATCCGGAACATCCCCGGAATACTTTTGCTATATTTTCAAAATAGTTCTGGAACATTCGTGGAACACTTCCGGAATATTTCCGGAAAGTCTCCGGCACATTTAAAGAACATCGCTGCAATCCTTCCAGAATAAATTGAGAATACTGCCGGAACATCTTCGGTACACATCTGGAACATGTCTGAAATATCTCTAGAAAATTCCTGGAATACTTCCCTAACAAATCGGGAATAGTTGCAAAAAAAGATGTTCCTGGAATATTCTAAGCGTGTCCCCGATATATTCCTAGTATATTTTGTAAGTATTCCGGATTTGTTCCGAAAGAATTCCAGAAATGTTCCATAAGCATGCCGGGGATGTTCCGGAACTATTCTCGATTTATTTTAAAAGAAACCCATACAATCGAGACGTTTATCAAAGATGTTTTAGGAGTATTCGAGAGATGTTCCAGGAATATTTCGAGCATTTTCCCGAAGTGTTTCCAATATAATTTGTAAATATTCCCGATTTGTTCTGGAAGTATTCCAGGGATGTGCCGGAAGTATTCCAGGAATTTTCCAGAAGTATTTCAGGAATGTTCCAGGAGCGTACAGGAGATATTCCGGAAGTATTCCCAATTAACTCTAGAAGTATTCCAGCAATATTATATGAATCTGCTGGCCATTTTCCTGAGATGTTCCTGAAGTGTTCCACAGATGTTCCGGATTGTCTTATCATAGGAACGTTCAAGACTAGGAAGTATTTCGGAACTTTTCAGAAACCATTTTTTTTACACGGGCCATATTAATCAAGCGAAAAAAAATTTATTTAAAAATTTGAAAATAATTATAAACTAATTGCTAGTGATTAATTTTTGAAGTAACTTTTTTTTTTAATTTATCAATAACTTCATGTAGCATTTAAAATTATTTGATTCCAAAATAATTAAAGTAATATAATCACCTGTTTTATTCTAAAGAATCACGACTGGATATTTCATTGAAATTAAAATCATCTGGTCTAAATTATTCCAATTTCACCGAAAAATCATATATTTTGCCATCAGAATTTGGAAGAATTGTCGACTTATTTTTTTACATGAATAATCTATACTTATTAACCGAGAAAGGTAATTATAATTATTACTTCAAGACTGATCGACTGAATAATTAATGACATATTATCTTGTTGCTTTTTTTTTAAGATCTGCTCATTATTTACAAGTTGAAAAATGTAAAACATTTGATTCATCTCCAACTCAACAATCTGCAACCAAAAGTGATCAACATATCTGGCTTAAGAACGCTAAATGCTTGGTTAGCCACTGAAAGTAATAACAAACCTTTCATTATTGTCTCGACGTACGGAAAAACAAAATTACAAGCCGTACGTGTTAATTAATTGTTATTATATTTAATTAAAAATATGGAGTACCCATTTTAACAATTTTGTACAATTGAAGTCCAATTTTTATGGGTAATAAATCAAAGTTTTTCTTTTTTCATTGATTATAATTATTTTATATTCTATAGAACTTGAGAAAAAAAATTTCATCAAAAGTTAAATTTAATTTTCCATGGTGATTTTGTAAAAAAATAATCAAATTCGTGATTTTTCTAGTAAAAAAGTTGATTTTATAACTATATTTGTTTTATGGATGGATTAACTCACAGCAATTCACAAACTTTTTTTTTTTAATTCGATTTTTCAATTTTTCATGACCAAACTCATGGTAAAACTGGTTTTGAATTATTATTACTCAAAATACGCCAAAAGTTGACCTACCTTTTACAAACTATCAGAAAATAATCAAAAACGAAATAAAATTCTTGAAAAAAAAAAAAAAAAAAAAAAAAGAAGTTTTAATTTTCTTCGTAGTTGAAATTAACTTACGATTTAACTAACTTTACCTTTCAAGTTAGGTCATATTTCAAATTTTATGTATCAGGTTTCCTAAAACAAATTGTTTTTTCAATTTTGCACGTATCATAAGCAAAGCAGACGAGATTGTGCTTTACACTCGCCTTATAATCAATAATAGTTTTAAAAAACTAAAAAACATACTTTTTATAGAAAACTGAACTAAAAAATAGAAAATAAATTTTGATAAATATAAATTAATTATAGTGTAAATGTAAGATAATTGTCTTAACATTAAATATTTATTTGCCGGGACCAGGTGTTAAAAGATGGAGGAGGCACATTCGTGGTTATAATGGTATTTATTCTAAAATTAATCACAGGCATAGCTTTGGTTGTACAGAGTTTGAATAGTTCACAAATATTGAGCACTTTGAACATAGTTATGATCTTGAATTATCACATTAATTCATGAGTACGCGTTGATTGAGTTTAATTGAGTTGTATTAATTAATGCATATTAATTAGACTGAGCATGAGTTGTAGAAAGTTGATCTTCAATTGAACTGTTAATTAATTTACAATGTAATTAACACTAGCAATTATGAGCGAGAAATATGAGTAATGTTGTAGAATTAGGTCACCAGACGATTAATTAATTACACTTAATTAATAGTCATAGTATGAGCGTATAAATTGGATTGACTGAGTGTAATGATTGATAGAGTGAATGAATGCAAGTGTAGTGAGAGCTTGAGCTTGAATCTGTAGAGTTCACAGTAATGATTAATTGGATGAGCTGTATAAATTAGAGTCACTGGATTATTAATCAATTAACAACATAATTAACTCTCACAGTGTGAGCGAATGAGCCTTAAAACTAACGAGCTCAATTGAGTACTTGAGTCTCGGGATACGAGATAGAACACACAACGTTGAACACGGAATGGCCGACAGGCCCAAGAGCTGGTGGCAGTCACCCCCAATCTCCACCACGCAACATCTGCAATGCGGCATTTAATTTTGCCGCATGATGACGAATTTCTATTAGCAATTGTGATATTATCGTTGCTAGGTAGAAAGTGTAGGTGACTGTTGTACATGTGTATGAGAGAGAGAGCGACACATGAGTAGCCATGTGACAATGAGTAGGAGAGAGAGGGAGCATGTGAGTATGGATTGTGATAAAGTGATCTCAGATGATTTACAATAAATACTTAATTGTACCTGAGTTGTCAATGATTGCTGGTGAATAAGATGAGTAGCGATGCTGTAGTTGGCTTCAGTAAAGCTGAGTGGATGAGTTTGATGATTTCGTAAATACATAAAATTGCACTGGTCACGGTAAATGCGTGTGTACGCTGTACAATTAGCACGTGTTATGAGGAGTATGGCCGCTTGCCGGTGAGCCAGTTGAGTTGAGGTAGAATACCCGAGGGCGCTTGTGTAGCGGCGCCTCGGTGCTACCAGTTTGTTGCGGGAAGGTTTGAATGATTCCGCAACAGTAAATAAGAATAAAATATATTTTATTTAAAAAAAAAAAAAGCGTGGGATGATTTTTAAGATATTATCCAAATGATAATCCTATTTATAACTGTCAATAAAATATTTATAACTATTGACACCATGCACCTCACGCTTTTTTAAAAAATAAAATATATTTTATTCTTATTTACACTATAATTAATTTATATTTATCAAAATTTTCACACTATTCTTAATTTAAATTTATCAAAATTTATTTTCTATTTTTTAGTTAGGTTTTCTATAAAAAGCGTGTTTTTTAGTTTTTTCAAACTATTATTTATTTTCTGCTTTTTAGTTTGGTTTATAAAAGTGTGCTTTTTTAGGTTTTTTAAACTATTCATTTGTTTTGTTCAATTGAAAATTTTTTTTGGTATTCGAAAATTTTCTAATATTGGAAAATAAGATAAATCGGCGAAAAATAATGGTTAAAATTGAAAATTACCACCAATCCCTGCTTTATCGATTATAGATGATAAATACATAAATTAACAAAAATCTTATTTTACAAAATGAAAAATGAAATAATTTTGTCAAAATACTGTACTGTCATCAGTTCTCGATATATCTACAGAGTTTGAATGAAATCTGACCGTTTAAAGTGGGTCAAAATCGCGTCCAAAGAAGTCGGTTACAAACATACAGGCAAAGCTAATAAGAAGCGTGTAAAAATCAAGCGATTTCTTGAACTAATATTGTCTCTATTTATTTTCTATTGGATTTTTATAACAATGTTTATACATGAATGTCATGAAAAAATACTAGTTTCAACACTTATGACATTTTTAAAAGATATTTTGCTTTTTAAATAAATTAAAAAAATAGTTGCGCGGACGTCCGTGTGTCTGATGCATGTATGGAAACTGGCGTGGTCACGATAACTGCCGAAGAACTTAACTGATCAAGTCCATTTTTTTGAACGCTTCAATATGATCTAAAACTAAGTCCTTTGGAAGATCACGGTATAATTCAATGTAGTTTATTTATAATTAGCAGTAAACTAAAAATCCACTTATCGTTTGCATATCTACATCTATGTAAATAAGGTTCGTTTACAACACATGCGCAGTACCTTTTCTTTTTTGGGTGGACAATAGTGCGAAAGATTTATAAGTATTTTTTGTATTTTATTTTAATTAATTTTATTATGGAAAATGAGATTATGAGGCATGCACTTTTGTATTTTCCGAACTTTTAACTACTCAATACAATTTTCCTCATTTTTCCATAATATGTTCATTCTTATTTAGTTTTTTTATGTAATTAATAACAACCGTCAAAGGCACACATACATAAATACTTGAGATAAAAAACCAGAAGTAGTTCAAAATTTACAACTAATTATAATGTTCGATACGATCATGTCAAAATAGTAATAAAATACAGTGATTTATAATAATAAATTAATGACATTGACGAATGTACATAAATATATTGAGTGAAATAAATTATCTTATATTTATTAAAAATATTATTATGATGAAATAAAAATAAATTCGCGAGAATATTATTCCTTAAATTAACAATTGTCCCGTTAAATTAATACTTTTTATTTGTTTAAATTAAAATCCATCAACAATTATACTTAATATTTTTTACGTTATATGTTTACTCATAAAACTTTTTTTCGGTACTGTTTTCGTTAAACTAATTAAGTAATGGATATAGAGTTGATCATTATCACCCAAAAATAAAAAAATTGCCAATTAATAAAAAAGAAACACGTAATAAAAAAAATTGAGTTAAAATCCGTAGACTTCATATAAATTGTATGATTGCGCAAGTCGGGCGAGTTAATTTTCAAGTGGACCAATCAATCAATTGTCAGAGCCGGTAAATTTCCAATTCTGATTTACAATAAATGAAACTTAATAATCTTATTATGAAACATTTATTTTTTGATCACATAACTCGATACTCGACTTCCTTTCGTATAGCGTAAGGAGGTAATTAGCAAATACTCGATTAATATTTTTGCTAAATATGTTATAAATTATTCATAGTAAAATAATGCTAAAAATTAAATTGATTTAAAAATGATAGTCGTTTATAAGCTGTTAATTTGCTTGAATATTATTGAATTATTCATTGATGGTTTTAATAAATAATTTTGGGTATTTAATTAACAGTCTCTATGAAAATTACTTCCAGGGATTATGTAACTAGCATTTAATTGAATGAGATAATTCACTAAAATTTTTAATGAATCATTGCGAGGCAAGACCCATCAAGATACATTAAATGATAATTTTTCTTTATTAATTTTTGCAATTCTAAAATTTTACTAATTTTTCAACATCATTGGTTTTGACAATATAATTTTTTTTTAGCAATTTATTTGATAAAAAAAGGACTACATACAATATGAAAATTAAAAAGTTACAGTTTCCTCAATTTACAACATTTCAACAAATTATGATTATCCTCGAAAGCGATCAAATATTTTTTTGCTAATAAATATCAAAATGACTAAAAATTGACTTGTAACAATAAGCTATCCATCCAAATTTTATTTCACGATTCTATTAACACTTTTAAAAATATTTATTAATCCAATGGATACTCTACAGAATTTTCAAATATCGTATGCCTTTGAAAATACAAAATGAATAGAAATTTTTGAAATATTATAATCTTCTCTACTATGAAATTAACAAATATTATTTAAAGTTTCTACTTGTGAGAGAGTAAACATCAATGCGCCGTCTAGTGGTGAAAATAAAAACTAAAATTAATAACTTCTGATGTCTACCCATGACTATAGTATTTGAGTTATTTGATAAGGTAAAGGGCCCTATTATGAGACAGTGTCCATATTTATGATACAGGACTGAATTATGCGATAAATAAAAAAACAAGATCGAGTTAACTTGAATATAAAAATTATAATAAATCGGTATTTAACTAAGTTTCTAAGATGATCCTTTAATTTTATGATTACTTTAATAGATATAATTTAAAAAATATTTGAAATTGCTTGGCTTAAAATTTGCGCTCTTACAGACCTTTAAAAGGAGTGAAACAGCGACGAGTATCCAATTTTGTAGCCTGGTAAAAAACATTGTTTTTGACTTTTATTCACGTGTTACATATTAATTGAAAGCTAAAGAGTTGTAAATTGAGTGAGTATAAGTATTTTTAAGTTATTTTTAACAAAAGTATTTAATTTTTGGGTGTCTCATAATACGTACAGTTATTTGCTTGCATGTACGGTTTTATGAGACACTTTATTAGGTGTCTCGCGCAACATGGACATATGATTTTGTTTATAGTCCCAGTTAGTGAGATAGTGAGTTTTAACAGTCATAATTATAAGTAGTAATTAATAATTTATAAAAAAAACGGTGTGTATGTATAACTGAGAACCTAATTATTGTATAAAAACTCAATTTAATATTTCTTAGTAAGTATGTCACATTTATTAGTGAAAAATTATGAATCTAACCTAAAACTCTGACAGCATGCTGATGTACAAAATTCATTTTTTAATTATTTTAAGTACTTAAATTTTATAATTAACTTGTATAATATTCGAAACATTACTATAAATATTGATTTTTCTTATATTTCAGATTATATAACAACAAATACTTATAAAAAATTTTTTAAAAATATGGCTAAAAATCAACACAATCGAAGTTGAAAAAGAAAACAAATCCTGCAAAAAATATGTAGTAACGTCTGAGAATGTAATTAAAAATTCAAAAAAAAGAAAATGTCAACGATTGAATTACAGTACAGAAAATGTTGAAAAAGCTTTAAAAGCTATAAAAGATACCGGAATGTCTTTAAGAAAGGCTGCTGTTGCCTTTGGTGTACCGGTTGTAACTTTGGGGAGAAAGAAAAATTTAGATCCAGGAGAAACCAAAAGTAAAACTGGCCCAGGCATAGTTTTGAGTGATGATGAAGAAAAAAGGATTGTTACATGGATATTACATCGAGTAGAGATTGGAGTGCCTGTTACCAAAAGTGAGTTATTGGACAATATCCAAAAGTATGTCAAAAAAATTAAGAAAAAAACGCCATTCAAAGACGATCGTCCTAGTCGACACTGGTACGAAAACTTTAGAAGAAGGCACCCCGAATTGTCAATTCGAAAACCCCAAAAATTGAGTATGACTCGAGCAGCAGTAACGCAAGAAGATCTTCAAGATTGGTTTGCAAACAACAAAATATATTTAGAGAGAAAAGATTTATTGAGTATTCTTCCGAGTCGAATATTTAATTGTGAGGAAAGTAGCATTAGTTGTGTCCTGATGCTGAGAGTGTGTTGGCAGCAAAGGGGACTCGTGCGGTTTACAAAGTTGTTGACGGTGGTAAGGAAGCTTTAACAGTATTATTTATGTACAGAGCTGATGGTATTCATGGTCCTCCGATGCTCTTGTACTCTTATAAGAGAACTGTACCAAAAAAAATAATTGAGAATACTCCAAATGGTTGGGGGATTGGAATTTCGGACAACGGCTGGATGACAACCGAAACCTTTTATGAATATATAACAAACGTATTCTATCCTTGGCTAGTCAAAGAAAATACGGAGTTTCCAGTAATAGTTTACATGGATAACCATTCAACCCATCTTAACTTGCCATTAGTAAATTTTTGTCGAGAAAAAAGATCGAATTGATTATGTTGCCGCCAAATTCCACCCATATTATGCAACCACTGGATATATCGTTTTTTTTTGCTCGACGGGCAGAAAGCGTCAACTTTCGGCCCGCTGCGCTAAATGAAGTTGCCACTTTCTGCCTTCGTCGAGCAAAAAAATAGCATACACTCCTCGGGAAGTAAATAAGAAAGCCTCAGATCACATGTTTGTTGACCTCGGCTTCGCCTCGGCCAACAATTACATGTGATCTGAGACATTTCTTACTTTACTTCCCTCGGTGTGTAATATACTATTTCCATCCATTTAAGGAATCGTGGAGAAAATGTGTACCTAAGTGGAAAAATCAGCAGAGTGAGACATCAGTAACCAAAGAAAATTTTCCTCTTGTTCTTCAGTATACTCTGGATAATATGCCTAATGCTGAGAACGTGGTTCAGAGTGGTTTTCGAGGATCAGGGCTCTATCCATTTGACTCTAAAGCGGTAGATTACAATGTTTTAAATAAGGGGAAGAAATCAAAACAAAAATTTGAAAATAATGACATTTTTAAGGCCAATGAAGTTACAGAAGAACAAAGATTTTTACATGAGTTTGAAAAAATTTACAAGAGGAACTACTTTTGGATTTTTATGCGGCAGCGAGTAGTGGATCATGGACGGGTGATGTGGAGAAGAAGGCTTTGTTTGATTATTGGTTACAAATTTACAAAAATTCAACGGGTATTTAAAACAAATAATTACATTAACTTATTTTACAATTATCAACTTTAAGTATAATCGAACTATTTTTTACTTCATTTACAATTAATTTATTTTTACTATTGATTTTTTGAAATTTTATACGTACAACTTTTTTTAGAATTTTATATTGATCAAGAATCATTAGTTAGCACTAATCCCATGCCAGACACACTTAGCAAACATTCTCCGATCGCTGCAAATTCAGGAGTTGCTTCTGATAACAATTTACTATTACAAAATCAAAGTGATCCTATTGACGTACAATCACTCCTTATAGACAAATGTTCATATAACCAGGATTATCAGCAAGGTACATACATTTCAAAATAATACATTTCACGTATTATTTTGATTTTATTAATAAAAATCATAAACTTTCAGGACTTGAAAATAATCAAGAAAACATTTGTAAATCAATCGATCGACAAAGTTCAAGCGTGAAAAAAAATTCTCCAAAAGCAGACAAAAAGATAATGTGAAATTTTTTTTTTAGATTATAATTATGTATCAAAAAGGTATTTAATAAAATTTTCGCGATTTTTAGTTTTAGATAATTCGCCTAAAAAGCCATTCAAAGAAATATTTACATTACCTGTCGAATATTTACCGAAAAAAAAAAGGTGTAGAGTTGAAAAGTCGGGTAAATCAAAATTACCTTCTGTTGGAACATCTAACGAATGGTATCAGTCTGAATTGGAAAAATAAAAAATTAAGAAACAGCAGCAAGATAAAAAACTAAAACGGAAAGAATTACAAGACGAAAAAAAAAAGCTCCAGGAAAAAGTAAAGGAAATTCAGAAAAAATTAAAAGAAGAGAAATAAATTATTTATTATGTGACTATTGAATTGTTATTTTGTAACAATTTATCTAATTTCTTTGATAATTGTGAAAAATGATCTCATATTAATAAAAAAAAAAATCATATAGATATCGCTTTACTTATTTTTCAGCTGTCTCATAAATAGGGACCTCTTTCATGAGACATTGGGGTCATATGTCTTAAAACTGTCTCATAAAAGGGGTCATAAAGGTTGTTAGAAAAAATGGTTTATTTTTATTTATTTGTTAGATAAAATTGAGTTTAAATATATAATAGCTGTCTAATAATGACATAGAAATGATATAATACCATCCAAATGGTATTTTTCTCTTAAATACTTTTTTAAGCAGTGAGAATGTCCCACCTACCTTAGAATATGTCTCATAATAGGGCCCTTTACCTTATCAATGTTAATTTTGTCATGTCGCGTTCCAGATGCCATAAGGGCGTATACCGGCAAATGTCCTGGTGAAAAGCCATAAGGGCAAATAAAAATTTTTTTTTCGAGATTCGACGGTTTCATCCGAAACGTGCAGAAATGCTAAAAAAAAAAATTTTATACGCTCTTACGGCTCCCGGAGCCCACCTCGGATGTCATAAGGGCGTATAATAAAATTTATAATTTTTTTTTTAAGTCTAAAAAAATTTCTAGTTTGAAGAAAAATTTTTTTTTGCATTTCTACACGTTTCATACAAAAATACGTCGGTTACCAAAAAAAAAAATAAAGGCGTATAATTTTTATATGCTTTTTATACGCAAAAATTTGCACGGTAAAGAATAAACTAAACTTTACTAGTAGATAAATGAGAACTTTAACTATTGGATAACAATTAATTTTATGCCTAATCTAATATTTTTTATTCAACATTGATGGCAGAAGGACCTACTTAATTAGCTTTCAGATGCAATTTATAGAAATTCGATAGGATATTGCGTTCAATTGTCATTGCACGGAAATATGTTAAAAGTGAAAAATTTCGCCACATTTAAACAAATTTTTGAATCGCTGTCATTTCTAAACTAATCAACAGCTTTGGCTCATCTTAGAACTTGACCTCAGAAATCATAAAAAAAAATGAGTATATTACGTTTCATTGAAATCTGTTCAGAATTAATATAAACTTTTGAACCATATATATTTTCGCAATCTGCTTGACAAGCAGTGTCGATATATAGCAAAATTTTTCATAAGTTTCGTTATGAGGACCAATGCAATAGTTAAATTTCTATTAAATCTACTAAAAATAGTTATCGAAATAAGATGAAAAAAATTTTTCGATCGTAAAGTACTCTCTGATGCTTCGGAGCATCATGACTTATGCAATAAATATTAATTAAATAGGATATGAAAAATCTCGATCCACTAGATCCCGACATCATTTTAACAACCCTACAATTCTATCCACCACAAGCAAGAAATAATATTATGTCAACATCGCCGTTGTCTAGAATTTTAAATATAAGTAATTATATCGCAGAAAATTGCGATTCAGTTGATCTTCTGGGTTTTAATCAAGGTCATAGCCACATCACTAATGTAATTGCATCGTTGTTAATATCCCTTAGATAATTTTAGATAATACTAGATTACTAAAAACAATCTCAAATAATTTCTTGCTATAACTAGTGTATATTGTTAATTTTACCTATCTCTGATAATTACAGAAAAACTTTATCCGAACAAAAACAGTTTCACTGTAAAAAAATCGTGCCAAGTCCACGTTCATAAGACTATTAAGAAAAAAAAATTTTATTTTCTTACAAAAAGATATAAAATAAAAAATTAAAAAATCCAAGTAACCGATATGGTTGTATATGATTTTCGAAAATTAAAAAAAATTTTTTTGTAAATTTAAAAATTAAAAAAAAACAATTTTGGAACGTATTTAGTGTGCGTAGTTACGAAATATTTCACTTTTTATGAAATTCCTAAAATGTATCTACTAGGACACTTAAAAAAAATTCAAGTACACAATAACGCACGACAAGTACGTTCCAAAATTGTTTCTTTCAATTTTTAAATTTACAAAAAAATTTTTTTTAATTTTCGAAAATCATATACAACCATATCGGTTACTTGGATTTTTTAATTTTTTATTTTATATCTTTTTGTAAGAAAATAAAATTTTTTTTTCTTAATAGTCTTATGAACGTGGACTTGGCGCGATTTTTTTACAGTGAAACTGTTTTTGTTCGGATTTCAGTTTTTTTTGTAATTATAATAAAAATTGACAATTTTAATTTAATACATTTCCGGTGGCAAGCTATCCCCTTTAAGCTATAGTTCATGTAAAAGTTATTTTTGCGCCGCCTGGCGTGTGTAATTGCAAGCTGTCAAATATCTTTTTTTCACTGTAGTTTCCCATCTATTATAAGATTAGCATGCATCGTTATATTATTTAGTCTCTGCCGCCGTCCGCTTTTTACATAAGAAAAAAGTTAAAATCTAAAAATCTGGGTCGCTATAGTTTGTGCTGATTATTTTTAATAATTTTAAATAGAAATTATAAAGATAATTGATAATAATCAAATAATACGCGTAATAAAAAGCATGAACTACTATTATAAAATATCATATAAAAAAAAATCAAATTAAATTTGAAAAAAAACTTGTAACCTCAAAAAACCGTTCTGCTTACGGTATATACATACTCGGTAGTCTGGCTTGAGAACGGAACTTGGCGCCAGATTCTACCGAATCTGTTGATAATTCAATACTATTAATCTTTGTAAATTATAAACATACATTACTAAGTTATAAACTTACTCAACAACTTTAAATGTAAACTTGTATTGCGCACTAAGCTTAACTTAAATAATTTAAATAATTGTTAAACAACACAGTGTTTAACTTTGTATTATATTTCAGAGACCCTGTTATTGGCCATTTGGCTGTTGGGTCGTGTAAAAAGAAAATAAATAAATAAATGAATAAATAAATAAACAAATAAATAAATAAACAACTTCTGACATAATTTCGTGATCATTTATAAAAATAAAATTTGTTTGTTTCTTTGATACACCCTACTTTTGCCCGCTAGAACAACTTTAATATATTTAGTTGTTTAGTGAGTAAATGCAAAGACAAATGGTAATAAAACAGAGTAGTGCTTGTTGTTTGATAATCTAAAAATTGATGTAAATAAATAAAATGAAAGTTATTTATTTTAAGAATAAAATATGGTAGTTTATCGTTCTAATAACACTACTGTGTAGAGTAGCTTTGCGACCGGCATATCTATATAAGCTTCAAAGAAACTTACCGACAATGTTATAAAGCGACGCATTGATGGTGGCAATCGCCAATGGAGTAAATTAAGAGACAGCCACCAAGTACGTGTGTGTTCGTTCTCATTAGTTATCGTCGGTATCCTACACAGTAACTCTGATACTATACAAGAGATTGGTGAGTTAGCTCATAAGATCCGTGATACTTTGGATTTTATGCAAAAAGTATATAAACACAAATACATATAATGCATGACTCGATCCAACAAACTATTTTTTGTTATTTTAAATATTCAATCGCGATATGGATAACCAAATACATTCTAGCAAATTAATTAATGGCGTGGCACATTAATTCAATTTAAATAATAAATAAATTTTCAAGCACCAAGACAATAATGTAAAAATAAAAATAAATGTACATAAATGAACTAACTTGTAATGATAAATGTAAAGACAAACACGAGCTTTGCATTCTTAAGTTAAGTGCGGAATTCCATTCTCCATTTTCACCTGAAATCATTGGTGTCGAAAAACATAAGTGTAATATAAAGGATACGCATATACGTATATAGTAAAAACGTAAACAGGCTGCAGGTTGGAGAATTTTAACCATTACTGGTATTACTGGTTACTGGTTACTAGGGTTAAGAGGTGTATTATAACAGTGGCAGGATATTGCTTTGTAAATTGACACAACCAATAATTTGTTGCCTACAGAATTTCTCCATGTGCGCGTAAGTTTGTCTTTATGTTGCTGGTTTAGGGACCACGGTTTTATAAAACACTGAAATACACTTAGGCCTCTGTTTGAAGATTCCTTTAAGTCTAAATCTAGCCATTTTTTTGTGGCAAAATATATTGTTTAGATTATTAAACACACTTTCATAATACTTTTTACATTTACATAAATAAAATCAGATGACGAAAATCGAGAAAGAATGAGAGACTTTAAAAAAATTATGTAATGTAAGGTAAAAGCCCCAATTATCGACACTATAAGAGTGACTATGAATATTTCAATTTTTAACTTCCCGCTAAGAAACTTGAAAATTTTTAAAAATCGGGAAGTTATTGTTTTTACTCCGTTTTCCGAAAATCGAGTTTTCATCAAATCTTGACGTTTTAAAGTCCTAGGAAGCTTTCCTGACTATTCCCGCGATGGTGCCTGCATGTGTGTGTGTGTGTGTGTGTGTGTGTGTGTGTGTGTGTGTGTGTGTGTGTGTGTGTATGTATGTGTGTGTGTAAACCTCTCATAACTTTTGAACGGCTTGGCCGATTTGATCACGATTGGTGTCATTTGAAAGGGCTCTACGAAACTTAGATTTTAAATACAATTTGGACCGATCCCGACCGGTAGATTTTGAGGAATCTAAAAAAAACTACGAAAAAAATTTTTTCAAATCAAGTTTTTTATTAATAACTTTTAAACGGCTCCATCGATCAATTTTAAAAACTAATCAGCTATTAACATTAAAAGACCACGTCGATCGCCGCCATGCCCGTCAAAAACAGTTGATTCGTTCGTTAGTTATCGTTGATGAAAGAAATCGAATAAAAATATTTTTTTCGAATTACACCGAAACTTTCGGTCTTATCAATTTGTGATTAAATATATATCATAGAATTTGAAAAACTGCGTCGAATGCCGCCATTCACGTGAAAATAGGTTCATTCATTTAACAGTTATTGCGGTTTTAAAATTCAAAAAATAGTGTTTTATTAAACTTCTATCAGACTTTTGAGCTCGGAGAGCTCAAAACTACATGAAAATTGTATTTTTGAGCTCTTCGAGTTCAAAAACGTAATAAGCGCAATTTTGAGCGCTTAATTATGAAAGTAGCAGGAAGTTGCAGGAATGGCCTTCAGGGTCAACCGTTTTCCTAATTTTTTTATCGTGTTTCAAATGAATATTGTCAACTTCTTTTTCAAAGGACACCTTAATCATTGTTTTTACTTGTCTATATTATTAAGAGAATAAGAAAAATTTTGTGGCCAGTGTATTTATATTATAATTAGGATTTTATGGTTAAATTTAGTATCGTTGAAAAAGTCGACCTGGAGTTGTTCCTTTTCAAGGTTTCATATCATTCTCACCAATAGTCGAATTATGATAACAAGTATTTAGGCTGCATTCGAAAATTCTCTATCACTAGATACATAATTAAAAAATGACCTTGCATCTTGTGAACTATTGACATTTTTAAAGATATAAGCTCATTCCGATGTTACACTCATCAAGACCTTTCATTTGAGTACTCACATCAATTTTTCATATATTTCATATATTTATCTATTTCAAAAATACCATATATACATAAAATATATAAAAAATACCATGTGGGTACTCAGATGAAAGGTCTCGATGAGTTGAACATCGAATGAGTTTATATCTTAAAAAATGTCAATAATTAATAAATGATATTGTATCTTGTCAACTAATGATGTTTTTGAAGATATAAGCTCACTCCATTACATTAATCGAGACCTTTTATTTGAGTACCCACATCAATTTTCCATATATTTATATATATTATATACATGGATATATGAAAAATATATTAAAATGCATGTGGGTACTCAAATGAAAGCTCTTGATCAGTGCAACATCGAAATGAGCTTATATCTTTAAAAAAATCAACAATTAAGAAAGTACAGTGCAATTTAACAAAAGTCATTATTTAATGAAGCAAAATTTGATTTATTTATAGTTCACAAGTGGGAGCGCTGTCAATGATAGGGGCTTTTACCTTACAATTTCTGTATAAGATATAACTTTAAACTATTTTCTGATTCTCAAGATAATAATATCATTATGATTATTCCTGTTTTCCACTTAGTAACTGTTCCTTAAAAAAGTTTTATTATCCCGTTATTTTCATTATTATTATTCAATTTTTCTCTTTGGATAATAATTTTCTAAAGGCTATAAAATACCAAAAAATTGTGATCAAAAGCCCACTTATTAGCTCATTTGCTCAAACGTGGGCGCTATGTTACTCATTGAAAGTTTACGACACTCGTTTGATCTACGTACGGCAATTAAGCTTGCGATTATAAATATCCCGAAGGGGGTCCTGATGTATAATGGATACGAAGTATGATATAATATCAAACTAAGTTATTATTTCATTTTTATTGCATTAATTTGTTGTAAAAGCGTGTAATGACATTGGATCTAATTTATGTGTTAAATATTTAACAAACACATCATATCAGAGATCACTAGTTTATTCTATTTTCGCTGGAAGTAATTTTTTTTTAATTCAAATTATCATAAATACTTGATACAATAAATTTTTATGCTTGATCGAGATTTTTAGATACATTAGGGAAGCAGCGCCACCTACTTCAGCTGAGAAAAAAATTTTCTCACCTCGAGAAAATTTTCTCTTGAATATTTCATCCCCATTTTATATTATTTTAGCGTGCAATTATACATATTGAATGAAAAAAACTGATTCAATATTATTTGATCCTTCTTTTATCAAGTTTTATCAAGTACTAAATTTTTTGGAGCAAGAGGCTGAATTTTCTCAAAACAAGAAGAGTTTCTTGACTTAAATAAATTTTCTTGGATCAAGATACGTATTTCTTAAAACAAGAGAATTAATTTTGTTGGAATAAGTGAAATTTCTTGTGTCAAAAAAATTTTTTGTTTTTTGCTCAAGAAAATAATAAGGAAGAAAAAAATTTTCTTGGTTCAAGTTAAAATTTTTTTTCTGTGTAGATATAGAAGAAAAATAATTAAAATTCAACGTTGTAAAAAAAACTGTGTCTCTAGAATAGTTAAGAAAATTGAAGCTTACGAGCCATTTTTCCTTCTTATTTTTTATTAATAAATTTTTAATATTTTTACCAAAAAATTTATGATATTAAAGTTAGCTGTCATTATTGTAATTTTTTATTTTTTTTAATAAATAAATTTACTCCAAAAAATTATTTCTAAAAAATTGCATTTTTTAATTTTTATTTTTCTAAATGTCAATTTTTTGTTCTCATTTTTTTTGGCCGTAATTTATTTGTTAAAAAAATTTTTTAAATTAATTACTATCTGCTAAATTGATTCCCATAAAAATTTTGTTTTAATTTTTTAAATAAAATCAATCAAACTATCTTGTTTTGCGTTAATAAATCAATAAATAAATTCACACACTCGATATTTTACACGTGTCTTTTGAATTCAAATCATAGTTATATATACATATATATATGTGTATATTTATATCCACGGAACTATAACACGACGTGATCAAATCGTGCTGGGAAATGATAATTAGAATTTAAAATGTCATTTGTTATCACGATGACAATTAAATTCAGTCTAATGAGTTCACATTAAACTTGTAATTAATAAAAGTCTCATTGCAATCAAATCACCAATCATCATTAAACGCTAAGGAATACTAGGCTTGACACAATAAACGAAATAAAAATAAAATTAAACTAAATAGTGACTAATGAGATTTAAAAAAAATCAATAACGATTTAATGTTTAACGTCTGTATTTTAAAGTGAAGTGATTTATCGTCGCTAATTTTATCGATAGGTACTCATCTAATCCAATTACCGGAATCGTTTTAAATTTATAGGGTTAAATTGATATCGAAAAAATAAAAAAGGTTAATAAATAAATAAAATTAATGATATTGAAATATTATGGGTGAACAACGTAAAATATCCCTCAGAGCAATGCTCAGGCGGCATGATCACCGATCGAGAGAAGGTGAGGTACATAATGCAAGGTGTTGAGGCAGGTCCAGTTTGCCATGGTATGGGTATGGCTCGGGCTAATGATCTGAGCGTGGGTGCGAATTAAACGAGCCGGTATAGTATGGAGAACCCAAAGAGTCTGAACGACGTTGAATGACCCGATCCCGAGACGATTTTATGATCCTCGTCGTTTACTTTAATGCCAACGACGACTGATCGTCTAATTACGATGATCGTAGGTTCATTAATGCCACTCGTTCCTTTGCTCTTATTTTTACTTTGGGTTCTTGTTTGTCTCAATGAGTTATTTTATTATTAGACTATTCAATTCATTTAGTAATTACAGTACTTATTGGGATAATGAGAAGAATTAAAGGGTAAAAGAAACTAGGAAGTCCGTAGTTGAGATCATTGGATTTGGATTGATTGGTTGATGCACGGAAAAAAGAAAACTCGAAAAATTACAGTATAAAATGTAAAATCGGTCCCGTCGTAATCAAAAATAGAAAAATTAGTTTGAAATAACATTTTTCTAAGTTCAATTTTTTAATTTAATATTCAGGGCTTTCAATGTAAATATTACGTTCTAGGATGTAATTCTTACAAAATCTGTAATAATTACATTTGAAACTGTAAATAATAAATCACGAAGCGCCACGTTGCATTATATACTGTAATTTTTCGAGTTTTCTTTTTTCCGTGTGACTACGCGGAAAAAAATTTTGTGTAAAAATTACCTTGAAAATTAAATTTTATACTGATAAAAAAACTATCTTCATTCAAGAAAAATATTCTGGATCCAAGAAAATTAGTTTAAAGAGAATTAGGTGTCTTACTTTAAGAAATTCGTGTCTTGATTTCATGTTTCTTGGATTTAGAGGTCTAACCACTCCGATCGATGACATTTTTACTTGGTTCAAGATTACACAGAAAAAATTATTCACTTGAGCCAAGAAAATATTTTTATTCCTAATAATTTTCTTGAGCGAAAAACAAAAAATTTTTTTTGACACAAGAAATTTCATTTATTCCAACAAAATTAATTATCTTGTTTTAAGAAATACGTATCTTGATCCAAGAAAATTTAATTAAATCAAGAAACTCTTCTTGTTTTGAGAAAATTCAGCCTCTTGCTCCAAAAAATTTAGTACTTGATAAAACTTGATAAAAGAAGGATCAAATAATATTGAATCAGTTTTTTTCATTCAATATGTATAATTGCACGCTAAAATAATATAAAATGGGTATCAAATGTTCAAGAGAAAAATTTTCTCAAGGTGAGAAAATTTTTTCTCAGCTGAAGTAGGTGGCGCTGCTCCCCTAAAGTATTTAAAAATCTTGATCAAATGTAAAAATGTATTGTATCAAGTATTTGTGATAATTTGAAATAAGAAAAAATTACTTCCACCAAGGATGGAATTTCAAGAAAAATTTTTACTTCAGCCAACATAGCTCCAGTCTTCTTTTAGGCTCCCGAATATTTTCTTGATCCAAGAATTTTGTTCTCCAGTCAAGAAATTTTACTTTCTGTGTGGAACAGGTCGGTAACATCTTGAACCAATGTTACCGTCTATTTTAATCCAAGAGAAAGAAATTTTTGAGCGGAGTTGTATATTTTTTATTTGAAAATAACCAAGTTCCTTGTTTCAAAAATCAATTTTTTAAATTAAGAGAATTGAACTACTTACAACAAGAATTACATTTGGAAAAAAAAAATTTTTTGAATCAAGTTATTTTTTCTGTCAGTGTATACCATTATTGATCTAATTACAATTCTTTTTTAAGAAAAATTTTCCATGCCTACATAAGTGTTAAAAAAAGAAAACGGTTTTTTGCTTGAATTGAGTTATAAATAAAATTGATTCCAATAATTGGACGATCGATGAATTAATCTATGGTAAATAAGTAACTATATTCTGAAGTAAAGACTTAAAGCAGACTTAACGCGGACTGATAGCGTCTAAAAAAAAGATTTGCTCTCGTTGTTTTTAATCGAGGACAAGTTCCGTGGTACCGGTCAGTATCTAGAGAAGGTCATCACCTCAATGTAAGGATAGACTTTGGTTTATGGCTCTGGTAAAACCAAGATCGATGGATGCCTGCTTTGGATATATCACTTTTATGTGAGATGGTACACAGTAAAAAATTTTACGTCATTGCGTTAAAAAATTTTGTGTTAAACATTTAACACTTCCATGTGTAAATTCAACATTTATTGTGTTAAATTAACATAAAAAAGTGTTAAATATTTAACTTAAAAATTTTCTACACGAAATTTTTTGACGTGAAATTTTTTACGGTGTATTATCTTTCAAGTATACATTTGCATACTGAATCTTTGTGTGTTTCAGTTTTGACCATATTATAAAAAAGTTAAGAAAATCCAAAAATGCACGCCTCATAATCTCATTTTCCATAATGAAATTGATTAAAATAAAATACAAAAAATACTTATAAATCTTTCGCACCATTGTCCAGCCAGAAAAGAAAAGGTACTGCGCATATATTGTAAACGAACCTTATTTACATAGATATAGATATATACACGATAAGTGGATTTTCAGTTGACTGCTAATGATAAATAAACTACATTGAATTATACCGTGATCTTTCAAAGGACTTAGTTTTAGATCATACTGAAGCGTATAAAAAAAATGGACTTGATCCGTTAAGTTCTTCGGCAGTTATCGTGACCACGCCAGTTTCCATACATACATTTGACAGCCGGACGTCCACGGAATAATTTTTTTAAACATTGTTTTTATTTATTTATGAAGCAAAATGTCTTTTAAAAATGTTATAAGTATTTTTCCATTACAGCTGCATGTTTACATATAATATTGTTCTACAAGTCCAATAAAAAATAAATAGAGACAGTTTTAGGGCAAGAAATCGTTTGATTTTTGTATGGCGAGTATAGAGCACAACCTCACCCGTTTCGCTTATGAGCCATGCAAAATTAAAATTTTGAAGAAAATTTTTTTTTCAGTAAAAAAAATTAAAATAAATAATTTCTGTTACACAGTAAAAAATTTTTCGTCACAGTAAATTTAACATTTACTGTGTTAAAGTAACACAGAAAAGTGTCAAATTAACACAGAAAAGTATTAAATTAACACAGAAAAGTGTTAAATTAACACAAAAAAGTGTTAAATATTTAACACAAAATTTTTACATGTAGTATAAAAAATAATTTTTATTTTTATGTGTAATTTTTTTTAAATCAACACAAAAAAGTGTTAAATATATAATACAATTTTTTTTGACACAATGACGCAAAAATTTTTCTGTGTACTATTATTTTAAACGAATTTACCATAAAAATTAAATTTTCCCCAACTGAAGGCAAAACCCCAGATGAAAGTAACTCAAATTTAACGCTGATGTAAATAATGTGGAATAATGTAAATTTTAATGTTGCTGTAAATTACGATAATACTTAGTTGTCAGTCAGTCAATTGATAACTGTGAACTAAATATTTTATTTCTCTAATTTCACATCGCTACTAATCATTAAAACATAAAGTTCAAAATTTATAGCAAGAGTATGAGCTACATTAATTTTTAATTTTAACCAATTCAATCTAGCAACCTACTTTTCACTGTGCTATGATTATGGATTATAGGTATCATGTCCGAGATTTAAAACACTAAATTGCGTAATTCCGACAATGACATAAATTACCTACTTATTATTTATAAATAAAATTATTTATAGATTATTATAATTGTAATTAAGTTTGAAAAGAGGTTTATATTTAGATAAATAAATCATCGAAGATTGAAAGCCAATAAATTATTTTGGTCCATACATACTCAATAAACACTTGCTACAGCCCAATTTGTATCAAGTTACTTGCGCAAAAGTTAGTGACATAAATAAAACTAAAATGGGGAAAAATTTAAAATAAATAAAGCAAACACGATGCGAAGTAAAAATAAGTATCGTGATTTTAGTTGACATAAAATATTCATCGTCGATCAGTATCACGTACAGAAGGTGTTGGCATTGCCGATACACTGAACCCTATAAAAAACGAAGTTAAATAAAATAAAAAGTAAAAGATAAAAAGATTTACGAACTTTCAGACGTCAATAAAAGTAGGCCAATCCTCTTATCGATGAAAGCTGCAAATGCGCAGGCGGAATTTATAATGTACCGTTATAATTCCGGTGAATTGAAATTGACTCCTGGGTTTATTCTTGTGTACACTGTATACACCATTACCATTGCCATTACTAATACATACATGTGTAAATATAAATACATTAATTTATTTACTCCTAGCATTCGAGAAAAAGAGCAACAATAATCATAATCATATTGACGACAAAAGTCTGGGTCACTCTCGGCGAGTATCCATAAATCATTAACCGAAAATGTGACATTGATGATATGACGGAATGAGAATTTAAATCGAGAATTATAACTCCATTTTACGAAAAGAAAGCGGAGCAAAAGTCGGTGTTAATTGATGGATTTTATATTTCGCTGGAGAACCAATGGTATTTTTAGAAAAAAGTTGATTTTAAACTGTAGAAATTATTGATTAAAAATTGAAATTGTGAAAAGTTTTTTCAGTAGAATCAAAATTGCACGCCTTATAAGCGAAGAGGATGAGGTAGTGCTCTACTCTCGTCTTACAAATATCAAGTGCACAGAAAGAAAAATTTCTTGACTGGAGAACAAAATTCTTGGATCAAGAAAATATTCGGGAGCCTGAAAGAAGACTGGAGCTATGTTGGCTGAAGTAAAAATTTTTCTTGAAATTCTGTTCTTGGTGGAAGTAATATTTTCTTAATTTAAATTATCATCAATACTTGATACTATAAATTTTTATATTTGATCAAGATTTTTAGATACTTTAGGGAAGCAGCCCCACCTACTTCAGCTAAGAAAAAATTTTATTTTGAGAAAATTTTTCTCTTGAATATTTGATACCCATTTTATATTATTTTAGAGTGTAATTATTCATATTGAATAAACAAAATTATTCAATATTTTTGATATGGAAATTTTTTAATAATTACTTTAAATAGTATCATTCAACCGGTGCAGCCAGATCTTGGGTAAAAAGTTCCCCTTCCCTAAGTGAAATAACAAGGTGCGTAATGCTGGGTGGGGTTACTTTTCACCCACGATCTCGCCGCGTTGCATTTAACTAAAAAAAAAAATTTTTATCCAATTTTTGCCTTAGCGAATTGCAAACACGTTTTTTACGATTATCGTAATCAACAATAAAGTAATTCAATGATAAAACTAAAGTCATTCACATTTAATATCACTTTACAAATACTATAAGGAATATATCAGCAAAAGATAGCATTAAAAAGGCATAAGTGCATATAAAAAATTTTTTTCAATCAATTATTTATTTTTTTCAATAAATTTTAATCAATGTAATTATATTTTAAATTCTGACACTTATATAGAAAAATTTAAATTTTGAAAAAAATATATTCTTTGTCAGTATGGCAATAATTCAAATAAAAAAAAAAAATTTTTTTTGTGAGCGTTAAAAAAATCCAAAAAAAATTTTTTTGTTCGTAAAGAAAAATTGAAATTCAAGAAAAATTTTTTCTTTTATAAAAAAAACATTAAACAAAGTTCGGCAAATCCAAAAATGCATTACTAATAATGCTCAGTCGATCGATAAATAAAAAAAAAAGTAATTATTACTTTTAAATATTACTTTGAAATATTGTATTTCAATTTCTTTTTTTTATTTTATTTATTTTAAATATTGCGCGGTGTTTTAAACTGATCATGCGCACTGAGTGTATTTTTTCATTGACTTGAGTTTTTCTTTAATAACAATTAAGCAACATTAAATAAAATGACCATCTCCAACGTTAATCTCCGCAAAGTGAATGCCAAGCTAATAAAAAAAAAAAATTGATTGAATTCGTGAATTTTTACGCAAGTTATCGTGTTTCAAATGGACATTTGAGTTGACTGACAGGAATTTTTTTTTAACTACTTTGATATTTTTTTCTGGCTCTATTATTTTAAATTGATCTTTACCAGTGACAGAATTAATCTCCATTAAATTATTCATCGAATGATACGCAAATCAATTAGACTACGTGGATTACTAATCGTGTAATTAATTAAATAGTTACTAAATAGAGGCAAAACAAATTTTTTAATCGTAAAGTACTCTCTGATGCTTTGCAATAATATTTAAATACACATTTAAATTTAATAAAAAATTTTTGAATGTTGCAATTTTCGAATTTTATCACTAACTAATAATTAATAAAAACAGTAGCAGTCAAAAAAAAAATAGTGTCAAATAATATATTGTAAGTACGCAAGCTCATTTGCTATGATAATAAATCACAGCAAATCCAGATTTAGAAGCAGGAAACCCGATGCGGTTTCAGCACCATACATTTTTAACTAATGTATCATCTACAAATATAAAATGTACATCATGTGCGAATAGTAAAGATATCTCGAGAAGCTTTATATTCGCAGTTACTCGTAGACCATTAGATAACATAGGTAATTTATTAACACTGCACAAACGGCATGAAACTAGCAGCTAAATCAAAATCCGTCCCTATAAAATTTTATAGTATGCATTCATTACGATGTAACTTTATATATTCGCTCGTATATCTCCACCTTGATTCAGTTGATAAAGACTTTTAGATCACTAACTTATAAAATTGAGGTACATTCATTAAATCAAATCATCAAAAACGTTTCTCATAAAATATGCCATCTTATTTATAATCCATATAAAATTTCATACATTTGAATGGAATACTTAACAAAACAGACTTTTATTAAGGCTTTATGAAAGTCATTAAAAACAGTTCAAGTTTATAGGTAGTAAAATGAATCAAATTATTTCCAATACTAAATTCAATGCGAGAGTGATAATTTTAAAAATGTGCTTTTGACTTGCGACAAAAATGTATCATCAAAAATTTTCTATTGCTTCAATTTTAAGGTTTCTTTGTCAACGCGGTTATTGAAACTAACATAAGAGTCGATGATTCGCAGCTTGATAATTAACATGCTTTTATTTGGTTGTCATGTAGATATGTGACGGAATTTGTAACATGATTTTCACCCACTTCAAAACGTCAAATTAAATTGAGACTTTGCACTTTTATCAAGGACCGATGGTAATCGACAATTTGATAAGTTTGTCTGATGATTTTAACCAAGATCTTCGAAATTAGTGGTTTTTTACATCCAGAGACACGGTGGTGCCTTGCACCAAATACTAAGCCATGTATAGTATAGTTTTATTCTTGAAACAATCATATGACTACTAACAAGATCAACCAGGGAGTTTTGTAGGTTTTACAATTTCAAAAAAATATTGTTTTAAAGAATAAAATCGCACTCTAAGATCAATCGAAATAAATGGTAAAAAATTAGGAAAACGGTTGACCTGAAGGCCATCCCTGCAACTTCCCGCTATTTTCGTAATTAAGCGCTCGAAATTGCACTTATTATGTTTTTGAGCTCTTCGAGCTCAAAAATCTGATTTTCGTATAGTTTTGAGCTCTCAGAGCTCAAAAGTCTGATTTTCGTATAGTTTTGAGCTCTCAGAGCTCAAAAGTCTGATGGAAGTTTAATAAAACATTATTTTTTGAATTTTCAAACCGCAATAAATTTTGAATTAATGAACCGATTTTCAAGCGGTTGACGTTCGACGCAGTTTTTCAAATTCTATGATATATTTTCAAACACAAATTGATCAGACCAGAAATTTCGGTGTCATTCGAAAAAAACACTTTTTTTTCAATTTCTTTCGTCAACGATAACTCACGAACAAATCAACCGATTTTGACCGGCTTGGTATCGATCGACGTGGTTTTTCAATGTTAAGAGCTTAGCAGTTTTTGGAATCGATCGGTCAAGCCGTTTAAAAGTTATTCCCAAAAAACCACATTAGAAAAAAATTTTTTTTTAGTTTATTTGAGATTTCTTAAAATCTACTGGTCCGAATCGGTCCAAGGTATATTCAAAACCTAAGTTCAGTCAAGCCCTTTCGAATGACACCAACGTCGAGAATCAAATGAAAACTTGATTTTTGAAAAACGGGGTAAAAACATTAACTTCCCGATTTTTGGAAATCTTCGATTTTCTTAGCGGGAAGTTAAAAATACATAATAATTAAAAAAACTGAGAAACACGCTTTAATAAAATGCCATACTAAAATGTAGAAAATAATTTGCAATAAGTATAAAATAAGAATAGTGATTAACAGAAAAATAAAAAAAAATTGTGGGGTGATTTTTGAAATAATTTCATGATATTTTTACTATTACGAATATTTCTCAATAAAATATCTATAGCAATTGTAAAATTATCTATGTATATGGGTGATTCTCTGTAAGGATGTTTTTTGCTGTCCCAGGCATATTTTTATTAGAGAAATTGTTATTTTGTAACTATAGAAAATTTATTACGAAAGTAAATAAATATTTCTATTCGAAGCATTGAAAACTGAAATGAAATAAATTTTTGTTTTTTTGCTATAAATTCGTAAATCACCGAAATAGTAGTCCTCTAGGCTGTCCCATTCCCAAAATTGAAACTTTGAAACTCAATTTTAAATTATTCGTCCATAATATATAATTTGGTCCATAATGTTTATAAGCACTTAGTTAACTACAATATTCTTCAATAAAAAGCACCGAAAATTAATTTCTCCCATTAAATTCATTGAACCAAAGTTTGTCCCAGGCGTTTCAAGAACAGTTTCCTGCCAAAAGTTCAAAACCAAAAAAAAAAATTCAGCGTGTTATTTTACCGTTTATAAAGTTTATAAGGATCTAATTAGCCTTAAGTTAATAACCATAGGGCTGTTAGCGATTTGTTCTATGGAAATTAATTCTGTTAAATTTTGTAATTGATCTTATCATAGCGATATTTTTATTGAAATTTCTTTCAACAGTACCCAAACTATTTATGCTGTGAAAAAAGTATTGAAAAATTGTTAAATAAAAATTTTTCTCATTTATAATTTAAAAATCTCGGCAGTCATATAGCGGCTGTAGATTGTAAGTTCATTGTTAAACACTATTTGTTATAAAAACTTCGTAATTTTTTTTTTTTAGGTAACACTAATCATTATCTCAACGACAGAATTTTTTTAGTCCAAAGGTGGTCATTTTATATTAACATAAAAAGAGCTTAAACAAAAGTGATAATAATCATAACGTTATTCAATTCTAAAAGGCTTAAGTATTTTGCTTTCTATTTACTCCTCCCTTAACTTTTTCTTATTTATATTTCTGATTGTCATTTATATATTATGCATTGCCATCTCTTTTCGTCATAAAAGATTCTCCTTTCCATAAAAGAGTATATAAAAAAAAAACACTCATGCCGAAAAGAATGATAAAGTCAAAATGCAAGGTGTCTTTTATTGTGTCATCCTCTTCACACCTGCAGACATTTTAACCGGTAAGTCCTTGTTGCTCCAACATGGTACAATGTTGGACCCTAATTGAGTGTCCTCGCCCTGGGTGTCCAATGTTGTCCAGCGTTGTCGCCGCTACCTGAGGGTGTGGGCGTACCGATATGAGTTACGGATCCGTGGTATTACACCCAAGAGACCAGGACAACCACTTTGGTGGTCCAGTCTATCCATTTTGAGTATCATCAGCAATTTATATTTATATCGCTCTCTCTGGCGTTTACATATTATCTTCAACCTGTATATAATCCTCTGTCGCACTTAATCCTACTACCAATGATTTCACTTCTGAATTCAAAATCAATCATCGTGATTATTTAAATTGTTTGGGATTGGGTTCTTGATCGTGCTGATGATCATCATGATGATGATGGTAATGGTGATGGTGATGGCTTAGGTTTCTCAGTTATAATAGTCTAGCTACTGCCTTGGATCTTGTCACTAGATCATTTCATCGTTAGAAACCAGAAGCTGGATATTATGTAGCTAGTCACTTTTATAACGGGTTTTTTATGTTTTGTCATGTGTTTTGAGATATTGATCCGTTGCTAATGATCATATATACTTACAGATTTTTAATCATGATTAAGCACATGAAAAATTACATTTTTTTACGTAATTCAAGTCATCACTTAGCTTTTTGGTTAAGTCGTAAAAAATTTTTCTGATATTGCCTGATACGGTTTAATCTCAAAATCGACCATATAAGACAATCGCTTGATATAACGATAGGTCTGCATGATCTGGTAATTATTTACAAGTCGGGTCCACGATTATAATTTCAATTTTTTTTAAGCAAATTTCTATTTGATTTTATTGATATATTTTTTTTTGAAAAATACATAAAAAAATGAACAATTAAAAAATTAAGTTGATTATCACAACTTTAACAAATTTTCAAAAAAATTTATACATTTTTTGTGTGTGTGTGTGTCTCGAAGAGAACACACGCTACGAAAGTAGCGGGAAGTTGCAGGGATGGCCTTCAAGATCAACCGTTTTCCTAATTTTTTTTTTTTTTTCTAAATCCAAGAAACTTTTTTTTAACGAAAATTACTATGAGAAAAGTATGATTACTTCCGCTAAGAATTGAAATTGTTGAAAATTTTCACTGAATTAATTTCTGGTCACCACAATATCCAATTTTTAACACGCTCGCGTTATGAGGTGTACAAAACGTCACAAATCGAAAAATTATAATAAATTATTTCCTAAATCTTCTACAGAGTCTGATGCGGGCAAATATGACTAGATCAGGCCATATATGGTCATATCAGAAATTTTTCCCCGGAATATTAATAATCAATCCTGTCAAATTTTAGAATATTATTTTCAAAACTTTACCCATAAAGCCTACTCTCCTTGTACTCTTGATCAAACTTATATCCACCAGCAATACATTGTTAGCTCGTTTTACGAGGCACGAAGCTCGCGTTTACGCCTTTCAAACCGTCACGGCATTTACGATCATACCGGATACCCCTCTGGGCAATTCTCGCGACAACTAAACGTCCTACACTGGCACTATGAAAGTAAACTTAGACTCAAAGTTGAAATAAAATAAAAAATCAAGTCGTCATGTTTATACAAAGGGAAATAGGCAAGCCATTCCTGGCTGGATATTAAGACTCCCGGGGGTTATACAACCCGACAACCCTTTTCTAAAGCGACTTTAGGTACTTCTCGTTATCCCAAAGAATGTACAACAAGACGTTGCTCTGTACTTTTAAATGTATATAAATATATATAGTCTCAAATTTATCGTCACGGTTATGAGAAAGAGAAAAAGTTATTCAAAGCCTTAGGCCTAATGACCTCGCGTGATCTTTTCTGTACAACATTGAACCTGCAGATATATATTATTCATCAGTATGACTTTCGCGATCATACTTTGCTTTTCAAGTATATATAACATTCAATATTGGTTTTCATTTTTATGCCTAAGCATGAAAAGTTATCGCCGTAACTGGATGTATTCAAGTTTTTGAGTTATTGAAATAGACAACAGAAAAAATAGTTATTTTCGATACATATGCGCAAAGGTAGGAATTGTGACAGCTTGAACCCGTGTAAAAAAAATTGTCTTAAAATTGTCGATTGTTTAAGATGTTAAACGTGACACAAACCACGACTATTTTAAGACTTTTTTAAGACGCTCCGTTTTAATGTTCCGGGGCTCTGTCGCGGTTAGCTCATCTTAAAATAGTTACGAAAAATTTTAGAAAAAATTTTTTAAGACTGTTTTAACATTTTTTAAGACTATTTTAAGATTTTTTAAGACTATTTTACGATTTTTTTAAGAATATTTTAAGACTATATTAAGATTTTTTAAGACTATTTTAAGATTTTTTTATAATTATTTTAAGATTTTTTTAAGATGATTTTGAGATTATTTTAAGACTATTTCAAGACTCTCTATAATAATTTTCCGGAGCTGTCGCTGTGATATCGTCTTATTTTCAAAACAAATTCGAGAACCAAATTTCAAAAATTTGCTCTCAGAATTTTTTTTTTTTTTTTTGACGTCTTAAAAAAGTCTTAAAATAGTCTTGGTTTGTGTCACGTTTAAGTTCTTAAATAAACGACAATTTTAAGAAAAAAATTTTTTTTACACTCGAAGTGACGTCACGAATTTTAACCAACTAGTACCATCAATTTTTTAATATTTTTGTTATAACGTTTGATATTTAATTAATATCCCATAATTTTTAATTTTATTTTTTAAAAAATTCAATAATAATTATGATACTTAAAGATTTTATAACAAAAAAAAAAAAGTAAATGATCAAATATTTATTATATTATAAATAATAATAGTTAAGATTGGAAAAAGTAATTTTTAAAGTGAACAAAAAAAATTTTTTTTTAATTATCAGTCAAAAGTATGATAGTATTAATTATTTTTCAGGCTGGCAATAGCTTGTCGGCTCGGTACTCGTTTACCAAAGTGTAGGACCGGGTTCGATCCCAGCGTGCACCACTGAATATTATTTTCACAATAATATTTACGTGCATAACATTGTCAGCCACATGGTGGTGATCTATGGACTGTTTTCGAACAAGCTAAAGGTGGTCTTCACTTCGACATAAAATGAAGAGAGACCCCATAACACGTTCGAATCAGATTCAGAGGCTCGGCGATGTGACCGTATGGGTCAAATAATACCTGAAGACTTCTCACTTTGATGGAAGTCAACGTGTCAAAGTAAGAGGGTCCTGCACCACCAACGTTGCCCTTGGTGCACAGGCATCCTCCATTGTAAAGTGCCTTGTCTTATATAGTGGGCTCTATAGGATGGACCGTAATGCACCCACAGTAACTTCCTGGAACATGATTTCGGACCCAAGAAGCCCCAGGACTGTACTCTAGTGGTACCGGCTCGACTGAGGTGACGGAAAGAGGTAGAGGGTAGAGGGCTTAGCTCGGCCCTTCCCGATGGATCAGCGAGTACGGGGGGCTAGTACAGTAGTTGTGTAGGCATTGGGACTCCGCAATCATGGCTCCCCCACCATATAAACTCAAAAAACAATAGTAGATTGCAATAGTTAATTGAAATTGTCTTTCGTAAGCTTCGGGTACAATGGCAAAAACAGCTGAGTGCCCGGGTAAACAAAAAACAAATTCAAATTCAATTCAATTATTTTTCAATTATAATTATTAATTAAAGAATATATATTGTAATATCAAATTTTCAAGGATTAAAAGAATACAAAAAATTTCATATTCTAATACATTTTTTTATTTCAAGTATTGAATGTATATTTTAACAAAATATAAGTTTTTATTATTTTACTTAATATCACAGATGACAACATTTACACAAAACAACTTAGACATATTGCATTAAATTAATATTTTTGTACAATTTTCTTTCGTATTTGACTGCCCCATTCAGGAAGTCGACCGAGTAACTCCTGGATCAAAACTATTCAAGCAGTCAATTGGAAAGCCGCTATCAACGGAAAATGATCTAAAAGAAAAATGAAAATGATCATTAAAAAAACGTTCTAGGCTTTCAAAATTTGAATTAAAAATCTAAAAAACAGAATTAGACATACTGGATGGAACAAAAGGGTGCGGACAGCCCATTACACCAAACATATCGAACCATTCTTGCAGAATGGGGCCGTAGACTCCGAGGCACACCATGTTGGAGGACGAATGGAAAATGTAATCAATCATCGCCTTGAAACGGTATGTGTAATTAGTATACGGCATAATTTCAGGGATGCAAGCCGATGACAGATTTAGCGGGTGGGTAATTCTGTCAGAATATTCTCCACCCATCATGTTCACAATCGCGTTGATATAATCAAAACCCTCGAACTCCGAGTGACTCAGCGGCAGTTGACCCGTTGACAGAAACTGGAATACGCCTGTAAAAATTTTTTAATGTTAATAATTGAAGATAAAAATTACTATCAATAATAATTGGCCATGCTTAGAAACTTACCAGAATCCATCAACGAATTAAAATCACCGCAGAGCAAGACCTTGATTTCTGAAAACTTGAGGATTCTTTCAGGCGAACTTCTCACGCTCTTTACCATGGCGACAATTTCTCTGGTCAGCATCATGGATTGAATAGTTTTCACGTCTGGAAATCTCGGGTCCCAGTGCAAGTGAGTATTTGCCACTATAATCAACTGCTCAATGTCATTTGGATCAACTGGTGGTCCATGAGTCCAGGCGGCTGCTGTAGTTTTTAACACAGCCAACCGCCCGACATTGTCGCGACTCCAGACACGATTCAACATGACTGAAGAGTCAGCACCATCCTGTACTGCTAGAGTCTTATACTCCACTAGCTTTGATTTGTCCAAGGAAAATCTAAAATGATAAAATATATTAGATAGTAAAATGTTGATTTAAATCAACCATTATATAAGAATTATAAAAATTTGGTACTTACTTATCTATTTTCCAAAAAATGGCACATCCGTCAACCAGGTTCCTGTTTAGCTCCGACATCGTCAAAGCTCTTGACTTCGGTGCAAAGATTCCTTCGTACTCCATGCTTTGGAGATTGGGAAGGAAGAAGACATCGAACTGCTCCATCTCCACTTCCTGGAGGCAGATTATGTCAGCGTTATACTGGAATATTTCCGACATGATATTCTGCCCCCGGACTTCCCAATTCAAGTACTCTTTCGGGCAATACCCGTACATTTTCGGAGTAGCGTAAGAGCTACTCAAAACGTTATACGACATTACCGAAAAAATACATGAAGGTCGTGATTCCTCCAGTGGAGCTGTAGGAACCCATGGCCGGGGCGGAGGTGGAAATAATACATCTGCAGATTATAAATTCATGATTGATCATTTTGAAATTTTTTCGAAAAACTAATGAAAACACAAACAATGGATGACAAAATGTCATTTTGTTTCAGCATCATATTCAAAAATGAGTTTATTAGAGTTAACATTACTTACCACTTTTTATTAAGTGCTCCCTACACTTAATCCTCTCCATGTCTGCTCCATTAAAAATTTTACGAGCACCGTTATTGGAAAAATTCATTTTATTTTAATTTTTAAATAAACTTTGAAATTTAAATCAAGGTAAGAATTTCAAGCTTGAAACACAACCGATCACTGGAACATCAAAACTTGGAATAACCAACATTCAGAATTTGGCAGAATTGACCATTTTTTCCCTTTCCCTCAAGAAATTGAAAACTAATTATCGGACTACTCTATTCAAAATGATAATCAGCAGTATTTCCCTTTTTCCCAAGCTAGATCCCCAAATCACTTGCCATCAGACGCCAGGTAGTCGGCAGTTGTTTTTTCAATTTACAAAAGAATGTAATGGTTATTAAAATTATCACTAGACATTAGTACTTGTGAATTATCATATTTCCATGTAAATTAGTAGGTATTATCACAAAAGTCATTACAAAGGTGGCAACAAATAATAGCAAAAGGACAATCTATTTTTCTTGTACCTGGAGACTACTCACATAATGAATACAATGGAGTAATACAATGTAGGCATTGACGTTAAAGATTTTACGATAAGAAAAGTATTTTTCTAATTAAAACTTCATTTTAGTAATTTCATAAAAATTTTTTCAGATTTTGGGAAAAAATAATCATCAAAGCTACATATACATAGAAATGGCTAAAAATTCATTACATTTAATAACAATAATTTTAAAAAAATATAAATATTATATTATTGTTTATAATAAATACTATTTCATAATAAATTCTACTGTAATTACTAATTTAGTTAGATATTGAAGTAAAGTTATAAATTTTCCCGGGAAAAAATGATTTTGCTTAATTATATATGGTTATATATAATCATATATAAGTTATATATAATCATATATGAGTTATATATAATTTTATATACTCATATATAACTACATGTAACAACATTAAATTATATATCATTACCCCTAATTAAATATGTGGTTATTTTTAGAGATATAATATTTGATTTCGTCGTACCTAATCCTGTAACCAAAAAAAAAAAAAAAATCATTGCAGATGATTTTACAGCTATTACTCCGACGCGGTCACTCATCCAATTACTAACCACGCTCAATGCTGCTTAACTTTGATCATCCCAGTGCATCTTGAAATTCCCGGCTGCTATGCTGTCGTCTTATAAATATTGATGATTCTATGAAGTAGATAACGTATCAAATCAATTTATCAGAAATATAATATAAAAATTAATTTTATACTAAATTTTGATACTCTTGATTTGCTTATTTCACTGAATCTAATTATAACAACACATGTATTCCAATAATCATTTTATTATTAAACAATAGCAAGGAAAACCAAGACATCCTATAGAAAGTGCAATACATTTTTTATTTTATAACTATTTAAGCCTATTGTTAAACATCATTTTGCACTTTAAGTGATATCCAAAAAAAATTATTGCTTAGGTCTGACTATACATGAACCTATGTATAATTATATATTAACTTATATATAATTTAATAATACATGATAATCTATAAAAGGCTAATTATGTTAGCCAAGTTTGATCACATCCAATTATATATGGACCCGTATATAATCAGATCTAATTTAACAAAGTATACTCTATTAAAATACTATTAAATATATCATCTAAAATTTAGGAAATGTTATACATAATCAATAATAAATGTATTACTTCAATATATACAAGCAAAATGTATTATTAATTTAGTATTGATTTATAAATAATAATAATGAAAAAATAAAATAAAATAGAACTTAGCTCTTCATCTGCAATTATTAATAAAAAAATTTAGATCTTATATTTATGTTAAAATCACCAAAGAACGTAAAATCAATAATCATTGATAAATTTATAATTTACATTTGATTAGATATAATTATGTACATAGCTTTACGTGATTATATATATATATATATATATATATATATATATATATATATATATATATATATATATATATATATATATATTTGTCTATTGGTTATTATAAGACCATTTTATCTTATATAAAGTATTATTTGAGGACATATGGCTATTTTGAAGACAGTCCTCATAATTCTTTTCATATTTTGTATACTTCGAGGACTGTCTTCAAAGTATACACCGTCAATATAAAGGTTTAATTAAGGACAGCATTACTGATAGGTGTAAACCGGGACAGTGTCCCCATAATATTTAATCACCAAAAGTATGATTTAAGGACAGACGTTGATTAGTCGAAGGTATTAAATACAAGGTAAAAACACGTAATGATTCTTAAAAGTTGTTACGATTAATTTATTTTGTTCGTCATTTATAAAGTATGTTTGGTTATAATGATTGTTCATGACATTTTTTTTTAAGTTTTGTCGACTGATTACAGCAAATTGTAAACACGGTCAATATTAGAATTGACAACAAACAAATAAAATTTATTGGCCACGTTTTGAATCGATTACGAAGATTAAATATCAACGATTCAAAAAAATTTTTGTTCATTTGATTAATTTAAAAAACGATCGTGTTTATTAATTTCATAAATTGATATAAAAATAAATGCTATTATTATTAGAAATTAATCATTTTAAAATGTGTGTAGTAATTTCCACAAAATCGATGACAAATAATTATTAAAAACTATTAAGCTGAAAGGAAAAATTACAAATATTTATATCGGTTTGTTCTTCTAACAGATCGTATGAGAACTTTGAGAGATATTTTCTTATCTACATAAGTTACACAAAATTTCCCTCATCTATACTTGGAGAGTGTATTTTATTAGACATGAAGTAAAAACAAAAATTTCTTTCAAAGTTTTCATACAAACCGTTACAAGTACAAACCAATATCCTCATAATGACTGTACCATAGAAAAAAATATCTCCATAGTTGTCTGATCTCCTCATTGTACACAAGCGATGAAACATACGGTAATCTGTACATTTTATCGTTTGTATACTATGAGAACATCAGACAACTATGGAGACATTTTCATTCTATGGAACAGTCATTATGAGGACATTGGTATACAAGCGGTGAAATATACTGTAATCTGTAAATTTTACTGTTTGTATACTATGAGGACATTAGAAAACTATGGAGACATTTTCATTCTATGGAACAGTCATTATGAGGACATTGGTTTATACTTGCAATGTTTGGTATGGGGTTTCTGCCAGACATTTGTTTTTTCTTTACCCATTTTCGGAAAAATATACAAAAATGAGGAAAATAACATAAAACCCGCGAATAGTACTTTATCACTTGTTTAAAATTAAATTGAATTTTAAAAAAAAAAATATGAACTTGGTTGAAAAAAAAAAAAAATTTCGTTAATTAAAAAAAATCATTTTGAAGAATTTCATTGTCTTGATTGAAGTAGATAAATTTTTTAACTTGGAAATGTTTTGTAACTCAAGTCAATTTTAGTTGAATTAAGAATTTTTGTCTTCATTCAAATCAATAAACTCTTTAGAATTGTTATCTGAATTCAATAATTTTTCGCTTGAGGCAATTAAACATTCTTTTGTATGTAATATGATTTTTGTCGCTTAAGGAATAATTTATTTTCCCTGATACATTCATGATTGATGTGAAGTATTAGGTATGCATACATTTTCTTAACTTTCTTAGATTATCTCTCATTTTTATAAAAAGACAAAAAAAAAATAGTAACTTATGTTTAAAACCATCGATTTTATGAATTATATGAGAAGTAATTGCTATAAATATGTACGTAGAAATTGAAAAATCAGAATACAAGCATTTTCAAAGTAGTGACCATACAAATGTCCTCAAAGTATAGACTATATTAATACGTTCAGTAAATTAAACTAATGTCCTCATAATGACTGTTCCATAAAATGAAAATGTCTCCATAGTTGTCTGATGTCCTCATAGTATATAACCGGTGAAATATACGGTAATTTGTAAATTTTACTGTTTGTATACTATGAGGACATCCGACAACTATGGAGACATTTTCATTCTATGGAACAGTCGTTATGAGAACATTGGTATACAAGCGGTGAAATATACGGTAATCTGTAAATTTTACTGTTTGTATACTATGAGGACATTAGAAAACTATGGAGACATTTTCATTCTATGGAACAGTCATTATGAGGACATTGGTTTATACTTGCAATGTTTGGTATGGGGTTTCTGCCAGACATTTGTTTTTTTCTTTACCCATTTTCGGAAAAATATACAAAAATGAGGAAAATAACATAAAACCCGCGAATAGTACTTTATCACTTGTTTAAAATTAAATTGAATTTTAAAAAAAAATATGAACTTGGTTGAAAAAAAAAAAAAAATTTCGTTAATTAAAAAAATCATTTTGAAGAATTTCATTGTCTTGATTGAAGTAGATAAATTTTTAACTTGGAAATGTTTTGTAACTCAAGTCAATTTTAGTTGAATTAAGAATTTTTGTCTTCATTCAAATCAATAAACTCTTTAGAATTGTTATCTGAATTCAATAATTTTTCGCTTGAGGCAATTAAACATTCTTTTGTATGTAATATGATTTTTGTCGCTTAAGGAATAATTTATTTTCCCTGATACATTCATGATTGATGTGAAGTATTAGGTATGCATACATTTTTCTTAACTTTCTTAGATTATCTCTCATTTTTATAAAAAAGACAAAAAAAATAGTAACTTATGTTTAAAACCATCGATTTTATGAATTATATGAGAAGTAATTGCTATAAATATGTACGTAGAAATTGAAAAAATCAGAATACAAGCATTTTCAAAGTAGTGACCATACAAATGTCCTCAAAGTATAGACTATATTAATACGTTCAGTAAATTAAACTAATGTCCTCATAATGACTGTTCCATAAAATGAAAATGTCTCCATAGTTGTCTGATGTCCTCATAGTATATAACCGGTGAAATATACGGTAATTTGTAAATTTTACTGTTTGTATACTATGAGGACATCCGACAACTATGGAGACATTTTCATTCTATGGAACAGTCGTTATGAGAACATTGGTATACAAGCGGTGAAATATACGGTAATCTGTAAATTTTACTGTTTGTATACTATGAGGACATTAGAAAACTATGGAGACATTTTCATTCTATGGAACAGTCATTATGAAGACATTGGTTTGTACTTACAACGTTTGGTATGAGGTCTCTGCCAGACATTTGTTTTTTCTTTACCCATTTTCGGAAAAATATACAATATATAAAATATACATTCCTTTAATTAAAAAAAATTATTTTGAAGAATTTCATTGTCTTGATTGAAGTAGACAAATTTTTGAATTTGGAAATGTTTTGTGACTCAAGTAAATTTTAGTTGAATCCAAAATTTTCTGTTTTCATTTAAATTAATAAATTCTTCAAGATTATTATCTTAATTCAATAATTTGATGTAATTCAATTATTTTTCGTTTGAATCAATTAAATATTCTTTTGTATGTAATATAATTCGATTGACGTTTAAAGCATAATTTATTTCCCTTGAAACATTTATGAGTGCTTTGAAGTATTAGATAACCAGACATACATTGTTCTTAGATATCTTAGATTATCTCTCATTTTTATAAAAAAGAAAAAAAATAGTAACTTGTGTTTAAAACTACCAATTTTATAAATTATATGAGCAATAATTACTATAAATATGTACAGAAAATTGAAAAAATCAGAGCATCAGCATTTTCAAAACAGTCACCAGACAAATGTCCTTAAAATATAGACTATATTGATATGTTCAGTATAGCTGTCCCCATAGTAGTCGATACTTGAACAAAGTTATAGGTCCTCGAAACATCTATTACATAACTGGTCTCATATCATACAGTCGATAAAAAATTGTGTGAAAAGTTAAAAAAAAAATTATAGTTCACAGAAATATTAATGTAATTTAATCTATATTGATGTTTTCCACTATTTAAACAGGTTTCTATCTACTGTCCCCAAAACATCCAATAGACAAACATATATATATATATATATATATATATATATATATATATATATATATATATATATATATATATATATATATATATATATATATATATATATATATATATATATATATATATATATATATATATATATGTGTGTGTGTGTGTGTGTGTGTGTGTGTGTGTGTGTGTGTGTGTGTGTGTGTGTGTGTGTGTGTGTGTGTGTGTGTGTGTGTGTTCCTATATAAATTAGATCTGATTAGATATAATCATGTATAAAATTATATATAATCGTGTATGCACCTAGATAATTCAGGTCTGATCAGTATTTATCAGTGGGATAAATAAAGATATCCCAATGGAGACATGGGATTTGTACTTCAGGGAGGTACTTGGGGGATCGGAGAAGTAGGTAATACGGGAAGGCTCAATGACTGATGATCAACTGGATGAGACGGAAGAGGATGAGATCACTATGGACGAAGTCAGGGAAATGATTAAGAAGTTAAAAGATTATAAAGCCATGGGAGAAGATGGAATACCGAATGAAGTATGGAAATACGAAGGAGAATAGTTGAGTTGTGGAGGATCTGTCAAAGAGTGTGGATGGAGGAAGCATGGCCGGAGGACTGGAACAATGGAGTAATAGTACCAATCTTGAAGAAAGGAGATGGATGCAGGGTAGAGGACTACAGAGGGATCACTATCACCCAGACGACTTATAAGGTATATGTGGGGATACTGGAGAATAGGTTGAAAAGAGAATCTGAAGAAAAGAGGTTATTACCGGAAACGTAGGCGGAATTAAGGGATGGTAGGGGAACGATTGACAATATCTATGTGCTGAACTACCTCATAAACAGGGAAACAACTAAGAAAAAAGGGAAAATTATAATCATGTACGTGGATTTCAGGGCAGCATTCGATTCGGTGGACAGGGATGAACTGGTTTGGGGGATGATCAAAAGGGGGGTGAGGGCGAGTTTGGTGAAAAGATGTGAAAAGGTATTGAGGGAGACCAGTGCTAGAGTGAAAGTAGGAAAGGAGTTAGGAGGCAACGTCTGGACGGAGAAGGAGGTGAGGCAAGGGTGCCCATTAAGTCTGCTGCTGTTTGTGCTGTTTTTGGCGGACCTGCAGGAAGAGCTGGAAAAGGGAAGATGGGAAGGAGTGGAGCTGTCAGGAGGTAAGAAGTTGTATTCGCTGGCATATGCGGATGACATTGCGCTGATAGCAAGAGATGAGGAGGAAATGAGGGGAATGATTAGGACACTAGAAAGGTATGTGGCAAGAAAAAAATTGGAGGTTAATGTAGCAAAGACGGAAATAATGAGGTCTAGGAAAGGAGGGGGAAGAAAAAAGAAGATCCACTGGACGTGGAAAGGAAAAGAAGTCGAGGAAGTGGATAAGTACACTTACCTAGGATATGTGATTAAGGCAAATGGAGATCAAGGAACATATGTACGGGAAAAGATGGCTAAAGGGGCAAGAGTTCTAGGGCAGGTGTGGAGTATAGACAAGCGGAAATTTGGAGATGATTAGACTAGGAGGATTCGGCTCTTCGATAAGTTGGTTTGGTCAGTAATATGCTACGGCGTGGAGATATGGGGCTGGAAGAGAAGAGGAGTGATGGAGAGAATCCAGGAGAGGTACTTGAGATGGGTATTGGGAGTTTGGAGGAGGGTGGCGGGATATCTTGTAAGGGAAGAGCTCCAGAGAGATCGGCTGGAAGCTAAACCAGGAATGAGGGCATGGGGCTACGAGAAGGAAGAGTCGGGGAAATTGCTTGGAGATGTAGGACGGAGATGAGAAAGAGAATCAGGGCAGGAAGGCGTCTGGAAGGGTGGGAGGCAGAGAGTAAGGAATATTTCGAAGAGAGAGGATGGAATCTAGTGGAGGTAGAAAAGAGTTGGGAGGAAGGGATTATAAGGGGGGAAGAGTTTGTCAAAAAAGAAAAGATTAGGCAAGAAACAGAAAGGTGGGAGAGGATAGGTAAAGCTAAAAGTAACAAGAAGTACAAGTTTATCAAAGAGATAGGAATTCCAGGATACCTTAAAAAAGGATGGAGTGAGGAGAGATGGTCGAGGATAGCAAGATTTAGGCTCGTATTTATTTGTATTTAGCTTTGTATTTATTGTGGGATGAAGGAGGAGACATGGGAACACGTGTGGGAGGTATGTTCGGGTCTTGGGTTGAAAGGGGGTGGCAGGAGATGCGGGAGGAGGTTTTGGGGGATGAGGGGCAAGGAGAAGGTTGTCTGACTGGGAGCGAAATGCTATGGGGTAACCGGAGTAACTAGGGGGGCTAGTGGGAAAAAAAAAAAAAAAAAAAGTAGAATGATGCAGCGGAAACGGAGGTCCCCAAGTGTGTGTGATATGTGGAGGTATAGGCGTATGTATAGATAAAGGCGGTTTTTTCTTTGCTAGGTGCTTTCTTTTTCCCGCCGGAATGAAGCTTAGGGAGATTTTAAGATTAGATGATAAGTTTGTAAAGTAGATGTAAGGCTGTTTATTAGCAGCACTGTTAGGTTTAGGTTGTAAATATTGTAAGTGGAACGGGGGTCCGCTATTTGTGCCCCTTCATTTTTTGGGCAAATAAATATTAATATTAATATTAAAATTTTTTTTTATTCTTTCAATTTTTGAAAATTTGATATTACATAATATACTTTTTAATTTTTTAACTATTAATTATAATTAAAAAATAATTAATACTATCATACTTTTGACTGATAATTAAAGAAAATTATAAAAAAAATATACCGAAAATGTTTTCGATTAATAAATAAAATATAAATAGTAAGATATATGGAAAATATGCTCAAAATGTAGTAAGTGTATTTTGAAAACATTTCCGGTATATTTTTTTTTATTTATCAAATATACTTACCAAATAATTATAATATATCCTCCCAATTATATTTTTTTTGCAAGTAAGCGCTACGTATATTATTTTAAACTTCTATTGCGTTTTTTATAAGTTATACGATATATATTTCATGTATATAATAACTTTACTTTTGAGTATATATTTTAAATACATGAAAATCGGCAAAACGTTATGTAAATGGAATATATTTTAATTGTATATTTTTTATTTATTTTATTTATTTATTTACTTCTGGTAAAGACATTCTATAGAGGTGTAGAAAGCACCTATGCATAGACACCAGAAAAATATAATACATCTATAAAATTAATACAAAATATTAGATTAACTAAGTAAGTAGCGTACAAAGTATAGTAAGAATAATTTAATAAATTTTTACAAAATACCACTTGTCATCAATTAAAGTATAATTGATCTAATCCACCTCACAATATGCTTTCTTAACATTTTATTATAATTTAGCGCTTTCAGATTATTAAGAAGTAGATTGGAGTATTTTATTGCAATATAAATTGCATTTTTAGTACTTAGTACTATTAATTTTTGGTAGAGTTAACTGCCTACACCGTGTATTAATTATTCTCTCAGAGTACAAAGTTTTACATTCAGAAAAATAATAAGTTAAAGCTAGGACAATGAAAGATTGTATAATCTCGTGTAAAAAAAAAGTTTCCTGAAAAGTTCCGGAATAGTTCCTGGACCGGTAACATTCCTATGATAAGACAATCCGGAACATCCCCGGAACACTTTTGCAATATTCTCAAAATAGTTCTAGAACATTCATGGAACACTTCTGGAACATTTCCGGAAAGTCTCCGACAAATTTAGAGGACATCGCTGGAATACTTCCAGAATAAATTGGGAATACTGCCGGAACATCTCCGGTACACTTCTGGAACATGTCCGAAATATTTTTAGAAAATTCCTGGAATACTTCTGAAACAAATCGGGAATAATTACAAAGAAAGATGTTCCTGAAATATTCTGAGCGTATCCCCGATGTATTCCTAGTATAGTTTGTAAGTATTCCGGAATTGTTCCGGAAGAATTCCAGAAATGTTCCATAAGTATGCCGGAGATGTTCTGGAACTATTCTCGATTTATTTTGAAAAAAATCCAGATAATCGAGACGTTTACCTAAAAAGTATTCGAAAGATATTCCAGGAATATTTCAAGCATTTTCCCGAAGTGTTTCCAATATAATTGGTAAATATACCCAATTTGTTCTGGAAGTATTCCAGGGATGTGTCGAATGTATTCCAGGAATTTTCCAGAAGTATTTCAGGAGTGTTCCTAGAAGTATTCCAGTAATATTTTATGAATCTGCCAGAGATTTTCCTGAGATGTTCCTGAAGTGTTCCATAGATGTTCCAGGACTATTTCGAGAACATTGCAAAAGTATTCCGGGGATGTTCCAGATTGTCTCATCATAGGAACGTTCCAGACCAGGAACTATTTCGGAACTTTTCAGGAACCTTTTTTTTTTTACACGGGATCTTCAGTGATCCTAATAAATCATCAGTAGTTTTCATTTTTCTTAACAATTTATTTTGAAGATTTACAATAGGTTTTAAAGTGTTATCATAGACACCACCCCAGGCTATAATTGCATAGTTTAGAACACTTTTAAATAGACCATGATAAATGATTTTCAGTATCGATATTTTTTATAAATAATATATATTTTTATAGATTTTAATGGTATACACTATTTATATTTGAAAATATATTTTTAATATATTTTACGTATAAATTTTTTCCATTGAGGCTATTGAATCAGTCATTGAAATTAAATAATTAAATATCAAAATTTATCCGAGAGAATTTCTTGATGGATATTAAAAAATAACCAAAAATTATGAAAATCAAAAAAAAATAATTAGGAAAACAGTTGACTCTAAAAGCCATCCCTGCAACTTCTCGCTAATTCCATACTTAAGCGCTCAAAATTGCATATATTAAGTTTTTGAGCTTTTGTAACAACTCTGTAACAACAAATTTTGTAGAAACTTTCAATTAATCATGTAAATAAAAATTATCATGTACAATATCAAGATACTTTTAGCAAGAAAATTTCTAAACAATAATTATGAAACAGAAAACAAAAATTTTTAAACAATAAATAAAAAATTGTTAAAAAAAATGAAGAAAACAAAAAGTAAACTCTAGTTTAGGTTTAGTCGGTAGATAATCATGACCATTTGTTCCTGATTTTTATATTTATGCTGTAAAAAGGGTAAAGTCACTCTTATGCGAGGTGGAAGAAGACGAAGTGCCGGGTTACGTAGACACCGAGGCAGCGAGAGTTAATTAAGAGGATCCAGGCTTGATGGACGTATGCATTGTGTAACCGAGTACTCGGCCACCCTCTCTGGCCTTGTCCTTCGTGTTCATGTCGTTGGATTTACCATTTAAGGTACGGCGTGTGGTTCAATGTCTTTAAGGTAGTTTAAATCCGCATGACACATTATATGTTCTACTCTACGATATCTTTTTTCTAATTTCAACAGATTGTTATTTTTAAAGCAAAATTTTGCATTTTAGATGGCATTTAAAGCCTCTTCTCTGCGTTTAAAAGATTATTGAGGGTTAAGTTTACTTATAAATTTTATTAAACTCAAACTTTATCGGCTTAACAGGATGGCACGATAATTTATGAGGTTAGGTCTTTATATACCGGGGATTCGTAGATAATGTGCTGCTGGTGAAGTAGAAGGTATGAGGTGAGCTAATAAAAGTCTCGGTTGGAAGAATAACAAACTGAAGGTGTGGGTGCAAAGACCAAGAAAATTACTGTGCTAAATTTTTTTAAAGATTACTTCTGACTTATTATGATAGAAATCATTTTATAATAATAATAATTAAGATTTTTTTCTATTGATTATAATAAGAGAGTTTTTAAAATCTAATTATTTTTACTGAAATTTTATATCACATGCAATTTTAATGTTTCTTTGTTAGCGACTACTTAAAAAAATTATCATTTTTTCCGTAAAAAATTTTTCTAATATCCCTGATTAAACGATTTAAAAAGACTGAAAATTATTTGATTTAAATAATATATAGATATACATTTTGCATTGAGGTAATATTTTCGAATCTCTTTTCTTCATCAGGGATGATCTGATTTGGTTAATTATGGCCATGACAGGCTCCATAACAATTTATAATAATTGTTTATTTTTTTATGATTTTTATTGATTCAACTAATTATTATTGTCGTATAAGTTCCTTAAAAGAGTAAAAAAAAAAGTTTGGAAAATCCAAAAGTGCACGACTCATAATGCTCATTTAATTATGAAATATAAAAAAGAATAAAAAAAATAGCTATCCAATTATTTGTCAATAAATAACGAAAATAACGAAAAAAAAAACACATGAGTCGTGCAAAATAAAAAGAAAAAAAAAATTTTTTAAAATAACAGCTGTACTAGGAAAGTGATGCATAGGCGCCCCTGGTAGAATAAAATGTACATAATATCTATAGATATAGATATATCACCATTTATGTTAATTTCACATGGATATATATAGATATACAGTCTTGTAGTTTTCGTTTTTTATTAATTGCAATTAAACGACACTGAATTAATTAATCATTCGCATTCAGTGACCCACAATCGTCGATTAGAATTAAAAAAAATAAAAATTTAACTCAAATAATGGATTTTTTCACAAGTTACAGTGTTTCCGGATTTCACACATGACGGACAGGAAAATTTTTTTACTTAAAATAAGTAAAGTTTTGGTGTTTTTTTCAAATTCTATTGCAGTAAATCAATTTTTAAAAAGTATGGAATTAATCTCCATTAAATTATCTCGACAATAGTATACAAAATATCTTGATTCCGTGAACTAACAAGGCTATAATAATAAAAATAGCCGCCAAAATGAGGCGAAAAAAATTTTTCGATCGTAAAGCACTCTCTGATGCTTCGCATCATGAGTCGTGCAATAAGTTTGGGAAATCCCAATGAGCATGCCTTAAGCTTATGTCATACACAAATTATTTAAATTAAATGTTCACATTACGATTTGTTAACTTTTTCATAAAGACTTCTATACTTTTTTTTATTCTTTTTTTTGTTTAAATTTTCCCGCGAGTGGTGTTATCTCCTATGTAGGTCGAGCAAAAAAATCTCAACAGATGATAAAACAGTTAATAATTATACCATCATGTATGTATAGTTTCGGCTTGTTTATAGTTATTTCAATCCTATTTTATGAAAAATAATAATACATATGGCTGCCGAAATCGCAGAAAAAGTTACCGAACTGACAGTCGAAAAAAATTAACTGTATTGAAACGGAATTATTTTGATGCGCAATTTTCACAAGGGTTTCGGCAAATTTCCTAAGGAATAAAACAAAAAAAAAAGTTAAATCGTGAAAATGAATTTTGACAAAGTTGTGGTGTTGTCAAGCCCAGTGCTTCTGTGAATACCACGCTCTTATTAATTTAATTCGTCAGAAAAACGAGTTTTTCCTGAGAAATCTTATATAATCGATAAAAAAAAATTTTTGACGTGTTCTGTAGTTATCATTAATTATCTCAATATGCTTTTTATACATAATTTTTTTGTTTAAATTATGAAAATCACGTTTTAATCGAAATCATGAATTTTAGGCGAGAATTGAGCATACCTGCGCGCTTCGCGCTTAAGGCATGCAAAAAAATAATATTCTATTCAGAATTTTCCTGTTAGGGTAAGATTCAACGATCATGCACATTTCATACAAAGATGTATATGGACAGCGAATTTTCTGATTTAGTATATCAATGTTTCAAAATTTTTCTATTTTTTAAGGTAGTTGTCATGGTACAATATCATCATAGAATTAGAGATTATACGCAACGTAAAAGTATACGATCTTGTATCTAAGTAATCCATAATTTTTACGCAAGACTGTACCCGTGGAGACGCAACCCATTCAATTATTTCTGTCCGACTCCATAGAAATCGACTTTTTCATGGATTTTTGAACTTTAATCCGTTGTATTTAAATAATTAGGCGGTCAAAAAATTTTTTTTTAAGTTATACTTCTTTTGGCACGTTTGGATGAGAGTGAAGTATTTGTAAGTCTTTTAATTCATGTGATTAATTTTATTTTTGAAAAAATATTAATTAAAAAGATATTTTTACCAGGTTAGATACTGAATAATGAACTATTTTATGAGTAACATATATTTTAAATAAATGATTAATACATTATATAATTATCAATTGTAAACTATTGATTCTTTGTAACTCAAAAATTAGTTGAATCACAAAATCTTAAATAATATTGAATTCAACCTATACGATAATTAATGATTTCATATTTATACGGTATAGCTAAATTTTTACTATAATGAAACCTTTTTGATTGTTTTTAACATGTTTCTTTGATCATTTTTGCATTATTTTTTTTTTAATTTTTTTTCTTCCGCCAAAGAAGTATAACTTCTGACGCGTGTACATAAGTACTCACACCATTTTTTTTAATTTTTTTAAACTTACAATAAATACATTAAAAGACTAAGCTTTTTGAAAGTTTCTGACAGTAAAGTTTTTTTTTTTTTTTTTATAACTAAGAAACTGGTACAAAACCGCAGAAAGCCTATGCAATCAATGTTAATTATCTAATTTTTAATTGAACTTATCTCGGATTACAGATGGTCAATCGACTTCAAATTTTTAGACTAATTGTATCATCATGTCCTTAATAAGTATACAAAAATTTAGAATGATGATGATGACAATAGTCAAAATATTGTCGACTTTCATAAGTGTTAAAAATGATAATGGTTATAAATCATAATGATAAAAATATTTTTTCAATCCAACTCAGTAATGAAAATGAATTAAATCAACAATAGCACTTATACGATGCCCAGACTTGAACCAATTACCGTTTTCTCAAACTCAGCAACTGAGAAACTAGCATGATACATACCAACTCAATGTCATAAACGTGATATGAGGCGTGTCTAATTACACGATCAGTGCCCGGTTCCAATCAAATCACCATCCTGTGTCTCGACGTCGATGATACTCATCATCATTATCATTATTATCACAACTGTACTGCCACCAGGATCACCGTACCCATCCTGTCAGTCTTAATTTAAACTTATCGATTCAACGAACCGCCGATCCGAGAATCATATATTTATATCACGATTTATTTGTCCCTACCAGTTTCTTTATTTTATATTGACCTGTTTCTTCATCAACTTCGGCTTATATTACAGTCTAGCTGTTTCACTGAGGATTCTAATTAAATCATCGTCAAATAGAAGATATTCATTTCTTAGACTATTGCCATAGGCATGTTGAAAGTTAATATTAAAACTGGACTAGGACTTCAAATGACAAAATCAATTACAGGTACACTGAAAAAAAAATATTTTTTTCAACCAGAATACGAAGTATTTTTATCCAAGTTTTTTATATCCAATATACGTTTTTTTAACATAAAAAATCTGGTATTTTTCGTCCGAAAATATCCAAGTTTTTTCTGGAGCAAAAACTTCATGCTGCGTTACCACAGCAACTGCAGCGGTGACGCTGCCAATTTTCTGATTTCCCTCTGTTCAGTTATGTACTTTAGTTTTTTATAAGTTAAGAGAAAATTGTACTGTATTCTTAAGTTTACTAATGTTTTCTGAAGTATGCGACAGACTTTCACAAAGACGTCATAAAACTTAAAATTCGGAAATTTATGACAGTCAAACTCAAATAGTTGCCATTGTAAAATAATCTCTTTAATGACTGAGACGAACCTCCGACACAAACGAACAAAATTTTACAACCCATCTTTTTATCAGATGGTAACCAGACTATTTTTCAACTTAGAAAATCTTCCCACACTTTTTAAACAACCCTGCATTAAATTAATACCCTTTCCAGGATCCTCTTGTTTAACAACAACTCCCCAACCCCAACCCCCAGTCATTTTCCACCAACCAAAAACCAAAATACCCTTCCCAAAATTACACTCCCTGATTAACGATAGTTTTTGATGAAAAATCGAATAAGACATTTACCAAAAAACCTTTGACCACGCTCGCCGAGCGCCTTATACCTGACCTTTATCGACTTATGTACCGATTAAGTTAATGTAAAAGTATAGTTAGTACTCAATAAACCAAACCATACAAAATCGAAATATTTGTGATCTTTTTAATTAAATATCACAAAATTCTTGTTAAATTCTTACCACATTAATTGGCAAGAAAACACCCTCAAATTTCACAGTCCTGGTGTGCTTGTTTACATCATTGAAATATTGTATATACTAATATATTATTTATTGAGCAATGACCAAGCTGTATTACAATTGATATTAAGATTTGGATGGATTCTTGGGTACGAAAAAGTTGCTCAAATGGGATTTACCATCTCTAAAAAAAAAATCTTTGAAGGTAATTGTCTTTTTTAATTGATCTTATTAAGAGTTATTCATTGTACAAATTCAATTCAATAAAATAAAAATAGAAATCAAGCCGTTGAAATTAATGAAAAATTCAATTAGAAATTAAAAATAACTACTAAGATATTTAGAGGGAATGTTATATTAAAGTTTAGTGCCAGTTATGTGAATACATCACATAAAAAACGATTTAGAACTGTTTTGTTGAGTGAAAAGATATACAAATTGACAATTTCGTTTTTTTTCCAATTTTTCAATTTTGTTTTTATAATATCTCGAACGCTATTATAGATACAGGAATGGCGTTTCATTTATTCGAAAGGAGACACTTGGGGCTATTGAAAAAAAAATATATATTTTGAAAAAAAATTTTTGAAAATCGTCAAAAGTGAAGATTGACATTAAAATTTTGGCTCAATTTTTTTTGTGTAATACCTTGTATTGATCTTAAAAGATCCTGAGATTTTTAGAAATGTATTTTTTTTTTTAAAGTATGAATTTTTGAATTTCAAAAAAAAATTTTTTTTTGGTTTTTAGAAACTTCTAAATAAGGTAAAGTTACGCAGATACATAGTATTGTAATTTTTAGTTTTGAAAAGATTAATGAACGACGTGGAAATATTAAATAATGAAATAATTTTACCTTTTTTTTTTTTTTTGGACATTCTATTTAGACTACTATACAATCGTGTCGTCTACGCATACCGTTTACTATGGGAACTTGTAAATTTTGTACCAGTTTTTTTACAGTTCGGTATTGCTATGCACACATAGTAAAATTCATTGGAAATTTTTTGCAGTGTAGTAATCCTGTTGCAGCAACAGTAAATTTTTTTCTGTGTACGATCAAATAAGAAAATAAATTATTATTTTGTTGATTTTTTTATATCAATAAAAAAATCTTTGAAAAATTTTTTAGCATAGTCATCGTCGATATAAGATGTGTAAATTTTAAGAACTTATTAAATTTTTAGTACTGATATACAAAACTTATTTCCACGTTAAGAAAGAAAAAAACCAGCAGAAATAGTGTACGGATTCATTTTATTTGTAATTTATAATATCAATTTTTTTGTAAATAAATTTTACCAATTAAATAATTTCAAATTTTGCGTTTCTTCATAAGAATAATGTGTCATCATATCAAATCAAATAATCCTCCAATTTCTTATATTCATCATATTTTTCATGAAAATTGACTAATCTTTTTCATTAATGTTCGATAATAAGTTATATGCTAACACGCGTCGGTGAATATTAAATGAATATTTAATATTGATCTAGTGCATTAAATATATAAATATAATGTATACGGTAGTACTAGAAATAGAACCAGTTTATCTACCGCAAATCCCACGACGACGATAACTATAAATAGTAGGATTCGTTGTAAAGCCGCTAATTATTATACGGGAGATTCGTACCTACAACCTGTTTCTAAGATAATGCTGCGCGAAATATATATAAATTTTAATAAATTATTGATACCATTATTCTTGACTTATATGTTTGGTTAGATTCGGTCTCATTAATGTTATGGATTATTGAGTACTTTGCACACCTTCGATATCATTTTTTAGGTCTATGAAAATCTTTATAACAACTGTAATTTTTTTAAAATAATTTTTTTTATACATTTGCATCAAAAACACAAAAATAATTAAGTCAATTTTTTTCCAAGAGATCTGTTTCATCAAAGGAACAGATCGTATTAAAAATATAACATTTTATCTAATAATTTAAGTGCGCAGACAATTTTTGTGTTGGTATGTGGGGTAACTTTGTAAATTTGTACATTTCAATGGATTTTGATACGATCTAAGTATCTGGGTGCTAGTGAAAAACTAATTTATACGTTGTAAGTTATGTGAAATGAAAGACTTTCGCTGGAAAAAACCTGATCTCAGCCCACCTGCAATGGAAATAAATTTGTAAGAAAACAATCCGATCGATAAGGATTTTTTATGATTTTCTCATTAATTATTGAGAAAGGTGAGAGAGAACAAAATAAGTTAGGTATAGACACCACAGGGGGTGTTGAATGCAGAACATTGAAAAGCAAAAGAACACAGGTTGAAATTAAGGTTGACTTGAAGTTTTATTTTAGAAGTTAGAAAGTGAAAAAGTATATACTTTGGAAAATCCATGGGCTTGTAATAATGAATATCAGACAATGCAAATTACTAAAATGTTATTCATGCCGTGAATCATTTGAGAAATAGCAGAATTTAGTAAATTTAAGAAAATTAAATGAATTATAAATTAAATCATTGAAAAATTGAATTTTTAATTACTTGCAACAGCTCCGATTTATATTTTTATTGTATTGAATCAAATTTGTATAATGAGTAAGTCTTAAATTTGATGAACTGAATTTATAATGAAAATGTTTTTTAAATTGATTTTTAATTTATTTAATATAATATCTGTGTATTAAAACGGTGCAACAGTAATATTAGCAAGTAACAATTAATATATCATTTATTAAAAGTTCGGGTTTGAGTTTTAAATATTATTGGTTCAATTAACCCTAAGCAGTGGTTCAATTGCCCCCGAGTGGGGGTCAATTGAACCATTCGTTGCGTTTGCATGAATTAATAATTTTTAAAAATTTACATTGTTTATTGACTAATTTATGTATTGATAATGATAGGAGACATAATAAACTAATAGACATTCCAAGAAAAAAAAAATTATAATTTAGTTTTAATTCAAATAGTAAAAAATTGCTAAACTTTTTTTGGTTCAATTGACTCCTTCCTCCCCTACTTGGTGACTTATATCATAATTATTATTAGTTATTTATTAATTTTTAAATAAATGGGATTATTGTCATTTTCTTAATCTACAGCAATAATTCTCCCCATAACCTTTCTTTTTTAATTCTATCTATTTATGAATGTAAGGATTTGAGTGTAGTACTATTATGAGTTTTGCGGTGGCGCTAGAACTCGGTTTAAGTGTATGACTTAAACGAGTTTCAGTGTAGTGCTTAAAAATATTGCGTTAAGACTCAAACATTATACAAGAATATTCCCAATACCAAGTATTGCAATATCACTAAAATTTATAAGTGTGTGACTCATACTTTTTTTTCAGTGTAGGGGTGTAATATACTTTTGTATTCAGGGTGTCACGTATTGAGGGTGAAGTATCACCTCAAACTCGTTTGCGTTATGAGGCGTACAAATATGATAGATAATTTTACTAAGAAAGTAAACATAAAAAAATCCGAAAATTTTTTCATGAATAAACACAGAACTTAAAAGCTATCTTTGAGATTTTTTGAACTTCCAAGCTAAAAAAAAAAAAAAAAAAAAAAACAATTTCTTATCTTAATATCGTTTCACCATCGGAAAGAATAATTTTGAAAATTTAGGATCAATATCAGGCGTGGAACTGTCACTCACATGACCAACGTAAGTACATACGGTATTGAACACCGGCTGTTGGTGATCGGCGACGGCTCGTTAGCTACCGATACACCAGGACGTATATGCTTCTTGTATGGAAACCCGTTCAAGTCTCACAATCCCAGCCCATGCCGTCTCATAGCGTTTATGCACGATAAATATATAGATGTATATGCATAAAGGATTGAGAAACCCTCCTTGGGTGGTAGGCACGCTCCCTCTCTTTGATTATACTCCAGTGTGTGTTTAATAAATTAATACCAACTGTTAAGGCAATGAATTTATTTTGATAATTAAAAAATACATTAATAACGATGATTAACGCCATCAATTTCAATACCAACTGACTGCTGCTATCGATTATTTTTATTTAGTTAGGCTCTTTTTTCAAAGCAGTAAATTATTGTTATTATTATTAAGTTAAAATCTGGATGAAATAAATCGCACATGTATTTTATTAAAAATTTATTTAATTTAAGTAAAACAATATCATGTTACAAGTGATAATATCACGTTCACAACTAGCGCGATATACATCAAAAAAAAATTTCACAGAAGTCGGGTGACATCTTACTAAATATGTGACGAAATATCTTCTTCTTTGAAACAAGACATTTCAGTATTTTTTTTATAATTTTTTTTGGTTATATTTATTCCTAGGTCATAAACGATGGGAGATCGATTGGAGTATAGAATATGTGGTAATCATTCGTTAAAAACTAAAAGAAAAAAAAATTGATCATAAACTTTTCGGTTGTTAGTATTTGTTTTCAAAATTGTACATTATTAAAAATTAACTTACATAAAACGTATCTGTCCTTAAATTCTGCTGCAGAGTAAAGTTGACATTAGCGCTGTTTATCAATATAAATCAAATTCTCTACAAAACAGTCGTTAGTTGTCTGACAATCGCTACCCCAAAGTGACATATATTATTAGTTTTGTTGCAAAAAAAATTCAAGGAATTTTACAAAAAAAAAAAAAATTATGTAAATATTAAGTGTAATTTTTTTTTTTTCACTTTTATTGGGAAATATTTTAAGTTTTTGATTAGTAGTATTTTTGATCGCAGATATCTTTGAAACGGTTGATCTGAGGAACTTCGACCTTTCGACGTTTTTTGGAGAACTAGTTTTGGTGAAATTCGCTGTAAATCTTCTTTTAAAAATTCAAAAATAAAAAAAAAGTTTTTTCCCGTGTCATTTAAATAGAAAAATTACAAATTAATAGAGGCAAACCTTAATATTAATATTAAGAGCTCTAATAGGCGCCAAAACTTTTTGTTTTTATATGTACTATGAAAAACCCTAGTATACACTTTCAACTTTATCAAAGAATAAATCCTTACAGAAAAAATAAATATGCAAAAATATATGCTCTGAATATTTGACAGCATGTATATAAAAATTAAAAAATAAAATTATTATTATGATTACTTTTTTTTTAATAACAATAATAATAACTTGCGACCTGATATTCGTATTCCGACATTTCTAACATGAATAAACATAAATGACCTGTATTCATAATCCAACTAAGTCGCCCACTATCAACCAGCTCCCATTGAAACTTCACCAACTGAATCTCCCGGGTGGCCAATGCTACCTTTTTTTTTATTACAATTTCCATAATCTCCGTTTGTATAAGCGCCGATTTTTATAAATATCATATACTGTGTATGCACTACTTCAACGAGACTTACTGTAGCGTCTAGATGTCTTCATTGTCTTTAATATATTAAAAAAAAATTAACTTGATTCAAGAGAAAAATTCATGAAAAATTCATTAAACTATATTTTTACAACAATTATTTTGTTTTCAAGTTTTTTGATACATCTTCAGTACTGAAATTTATTTGTCACTAGCTTTTCCCCGCGGCTTCGCTCGCGTTGAAGCCCTTAGATAAATATCAGAGATTATTACATTCCAATAGAACTGAATCAATGTGATTCTAATTTTTTTATATTTTGTACATAGTAAATTTTTGTTTTTTAATAAAAAGTATCCTATGTTACTTTTTATACCTCCAAGAATATGACTACAAAGTTTCATGATGATCAGTGAAGTAGTTTTTGCGTGAAAGCGTACCAAACAAACTTACATTCACATTTATAATATAAGTAGGGTTATCAAACTGAAAAAAAAAAAATTTATTAATTTTTAAAATTTTTCAATTCGAATTTTGATATATTTCATATGAAATCAACTATTTTTTTTATTTTTATTGAATGAAAAAATAAAAAGAATTCACTTACCAGAGTTTTCTTAATTGTAATGTAAATAAAATCTTTCTCGCAGTGAATTTCTCTCTTAAGAGATTTAATTAATCAAACATCATTTACTTTCCATTTTCTCTAAAAATCACTTCCTAAATTATTTACAGTGTACATTTATTCTTTAGAAAAAAGTTTTCCAGAGATTTATCTGCTTAATCTAAAAGTTTTAATTTATTGATCAAAAAGTAGATTTGTTGAATGAATAAAACTAAATATCTTGAATTAAATCTAAAATATCGAAGAAGATATTCTTCGTGAATCAAGTATTCCAGAAAAATTTGAACTTTCAAAGAAATTTGATTGTATTTTAAAAAAACAACAGGAATTCCAAAAATTTCAAATCTCAAAAAAAGTAATATATTTGTACAAACAATGTTTCTTGAACATTCAAATAAAATCAATCAAAAAAAAAAAAATAGATAAAAGATACCGCGACGTCTGTTAGCTATTCGTCTTAAACAGATGCATCTACAATTCATTTCCCTTGAACTAAAACTCGGTAAAGAGATAATACAGTTTCGTTTAGTTAATTAACGTAAACGGAGTTCGAGTTGGATTTAAAGAGCTTAAAGAGAGTTAAATGAAGTTCTTTTTATCTTTAGCTCACTCTTCTGTGCAGCTTAAATGTTAATTGCTTACAAACAGGGTTAGCCGGGGCAGGTTGTCAGTAGGCGTGTCTCCCACGTGCTTCTGCTGCTGTTGATGTTGTATTTTTTATCTTCAAACAACATTTAGTTTCTTTATTCATTCAACTGTACAACATCACCAGAATAAAAGCACTGTCTTCTTAAAACTGGTACATTAATTTTATTTTATTTTATTTTAGCGATATGATATGGAGATGCATGTTATTGAGTATCATAATCACAAGGATTAAGTCAATTTGGTCAATGATGATAATATTGTATTGATTGATGATAGTGTATTAATCAAGTTGTCAAACTAATTAAATATTAATCTTGATTTAGTCGAATTGAATTTGATTACCAAAAGGTCGTGATGCTGGTGTATATTGAATTAAATAAAAATAAAAAGTAAATAAAACGACATTAGTGTTAAAGACCAACAACTACTGTGGAAGACCAAGACGAAGACGAGTTTACTGATGTGGTATAACGTGTCTTGGTTGATCAGTTATCGTCAACTAATTAACACGACCCGGTAATGAAGCCCACGTGTGTATGTGTGTCTGAATGTCTCAAGAAATTCAACTGTACTTTTTTTTTCCTTTTTAATTTTGTTTGTTGTGTCGTTCACATTCTCGTTGGCACTTTCTTTGTTCAACAAGCTGGTATGTTACGTCGTCTTATTTTAACCATAATCATGATACGAGGATGATGATGATGATAGGGGGATAGACAAGAAGAAGGCATTATGGCGGAGAGGAGTCAGCTCGAGAACAAGCGCGGCGCCTAATTAGCAGTTTTCTATCTTCTTCTTGTAATGGTAAACAGATACTTAAGCTACTTGTTGTCTTATTTACTTATTATTCTATCTCTACGACGTCATATACTTACCAGTTTGTTTTCTTACGCTTTATGTTGACACGTTTGTTGGGATTAAGGCACCGACAAGTAAGAAGGTCTAGCTATCCGTGAAAAAATTTCCTGATATAGCCATATATGATCTGATGAATCTGAATAAAAATGTTATTTATTAAATTATAATTTTTCTATTTTGTATGCCTTAACTATTTTTTATAATAAAAAATGTATGAAAAAGCAAAAAATCATGAATTATTGTAACAGCTCTCTAAAAAATGCAAATTTTTACTTTTTTTTTGGAATTGAGATTCATATAAAAGATACACATAAAATAAAAGTAATTTTCAAGTTTTTGTAAGTTAAATTATCTCTATGAAATATTAAGAAGCACTGTAAATAATTAACAAAAATTGTTTATTTCAATATAAAAATAATCAGTAATAAATTTAAAAAAATGGATGAAGTTAAAAAAAATCGACTAATTCGGGTATGCCCCGACCATAACTACAATAAGTAAACAATTAATATATATACTGATTCTCGAAAAAGTGGTGAGAAAACTATTATAAAAGTTTTAAAATTATAGAATGTTTAAACGAAGTTTTTAAAGCCAAAAATTGTGGTAATCCGTTCGATATATTACAAGCTGTGGGAGTAATTTTAAGTAATGCAAAAGACTGGGAGGAAAGTCGAAAAATATAATCGTAATTTTTATTATTTTCTGTTATTCATGTTTCTCGATTTATATTTAAAAATACAATATAATAAATTAATAAATAAATTTTATAATCATTCCGTTTATTAATTATAACTATTTTTACTATTATTATTATTATAAATTGTAATTTTCAAATTATAATAATAAATAAATTGTAACAAATTTATCCATATTTAATTTTAAACAACCTCAAAACCAACAAGTGTCACTATGTTTTATTTGATGTCTAGTAAAACTGGCTAGTAACTAGACAGTTACTGGATATTATACTTGCCAGTTCCTAGCTTAAGTCTATTTAAACTAGCCAGTTTAAACTGACCAGATACTTGATTTCATTTCTACTAGGGTGGATAAAAAGTACATGCTAATTTGATAGAAATGGAAATCCGTGCAAGTCAAAACAATAATATAATTAAATTTTAAGTCTAGATCTAAAAATGCAATTCTATTGTATATATATAAAATAACCTGATGGTTCCAATGAATAACACCTATTTTTTATACCTTAAAAGAATTAATGAAAATTATCATAAAAACGGCTTTCTACACGTATTTTCCCCTTTAAGAAGAGAAGTCCATGTAAAAACCTCAAAATCGTTCAATTTTTTTAAATATCTTTGAAGGTGATAAAATAATTTTTTTGATTTTAAACTTCAACACAACTTTATAGGGATTGAGAAAGATGACCTTGACGCCACCTGCCGGGAAAAATGTAAAGCAAAATGGTGGCAAGTGCTATACTAAACAATAACAAATTTATTAAATAAATTTTTTTTTTTAATCTAATTGAAATAAATTTTGATATTGTCTTCGTCAAAAGTTTCTTGCTGTATCCGTGGCTGTTCCAATATGCCATATAAAAACAAAAATCAAAATATAAGTGTTAAATTTTATCGTTTCCCTGCAAGTACTCTGAACTTAGCGTGGATAACCCTTAAACGTCAACAATGGATAAATGCAGTGAAAAACTATGTGTAAGTAAATTATTTTAATAAAAAAATTAAATTAATCACGATCAAATTTAAAAGACTAAGTAATATGAAATAGAATATTAAATTATACAATGATTATTTTGTAAAGTAAATAAAAATTTACTAAGGAAAAATAAAATTTAAAATAATTTTTCTTCAGGAAATATCCAAATGATTGGGAACCAACTCAAAATACTCGGATTAGTAGTACTCATTTTGTTAATAATCAAAAGTCAGAACGTTTAGAAAATTAAAAAAATAAAAAATCAAATTTTTTAAAAATAATTTTTTGGAGTAAATTTATTTATTAAAAAAAATTAAAAAATGGTTAAGTGACTGCTAACTTTAATGTCATAAACTTTTTACTAGGTTTATATTTAATTATAAATTTTGTAAATTTATGAACAATAACAATAATTTTAAATAAGCTTCGATGTAGCCAGATTTGTCATATTTTTAATATTGTATAAAATAATTGTTAGAATAATTAGTAACTAACATGAATTTTTATATTGTACACCTCGGAAACTTTGGTTTGAGCGACAACTGAGCAGGTTATGCTTGAATGTTTATTTAAATCTTCTGTTTCCACTACGTTTAAAACGTGTCCTGACTCAAATAGTTTTTTACCCTTGATGTCATTTTGATCCCTAATAAGGGTATTTTTGACCGGCAAAAACCCGAATTTAATTATTTTTTGCATTCTTAATGTCAACTAATACTGATTATTACATTATGTACATCACTAAGCTTTATATTTATAACACCAGGGCGTTCCACTTTCAGCAGTAGTGCTGCCTCTACAATTCTTTCTCAATCCCTATTGAACCTTTCTAGATTACAAAAGTAGCTTTTTTTTTTTTTTTTTTTTTTTTAAATTGACGCCTTAAGATAATTTTTTTTGCTGCCTCCGACGCGAGGTCCCAAACTGTTCTATTTATCACTTATTAACCATTGATTTCAAGTTGTTACAGTGAAAACTCGTTATGTACTTAAACTTTGATTAATTTACGTCTGACACGAGCGCTTAAGACAAGCATTATTGAATTTACCAAACTTTTCTTATTTTTATATTCGTGAGAAGGGATAGAATATTTTTATATAAGAGCAGGTACGTCGACTTAAACTAAAAAATGGAATCTAAAAGGATTGCTCAAGAAAATTCACAGGTTAAAATCTTGAAAACGAAATAATAGAAAAATGAAAGAAAGGTGAAGTCTGCAATAAAAGAATCCTCGTATCTTTGACAGTTTTCAGTGTATCTGGTCGACTGGACGATTACCTAAGGGTTCATATAACCTATAATACGATAGACCGCGGTTCCCATATAAGACGAAATCAGTATTTACTCAGTGTCGTTAAATATATATAGAGCCACAAAAAAATGTAGGATGACGAAAAAAATAATAAAATGCAGTGAGAATAGAGTAAAAAAAATGAAATAGATTTCCTGGATTTCAAAAAGTCTGTGGGAAACGAGTGAATGAGTGAGAACTGGTGTCCTGCCGTGATCTAGTATTATACCAAAGGACAAAAGAGTCTCTTGAGTGTTGGAATTTGGAGAATACTCCGCAGCTTAAAGAGATACCTGATTCAAAAATATGTACGAATATTTTATTGTTTTCCTTAGATTGATAATTTAAAAAAAATTATCAATTAATTAATTTTTATTTATTTAATTATTAGCTGTTACTCTCCCGCTCTGCTGGAAGCTTTATAGAATTGCAGATCTAGACTTAAAATTTAAGTAGAGCATTGATTTGACTTGCTCAAAACCGGCTCTTCATGTATTAGTATAGATTGTTTTATGGGCATTCAATTAGTGATCAATTCAATCTACCAAACTTTTTTATAAAATATAAATTGAAATTTTATAATTATTAATATTGTTGTGGAAGAAAAATTTTAAATTTGTTAAAAAAAAATTTTTTCTTACTCTTTGATTCACTGAAATCGAACTTTTGCCATTTATTTACTCAACTCGACACCCATTTAAACGTAAAAAGACAGACAGACAAGCGACAAAGGACCTGCAAATCTGCGTAAAGTGATTTTCGTCACGGCAATAGATGATGCGCCTTATAGGCGGCAAAACTTCACAGACTTAAGCGGGTGTTATTCAATTCGAAAATCGGAACAAACTAAAAGCGAATGTCGGTATAAAGAAAACGAATATCAGGTGAAACCTGTCGACAAAGCGTGAGAGAAAGCGTATTTTGTATCAATGAGAATAAGAGATTAATACATGGGGTATTGAATCTCTTGAGAAAGAAATTTGTTTTACGTCTTCGGCAGATTGATTTGCCATTACTCCTTAGAATTGATTCTAGCCTTTTACTAATTTATGTGAGGTTACACTGACTAATACGTCTCAAGCGCGATCAGCGAGAATGAGCCTAACTATCGGTTTTAGATACTTTTTTTACAAGTTATCTTTGTGGAAATTTGTATCTGTGAAATTAGTCACATTTTCAGTGACTGAGCTCTTAATTTGTGTTATTAATGTTGAAAAAAAAACAAAAAATTTTGAGAAATCTCGAAAAAACTACGAAAAAAATTTTTTCAATTATGGTTTTTTTGGAATAACTTTTATACGGCTTTACCGATGTATTAATTTAAAAATTAATGATACATTGCAATAATTAAATGCAATATTTTCGATGTTTTTCAAAATCTCCCTTAGCTAGGCCTTATTACCCGTCGGTACCATACCAAAGACGATTTATCATCGATTGCAGGTGATTTTCTTTCATTTGAAATCAAATTATAAACCATCTCTAGCCCCAACAGCATCACCATCACTATTTTATATCAGCTAAGTCAATTTTTTTAAAAGTTTCAATCTCGGAGGCAGTGGAACTTCAAAAAATGATGGCATGTGTGGTCTACCACCTAAATATGTTATTAAGCCTAGATAGAGCCATATGGTTATAGACGCGTGGCACAAAAAGACCGGCACACGCATACACACATTTTTTCATCCCATACTTTTAATTACAACATATGGGCGCATCATGGAGATCAAATGCACCTACACTTTGGTTATATTTGTTGGTGCCGCTATGTAAGCAACTGTCGGCTAGTCACGAATACTTTGTGTTACATGTTTTTTCTTTTTTTGTATTATCGCATTATCATTGGATTCATAGAAATATATGAACACAGCTGGTAACATAAAAATTTTTTACCACTTTTGGATCAGATCAAGAAAATTTTAAAAAATGAATAAAAGCTATGATTTCCGTTTTATTTCGAAGTTTGTCTACCGGTAGCCCTGTTCAGTGGCTCAAGACCTAAAAAATATTTAAAAGACCGACAAGTGTGTGTGCCTGAATGGCCTCTTTTCTTCAATTCATAGCCGGATGCATTTCATGCATAATCCAGTTTACAGAGACCGATTGTAGATTTGGAAGAAAAAAAATAAATAAAAACATACTAAGGATAATAAAAAATAAGATACATATGGACATTACATATTAATATTAAAGTTTATTTTATTCTTAATGTATATGTCTGTGCCTGTGGATAATGTAAACGGAATGAAAATGAACAGGAAGTCAGGGGTTCAGTGGTAAAATTGGATTAAGACTTTGGCTAGTCCCCAAGCAAACGAAAACCTTTAGCGTCTATCTACTATGACAATCTTTAATTAATAAAAAGCGTATAAATGGATGCGTATTTGTGAATATAAAATAAATTAGAGAAGGTTCTACATGAAAATAGGTTCTACAATAAATAGTCAACAGGAGTACGATTATTGCATCGTGTTTAATTATCAGCTAAATTCATAAGTTATAATTTTTTAACCAATTTACTCAAATTGAATATTTTCTAAAATATTCTTTTGCCTTCAAAATAAATGTAAAGTTGAAAACGTCTTTATTTTCTCCTATGAGTTTTGGATGCCTGCATGCGGGTCGCTAGACTCAAGTACCTACTTTTATGACTCTCTGGCCGTTGAGGTCGTATAAATGCAACCTCTTGTTCTCTTCGCAACCCGAACGCTCATCTGGTTCACATTCGAATATTTTCCGTTGCGACTTTCCCTTTTTTTATATATGTAATATTTTTGTCAACGTACTTTTCTTAATAATATTTCTCGGAACTATCCCACCAATAATAAAATGAAAAGAGTCTCCGTACTCTTGTGTACACTATATACGTCCAAAAGCGTCAGTCCGAAAGGATCTTTCCATTGATGATCTGGAAGGTTTTCGTTCAGCAGCCTCCGCTCTGACTGAACCGCCTCTGGAGCAATGCTTCGTACATACAATACTGAGTTATCTGGAAGGTTTTCGTTCAGCAGCCCTCGCTCTGATTGAACCGCCTCTGGAACGCTATTCCTTACTTTCTGAGTCCGCATTGACGATCCGGAAGGTTTTCGTTCAGCAACCTCCGCTCTGACTGAACCGCCTCTGGAGCAATGCTTCGTACATATAATACCGAGTTATCTGGAAGGTTTTCGTTCAGCAGCCCTCGCCCTGACTGGACCGCCTCTGGAACGCTATTCCTTACTTTCTGAGTCCGCATTGATGATCTGGAAGGTTTTCGTTCAGCAGCCTCCGCTCTGACTGAACCGCCTCTGGAGTAATGCTTCGTACCTACTCTTCAGGACTGAACTGGAAGGTTTTCGTTCAGCAGCCCTCGCTCTGACTGAACCGCCTCTGGAAAGTCCACCTAAACACTACCTGGCCTTTTGGGTTCCTCTGCCTTACAACCAGAGGAACCTCGAGAACTGCTAACTTACTTCTCTCCATATCATACAGTCCACTGGATTCTTATCTCTACTCTTCAAGATAATTCATGCAAATCAATTACAATGTGAGATTCGATTCCTAGGAAATTATTGAACGAGCATATTAACACAGTCCAGACCAGAGATCGAGTCAGATACCTCCGAGGAAAAGCTGAACCTCCCTTCATCAGACCTACCAGCCGACGTACCAACCTGAGTCATCAACATCCTCAATTCCGAACGAGTTTCCAGTCAACTATACGTCAGATCCTGCGGTTATCAGAACCAGACATTTTTTCTACGATTGTTATAATTTAAAGAAATTTTGTAAAAGCCCATCCATAATAAACCGGAGCTTAAACAAAACACATCGTTATTGTCAATTTTCACCTAATTTTTTACATATGATCTTAAACGAATTTTTGTTTGAGCAATATTTCAATTAACAAACTCATTTTTAGTAAAATAAATAAATAAGAAAATGATAATAACTTAATTTCATCTTTATATATAGCTTTCAAAGTAAAATGTATTTGACCTTACTTTTAATATATGTAAAGATTTAATTATTAATTGAAATGAGTCATTTTCATGAAAATATAAACAATTTTGAATTGAAGCGCAAAATGACGCAGATAATTGAATATTTATATTTTGACAATGTTTTTGAGATATGCTATGAAAGGGGTAGTAAATGAATAATCAATTCTAAAAAGCATCACACTGAAAGAAGGATTTTTTAGCATTTAAGATTTCTTTAGATTGAAGGAATCATTTCTCAAACATCATTTCTTAGTAATTAAAAAATATTTTTTAGTATTCAAGAAATATTTCTTAGAATTTGTAATATTTCTTAGTATTTAAGTAAACTTCTCGCACTCAAATTTCCATTGGCGCACGCAAATTGACAAAAAACTTAAAAATTAAAATAAATAACAAAAAAAAAAGACAGTCGAAGTGTCAATATCAAAGAAGCGAGGTTGGCATTTACATAAAAATAATTTATCCTTGCGTTTTATTAAATTTAAATAAAAAAGTAAAATAAAGAAAGATGAGTAATAATCCCGACTGGATTCCGGAAACTGATGAAAGTGACAATGAGTATAATGATGAATCTATATCGCCTGACATTTTTAAAACAACAACAACACCAACAACAACAGCAAATGATGAATCGCTACCTCCTGAAATTCTTAAAAGAGCAAATGAGGTGATTAACAATCTTACTCCTGCAACATCACGGCTCAAGTATGAATCGGCATACAAACAATTTATGCAGTGGCTAGCAGCACAACGGATTACAAGCTTCTCTGAAGAGGTGTTTTTGACTTATTTTAGTGAGCTTTCCGAGACTCTTATGTCGTCAACTTTATGGGCGAAATATTCAATGTTGCAAAACATGGTTGATATCAAGCATAACTTCAATATTCATGATTACTAATTACTAATCGCTTTTTTAAAGCAGAATGGTAAAAGTTTTAAGAGTAAGAAAGCCCAAACATTAAGTGCTGAACAAGTAAACCAATTCCTACGTGAAGCTCCAGATAACGAATTCTTGGCTACAAAGGTTATTAAATTATCAATTAAATATTTGAATTCTAATCTATGTATTAATTTTAATTGGAATTTTTTAATAACAGGTTGCTCTAATTTTTGGAGTGCAAGGTGCATGTAGGCGGAAAGAATTATGTGACGTACTGGTCGATCATGAAGTTCTTGAAGTTAGCAAATCCAGAAACATATACCGGACATTCCTTTCGAAAAACTTCGACTACGTTGTGAGCTGATTCTGGTTCCGATATTTTGACTATCAAAAGACACGGAGGGTGGAAATCGAGTGTCGTTGCGGAAGGCTACATTGAGAATTCTGTGGGCAACAAAAAAAGAATTGGTCAACGAATCGCCAGTACTATCACTTCTAGACCATCTACTTCAAAAGATCCAGAGCCAGAAATTGGTTTTAGTAATGAGTCAGCAAGAGAAATACCGATTGATGTTGGAGTAAAAAACAACAAGGATTTAAATTTCGACATTTTAAATACGGCCTTATCAACAAACTAGAAGAATTGGGTATTTGCATGATTTTGATATTCATAAACTTTTGATATTTTTACATTCTATATAATTTTTTTAAATTTTTGGAAAAAAAATTTTTCGATTTTGTTCTTAAAAATTTAAATAATTTAATAAATAAAAAAAAGCAGATATTTAAATGAATAAGTAGCTCCATCTCGTGTATGTGACGTCATAGTGCTTATTTCATTTGAAATTTTAAGCGCCAATCTCTTGTAAACACGTGGCAGGTGTAAACAATTGTTGTATTAATTGTGATTGATTAAAAAAAGATCTGGTTGTGTTGTTTATAATAAAATAAAATTATTTAATTACTCGAAATGTCGTCAAAAATGAGTTTTATTGGTGTATAGTTCCAACGTGTAGAAATACTGGTAAATCGACACCAGAAAAATTTTTATAAATGTTCCATTAAATTCTGTTAAACGGAAAAATTGGTTAGATGCATGTGGAAATAAAACTCATTATTCATCATCAACTCGGCTTTATTGTTGTGAAGATCATTTTGACGTAAGTATTTATTAAAAATTTATTTTAATGTTTACATAAAATCATAATCTAAATTTGTGATTTTCGTCTCATTGCATGAATTGATGTTGAATTTTATTCATTTTAGTTCAAAGTGGATTTAGGAAATTGGCTGGAATGGACAATGGTTGGTGGTAACAAACGTATGAGGAATAATGTTATACCTCATAAATTTATTGAGCAATCAAAATCATTAAGCATGGGTGATGGAAGTAGAGAGAATCCTCAAGCTCCTTCAATGAAAGTTGATAAAGTAGGTACTGAAGCAATGGATCTAAATATTGCCAAGTTACGGCTGGATCAAAACTTAGGAGGTATAATGGACGATTTACATTCTGACCTATTAAATTTCAATACACCAGAAGATTTTCAAAAGAATAAATCCAATGTTTGTGACGATCCCCCTGCCACTGGAGGTCAAAAACTCCATGTTGGTGTCCAAGTAAAAATAAGGAGTTCATACAGAAGTGTAAAAGTTCAATGTAAACCTGTGACTAAAGATCGTTCATCATCTCCAATTGAGCAGTTGGTTGATGATATAAATGCGCATAATTTTATTTCTCAACCAGCTAATAATGATCAATTATTGAATCCTTCACCTAATACTACGAATTTATCTTCTAATACAATGGCTAGTTCATTCCCTACTTCATCAGATAATTTTTTAACATCAAATGGAAGTACAGAAAATGAGTGGAAAAATGCATTTCAACAAGAAGAATTTCAGAAGCGTAATTTAAAGCAAACATTTGAAAGAATTCGGCTGTCACCTCGTAAATACATCGGGATTCCAAGTGATTGCATGGATATTATCGATATTTTACGTATGGCTAATTTAAGTGACATTGATATATTTATTACGTTAAAAAAAATAAGGTTGAATGAGAGTTTTGCGATTTTAGCTGATGATTTTGGAATGTCCACTTCTAATATAAGTCGTATCTTTACTGACTTTGCCAGTCATGGCAGAATATCTAAAAGACTTTATTATATGGCCTTCATCAGCAAGAATTAAACTTCAGTTGCCAATAAGTTTCCGAAGCCGTTATGCAGCAGTAGAATCAATCATTGATTGTTTAGAAATTGAAATTGAAAAGTCAACAGATCCTGTTAAACAATCATTAACCTGGTCTGAATACAAAAAATGCAATACGGTCAAATATTTAATTTCTTGTACACCTGATGGCATAGTTAATTTTATTTCACCTGGATTCGGTGGTAGAACATCGGATGCTGAAATAGTTTCTCAATCTGGATATTTGGATTGTTTAAAACCAGGCGCTGCTATACTGGCTGATAGAGGCTTCAAACACATAGAAAATTTTGTAGTTGAAAAAAAATGTACATTAATTAGACCACCAACAGTAAGTTCTGAGAAGCAACCAAGTCATGATGAAGTGTTAGCAACAAAACGAATCGCGAGTCTCCGTATTCACATTGAAAGATTAATAAGAAGAATACGAGAATTTGAAATTTGCGAACCTCATTCATGTGTAAATATTAAACTTATTCCACAGATGGATAATATAATGACAATCGCCGCAGCTTTAACTAATCTACAAGGACCATTGATCAAAAAAACATAAGTTTTAAAAGTTGTTGTTCAATAAAAATGTAATATTTATATTAAGAATTCAATTTTTGTATTTTTTTTTTTATTAAATAATTTAATTTATTTCAATGAATTAAATAAACGCTTGGTAATACAATTTTTCCAAAATTTACTTAGGTCTTTTAGTAATTTTTCAACTACTTGTGAATCATAATCGATAATAATAGATTTGAATTGCCGTGTTTCTTCAAAAGTTGGGTCTGCTACGATAAACATTGCTTTTTTTCTTCCTGTGAAAAGCATTTGCATCTGCATTTGAATAAAATATTTCATTGCAATTTTATTGTAATTTACGCTTCAACTTCTGCTCAACTTGTTGTAAAACTATAGCTTCCAGCTCTTTACCTCGTTCCATAGCTTTTGTATTGCGTAGTTTTTGACCTCCAACTAGCAACTCTACTAACGTTCCATTAGGTGTATTACAGCGGGATGCTTCATAAGCTTTCGACGCTGTTATTCGTCCATACCGCAATGAAAACCAAAGATCACAATCTGGTTGGTTTTGAGTTTCCTTTTCTATATTATCACACAAGTCAGGAGACATTCGATTTGCACTAAATTGTATAAAATTATCGCATAATGTTCCTCCTAAATTAATAAAGTCCACTAATAAATTGTATATTGAAAGGCTTTTTTCAGTATTCTCAGAGTTGAAATACTTCAAGATTTGGCTCTGTACGTTTTTTTGTTTTGTTCTATTGACAAATTCTTGCAAAGTATTGAAAGACTTAGGTACAGCAGTAATATTTGTCTCAGAATCAAAATCTGTCACTCGAATGAATTTGATTGCTGACCCAACTTGAGATAAAACTGATTTACGCCAGTAACATTCAACATCAGTTGGAGATGGTTCTTCCGATCGTCTGTGTAGCCACATTAAAAACGCGATTGAGTGCTTACATCCACCTAAAAAAGGTATAACAAGAAGTGATTATTGGTTATAATATTATCAAAATATTTATTTTAGCATATTATATAACGTGTGTATTAGATATGAATGTTTATGCAGGAAATTATGAAACAAACAATAACCGCAATGATTTTATTACTTGAATATTGTTAAATTATTTTATTTACCTGACGATGCGGCGCAATCATGATACTGAATCAATAAAATTTCTTCATCAACAATATTTATAACTACAGTCACTCTATATGATTTATTATGTACTCTGTGTTCAGGACAAATAAGACACTTGAGAGTACATTCAGGTCCCTGAAGCTTAATTTGTACTTGTTGATAAAAAAGCACCGATTTATTTATAACTAATATCTAAATAAACAGCTGTATTAAAATATACGAACATGCTAGCTTTTGCTCCTTTCATTTCTGCTGATACAAAATCAGAGTTTGTAGCGAGATAAGTTGCAACCATGAATGCATCAACTCGCGGTAAATTATCAGACCGTGCTTCACTAAAACCAGGATCCACTTTTCGCCGAGGCATTTTTATTAATTCGATGATAATCACAAACTACACTGTTGAACTGATGCTTCTCAAAAGTCTTAGTATAACAACATTGACATGTTCATAACCTCCAAACACATTCACTTTAAATTTAAAAAAACATTTCACAAAAATTTATTTCACTTTTAATTATTTTCAACAAAATCTAGCATTAAAAATAGGATGTATAAAACTTAAAATTGAAAAAACTTAACTTTAAGTTTTTTAGCAATGTAAAATATTATACATGACTTAAATGCTCATTCAAATATACGCGCTACAAATAGCACAATGACGTCACACCAATCACATCACGTTTTACATCACGTGACTTTTATGTAATTTAGGACCACTTTTATTTATTAAATTATTTAAATTTTTAAGAACAAAATCGAAAAATTTTTCTTCCAAAAATTTTAAAAAATTATATAGAATGTAAAAATATCAAAAGTTTATGAATATCAAAATCATGCAAATACCCAATTTAAATATTACATTCTCAAATTGTTCAAACTTAACAATTTATTTAAATGGTAGTAAAACAACTTAAATAATTTAGTTAACTTTGTACTTGATCGTTTTCAATTTATATTAATGTGTTTTTTTTTTTTTTTTTTTAATGATAAAAATAAATTTGCTAAAAATTTTTCAAATTTTTCAGTTTTTCTTGAGAGTGGGGGGCCGGAGCTTCTCCCCTGGACCCCATATCCCCGCATTCGTAAGAAAAAATAGTATGTGCAACTCGTGTGAAGCTGTCAATTGCCCAGGAGAGCGAATGAGCGAATGAGCTCTACTTCGCTCTCGTGGGCAATTGACAACTTTTCGCACTAGTTGCACACTATGCTATTTAAGTACCAAGAAATGATGTTTAAGAGATGATTTCTTAAGTACTAGGAAATCCTTCTATCAGTGCAGTAGTTGAATACTCCAGGAGCAGTAGTTAAACTAATAAAATATATAGCAATAGGCATGGCAAAAATTTCCAACGTTTTAATGAAATGGCGAAATAATTATAATATATATTGAATAATATGAAAAATAATACTGTGAATATTTAATATGTTTATTTTATTTAAAAATGAGAAATATTTGTATTTGATTTTTTAATTACTTTTTTTTATGAATTACAAAGTAAATTTTCAATTATGAATTAAAAAAAACTCAATCCAAAACGTTCAATAATTTTTATCTACACTAATTTTTAGCTATGAAACTTATTTAATTTGCAGTAATTAATACAAATCACAATGCTGATCACTAATCTATAAGCTTATTAGAGATTAGAGTGCTGTTAAAATTATACGGCCCCAGCTTGTTCAAGTTCTGGGTACCGCTTTAAAAATTTGGAGGTATAGTTGACGCTAAAATTTAATATGAAAATTATAGATTATGTCTTTGCAAAAAATATGTATTAATTAAAAAAGACTATTTCATTGGGTGGTAGAATTTTTTTCACTTGAAATGATAATATACCGTTTTTTTATTGATTATTCGGTTTACGGTTTAGTACCTTTTTCATGAAAAAAATAACATTTATCGGCTATTCTCGACACGTCAACTTTTAAGTTAACAAAAACATCATTGAAAAAATTTACAAAAATCAATTACTGTATCATTGAATAATTATAACATGCGCATATTACTCATAATAAATATACGGATTTTGTAATGTAACAATTCGAAAAGTCTGTCAAAGTACTAGTCCCATTTTTATAAGTGTTCAAGTATTGGGTACTATACCCCTTTCCTTATACATTAGGAAATTTTTTTTGCGATAAATGATTAATAAACAGAATTGATACATTTGTAAGTCGATTAATTGAAATCTTCAATAGAAAGTAGTCATTATATATGTAGTATATTAAAAATTTTAAATAATTTTAAAAGACATAAAACTTATTTCTTCCGATTAAATCTTTTAGAAAAAAATTCACCCGCAAATGCTTAGTAAACAGTTGACAAATAGAATTTATAAATCACTCACTAAACATTTTTAGTATATTCCTCACAACATTATTATTTATTTACTTATTCTAAATGCTATTGTCAAATGATGGATACACTTGTTCCCAATACGGCATATTCTGTTTCATTCCATCACACCGAAAAATTTCGTCAATACCACCTTGCTGCAACATAATACACCCACAGGATATTTTACCAACTACCTGTCGAATTCTCTTCGATTTTCCATTCATCAATTTAAATAGCAAGACATATCCCACATCGAGCAAATACAGAGGCTTGTCTGTAGTCGGGCTGGTATTATAAAAGTAGACCTAACTTGTTATGCTACAGAAAGGAATATTATAAAGAAACAAGTTAAAGAAAACTACCTGGCGATCGAATTGAGTATCGTGTTATTGTTACACACAGCATTCAAAAAGAATTATTTCGTTAGCGGCCCTACCGTTTCCTTTGTTCACTTACAATGTTTTCCTTGTGATTTTATCAAATATGTCTTTGAGAATCTTAAAATATCTGTTCAATAATGATCCATAATTTTTACCAACATTTTTACGAATTAAAAATAAATTTATTTATCAAATTTTTAGTTTATTTATTTTTTTACGTAATTTTAGCAGATCCACGCGAAGTAGTCAAATTTTAAAAACTTCCTGAAAATTCATCAATTCAATCTACCCAGCCTAATAATTAATAAAAAAATTTAAAAACAGTAAGTTTCCGGGATATTTAATGAAATAAGTAGGTTTGAAAATTAGCATTTTTACATGCAGGTTAATGGAGATTTTATCAGCCGTGTACTTGGTTAAGAATTTAATGCAATTAACGATTTAAAAAAAATTTTATCTTCATTGAATTTGATTGAAAAATTAATAAGCTTTTGATTAAAAGAATAAATAAAGTTTCCGAACGTAATACGGAGATATTTTATTGTTTTTATGAAAAATAACAAGTAACTTCTGTTCTTGAAAGTCTTGTATTTGACTTGGCAACACCGTTTGCGCAGTTACCCGGCGCATAATTAACAGCGGTTTTTGAAATGCTACACAGAAGAAAAAGTTCACTTGAACCAAGAATATGTATTAGATATTTAACACTTTTATGTGTGAATCTAACATTGGTGTTAAATTAACACAAAAAAGTGTTAAATTTACACAAAAAAGTATTAAATTTACACATAAAAGTGTTAAATATTTAACACAAAATATTTTGATGCAATGACGCAAAATTTTTTACTGTGTAGTCATTTTAGTTAGACATTAAACATAAATGAATTTTAAAGTTAGGGAACTCTTGCGGTGTTGTCAAGTGTATACCGGTAATTCAGAGTGCTATATTTTTATCAGTTAATTGAATATTAATAATTATTTAATGAGTAAATTTTTCGGAAATTCCCTCAAAAATGTTATTAATTAATTTAAAAATTAATTTTAAGATGCATAAAAGTATTTCTTCGTACTATTTTTTTACAAACATTATTGACACTAGGAGGGTACTTGGATCTCCTTAAGTCTTGTGATTGACTGAGAAACACTGAGTAGATATTAAAATACGTGGACAATGGGTTTATATTGTCGACACAGAAGTTGATAGCGATGGTGATGGCGTTTGATCGGTTGTCCAGTCTCCGGTTCAGGTTTTGTGTAGTTACTTGTTGTCTACTACTATACATATGTATGTATACAGCACTCTCTCTAGCGAATGAATGAAGCCATTATTTGTTTTTTAAGCCTGAGGCACGTATCTTGCATTCCTTCATCCAGATATCTAGACATCCTTCGGCATTACTTTATTATCTGGACATCAGTTAAGATTTAATAAACAATGTAAAGTATGTAACTACGCGTACAATCTAAAGTTTATTCCATGACATTAAAGAGACTCGAAGAAACTATTTTTTATTACGGGAAAAAATTGGGCTACTTGTTTGAATCGATATTTTTCATTTTAAATATTTACACGGAAAAAAGAAAAATTTCATTGTATAATTAATCTTGACGCTCCGTGAAGAAAACTAAAAAAATTACAGTTTCAAATTGTAATTATTACAGATTTTATAAGAATTACATTGTAGAATGTAATGTTTACATTGAAAGCTCTGAAAATTAACAGTTCAAGTTTGAATAAAGAAAAATATTATCTCGAACTGTAATTTTTTCAGTTTTGAATACCACGAGACACTTGTTGCTATTTATAATGTAACTTTTCGAGTTTTCTTTTTTCCGCGATGATTTTATTCGAGCATTTAATTTTTAGCTTCAATAATTTGTATCAAATAACTTTAATTGAATAAAAATATTTCAGTTTTAGCTACAATTAAGAACCTACTTATTTAAAAATAAGATAAAGAATTAAAAAAAAATATTTTTTTTTATTATTATTAAGCCTTTGGTACTGAGAACCAATGCTGTAAGGAAATTCAAGAATTTGAATACAAGTAATGCCATCTGACAGCGCATAAATCAACTTATCGTTTTAATTTAAATTGTATAGTTATTATTGTGAACTGATACAACTGAAAAAAAAAATGTCAATAAATAATTTACAAGGTTCTATTATAAGAAATTAATGAAAAATATTTAAATTCATTAAAAAATTATAATTAAAAAAAAAATTATCAATTTAAGTAGAGTAAAAATGGATTATTAAATTGATTTTTCACATAAATGCATATTGAATGAAAAAGAATGATTCAATATTATATGATCCTCCAATTTGACTAAGAAAATTTATTTCTATCAAAAACAAAATTTTTTGGAGCAAGAGGCTAAATTTTCTCAAAACAAGATTTTTTTTACTTCAATGAATTTTCTTGGATCAAGATACGTATTTCTTAAAGCAAGAGAGTTAATTTTGTTGGAATAAGTGAAATTTCTTGTTTAAAAAAAAAAAATTTTTTTTCACTCAAGAAAATAATTAGAAAGAACAATATTTTCTTGACTCAAATGAACACTTTTTTCTTTGTATCAAGATATTTTGATATATATATATTTATATATATATATTTTTTGTGTTAAATATATGCTTACTTATATTTTGAAATATATTTGCACAGGGGAGGGTGGGGCATAACAGCACACTTATTTATTTAATCTATTTATTTCTTTTTGTGATTTCTAACTATTACATTTATTTATTTTCCGTCTATTTCGAAAAAATCAGTCGGAATTTTGCAGAAAATCGAAAAAAAAAAAAAAATGTGTTTTCAATTTTTTACCAGCCATATAATTCAATTTTTTGTTAAATTTTTCAGTTCAATTGAATTTTTTCCTCATTCATTTTACCCGAGATAAATACAATTGACCTGAAAAGGCTTAAAAAAATTAATTCTTTGAATTTCTCACAATTAAAAAAAAAAAAATTTTTTTTTTTTTCGAGTGGTCTATTATACCCCACATATCACGCATCGGCCCAAAATATAAAAACATTATCGAGATCATAACTTGACGGAAAATGCAAAAAATAAATTTATACCTAATTTTTGAGGTGGGCCGCTGTGCCCCACCCTTCCCTACATGTTCATATATATGTTTACATACATGCATGCCATTTCATACGATGTTATGGGCACTTATAAAAAGTGACGTTTTTCTTGAAAATCACTTGGAATATCTCACATTTATAAGTGTACATACACAGAAAAAAAAATTTACTTGAATCAAGTAAATAATTTTGAAGAATTTCATCGTCTTGGTTTGAGTTGAAAAATTCTTAAACTAAGAAATTTTTCTTGGTTTAAGTAAATTTTACTTGATTCAAGAATTTTTTGTCTTGATTCAAGACAATTAATTTCTTCAAAATTATTTTCTTGGTTCAAGAATTTTTCTCTTGATTTAAGTTAATTTTTTTTTCTGTGTATATGTTTAAATATATGCTGCCATCTGTATAATCATATTTATCAATATCTATCTGTGAATATACAATATGCATGCACACATTAATTTTTACATTTATAAATTCATACATATATGTCGACATATTTTCATTTTGCGTAAATATATGCCACTTTTATGTTTGACACAGATATTTTTCCATGCGGGTATTACTATCACTGAATATCAATCCTATAGTAGCAGTATACCAAATAAATAAATGAGATTTGTATCTTATAATATTTCAAATACCCATACATCAGATTATATTTATGAGATCATAAAAATATTGTTAGCGAGAAAAAAGTCACCAAGAACTGTCCCATATACTTTGTATATTCCATCTTTTTTACTGTGTGCATTCGGGGATGAAAATATATTTATATATGATATTTTCATCGGCATGACATTAATAAATCTCGAAAATGTCTTGTTGTCATAGCAGCGTGCTCAACTACGCTAACTAAATCTTCCACATTATATACAAAATATATAAAATAACTCCAGAAGCATACAAAGTAAGCTTTTTATTTACGACAGCTACTGATGAATGAAAAACTGTCTTCTAACTACTGAGTATATCTTTTAACACGATAAATAATTTTTATGTCCCTATCGAAGTCTGCTTTTTCATTCCCCGTATTTTTATTTTAACCACACATATCGCTGTACTAAATTCATCAAATTTCCTTTACACCGTGGACATGAATGAATCTTTCAATTCAAATCTAAGAAAGCCGAAAAAAATCAACATCATTTTATTAAAACTCATAACCTAGTTTTTTATTATGTAGACTTCTTTAAAGTAAATCGACGTTACGCCCACAATTCGAGACGTTTATTAATTTTTCTCACGTTATTCAATGAATTATCTCTTTTACTGAATTGACTTGTCACTTGGAATGAAATTTATTTTTAAAAAACAACAAAGTAACAAAGAAAATAGCGCTTGAATTCTAATATGTAATAACATTAAAGAAAAAAAATTTTAATCGAATTTTTCAGGCACTTAGCTTACCTTTGTCTTTGTAAAGTAAAGTATACCTAGAACTTAAACACTTATAAAAATGGGACCACTACTTGAACAGACTTTTCGAATTGTTGTATTACAAAATCCGTATATTTATTATGAGTAATATGCGCATGTTATAATTGTTCAATGATACAGTAATTGATTTCTGTAAGTTTTTTCAATTATATTTTAGTTAACTTAAAAGTTGACGTGTCGAGAATAACCAATAGATGTTATTTTTTTCATGAAAAAGGTACTAAACCGTAAACCGAATAATCAATAAAAAAACGGTATATTATCATTTCAAGTGAAAAAAATTCTACCACCCAATGAAATAGTTTTTTTTAAATAATACATATTTTTTGCAAAGACATAATCTATAATTTTTATATTAAATTTTAGCGTCAAACTATACCTCCAAATTTTCAAAGCGGTACCCAGAACTTGAACAAGCTGGCGCCGTATAATTTTAGCAGCACTCTAATCTCTAATTAGTTTATAGACTAGTAAACAGCATTGTGATTTGTATTAATTACTGCAAATTAAATAAGTTTCATAGCTAAAAATTAGTGTAGATAAAAATTATTGAACGTTTTGGATTAAGTTTTTTTAAATTTATAATTGAAAATTTACTTTTTCATTCATAAAAAATGTAATTAAAAAATTAAATACAAATATTTCTTATTTTTAAATAAACATGTTAAATATTCACAGTATTGTTTTTCATATTATTCAATAATATGTTATAATTATTTTGATATTTTAATAAAACGTTGAAAATTTTTGCCGTGCCTATTGCCATATATTTTACTAGTTCAACTACTGCTCCCGAAGTGTTCAACTACTGCACTGATAGAAGGATTTCTTAGTATTTAAGAAATCATTCCTTAAACATCATTTCTTAGTCCTTAGAAAATATTTCTTAGTATTTAAAAAATATTTCTTAAATACTAAGAAATGTTACAAATTCTAAGAAATATTTCTTGAATACTAAGAAATATTTTTCAATTACTAAGAAATGATGTTTGAGAAATGATTCCTTAAATCCAAAGAAATCTTCTTAAATGCTAAAAAATCCTTCTATCAGTGTGATGCTTTTTATAATTGATTGTTCATCTACTACTCCTTTCATAGCATATCTCAAAAACATTGTCAAAATATGAATATTCAATTATCTGCGTCATTTTGCGCTTCAACTCAAAATTGTTTATATTTTTATGAAACTGGCTCATTTGAATTAATATTTACATCTTTATATATATCAAAAGTTAGGTCAAATACATTTTACTTTGAAAGCTATATATGAAGATGAAATTAATTTAATCTAATTTTCTAATTTTTTGATTTTACTAAAAATGAGTTTGTTAATTAACATAATGCTCAAACAAAAATTCGTTTAAGATCATATGTAAAAAATTAGGCAAGAATCAATAATTTTTCCAAAGAATTTTCTATTTACTTAAGAGTTTATATTTTTAGTTCATATTTTAGTTATGAAAATTGAGTAATTCGCAGATTAAAAATTGAAATTTTTGTTTAATTCAATCAATTTGTTATTTTTTTATTCAAGTCAAAAGAAATTTCCAATTGATGTATTAACTCATTAAAAAAAAAAAAAAAACATAACGACAAATGGCAGTCAACAAAATATTTGAAAGAGACAGCTTAATAAGGAAAGGTATATAGAAACTAATCATTGATCGTTAAATTTGATCATTCAAAAATAAAGTTGGTGTCAGTATACTTCCATATATATATTTATATAAGTAAAATATATGATCTCGTGGTCAATCTACAGGTCACACTATAAAACATTGAGAAATCCTAGAGATGTCATTAAACCGTTACAGCAATGTAGATGTCCCGTGGACTCTAGACGATCATGAGATCATAAAGATCTCGATAAATCGATCGATCTCTCGATCAGTGGACCTCCACCTGCGCCAATCTCTTTTTATATTTGAATCATTTATTGTTTCTCACGCCACATTGTCCCGGTTTATTTTAAAATGATCAGCAAACTCTGCCAAGTCATTTAAAAATAAATAAATAGTATCCATTTTTATTTCATTCGAAAGCTGATGATAGATAACTAATTATTAATTGAGAATGACGATACTAGATACTTGAGATTATTGTTACGCAATAATAGTGATTAATTATGAAATGAGAATTAACAATAATTTTACTTCAAGTGGATGACCCTGGGTCAAAAAATTTTATAATGATTTCTTGAAATAATAAAAATCTTGGAAAAAAAAAATTTATTAAGGTGATTAAGTTACAGCACTTGTTTTTAATAAGCAGGTAGTCCATATTACAGTTTACCCTTTTATATTTTCTACCTACTTTTAAAAACATAAAACTGAAACTGAGAAGCCTTTAAAAGGCAAAAAAGTATGTAAAAAAAAAAAAAAAACGCGGAACTTCTCAAGTGTCGGAGATAAGAGTGTGTCCATATCAAGACGTGTTTTCAAGTAAAGCCAAGCGGCACTTTGCATCACTTGTTGCACAGAAGTGGAATGAGAACTTGAGATGCGAAGATGGGCATAAGAAAAAATAAAATTAAATAAATTAAGCAAAACAGAGCTGCCGACGATGTATACACTGACCATTGAGCTGTTGACTCCATATTTGCTTATTTAAACGTTTCGTCATCTTTATTTTATTGTCTGTGATTCGTTCATTTGTTAAAGTGAATATGAAAATTTTCAATTATTTTCTAAGTAAAAAAAAAAAAAATGACTCGAATTCATGAAAATCATTTTTAACATCGTCATTATTTTGATTTATATAGAAAAATTTTTTGACTAAGAAATTAAGGAGATCCACGCAAAGTAGTCAATTTTTAAAACTTCCTGAAAATTTGTAAATTGAATCTACGTAGCCTAATAAATGATGAAAAAATTTAAAACCATTAAGTTTCCAGGATATTTAATGAAATAAGAAGGTTTGAAAATTAGAATTTTTACATGTAGGTAAATGGAGATTCCACTAGCCTTAGATTTGGTTAAGAATTTAATGCAATTAACGATTTAAAAAAAAATTTTTTAATTTTTTAAAAAAGTGTAAAGTCTTTTGGATTTAATTGTGAGCCAGTTTAATTGGTGCGTGTAAGGAATGATATGTTCATCACGTATAAGATTGAATATGAATCTAATTTTACACATAAATACTTACAAAATAGACTACCATAATGTTGAAATATTGATTTTTATTTTTTTATTTTACAGATAACAACAAACAAGATTAATTAAATTAATTTTCTTGGTTTTTATTATTTAAAATTAACAACAATCGTTGAAAATTAATAACAATAGTCCATTTTTTAGTCATTGTCATAATGAATTTAAAACGCTTCATATAAGCCACTGCCGAGATATCGTGTAGGAGCCGACCTGTCTCCAAATTATGATATTTTGTTCGTGTACTAATTTTTTTTTTAAAAACTGAAAAAAAAAAAACAATTTTTATTTTTGTAATTTAAGACTTAATTTATCATCCCTAACAACTTTGATTAACATATCTTTCATAACAAGCTCACAAGAGATTCCCAAAAATCTCTAGTTTTTTTCAGTCGATGAACTAGACTACAACCTCAAGTGAATTTTACTTGATTCAAGCCAATAAAACTCTTGAAAATTATTTTCTTGGTTCAATAATTTTTCTTTTGATTCAAATTAATTTTTATTTATTTATTTTTTTTTTTTTTTCAGTGTGGATCAAAAAGTTGTAATTAATTGATTCAAGAGCCGACTATTTTGGAGAAGAAAGAAGAAATGTGGAATTCGAATACGTTAAATGGAAAAAATATCAACAGCGATTGCGTGCATCTTAACTCGAGTTTCGTGATCCTCATCGACATATCGAACATATCGAACATATCGAACTGTAAACCCGAGGCCTCTCGACCCGCACGTGTGGTCCGCAAGACAATTCAAAAACCTCCCCGGGCAAATGAAGGTGGAGACGTCGTCTCTGATACTTATTGTTTATTCAACATCATAAGTATAAACAACCACAATAAAAGTAATGAGATCGTTATACCAATTAAGTCCAACATTTTTATGGTGTGTTGGATAAAACACCTTTAACCAACCTTTTTTTGCAGTTATTTACACTCTCAAAAAAATGGATGTCTAATTTCATACACAGTAAAAATCGGGCGATAATTCGGAGTTGATTTATAAATAATGTCATTTTTAAAAGAATTAATGCCATTTTTCTCTCATTTTTTTTTTTTCATTTTATCAAAAATTAATATTGATTACAATTTATTCTTTAAAAACATGAAAAAATTTATACAAGTAATGTGAGGATAAAATTATGTTGTTGAGAGAACCTGTGATTTTCATCAATAAAAAATTTTATTTACATGAATAATAATAATAATAATAATAATAATAATAATAATAATAATAATAATAATAATCTCTGTGGGGCCTCCGGGTGATCGAAACTATTCAATTACCCATCTGCTTTACATGGATGATCTGAAGCTGTATAGCGCTGATAAAGATCATCTACAAGCGGCCCTCAACATCGTAGCAGAGTACACACGAGATGTCGGAATGTCTTTTGGGTTGGACAAGTGTGCGGTCGTACATCTGGCGAGGGGTAAGTGCTCTGATACTGGTGATGATGTCGAGTTAGTGGATGGGAGCGTCTTAAGACAATTCGACGCCGGGGAGTGGTATAGATATCTAGGAATGGAAGAGCACCGCATGCATGCGGTCTCTGAAGTCCGAGCAACTCTCCAGAGCGAGTATGTTAGGAGACTCCGGAAAATTTGGTCCTCCGAACTTTCCGGCAAAAACAAAGTCTCAGCTACTAACATGCTCGCTATCCCAGTCTTACTATACTCTTTCGGTGTCCTGAAATGGGCCCGAAAGGATTTAGGAGATCTCGACATCAAAACCCGTAAGATCATTAATATGAATCGGAGCATGCACCCCAATTCATCAGTCGCCAGATTATACCTCTCCCGGTCCATCGGTGGGAGAGGTTTGCAGAGTTTGGAGCGGCTTCACGACCGTTTGGTCCTGGGTTTAACACACGAAGTTGTCAATTTCACTGCAGACGAGGATGACTTTCTTATTATTATTATTATTATTTTGTTATTAAATGCTCAGGGGGGGTTATCCCCGGAGTCCGATTCTCCGAGGGCCCAGCCTGAGCTCCATCCGTTACTGCTGGACCACTCCGCACAACAAGGCGGTTAGTGATCACAGCAGGCCAAAGTCATTTCCCTTAAGAGACGGAGAGAACCAAGTAAAACAGCCTTCTGCATCCTAACTGCCAAGAACTCAGCTTTTGATGAGCAAGCTGGAACTTTGGCAAGTGAGGATACAAAAGACTGTTTCATCCCTCCTAGGACGCCAACAATCAGGACGACAAGCTTGACACGGTAACCTGGGTAAAGTTTGCCAATTTCAAACAGGAGATCCTGATATATTTGTCTTTTGTGCTCTTCTTTGGCTGAGATGTTGTATTCAGCCGGGGCCGAGAACTCAATGACATAAATGTCACGAGTGGCCTTGTCGAAGAGCACAATATCAGGTTTGTTGTGATCTATCCGCCGGGTTGTTGCAAATGGCATGTTCCAATAAATTTTGCAACTGTCATTCTCAACAACCTGGGGAATATCTCCTGGCAAATAAGGCAGCACTGGTGTTACGTCAATACCGTAGCAATGACGAAGATAGTAGTACAGTACTCTCAGGGCAGCATTGTGACGCTGGATATATGCACCTCTCGCCAGCACTGGACATGCCGACAAAAGGTGCATAAGCGTCTCCGGATGTTGTCTACACCTCCTACAGGACGTGTCCGGAAGCTGCACCTGGAGCACCTTGCTACGGTACTCAAGAGTGTTAATGACACCATCTTGGCAGGCAAATATGAACCCTTCAGTCTCGGACATCAGGCCCGCTGACTTTAAGAAGGAAAACGTCAGCTGGATGGACAAGCCATGATCACGCACGTGTTTAAAGAACACGCTGTGCATGGACTTGTCCATCAGTTCGCCAAGGAGTAGTTTTTCCTCGGCGTTCTTGATGACGCTCTTAAATTCCTCCTTTCGGAGTTCCATAAGAGCGTTTATTTCTCCAAGACCAAGGGTTCTTGCCGCATATATTGCTGCCTTATACAAGAATGACCCCTTATGCGCATTTTCATGTTTATGTACAATTTGCATAAGAAAGTCATCCTCGTCTGCAGTGAAATTGACAACTTCGTGAGTTAAACCCAGGACCAAACGGTCGTGAAGCCGTTCCAAACTCTGCAAACCTCTCCCACCGATGGACCGGGAGAGGTATAATCTGGCGACTGATGAATTGGGGTGCATGCTCCGATTCATATTAATGATCTTACGGGTTTTGATGTCGAGATCTCGTAAATCCTTTCGGGTCCATTTCAGGACACCGAAAGAGTATAGTAAGACTGGGACAGCGAGCATGTTAGTAGCTGAGACTTTGTTTTTGCCGGAAAGTTCGGAGGACCAAATTTTCCGGAGTCTCCTAACATACTCGCTCTGGAGAGTTGTTCGGACTTCAGAGACCGCATGCATGCGGTGCTCTTCCATTCCTAGATATCTATACAACTCCCCGGCGTCTAATTGGCTTAAGACGCTCCCATCCACTAATTCGACATCATCACCAGTATCAGAGCACTTACCCCTCGCCAGATGTACGACCGCACACTTGTCCAACCCAAAAGACATTCCGACATCTCGTGTGTACTCTGCTACGATGTTGAGGGCCGCTTGTAGATGATCTTTATCAGCGCTATACAACTTCAGATCATCCATGTAAAGCAGATGGGTAATCGAATAGTTTCGATCACCCGGAGGCCCCACAGAGTACCCATGAGTTTTACGGAGAACAACAGATATAGGCAGCAGTGAAATGCAAAACAGCAGAGGGCTCAAGGAATCGCCTTGGAAGACCCCTCGTTTGTACTCTACAACTCCGGTTACGTGCAATGCGTTTCCACTTCCAATGTGAAATCGCGTTCGCCAGAGCTGCATTGTACGCCGAATACATTCCACTATTTCCGGATTGACTCCCAGGCATTTGAGTAGATATAAAATCAACTCATGTGGAGTTGAGTCAAATGCCTTGCGATAGTCAATCCAAGCCATTGACAGGTTGCGTTGATAGTAGATCGCATCTTGTAAGACGCATCGATCCACTATCAGGTTCTCCTTGCAACCTGACAGGCCTCTTTACTGCCACGTTGTTCATATATCTGTTGCCATACAGGCTCTATCTGCTGCAAGATACGGTTATTTAAAATTTTTGTAAAAATTTTATAAACCGCATTCAAGCAGGTGATAGGCCTGAAATTCTTAGGGTCAGACAAGTCACCTTTTTTAGGTATCAGTACGGTTCGCCCTTCTACAAGCCAGTCCGGAATCGGATCGTCAGCTCTAATGTATGATGTAAATATGCGGGCCAGATGGAGGTGGGTAGAAGTAAACTTCTTCCACCAAAAGACATTAATGCCGTCTGGTCCCGGGGCAGCCCAATTTTTGCTGCCATTTAGAGCTGAACGAACTTCATCCACACTGACTGCAGGGCTCTCTTCATCAGCATTCTGTCGACGGTGTTCCCGACAGAATACTTTGAAGTCGTGCAGAGCTGGAGTGTTGGCGTTCACGTTTGGTTGATCTCCATACAACTCAGTCCAAAAGCTTCCACCCGCTCAGGTGTTGGATAATTCCCGGTAACATCGGTCTTTGGTGTCAGAAACCGTGAAGGGCTGGATCGAAACAACGAGTTGTCGACCAACCGCTTCAGCCTTTTCTCTAATGACTTTTTAGCAGCCACTAGAGCCCGCAATTTATTAAGACACTCTTCCTTGATGACATGAAGAGTACTCTTGTTCAGTGTGTGATGACGCCACCGAATTATTATTATTATTATTATTATTATTATTATTATTATTATTATTATTATTATTATTATTATTATTATTATTATTATTATTATTATTATTATTATTATTATTATTATTATTATTTGTTATTAATTGCTCAGGGGGGTTTTCCCCGGAGTCCGACTCTCCGAGGGCCCAGCCTGAGCGCCATCCATTACTGCTGCACCACTCCACACAACAAGGCGGTTAGTGAGTGTTATTATTATTATTATTATTATTATTATTATTATTATTATTATTATTATTATTATTATTATTATTATTATTATTATTATTATTATTATTATTATTATTATTATTATTATTATTATTATTATTATTATAATTATGAGGCACATAAAGGTTGACAATTAACAAGAAATTCATTTAATGTCAATATCCCGTGCAAAGAAAATTCTGATTCAAAATGAATTTAAGATTGAAATTCATATTTTGACACAAATATGAATAAGTTTTGAGATCAATCCAAATTTGAAATTGATTTGGAAATAGAAATTAGCATATCTTTAGAAATTTCGATTCTGCTTTAGAATTTTAATAAAAACTTGAAAATATTTAGGATAAATGTTATCTATAAAATATTCTTAAGTCTTTATTAATATTCTAAAGCAGGATCAAAATTTCTACAGACGTGCTAATTTCTATTTACAAATCAATTTCAAATTTGGATTGATATCAAAACCAATTCATATATGTGTCAAAATATGAATTTCAATCTTAAATTCATTTTGAATCAGAATTTTTTTTGCATGGGTATAGTATTTAAATTTTGTTAAATCCAAAGAAATGAGAGTTTCTAAATTAATTTTTAATTATTGATGTAAAAATTTTAAAGCTATTTAATTTTTTTCTTTGAATAAAAATATAGTTCACGGAAAAAGCTTGGAGTTAATTCTCAGCGTTTGAATTTGGGTAGGTGCGCGCGCATGCCGCGCACGCGCAATTCAGCTTTTGACGCCAAGCAATATGGCAGATCAACAAAAATATTACACGGAAAAAACAAGATGACACTGGATATCATCCTAAATTATATTCAGTGATATATGTGGGAAAAAAAATTTTCAGATAATAGCTAGAAGAATCCAGATTATATTGCGTGATATCTGGATTATACCCATTGCAATCTGGATTATACTAGCTATACTATCTGAAATTTTTTTTCACTCAGTATAATCTGGGATGATATCCAGTGTCATCTTGTTCTTCCCGTGTACCTTGCGCAGAAAATTAATTAACATCCGCTGATTTCATTTCAGGAATATGTTCTGATGAACTTGCCAACGTCAATACATCCCTATATTGAGATACTTCTTGTTTTTGGAGAAATCTTTTTAAATAAGTTTTCTTGGAGATATTAAAGAAGCTTGAAATTTTAAGTTCCGCTTTTAACAGGAGCTGTGTTTGGACATTTCCTGGAATATTTTAGGGAGAAAGGATTTATTTGATTTTCATAGAATTTTTTAACAGGAGCTTAATTCATTTATCTTTATTTGATCTAAACTGATCAATATTTGAAACCTTTACCCTATTGTAACTTTTTTTTTGCTTAATGTAAGTTCAAAAAGAGAGCACTTTAAAAGTGTAACAATTATTTAAAACAGAGGTTAAACTTTCGGGTGCATTGGAAAAGAATTGACCTGTTATATCCAAGAGTGGAGCCAGAATCTTTGTGGTGTGAGTTCAGTAGGCGGTATCGTAAATCATGTAACCTAATTCAATAAAGCAAATGGGGCGCCTCCTTTACTACGACAGCAGCAACAAGTTCGAGAAATCCCAAATGTGCAAATGTATGAGTACAACCCAGTACCTCGTACATTTCATAAACGTCCACGTCCTTTGGCTTCTTTTCGTGCCATTTCATTTATATATTTATTTCTTTATCTTCTCTGAGAATAATACATACCCCATTCGCATATCTTTTTTAACTGTTTCTGTTGTGTATCGTCTGAACAAAAAAAAAATTATATTTTACGATTGCTAAAGTAAGAACGTTGTTCCAAATGACAGCGGGAGCCTCGCACCTTTCTGTTACATTTAAATTATTGTAACTTTCAGTATAGGGTTACGTGTTTTATGAATTAAAACAAGTATTGAGCTGCAGATGATTAATTGATCATCAATTACTTTAAAGTATTTTATTTTTTACAATGGTGTGAAAATAAAAGATTTTTAGCTTACTGCAATAAAAATTGAAAATTGTTAGCAATTCATTAAGTTGCTGATTCCAATCCATCTCTAAAAACCCCAAATTTTGTCAGATCTCTAAATTTTGAGATTTTTTAAGGCCATTTTGGCTGCATACAGAAAAACGTACTTAACGTAGATACATTGGGCCTTCAAAAATTTAGAGTTAAAATTGTAGATCAAAAACAGTACAAGATTTCATGTTGAATTTAAAAGCAATACATAAAATTCAAGTACAGATTAACTAGACTAAAAAACAATCAAACTTTTTAGTCATTAGATTAGAAACAGCATAAAATATTCATAGCTGCTTAATTATTTTACTAAAACGTTGTGTAAACTTAAAGCAGATCAAAAATAATTTGAATAGTAGATTAAATACAGAAGAAAATATTTTTAAAAGTCCAAACACAGATCAATAAGTTCAAATGCAGATTATTTTGCTCAAAATCAGTTTTGGATTTAAAAATTTTTCTTCCTTAAGCTGAAACGGTCTAAGTCAACTTATTTATCATTTATCTGATAAATTATTACATTTCTAACATTCTTAAGTTGATATGAGAAAAAAAATGTTTATTTTTACACTTCTTCTGTACACTAGTGACACGTTTTTTTTCTACTTAAATTGTAGAAATATAAATAAAATTGCAAATGCTGTAAGAATTATTATTATTGCCATCAGTTTGCTCAAAACCAAACCTTTTTTTCTACAATAAATGCTTGAAGCAATAAATTTTTTAATTTCATTCCCATTTTAAAATTCTTTTCAAACTCTGTTTCTTGATTGAAACTGAAACAAAAATTAATTCCAATTTTTTTATCGAATTTAAATTGAAAAGGCTACTTGAAATAATTCGAACCAAAAATTAAAGTAATAAATATCCAAAATCAGAAATTTTGTAGATTGGTTTAATGAAAATTACCATAAGTACTAATTTAAACAAATTATCTATTGACTTGGAAAAAAGTGTACCAATTTAAAAAAAAAATTGCAAGATCCATAAATGCTTGCTTAGACTTTAAACATCGATGCCTCTTGATCAATATTTTCCCGAATTCAAAAGACATGAGTTAATTAATCACAAACGCAGATAATCTATGATAATACATATCAGATTAATATATCAAATATACGAAGTAGACGATTGCTGCGATGTATGCTGATGCGTATTATTTAGATTAAAGTAGACAAAAGAAAGCAAAAAAAAACATACATCAACATGTACTTCTAACTTGATAGCACAATCCAGTCAGCAGCAATTTTTCCTTTTTTAATCCTTTCTGGAGAGTAAGGTTCAGTATCTTGACTGGTCAAGCAGTAGGAGTACCAGCAGGAGATGCAGCCAGCCAGGTAGTCTGCATCAGGTATGTACAGTACTTGTGGAGACTGGTTGTATTTACGAACAGGGTCGTAGCCAGAAGTTGATCCACGGTTATGGGTATACCGCGCTCTTGTTCTTCCGATTCTCCACCGATAACGCACACAAACGTTCTCCAACGCTCCTTATGACTCTGACTATAATATCTTTTATCCAACTGCGAAACTCTCTTCGTTTGTTTATTTTTTTCTTTTTGACCATTGCACATACAAGACAAAAATACACTTTTGCCGGAATTGTTTTTCGATGTTTTTGCCCACCGCTCGCCATGATTGCGGCTTGTTGTGTTGGGATGACCTAGAGACCATGAAATTCTTCAGCCGTCTTTTTTTTTATTGTCAGAAAGCGATCTGAGGGTCATGGCAGGTAAAATGAAAAATATTTCAGTAGTTTCTGGTTGCTGGTTAATGTATCTACATTAAGATGATGCTGTCCTACTGAAAGTTTTATATTTTTTCTGTTCCAAGATAAAGTTTTTATGGAGATTAAGATGATGATGAGTCTGTGGCATATAAATAGTCTCTTAAAACTGGAACTAAGTTTCTCGAAGACTTTTTGAGGATGGTCCATAATTAAGAGATATCTTAAGTGTCTTGCAAAAACACTGAGACAGAGACCAATAGATGTTAACGAACTGTTTAAATGCTGTATTATCTCTTAATTAGTCCAGTTTGTTGTTTGTTACATTTCCTTTTGAGATATCGTTAATATGGACGCGTGTTTCATACTCGCGGTTATTTCTCGTTTTACAGAGATTCTTCTTTATCATTATTGCTGCTTAATGACAATTTATACAGGCTTGGAGGATTTCTTGTAAGTGATTGCTTAACGAGTTCAATTTTATAACGGATTAAAATTTCATAGACAAAAGTAAAATTATAGATTTATAAATGTTACGAAATAAGAAAATTTTATGATTTTTGACTCAGTTTGTTGAATTAGGTTAAAAAATACATTTTATTCAAAAGTTTGTATGTGATATTATCTGATATTATCCGCACGCACAAAAACAACCACATCGAAATCAACTGATTTTGTTAAAGTATATCGTTATCATAAAATGCTGAAAATCGTTAAATTCACTATAGAACTATCGCAATTAAAAAAAATTAGGAAAACAGTTGGTCCTAAAGGCCATCCCTGCAACTTCCCGATAATTCCCTACCTAAACGCTTAAAATGGCACTCATGACGTTTTTGAGCTCTTCGAGCTCAAAAATAAATTTAATGTATTATTTTGAGCTTTCCGAGCTCAAAGAGATAGCTCTTTGAGCTCAAAAGTCTGATAGAAGTTTAAGAAGGAACGCTACTGTGACGATAAAAAAAGAGGTGATTTTTGGGAATTTTTTTGACAGGGAAAATAAAGAAATTTGGGGATCGGATTTCTTTTATACTATTAAGAGTACATGAAAGATTATTGCCCGAAATTTTTATTGAAAAATATTTAATTATTACAAAGTTATTAACAATCTCGTAGAGCACGAGAAAAAAATACTCCCTCCATGGTTGCTTCGATAACTCAAAAACTAATCAACTGAAAATAAAAACTCAAATTGCTTTTTAATCAATAAAGATGTAGTTATCGTCGCACGAACGGAATTTTAAAAATTTTTATTTAAAAAAAAAATGGCGACTGATTGAAAATTTTCTCATCATTCTTACTGTTTTTTTTTTGTTTTAACCCGGCTGAAAAAATTTTTAAAATAAAAATTTTCTAAATTCCGTATGTGCGACGATAACTACATCCTTACTAATTGTTTAATTATCAGCTAAATTCATAAGTTATAATTTTTTAACCAATTTACTCAAATTGAATATTTTCTAAAATATTCTTTTGCCTTCAAAATAAATGTAAAGTTAAAAACATCTTTATTTTCTCCTATGAGTTTTGGATACCTGCATGCGGGTCGCTAGACTCAAGTACCTACTTTTATGACTCTCTGGCCGTTGAGATCGTACAAATGCAACCTCTTGTTCTCTTCGTAACCCGACCGCTCATCTGGTTCACATTCGAATATTTTCCGTTGCGACTTTCCCTTTTTTTATATATGTAATATTTTTGTCAACGTACTTTTCTTAATAATATTTCTCGGAACTATCCCACCAATAATAAAATGAAAAGAGTCTCCGTACTCTTGTGTACACACTATACGTCCAAAAGCGTCAGTCCGAAAGGATCTTTCCTAGCGACAGCTACGTCAATTCCCACCAAGCTCGCAATCCGAAAGTCAACCATAGCAACTCTTAATCAATCAATAAAAGGTTCACACACCAGTTTCCTTTATCGTTCAAATCGTCAAGTGGTTTTGTGTAAGTTCAAACGTGCCAATAACATTCTCGATCTGCAAGCTGACCAAAAGAGATACAATTGTCCATCCATACAACCCGACTAGCAGCCAACGAGCCTACCAGCTTCCAGAAATATCATCCGGCTCTCATCAATCTTTCATCAAGGAGCAGTTTCGCTAAACGTAATTTGGTATAGTATTTTTATTGCATAAAAATACTGAAAGATACGCACTCAATTCATTTATTCATTATTCTGAAATGCACGCTATCTCTTTCAAAATCATTGTTTATCTGTAAATTTATCGTTCAGATAACTCTCGAACATCCTGAACCGCTTACGGAACAATGTATTCAATTATCTATGCACGAGTTATCTGGAAGGTTTCGTTCAGCAGCCCTCGCTCTGACTGAACCGCCTCTGGAACGCTATTCCTCACTTCCCGAGTCCGCATTGATGATCCGGAAGGTTTTCGTTCAGCAGTCTCCACTCTGACTGAACCACCTTTGGAGCAATGCTTCGTACATATAATACCGAGTTATCTGGAAGGTTTTCGTTCAGCAGCCCTCGCTCTGACTGAACCGCCTCTGGAACGCTATTCCTTACTTTCTGAGTCCGCATTGATGATCTGGAAGGTTTTCGTTCAGCAGCCTCCGCTCTGACTGAACCGCCTCTGGAGCAATGCTTCGTACCTACTCTTCAGGACGGAACTGGAAGGTTTTCGTTCAGCAGCCCTCGCTCTGACTGAACCGCCTCTGGAAAGTCCACCTAAACACTACCTGGCCTTTTGGGTTCCTCTGCCTTACAACCAGAGGAACCTCGAGAACTGCTAACTTACTTCTCTCCATATTATACAGTCCACTGGATTCTTATCTCTACTCTTCAAGATAATTCATGCAAATCAATTACAATGTGAGATTCGATTCCTAGGAAATTATTGAACGAGCATTAGGGTGGGTCAAAAAAATCGAATAATTTATTTTTGATTTTATACTCTGAAAAATAGGTTCGTAGACACCTAAAAAGAATTCTCTCCAAGTATAAGCTCTTAATTATAACGGGAAGGTCCTCCGCTTTGCGGGTTTCTATTTTTTTCGAATAATCAGATAAAAAAATTTATATCTCGCTTCCAACTGCTTGGAAAAATATTCCGTGGCATAGATTTTGTGAGAAATTGAATGCTTTACAAAAAAGGTCTCTTATGACTTTTTCAAAAACTCAACCGATTAAAAGATATTCATAGTTGAAGTTTGGCTATTTTAAGGAAAATATTCGTTTTTATTATGAATTTTATAAGTCGATGAAAAAAATTATTTCGGATTGCGGAACTCATGATTTTGTAGGAAATTTACTGCTCTACAAAAATGGTCTCTTATGATTTTTGATTAAGTGAAGCCGTTACGAGATATTCATCGTCAAACATTAACGAATATCAATATTTCCAGTTTTTGATCAATAATTCGATAAATTTTAATTTAAACTATGAGTTTCAGGAAAATTTACATAAATTTGAGTTTCGATCGATAAAGAAATGTTATAAACAATTTTTTTAATATTGTTTTCAGTCTTGAGCTTGTTTGATTGCATTAAAACAAGAAATTAGAGCATTTTTTTCGACATATAGCCAATGATTAGTTTAATTTGAAGTGAATGACATATTTCTTTGTCAAATTTAATATGAAAAGTATTGAATCAAGTGAGAAACAACCAGTATTTAACTTTTTTATAGATAAATTTTTTATTGAATTATCAATTGCAATATAATTGTCTATATTTTTAACATAACAGTACGCTATTACTATAAATAATTTCTTTTATTACAATTTGGGAATGTTTTTGATGTTCTTTGACAACTTGCAATAAGTACTGGAATTGTTCTTCATTTTTGTCAAGCATTGATTATATTCACTGACTAATGCAACAGCTCGCTCTGCTGAATCATTGACAACTTTTAGTTGTTGAAAGTATTCTTTATTTTCGAGATAACTCTCATTAGTAGGCCATAATTCAACATCGACATCAAGAAAGTCATACGGTAGATCGAAGATTTTGAAAAGATTTAATGACTTTTTAGACACAAAGTCACTCAGAGTTCTCTGCGCCAATGAATTCAAATCTTTTTTAGCAATTACAAATCTTTTAGCTTTAGAATCTGTACCTTCACGAGTATTAACAGCTTCAACAATACTTTTTTTTACTTCTAATGGAACGCCATCGTCAAACAGTGATAAAATGGCAATCCAAATTCCTTTATTTTCCCTGTCAAAAAAATTCCCAAAAATCACCTCTTTTTTTTATCATCACAGTGGTATTCCTCCTTCATAAAACACTATTCTTTTAATTTTCAAATTGCAATTACTTTTGAATAAATAAACCGATTTCCATGTGGTTAGCAGCATTCTACTCGGTCTTTTTGAACCCTACATGATTAATTTCTAAGCACAAATTGATTAGACTGAAAAATTACGTTTTAATTCGAAAAAATCGCTTTTTTCGATTTTTTTCGTCAATAATATTTCACAAACGATGAGGCTATTTTTATAATTAAAGAAAATTACAAGAGTAAATTTTCAAGTAACGAATTAGATTTTATTGAAAATCCTCTAATGTCATAGTACAGTAATTTCGAAAACAGTTTATGAGCATAGATTGACAAAGATTGTTTCATGAGATGTCATGAATTTTTATCCTGATCTATATTTATCTATAGTACCAGTCATCGTGTGGATCTTCAGCTGTCTTTAGAGGTGACTTGAATGTCTCTTCATTATCAACGTAGTAAGCGTATGTTGGAGAAAGATGTTTAAAGGCCAAAATTCCGCGTAACCCGGCAAACTCTTGTAGAACAATCCAAGTCCACCTAGGGGTGTCACTGCTGGAAGCCCATGTTTCGACCCATATGGAGTCATGTCGAAATATGGCACTACTGCTTCATTATTATACTCGTCAGAATATTTGGAGAGAGTCAAATTGATGTAATTTTCTCCTGCTTTACTCATTTCGTAAGTTTGACTCATCTTTTTTGGTGGCCTTTCAAGAAAATCAATGTTTATGCCTTTCCTGTCAAACAAAATCAAAAATATTATAAAATATATGCAACCTTGCCATTACTATGTAACTGCAGTGACTTTTAAACTATGAATAAATCAAATTTTGCTTTATTAAATAGTGACTTTTGTTAAAATGTATTGTACTTTTTTAACTGTTGATGTTTTTAAAGATATAAGCACATCCCGATGTTACACTCATGAAGAGCTTTCATTTGAGTACATTAATTTTTCATATAAATACACTAGTCACAAAAATTAAGGGATATAAAAAAAATTCCAAATTTTTTGGTGATTTTCAGCGAGCTGTAACTCCGAGGAAAATGATCGCACAGAAAAAAAAAAAAGCAAATTGTAGCTCCAAGTATCTAGTTTTTAGATATGATCATGAAAATTTTTTGTCATCGTCAGGTCTGGAGAAATCCTAAGAAAACTACTGAAAAAAATTTTTCGAAATTTTTTTCGTCTTAAAAAAGGTCTACGGGCTTCAAAAAAATTTTTTCGATTGTTTCGTTTAAAAGCTCTTTTAGTAAATTTAATACCCTTTAATTTGACGTAGCCAAAAGCCTGTACGATAATTTGCCGCGGAGTTATCGTCAATCAAAGCAAAAAGTTTTTTTGACTTTGGAAATCAATAACTCTGGAAATAATGACCGTATAGGAAATCGAAGGAGGGTTTTGAAAACTACACAATATTCTCTATAAGAGAACGTAAACCGCTTTTGAAGAAAAAATTTTTTTGAATTGAAAACTCGGACTGAAAAAAGACAAAAATTCGCATAATTAAGGATATTTGGATAACTTGGTATAACTTTGGATAAAATGGATGAACGAAGGATATCGTTGGTAATTTTTAACTTCAAAGTGTCCCCTAAAATCCCTAAGAAATTCAAAGCGCTGCGATTTTTTGTTCATAGTGCCCAGAAGCTTCAAATTCTGTGTTTTCGCAAAAATCACCATTATGAGCAATTTTGTGATTTTTATTCATTTTTCCATTGAAAAAAATTTTTTTCAAAATTCTTTATTTTTCGATCAAAGAGATTGATTTTTCAAGAAATTTGAAAAAAAAAAATTTCAATTTTTTCGAAAATTTTTTCGAAATTTTCTCAATTTTTTCAACTGTTGTTTTACCGCCGGCATTAGCGTTACCCAAAGCGTACCACGTGGAGGTTGCTCGGTCGGATTTACGCTTCTCACACACACACACACACACACACGTGTGTGTGTGTGTGTCTTTGTCTGCGTGTTTGTCTGTTTGCAGCTGCCGAATGACCTCTGTACGCACGGCAGTAACTGCTCAGTACCGTGTATTGCCACCTCTGTTCCGAATCACAGCTCGTAAACGCTCTTGCATGTTGATGCATCGTCGAATATCACGTTGCGAAATTCCTTGCCAACAACGTAACAACGCTTGAGTCAACTGATGAAGATTGTGCAGTTGCGGATAGTCTCGCCGCAATCGACGCCCAAGCATGTCCCAAACATGCTCAATTGGGTTCAAATCAGGACTCATCGCTGGATGATTAAGCGTTGTTACGTTGTTGGCGCGGAGAAAAGTTCGCGTACGAACTGCAGTGTGAGGACGAGCATTATCCTGCATCAAAATGAACCGTCTTGCCCCCATGCGTGTGCGCATAGGCAGGACGTGTGGCTCCAGAATTTCGTCGACGTACCTATCGGCAGTCAACGTCTCACGAACGATGACCAACGGGGTTCTGGTATTGAAGGACACGCCTGCCCACACCATGACTGATCCACCATTGAAAGCTGTAACTGGTCTCGTAAAACCATCCCGATCTCGTTCTCCACGACGGCGCCAAACGAGAGATCGTCTATCGCTGCCATGAAGACAAAATCGAGATTCGTCAGTCCATAATACACTGGTCCACTGTCTACGACCCCAATGGTGATGATCATGAGCATAGGCCAATCGGGCTCGGCGATGTCGTGGAGTGAGCATAGGCATGCGATTTGCGCGTCTAGCGCGTAGTCCTTGCTCTCGAAAGCGATTTCGAACCGTCGATGCCGATATGTGTTGTTGGGGAGGACGTTGTCGACGATTGCGAAATTGATGAGCGATCGTGTGGGCATGCGCAGTAGGGTTTCGACGAGCTTCTCGAATGATAGCTCGATCATCACGCTCGGTAGTGATTCGTAGTCTACCTTGACCCGGACGACGATCGTAACTTTGAGTCGCGTTAAATCGGGCATAGGTCCGACTGATAACGGACTGGCTCACTCCCATAGAAGCTGCTACTTCTACCTGAATGTAGCCCTCTTGAAGGAGGGTAACAATGCGAGCCACATCTGTGGCAGCTAAATGTCGACGAGGCATATCAAAAGGTGCTTATCAAAGAAAAACTTACATAAAATTCACGTAAGGAATTTAGGCTAAAAAGAAAACGTAAAATTCAAGTTTTGTGTGAGGAAAAGCCGAACTCCGCGGGGGGTATATCAATTTGTTTTTATTGAATTTTTAAAATGAGATTTAAAACTAAGGCAGTTGTAGCGGACAGAAAAAATTGAGTTAATTTTTTTTGACAATAGTGAAGCATTCTGAAGACGATAAAAAAAAAAAAATTTCGAAAAAATTTTCGAAAAAATTGAAAATTTTTTTTTTTTTTTCAAATTTCTTGAAAAATCAATCTCTTTGATCGAAAAATAAAGAATTTTGAAAAAAAAATTTTTTCAATGGAAAAATGAATAAAAATCACAAAATTGCTCATAATGGTGATTTTTGCGAAAACACAGAATTTGAAGCTTCTGGGCACTATGAACAAAAAATCGCAGCGCTTTGAATTTCTTAGGGATTTTAGGGGACACTTTGAAGTTAAAAATTACCAACGATATCCTTCGTTCATCCATTTTATCCAAAGTTATACCAAGTTATCCAAATATCCTTAATTATGCGAATTTTTGTCTTTTTTCAGTCCGAGTTTTCAATTCAAAAAAATTTTTTCTTCAAAAGCGGTTTACGTTCTCTTATAGAGAATATTGTGTAGTTTTCAAAACCCTCCTTCGATTTCCTATACGGTCATTATTTCCAGAGTTATTGATTTCCAAAGTCAAAAAAAACTTTTTTGCTTTGATTGACGATAACTCCGCGGCAAATTATCGTACAGGCTTTTTGGCTACGTCAAATTAAAGGGTATTAAATTTACTAAAAGAGCTTTTAAACGAAACAATCGAAAAAATTTTTTTGAAGCCCGTAGACCTTTTTTAAGACGAAAAAAAATTTCGAAAAATTTTTTTTCAGTAGTTTTCTTAGGATTTCTCCAGACCTGACGATGACAAAAAATTTTCATGGTCATATCTAAAAACTAGACACTTGGAGCTACAATTTGCTTTTTTTTTTTTTTCTGTGCGATCATTTTCCTCGGAGTTACAGCTCGCTGAAAATCACCAAAAAATTTGGAATTTTTTTTATATCCCTTAATTTTTGTGACTAGTGTATATGAAAAATTGTTGTGGGTACTCAAATGAGAGGTCTCGATGAGTGTAATGTCGGGATAAGCTTATATCTTTAAAAATGTCAATAGTTCACGAGATACAAGGTCATTTCTGAATTATGTATCTAGAGATAGAGCATTTTCGAATACAGCTTAAACATTTATCATCATAGATTGACTATGGGTAAGAATGATATACAACCATGAAAAGGCACAACTCCAGGTCAAGACTTTTCCAACGATACCAAATTTAACCATAAAAACCCATTTTATCATATAAATACACTAGCCACAAAATTTTAATTATTCTCCTGATAATATAGATAATAAATAACCCACAGTAGTCTTACCTTGGCATTCCAGATTTCGGAGCCGAGTATAAATTATCAGCACCAAATGTGTTTCCATGATTGTAATTATTGATTTTATTTCCTTTGACCACCAACGAAATAAAATGATCATCAACTACTTTGAATCCAGCTCCTGTGACTAATACGCCATTAGGAACCATAACATCGTCAAGATTGAATAATTTTAACTTGGAACTCAGCACAACATATTCTCGAGGTTTGATCTCTGAGAAGCGTTCATTGTCTTCAGTCCATCTTAAAGTATATGGATCAATTGTACCGTTCTTGATTATACCACATCGAAGCTTGATGTGGATCTTATGATCTTGTTCATGGAATCGAGCATCCGTCACAACTCTGAAAACAATTAACTATAAGCTTTTCATAATATTGGAGAAAAAAGATCAGATCTGATACATCTGTCAGATAAAAGTTAAAACTCTTTTAAAAACTTTGTATATTACTCATTTTTGCTGGTGTCACATGATTGTACTCTTATATTCAAATTGTACTATTATCAGATTGTACTATTATACTCAAATCAGTATCCGAATCTTGATCGAATTCACAAATCCCACCGAAGTAATTCGTTGTTCCAGGCCTACACCTTCTTGATTCCCAAACTCGAGGCAAAGGGCTCTTGAATTCTTTGTACTCTACAGAGTAAGGGTTGGCCAGAGTAGGACTAAATGGCTAAAAATTTGGATATGACTTTAACGCAATTAACCTTGAACGGTTGAAAGTGATGAACAATAGAGTTGCATGTTTTGATTTTCACTCGATTTAAACCGGTAACTAAGTTGTAAACATTGGTAAACAAATTAATATTTATTTATTCGATATTGTACTGACCAGTTTCTGGTTAAAGTCTAGTTGAACTGGCTTAGTTACTGGCCAAAACCCTATTTCATTTCTACTAGTGAAGGCGTCTAAGAGATAAGAGAACCAAAAACCAAATACTTACAGCTGTACACACTTGAGTTGTTGTGTCAGGATCATTTTCAAATTGAGCTTTATATTCGGCCCAACCATAAGGGCAATCGTATTCTTTCGATTTGGCAACAGCTTCAGGATCGTTGACATGATTCCCCCAGTAATTTTGGATTTGCTGCACCGACACGTAATTCTTAACACGGATGAAGTTTTCTCCTAATTCATTCATAACAAAAAAGCTATAAATTATTTTGGTGATTTCAGTGTTTGAGTATGAAAAGTCAAACTGGCACGAAACAAAAACAGTAGGAAAATAAATATACCCTCTTTCCACTCCTGCGGGTCACAAGCGAATGATCCTTTGTAATTACTGTTTTTGAGTGAATCAAAATCCCTTAGAGCGTGCTTAGTTACAGACTCTATAGTCTCTTTGAAGATTTGGAAAGTAAGTGTTTGTTGATCATGGAAAAATGCTAAAAATCAAAATAATGTTCTTTAGATCTGAGAATAGTAGAGTTATTTGGGTTAAGTGTTCGCACTTAAGCATCAAAATTACCGTCAAAATTAAACGATAAGTATGAAAGAATAATGTGTCTCTGATAAAATATTTATTTAGGTAATAATTAAGTTAAAAAGTACTATCTGAAACGATAATATTATAGAAAAAACGGATTATTCCGAATGATTCAAAATGTGCACACTTACTTCGTATAGCAGCTAAATGTGCGCAATCGTATGGGGTAAATTTGCACAACTGAGAGAAGTTCGTAAATTATTGATGCTTTAAGCAAACTGATTTTAATAATACTTACATACTTTCATTGAGACGTAAGACAAGTTTAAATGTTATGCTAAATAAAAAGCTCAAATACATTGTTGACAGAAAAAATTAGGAAAACGGTTGACCCTGAAGGCCATCCCTTCAAATTTTAGCTAATTATGACGTTTTAGAGCCCGAGTCGAAATTTAAAAGCTACATTGGTCCTCTTAGTCCGAAATAAAACCGATTTAGAGTCCAGTTACACCACTAGCTCCTACATTGCACCCCGGAATCCGAGTTTTTGGTGATAGGTACCAATTTGAACCCCTAAGTCCGATAATATTAAAATTCAGTCCTACTATTGCCCGCTTAAACCCCGTAATAAATTTAATGCAAGTAATAACTACTCAGATAAATTTTATATCTAACTAGTTGGATATGAAAAAAATTAAAGAAAAAAATTTTTTTTTAAACAAAAAATAACAGGCAGGTATCATTGATAAATTTTTTTTCAATTATTTAATAAAAATAAAATTATTTAAAAATTTTTCTTAATAATTTATCGAAAAATAATGAAGATTGATATAACAGATAATCAATAATTTTTATGACAAATAAATTATCGAAAAAAATTGACACGCTTAAAAAAATTTTAAATGTAATTTTTCAAAAATAATTAAAATAAAAAAATTTAATGAAACTTTTTCGAATAAATATTAACTAGTATATTTTTATATAAATTGTAAGAGTGGATTCGCTACTTAATTTTTAATTAATTTACAAATAGTTTTTATGTATATTAAAGTATAAATTTTTTTTACTTACATTTTATATCCAATTAATTATAAATAATTTTATTTCGTGGAAAATCGATTATAAAAAATTGCATTTTTTAATTAAAATAAAATTACTTAAAAATTATTATTCATGAGACATTGAAAAATTATGAAAATTAATTTAGCAGATATTTAATAATTTTTCTGACAAATAAACTGTCGAAAAAAATTGACAAGTTTGAAAAAATTTTAAATGTAATTTTTCAAAAACAATTATAATAATAAAATATGATGAAACTTTTTTTTTTTAATAAATATTGACAGGTATATTTTTTATGTAAATTATGAGAGTGGATTGCTACTGAGTCGTTACTTAATTTACAAATAGTTTTTATATTTATTGAACTACATATTTTTTATACATAAATTTATTTTTTACAAAAATGCAATTATAAGTGTTACAAAAATATTAGTTATCCCATATAAATGTTATTGCTACTCTCGTTCGTGACTATTTATGGGCATTGCAACATAATTTTGATCCTGAATTTGTATGTAAAAGCAAGGTGTGATTAGTGACTCAACGGTAATGACCTTCACATTATCAGTTTCTTGGCGTTTCAGTAAAAATGATCTACTGTCATATACAAAGTGATCACCATTAGCAATAAGTGCGTCAGTACACATAATTTCCCGAATAATTGCAAAATGATGTTTATCACATTGACAAACATTTTGAAAGCAAATACAATGTGACCATAATATAAAACAATAAATCAATCCCCATCGGAGTTGGTTATTTTCAGAATATTGAACCACAGACGATAATGTTTGCAAATTATCTTTATACATGTCAGATACATATAATTTTTTATGCTTCATAAGTCTAAAATACTGTTTAACTGAAATATTATCAATTAATAATCTGCTTTGGTGCAATGCATGCATAACAATTAATGGTAGCTCATCAACCATGAGATTTTTATAATTGCCAACAGTATAACAATGGTCAGATATTTGATCAATAATTTTGACTTGTAATTTTTTTTCGGAACAAAAATTGCGTACTTTTTCATTTTGAGATTGATCGGTAAGCCTAGTCATAGTTAAAAATTGACTTTGAGATCTTGCTAATTGGGTGTCAATATGCCAGGTACCATGAAATAACTTTAGTATTTGGCCATTTAAATCTTCGGATTCATAGCAGGTGTGGGCCCACAAGGGTCCTAAATTTTTCACTGAGTCTGGTAAATGTATCAATAGGTGGATATTTATAGAACAGTATCATAATCCATATAGCTGCTCGAAATCGCGAACAAAGCAATTTAATAAGTCACGGGCTACTTCAATCATATCGTAATTAATAACATCACAGCTTAAAATATACAACCCAATAATTAGTTTTAACAAATGTTGAAAGTAATCAATGCGCATGATACCTTCAAATATAGGTATCGCATAATAAAAGCAAAATATTTTCAACTCAGATGCTTTCCAGTGTTTTAAGTCAGTAATTGTTCGAGGTAGCCGATGGATGAACTTAGGTGATTTAATACCTATTAATCGATTATCAATTTGATCGATGACGGCACGTAATGAAAATGCATTATCACTATAATTAGAATCAAATAATAAGCTAAGAATTTTTTAACCACGCCACCATCACAGCAATGCATACGGTCTATAGCTGTGCCTCTGATAAAATCCGGCATAATTAAAAACAAAGCTGAATTGCCCTTAACTCCCATTACCGGTTGATCTGGCGTTGCGAGGTTACTGTGTGCCACTGTTTGTAATGATGTTCTTAGTTGTATTTGAGGCTCATTTGGATAGACATGAACGTGCCCACCGGCATCTGTACGCAATGACTGACCTCTTAATAAACAAGAAGTACAGCCAAAATCAGCATTGTATAGCATAAAATTGAAGCAATCGCTCTTCGCCGGCTGATCACAAACACCCATCAATACTACTCCTCTTACGATTATTTGACGGTTTCCAGGAAGACAAATTTCAACTCCTTCAGCTATACTTTGTAATTCTTCTCGAAATTGGTATATAAAGTTGTTCATGTATGGTTTTTTATCATCAAACTAGTAGCCCAGGAGCAGCGTATTTTGTCTTTTTTTACGCTCATTGAAAGGCAGTTCATTAATAGTAAGGTAAAAAGGCCATATACTGATATGAGATGATTTGTATACGGGCACACCATCAGTATACCAACTGAAAGATATATGATGAGGATTTGATAAAAAACCATTATTAAACCATTCTCTGTAAAGTTCACCATCGTAAACATCAGAGATAACACCAGGAAAAGGGATTGGTCTTCTAAACCTCCATTGAAGTTTCTCATATAAATTTTGTCTTCTATACATTTCTTTCAATTGACTCAGTATCGGTAATTGGACGAAGTATGAATTCTTTTTTTCTCCAACGGTTATTGGAGCACCATTAAATAGAGGCTGATTTTGATTGATGTTATTGTCGTTGTTGTTATTTTGCTGGTTTACATTATTGTTTCCATACTCAGGCTGTTCATTAACATGATCATATGCTTGATTTTCATCGTCATTATCATTATCACTATTATCATCACTATGAACAGAGGGTTGGAAGACATCATCATCATCATCATCATCATCATTTGAACTTTCGTCATGACCATCAAATTCGTTTTCCAAGGCTCTCATCTCTTCATGTCGAAAAATAACTTCATCAGCATTTCTGAAAAGATAAAATTTCAATTATAGAAGTTAATTAAAATTATTTTCATATGATATACCATTAGTCTATAAAATGTAAACTTTTTTTGCCGTACGAAAATTTATATCTGATTATTAATGTACTGTGAGCTTCGAATAAAAATATACTCATTAAAAAAATTAACACGTGGGGGTTTTTTTGTAACATTGAAACACATAATTTAATATTAAGTACAATTATTTATATAGTGATAGAAGAATTTGTTTCTATTTAATAAGCTTTATTAACTGTTAATAAATATTTATTGATGGTTAAAGAATATTTGATAACTTTTGACAATCATTTATTTAAAATAAAAAAACAAAAATGGCAGTATTCTTTCCACACTTTTTATAACCTGGAACTTTTTATAGCTGGAATACAAGATAATTATTCGAATTGATCAATTCATTAAATAAATCAACGTTTATAATAATTTAAAATATAAAAGATAATTTTTAGATGTTATAGAATTTGGTATTTCACAATAAATGTTTTTATAATATAATATAAAAGATGTCAATGTAATATAAAACATTAAAAAATATTCATTAAAATTTTATAAATTAAATAATTGTCTTCAAATTAATTAAATTATTAATAGTTCATAAATCCTATTATCTCTCTATTCACTTAAATAAGAATAAATTACTAAGCAATAAATAGTTATAGTTTTCCACAAATAACATAAAAAACGTGGGTGTACTTCAAACGATTTCCTCACATTTAATGGACAAAAAATTTTTAATTGCTTTAGTAATAGGTTTATAAATTTATCAGTTATAAATTAATTTTACTCACAGAGGGTTTAAAAGTGCAGCTGGAAATAGAACCTCTTGGTTCCTGTTAAGTATAATCAGACGTTCAGCATTCTGGTCCACATCATCAACATTTTGATTCTGATCCACATTATCAATATTTTGATTTATATTAACATCATCAACATATTCACGTAGACGATTAAATCTATTTCGAAATTGTCTAATACCAATATCATCAATAGATTTATAAGCCATCACTACTCCTTGTCCACCAAGTTATTTTCAAACAAAATATTTTTTAGTACTATATATTATAGCACAACACTCAGAATTTTTATTTTCAGTAAACACCGAACGACTTAATTCTGGTACATTCACTTTACAGTAAATGTCAATGAATCACATAATAAATTATTATTATCAGCTACGAAACAAAAATATATAGCAGTATCTTAACCTTAGTTTTAAAAATTATTTTCGCCAAAAATTTTTTTAAATGTGTTTAGTTGTAAGTAATATATATTCTATTTTTAAAAATTAAAAAGTTTTTCACATGAGTAATTATAATTGTTGTGTTAGATTTTTTAATCTTATTAATTTATAATTGTATATAATATTTATGATAGAATAGAGAGTTACGGTTGAAAGACTTGTCGTACTATATTTTATATGAAGTTTAATTTCCACTGTGATAGGCAGTTTTAATCGTAATAGTTTTTATTGGCCACATAGTAGCGGCATATTCAAAAATAAAGATGGGGTTATTCTTTAACCAATCAAATATTTCTATGCTTGGAGGTGATTTCGCGCAACATTCTATACAAACAGGCCTTTAAGTCATTTCTGAGCAACGTAGTGCACTAATGTGAGTACGACTTTACCGCCACTATTCCAAGCCATCCACCATCTTGTTAACTCCATTCTTATTGTTTTGGGTTATCTTCTATTGGAATTGAAAAATTATTATTATTCGTACGAATTAATATTTAATCCACAATGTCATCCAGTAGAAAACGAAAACACGCCTTGATTTGGTGGATGAAATGTAAAAAAACTAACGTCGTTGAATTATCATTGATTCCAAAAAAATTTCAACAAGTGAATGCCATAACCGTGCTAGACTGGATTGATGCTGACACAAAAAGAAAAGAAAAGTACGAAATAAAAGTGTTAAAAATAGGATGTAAGTACGATTTATAATTATATTTTGATAATTAATGTTTAATTTACTTGTGAGAATTACATAGGTGATATAACCTATCATTCACTAAATGATGCTATAACGTTAAAATTAGCAGTCTCTGAAAAACTTTAAGAATTTTTTATAACAAACAATTTTTTTGCAAAAAATAATTTTAAAAAATCGTCAAATCTTTTTTTTTCCTTTTTTGCCAAAATTTATTTCTTAAAAAAATAATTAAAATTTAATAAATATTTGCTCAATGAATTTCTATAAAGATGCTCTAGACTTTCATATTGTGAAGCTAGTTGATAAAATATTTGTTTTTCAAGTCCACAAGCATAACTGAAATTAGTCCTTTCGCCACAATAGAGGTCTGTATTCAAAATTTCAAAATATATGTCGAAGGAAAGTTAAGGCTTTCCTGTACGTATTTTGATATGAGGAATTCAAATCTGAAATTTATTTTTATCGAGCATGGTCGAGTTAATTGTTATTAACAATTTAAATGTTTAAACCGCGATATCTCCTAAATGAAAATAGTTAACAATTTTTTTTTTTCACTATTGGATTCCTTATAAAATACTGAACAAAAAATATCTAAGTCATTTTTTTTTATCTCTAATAGTTCAAAAGATATTTAAATATTTTATGTAACAAGCTTAGTCAGAGCGAGAAATACGTGAGTTGCGCGCGTCGCTTCTCATGTACATGCACGCACACATTCACTTACTCACGCTGTCTCTTACTAGCGCGCTTTTAAAAAGACTGCACTCTTTCGTCTCACTCCGTCCTTGTTTATCACTCACAAAAGTTGATTGCTGGTCCTTATTTTTTTTTAACGTTTAACTAAAATAATGTGAGACTGTGATATTATAAATAAATAATTAATTAATTTTTTTGATTAATGTTTATTGACATTTGTTAATATTAATGAAAAGATTCTGTGATAAATAAAAACAAGGGGTTAGATTTTAGTTAATTCTTAGAAATTCAAAAAATAAATTTTTAATCTTTATGACCATGGGGATTTTGGCACGAATTGTTAGTAGAACATTTACAAAATGAAGTACACTTTAAATACTTTTGTATACATCTGCAACTTTTCGTACTACATTTAATACAGCTGCATGCTGGTACTAGATCATCAATAGAGGGGAACAAATTTTGAATTTTTTCGGGCAAATCTCGTTTTTTATAATTTCATAGCCAAAATCAGTAAAATTCAAGTGCACCTGATAAAAATAATTGAGTAGATTTAGTTGTTTATAAGTTATATACCAAGCACGAAGAATGTGTAATCTTATTGATGCACTTGTTGCTGGTAAATTTTGTATACTAAAACTAGATCCATGATGATATTCCCAATATCTTAATTCATTAAAATTTTGACAGGAACAACTTTTTTTAATAATTTAACTAGATAATTTTCAGCGAGTACAAATGATTTCTCCATCTCCGCGCCTGTAGGATCTAAGTAAAAAACGTATTTTTTAAATTTACATGTCATAAAAGATAAATTACCTGAAGTTTATGAATTTGTACCTTTTCCGAAGATTGATAGGTATTCCATGGGATTATTGTTGATAGCTGCTTGCTTTGTACCAATTCTACTCGTATAGAGGGATCCTGTTAAATTATGTACTGCTACAATTGTTAACAACAGTTCTGGCGGAAGTTTTTCAGCCAAGATGTGGATTCCAATTACTTTTTTTTTATAACCGCATGTATATTCATACCATAATTCCTAATAAATATTATGAAAATATTAATACAAAATTTTATAATTTGCGAATGCGCAAGCAAAGAGATAAGATCATCATGTTGGTCAGATTACTGAAAAACCAACAAATGTAAGGCAATTTTATTTTGAATAATCTGTCCACCATAAATATCATTTATTAAACTTTTATTATAACTTACTTTAAGTCCCTGTGTAGCCCAAGTTTTCCAATTCTGTAATAAAAGAGCTACGCAGTCGGAATCCTCATCAATAATTTTGATTTGTTTATGCCCTTCATTCACAGCATGATTTGTATGAATTATCATCCGTTCATGAACTTCATCAACAAATTTATTTAGCATTTTAATACTTGCTTTAACTCTTGTAACGTTTGATGTTTCACATTCGTTATTTTTTCCGTTGATGATAATCTCTGTGTTTCCTGGAAAATAGCTGAAAATTTTTCATTATAAAGTTAAATAAGTAGTTTTGAACTAGCATGCAATTTTTTTCAGAACACCAAAATTTTTTGTCTTGGCTCGGTAGTTCAGTGTCATCGGTAATATCATTAAGCACAATTGCTTCACTTGAATTTCTGAAAAGAAGAAAACAAAAATTTGAATTAGCAAAAAAGAAAACTTTACAAATTAAATCGTCTGTGGAATTGAACATATGGTTAATAAATTGTATTATCTTTACTTCAAACATGAGTTTTTCAATCTTGGTATCTTCAATGAAAATGTTTCCATGATTAAATCCACCCGTAGAACTCTGTTCCTTACCATCCCAGTTATCACTTTAATAAAATGTAGAGCCAATTCTTTGAATGTTCTTTTAGGTAATAATTTCCATTTTATTTGTTGACAAATATTTAAAATATTAACAATTAAAAGTGAATATTGCGCTGTTCCTGCATGTTTATATCCTGCTTTTAAAACCAATGCATCAATCAAGGCAAATTTATTTTTATCAAATGCTATTGTACCATCATTTTCATAAAGAGGATTCGAATTCGTTAATTCATAAGATAATAAAACATTTAGATCGTAATTTCGCTCCCTTGCTAATTCAATGATTCTTTGTGATGCTTGTAAATTTATAGTTGACGATTCTTTTTTATCGGTACATTTTTTTTTGTATTTATTAAAGCTAAATTAGTTTTTTTCAACGGATCTAACAAATTCTTCTTTTTTTCAGCATAAATACGTTCTTCACAAAAACTCTTGTAAAGATTACAACCAGTCTCAAATAAATTTGTAATAGCTATAGCGTTTTCACTTGAAAACAGTTCTCGAGTTGTGATATTCATTAAATCGTTTGCTTCAGGAGCAAAAGGATTCACTTTGCTTTCTAAAAATGACGTCATCTTCTCTACTAATAGCTCATTCTGTTTGGTTATTGATTGAGATCTTTCATAATGTGTTTGTAATTCATAGTTATCGTCATGAATGTCCGTAATGATCCTTAATAAATTGTCTATCGATAATTGCTCATGATAGACTAAATTCCACCTTGTAACATAATCTTTCTTCTTTTCTGATCCAATGACACCAGCATCACTTTTAGAAGAACGATTAATTGTACATTCGAGCCCTTGGTCAGGAGAAATTGACGTAAACGGAGTGTTAGTTTGTTTCAGTGTAAATTTCCCATTCTTAAAAGCCTGATAAATATCCGGATAGATGTGAGGTAGAGCGTCAAAATCTTGTACACACAAAGGAAACCATCGAGCATAATTTGTACGATCTAAGGAGAAAAAAATTGGTAAAATCTGTTTAGCTGATTCTACGTATAAATCCCAATTGCCAGTCCTATCACTTTTAATTAAATTTTTTACGAGTTGAATCATTATTAGTCCGTTATTCCAGTAATGAAATATTCTGGATTCGATACATCTACGTTTTATAAATTCTTTAAAGTCGACTTTTAGTTTATTAAATTTTTGCTCTAAATCTGAGTGTTGAATCTTAGCTGTATCGTACGATTCGTCTAATATCATTTCTTTCAGCAATTGATACGAAAATAATTCATTTTCATAATAAGTAGAAGAATTTTCATTGAAAAAAGCTTCTAACTGCAGTCTTCGCAAAGCTTCACCAAGTAAAGTGAACCCTTTCAATGATCTAGCATAATTTGTCCCCAAAAGTACTTGTTCCGCTGTTGCAGGTCCAAATGCGCCAGTTTCAATGAGTAAGTTTTCGATACCACTATCTTTAAAATACTTACCAATCGCAGTAAGCGCACATTTAACTAAATGAAAATTTCCCATTAATATACAGAGGTTTTTAAACTTATCTGGACAACGTAATTTGATGTCTTTAGCAACTCTATATACATCTTGATCGCAAAAAACTGGAAAGGAATGTTGATGCAACTGTTCTAAAATATTATTAAAATTTTGCATTGCTGTATATACAGTTGCATAATCCTTCACGGGGTAAGGTAGAATTGGTAAGAAACCCACTGCATCTACAGGTCGTTCATCTTTACTTACCATAGAGTGAAACGCAGACCAAGTAGGTATTTCCTGAACTTCATTATTTTTAGAAACAGATTCAGGAATTTGCGATAAATTCATGCGACAAATTGACCATGCCAAATCATCAGTACACAAATCATAATAAATTTCAGGTTTCAGATTAGATGTATTATATTGCACCGGGAAATCATTCGGTAAAATTAAAGAATCTGTAGAATTTTGAAACTCTTGTAATTGTTGACATGGTAACAACTTATTAAATGTCCTGTCTCGTGGTGAGACAGTAGTTTGGGAAATTTTTGGCTTCTTATGAGTACTTGATTTTTCCTGAAAAGAACTGCAACAGTGTCGTGTGTACTATCTAATCCTGAAAGTGTTGTTGCATTATTATCAAAATTATCAAAAGCACCAATGGTAAATTTAGTAACGTCAAAATGAGCAGGCATAGGCACATTTTTATCGGATTTTGAAGCTGTAAAATTAGCAAGTCTCGTTTGAAATCGTTGTAATTCGTCATATCCTATACTCATACCAAGACGATTAAGTTTTTTAATTAAAGAAGCACTTTTACAAGTAGACTGTACACTGGACCCAATCATCATTTGCAGAGGCGTTTTCTTCTTGCCATCATTAAAAATAAAGAACATCATGTTGAATAAACTTTTAATTCGCAAGATTTTGCCAGTTTCTTTATTGTCCTGCGATAACTCATCATCATCTTCTTCAGGCTCTATTGCTAGAGAATCATTATCAAAATTATCTCTGTCTACACTATACAATTCTGAAAAAAAAGTTAACAGTGGCTCAGGAATTTTGTTTTTTTCCCATGAATCTTTTAAATCTATTGCATCACAAAACCGGTCATTTAAATCGAAGTCAAAATTTTTAAAGTATTTTTAATAATGTTAGCACTTTCTTTCATTAAATTCCTAGACTTTTCTGTGTGGAGTTTTTGAACCAGATCGCTAACTGTTATTGAACTACCAAATATCAGTGATGGTTTATTACATTCATTTGGGACTGAGATTTTAATTTTTTCTTGATAATGTCTGGTTATGTAATTTTTAATGTCCCGGTTTTGTATATTCACATTTGGGTTGAGAGCATTCATTTGATCTCGTAATTTGCTTAATGTAAACAATTTTCCTGCGTCTAAGTCATTAGCAATAGAATCAATAATAATTTGAATAGCTTCCTTTTTATCAAAAACAAAACTTTCAGTGCTTTGATCAATGACAGAGTCGGAATCATCAGCTAAGCTAGATTGACAGGTATCATAAATTTCGTTGCTAGGTCTAAATCCATTATTACTATCATCATCATCACCATGATCATCAGCTTGAGAAGATTCATGAGTGACGTGAGCTCTTTTGCTTACCTGAGAATAATTTATTGCACGATCATACTTCATTGAATAGTTTCGCATACAATTACTATGGTAGTAAATACCAGCATTTTGTATTTTTTGAACTGTATCCAGATGAGCTGTACGAATATAAATATCATCGCGAAAAAATAGACAAATTTTTAAAAAACTTGCAATGGATTTTTCTTCAGTTAGCCGACTTTTTTTTTCATTTTTTTTATAAGACTTTTTATTGCAAATTACACACACGGAGGAAGTGTTATTAACAATATCAAGTTCGCTATTTTCCATTGTTTTAAAACTATACAATAATTTATAATGACATAACTACACTTTATTGAAAAATCACATAACTTTTATAAATATATATACATTATTTACATTTCTAAAATATGAATTTAATTATTTATCAATACTTATTTACTAAATAAGCAATAATGCGATTAAAAATAGCATGCACTACAAGAGAATAAAAACTGGAACCATGAAGCGTTCAACATACAATAATGGAAAACAATAAGTTGAACAGCGATTTTCATTTCCGAATTCGCGCTCGAGAATCGCGTATAAAAAAAAAAGAGCGGTCGACATTTTTGTGAGTGATAAACAAAGACGGAGTGAGACGAGGAGTGCCGTCTTCTTTGTTAAAAGCGCGCCAGCAAGAGGCAGCGTGAGTAGGTGAATGTATGCGTGCATGTACGTGAGAAGCGACGCGCGCAACTCACGTATTTCTCGCTCTGACTAAGCTTTTTACACAAAATATTTAAATATCTTTTGAACTATTAGAGATAAAAAAATGACTTAGATATTTTTGTTCAGTATTTTATAAGGAATCCAATAGTGAAAAAAAAAATTGTTAACTATTTCCATTTAGGAGATATCGCGGTTTAAACATTTAAATTGTTAATAACAATTAACTCGACCATGCTCGATAAAAATAAATTTCAGATTTGAATTCCTCATATCAAAATACGTACAGGAAAGCCTTAACTTTCCTTCGACATATATTTTGAAATTTTGAATATAGACCTCTGTTGTGGCGAAAGGACTAAATTAGACATTACACGTTTTAGAACAAATTAAAAAGTCATTATTAAAAAATTGTAAGAAAACTTTTCCAAGTCAAAGCAAAATAATAATTTTCAATGTAGCTTCCTGAATAATACTGAGGTTACCAAACATCTATCAATTTTCTTAACTTCTATACATCCTAAATTATAATAAAATATATTTATGACACTGAAGTTAAGAGACGTCTTAAAATTTTTGATTTTTTTTTTAATAAAATTATAACTAAAAAGATATTTCTAAAAAATTATACTTATCGGTTTTCAAGTTTTTTACGAGTGTATTTTTATTTCAAATTAATTAATTAAATTTTTTTAATAAAAATTTCAAAAATTTTGATAAATCAGCTAACTTCATTTTCATATATATTTTAATAAAAATTCCACGTGTCGATATTAAAAAAAAATTTTTTTAATTAGTTCTTATTTTAGATTATTGTTTACTTCACTACCATATCTTTCAAAATAGTTTTTAGTATTAATGTTATTGATAAATGAATTCTCACAATGAAATTCTTGGTTTTTTTTTTTTTTTTTTTTTTAATGTTACAATTATGTATTTTTTTTTTTTTTTTTTTTTAAGGATAATTGACAATCAGTAAATAATTTTAAAATAAACGATTTGATTCGAATAACATTAATTACTTTTAATTTTACAGATAAAGAAGATTTAGATAACGAGATAGTAACATCTGAAGGAGAACTCCATGATCGCAGTAAGAAAATATTTTCTTCTGAAGTCATAAATAATAAAGGAAATGCAACAAAAGAAACAAGTTATTAGCTAACTTGAAAAGTAGTCAAAAAGGAAAGTTGATATAAAGATTGGAAATAATCAGCCAATTTTTCAAAATGCTTCAATAGTTCCACCACAAAACTCACAACTATTAACCTTAAACCCAAATTTACAATGCATACAACCACAATACCTTCCGTGGTTCCATCAGAATATGCAAGCAAGTCTATCAAATTTTTATCAAAGTTCATCAGCACTTCAACACCCTCCTACGGGACAGTTTTCTCCAGTAATGACAAATCATTCTTCTTCACTAAGTCAAAATCAACGTCCGGAGTCAAAATCCTCTTTGCTTATGAGTCAAATGGTACCTACTATAAATATGAAGTCTCCTGATATTTGTAAACCAGCATCATCTACTATTACTTCGGGTTCCGAGTATATTCAGGATAAATCACCTTCAAAAAAGCCAGCTAATAATTTAGATAATGAAAAAAATGATCCTCGTCAAACGAGTGAAGATGAATTAGATAACGATCTTCAAGTTGAAGACTCTGATGGCGATGACGGTGGTATTCTGTCGAGGATCGAATTTGGAGGTGGTAAAAATATTAGTTGCAGCACTGCAATATTTTTTGTTATCCAAATATTAGTTTAGTGACTAAATTTAAAATTAAAACTCAACATTTAATGACTTCTTTAATTTTTTTTTCGTAAACTCTTGAGAAATGCTAAAAAAAATTTTAATCACTATAAAAAAAATAGATAATTATTTTTTTCTTCGTTTTTTAAATTTATTATAATAAAGATTCATTGATAAACTTCAAGTGAATTATAAAATTATAGATTCTAGCTTTACTTAATAAAGTGAATAAATAATAGAACTATTAAAGTTTGTAATAATATTTTTTAGTGACTTTACGAGATATTCATTTTCAAGAACAGTTGTTAAAGGCTATGAAACACAAGTATGCGGATCAAGTAAAAATGAATGCTAAGTCAAGCAATATAATCCCGGTAATTTAAATAATTCCAGTAATAATATTGGTGATTAACAAGGTTGAATATATTCATTAGAATTTAAATAAATACCGATTTTTATTTTTCAGATTGCGGAATGCTACCATGATAAAGGAAATGATAAAGTAACACTGTTTGATTTTTTCATTAACTTTAATGCTTACACACTTAACGTTAAAATTATTAATTATAGATTGAATTGTCTCCGAACGCGGGGATTTATTTATCTCAAGTACGTGCATCTCTTATTGAAGCAGAAGCAATAAGAAAAAATAATTGGAAAATTATTGTAAAAGAGACACTTCTCGAAATTTACGGTTCCAGTATTGTTAACTACAGTGCGAAAGGTCAACGAGGTGAACGCCCGGCTATAGATTCGGATGTGTTTAAAGGATTGTTTGGTATATGAACAAAAATTAAATTGTTTTGCATTTTATTGTGTATAATATTTACTTTACTTTAAATGATTATTTTTTTAAGAATGGGTAAACCGTAAATTCGACAATAAAATTTCAACTAAGTTATTTACAAAAGCTGTAAATAAAGTCAGTGAAAATAAAAGAAAATATAAAAACAGTAAATTATCCAATAGTAAAACTACATCCGTAAAAAAAAATAATTCATCAGGAAATAAGTCTCTTACGACTACGTCACACGATAATCAAGGTAATTTATTTTCAAAACTAATTTTGTATTATATTTTTTTTGTTTATGACCGATGAATTATAATTTATTTGATTTTTCTATTTTAGGAAAAGTATCGGAAAAAAAATCTGTATGTGCAAATGAAGATACAGAAGACGAGTTTCGGAGCGGAAACATCTCCGTATCACCGATTGAAACACCAGCAGCTAACTTAACATGGCCTACTAACGTTGAGCGAATACTTGAAACACCAGCAGCTGCTTTTAATTCAATGCCAACGTCGACTCAATTTGTTTCACCCACAGCCGTAGAAAAATCTTTTAATTATAGTAACAAAAATGTCCATTTTCATCAAAATTCTTTAATTGCATCATCAATATTTCCTGGTGAAGTAAATGATCCAAATTCATATATACCGGCATACTATCCTACAAACGATTACCATAATAACAGAATGGACACTGATGAAAACGAACATAGTTGTGAATCCGGTAAATCTGATACATGTTAAAACAAATTTTTTTTTTGATAAATTATAAAATTTATTCATTATCAGAATTTTATATTGAATTAACTCTTGTTACAGAATCGAGCATAAAAAGTGACGATGAAAAAAATTTCATGCCTTTATAAGTTACCGGTCACGGTCATTAACAAAACCAGAGAATAGTCTTCTTTTTACAGTCATTATTTAATAATGAAATTATGTTTTACATTTATAAGATATTAACAAAATGACTAGCATGCGATGAGTCAAACTTTTATTAAAAATAACTTTATCCAAATTAATAAATAAAAAATATAAAAATCTTTATTTCATTTAATATAAAGCAAACGAACCTTGTAATCAAATTCTGATACAGTGAATTGCACGTTGATAATCAACGACAATTACAATACAATAACAGTAATAGTAATAGTAATAGCAATGTTAATAGTAGTAGTAATAATAATTGCAACAATAATGATAATAATAATCTTAATATTAATAATAAATAATAATTTTGAAGAAAATTTAATTTTCATAAAAAATTGTACTCTTAAAATGAAGAATATTACATATTATTATAATATATAATATTCTTATAATATTTTTAAATTATAAGAATACTCTTATAATAAAACAATATATTATTATAATATTTTTATAATAATATATTATAATTATTATTATATATTATAATATTATATAAAATTATTGTAATAACAATAATATTATTTAATAAAAAATATTATTATTATTATTATTATTATTATTATTATTATTATTATCATAAAGTAGGGTACCAGGGTTTAATTTCGGGCCTAATTTTTATTTTTATCAGCCCCGATTTTAGACCTACTAGTGTCAAAAAAGGAAATTTCGGCCACTACAAGGTCTAAAGTCGGAGTTAATTTAACATGCAATTAGAACCGACTTTGAGCCCATAGGTCCGCGTGGAATCCTACTTGTGGAGGTTCTATATCGGCGTTAAATTTCGACTCGGGAGCTCTTCGAACTCAAAATTACAATTCTCGTGTTTTTTTTAGCTCTCCAAGCTCAAAAGTCTGATGGAAGTTTGATAAAACACTATTTTTTTACTTTTCAAACCTCAATAACTTTTGAATGAAAGAACTGATTTTCACGCGGTTGGCGGTATTTCATGCAGTTTTTTAAACCTCATAAAAATTTTTCAAGTTTAAATTGATTGAACTAGGAATTTCGGAGTAATTCCGAAAAACAACTTTTTTTGTTTTCTTTCGTTCACGATATTTCTCGAACGAATCAACCGATTTTGACCAGCTAAGCGGCGATCGATGTTATTTTTTGGTGTTAAAAACTAATTAGTTTTTGGGATCAATCGGTGAAGCCGTTTAAGAGTTATTCCAAAAAAACCCCATTTAAAAAAAATTTTTTTCTTAGTTTTCTTGAGATTTCTCAAAATCTATCGGTCCGAATCGGTTCAAATTCACAGGAAATCTCAGTTTGAGGGAACTCAGTAATCAGAAAAGCTTCCTGTGACCTTAAAACGTCGAGAATTGATAAAAACTCAATTTTTTCAAAACGAAATAATACCAACAACTTCCCGATTTTTGAAAATTTTCGATTTTCTTAGCAGTGTGAAAATCTTTGCCAACACAGCAAATTTTACCTTTACAGCGCCAAATTCTTACTATTTTGTTTTTTAAGTAAACGAAAGATACCGAAAGGGTTTTTCGAGCAAAAGCTAATTTTCCATCAATAAACCTTTAATTGGCCTACTCATATCACAAATTTCCACTCTCTCTATTTAGAAATACAGGGGTTGCGCACACTTATCCATTATGCATAACTACCTCACATGAGTCTATAAGAAATGAAAATGATTCAAGAAAGACACAACGATGCTTACGAAAATCATCCGATATCCGTTTCCAGTAGTCGTAAGTCATCAAAATTATAGCGTAACCTCGGGTAAAAACTTTTATAACATGTGCGTAGAAAATGTGAAGGTGGTCCAGAGGAGAAGCACTCTCACATTAAAATTGGTAGCCATTCTAAAATAATAATCTTGATTATAATTTACTACTTTTGGAGAAAACTGATTAAATTTGATAATATCTTAACAGATCAAATCTGACAAACTTTGATCAAACACAATAAAAAAATCAAAATTTTCTTAAAATTACAACATATGTAAGATTGTATATGATAGATAAATTTCCAAAGAATTCTATCTTATTATCATACCTTAGGGTCGTAGTATTTACTCATTGCTGCAAAAATGCTTGATTTAGATCTTGGCGACTCCTTAACAGCAGACAACATTTCAGACAATGCTGTATCTAACACACCATTGTCAAAGACTTTCTTAAATTGGTCGTTCAAATTGTGCGACTTGTACCCCCTTGCGACTTTCAAATCATTCTGAAATCAGTCTGAAAAAATTCGGCTACAGCGAAAGGTGTTACTCTCTCTATAGCGCCCATTCTCTTATCAATCTCTTTCAGGACCAATGTCTGCAATTCTTGGGCAAGAGATTCTTCGACTTTAAGAGGTTTAACTTTTAAAAGAAGACAATGAATAAGGGGTATTACTTTACTGCTAGTGCAGTACTTGTCACCTGATACTTCCTTAGTTGCAGCTTCAATCGGTCGCAGGATTTGTAAAACCGAAGAAAGAACAGATAATTCTGACGCAGTTAGCATCGGTGGTGCATTTTTATGAAGAATTATTATATTATTGACGACGGTGCGAAGCTCCAAAAATCGCTCGATCATGTAATAAGTACTGTTCCATCTCGTTGGGACCTCTTGAATTAATTTTGTTTCTTTCTCGGTTGCTTTACGTAGCTCATTGTTTACATTGCTTTGTTTGAACCAAGTCACTATTTCTTTTAGTTTGGTTATCAAGTTTCGCAGACCAGCACACTGCTGTATAGCATTTTGTGCAACCAAATTCAACGTGTGTGCAAAACATGGTATATGCTTTTTTCCAAAAGCTAAATCAACAGCTTTTACCATGTTAGCTGCGTTGTCTGTGACTACAGCTGAAACTTTGTCATTATCTATATTCCATTCAGCACAAGTTTTCAACAGCATGTCAGATATGTGTTCTGAAGTATGACGATCGTTTGACTCGTAAACTCCAAGAGTTATTGCAAAAATATCATTAGATTCACCAAAGTGGGCTGTTATTCCTAAAAACTTCTCATACTCATTGTTTCAGACCACATGTCAGTAGTAAGAGTAACATGTACAATATTTGCCAACTTAGCTTTGAAGACTGTTGATAATGCTGCGTATTTATCATCGACACATCGTGTCAACGTTGTTTTACTAGGAAGTTTATAATGTGGCGCAAGAACTTTAATCAAACTGGCAAAGCCTTCATTTTCAACAATTGTGAATGGTTGGTTATCTTTACATATCATATATATTAGGGCGTTGTTTATTCTTAACGTTTTATCGCCTCTCTCTGAAAAAGCGTATATATCTTGAAAACTTGTCACAATAGATTTCTGACGTTTTGGAGCTGGAGGAATAGAAACACATACATCGTCTTTTAAAGAGTCACATTTTTTTTCAGCATTACTAGTCAGTTCTATTGTCATTATGCCAGCGGAGCTTGTTGATGGGAGTGGATCAGAGATATTAGGATCTAATGATAAGTGTGTATTTTTCTTAACGGTGTTGCTCTGAATATCATTTTTTTTCGAACATTCATTACTGAACTCTTGATAAGCAGCCTTATGTATATTTTTTAAATGACCAATTAAATTCGTTGTGTTGCCACAAGATTTTATAAATTTTTGACAGAGTCTACATTTTGCAGAGTTTTTATTTTCTTCAGTTTTATCAAAGAACCTCCATACATCATCGCTCTTCTTAGACGGTGCCATCGTACTTGTTGTCAGACTGAAACAAAAATAGTGCATTCAATCAAAAGTTCAAAATCTATAATTAGTAGTTAAAATCGATAAATTCGTCAATCGATAATGTTACATCACTACAAAAGTCAAACACACAACAAATAAATTAAATACTAAATGATTCAGATTAATAAGATGATGAATACATTTATTGATTTCATCAAATAATTGTCTAATAAATGAATATCGACGTGAATACAATTTAGAGAATAAGTTTGTTTAGTAAACTGTAACTTAAGATGTAGGTTATTTAATAATTAATGTTCGTATTACAGGTAATATAATTTACTAATCTAATAATTACTATTTAATGTGTCATACAGTGAATTTCAAATTTTAGTATTTGTTGACATGTTAATAACTCCAACATTGTTGAAAACTTTACTTACCTCAGTCCAACTAATCGAATATGTGAAGTAAACACAAATATGAGATGAGATTTTATTATCAGTAATAAATAACAGTATATTTATATAAAAACCACTTCAATTTCATCAATCCACAACAGCAAATGTAAAACGTAATGCAATTAACACCATTCAATATTCTTTATTGCAATATTTTTAAACCTATACAAAAGCGCCAGCCGACATTACGTGACACGACCGACATTGACATAAATGTAACAGTTTTATTTTAAATGTCATTATAGACACTACCATGGAGTATATATACATAGACACTACCATAGAATAATACCAAAAGGAAGACACTACTCACTGCACTCGTACGCAGTGTTGCCAACATTTTTAAAATAAAAGTGGGGCTGTCGGTAAGAGTAAAATTTTAGTGGTCAGACTTGGAAATTTTAATTGGTTGATTCGATGTTTTAACACTAAAAACATCGATACATCGAGTATATCAATAGATTTTCAAAACATCGAATCCATTCGATGTATCGAATTGTAAACATCGATGTTGTCAATACATCGATATATATCGAATATCCCTACCTTGATGTAACTAATAATACCCCATTGATTTAACGTTGACAAGATGGTTGCTGTTTGATTTTCTGCCGATCCACTATTCATTTTTGGAACTCCAAGTAACTGCTCAGTACCAAAAGCAGTCAAAATAATCGGTAATCGATCCACAAATTTCGATTCAGAAATGTCATTCAGTATTTTCCCATCCCAATGCACGACATATTTATCATGAGCTTTGAAGTTATCTTTTAGTCCTATAGCAATGTCTTTTCGTAAGAGTATGCCAGTTCGTTGAATTGTTCGATAACTAAGAGTTGTATCTTCTACATTAACACCAACACTTGATAGAACTGGAGCAATAATGAACATCGCATTTCTACTACTAACATTAGCTCTGTCGAGTGCTGAGATAAGCTCTGGAGTTAGAATATTTATTTTTGCTCGTGTTATCGGTATTTGAGGCACATACTCTAAATCTGAACCGAAATTTGTAGCTTGACTTAATGTAAGGGTTGAAGATGACTCTGATTCCTCACTTCGAACAATCTCATGGCTGGTTGAGGGTTGATTCAAATCTAAAATAAGCGTTGTTATTTAATTAATGAAAGCAAAAATATGGAACTCATTTATTTTGACATCAAATAAGGAACACAAAGAGTTTTTTATTTATCATCTACGAACATATTGACATTTATGATATAATTAATTAGAAAAACAATAATATACTTTATTATTCATAATTTATAATCAATTTAATTTATTTTCAATTCTGATTAAAATTTATAATAATTAAATGTTGTAAATACTCACGACTTTCATCTACTTCCATCGTATTCATAGTACTGTTTAATTTATTTGGGTTATTTGATAGAATTTCTTTCCGGGTATCACTTTTTTGATTTGAATGTAGTTCACGAATATCATTATCAAGCAGTTTTATTGATTTATGATCTACAATATCAAATAATGCTTTAATTTCATTCTGAAATATTATTACATTATTGTTTTGGGTTGATGATTTTTTTCGCACAAAAGATTTTTGCAATTTCAACCATCGGTTATGATAGCGAAGAATTTTTTGTATTACATTAGTTGATCCACTAGTCGGAATCTGGTTGTTTTTCCATAGTTCAATAACTTGATCAGTTGCGCTTTTAGCACTTTGTTTGATAGAACATTTTAACACTTTGAGCTGATAAAAAAAAACACTCATAAACTCTTTCACTGTTGGCAACTTACGTTCTGAAATTTTTTGCATGGGTTTTCCGATCAAATGAATTTCCTTATCCATATTTTGGATAAATATATAAATTTATGTAGTGACCGCAAAGTTTGTAAATATTTAATCGTTTTATCACATATACAAGATCATACCTTGTGGAAACACTAGAAATGCTGTAGAAAATGTAAACAAATAAAAACAATATAACTATAAAGAAAAATGTAGGTGGCGCTAGTTCACAAGGGAAACAGAGTAAATAGAATACAAAACAAAAATTCTCTACAGAAGAAATTTTCCCAAGGACAATATACAGCTGTAGTGGAAAAATTTTTTAAGACGTTTTGAAGACGTTATAAAAAAACAACATGATCGTCATTTCTAATGATGAAAAATAAAAAGTTTGGAATTATTGAATAAAAATTTTGAAAACAAAATTCAAATAATACTTACATTAAAGACAAAAAATGAAATTTTCTCAAAACTGATAGATTAAATTGAAATTTTTCGATTATTTAATCAAAAACTCTTAAAATCGATATATATGAAAGTTTGATGATGAATATCTTTTGAACGATTAATTTAATCGCCAAAACATAAGATACCATTTTTATAGAGCAGTTAATTTGCTACAAAAATTTCTATTGCCGATGAGGAATTAATGATGAGGAATGAATTTTTTTCTATTGGACTGAGAAAAAAATGAAAAACTGCGACGCGGAGGATCTTCCTATTAAAATTAAGAGTTCATATTTGGTGAGAATTTTTTTAAGGTGCCTAGTAAGCCATTTTTCCGTATTAATTGTAAAAAAAAAAATAGTTGATTTTTTTGACCCACCCTAATGATTATACATGAGGTTTGGAATGATCAAACATATATGATCAAAACATCTTGCGATAATACTCTTGGGACCTTAAAAAGTTTTTTTTTTAGACTGGCAATACGATTGTTTTGACACTGACATACAGCCTGTCAATAATTACCGAAAAATTTATTGGACAGTGACTATTTTCTAATTTTTTTTAATAATGACATAATTTTTTTGTAATTTTATTGTACTTTGCGAATTTTATCAAATTTAATAAGTTCTTAAACTTTACAAAAATCTATTGAATTCCGGAATTTGATGAAATTGCAAAAATTTTTATAAAAACCAGTACTTTCTGTTGTTAAAAGTCTAATAAATTTATGTCTTTCAATATTAATGCTGGTGACTTGGACGAGTGAGCAGCGTTCCAGACGGCTTCCAGCTAAAAAGATTTGAGTTCGAGCCCTCCATACGCCTGCGATTTTTTTATTTAATATTGTCATGAATTGATTATCCTAATATTGTAACGAACCATTACCGTACTATTCCATTTCTCTATGTATTTATGAAATGAATTTGTTATTCTCGAAAGCATTTTTTTATCAGACATATATGAGTAAAAATAATTACATATGATCATATATAATAATGCATAAGTAAATCTGATTATATATGATTAGACGTGGCCAATATATATATATATATATATATATATATATATATATATATATATATATATATATATATATAGAATAAACTGAAAACGTCCTTGAAAAATGTTTGAACAGTTCTTCTTATCAAATAGAAGAATCAGGCTAAGGTTGCATGAAAATATTTTGGTAATGATTTGTTGATTTGTTTTGACTTCTTTAGATATATGTTAACTTCGATCGAGCATTAAACTTCTTAATTGTAATAACTATCAAAATTATTTTATTGATAGATCTTAGTACGACATTTACATTCAAAACATGATCGTCAATCTCCAATTCGTTACGCAAATAGCATTATTTGTACAACAATAAGAAAAATAAATCAGTTTTACTTAAACGACTCTTGCACTTGTTCAATCAGATTAATCACACAGTGAAAATTTTGCGTCATTGCGTAAAAAAATATTATGTTAAATATTTAACACTTCTGCGTAAGTAAGATCACGTCAAAAATAAACAAGTAATAAATAAACGTGTAGTAAGTTGAACTACACCTGTTGTAGTTTTCTTTACAATTTATTTTCCATGAAGGTAAATATTTTAGTAAATTTATTGTTTATGCAGGGAAAAGATTTGTACAATTTTTTTCAGCTTTTTCAGAAATCAATTTTTTTTTTAACTTCCCGTTGAACAAATTAAAAATTTTCAGAAATTAGGAAGTTATTGGTTTCACCCCGTTTTACAAAAATCGAGTTTTTATCCGATCTTGACGTTTTGAGATGATAGAAAGCTTCTCTGACTATTCCCGTGGTGATGTAACCGTGTGTGTGTGGCCGTATGTAAACCTCTCATAACTTTGAAACTGCTCGACTAATTTTATCGCGGTTAGTACCATTCGAAGGAGCTTTACTAAACTAAAATTTTGAATAAAATTTGGACCGATTTGAACCGGTAGATTTTGAGAAATCTCAAAATACTAAAAACAAAATTTTTTTTGTGGTTTTTTTTATATAACTTTTGAACGGCTTTACCGATCAATTTCAAAAATTGAACAGCTCTTAACATAAAAAAACCACGTCGATCGCCGCCAAGCCGGTCAAAATCAGTTGATTCATTCGAGAGATGTCGTGAACGAAACAAAACCGAAAAAATTGTTTTTTCGGAATCACTCTGAAATTCCTCGTTCGATTAATTAAAATTTGAACATTTTTTATAAGGCTTAAAAATCTATGTTGAATGCCGCCAACCGCGTGAAAATCGGTCAGTTCATTCAAAAGTTATTGCGGTTTGAAAATTCAAAAAATAGTATTCTATGAAACTTCTGTTAGACTTCTGAGCTCAAAGAACTTAAAAGCATAAAAAAACCATCTCTTTGAGCTCGGACAGCTCAAAATAACCCATAAATTGTATTTTTGAGTTCAAATAGCTCAAAAACATCATAAGTGCAATTTTAAACGACTAGGTGTGGGATTAGTGGGAAGTTGCAGAGATGGCCTTCAAGGTCAACCGTTTTCCTAATTTTTTTGAGATGTCTTAGGAAATTTGAATTAAAAATATCTCTCTTTAAATATAGATGTAGAACAAAAACGATCAATGAATAGTAATTTTCAGAGCAATATTTTCGTGACAATAAGAATTATTGTAAAGATGAATTCATATACACCTTGGTTATGCTCGGTTTAATTCGATCCACGATCACGCCTTATTGCTAACCCACCGATGATCTACATTTACAGAGCTAAGTTAGCCTGATAATTTTATATTATTGCTATCTCCATCGATCTTCTCCATCTCGCAGTCATTGCAATTCGTTGCAGAGCAAGCCGTAGTTTCTGGCGTACGAACCTCGATACTTTGATACAGAAAATCCATCGATCGTCTAGACGATTGACTACAACAAATCGATCGATGCCCAGGGGCGGACATTGTCAGGATCTCCGTTATATAGACCAGACGTTACGATAATTACGATCAAAACTATAACTAAGGATAAGGATCCGATGCCTGAATACCTGTAAACCTCGGCTCACACTACGACAATATCTATAATTATTATCTGTTTATAAAGATTGAAAGCTAAGTCACTGAATATAGAAGAAGAGACCTTTAGTGTTACCTGTGAAAAAATTTTCTTATGTAGCTTGATGTGGTCATATGTGTCTTCATATACATGACAAAAAAAGCTAGACCATTTTACGATGAGATGTTTTTCTGGAAATAAAGAATTAAGAAGATTCCATTCGACTGAAATACGTATATATTTGTAGAACACAAGTGCGAAGTGAGAGTGGAAGCGTTGGCGAGTGGAAATAGTATTGCAGGTTATTTTAAAATACATAAAAATATCTTCTTGTTATGTTATAGATATATACATAGATATTGAACAGAAATAACATAATGGCATGTGTGTTCTGTTATCGTTACTCGAAAACACCTACGCTTGCACCACACTCTTTCTATATATGCAGGTGTGTGTTTTTAGGTTGATTTTTTATCCGAAGAAATGAATCGTATAAAAAAATTCTAATCTTTATTTTTTGTAGTATTGTTTGTAGTCGATTGTTGTCGTAAAATATAAGGTAAAAAAGAATAAAAAAAAAAAAAAAAAAAAAAAAAAAACGATATTTCGATATGAGCTTAAAATTTGCGGCGGGAAAGTTCGAAACGGACGTAATTTCAACATTCGAGACGTAGCTGAGGACGAAAATTTGTGCTCGTTTTCGAACATTCGCGTCATAATCATTAAAGCGAATATCGAAAGAAAGTCGTTGTCAAAATCGCCACTTAACGGCCGAATGACATACAATATTTTTTGTCATTATCGCTCTATAAGTTTAACTTTTGAGGGATAGGAGGCAAATAATGACATACTTAAATTTTATGAAGTTTCACAAGGGCAACAAAACTTATTTATCTTTTTATTAATATTTATTTATGGCGTGGTTGTTATTTTATTAACATTAGGTCCGCTTCATAATAAACTGCCAACAGAGAAATACTTAGCACATTCAATAGTAACTGTTTAAAATTTACTCACAATCATTGGTCGGTACACTAGAATGTGACTTTTTTTTACAATCTCTCTCAATTTCGTCTGGGTGAACTCGAAAAGTTTGTAAAAAAAAGGAGGGGGTAAAACTTCATGGCCTAGGCCGTGAAAAAAAGACGGTATGGTAGAGTCTCTAGAAAAGAGTCCCTTTACGGACGCCACCCAGCGCTCAGAAGTTGAACTTTTGGAGCGAGTATAACAAAAAAACTTTTTCTTTAAAAGTCATTATTTTTTTAAGTAATTCAATTCTCTTAACTGAAAAAATTGATTCTCGAATGAAAAAATTTGGTTGTTTTATAATAAGACGTATAAAACTTCGTGAAAAATTTTTTTCTCTTGAATTAAGATGGACGGTAACATTGATTCAAGATATTACCGACTTGTTCCAAGTATGGCGCGTCTCTTGAATTACGATATCATTTTACTTGTTTTAAGCATACAAATTTTTGTATTTTTGCTATTCTCGGTATTAATAAATATTTTTTGGCATATAGATAAATACAAATTTTTTTACTTCAAAGTTTTTTTCTGACTTAAACGTATAACATTATAAATAAAAAAATATGCTCTTGAGATAACAATAAATTTTAACAAAACAACAAGATTTTCGTGACTTAAATAAATTATCTTGGATCAAGATACGTACTTCTTAAAATCAAGAGAATTAATTTTGTTGGAATACGTAAAATTTCTTGTGTCAAAAAAAAATTTTTTTTTTTTTGCTCAAGAATATAATTAGAGAATAAAGTTTGGAAAATCCAAAAGTGCACGCCTCATAATCTCATATTTCACAATAAAATTGATTAAAGTAAAATATAAAAAATTCTTCACGCCATTTGCGTGTGCAGTTTAAAAAAAAAAAATATTATTTTTTTTAAATATAAAGACACTTATTCCTCTTGTAGCTCCATCTAGAGAGAAAAAAAAATCTAGTGATGTTGCAGGTTATAACTAATCGGTATCTAGGTATTTTAAATGTTTAGCCAGTACTGCTTAGCGTCTGTATATAATTCAACAATAATAAAAAAATAAACAATAAGTATTTATTTTTCGTTATTTAGTTCCTGAATTCTATATGTTTCTGTAAATACAAAAAAGTCTGGTATGTCACAGTTAGCAAAAAAAAACATTTTTTTTTATTTTTTTATATTTTATTATTATTATTAAATTTCGTATATACTCGTTATATACAGAAGTACCAAAAAAAAAAAAAAAAAAAAATGAACTGCTTTATTTCATTTTAACTGGATTAAGTGGCGCCATCGTTTTCACGTGAGGAAAATAAAAAAAAGAAAAAGAAAAGAAAAAAAGTTCGTTTTCTGTACGTGTATGTGATAGTGAATTTTTTAAAAAGTCAATTTAAAGAAAAAAAAATACGTGAGCTAGAGTACTGAAATAAAATACGGACCCAGTTCATCGCAATCTTGAACTAATAAAAAAACCCGGTCTCGAAATATCAATTCGTTCGGGAGTAATCGTTGGTACATCCTAAATGGGGTGACATCCGGACGTCCACGTAAAATTTTTTTTGAAACGTTTTTTTTTTCAAAATAACAACAAGAAATGATTTTAGAAAGTAAAAGATGGCTTAACTTAAGTGTTTTCTCGGTGTACATCTACTTAAATTATTGTATAAGTGTAATATGGTTGAGATAGAGGCATTTAAAGATCGCAAAATTGCTTGACATTGACGAGTCGAGTGTAAAGCACAACCTCACGCGCTTCGCGCTATGAGGCGTGCAAAAATATTTTCTTGGCTCAAGTGAACCTTTTTTTCTGTGCACGTTTAGGTTGCACAAAACAGTAAATGTTTTTTTGCATGAATTTAACAGACATTAATTAATTTGTATCACAATAAAAAAAAAACGAATAATTAATAATAATTAGAAAATTTAAAAATCCATAGTTTATTCGCAATTTTTTTTTCAATTATTTACATTGAATTTCAATCATTTTTTCCAAGTCTTCCATAGAAATATGATAATTTATCATACTTCAAAAATCATCGAATAAAAAATTTTCAGGGCTAACTCGAAATTCAAAAAATTCTATTCGTTCTTTAAGCTTCCATCACGAAATTTATTCATAATTAAACCATAAAATTATTATCCATTTTGATGTTATGAATTTTAAGTTGTTGTCAATACAACTTTTTTTTTCAAGCAGAAGACTCTGTAAGCAGAATTGATGTAAGTGCAGATGGCATAGTACGTAAGTGTGTGGTTGTAGGTCCATATAGGTTTAAGAGAAAAGAGTTATTTTACGAGAAGCAATCATTTGTCGAGAGAGCGTAAAATGAAGATCGAACGATGTCACGTCACAGGACTCCTGGAGGGAGGTCCAAGAATTGGCCGATCGAACACGAGGCATCTCTTGATCGCTTATATCGCAATACACCGGCAAGAATACGAGCTCGTTGCTCGTAAAGAGGTACCGGTGACAACCGCTATGACGTTAAATTTACGATCCGCTCAGGTCGAGCCTGGGGTCGAATCGTGAAACGCAGTGTTATGGACTTTGTCTTTGATACTTATTCCTGTTTTCATCTTTTTTTTTTTTTTTTTTTGATATTATTATCAATGTTGTTTTTATTATTTTATTACATAGTTTCCGGCTCGAAAAACTGATTAATAAAGTCTAACGAATCAATTGATGTGACAATTATAAAATAATATTAATTGTGCGTATTTTGTTGGTTATAAGATGAGATCTACTAAAAAACTAACAGAATAAAGTTTGAAATTGAAATTACGTCACTGAGGTATAAGCCCCCATTATTGACACTATAAGAGTAATCATGAATATTTGAATTTTTTTATCGTGTTTCAAATCAATCTTATCATCTTTTTTAATAGGACACCGTATTCATCAACAGATTCGGTAGAATCTGGCGCCAAGTTCCGTTCTCAAGCCAGACTACCGAGTGTGTATATATCGTAAGTAGAATCGTTTTTTGAGGTTACAAGTTTTTTTTCAAATTTAATTTGATTTTTTTTTATATGATATTTTATAATAGTAGTTCATGCTTTTTATTACGCGTATTACTTGATTATTGTCAATTATCTTTATAATTTCTATTTAAAATTATTAAAAATAATCAGCACAAACTATAGCGACCCAGATTTTTAGATTTTAACTTTTTTCTTATGTAAAAAGCGGACAGCCAGAGACTAAATAATATAACGATGCATGCTAATCTTATAATAGATGGGAAACTACAGTGAAAAAAAGATATTTGACAGCTTGCAATTACACACGCCAAGCGGCGCAAGAATAACTTTTACATGAACTATAGCTTAAAGGAGATAGTTTGCCACCGGAAATGTAGTAAATTAAAATTGTCAATTTTTATTATAATTACAAAAAAAACTGAAATCCGAACAAAAACAGTTTCACTGTAAAAAAATCGTGCCAAGTCCACGTTCATAAGACTATTAAGAAAAAAAAATTTTATTTCTTTACAAAAAGATATAAAATAAAAAATTAAAAAATCCAAATAACCGATATGGTTGTATATGATTTTCGAAAATTAAAAAAAAATTTTTGTAAATTTAAAAATTAAAAGAAACAATTTTGGAACGTATTTAGTGTGCGTAGTTATGAAATATTTCACTTTTTATGAAATTCCTAAATTGTATCTACTAGGACACTTAAAAAAAATTGAAGTACACAATAACGCATACCAAGTACGTTCCAAAATTGTTTCTTTTAATTTTTAAATTTACAAAAATTTTTTTTTAAATTTCGAAAATCATATACAACCATATCGGTTACTTGAATTTTTTAATTTTTTATTTTATATCTTTTTGTAAAGAAATAAAATTTTTTTTTCTTAATAGTCTTATGAACGTGGACTTGGCACGATTTTTTTACAGTGAAACTGTTTTTGTTCGGATTGTTTTTACTTACACAATTCAATTAATTTACTTTGATAGCAATACATTTAATAACTATTCCATCAACTTAAAACCAACAGATCGAATGTATATATTATTGATACCGCAAAAAATTCAAATGGCCGATTATTGACATACCATTGACAGATCTTTTATTACAGTTAGATTTATATTTTATTTTATTATCTTATCTTGAAATAATAAGATAATTTTGTCACATAAACATCAAAAAGTAGTAAAATCGCTGTAATTCTATTTAAAAAATTTTACTGAATAATTTAATACAACTCATTCAAAAAAAGACTTATCAAAGCGTCATTTGTTGAATCTTCGTGATGGAGTTCTTCAAAAATTGCCGAAATTATGTTGATATTTCTTTCACCTAAGATGCGACTCAGATTATTTTGAGTCAGAGTTTCTGCCCATCTTTCAAGAGTATGGTTGTTAGTCGCCGATAATATTCTGCCCTTATGGATGGGAGAAATATTTACATCGATTCCTGAATTATTTGTAAAATATGAAAGTTCCACCGGAAATATCAACATCTGCAAAATAAATATTTGTCAAATAATTATTCCACTTTATTAAGAATGTAGTCTAGTTGATCACTTTTGAGAATTCGATATTTTTACATTTTTAGAATGAATTCGTATATAAGACTCCCGGGGATGTGTTAACCGATACAAGTGAAGGTTCGCTAATAAAATTTTGGTAAGATTATTTATTTAAAGAAACTTAAAACACGTTTTTATCAAAACTTTGTTTTGACGGAAGGCCAACACGATTTCTCCGGAATCCAAGAGCCGATACTTCTGAAATTTTAACCACATATTTTACACATCAATATTCACAAAACAGACTTCCATCATATTAAAATGCTGATTTTTACTATTTATTTTTACAGATAACAGCGAAAAAAATTAATTTAAATAATTTTTCTGGTTTTTGTTACTTGAAATTAATAATAATCGTTAGAAATTATTGTCAATTTAGTTTTTCCGTTTCATATAACTCGTTGCTGAGATTAGTGTAGGAGCCCACCTGTCTTCAAATTATGGTATTTCATTCGAGTATAAATTTTTTATAAAAAAACTGAAAAAAATTTTCTAATTTTGTAATTTTAGACTTCATTTATCATCCCTAATAATTTTTATGAACATATCTTTTATAACAAGCTCGCGGGAAATTTTCAAATAGCGCCTGTATTTTTAGCCAACGAACTAGACTACACTCTTAAATTATCTACAACATTAACAAATGATGACCTGTAACAAGCAATTGCCTTTTTTTGTAGATGTTACGTAATGTGTTTTATTTCTGTTGGCAAATAACAACAGAATAGTCTCATTCTCGAAAATATTATTCTTCATATTATCTTTCGACTTTTCATTAAGCTTTATTATTTTGAGCGAAGGAAAATGCAAGTCTTGCATTCTGAGCTCAGAACAAATAATTATTTTTGAACATGTGGCATGGTCAGTAGCATATTCCTGGTCAACTCCGTAATTTTGGATTCTCATTCGTTCGTCAAAATAATTGTACTCGCCAGCTTTGAAATTTAGACCTCCTTTTTGATTCTCTTTAAAGCATTTTTCATAGTATGAAGTCACAAATGGTGCTGTTAAATAGTTTTTTTCGTCAATTAATACATTTTCCACGGATATATTACTCGATTCACTGTCAACCAACTCTTCAATATTAAGTACATCTCCCAGAGTAATAGCCGCTCGATTTACTTCATGGCTCATCGGTCTTATCGATTTCATTTTGTATGTCGACAGTTCAGGAAATGACTGTAATTGGAAATTTATAATAGTATTGTTTTCTAACATCCTTAACAGGCTTTCTCGATCATTCAAATTTAAATCAGGAAATGTATACAGAGAGTACTTGATGTCAGTTAGATAATAGAAGACATCAATCATTTTCTCAAGATCTATATTATTGCTTACTGTTACAATTTTACCTCTGTATATTGAATTCTCGAAGAATTCATTATTTTTAATTGGTGATAGAGTATGCTTGAGATTTTTACAAAATGCTTTCTCTCTTATAAAAATCTGAATACAATAAAAAAAAAAAATTAATTTTTAATAAAAAAAAAAAAAAAAAACATTTAAAAACACACACACAGTGACCCCCTCGTAAAAATATTCCTATAAGACTTGAAAATATGGAGATCTGATAGGAACTCAACGTTTAGAAATCAAGATTGCTAAACTAACAATTTCGCAATTTTTGAATATCATTTATTTTTATAGCCAAATAGAAAAAAAAATTTATTTACAACGCATAGAAAACTGTTTGGATTCATCCATTTATTGCCAAATAAGGATAGGTGGACCAAAAATTTACATTGTAGAAATTTTTGGACGCGCTTTCTGTATGGGAAATTAAACTTTCTAAACAAGTAGTATATAATACACCTAGGGAAGTAAAGTATAAGAAATGTTTCAGATCACATGTAATTGTTGGCCGAGGCAAAGCCGAGGTCAACAAACATGTGATCTGAGGCTTTCTTATTTACTTCCCGAAGTGTGTGCTATTTTTTTTGCTCGACGAAGGCAGAAAGCGGTAATTTCGTTTAGCGCAGCAGGCCGAAAGTTGACGCTTTCTGCCCGTCGAGCAGAGAAGGTAATTAATTAATGGATGAAAATCAAAATTTTTGACTGAAATTGCATTTATCCGAGAAATTACAAACATTGCATAATTTGCTATGACAATCTTGTTATAAAAAAACAAAATTTTTGATTAAATTTGATGAACCTCCGGTATTGTCTAAAAAGTTTTCGCTCTTGGACATATTAAATTTTCTGATGCATTGAAATTTGGATTTAGATAATCATTTTGAACTTTCAGTTTTTGAATTTCAGGATGAACATTTTGTTTTTTTTTTTTTTTGTGTTCTGTAAAAAGTATTTATTTTTTCCTTACCTGCAATAGACAAGTACCAGTCGAAATTGACGAAACATAATGGCTTTCATTGTCTCGCCTGAGTCGAAAGACAGCTGTTTTATTCCGTAAAATATTGTAACTAATTCCATTTGAGATTTGTGGAAAATCTTTTTCCGTAATCAGTTCAATATCTACAGATTGTGTTTCTACCATTTTACATAATTTAACGATTCCATATGTAAAAACACTATCATTTACGTAAAATCGACCAATTCCCAAGTATTGATCCCTCAAAATATGAAAGTGTGGGAATAATTTTGAGGGTAAACTGGTCGATATTCTTCCATCAATGAGAACTTTTGGGTAAATAGATTTTTTTAACGATTCAAACCGCAAGCATATTTCATGTGATATTTCATAATTGATGTTGTGATTAATATTTTCTGTTTTTATATACTTAGACCCTTTATAACCATTAAATATATCTCCAATTTTATTATTATTTTTAGTAAAAACATTTAGAGTGTCACCTGCATGATAATCTTCCATTGATATTGCTGTTATCCACAGTTTAATGATTAAAATAACACAAATTTTCTGTACTTCACACATATTGGAGTAAAAGAATGTTTTCAAAATTGATTTTCGAAAAAGTTTGATAATCAGTCGACTAAAACATTGAAACACTTTTAACGATTTTATAAAAATAAATTTTATTTCTTATGACAATTAAAAATAAATTCGGTTACTAGTAACCTGAAGAATACTAGTTTGAAAACGAAAAACTATAACCAACGAAAAGTAAATGTATTTCTAAAAATCATACTACAACACATATTTCTTATCTAATGACATTTTAAAATAACAATTGATTTTTATGATCTATTATAGTTGCTATTAACAATGTTTTCATATTTTTTTTTAAAACTAAATTTATCATGTTATCGATTACTTAAAAAAAAGTCCAAATTCGTTAACTAAGCTTTTGCTAAACATTCAAGAAAATAAATAGTTATAAGTGTGTAAGAAATCAAATTATTGAATTCCCTGCACTAAATTTTTTTAAGAGCAAAATATAGTTTAAATTTATTTCCAATAAAACTTTTTTAACATAATAATTTAATGAATGTTTCTTATCAAGAGAAGTTGTAAAACAACAATTGCTTTCGGTAATAGCTTTTTGCAAAATTGATTTCATATTGTTTTTATTTCTGAGATTCTTTGACATCAATTATTTTAATGAATAACAAAAAAAAATTGGCAGTGATGTGACAAAAATATTATATTACACCCCTCGGGAAGGAATATAAGAAAAGCCTCAGATCACATGCCATTGACAGATCTTTTATTACAGTTAAATTTTTATTTTATTTTAATATCTTATCTTAAAATAATTAGATAATTTTGTCATATAAACATTAAAAAGTAGTAAAATCGCTGTAATTCTATTTAAAAAATTTTACTGAATAATTTAATACAACTCATTCAAAAAAAGATTTATCAAAGCGTCATTTGTTGAATCTTCGTGATGGAGTTCTTCAAAAATTGCCGAAATTATGTTGATATTTCTTTCACCTAAGATGCGACTCAGATTATTTTGAGTCAGAGTTTCTGCCCATCTTTCAAGAGTATGGTTGTTAGTCGCCGATAATATTCTGCCCTTATGGATGGGAGAAATATTTACATCGATTCCTGAATTATTTGTAAAATATGAAAGTTCCACCGGAAATATCAACATCTGCAAAATAAATATTTGTCAAATAATTATTCCACTTTATTAAGAATGTAGTCTAGTTGATCACTTTTGAGAATTCGATATTTTTTACATTTTTAGAATGAATTCGTATATAAGACTCCCGGGGATGTGTTAACCGATACAAGTGAAGGTTCGCTAATAAAATTTTGGTAAGATTATTTATTTAAAGAAACTTAAAACACGTTTTTATCAAAACTTTGTTTTGACGGAAGGCCAACACGATTTCTCCGGAATCCAAGAGCCGATACTTCTGAAATTTTAACCACATATTTTACACATCAATATTCACAAAACAGACTTCCATCATATTAAAATGCTGATTTTTACTATTTATTTTTACAGATAACAGCGAAAAAAATTAATTTAAATAATTTTTCTGGTTTTTGTTACTTGAAATTAATAATAATCGTTAGAAATTATTGTCAATTTAGTTTTTCCGTTTCATATAACTCGTTGCTGAGATTAGTGTAGGAGCCCACCTGTCTTCAAATTATGGTATTTCATTCAAGTATAAATTTTTTATAAAAAAACAAAAAAAAATTTTTTAACTTTGTAATTTTAGACTTCATTTATCATCCCTAATAATTTTTATTAACATATCTTTCATAACAAGCTCGCGGGAAATGTTCAAATAGCGCCTGTATTTTTAGCCAACGACCTAGACTACACCCTTAAACTATAAATTATCTACAACATTAACAAATGATGACCTGTAACAAGCAATTGCCTTTTTTTGTAGATGTTACGTAATGTGTTTTATTTCTGTTGGCAAATAACAACAGAATAGTCTCATTCTCGAAAATATTATTCTTCATATTATCTTTCGACTTTTCATTAAGCTTTATTATTTTAATTGAAGGAAAATGCAAGTCTTGCATTCTGAGCTCAGAACAAATAATTATTTTTGAACATGTGGCATGGTCAGTAGCATATTCCTGGTCAACTCCGTAATTTTGGATTCTCATTCGTTCGTCAAAATAATTGTACTCGCCAGCTTTGAAATTTAGACCTCCTTTTTGATTCTCTTTAAAGCATTTTTCATAATATGAAGTCACAAATGGTGCTGTTAAATAGTTATTTTTGTCAATTAATACATTTTCCACGGATATATTACTCGATTCACTGTCAACCAACTCTTCAATATTAAATACATCTCCCGGAATAATGGCCATTGGTTTTACTTCATGGCTCATCTGTTTAGGATAGCATCGTTTTCTAACATTTTTTATAGGCTTTCTTGATGATTGAAATTTAATTCAGGAAAGGCATACAATGAATAGTTAATATCATTCAGAAAAAAGTACTGATCAATTATTTTCTCAAGCTGTATATTATTGGTCACAGTTATAATGTGACCTCTGTATACTGGATTCGTGAAGAATTCATGATTTTTAATTGATGAGAGACTATCCTTGGGATTACTACAAAATGGATTCTCTCTTATGGTAATCTGTATGCAACAAAAAAAATTACTTTTCAATAAAAAAAAATTTTTTAAATTCATACAACAAAGAAAAAATTTTTTTATTATACCTGTAAAAAAAAATACATGTAATTATGTAAATTTTATGTCATTTAATTTTACGGCTTTTATTGGGCAGAAAATTGAACTTTCTGAACAAAACAATCAATTAATGGATAAAAATCAAAATTTTTTAATAAACTTTAAATATTGTCTAATACTTTTTCGCTCTTGTACGTATTAAATTTTCTGATACGTTGATATGGATTTGGATAATCATTTTGAACTTTCAGTTTTTGAATTTCAGGATATAGTATACTACACGCCTGGGGAAGTAAAAAAGAAAACCTCAGATCACATGTTTGTTGACCTCGGCTTCGCCTCGACCATCAATTACATGTGATCTGAGGCTTTTCTTATTTTTCCTTCCCAAGGGGTGTAATATACTATTGTTTTTTATGTTCTGTAAAAAGTGTTTATTTTTTCCTTACCTGCAATAAACAAGTACCAGTTGAAATTGATGAAACATAATGGCTTTCATTGTCTCGCCTGAGTCGAAAAACAGCTGTTTTATTCCGTAAAATATTGTAACTAATTCCATTTGAGATTTGTGGAAAATCTTTTTCCGTAATCAGTTCAATATCTACAGATTGTGTTTCTACCATTTTACATAATTTAACGATTCCATATGTAAAAACATTATCATTCACGTAAAAGTGATCAATTCCCAAGTATTGATCCCTCAAAACATCTAAGTGTGGAAATAATTTTGAGGGTAAACTGGTCGATTTTCTTTCATTAATATGAACTTCTGGGTAGATATATTTTTTTAACAATTCAAACCGCAAGCATATTTCATTTGACATTGTGACTAAAATTTTCTGTTTTTATGAACTTAGATCCGTTATAACCATTAAATATATCTCCAATTTTATAATCACTTTCAATAAAAATATTAAGAGTGTCGCCTACATGATAATCTTTCATTAATATTGATTTTATCAATAGTTTAATGATTTAACTGTTTAATTTAACAGTTTAATTAAATAACACAAATTTTCGGTATTTCACACATATTGGAGTAAAAAAATTTTTCAAAATTGATTTTCGAGAAAGTTTGATAATCAGTCGACTAAAACATTGAAACACTTTTAACGATTTTATAAAAATAAATTTTATTTCTTATGACAATTAAAAACAAATTCGGTTACGAGTAACATGAAGAATAATAGTTTAAAAACGAAAAACTATAACCAAAGAAAAACAAATGTATTTTTAAAATTAATACTATAACGCATACTTCTTATCTAGTGACATTCTAAAAAAACAATCGATTTTTTATGATCTATTATAGTTGTTATTAATAATGTTTTTATATTTTTTTCGTAGATTTCATAGAAATCTAACTATTGCATTGGTCCTCATGACGGAACTTTTGATAAATTTTGCTATATTTCGACTATACTCGTCGAGCTGAGTCGGAAAATGCATATGGTTCCAAAGTTTATGTATGTATGTATGTATGTATGTATGTATATATATATATATATATATATATATATATATATATATATATATATATATATATATATATATATATATTAGGGTGATTCAAAAAAAAAGAATATTTTTTTTTCGTTTGGTACTCTGAAAAATAGGTTCCTAGACACCTCTAAGAAAGCCTCTCCAAGCATGAGTTCTTAATTGTAACGGGAAGGTCCTCCTTCTTACAGTTTTCTATTTTTTCTTATTATCAGATAGAAAAATTTATATCTCGCTTCCAACTACTTGAAAAAATATCTTGTTCCTTAGATTTTGTAGGAAATTGAATGCTCTACAAAAAGGTCTCTTACGATTTTTTCGTAAACCCAACCGTTTAAAAGATATTAACGGTTAAAGTTTGATTATTTTTGGGAAAATTATTTATTTCTTATGAATTTTATAACTCAATGAAAAAAATCATTATGAATGATGAAACTCATAGTTTTGTAGGAAATTTACTGCTCTATAAAAATGGTCTCTTATGATTTTTCGATCAAGTTGAGCGTTTACGAGATATTCATCGTCAAACATCAATGCATATCAATTTTTCTAGTTTTTGATCAATAATTCGAAAAATTTCAATTTATTCTGTGAGTTTCAAGGAAATTTAGACAAATTTGAGTTTTTATTATAAAAGCAACTCCTATAGATGTTTTCTGTTCAAAAATTCATTTGAAAGTTTTTATTCTAATAATATTTTTTTAATTTTATCTTTAATAATTTAAAATCTTAATCGCGTTGTCATTTATTATTATGAAATTTGTTCAGTGCGTATTTTTAAATTGTTTTTCACAAAATATACATAAAATTTTCGTTCGAGGGGATTTTTGTTTTGAATTCCATTTCTTCTTCTGTTTGTCTTCTGAAACTAACGCCATCTATGTTTTTTACTCTCAACTATCTTCAGTATCTACCCATTTAATACCGTATTTTCAGTGTTCCTAAAACTGATCATCTTGAATACGTAATAAAATAATTCATTTTAAATAAGTCTTATAATCATCACATAAATTTATTTATCATCAATTAACCTACAATGAATAAAGAAATACGTTTTATCGGAATACCTCTACAAAGAATTTCGGAACGTAAGTTACCAAAAGTGAAAGAGGTTATGCGTGTGTTTTTCTACCAACTTAAAATTTTAAAGTATTCAATCAAACAAAGTGCTAAAAATTCAGTTGACCAAGTTATTGAACTGTGGAGAAAAAATCAGATTCCAACTAGTGGAGCTCCTAATGCAGTCAAAAATTTCTTCGCTATCACAGTCAATGGTTAAAATTACAAAAAAATTTCGATAAAAAGAATTCAGCGCAAAACGAAAAGGAAATGAAATTTCAGACTGATCTTGAACAATTATTCGACATTGTGAGCGAAAAATCCTTAAAAGTGCTTGATGATAATATTAGAAAGTTGTATTTGGATCAAAAATTCGGTACCCATAAAGAGATTCTTTCTAATAATGTACCTGTATCAAACTTAACCACAACTATGATGGGAATAGATGAGAGTAGTAAGTATCGGAGATATTTAATTATTATAAAGTCAGGTAGTAGTGTAACTTTTCATAGATGACTAGATGACATTTGACTAGACAATTTTTGGAGTCCTTTCTTAATTATTTGTCATCAAAATGAATAAATTCTATACATTTTCTTCGTTTAATTTATAAAACAGATCTTATTCCAGACTTAGATCAACCGTCTACCAGTCATGCGATTGTTCCAAGTGAAAAATCAGAGTCGTTCTCTACGTATACATTAAGTGGAGTTACAAATTTTGGATCTGATTCAGAGTATGAACCTCCAATTCCGACAAAACGAGCAAAACTTGATGTCTTAACTCCTGAAGTCATTTTTGGACTCGACCGAGCTAATGTCAGCAGTAGAAATGCGATGTTTATTATTGCTCCGGTTTTACTAGCAGTAGGTATTAAAATTGAAGATACAACGCTCAGTTATAGTTCAATTCAACGAGCTCGTATGCTTCAAAGAGAAGACATTGCTAAAGGACTTAATGACAACTTTAAGACACACGATAAATACGTTGTGCATTGGGACGGAAAAATGCTGAATGACCTTGTTGGATCAAAATCTGTGGAACGGCTACCAGTTATTTTAACTGCATTTGGTACCGAACAATTACTTGGGGTTCCAAAAATGAATTCTGGGACGGCAGACAATCAAACTGACAAACATCAGCCATTTTATCGACATTGAGTGAATGGGGTATTACTAATTATGTTAAGGCGATGTGTTTTGACACGACGGCAGTTAATACAGGTAACTTATCAATGATAATTTAATCTAAAAAATATTTAATTATTAACGTTTTAGTTTAATTTTTATTGCTTACTGAATTTCACTTTTGAAATTATTGAGAATTATTTACTCATTTGGATTTTAAATATAATCTACAATTTGTTGAAAATATTAAATTTAACGATAGTTATCTATTTTCTTTATACAGGAATTCATAACGGTACATGTAAGGCAATTGAAAAGACTTTGGGAAGAGAGTTAATCTGGTTACCATGTCGTCACCACATTTTTGAGATCATATTGAGAAGTGCATTTGAAGTATATTGGCCTGTGTCATCTGGGCCAAACGTACCAATGTTCGGAAGATTTAAAAATCATGGGATGAAATAAATAAAACTAATTATAAATCTGGAATTGAAGATACTGTTGTTGCTGATATCATTTTGGATAAAAAATGAAATGAAATATCTAGTTTAATTGCACAATTCTTACAGGTATGATTTAACTGCGATTTTAAGAAAAAAATTTTCTTGTTTCTGACAAATTTTTAATTGTTTTTGATAGTTACTACAACCCCGAGATGACTATAAAGTATTGTTGGAATTGTCGTTGATTTTCCTTGGAGAAATGCCTCAAGAAGAAATTTTTTCAAACGTCCTGGTGCAATTCATCATGCTAGGTGGATGGCGAAGGCAATTTACAGTTTAAAAATGTTTCTATTCAGAAATGAATTTAAACTTTCTAATAAAGAATTGGACGGTCTTCGGCAAATTTGTATATTTATAGTTACACTGTATTTAAAAGCTTGGTTTTCATCAACTTCTGCAACAACTGCTGCTAATCATGACTTGCAGTTTTTGAAAAATTTATTCGAGTACAAAAATATCAATTCATTGATTTCTTCAGCAACTTGTGAAAAAATGATTTTGCATTCATGGTATTTAAGTGATGAACTTGCCATTTTATCATTATTTGACGATACCGTTTCATTGGAAGTAAAAAAAAATATTGTTGGAGCTATTAATACTCGTAACGGTACAGATTCTAAAGCTAAAAAATTTATAATTGATAAAAACGATTTGAATTCATTAACGCAAAAAAGCCTGAGTGACTTTGTTTCTAAAAAGTCTTTAAATCTCTTTAAAATCTTTGATTTACCATATGACTTCCTTGATAAAGATATTGAATCGTGGCCTACTAATGACAGTTACATTGAAAATAAAGAATACTTTAACCAATTGAAAGTTGTTAATGATTCAGCAGAACGAGCTGTTGCATTAGTTAGTGAGTATAATCAATGCTTGACAAAAAATGAAGAGCAATTCCAATACTTATTGCAAATTATCAAAGAACATCGAAAAAACTACCCAAACTGCAATAGAGGAAATTATTTACAGTAAAAGTGAACCGTTATGTTGAAAATATTGAAAATTATATGGCAGTTGATAATTAAATAAATAAATTCTTCGATAAAAAAGTGAAACACATGTGAAACACACTAAATTGAATTATATATTTAAAAAAATGCACTAATTTTTTGTTTTAATGTAATCAAACATGTCCAAGACTAAAAAAACTAATTAAAAAAATAGTTCATAACATATTTCTATACATAGAAACTCAAATTTGTCTAAATTTCCTTGAAACTCACAGAATAAATTGAAATTTTTCGAATTATTGATCAAAAACTAGAAAAATTGATATGCATTGATGTTTGACGATGAATATCTCGTAAACGCTCAACTTGATCGAAAAATCATAAGAGACCATTTTTATAGAGCAGTAAATTTCCTACAAAACTATGAGTTTCATCATTCATAATGATTTTTTTTCATTGAGTTATAAAATTCATAAGAAATAAATAATTTTCCCAAAAATAATCAAACTTTAACCGTTAATATCTTTTAAACGGTTGGGTTTACGAAAAAATCGTAAGAGACCTTTTTTTGTAGAGCATTCAATTTCCTACAAAATCTAAGGAACAAGATATTTTTTCAAGTAGTTGGAAGCGAGATATAAATTTTTCTATCTGATAATAAGAAAAAATAGAAAACTGTAAGAAGGAGGACCTTCCCGTTACAATTAAGAACTCATGCTTGGAGAGGCTTTCTTAGAGGTGTCTAGGAACCTATTTTTCAGAGTACCAAACGAAAAAAAAATATTCTTTTTTTTTTTTAATCACCCTAATATATATATATATATATATATATATATATATATATATATATATATATATATATATATATATATATTTTTAAATATATAAACTTCAACCAAGAATAAATAAAAAAATTTTAACTAATAAAATTGTCTTACTGAAATAATAGCAATTTCAAACAGACAAAAATATAGATATAGACAATACATACAATAATTATTGAAAAATCTTTGATTTTGCTTGCTCGGTCTCGCTCAGGACTTCGCTAAGCGCTTGATGTATGTCATAGCATATTTGCGAGACTCTCAGCGAGACGGCCAGCGAGATGTCCGGCGAGACGTCCAGCGAGATATTCAGCGAGACGTATTTAAAAATACGTAATTTATTTTGTCAATTCTCCGGAAGTTATATTTTTAATAATCGCATAATCTTAAGTCAATAATGTTTTCTGTGAAAAAGAAAAGATAAAAAAAAATATACAAATACGTTCTAGGTTGTAATTGTATGTTTTGTTTTTTTTTCTGTGAGAAATCGAACTTTTCAAATTAAATAAATATCATTTAACTTGAAGTCTGCTGTGGCAGTGTTACTTAACTTATTTATTATTCTTTTTTATTTTTTTTTTAATTTCTAAAGCTTGTCTGTGATTGGTCAATTTACATTTTGAATAACTCAAAAACTATTGAAAATAACGAAAAGCGACTAAGGAACTTTATTCTTAGAATCGACTCCTCTATCTACAGTTTTCCGCTGTGAAGGTCATTCTGAATCACCCTGTATATATATATGTGTGTGTGTGTGCGTGCCTGCGTGCGTGTGTGTGTGCCTGCGTGCGTGTGTGTGTGTGTGTAAAAGTATGTGACCCTCTTATAACTTTTGAACGGCTCCACCGATCGAAAAGCAGTTGGTGGTGGCATTTGATTAGGTTCCACCAAACTTAGATTTCCTAAAAATTTGAACCGATTCAGACAAGATTTCAAGAAATCTAAAAAAAACTGCAAAAAAAATTTTTTTTAAGTGGTTTTTTTGGAATAACTTTCAAACGGCTTTACCGATCGATTTCTAAAACTAATCAGCTCTCAACCTTCAAAAACAACGTCGACCAACGTCAACCGCGTCAAAATCGGTTGATTTGTTCGGGAGATATCGTGAACGAAAGAAATCGAAAAAATCAAAGAAGTGGAATTTTTTAACAAAAAACTCTAAAATCTTACATCTGATCAATTTATGTTAACAAATTGTTTATAGTACTTAAAAAACTGCATCGATTGCTGCAAACCGCGTAAAAATCGGTTTATTAAATTAAAAATTATAGCAGTTTGAAAATGAAAAAAATCGTTTTTCATAAAACTTTTATAAGACTTGGGTTCGAAGAGCTCAAGAAAATCAAACAGCTTATTTTTGAGCTTGGAGAGCTAAAAATATGACAATAAATTGTTGAACTCGAAAAGCTCAAAAACATCCCAAAAGCGGCAAAATTGCAAGCGCGTCATAACTGAAGTTAGCGGGAAGTTGCAGGGATGGCCTTTAGGGTCAACCGTTTTCCTAATTTTTTTAAGAGCAAAATGCAGTTCAAATTTATTATTAATAAAATTTTCTTAACATTATTATGTAAAGGATATTTCTTATCGAGAAAAGTTGTTAAACAATAATAGCTATTTATATCAGTTTTTATTAAAAATGATTTTATATTGTTTTCCATTTTTGAGATTTTTTGATATCAATTTTTTTCATAAAAAACAAAAAGAAAAAGGCAGTGGTATGAGAAAAAAGTTGTATTTTTACTTTATCCCATCTAGGATCATTAAAACATTCTTCATTACAGAGATGGTTAGTGTTATTATTTTTTTATGATGTACTCAACTATGATCATGTATTTGTTTTTGTTAATAGAAAATTTAATAACTTCGTTAAAGTCAAATTAATTAAAAAGAAATAAATTTCATAACTTTATTCTGTCAATAACTTATATTATATGAACTATACAACATTTTTAGCAGTTTATAAGTTTAATTGTAATTATGGAACATCATGTAATAAAGCAAAATGACTGACCGATGTTTAAATAACTAAATTTAATCTACTAATGTCACTACCACGTACAGCTAAGTCAGTACAGTACGGAACTTTCACGCCAGCGTGTACCAGGTCCGATTCCCATTGTGAGAAAAGATTTTATCAGGTAATCTGGAGTAGACGCGAACTACGATAACGTAAGGCTGATAAACCGTAAAATCACGAATACAACTAAAATTAAATTAAATTTTTTAATTACATTCGCATTCTTTTTAGTCCTGGCAAATTAGTCCCCCAAGGCTTGGTCCAAGCCCTGAGCCATTTATTTCCCAAAAATCGACAACAACATTCAAAGTGTTTCAAATTGAATTAAACCCACTCAAAAATTATTTATCTTCCTTAAAGTTTGCTTTTCGTAAAAAAATTTTTTTATTTGGTCATATACGGCTTAACATGGTTCTCTATTTTCTGATCTAGAAACCATATAGTCATGTAAGACGATACATAAAAATAAAAAAATTGAAAAAGGGTTTACCCTGCAGTTCTTTCCTCAAACTTGCACCTATCTTCATGCTCAAAATACTTAAATTTGGAAAACAGTTGAATTTGCAAGCATTCAAGCTTTGTAACCTTGTATTCTAACCGTTGATAAATTATATAGACTATTCCAGTTAATTAATCGATATTCGACGTGAGAGAAAGGTAAATAACTATTGACAATGCCAAATAATATGAAAACAGTTATCAATATTTTACTTTGCTAGCATGAGATAACAAATCGTTCCCTATAAATTATTAAGCTTAAACTGAAGAGCGCTTGCGTGATTTCAGTGATGATCGTGACATTGTGCAGAGCATATATTTCTCATTTCTTTAAAAAGAAAATTATACTATCAGTATGTTGTATTACCAACATTACAAATCTATACAACATGTTTCTAGTAGAATTCTCGGATTATCACCATGGACTTACAATAAAAAAGAAATTTGTGAATTCTCATACGTCGGAACATTTTATAACATATCAATAAGCTTAATTATAATTTTACTCGGTGTTTACGAAGTATTAGATGAGTCATTCGCCGATAAGTTTCCCGGAAAATTAGTTCCGTTGATAATAGTCAAAATAATATTCATAACATTGTTATGCACGAGTTTTATTCCACTTATTTACATTATCAAACAAAAACAGCTAATAAGAGTTATGAATCGCTTCAAAGATGTTGATAGGGTGTTAAGCAAGTGCAAAAATTATGAACGAAAGTACGATCACACTAACATCGTAATATTTTGTACTAATTTCTTAACAACTATTTTTTTAATATTAATATTGGACGCATGTTATTTTTCGGTAGCCAGAATTTTCATCGAAAATCTGCCAACAATAATCGGCGGGGGTGTGATGATTCAGTATGCTATGGTAGTTAACAAGTTAAACAAAAGATTCGACATTATTAATACAATTTTCTTAAAGTTGAGTAGTTTCAAAGTGGATGCTACCCCACAAGTATTTTCTGTGACTCAAGTAGCGTCGTCGCGAAGATTGGTCATTAACGACATTGATAATCTCAAATACGCGTTTGTAGAATTATACGAAATGTGCCAGTATACTGCAGACTTTTACGGAATGTCTGTTTTAATTTCTATTCTTTGCTATGCTGAAAGAATTATATTTTGTGTGTATCTCAGTCTTTTACCGGCATTGGAACTCGGGAATTTTGAGACGATATGGCAAGTTACGGCGCCACGTTTGATATGGATTGTTTTCGTATTCCTAATGTTTACTGCGAGTATTACAACAATCAAGAAACAGGTATGTTACAGAAAAAAACACAAACTTCTAAAAAAATCGGAATACAATCGGAAAATTTATTTTTAGACGAGTCACTTGGTGAAAAATATAACCGCACTGCGAGACCGAAGTATAACAGATGATAAAATTGTGGAAAAAGTAACTATTTTGATATCATAATTGATGTTATTAATCAATAAAATTGATTTCTTTTCATTGCAGTTATCTCAATTTTCCATCGATCTCTTGCATTTAAAGGTAGAATTCACTACTTATGATATAATGCCTTTAGATCGTACCCTTCTCGCAGTAGTGAGTACAATTTATTGTATCAACATTTGTCACCGAAAGTGTTATCTAACAGACTATTTTTTCAGATCACGGGTACCATTACAATGTATCTAATAATTGCAATACAGTTTGCCGACAGCCCATCTTCGGATAAAACCAAATTATGATCACGTATTTTCTTTTCTCATCAAATCAACGATAAAAAGGTTAATATAAAGTACGCACTGACATAAATATTGCAGCAATTGAGCAATCGATATTGTAACGTGCAAACAAAGTAATTACCGTGGAATATTAAAACTGCATACAGAATAGAATCATAGCTATAGAATAAATTGTGATACCATACATTTAATAATACTAAGCTCCAATATGCGGTGAAAAAAGTTACTAATTCAGTGTGTGATCAATATTTTACGTTTCAATTGTTTTGAGACAAGTTGGACTCTCATCCTGGATGTTAAGCACACTCAAATAAAATTAACTTGAATGAAAAGCAAAATTCTCGAACCAAGAAAATAATTTTGACACGATTGTGTAGTCTGCGCATACGTTTACTACAGGAACTTGTAAATTTTGTACCAGTTTTCTTATAGTTCGGTGTTACTATGCACACATAGTAAAATTCATTGGAAATTTTTTACAGTGTACATATTTTAAGAATATACAGTAAAATTTTTGAAGAAAAAAATTTAATATTTTTTTAATTACACGCGATCTCCGACTGCGCAAAAAAAAAAGGTCCTCCACTGTTAAAGTAATTTCAGCCTTCTTCATGGACGAAACCGAAAAAAAAAATTCTTGTTAAACTAGAAGACATTGTCTGAACAATGACCGTCAGTCGAAAAAAATATCAAAAATTGACAAAATGGCGGCGTTTTTTTGTTTTTAAAGTTGAATTTTACTCAAAATTTTGATCGTTTTTGGCCTGCCAAAATTCAATTTTTTATCAGAACAATCGCTGTCACAAAAATGACTATAACTCTAAAAATATTAGAAATTTTCATATCAAACCCGAGATACATATTTTTGAATGGACAAAAATTTTATTTTTGAAATTTCACAGTTGCTATCCCTCTTAAAATACTTCTATCACAATTATATTTCAATTGTAGGATAAAAATAGACATCAATCGAAGAAATACGCTAAATATTTCATCCTCTATTCCATGAAAAAGTAGACTATATCAGCACTTCATACTCAAGGCATGCAATTTATCAATAGCCAATAAATATAGCGTATGATATGCAAAAAAAAAAACTTGATCGAAGCTTTTGTCATAATCATTCCTCTCAACTCGTAGTTAGACTCACTTAGAACAAAATATGGAGGGTAGAGGTAAGGAGGACCATCTAGTATGGGGAATCAGTTGAAAAAGTGTCCACCAGTAAACAGCAAATTATGATTCAAAAAATTGCCAAAGTGGCTCTAGTGTAGCAAAAGGACGTAATAATTTAATATTTTTTGTGACTTTTGTAGTGAGGAGAAATGCAATATTTAAAATCTAAACTACTTACGTAGTTGAATGTAATTAAGTAAATATAACCTATAAAACTGCTAAAATAATACAGATAGCGATTTGATTGTTTTAAAATTTTTATAGGTACATTTTAGTTTTTTTGTAATTTCATTGTTGTTAATTTTAATAAAATAAGTGTAATAATAATGGGAAAGCTTTGCTCAGTGAAAAGTTGTTCAAGTGGACGTAAATTAAAAAATAACGGAATTGATATATCTCAACCTCTATCATTTTTCGCCCAACAGTATGTATAATAAATTTTTATTAATTATTTAACAATAGCGAAGTGAACAGTGAAATAACTTTTTAATTTTTATAATAAAAGAAAATTATACAAAAAGTTGATTAAAAAAATTAAAGTCTTAATGTTTTTTGGAAAATATAGACATTATTATTATTGATGGATGAAAAATATTAAAAAAATGTAACATGTTCCTAATAATACTTAATAATTTAGGCAATTAATATTTTTTGTTTATATCAACTTCTAGACTCTGGAAAAATTAAATAAATAAACTGACTATATTTGTCATTTACATTTTAAAGAGGAGGACATAAAAATGTACGAAATGTTCACCATTAACGGGGAGATCACGATTTTTCCAACAGGTAAAAAAACATTACGAGATACAGCTCTGCCAACGGTCGAACATCAGTTTCTCCCTGTAGCCATACATGACGTTGAAGGAAATGTTATAAATCAACTACAGAAACCGAGTTCTAACCATAATAAATCTGAAGAAAAATTAAAACATGAAAATAAATCTAAACAACAAGAACTATTAGCTGATCAGAGAGTCTCTGATAGAGTTATGGATATGATTACACAAAGTAAACACGATTTAGAAATAGTGCAGTTGAATGAAGAAACTCATACTGATCAACAAAATGATAAAGAACCTGAAGTCACTTCTCAGCCAACCGAGAAATTTTTTGATAATCTGAAATCTTCTGTGCTACCGCAAGGTTGGATGTATTTTGAAAAACCAGAAGGGTTGGAATTCTTTCGGATGGATGGTAAAACTATGCAAATCGTAAACCATTTACGAGTAAACAAAGACTTATCTGTTACTGTAAGTTCTTGCAAAATAATTGTATTTGTCTCAATCTCTTTAATACTAATAATTAATTGAAAACACATTATAGGTTATTTTTCGACGAATGAGGAATTGACTACAAACGATAATATATTTTCATTCAAAACCATCTACGAGTACTTGAAATTCGTAGAAAAATGGTCATTATGCGTTGGTACTCAAATAGACAAAAAAAAGTATAATCGATTTTTATATTAGCAAAGAAATATACTTATATGACGAGTAAAAATATAATTAACTTTTTTAATTATTACATCAAATTTTAGGTTTTCACAAACTTGTAAGGGTGTAATTTTTGGTGACAAGTCTTATACAAGAAATCAAGCGAATCCAAGATGTAAATCTTGTAGAGTTTTACGACATCGCTTACAGAATTGTAATTCTGCTTCAAATATTTTAGAAAATACGATTTCTCAAAAACGTCGTACTTCAAATCTACAAAAACGATGTAAATGTTTAAAAATATCGGTAAATTATTATACATATACATACCAGAAACTTTAAAGCTAGATTTTATTGTGTGTAGATAATCCGGTGATGGTTTTAAATTTTAGACATTAAAAGAAGCTGTAAAATCTAACGATATTATTTTTTTTCTCCTGCAGGAAAGCCACACAATTTGTGCTTTTTCAACGGTTTTTTGACAACGACTATCATTTGTGGACCCATAAATTATTGTTTTTTTTCATCCATTTGTCATATATTACATTTTTAATTTTTGAATATATTTGTATATTAATGATATCGTCGAGATAGCTATAATTTTGAAAAAATAATTGTACATTCGTCCTAATATCGAAAAAATTAAAAATTGTTGTTTTTCAAATTGTACATATTTTAATTCCTATAAAATAATTGTGCTATATACTGCTTTTATTTCCGTTTACAGAATTAATAGCTGTTAATTATTTTATAGAACCCTTTTTATACATTTTACAATACAATGACAATAAATACAAAGTTTTTAAATAATATTTGTGTTGATTAAATGTTATACTCAGTAGCTTCTTCAGATTAAAACGATAATAATTTTAATTTAATCTCGGATTTAATAACTTGATATGAAGAAGGAAATGTTAATTGTGCATAAGTAATACTTTAATGTCAAATGGTGAATGTCGTTCTATTACAACCGAGGTTTATTAGTTATGCTGTTTGATGAATTCCGTAAAATGGCAAATTTTTTTGGATTAACTTTTAAGTATGTAACATTTACAATTTTCTTTTTAAGTTTAATACTAATTATTTACAGAAAATGAAGCTGAGAGAAAAAGTGTATCAGGCGAAATTTGAATGTTCTCAGAAATCAAAAGTTGCAGTTAATAAAGCTATTATGAAGTTACCTAAAACATTTCAGAGCGTAGTTAATTCATGCTTTGACGCAGCTCAAAAGAAAAATTGTAAAGGCCGGCGATACACATTAGAATGGATTTACGAGTGTATTTTAATACACATAAAAAGCCGAAGAACATATCAATTTTTACGTACTAGAGATATTTTACCATTACCGTGTATTGAGACACTAAATAAATTTATACGAAAAATAAGCAGTTCAGCTTACGGGTTTCAGCCAGCTATTTTTCAAGGATTACAGCAAAAATGTGAATCAATGGATAAATGTCAAAAACGTGGAGTACTTCTTGTTGATGAGATGAAATTGAGTGAGGGTGTTTATTTTGATTCTCAAGAAATGAAATTTAATGGATTTGTTGACTTGGGTGAACACACTCCAGAGGACTTAAGAAATAAAACTGCAAATCATGCTCTTGTTTTTAAGTTTGTACCTTTTTCAAGGTCGATGGGTTCAAGCTTTGGGTTGCTTCCTCTCTAAAAGTGCTTGTAAAAGTGAACCACTACACAAACTTATTCTAGAGTGTATCATATTGATGGAAAACAGCGGAATTTGTATAGACGCAGTTGTCATTGACGGTGCATCATGGAACCGAGGGGTATGGAAAATATTAGGAGTGAACGAAAATAACATAAGCTGTGAACACCCTTCAGATAGTTCATGACGTTTGTGGATGATTTCTGATTTTAATCATTTAGTAAAATGTTTCCGAACATCAACTTTAGATGAAAAGATTAGCGAATTCATGGTAACGTTCAAATATAAGTTTATTTCCGACAATCCAGAATAATATAATTAACTAAGGCTATAAATTTTTCAGATGCCCTATGGAATCGTTAAAAAAAAACATTGGGAAGCTCTTCTAGAGGAAGAAAACTATCGTCAACCAAATATGAAAATAGCTTATAAATTAACACCTGCACATTTGAAACCAAAAGGTTTTCAAGTAATGAATGTACCTCTTGCAACTGAAGTATGTATACTTGAATATGTTATTACATACTATTTTCGATTGATAAACTAATAAGATAAATATTTAGACACTTTAAAAATTTTATTCTCAATAGATTTACAATAATTTTTTTATTATTTTAATTATAGGTTTTTGGTCATGAGGTATCTGTCGCGATGGCTCATTACCAACCTATGTGTGATAAGTTGAAAGATTCAACTCCGGCACAAAAGTTCATAGATCTTGTTTTTAATTTAATCCAAGCTATGACTTCTCGCATACCTAGAGATGCCCTGTATGGAAGAGAAGATTGTCGTCAAAAACAGGTAAGAATTATTTAGTAAAACATAATACATGGGCTAATAAAATAATGTTTTATCGTTGATTTCTTAAGTAAAAAATATTTTTAGATTCATCCTTGATTTTTGTTTTGCTGTGATTGCATTTGTGGTCCAGTTTATTTATCATTGTGATCTTGACTTCATAGTAAAAACACAGTGGAGACATTGGACTCGTGATAAATATAACAGTGGATATTTTCAATTAGTACATATCTTTTAAACAATTATTTTAGAATGCTTCCGCGTAAACAATATTTCCACCGTGAAGTCAAAACTGCGAAGATTTTTCTTAGCATGTGAACTGCCTCTAATGGCAATAAATGATGATACAGATTAATAACTTTGTACAATTAATCTTTGCCATTCTACGTAATTACGTTTTAAATCATCTCTCTCAAATTTTTAGTCAATTTTAGAATTCCTGCAGTTTTTGCAAAATTGGGAAAATTTAGAAAAAAAAATTCCCATATCGAAGAGCACTTTACTTGGTTTGAAAGTGACGTTGCGAGCTACCCTTGAAATCCTAGATATGCTTAAAACCGAATGTGGATTTAAATATTTAATGACAGCAACGTTATCACAGGATCCTTTAGAGGTAATTGTATATCATTATTATTGACTATATTTATGTAGTATCGGGAATGTCGTGGTATGCATGTGTATAAGTGTTTTTCTCTTTTTTTTTTCTTCTTCTCTCAGGCTTATATTTTTTTTAGTTAAAGTATTTTATTTTATTTTAGACTTAGAGTTTTGAAAATAAGACCCTGCGATGCTAGAGTAATAAAACTCAGGTCATGTTTTTGACGCTCAAGATTTTTGTAAATTGTTTAATCCTTCACCATCTGTCGTTTTATTACTCTTGCAATTAGTGTGTAAGTTAGATAAGGATGGGCGATGGTCCCAGAAGGGACAAGTTTGGGTCTCGACCTTTGAAAAAAGGAAAAATAAGATAGTTCCTAAGTCCTAACTCACGCGGATAGTTGTATGAAGAAAATCATCTCTTGTAACAATTATATTTTAAATAAAACTTAATATTACCGAATTACTGTTAACCTTACTATATATACCCGATATTACATTTATTATAACATGTTAAAAATTATCATTGATATTTTATTTCAGAGATTTTTTTCTGTCATGCGACATTCATGTGGAGGAAATGATCACCCTGATCCGAAAATGTTTGCTCAAGTTTACAGATTGGCTTCTACATTTTCACTCATACGTCCTCCGAAAGGATGTAATGTTTCTGGGGAAAATCTTTTGAGAAGCTTAATCGAACCTGAACTGTCAATTTCTTGAAATTTAGAGCGACAGCTATGGCTTCAAGGTATTGATGACATGCTACAAAATTCTGAACCGCAAGTGGAAAATTCTTCAATTGATGAAGATCATGATTATAATGAGGCAGTAACCAGTGATGCCGTGCAATCATACATTGCGGGTTACATAAGTCGCAAATTGCAAAAAATTGTGAAATGTTCAGATTGCTTACAAAATATTCATATGAATCCAAGAGATGGCCAACGATTACATAGAAACGATGTAATTCTGAAAATGGATTTATGTGGTGGGCTTATTTATCCTAGCGAAGAGTTATTTGAACTGACCAAACAATTAGAGAAGTGTGTTTTAAGAGCTGTAAGCAAAAATTTGACAAACCTAGAAACCATTACTCAAATATCAGATGAACTTAAAAAAGAGTACTTGATAAAAGTTGGGTGCTTTATTCATGAAAAAGAATTAACTGTTAAGATTATTGACATTTATATTGTAATGCGAGCGCATTTTTTAGCGAAATCAGAAAATAAGCGCTACGACGCAGCAAAAACGAAAACAAAATGAATAGAAAAAATGAAAAATTAATTTCTTGAATGTACGACTTATTTTTAAAGAAAAAATGTTATACTATATGTTATATAATGTTAAAAAATTAATCAATAAATGACTTTTATCTTGTTATAAAATCCCTGATTAAAAAAAATCATTCAAATGGATTCAGAAATTTTTTCGTTGAATTGTATCAAATACGTTTCCATTTTTCTTTATCGACAGGGCTTTTGGGTAACAAATTGGTTTATTTGAATTAATTATTAATTTTATTTTATTCCTGATTGATTTTAATGTAAATAATGAACATTTTTGTAAAAAGCGCGGTTACAAAGAGGAAGTCTTTCTTTCCTTTTTTAATCTAGTATCCTACTCTAATTATTTGTGGCGCTATTTTTAAATACTTTCCACTTGCTACAGTGGCGTCATCTTAATTTGCTGTTTTCCGTGGACACTTTTTGATATATAGAGATGGTTCTCCTTACCTCTACCCTCCATAGAACAAAATTATTTATTAACCTCGAACGTTAGCAATGTAACTTGATCCTTGTCGTGTGCCAACTCAGCAAAGTATTTTATCAACCTACGACCTATATACAAATATATGAACAGGAAAATTTTCTTTCTGGATCATGGAGCAATGAAAGTACATTGTCAGAGTGATTTTCGCGTAGGTTGACTGACACAGTGACAGGAGGCGCCTCAGTGTCGCGACAATTGTATGTTGTTACACGCTTCTCAAATGTTTTATATTATCACAATTTACATTATATTATATCATATATTCTCTTATCGCGTTAATAAGACATAAAAATAATAACAATAAATTTTACAATCAAGCATGCATTGCAGCAAACGCGCGTGAAAATGCGTTAAGATTTGAATGTTGATTTTGCGCAGTCTTTATGTCTTTTAATGAGATCGACATGGTACATTATTGTTGAATATTCTTGAAGTGAAATAAATACAACTCTGCTAGTATCAAAAAATAAACAGAAGTGGGGAGCAGGTAAAAGTTTAAAATGAATAAAAAAGTTTTATGAAGATAAAGTTAAGCCCAATCGTGATTCCCGGGCACATAATCAAGATCATTGTACTCTCGATCGGTACCTTGGTCGTTGAGATTTATTTCCGGGTCACGTTATGGCAGGTTGACGCCATTACCATTACATGTCCAATGATTTACCATTGTTCTATTTATCTGATTGTTATCGTTTTTTCGTTGCCAACCGATTTTAATGTGATCAATTTTTTAGGCATTTTTGATGAAAGGATAAGAAAAATTCTACTTCAGATTTTTTCGGCTGGAAATATTTATGAACAATATTTTATATGTTTACTCATTTGTTGAATACATCAGTTCTAGTCCGTTTCAACGCATTTTTGTCGATTTTTGAAAATAATTAAAATTTTTTTTCATATAAAAGCAAACATAATAAATTGTTCGAATACGATTTCGACAAATAAAAAAATTAGGAGAACGGTGGCCCTAAAGGCCATCCCTACAACTTCCCGCTAATTCCATATCTAAGCGCTTAAAGTTGCACTCATGATGTTTTTGAGCTCTTCGAGCTCAAAAAAATGCCTTTTCTATTGCTTCTATGCTTCTGAGCTCTTTCATCTTAAAAGTCGGATAGAAGTTTCATAGAATGCTATTTTTTGAATTTTAAAACCATAATAACTTAATCAAGTGATTCTTACGAGGTTGGCGGCATTTGACGCAGTTTTTTAAGTCTCCTGAAGAATTTTAAAGTTAGAATTGTTCGAATGAGTAATTCCGAAAAAACACTTTTTTGGTTTTATTTTGTTCACCATATCTCTCGAACAAATCAACCGATTTCGATCGGCTCAGCAGCAATCAACGTGGTGTTTTGAATTTAAAAGCTGATAAGTGTTTAGAATCACTCGGTTGAACCGTTTAGAAGTTATTTAAAAAAAACCACATGTGAAAAATTTTTTTTTCGAGGTATTTTTGAGATTTCTCAAAATCACACACACACACACACACACACACACACACACGCGCGCGCGCGCGCACACTTTATCAAAATATATTCTAATTATAATTCTAATTACATTCTAATTATATATTCTAATTATAAAATTTTGAAGTTATTTCCTGTATTTAGTGCTTTTTTATCAAATTCTGAGCAAAATATATGAGATGTAAAATTAATCGGTTTGGAAACGTTGGAGTTATTACAAAAAAACCTGAACAGTAAATTTAAATTCTCTACTAAGTACTACAACATCGAGCAATCAAGCATATGACGATAATTCTGCTAACTTGAAATCATCCTATAGCATTATCTTTTGAAAATGTTGTTTTAGACTAGTGATAAGATTTTTGTAATGTAAATGTATTTTACATCGGTCGGTAAGAACAAGATCTCTTGATATGCGAAGTCAGTTGATAACTTACACCGCTAAAAAGTTACAAAGACTGATCTAGCACAGACTTTCTATTCTACCGACAGTTAAGAGTCTTAGAAGATTCATTCCAACCAGATGTAGTAATTGACATCCTTTCCGGAAATCGTAAATTAGTAGAAAAAGATTTAAATCCCAGACAAAAGGACGAACAAATTTTGATAGAATAAAATCAATGTGCAAGTTGTGATCTCAGAGGTAAAATAATAAGCCATTAATATTCAGTTTTCGTGAGTATAAGATTTATTTAATGTAAGGCAGCAATAAGTTATCAATTTAAACATCACTATAATTCATATGAAATTGTAAATAAATAATTATATCTAGTGAGTATGATGTAGGTGGAGTTATACTGTAGAATCTGCAATAACCATGAGTTTCTAAATGTTGCTATAAAATTGATGCCAATTTTCTAACGCTGATTTTGGTATCAGTATAATTGCTAATTGGTATCAGACTGTCAATAAACGTTAAAAAGACTAAATGTACTGTCAGTAAGCAGGAAAATAAAATCAATATATAGATTAAAGGCTGAGCTTTAATTCATCCGATGTTTCATCAATGAAACTGGGAATCCGATACTTACGGTCATTCTGCATGCAGTTTGAAGGTCAGTAAAGCGTTTTAACTTTTCATTCAATTAACCTAAAATCTATGACGCACATCGACACCAAAATACATCAACAAATGAATCTCAATTTGCTACTGCGTGGTTATTGAGGTAACTTTTTCATTTTATTAAAAGCGCCAAGTTCCTTGGACACCAATATGTGGTTGAACGTGTTGTCCGGGAAGCTTCAAAGCACCACCTCCAGCACTTATCTGTCCATTTTTGCCTTCATAGATCTTATGCTGATAGTCCAAGTTCCATGTAGGTCTACGTTCTGGCCCACTCAAAGGTTTCTGTCCCTGCAGAACGATTGACCCTTGAGGCTCAGGTGATCGACGGAATCTCCAAGTTCCTTGAACACCAATATGGGGTTGAACGTGTTGTCCAGGAAGCTTCAAAGCACCGCCTCCAGCACTTATCTGTCCATTTTTGCCTTCATAGATCTTATGCTGATAGTCCAAGTTCCATGTAGGTCTACGTTCTGGCCCACTCAAAGGTTTCTGTCCCTGCAGAACGATTGACCCTTGAGGCTCAGGTGATCGACGGAATCTCCAAGTTCCTTGAACACCAATATGGGGTTGAACGTGTTGTCCAGGAAGCTTCAAAGCACCGCCTCCAGCACTTATCTGTCCATTTTTGCCTTGATAGATATTATGCTGATAGTCCAAGTTCCATGTAGGTCTACGTTCTGGCCCACTCAAAGGTTTCTGTCCCTGAAGAACAATTGACCCTTGAGGCTCAGGTGATCGACGGAATCTCCAAGTTCCTTGAACACCAATATGGGGTTGAACGTGTTGTCCAGGAAGCTTCAAAGCACCGCCTCCAGCACTTATCTGTCCATTTTTGCCTTCATAGATCTTATGCTGATAGTCCAAGTTCCATGTAGGTCTACGTTCTGGCCCACTCAAAGGTTTCTGTCCCTGCAGAACGATTGACCCTTGAGGCTCAGGTGATCGACGGAATCTCCAAGTTCCTTGAACACCAATATGGGGTTGAACGTGTTGTCCAGGAAGCTTCAAAGCACCGCCTCCAGCACTTATCTGTCCATTTTTGCCTTGATAGATATTATGCTGATAGTCCAAGTTCCATGTAGGTCTACGTTCTGGCCCACTCAAAGGTTTCTGTCCCTGGAAAACAATTGACCCTTGAGGCTCAGGTGATCGACGGTAACGCAAAGGGTTAGACGGTGGTTTTGGACGATTCTGTCACATAAGTAAGTTCATTCAATCATTTTCGGCAAGCTAATTATTTTTAATTATTTAACAGTGTTACTATGATAGAATCTTCAATTATTCATATTTTTTTCTTATTAATTTTATTTTACTTACTATTAAAAGAGGAGGTTGGTGGCCATTCTTGATACCAAGTCCAGGTTCGCTTGAAACAATCGCAAATATTACGGTAAGTAGAAGACAAATGATTTTCATATTGATAGATAACTTTAACTTCGCAATAATCTCGTAATTTATTTACTAATGTAGTAATTAATTTCAATTCTGCAAGAACTGGAAAACTGTGATCAAAGTATCGACTATGCAAGCTTATATACTTCATTTTATTCTGCTTATTTGCATACGGGGAATCACTCATAGTATAAATCGTCTGTCAGAAGAAATACTAAGAGCAGTAGTGGGGATTGGGAACTCCGGCTCGAGACAGCGGCGAGGATTCCCAGTTTTTTTTATTGCTTTTATATACAGTTCATTTCCACTTGATCACTCACAGTTCACAACGGATGAATATACTTAGACGTCATAAAGTTTCTTATCTTTTTGTTTATTGCAGCAACAATATTCAATATCTCTCATTTAATAATAATTTCTGATTTACTTCGTTTGTTATTTACATATTCTTTTATTTTTATGAATAAGAAAATTATTTTCCTTGTACAATTATAATTTATAAGGTTATGAAATCTATACGACATAACAATCGGTATGGCATTAATTATAATTCGAAGCATATTGGAGTGTTTTCAGATTTTAACTTCTCGCTAAAAAAATTAAAATTTTCAAAAAATCGGAAAGTTTTTGGTTTTACCCCTTTTTTTTGAAAAGCAAGTTTTTATCAGATCTCGACGATTCGTGGTCGTAGAAAATTTTCCCGACTATCCTTGCGGTGACATCACCGTGTCTGTATGTATGTATGTATTCTTAAAATCGATCCGAATAATTATATTTCTATTTTTAAAAACCATTAATCATCAATAGCGAGAAGTTACGCAAAATAAAAGAATTTCTATCGAAATATTTATGAAATCGAAGATTAATTTTTATCAAAATATTTATCAGAGTAAAGCAATTATAATGTATGTTCTTTTAAAGAGACAAATTGTTGACCTTGAGATTTAATGACAATAAAATGTCAATTAAGTGTTATTGCTTAATAAGATACTAAAATAGACTTTATAGCAGTTCTGATAATAAGTCTCGATTGGCTCAGTATACGGTTCTTATGTTCGAATTATCACTAATTTCTTTTTTTGAGTTATTAAGAAGTCATTTTTGGTACTAGTCCAATCGTTTGTGGAACTAAAATATCTGGTTATAAGTTTTAAAAAAAAAAAATTAGTGCTCAAAAGAAAAATTTTCCATCATTAAAATTTAAGATGATAATACAAAATTCATTTGTTATTTCACTTTTAATTCTACTATTTTTGACAGTGAACGTCTGTTCAATGAATGGAGATTACAATAACACCACTTTCAGTCATAAGTGTGCTAAATATATTAAAATTGTAACTTTCTTTATGTATAATTATCATAGATTAATTATTTTCAGACTAAACATTATCATAATTCAAATGATTTTTTTAGTGTCATCCTTATTCTCCACAACCATGTTGCGATGACAACCTTTCATGCAAAATAAAAAAATCCAGAAATGACTTTTTCTGTACAGAAAGAGGTAAATTTTGAATTCAAAATATATGTATTTGTGAAGTACTGTTTCGTAATCTGCGGATAAAGAAATTCTGACGCAAATTTGGAAGCTTTTTTGTCTCGAAATTCTTATCGGCAGGTGAAAGCATTTTCATTTATATTTCATGGACTGTTCAGTAAAGTAATACATTTCCTAGTTAAAATACTACACTGTTAAAAATTTCTATTGTAATTTTACAAAAAATGTATTGGAAGCTAATAGGCAAAACATTTATTTGAAACTACGATCGGGTATCCGGAGGCACTGTCGTGTCTCAAGCCAAGTACACGTTCAACAACACACATAAAATGTGTGTGAACGTGTAGGCGTGAGGCTACAGTGCCTCTATTCTCAAGTCAGATGTCAACATAACCTCACTCTATTTTCAACTTGATTTATTTTATTACTGTATACATGTCAACACTTGTCATGCGCTTTAAATAGTTTAATTATTAGTTCTTCCTGTAAAACAGTAATAATTATATAGTTTTTTTTATTTTTTGCGTTATCTTAATTCATAAAATTTTCGCTCTCGAGTTTTTTGATACTACGAGAGATTTTACTAATTTCGGTCGAATTTTTTATTTCGAAGTTGGTACTGTTCAATTTTCTGCGAATAGTATACCACTTCGAGTATGAGAGTTAATCCGTTTCCATTTGACGCCTGAGATCCTCTCCGGATAGTTACTCTGCCCTTGTGCAAATAATTCTCTGAAAAAACTCTTGAAAAGTCTTTATAACTCTGAATAAGACTTTTCAAAAGTCTTCACATCCCTAACTAAGTAAAGGAAAGACTTAATAAGTCTTCAAAACTCTGCAAAACTCTTAAAAAGTTAAATTTTCCCTGCAATTTCGGACTTTCTCAAAGAGTTATTAAGACTTGATAAGACTTACCACACGCCACCTATTAGAATCTAAGAACACTCAAAGGTTCTAACTGTAAATTCGTTAACTAAAATCTGTTTAGTATCAATTAATTCCAGCAGACAGCGTGTGGATAGAAAATTCTTTCCTACCTAGAAAATTGACTTAAATATTTGATAGTCCAAATTAAATACCGATTGAAGATTTACTCATTTAGTAGTATCTGTTTCCAACATCGAGTGCACTTCATTTGCTGTTGATGTTTTAACTTGCTCAACTGTGACTGATTCGATGCCTATCAAAGTATTTTCGTGATGAAAATATTATTTAAAAAAATTTTTTTAAACATGCATTAATTCTTTTTTTATAGTTTATTTTCAATTTTCTCTAATTCTGATAAGTAATTTTTTTGAAAAGAAATATTCTCTTCTTTTCCTGTAAAACTGAATAAGTCTTATCAATTCTTAATAACTCTCTGAGAAAGTCCGAAATTGCAGGAAAAATATAACTTTTTAGGAGTTTTGCAGAGTTTTGAAGACTTTATTTATTATTTATTATTTATTATTAATAAATTATTTATTAAATCTTTCCTCTACTTAGTTAGGGATGTGAAGACTTTCGAAAAGTCTTATTCAGAGTTATAAAGACTTTTCAAGAGTTTTTTCAGAGATTTATTTCCACAAGGGTGCTCCAGATTTTTTATTTTCAAGTTGGTACATTTTATTTTGTTAGAATAGTATGGTTGCTTTCCAATTAATACAAAAAATGACGCAGTGTAACGCAGTGCTCGATAAAGCGCTTTCCATCAACGACACTGTTGAACACAGCCGTACACTGTTCGACACTCGAAAAAGTGGTGTTTGACAAATGCTTACCAAGAATTACCAACAAAAAAGAGAAGAATTCTTTCTCTACTCATGAAAGTTTTTCCGCTAAATCTAATGATCGCTGTGTGAAAAGTAAGTATATCTTCAGAAAGTAAGTTAAGACTTTTTTTATTTACCTAAAACGCGATGCAGAACTATCAAATTATATACCTAATAAAATAGATCTCGGATGAATTTCTTGATCATAGTACTTGACAGAGTTCGTGGTAAACTCAACAATTCATAAACAAGATAGTTAATAAAAGATTCTGTATTATAGTATTTAAGACGAAGATTTTAGACGAGTTACCATTTAATTTAAATTATTTTCGGTTATAAAATACATTTTTAAAGGCAAGCATATTCAGATTCATCAAACTATCTAATATCGTCATGTTATAATAATTAATTAAGGAAGAACAATAATTTTTTTTTTAACTTAGTTTCTCTAGTTCAAACGTGCTCGATTATTTACGACTATCTTACTATTCCGCATTCTCACTGCATGAAGATTGGTTTATTTTATTGCGATTTGGGATATATTTCAATAGATATTCCAATGTATAGATAATAAATGTCAATGCAAACCTGACTTCACTGCAATGTCTGCGAGCCAATGTTTTGAAAGTGAGAACATTTTTTTTTGTAAATATGAATATGAGTGTATTGATGTCTAATTTTGATTTTCAGCGAACCTGATAAATACTTGTACCAATGTTACTGAGTGCAGTGATTCATGGCATGCACAGTGTACACCCACTCACAAATGTGTTTGTGATTCGCATAATATGGCAATGAGTCTATCAACATGTTTTCCTATTTTGAATGGATATTGTTGGAGAGATAATCAATGCATGGCAGAAAATTCTGTTTGCGGTGATTTTCATTGTGCATGCAAACCGAATTTTATTGCTGTCGCTCATAATCTATGCATTCCTGACAGAAAAAAAATGCATTTATATTGATTATGATCGATAAATAGATACTTCATTTTATTTTATAGCAAATCTAATGGCAAAATGGCAATTTTCAAAAAATAATACTTAATACATAGAATATTATAATAAATGTATTACATAGAAAAGCATAAAAATATTGACTTTCGAATATAATGATATAGTCCATTAAAAAATCAACTTAATTTTAAGTAACATTATGGGATAAAAATTTTTACAATTTGTTAGAAAATGTAATTTTTTTTTATGAACATTGTGGGAGTACTTTTCCACTCTCAAATTTTTCCGTCAACCACCGTACTCTTTGGGCCATAAAATCCCTTCCCCGGCATCCAAGGGGCTCATGACATCACGAGACCCCAAGAACAACGCTGTGTTAGAAAAACTAACACCCTCGAGAGTCAAGGGGGCACGAGGCAGATTTTCCTCAGCCTCTGAGATACGCGCATCAGTGGTTTATGACAACTGGTCCTTTTCCCATACTTAACGTATCATAATATTGTAATCGCGGAGTACCACCTTGATACGTAGACTTATAATAAACTTTAATTATTGTATCAGCTTACAGATAACTATATTCTACGGGATTGTCTAATTATTATAAAACTTAATTAACTTCATTCGAGTGTTGTAAAGGATATAGTTATCAATTGAATAAATTGTTAAATTAAAGAATTAGACTACTACAGAGTCAGAAGTGGGATACACTATCGTGCTCATATAATTGAATAGTGCAGTAAATAGGGTGGTGAATAGTGATTTTCAATAGAGGAAAAATCATGAGTCGTGACCGAAGGTCAAGGCGGGACCGTGATCATGAAAGTGACCGTTACCGGAAAGATCGTCATAGATCCCGATCACCACACCGTCACTGTGAATCACCACCTCAGGGGAGAGGTTCTTCCAATTCTCGATTAGATCCACCTGTACCAAATAACCGACAGACTGACAGTGAGGCCAGCAGCAGCAGAAGCAGTGAGCTCCTGATGATTGAGAAACTCACAGAGGTCCTTTCGGGTTTCGCACAAACAGCACGTTCACCAAGACCCAGTGGTGGCTGTTTCACCAACGAGAAGGCGATCCCGGAGTTTGATCCTAAGGAAACCAACCTATCTGCTGCGGAGTGGATTGCTAAGGTCAGCGCGCACGCTAGACTTTATGGATGGGACGAGCGGACAACTCTTTACATGGCGACATGCAGGCTTAAAGGTAATGCAAAACTTTGGTATACAGAATTGCATGATTCGCAGTTAACGTGGGGGACATTCTCTTCATTAATTGCCGAGCAGTTTCCGGGCGAGTCGAAATACAGCAAATTATTTAAAGAAGCCGCGAATTTCGAATGCGCCGCGGGTCATGATCTTGTCGCGTACTCTTTCCTTAAAATAGGTAAATTAAAGAAATTGAAGCTCGAGATACCGGAGAACAAATTAGTTTCGTGCGTAGTTGGGGGGATTCAAGATGATTCGATCCGCACTACTTTGATGACTCATAAATTCCAAACTGTTGCGGAACTGAATGAGCGTCTCGCGAATTATGAAACTACGCATAAATTAAAAGATAGGAGTAAAGACGCGAAAAAGTCACACGCGCGGGACTCCAGTAAAGTCAAAACTCGGGAAGAGAAATCAAGAAACGTTTGTTACGGGTGCGGCAAATCTGGTCACCAACGCTACAACTGCCCAGAGGGAGATAATACCAAGCCAAGAAATCCGAAATCCAACAAGCAATCATCGGATGAGGACCTGTGTGGCTATTGTAAAAAGCCAAACCACTCGGAGAAAGACTGCTTCACCAAGCGACGGGATGAAGCCAGGAAGAAGAAATCTGTGCATGACTAGATGTATGCTCAGTCGAAGTTAACAAACCGATAGTAACATGCGTCGTGAATGAACAAGGAAAGGAGTGTATGGTTGATTTGGGTAGCGATTGTTCAGTCATACGAGACCGCGAGGCTCGCTCTTTAGGACTAAAGCTAAGACCAACTCAAGAAACACTGTCCGCGTTTAATCAGTCCGTGGTAACCCCAATCGCGAGAGCAAAACTGAAGCTCAAGATCAACGACATTACCTTCAAACTAAAAGCGTACGTGGTCCCTGACGATCAGCTATCAAGGGACATCCTTATTGGCCGCGACATCCTCAGAAAACCCCGAGTCAAAGCTATCGTAGACGCCGCCGGTATACAGATCATCAGGGACACCATTGAAGTACACATGGTTGACTCCGGCAAGCGAAAGATAGGAATAACTGATGTTTGCTGCCCGGGAGTGGATGAAGATACGCAAAACAAACTCGTAAATCTTTTAAACGAATTCCGGGACTGTATCGCGCTCAACATGAGAGAAATCGGCAAAGCCAATGGGACAACTATGAAGATCCGGCTGACAACTGACGCACCTGTTCATTCAGCACCACGACGGTTATCTTACGACGAGCGTAACAAAGTTAAAGACCTAGTCAAGGAACTATTGGACGGGGAAATTATTCGGGAAAGTCATTCGCCTTATGCAAGCCCAATAGTGGTTCGCCATAAGTCCGGAGGAGATATCCGCATGTGTATCGATTTTCGAGGAGTTAATACGGTTACCATTGTTGATCCTCATCCTATTCCTCATATAGATGACCAGATCGATCGATTAAGCGGAGTCGCATATTATGTAACACTCGACTTGAAATCCGGATTTTACCAGATTCCTATGGATAAAGACTCTGTTAAAGTGACTGCATTTGTAACTCCAGATGGTCATTACGAATTTCTACGTATGCCGTTTGGATTAAAGAATGCACCCGCTGTTTTCCAAAGAGCCATAAACACTGCTCTTGGAGAACTGAGATTTACAATAGCTCTTGTGTATGTCGACGACATTCTGGTTATAGGCTCAAGCATAGCAGAGGCTTTCAAAAACCTAAGGCTTGTTTTGAAAGCACTTAGAAATTACAACTTTACGCTCAATTTAGATAAGTGTAAGTTCTTTCAAACAAAGATCGACTATTTGGGCCGGGAAGTATCCAGGGATGGAGTTCGTCCAGGCGCTCATAAAATCGAAGCCGTTAAAAACGCAGAAATCCCCAAAGACGTAAAAGGAGTACGTTCATTCCTTGGCCTTGCGGGATACTTCCGGAAATTTATTAAACACTTCGCTCAAAAAGTCTCGCCACTAACAGACTTATTGAAGAAAAACAGTCCATGGGTTTGGACTGAAAAACATACTGAAGTCATAAACGAAGTAAAGGAAATATTAACAACAAGACCCGTTCTCGCTATTTATGACCCGACCCTCGAAACCGAGGTCCACACAGACGCTAGTTCAATGGGTCTTGGAGCCATACTCATGCAGAAGCATGGGAATGAAAAGAAAGTTGTTTCCTATTATAGTCGTAAAACAACACCAATAGAACAAAAATATCATTCGTACGACTTGGAAACTCTTGCGGTCGTTGCAGCTCTCAAAACCTTTCGCGTATACCTGATAGGGATAAACTTCACTGTAGTCACTGACTGTAGTGCTGTGCGGGCCACAGCTGTAAAGAAGGACATACAACCACGTGTTGCCAGATGGTGGGTATATCTACAAGACTACAATTTCGACATTGTGTATCGACCTGGCGCTCAAGGAGCGCATGTTGATTATTTAAGTCGGTATCCCATCGAATGTTTAGCTATCGATGTCACTCCCAGTGAGTGGATCAAAGTTGCTGAAATACAAGACCCCGACATTGAGACAATCATGAAGATCCTGGAATCGGGAGATAGTCAAGCGAGTACCAAACATTATTTTGAAATCTATGACCTTAGGAATGGAGTAGTTTTCCGGAGAACCGAGAACGGTAATAGATGGTTAGTACCACGAGCTTCTCGGTTCCATGTCGTGAAAATGTGTCATGATGATCAGGGACACCTCGGAATTGATAAGACTCTTGAGAAACTGCGCGAACATTATTGGTTTAAAGGCATGAAGAGATTTGTTTCAAAATACGTTACTGCATGCTTACAATGTCTGTATTATAAGTCTACCTCTGGCCGCAAGCCTGGCATGTTACACCCCATAGAGAAGGTCGCCCTTCCTTTCCACACAATACACATCGACCATGTGGGTCCGTTTGTTAAAAGTAAACGAGGCAATACCCAGATACTAACTATAGTTGACGGGTTTACTAAATTTTGTATTCTGGAACCAGTGAAGGACGTTAAAGCTAAGTGGGTCATTCGAGCACTGACCCAACTGTTTTCACTTTTTGGAGTCCCCTCGAGGATCATCAGTGACAGAGGCACGAGTTTTACGTCACAGCTGTTTGATGGCTTCTGTAAAGAATACAACATCAAGCACGTCCTCAATGCAGTGGCAACACCAAGGGCGAATGGACAGTGCGAACGCATGAATCGCACGTTGCTGAATTCATTAGCTACTTCCAGTGCTGGGGCAGCTGAAGACCAATGGGATAAATTTGTGAAGACCGTCCAGAGCGGTATCAATAGTGCTACCAATCGGACTACACAGAAAACTCCAGCTCAACTTTTACTTGGTTACAGGCCCCGCAGTATGGCAGATTCTGTTCTTTTAGGTTCAATTCAGAGCTCGTTGGATGCCCTAGACCTCAGAGAGATGAGGGAGCAGGCAAAAGCAGCTACGGGAGTTGAACAAGGAAAGCAGAAAGCCAGGTTTGACGCCAAGCGGTCCAAACCACCACAGTACACTGTCGGCGACATCGTTGTGGTTGCTACCAATCCAGTCGCGACTGGACAAAGCAACAAATTAGTCGCTAAGTCTAAGGGTCCATTCAAGGTCACTGCAGTGCTGCCCAATGACCGATATGAGGTCAAGATTTGCGGGAGATGCAGAAATCCAGGGGACAAAAGACTGTCGTAGCGGTTGACAGGATGAAAAGATGGATATCCTTCAACGCACTGGAATAAATTATGGTGAGATTATGATTTTTAATCAATGTTGGTAGTTTGCAGGTCTCAGAAACGTGCCTTTGGGTCATTTGATCGACCAAGAAGGGTGACCGGAACAACAGCGAGTACTCTGGCGTTTAGGATCCATAATAGGTCTCCAGAATGCTCGACGGTGAGCTGACTCCCATGGGACCAACGACGAGTTGGGTTGCCCGGATTCAGTAACCGTGCTGGTCTTTTCTGAGAACTCCGAGCCACTGGGGTCAATTAGTCATGGCAGTGGATGCTCGATCTCACCTACCGCCAAGTCTGGAGCTTTTGAGAGCCCGGCAGCTTGTCACTGTCGGGAGATACTATGGAGGTTCCAGGCGTCAGGCACGACTATTTTCGCCAAGTCTGGGACTTTTGAGAGCCCGGCAGCTTGTCACTGTCGGGAAATACTATGAAAGTCCGAGGCCAGTTAGGCGTGGACTGTTTTACCGAGTCAGTTGCCCTCTTGGTTCCTGGCCATTGGTCAAGGCAGGTTCGGAGGACGCTGGCCTAGGTTGGACCAGTTGGCCGCTAGTTAGAGTGTCATGCTGGGCTTCAGTCAATAGTCTTCAGGGACGTACACTCTAGCGCTAGGCTCAGACAACTCAGTATGTGGATACCTAACTGAGGTCTCATCCTGAACAGGCATCCGTGAACCGAACCGTTTGGTAAACACGGAAGGCTTCACGGGGTAAGGCCCTGGAATGGTTGAGAATCCTAACTTATCCTATCCCTAGGCGCCACTTGGTCGCTATTGCGGGTCAATTCACGCTCTTGGGTAGAGATGATCACTCTGACTAGAGGAGTGTGGATTGAGCGGCGATAGTTACCTTCTTGTAACTTTTATTACCCTGATCGGGTCATTAATGAGGATTTGTTTGGATGAATTTTTCAGATCCAGGTAGTCAAAGCCGAGGACGGCTTGCGTGGTCAGGAGAGGCCGAATGTGGGAGTACTTTTCCACTCTCAAATTTTTCCGTCAACCACCGTACTCTTTGGGCCATAAAATCCCTTCCCCGGCATCCAAGGGGCTCATGACGTCACGAGACCCCAAGAACAACGCTGTGTTAGGAAAACTAACACCCTCGAGAGTCAAGGGGGCACGAGGCAGATTTTCCTCAGCCTCTGAGATACGCGCATCAGTGGTTTATGACAACTGGTCCTTTTCCCATACTTAACGTATCATAATATTGTAATCGCGGAGTACCACCTTGATACGTAGACTTATAATAAACTTTAATTATTGTATCAGCTTACAGATAACTATATTCTACGGGATTGTCTAATTATTATAAAACTTAATTAACTTCATTCGAGTGTTGTAAAGGATATAGTTATCAATTGAATAAATTGTTAAATTAAAGAATTAGACTACTACAACATTATCAATATTCCCCAAGAATTTTTTATATTTATTAGTAAAATGTAGACTTTGTAATACTACAAAATGTCCCGACTTTATCAGCCTGGCGAACTACCACCCGAAATTTTCGTTACCGACACTAGCTAAAATAATTTGGTAGTCCCGTGACGTCACAAGACGACACGAGGAGGGGAAAGCGGTCACAAACCCCAATACTTGAGCGGTGATCGACACTTCGATCTATCTCCCGGTGTTAACAACCACGCTAGATTCTCAAGTACTTTTTTCTACTACTATACTACTATTACCACTAATAGGTGACTACTCACCAAAATTACTAAAATCTATCAAATCTACTATTTAATTAATAAGTTTATATTGTTATTACTATTATTATTTTGTGTTAAACTAATATCATTGCGTTTATTATCAATAATTAATCATCTATAACCTCGAATATCAATAAAATATTCATACAACTAATTAATTGTACTTCGTTACCGAGTATAATAAATTTATTCAAAGTGCCGATTTAGTGAAATAAAGTAAAGTTTTGTCATAATTTTATCGATAACTAATCTTCGTTTATCAACCATCAACATCTATTCTGCGTAATTTCATACCACCACCTACAAAGGCAATCAAGGACAAAGGACCATCTTTGCAGTAAAATTTGTAAGTAATTAAAACAAGTTAACTGGCACACGTGGGAACTTTTGTCCGAAAATTATTTAATCGATCTACTAAAAACAAAGACAATCATTAATACACGGGAGCGGAATATCCCAGGGCAGTGGACTAAAATTATAACGAAATCTAGGCGATTATTCTTTATCCGCGAGGTTTAGTGGCCTGGATAATTAAATTTTTCGAATAAGTAAAAATTTAGTGTTTCAACTTTTAATAATAAATTAAGACTAATTTAAAAAGAGAAATTTTAAAATTTTATCCATTTTTCTATTTCACATGGAATGCCCCTGATATTATTTCTTTTGGTAAGTCATTCTGCGCAGATCGCGGTCCTGAAGTAAAATACACTTAAATAACCGTAACACTGGTTACAGTTAACATACATTGTAGACAAAACATACGATAAAAAGGTTTTTGTTTACGAAATTTTGTTGTGATCTTTTAGGTAAAATGATAAGCAATTAATACATCAGTGAGATGTTAGTTATTTGTCCTCAACATCATGCGGACAACCTAACCTCTAAATCTGACTTTGATCTGATGTGATGGTAAAAAGTGAGTGCGAGCGAGACGGCAGAGCAACAGAATTATTATTACTATTGTTATCATCGTTATTATTACTATTATTATTATTGTTATTATTACTATTGTCATCATCGTTATTACCACTATTATTACTATCATTATTATTACTATTATTACTATCATTATTATTACTATTATTATCGTTCTTGTCATTATTAATACCGGAGTATATTTAATATACTAAAGATGTTTTTTTTTATATATCATTGTTCATTTACATTTCTTTGTTTAATGAAAAAGTTTATTTAGTTTTAAATACTTGACTGAGATTTATTTTAAAATGCGCGCGAATGTTTGAGTACGCCACCGCGGCGAGAGATGGCGAAGAATTTCGCCGCTCGTTCGTTTGCAGTAAAAACCGACGAACTAATATAAGCGAAACTGCGTGGCGATAATTTTTGTTCTTTTAAAGATCAAAAATTTATTTACCTGAAAGAAAGAATTAATTGAATTCTCGAACAGATTCAAAATATCTGAATAATTATTCAATTGATTACTTTCATTGGGAAATTATTTTGGTGAAAATTATTATTTAGCAAATGTTAATTTTTTCTAAGTCCCGAACGACTTTTGTATGGAATTGATTTGGTATGAAATTTATTGTAATCTGTTGAAATTAATGAGTGAATTTAATATTTGATCAGATTTAAATAATTAAAAAATCTGAAGTTTGGCGAAAAGCGATAGATGGCGATAATTTTCCCAGATCTTTCACTCTTGGAGAAAGGTCTGGGAAATGCCAAAAGCGATTTTTATCGACGGGAAAGAAAACCAAGTTTTCCAGTGGTTCTTGTTTCTGGTAGAAGACCCTTCACCAAGGAATAACCAAGGAACTCTTACCTTGTCTCCGACCAGGAACCAGGTAAGTGCTGACTTATCCATTGGGGGAAATTTGGCCACCGGAAAGGGTTGCTTTCCAAGCACCCAGACTGGGCTAGGGGTAAGTAGGGCCGGGAAGGGTTGCTTTCCAAGCACCCAGAGGGAACTAGGGGTAAGTAGGGCCGGGAAGGGTTGCTTTCCAAGCACCCAGAGGGAACTAGGGGTAAGTAGGGCCGGGAAGGGTTGCTTTCCAAGCACCCAGAGGGAACTAGGGGTAAGTAGGGCCGGGAAGGGTTGCTTTCCAAGCACCCAGAGGGAACTAGGGGTAAGTAGGGCCGGGAAGGGTTGCTTTCCAAGCACCCAGAGGGAACTAGGGGTAAGTAGGGCCGGGAAGGGTTGCTTTCCAAGCACCCAGACTGGGCTAGGGGTAAGTAGGGCCGGGAAGGGTTGCTTTCCAAGCACCCAGACTGGGCTAGGGGTAAGTAGGGCCGGGAAGGGTTGCTTTTCAAGCATCCGGATGGGATTAGGGGCAGGTAGGGCCGTGATTTAAAAACGCGACCGTCGGTAAAGAAGAATATTACTGTGTAAAGGTAGTAGACAGAGTTTGGCCACCAGATGGCTCTAAAGAGAACCGGAAAGTAAATGTTGTGTGCGGGTTATGTGCGATGTTGTAAAGTTTGACATAACGCTTGTAAATTTTATAAACTTGAGTTTCAATTTTTGTTGTTTGTTGTCTTAAATAAATAGAGTATTAATTATAATTAGGCTCGAAATTTATTTATAAGTAAAATAAGTTATCCCTTAAAAGATCCTGGACTCCGGCGAGATTTTATGCGAGCTAGGGGATATAGATGTATAGGTAAAGCCTTGACTGTAACACAACAGTAATAAAATTTTAAATTTATTAAAATTCACTCCTTTTGGAAACCGGAAAAATACCCGTTACAAAAAAAATGGCGCTCGAACAGGGACCGTGATTTTTGTTGTTTTCATGGTAACGGGAATTTTTGGATATTGTTGATTGATGGAAAGGTAGTTTTCTTTTTCCTCTTTGCTTTTTCGTCGGTCTATCAAATCATGGCGAGTAAAAAACCGGGAACACACACGTGGCTTTGGTCGCTAAGAAAGGACGCGGTCATTAGCGAATTAGAGAAATACCGGGTGGCCATCGAGCCGAAGGCGACATTGGCGGAATTGCGATTTTTATTAAAAACCGAGTTGAATAAGACACGAGCGGCGAATGCGGGTCGCGCTGGTCGATACGACCAACTTTTGATCGACCTCGATCAATCAGAAGCCGAATTAGACAACCTTGAAACCCTTGACGATGTAGTGGAGGAGGATGAATCCGATCCCGACGACGGGCAACTCTCAAATGAAGATACAAATGATAATCAAGCCATCGAAACGTCAAGGGGGGACCAACGCGAAAGAAAATTGCGGGCCGAAATCGAAGCGGAAGAACGGGAGCGACTCGAGGCGGAAAGGGACCAAGAAGAGAGGTTAGCCCGCGAAACTGCCGAACGGGCCGAACAGGAGCTACGCGGACGTCTGCGACAGGAAATACGGGCGCGTCTTTTGCAGGAAAGAGAGGAACAGCGAGCGTACGAGCTTCAACTCGACGCAAGAGAGGCCCGAATGAGGTGCGAAGCCGAGCAACGAAGAAAGAAGGAGCAAGATGGCCGCACACCCCCCCGTGGCGACAACCGAAGGCATTGGTTGAGCGAAGACAATGGACAGTCAAAACGAGGAAATGGGATTCGGCGATCAGGACGAGAGGATGGGACACGGCGATCAGGACGAGCGACCGACCCTGTGAACTTACCCAGGGCAGTCGGCTCAAATCCAGGAACACCCAGTTTTGACAATCATCACCAATCGAGGTATAGGGATGACTCCGTCGAACTCCACAGAAGGGACATGGTGAGAAAATGGGGCGTCGTGTTCAAAGGGGAACGCGATGTCCTAGATTTTCTGGAACGACTTGAAGAATTGGCCGAAAGTTACGGGTACGAAATGGACGACTTGCTTCCTTGCATACCGATATTGCTCCGCGAAAAGGCTCTCCTCTGGTATCGTAATAACAAGAGAGTTTGGGACTCATGGGAAGACTTCGTACTGGACTTGAAAGCGTTTTATCTGCCACCAGGTCTCGAACTGCTGTTGGAAGAGCAGATACGGAATCGGGTCCAGGGCCCAATAGAGAGTGCAGCCGAATACGCCACCCGGATCCAGACTCTAATGAGGAGGCATGGACAAATGTCACCCTCAGCTCGTCTCACTCGTCTCTACCAGAATCTAAGACCGGAATACCGACGATACATGAAGCGGACTGAGTTTTCCAGCGTCCCAGAATTGCTACGACTCGCAGGCGAGCTCGAACAACTCACTGTTCAGGAAAAAGCATCTTCGCGCCGCGAAAATAAAACTACCTCCGCGAAAACTTCGGCCCCCTCGAAACCAAACACACCTCTCGAACTCTTCGAATACAATTGGCGGGAGAATTGCTGGCGATGCCGTCAAAAGGGGCACCGGAAATTTGAATGCACGAATCGATGGGTAAAATTCTGTATGCGATGTGGGAAAATGGATACATTATCACGAGATTGTCCATGCCCACGACAGGGAAACGAAGTGAGGACCGGTTCAAGCTCCCAGAACCGAGCCAGAGACCACCAGGGAGCTCCCAATCCGGTGACATTCAATCAGCCAACCAACCAATCAACACCACAACCGGGCAGTTCAAACCAAAAGACGTAAAACCAGGGGACAAGCGTCCATTTGCAAAAATAGAGGTTGGCCAGGTGACAATTCACGCATTAATGGACACCGGAGCCACGGCGTCGGTAATATCGCAAAAAGTATGGGATTTCATCCGCCAAAACAACTTGTACGAAAAATACAATTCGGTACCAGGTGAGGGGATCAACACTCGGTCAGCATGTAGTGTGCACTACGGGCACTGCGTGGGTTAAAATCCGTGAAGACAACCGGATTTTCGCCCTGCCGTTTCACATTATTCCCACATACAGGAATGACATGCTGTTAGGAGTGGATAATCTCACCATATTAGGGTACCAACTTCTTAAATGCCACCCATCTTTTACTTGCTATGAACTAGAAACGAAATACGACGAAACAACTGCACAAAAGGAGATCGACGAACTTCTCCAACGTGACCAAGACATTCACGGACCGATTAAATGCGCGGAACACCGGATTAAGATCAAACCCGGAACAGAACCGATCAAAACTCGTTACTTTCCGAAAAATCCGAAGATGCAAGAAATCATGAATGCCGAAGTCGACAAAATGTTAGAGGATGGGATCATAGAACCCTCTAACAGCCCCTGGAATTCTCCTGTCGTGCTAGTTCGAAAAAAAGATAGAAAATACCGGTTCTGTGTTGATTTCCGAAAGTAAACGACGTATCCGAGAAAGATGCGTTTCCAATTCCCCATGTAAACGCGTCACTGGACAAACTGCGAAAAGCAAAAGTAATTAGTACGATTGACTTGAAGAGCGGTTACTGGCAAATACCACTGGAAGCGAACAGCAAAGCAATCACTGCGTTCACTATCCCTGGTCGTGGACTTTTCCAGTTCCGCGTCATGCCTTTTGGGTTACATTCTGCTCCAGCAACGTTCCAACGCGTGATGTATGAAGTAATCGGCGCTGACCTCGAACCATACGTGGTCGTTTATCTCGATGATATCATTATCATTAGCGAGACGCTGGAACAGCACATGAAAATACTGAGAGAGGTTATGAAACGCCTCCACGCCGCGAACCTGAAAATAAACCGAGAAAAAAGCCACTTCTTAAAAAGTAGCACCGTGTATTTGGGCCATGTCATCGATGGACAAGGCATCAGGACAGACCCAGAAAAGGTTAAGGCAATCACCGAGATTGCACCACCGCGAAACCTGAAAGAATTGCGCCAGTTCCTCGGAATGATCTCCTGGTATAGGAGATTCATTCCAAACTGTGCTGACCGGACCAAACCACTCACCTCTCTGCTCCAGAAAAGAAAGAAATGGAAATGGGAAGTGACAGAGCAAACCGCGTTCGAAGAACTAAAAAAATGCTTGAAAACCGCGCCGATATTAGCCGCCCCGGACTTCTCAAAAAGCTTCTCCGTGCAAACCGACGCTAGTGACGTAGGAATAGGTGCCGTCTTGACACAGGAACAGGACGGTGACGAAAAAGTAATTGCCTACGCGAGCCGATCATTGAACAAAGCCGAGAAAAACTACACCGTGACCGAGAAAGAATGCCTCGCAGTGGTCTGGGCGATCCAAAAATGAGACCATACCTCGAAGGGTATGCGTTCACAGTCATTACGGATCACCAATCACTAAAGTGGCTTAGAACAATGGAAAGTCCGAGCGGACGCGTAGCAAGATGGAGTCTATTCTTACAACAATACGACTTCGACGTAGTATACCGGAAAGGAAAGTGGAACAAAGTGGCAGACGCGCTATCACGTAGCCACCCGAGTAACAATGACGAAACTGATGATTCTAGGAGTCAACTCGTGATAGAATCATTAGAGCTAGGCGACGCATGGTACGAACGCATAAAAAGAGGTGTAGAAAATGATCCGCAGAGATACGCCGAGTATTGCCTAAAAGACGGGTTACTATATCGACACGCGTATCACAGCTTGGACTATACCGACCGAGGGGACACATGGAAACTATGTATTCCTGCGGCAGGCGTTGATAAAATCATGAGAGAGAATCATGACACTCCTTCGGCAGGGCATGGCGGCATCGCGAAAACGATTGCTAGAATATCCCGAAGCTACTATTGGCCGCGAATGAGAGCAGAAATAACCGGGTACGTACGACGATGCATAAAATGTCAAGCGTATAAACCCTCGCAACAACCACCATCTGCGCCGATGGGCACAATTCCAGCCACTCGTCCATGGGCCGTCGTCTCTGCTGATATAATCGGACCAAAGCCGCGATCATCGAATGGAATGTCGTACCTCGTCGTCTTCCAAGACAAGTTCACCAAATGGATCGAAGTCCACCCACTCCGGCAACAAAAAGCGTCGGCAATCGCTCGGGTCTTTAAGGAACATGTAGTATTACGATTTGGAAGGGTTGAGACAATCATCACTGACAATGGAACCCCATTCATTAGTAAGGAATTTACGTCGCTACTGGAAACTTTCCACATTAAACACGTGCGAACCCCCCCATACTCTCCACAATGTAACCCAGTCGAACGAACAAATCGTGTCATCGGAACAATGATTGCCCAATTCGTGGGTGCCAATCAGAGACACTGGGACAAACTCATACCCGAATTAATGTTTGCTTATAATACCGCGAAGCATGACTCCACCGAGTTCTCCCCAGCATATTTGAACTACGGTCGCGAAATCCAACCACCTGTATCTGTAAAATCACAGCGAGAACCAGAAAACCACGAACACTACGACGTGCCACGCGCAGTACAAACCTTGAACGAGACTATCGAACTCGTAAACGTAAATCTAGCCAAAGCATATGGCCAGCAAGCCAAACACTATGATAAAAAGCGAGGTTCTTGGCAACCGGCCGTTGGGGATCTTGTATGTAAGCGAGAACACCATCTATCGTCCGCGGTCGACAATTTTGCAGCAAAATTAGCAGAAAAGTTCAGTACTGGGTATACAATTACTAAAATCATAGGGCCCTCGGTTTATGAAGTCTCCAAAGAAGGGAAAACGTTTATCGCGCACCTGAAAGACCTGAAACCTTACCATGAAAACCTTGATCCTGAGAACCTAATATCCAAAAACCTAGATACGGAGAATCTAGAACCGGACGAACCTCCCGAACCGCGCTACCTAACCCGGGCCCAGGCCAAAAGAAAGCCACGATGATGACCAAATAATCCTTTCTTGATGTCTAAGAAGGAATATTCTGAGTGGTCTTTATTAACTAAGAGTAGGGTCTCGGGCAGGGGGCACGGAAACGGAGAAAAACCGGAAGTTTACCTTAAAATAAACCCGAAAATTGAACCTAAAACTCTTTGAAAATCGGTGAAATAAACCGGACTATAGAACTTTTTTTTTTAGTACAAAGAACTTGAGTCTGGGCAGTAACCCGACACCATATGTTTTTTTTTTCTCCCTCTCAAACTCTGTCTGCTACCTAAAAGAAAAGAAATATATATAATAAAACGAGGTTACGGAAAACCGCGGCCAAGACCGATGTTATACGCGAAATGTTGCGATACTGTATGTGTGTGTGATTTTGCCTGTTTTAGCAAATAACAAAATGAAACCCGAGCTAACCATAGAAGAGGAGATATGGCTGATGCAGGAGATGCTGGATCGACCACCACAACTGCTCCTCACACCGTCGACGAGCACCACGACCACTACCATCACACCCGCCACGCCGAAGAAAACCAACATCCGGATAAGAGAAGATCGACCAGTAAGGACCCGGATTCACTGGCTCAGACAGCCGTACGATCGGACGAAGCCAGGGCTCCCGAAATCCCGTAAACAGCCCCTGATTCGCCCAGCCAGCACCGAGATGATTGTGGGGATTAGGAAAGCCACCAGACCGGGCCCACCCATCACAAGTGGTCCCCGTTTGGCGACTAAAGCCCAGGAAACAAAGAGCATCCCCCAGTCAACAGCTATTAGAGGATCTAGCGACGCCGAAGCGTCCCACATGCTCATCAACGAGCCATCCTTCCCCACCGAGGCAGCCGCAAGCTTCATAAAAAAGAAGAGAAGGATCGGAAGATGGAGAGAACCAGAAATGACCTACAACCCGGGCCCACTTACAAAGAGCGGTCCCCAGCTGAAAGTCACACCTGAGCAGACCTCCAACCCGGGCCCGCTCCCAAGGAGCAGTCCCCAGCTGGAAGCCGAATCGACCAACGACAACGCAGCGTGGTTAACTTACGACGATGCACCACTACTCAAGGATTACGCAGCAGAATTGGATTGTCAGGCCGGAGATCTTTTTGCACCACCAACCAAGACCCAGACACCACTGGAAAAAGCTCTAGCCACCCTTACCCGACTAGAGGAAGTAAAGAACGAGCACGTGACCAAGCGCCGGCAATTCACTGCGTACGACCGGGATATGAAGCTCTATCGAGTTACCCGTACAGCGAAGACCCCAAGCCCATGGATCAAGCCGCTGGGAAAGACGGTCCAACAGTGGATGAAGAAAAAAAAAAAAAAAAAAAAAAATGATGAACAAGAAGAAAAGTGGCAAACGTAGTTCACCACTTTTCTTTCCCAGGAAAGGGGGTGTGATGGTAAAAGTGAGTGCGAGCGAGACGGCAGAGCAACAGAATTATTATTACTATTGTTATCATCGTTATTATTACTATTATTATTATTGTTATTATTACTATTGTCATCATCGTTATTACCACTATTATTACTATCATTATTATTACTATTATTACTATCATTATTATTACTATTATTATCGTTCTTGTCATTATTAATACCGGAGTATATTTAATATACTAAAGATGTTTTTTTTTTATATATCATTGTTCATTTACATTTCTTTGTTTAATGAAAAAGTTTATTTAGTTTTAAATACTTGACTGAGATTTATTTTAAAATGCGCGCGAATGTTTGAGTACGCCACCGCGGCGAGAGATGGCGAAGAATTTCGCCGCTCGTTCGTTTGCAGTAAAAACCGACGAACTAATATAAGCGAAACTGCGTGGCGATAATTTTTGTTCTTTTAAAGATCAAAAATTTATTTACCTGAAAGAAAGAATTAATTGAATTCTCGAACAGATTCAAAATATCTGAATAATTATTCAATTGATTACTTTCATTGGGAAATTATTTTGGTGAAAATTATTATTTAGCAAATGTTAATTTTTTTCTAAGTCCCGAACGACTTTTGTATGGAATTGATTTGGTATGAAATTTATTGTAATCTGTTGAAATTAATGAGTGAATTTAATATTTGATCAGATTTAAATAATTAAAAAAATCTGAAGTTTGGCGAAAAGCGATAGATGGCGATAATTTTCCCAGATCTTTCACTCTTGGAGAAAGGTCTGGGAAATGCCAAAAGCGATTTTTATCGACGGGAAAGAAAACCAAGTTTTCCAGTGGTTCTTGTTTCTGGTAGAAGACCCTTCACCAAGGAATAACCAAGGAACTCTTACCTTGTCTCCGACCAGGAACCAGGTAAGTGCTGACTTATCCATTGGGGGAAATTTGGCCACCGGAAAGGGTTGCTTTCCAAGCACCCAGACTGGGCTAGGGGTAAGTAGGGCCGGGAAGGGTTGCTTTCCAAGCACCCAGAGGGAACTAGGGGTAAGTAGGGCCGGGAAGGGTTGCTTTCCAAGCACCCAGAGGGAACTAGGGGTAAGTAGGGCCGGGAAGGGTTGCTTTCCAAGCACCCAGAGGGAACTAGGGGTAAGTAGGGCCGGGAAGGGTTGCTTTCCAAGCACCCAGAGGGAACTAGGGGTAAGTAGGGCCGGGAAGGGTTGCTTTCCAAGCACCCAGAGGGAACTAGGGGTAAGTAGGGCCGGGAAGGGTTGCTTTCCAAGCACCCAGAGGGAACTAGGGGTAAGTAGGGCCGGGAAGGGTTGCTTTCCAAGCACCCAGAGGGAACTAGGGGTAAGTAGGGCCGGGAAGGGTTGCTTTCCAAGCACCCAGACTGGGCTAGGGGTAAGTAGGGCCGGGAAGGGTTGCTTTCCAAGCACCCAGACTGGGCTAGGGGTAAGTAGGGCCGGGAAGGGTTGCTTTTCAAGCATCCGGATGGGATTAGGGGCAGGTAGGGCCGTGATTTAAAAACGCGACCGTCGGTAAAGAAGAATATTACTGTGTAAAGGTAGTAGACAGAGTTTGGCCACCAGGTGGCTCTAAAGAGAACCGGAAAGTAAATGTTGTGTGCGGGTTATGTGCGATGTTGTAAAGTTTGACATAACGCTTGTAAATTTTATAAACTTGAGTTTCAATTTTTGTTGTTTGTTGTCTTAAATAAATAGAGTATTAATTATAATTAGGCTCGAAATTTATTTATAAGTAAAATAAGTTATCCCTTAAAAGATCCTGGACTCCGGCGAGATTTTATGCGAGCTAGGGGATATAGATGTATAGGTAAAGCCTTGACTGTAACACAACAGTAATAAAATTTTAAATTTATTAAAATTCACTCCTTTTGGAAACCGGAAAAATACCCGTTACACTGAATACTCTTGATGAAAACGCGCGTAAAATAATTATCCAGCTTAAACTTTTCTACAAAGAAGAGCTCAGAAATTATCTAACTAATAACTTATCTTTAAATGCTTCAAAAAAATACTTCAGAGCTGTCTGAAGCTCAAGAACTTGATGAACTAAATGCGTTGAAAATGGAAAATGAATTACTGAAACAACTTAACATAGAGCTAAAAGAAAGAAACAGACTTGTGAATACCTCTAGTATTGGAGTAAATAAGCATACGTCGTATGCCGTTGCTACAAAAAGTATCAATAAAACTGAAAAAGTTCCAAATATTTATGTCAAAGCTAAGAGCAATGATAATCGTGAGACGCTTAGCAAAGTTAAAGAGAAACTAATTTATGACTTATCTGTGCCTATTAACAATGTGAGTGAAAATAAAGATGGTTGTGTGTTAATAAAATGCAAGAACAGTGAGGATGTTTGTAGAACTAAGTCTGTGCTTAGTGAAAAACTCGGCCCTGATTATAGTGTTGATCTTAAGCATCTGAAAATGCCTAAAATAAAAGTGATTAATGTTTAGTCTGATTTAGGAACGGAAGAACTTTGTGAAGATATTTATAACAGAAACTTTTTGGACCTTGATGGTGTGTTTAATATATGTGCAGACTACAATAATAGGGTAAACAAACGTACTTTAATTCTTGAACTAACTACCGAGTCTTACTGACAGGTTAAAAATAATGGTTTTAGGTTATTTATTGGTCATCAAAGCTGTCGTATCTTTGATCATTTTAACTGAAACCTATGTTTCAAATGTGGTAGAATGAACCACAGTCATAAAAAGTGTAGCAATGAAACTAAATGTCTAAACTGTGCAGGTGATCATCCCACCAAAACCTGCACATCACAAGTCAAAAAGTGTCTCAATTGTATCTACTATAATGAGAAGTTTCATAAAAGTACCCTGATAGCCAGCGCTTTCTCAGTAAGTGTTGACTCCCAGCAGTTACGGTTAAGTTATACATCAAGTTGGCGGTAATTCTTCACTCAACAACAGTTGTAAGCAAATTGACAGAAATCTACGGCCGCAACTTGAATACAAGTTAACAATCAAACTTGTAGTTAAATTTCCTTTCAACTTTACTACAATTTGAAGGAAATACTTGTACAGCAAGTTTTGACGTCTATTTGCAGAGTAAGTTATAGGTAACTAATAGATAATCGCTCGCTTTGCCAACTCTTTCCGTCAAGTTTGCTTCAAATTGCGGACGTAGATTGACAGTAAGTTATAGGTAAGGTGGCTATCAGGGTAGATCAACTGACCACTGCGCAACTGACACCTGCTGCGAGTATTTGGCTTTTAAGTTGAATCAGATAATTATTACTATACCGACTACCCTGCTAAATCTATAATACCAAAGTCACTCGGTAATATAAGTAATAAAACAACGATCATCAATCAATAAGTATTCTATCTGTTTTATCGATGGCTGAAATGGATCTACAAATTGAAGAAAATTACAGTGAACTTGAAAGTTTAAATTTTGCGTTGTGTAAAGATAGTATCCTGATATTACATTTTAATTTCAGGGGTCTCAATACTAACTTTGAAAACTAAGAACTATTTATAGAAAAATTATCTGTTAAACCGGACATCATAGTTTGCTCTGAAACCTGGACACTGCCCTGTTTATCATTCTTCAAGATTAGTGATTATGATTGTTGCTACAATCATAGTGTGATTAACAAAGCTGATGGTGTTTTAATGTATATTAAAAAGACATTAAACTCGAGTTTCGTGATTGAAGAAGTGGGTAATTTAAAAATAGTCTCCACTATTGTCAAACGTGACAATAATGTTAAATTTAAAGTCTCAGGTGTATGTAGATGTCATGATGTTAATAAAGAAGTCTTTATTAACTTAATTTCTGATTACCTTAAATCTATTTCTCATGGAAAAAATCATGCAATTGTTGGTGATTTTAACATCAATGTGAGTAACCTAGATAATTCAACTAATGAATTTTTATCAAATTTCTTGGATTCTGGTTACATTCCATATTTTAACGGAGTAACCAGACCTAATGCTCATGGTGGGTCATGCATTGATAACTGTTCCATTAAATCTAATAACAACAAAATTAAATGTTTTACATATAATAATATTTTCACTGACCACTATCCCATCTTTGTTAGCATTGGTCTTAGACCTAGTGCTAAATCAATACAAGATATTACTATTCTGGATTACAATAATATCAGTGAACTCAGTAAGAACTTTGATTGGTCTTCGTTTATGTACATTTTAGATCCTGATGAGTTTTTCGATACTCTCATAGTGACAATTAAATCGTTTATTAGACTCTAGTTTTGTTGTTAAAAAATCTAGTCGTGATAATAAACCAAGAAGTAATTGGATTACCAAGGGAATTATTAAATCTTGCAAAACCAAAGAATCTCTATTTAACATATGGAAATTAGATAGAAATAATATTACTCTAAAACTAGAATATAATAATTATTGTAAAACTCTAAACAAAATGATTAAATCAGCCAAAGTTAAATATGAAAGAGAAAGGGTTAATAAGTACATAAATAGTAGTAGAAAAATGTGGCAATTTGTGAATAATAAGTTAGGTAAAAATACTAAGTCTTCGAATAATATTGACTATCTAGTTAGTGATAACATAATTATAAATGATAGTAAGAATATTGCTAATAATTTCGTAGATTTTTTTAGCAATATTAGAGTGGATCTAGCAAAAAAAATTAATACTGAACCTATAGATATAGAAAAATTTGTTAAACATAACTGCGATAGCCTCTTTCTTGTACCTATTGACTCGAATGAAATTAGAAAAATTATCTTGAACATGAAAGACAAAGCAGGGGGTGTGGATGACATCAGTAGTAGAGTTTTAAAGTCAGTAGTCAATTAAATTTGTTGTCCGCTTGAATTTATATTGAATGAATGCATTAGCAAGGCCACTTGGCCGTCTGCACTAAAAAAAGCTGATATTATCCCTATCTTTAAATCTGGGAATAAACATTTAACTACGAATTATAGACCAATATCGCTTATCTCCAATCTTGCTAAAATATTTGAAAAATTAATTTACACCAGGCTGTCTAACTTTTGCTCTGAATATAATTTAATATCCGATAATAAATTTGGTTTTACGAAGAACAAGGGCTCAAATGATGCTCTGGCTTTTACATCTAATTTTATCTATAATAATATTGATTCCAATAGACCTACGGTACTAGCCTTCTTAGATCTTGCAAAAGCATTTGACACTGTCAACCACAAGCTGCTTCTAGATAAACTGTGGAGAAAAGGTATAAGAGGCCTACCTCATCAACTACTTAAAAATTACCTTACTGACAGACAACAATGTGTAAAGGTTAATAAATATACTAGTGAATATAAGGCTGTCAGGGTTGGTGTACCGCAAGGCACCATTCTTGGCCCTTTACTATTCATACTGTATATTGATGATGTTTTTAATGTAATTCCAAGTAATAATATTGTTTCTTATGCGGATGACACAGCTATATTATGTAGTGGTAATAGCTGGAATGATACTAATTTACACTTAACTGAATGGTTCCATGTAATAGATTGTTGGCTCAAGGGTAATCAACTTTCCCTAAATATAGATAAGACAAATTATATTACTTTTGGTAGTTACATTGATAGTGTTCCTTACAAATACAAACTATTTATAAACATTAAAGAGATTAATAAAGTAGATAGCTGTAAATATCTTGGATTAATCTTTGATAAGAACATGAAATGGAACATTCATACTAATGAACTGGCAAAAAAAAATTAAATTTTTCTTGTATTTGTACTATAAGTTGAAACATTGTATACAACCTATTGTATTGAAAACAATATATTATGGGTTGTTTGATAGCTTAATTAATTATGGAATAATTGCTTGGGGTGGAGCATATGAAAACTCCGTTAAATTTCTTGTTAATATACAAATTAAATTAATAGACAGAATATTCATTAATCATCAACTAACTGCCCCGCTAAAACTCAAAGAAAATTTTGTTGTCAGAGCTTTGATCAATTATTTTGAACTTTGTAAAAATCAGTATGTTGAAAGACCTTTAAATACTCGAACTAAACAACTCCTCCTCCCGAAAATAAATAAGAAATTGAGTACTAAGAATGCCTCTTATGTAGCAATAAAATATTTCAATTTTCTACCTAATGATATGAAGCTGTTTCTAAAGTTAAGTGTTTCTAAAAAAACCTTGCGTAAAAAGTTAGGGATGTGGATAAAATCCAGTCCTACTGTAGGAATTTAGATCCCAACAAAAACAGTTTCACTGTGTTACGTTCCCAAATTTTGGGTGTAATTAATTTTTAAATTTAAATAATTTATTTAAATGTCCAGATTTTGACCTCGTTAGGAAGTCGATAGACTCCAGGTGGGTCATGTCACTGATTTATCCGCGAAGTACTTTTTAAATATACATAATTTAATAATTCTCATTTTTAATTTATAAATAAAATATATTTTAATATTTTACTTTTGTTTTACCTGCCTACAGGTAGATAATGGGTAGAGTGCCTGAACGCTGGCTAGCACTCTGGGCAATTTCACCAGGGTGAGAACAGCTAATAAGCGCTCTTACCTTGGGGGTAATAGTTAGGATATTTTTGGATAGGATACCCGAACGCTGGCTAGCGCTCGAGGTAAAGCAACCAGGGTGAAACGCTGATAAGCGCTCTCAACCCTGGTTGAAGGTTTTAATAAGTACCCATTTTAATCGATTGACAATTAAAAAAAGAAGTATTTATTAATAAGGAATTGGAAGGTTCAGCCTCGGACCAGCAGAGATTCCTCGTCTGCTAAGTCCTCGGACTGACTGTTCCAGAGGAAGTCTGGAGACAGAATGTATCATACAATAATAATTACAATGAGTTTTATAATGAATTTAAGCAACGTTGCATCTCAGGTTACCCTATGAGAACATCAACGCAGTCCAAAACCCACAACGTAGACTGTTTAGTCTACTAGACTGCGTTGACGTTCTATAAATCTGTTATCTCGAGGTATTTCCGTTACGAAATACCTCGGATAATAATTAAATGATTTAAATAATTATTTAATGATTTTTAAAACAGATTTATAAAACTTTAAATAAATTTAAAATTTACGAGAACGTAACAACTGTTAAAAATTGCGCCAAGTCCACGTTCATAAAACTCATCTTAATAACATCTGCACTTTGCAAAAAAAATAAGACTCGTTACAATAATTTTCATTCTATACAAAAAAAAGTTAAATACAAAAAAATACCAAGAAACCGTCATAATGTTGAAAAAATTGAAAAAAATTTGTTGAAAATTTAAAAATTAAGAAAAAACTTTTTTATCGTACTTGGCGCGCGTCATTGAGTACCCCAAATTTTTTCAGGATACATGAACATCCTTTTAATGTTTCAACATTTATAAGTAAGTCAACCTATAAAATGCATAAATGTAATTAATGAAATATTATTTTATGATACGTTTAACAAAAGTTAGGTAAAATCAACATGGCATACGTATTTTATTTGAAATTTTTAAATTCTCCGCCCATCGTTTATGATTTCAATAAAACGCCCTCTCCTGTTCGGTTATGCAATATGCTTACAAGTGAATATGCCTGCATACGTTGACTCTGTAGTGGAATCACTGCGAAAATTGAGTTGACTAAAAAATAAAACATATGGCCGACTAAATTGAGAAAATGCGGTGTGATTGCCAATCAAAATGTGTTAATTACAATTAAATGAAGCACGATCAAGTTTCTTCATGAAAGCTTAATGACGGAACTGAAAAAAATTGAATTAATAAATTTTGTGTTATTTCAGATATCTTCACCAGACTACCATATTGACAGTTATTTTCACTAAAAATCTGAAAAAAAATTTCGAAACGGATTTTTTCACTGAAACTGATATTAATCCAGTAAGCAGTGTTTTTAATTCGTTGAGTATACTTCACTGATGTGAATCTATAAACATAACAATGTATGAAATCATATATTATATAATTAGAGCTGATAAGATATATATATATATATATATATATATATATATATATTACATAAATTCAAGCGAAATCGTTTTTTCTCGGGTTGAAATTCGTCCGAAAAAATTTGGGGTACTCAATGACGCGCGCCAAGTACGATAAAAAAGTTTTTTTTAATTTTTAAATTTTCAACAAATTTTTTTCAATTTTTTCAACATTATCCCGACCAGAAATTTAAAAGTAAAACCAATAGGGTCCCCATTGGGATCCCCTGTTGGGGCCCCACATTGGGATGTAACGCAAAGACCAATGGGGTCCTCATTGGGCAATCCCTCGGGCCCAATGGGAAAATCCCCATCAAAGCTCAATCTAAATTTTGGAAATAAAATAGTACAATTTTTGAAAAAATTAAGAATAATTTAGGATCCGATACTCATATCATATTTGAACTTATTTACGATCTTTATTTGCATTGATACAGACTTATCGATTGAAAAAATCCTTGGCGTGGGTTGGGCTCGAACTGGGGTCCTTAGTTTCGTCAGTCCTTCACGTTACTTCTGGTCCAAGCAGGAATACTGAAGAATACAATACTCATTTGGTGCACATCAACTCGATCGGTTGACTGTAATATACTTTATGTTATGCTCAAGCTTCAAGAATGTATTTTTATTTATTTAATTAACTGACTTGAAAATACAATTTTGTAGAGGTTTTCTGTTGAAAATTATTTTGGTAAACAATTTTTTTTCAAAAATTTGAATTTTTCGAAAATTTTGATTTTTCCTCTAAGTGGCATTTTACGCGAATTTGAACAGTTTTCAGAATTTTTTATTATTATCTACTGGGTGCTTTACCTTTCTTAACGATTAATTTTTATTTTTATTTCTATTTTACTTATGACAAATATATACAACTAATATAAGCACACACATATTTGGATGATTGTTTTTATCTAAATTAACGATTGGTTAAATTTACAGATTATTTATGAATTTCGCAATCCAGTTTTTCAATAGATCTCAGATAAAATAAACTTTATGCCATGGCAATTATTTATTATTTCTACGTTAGGTTTTCCCAATGAGGTCCCACAGAGATCCCAATTGGGAAAAACTGGCAATAATTTATTATTTTTACGTTGGGTTTTCCCAATCGGGTTCTCATTGGGTCCTCGTTGGGTTTTCCCTCTTGGGCATGCCCCGTTGAAACCCAATGGGGCCCCAATGTATACCTTGAGCATTCCCAAAGTAATTTCTAATCGGGATGACGGTTTCTTGGTATTTTTTTGTATTTAACTTTTTTTTTGTATAGAATGAAAATTATTGTAACGAGTCTTATTTTTTTTGCAAAGTGCAGATGTTATTAAGATGAGTTTTATGAACGTGGACTTGGCGCAATTTTTAACAGTGAAACTGTTTTTGTTCGGATTTCATATCTTTTTGTTAAGTGTAATTTTGTTACGTGTAATTTTTTGCTCGCCTCTTAATACATTCTTAATTTTAAAATTGAACTTTTCCCGCGCAAAATTAGAAATATGTAAATTAATTAATGCAGGTAAAGCTATTATCATATAAAAGGTTATTTGTTCGTTAATTTTGAAAATCAAATCCTAACAAAAAAATTAAAATTCTGTTTCTCTCATAGTAGAAATACCATTCTGCTTACAGTAAACTCAGTCGGTATTCTGGCGCTCCGTTTACAACGGAATTTTTGAACGGAACTTGGCGCCAGATTCTACTGAATCTGTGGATAAGAATGTTTATTAGTTTATACGAAAAATTTTGTATTCATATAAAAATTTTAACATTATTAATTTAAGGTTTGTACTTTTCCCGCGTAAAATTAAAAAGTCACAAATAAATGGATTATTGCAGGCAAAGATATTATTATATAAAAGGTCGTATGTTCGTTAATTAAAGAGCCCAAATCCTGATCAGAAAATTAATTTTTTTTTATAGTACTAGTAGCATTAAAGAACTTAATATGACTAAGAATCGTTTGATCTTCAGTTTTAATCAATAAACCAGATGATCAATGGGAATTTTAAATTTTTTATATACATAAAGAAATTTTTAACGCTTTTTTTTAATCAAAAAAATTGTTAATTTAGATTAAATACGTCAATGCACAATAATTAAATAATAACAATAATTATTATAGTAATAATAATAATAATAATAATAATATTACTATTATTTGTAACATCAATTTATTATTACCGATATAATTACTTTTAATATATTGTAAATATTATTATTTTTGGCTTTGTCGATATTATAATTTTAGTATTATAACTATTATTACTTTTGGTGTTGTCGATATTACCATTATTATAAATATTAGTATTATTATTTTTATTTGTTATTATGATATGATTACAATTGAGGAGCTGATTTTCAAAAGGAAATATTTTCATATTTTAAAAAAAGCAGTTTTTTGAATTCTTAAATATTTATTACTTCAAGAATTATGAAGATTCCTAAATCAAAATCAAATTGTAGCTTCATAACCGATAGCACTTTATAGCAAAATTAAAAAAGTTCGATAAAAATATTTAGAAGTGGAGATAATCAGTTCTGTGTCTCGATTAATCAAAAATGAAAAGATACCATTTTAAAAATCAGCTCCTAAATTATCATTTATTATTATTATGATATTGTTGCTAGTAAATAAGACAATGCATCAAACGTATAATTACAATACGAATTATCTAAAAATTATGATTATTTGAAACCCGCTCAATCGAATAACAATGCCACCTACAGGAAATGACCAAAAGATCATAGCATGTACACACTGCTTAATGAGAATTCTCGAGACCCTGAACAGCTGGTATATCCGAAGAAAGTAAAACTCAAACAATGTTTAGCGTATTATCTATTTGGTCTGGTTAATAAATTAAATTAAATTAGAACAATATGTTTAACAACATACACATAGGTTGTTGGATAGTTTAGTTAGTAGTTTACTCTGTAAATTTTTTTGTATTCATAAGAAATTTTTTTACATTCTTAATTTAAAGTTTGTACTTTTCCCACGGATATGAAATGTTCATAAAATTATTATAAAAATAAATTAAACTTTTATATTCCGTAAAGAAACTAGTAGCATCGATAAAATTTCATGAAAATTAGTCGCGTATATCTTTTGGATGAGATTGATAGACTTGAATTATCAATCATAATATTTATATTTTATAAAATCGTAGGAAAAATTTTTTATATTTTTTGTATTTTAGGAAATTGTGAATTTGGATTTAATACCACAATCCTTAATAATTTAATAAAATAATCGTATTGTTCAATATTATGAATGCAATTATTTTTAACATCAATCTATTGTTATCATTATAATAACTATCAGTATTATCTTCATTTTTATTGTTATTATTAGCATGATCATTTTTATTATATATTATTATTATCATAATTATGTTGTTAGTAAATAATACGATTCATCAAACTCATAATGAATATAAGCATTATGTACAGAATATTGTCGTTTTGAATGTCCGCGCAGTTCGGTCGCAGTCTAGCAGTGCCACCTATATCTGTAAAACACTCGACCAGAATTACTTAGGCAATGATCAGCTGACTATTACATAGAAACTAAACCCAAACAATGTGAGCTCTTGTAGATATTGACTCTAGTTAATAAATAATACTTAATTTAAAAAAATTCATATGTAAAGGTGATAGATAGTAAATTCTAGAGATTTTATTTAAAAAAAAAAAATTTCAACATTTTATGTGATTAAAAAAATTTTCATTTCAAATTATGTACTTTTGCCGCAGAAAATTAGTGCACAAACAATTGTAACAATAAAATCACGTTAAACTTTTATTTCTCGTAGAGTAACTAATAAGCATTAATAAAATTCCATCAAGTGTATCTTTTGGTTTAAATTGATAGACAAATTATCAATCATAATATTTATATTTTATAAAATCGTAAAATAAATTTCCATGGTTTTTGTAATATTGATGATTGTTACTATTTCTTTTATTTTCGATTTCGAACTTTCTAACTACAGTTTGTGTTAGAGTAACATTGACGAGCCCTAGTGAGCATCGACGCAAGCTCATAAGTTTTTTTTTTAACTGTAGTCTCCCATCTAGTAGAGAGTTACCATACATTCTCGAATTATTAAGTCTGTGGCATGTCACTTTCTCGATAAGAAAAAAGTCAAAATCTAAAAATCTGGGTCGCTATAGTTTGTGCTAGAGAATTTAATTAATTTTAAATAGAATTTATTATTTTCAATGACCATTATCAATTAATATTGATAATATAACATATAATGTATAATTATAGAGTAATATTGGAGAAAAAAAAGTTCTGTAGAATTAATAAAATTTTACAACCTAAAAATATCGTTCTGCTTACGGTAAACACATTCGGTAGTTTGGCGCTCCGTTTTCAACGGAATTTTTGAACGGAACTTGGCGCCAGATTCTACCGAATCTGTAGATTTTAAGTTACTATGCATGTGTTCAATACTTGATACTTTGTACAATAAAACATGTCTTCTATAATTCTATGTAAAACATTGTATAACTTTTTGTATTCCTTCTAGTCTCTATGCACAGCTGTATCCCACCTCTATAGAACTATTTCCAGAAGTAAAATAAATGAATAAATAAATAAATAGTCAAGTTTCGTGAGTTTTAGATTTATTTAATGTAAAGCAGCAATTAGTTGTCAAGTTAAACATCAATATAATTTATATATAATTGTAAATAAATAGTTATATCTAGTGAGTATTGAGTAAGTGGAGTGATACTGTAGAATTCTCAATAACCATCGATCAAATACAAAATTAGCTATCTGATGACTAGTGTCAATTAGAAGTCCAGTTACCTGCAACTGCTGACTTTCGAAATATTACCATTAGATTGGTGCCAATTTACGGTTTACCTAAAATCTATGTCGCACATCGACACTAAAAGGCGTCAACAAATAGATGTAAATTTGTTACTACGTGCCCTGGTGGAAATACATTTCTGCTAGAAGTCTATTTAATTCCTGAAGTGTTCAAAAAAATAATTGTTCAAGAATTAATAAGTCTGAAAAATTCGGAAACGCTCTGAAAAAGTATGAAAAAATCTATTTCAGTCGTATTAAGCAATTTTAAGATCATATTTTTAATAGTTTTTAGACTCTTGCGGAAGACTTTTTCAGAACTTTTCAGAAATTTGGTATATATGAAGCGGAAGTCTAAATTATAATTTTTCGGAGTAAATCAGTAATTTTTAAAACATGTGAAATTCTACAAAAATAAGTTACCGTCCGTTTTCTTACACTTAATCTTTTTCATAGGGAATATAAAAATTAGAACGGAGAAGTATTATTTGAAAAAAAAAATATTACTATCCTACTTCTATAAATTATTAAATTTTATTTCCAGATTTTTTGCTTATTAATAATAACTTAATACTGTTGAAATATACTAACAGAAAAACTCTGAGCAACTATTCATCAGAAATGGGACGCTGCAGAAAAAGAATTTCCGATAAATTTTTAATAAATATGTTATTTTCAAAAGTTATTTAAAAATCAAACTGAATTTCTGAAGAATTTTAATATTTCTTTAGCAGATCACTGCATTTCTTGATTATTATTTGTTATAAATAATTTATTGCAATACTTCCAAAAAAAGTTATAAATTCTAAGTATGAGAAAGTTGATCGAATTTATCGTCTATTTTGAATTTAACTTCAAATAACTTTCGAGACAGTATTTTTTAAAAAAATTTAAATGAGTTTCTAAACAGAGCATCCGATTTCTTACAAAATTATTTTAGTCTTTCTTTCATACAATATAAGGAAGGCATAAAATACTAAAAATAAAAAAAAACGTTTACTTTTATTTAGATAGAAACTATAACTATCCAATTTTTCATTTAATCGAAAAATGATCTTATCTGAAAATTGCAAAACATAATATAAATTTATATCTGAGTATAACGAAGATCAAACGAAAAATTATTTTTTTCTTACGAAATATTAACAACATAAAGTAATTTTTAATACGTTTTGTAATTTAAAATTGAGTATAGGAATTGCTATACTCAATTTTATATATTTTACATAATGTATTAATACATTTCTACAATTATGAATTAAAGATGTGATAAAAACATCTATCTTAGTTATAACAATATTTTTTACGTTAAATATTTTCATGAATACGATATATCAAAAATACCCTACTCGGTACATAATATTAATTTAACATTACTGACTTATTTACAACTTTTGTGTACATATACATAAATATTTCTAATCACCAAAACATCCTTTTGGTATTTTTACAATATAATTATTCTTGTGCACTGTAGCTAACATACACGGCTGCTTTATCTTTTCAGGTTCACATACACATAACTTTTCAGTAACAGAACATTTTTCAATATTGTGAACAGTCAAATTTTTAGTTTGATAAAAAAATTTGTTATGGGGTTTTATTTCACTATAGAAAATATAAATTTTTTTTTCATCATCATCAGTTCCGAAACAGCATATATTTGTAATTTTACCAAAATTTCCATCTTTCAACTCAACGATAAAATCGTTTATTTTCTGACACACGCGGTAGTGTTCTGAAGTATATCGAACACCATTAGAAATAAATCTATTAAATGATCGACATTTTCCTGCGGAATTCATAATCTCTTGCTCTGATGTATTTAGACTATAATTTTTGCCTTTACCAATTAATGTACAACCATTTACTTGAAATGTTTTTTCAATCGTCCAGTTATGTTTTTCTCGCAAAAAGTTGTAAATCCATCACTTTTCTTTATTGTATCACCAAATGATGGCAAAGATTTTTCAAAAATATATCTTCTTGCTACCTGAATTTCAACATGCGATGGACTTTTTTCCATTTTTAAGATAAAATGATTCTCATTTTCAAAACCGAATGCGTTGTGACACCATAGTGGTCCTAGATTTGATATACTTTTTTCAATGTGTAAAAGTAAATGAATGTTATACGTCATTGCACTTTTACCAAAATATTCTTGATATAAAACCACGTATTTAATTAAAAAAAACCCTGCAGCTTGCAGTTCTTGTTTTTTTATATTTTCTGATAGCATGATATTTAATGCTTCTACTAACATAGCTAGATGTTCCAAATATTTTTTCGGTAGTAAGCCCTCTAGACAAATGAGAGAATAAAAAAGCAACCACGATCGCCATTCAGAAGCTTTCCAGATTTCTCTCTCCGTAATTATTCTTGGAGACCGAGTTATGCAGGTTGGGTGTTTAAACTCCATAATTCTCTCATTAATAATTTCTAGCTGATTAGGACTACCCACGTAATACTCCTTACCAAAAGATGTTAACAGTATATTTGTGTGCTGTTTCACTGCACCCAATAAAAAAGCGTGCATGTAGTCTGGAGACATACCATTAACCAAGTCAAAATATTTCAAATTCATCAGTGGTGAGGGTCCCCAAACTCCCATAACATCTTTCCCATATTCACTTCGACCTGTCAGTTCCATCTTGTTCTTTATTGACGCATCAGTGCGTTGCGGAGGAATTGTTGTAGACATTGTGTACTTTCTATATCCATCAACAAATTCAGTGGGATGCTCGCAAAATGTACAGCCGTATAATCCATTAAACTTCTTCATGTTCAGTAGCTTGCATCTCGCAACTGAGTCAACAACAGCGCAGACTGGAATGAATTTGCTTACAATCATTATATTTCTTAATTTCCATTGAAAACCATCTTTTGACAATTTATTCGCTTGATCAACGAATGGTTTTAAAAATAATTGCATATTCGGTTCTTTCTCATTTATCCATAAACCACACATAACCATATGCTTCATCTGCAATTTTGCAGGTAATTCATTTATAATGTCATATATAGGCCAGGTTGAAATTTTACTTGATTTTGACGCCTGGCATCCATCTGTATTGAAAGTATATGTTAAATTAAATTTATTAGATAATGGTTTATTCGCAGCTGACAATTTCTTGTAAATTTCTCCATCAGTAATGTTTTTTATTACATTACCGTCCAATTTTTTCATCCTTCCTTCAAAACGGTCGTTTAGAGCATTTTGTATTTCACTATCTTGTAAAATTGTTTTGAGTTGTGTTTCCATGTCCAACGTTAAAAAAAATGAAATATTTGATTTATTATTCTCAATCCCACAAGCCGCACACTTCAGGTCTCCAGAGTTTGAATTCTTTTCAGTACAAATATAAAACAAACAATTAGTACAAAACATATGATAGGAAATCATTTCATCTTTAAGTTGTAATGTTTTAAAAAGTTGATATTTTGATTCTGGAACTACATTTTCACCGAACAAAGTGTTAATTAGAGACAATATTGATGTTATAGTTGTCCACGTTAATGATTGCTGAGCTCCCAACAGTAATGTCATTAGTAATGCTTCACCTCTCGTAATTGAAGTACATTTACATAGCGTTTGATTGTAACTTTCTTCAGTAGTATTCCGATGACTTTGTTTCTGTAAAAAATAAAAAAGGATTACAGTAATTATTAGTCGAATGAACATCTGTGTTACTACATTGAAATAGTATGAAGATAATTAAATTTATTAACTATTTCTTTATTGCACGACGCATATTTTGAAAACCAATGACACTGATGAAAATCATAGTGTTTTTACAATGATGAAAAGCAGCACGTTTGTGTGTATATAATATACGTTTTAAGTCTTGATTATTGTTTCTTTTTCATTTTTCGAAAATTTTGTGGATCCTAAAATTGTAAAATCACAGTACATATCTGTTAACCTTATTAAGTGAGCTAAAAAATTTTGAACAGACAGAAAAAGTTGCAGACTATTTTTAAGCCGAAAACGTTTTTAGGTTCATAATTATATCGCGTTCTTTTTATTAAAAGGGCGTATAAAAATTTTTAGGTAGATTTCATAAAATCTATCTATTGCATTGGCCCTTGTGTCAAAATTCACATAGAATTTCGTTACTATATCAATTATTTAGTCGAGTAAGGCTTAAAAATGACGTTGGTTTGGAAGTTTATATATGTATGTATATATATATATATATATTAGGGTGGGTCAAAAAAATCGAATAATTTATTTTTGATTTTATACTCTGAAAAATAGGTTCGTAGACACCTAAAAAGAATTCTCTCCAAGTATAAGCTCTTAATTATAACGGGAAGGTCCTCCGCTTTACGGGTTTCTATTTTTTTCGAATAATCAGATAAAAAAATTTATATCTCGCTTCCAACTGCTTGGAAAAATATTCCGTGGCATAGATTTTGTGAGAAATTGAATGCTTTACAAAAAAGGTCTCTTATGACTTTTTCAAAAACTCAACCGATTAAAAGATATTCATAGTTGAAGTTTGGCTATTTTAAGGAAAATATTCGTTTTTATTATGAATTTTATAAGTCGATGAAAAAAAATTATTTCGGATTGCGGAACTCATGATTTTGTAGGAAATTTACTGCTCTACAAAAATGGTCTCTTATGATTTTTGATTAAGTGAAGCCGTTACGAGATATTCATCGTCAAACATTAACGAATATCAATATTTCCAGTTTTTGATCAATAATTCGATAAATTTTAATTTAAACTATGAGTTTCAGGAAAATTTACATAAATTTGAGTTTCGATCGATAAAGAAATGTTATAATAAGTTAGATAAAGAATTATTGGAATTATCATTGATTTTCCTTGGAGAAATGCCTCAAGAAAAGATTTCTTTCAAACGTCCTGGTGCTGTTCATCATGCTAGATGGATGGCTAAGGCCATTTATAGTTTGAAAATGTATCTATTCAGAGATGAATTCAAACTCTCTCAGAAAGAATTGCATGGTCTTCGTCATTTCTGTATTTTTATAGTCACATTGTATTTAAAAGCTTGGTTTTCATCAGCTTCTGCAACAACTGCTGCTTATCATGACTTGCAGTTTATGAAAAATTTATTGGAGTACAAACATATCAATCCTTTGATTTCTTCAGCTACGTGTGAAAAAATGATTTCGCACTTATGGTATTTGAGCGATGAACTTGCCATTTTATCACTGTTTGACGATGGCGTTCCATTAGAAGTAAAAAAGTATTGTTGAAGCTGTTAATACTCGTGAAGGTACAGATTCTAAAGCTAAAAGATTTGTAATTGCTAAAAAGATTTGAATTCATTGGCGCAGAGAACTCTGAGTGACTTTGTGTCTAAAAAGTCATTAAATCTTTTCAAAATCTTCGATCTACCGTATGACTTTCTTGATGTCGATGTTGAATTATGGCCTACTAATGAGAGTTATCTCGAAAATAAAGAATACTTTCAACAACTAAAAGTTGTCAATGATTCAGCAGAGCGAGCTGTTGCATTAGTCAGTGAATATAATCAATGCTTGACAAAAATGAAGAACAATTCCAGTACTTATTGAAAGTTGTCAAAGAACATCAAAAACATTCCCAAATTGTAATAAAAGAAATTATTTATAGTAATAGCGTACTGTTATGTTAAAAATATAGACAATTATATTGCAATTGATAATTCAATAAAAAATTTATCTATAAAAAGTTAAATACTGGTTGTTTCTCACTTGATTCAATACTTTTCATATTAAATTTGACAAAGAAATATGTCATTCACTTCAAATTAAACTAATCATTGGCTATATGTCGAAAAAAATGCTCTAATTTCTTGTTTTAATGCAATCAAACAAGCTCAAGACTGAAAACAATATTAAAAAAATTGTTTATAACATTTCTTTATCGATCGAAACTCAAATTTATGTAAATTTTCCTGAAACTCATAGTTTAAATTAAAATTTATCGAATTATTGATCAAAAACTGGAAATATTCATATTCGTTAATGTTTGACGATGAATATCTCGTAACGGCTTCACTTAATCAAAAATCATAAGAGACCATTTTTGTAGAGCAGTAAATTTCCTACAAAATCATGAGTTCCGCAATCCGAAATAATTTTTTTCATCGACTTATAAAATTCATAATAAAAACGAATATTTTCCTTAAAATAGCCAAACTTCAACTATGAATATCTTTTAATCGGTTGAGTTTTTGAAAAAGTCATAAGAGACCTTTTTGTAAAGCATTCAATTTCTCACAAAATCTATGCCACGGAATATTTTTCCAAGCAGTTGGAAGCGAGATATAAATTTTTTTATCTGATTATTCGAAAAAAATAGAAACCCGCAAAGCGGAGGACCTTCCCGTTATAATTAAGAGCTTATACTTGGAGAGAATTCTTTTTAGGTGTCTACGAACCTATTTTTCAGAGTATAAAGTCAAAAATAAATTATTCGATTTTTTTGACCCACCCTAATATATATATATATATATATATATATATATTTATGTAATATAACGCACAGCTTGTGGACACGATAACTCCCACAATTCTTAATGAATCTTCATGAAACTTGGTAGACATATTCTATAGACAATTAGCTTGGATGAGTTCAAAAATGAGCTGAATCGATCAAATAGTTTAGAAATGCCAGCCATTTGAAATTTTCGAAAATCTAAAAAATCACGTGTTTGGTGACTTTACTAGGGAATAACTTTTCATTGAGAAATGATAGGTCGTTTTTCTGTGTTTCATTACAAAGCTAATGAAATTCTCTTTAATTTACTTTGTTGCAAAGTTCAACCATTGCAACAAAAATTGAATTTTTGTTATTTATAATATTTTTTATAAATAATTTAATTTTTTATAAATAAGTTAATTATTTATAATATTGTTATTAAAATTATGGATTGCATGAAATCTACCTTCCATCTTGGCTGGTGCCAAATGGCCTTTTTTTTTTCTTTAATCGACTCTGAAATATTTGTAAAGTATAAGCCTATGAAAAACATGAGAAAAATGTTATTTTGTATCAGATCTTTTAGCTTAAAGCAAAAACATTATTAAAGCCACAGTGGTGTATAGTTTTTTTAATAAAAATTAATTATTGATTTGAGAAAAATATAAATAACTAGAAAAGTTTAGTATATATTTCACAACTACAGCAGTAAAATGAGAAATGTCTCAGATCACATGATATTGTTGACCGAGGCGAAGCCGAGTTATTGTTTGCGGTGTGTATGCTATTTGTCTCTTTGACGAAGGCGGAAAAAGACGACTTCGTTCAGCACAGCTGGAGTAAAGTTGTCGTTTTACGCCCGGTGGGCTGAAAAACTACTAACTTTTCGACTTATTCGATTTAAAGTGTTTACGTTGCTGATACCGTAAGAGTTATACAAGCAAAAATTTTTTTCGGGACTGTTATAAATACGATTTGCAAGTTTGATAACGTTTAGAAATTTCAGCTTCAGAACAATATTTTTTATCGATTTGGATACAATAAAATCAAATTCTGCAACATTTTTTTACATCAATCATAATAATGTATACTTAAAAAAAAAATTTTTTTTCTTTATTTGTCTATATATCTTTCAGTTATATTTTTCGCTGGTACATGTCCTTATGGCATGTATGGAGAGATGTTTTTTTTAAATAGAATAAGTTAAGAAGTCTGTATTTTCAGTATCCTTGTGATTTCTTTGCGATTTAGGCCAATAGTCCACTTTTATAAAAAAAAAAAAAAAAAAAAAAAAAAAAAAAAAAAAACCCTTTTAGATTTAAGATCTTGTTTTTTTTTTTTTTTTTTAAAGCATAAAGGACTCATAACAAATAAGTTTTTTTTTTCTTGTCTTACATCCGATTTTAAATTACAAATATACTGCCATAGTGATAAGAGAAAAAAAAATCTTTAAAACGGTTTCATAGACGACTTAACCATCAAGCTCTGCTTTATTTATACAAAGTAGCATCTTTTAATGTCATGTTTTCTTGGGAAAATTTCAGTGAACGATTATTAATTTACTAATTACATTATGTTATTAAATATATTATTTAACTTAATTTAAAAAAAGAATGGAAATCAACGAATAACTGAAATATCGAATTATCTATTCTTTACTGGACTTTACTCACAGTACAATTTCTTAAAGTTAATAGAGTTGTACAGGATTTGTTATATGTACTTCTTTATTTTTTTGTTTTCTCCGTGCCTGACTGATTTGAACATAAATAAACTAAAAACATTAGACTTTTTCGCCGCGATATTGAGCAATAGACTTGTGTTTCAAGTTTTAAAAATTTCCATAAAAAATGTGATACTTTTGATTCTCGATATTTTTTAATTCATTAACGAAAAAAAAATTGTTACTTTTTTTCTATTTCCTTATACAAAAAATTAAATTATTAATTATTGTAGATCCATTTGTTTTTTAAGCTGAATTCATATTGAAATTTTTAAAAATCGCACTTAACATATAATGAGTAAAATCCACATTATAATCTTATAAATTAATTATTAAGGAGCTCTAATACTGTTTTTATTCTACGCTTCTCAATAAGTTTTGTTGTAAGTCTTTACTTTTTACTGTCCCTTTTTTTATTGCTACCGACAGCATCAAAATTACTTTTCGAGTGGTTCTTTCAAGTTTTCGAAGGTTATATTTATAAACTTAAAATAATATTATTCAGAAATACCTCATCATGCAGGTCATTTGAAGCAGGCTCATGAAAAGGTTTATCCAAGATGTCTTCAGCCTACACAAGCAAAAAATCCCAGTACAGTTAGAATATAAAAAAAAATTGTTGATATTTACTTTGTTTTTAATTTCATGTGAATATGTTTACGTCAAACCAAGCTTCATTATCCTCAATTTCTTTATTATACTCATTGTGAAACCATAAGTATGTTATGTTTTTATGGTCATCTAATTCATCGTGGAGCCACAAGTTCGAATAATTTTTCTTGTCCACGCTATTTTCGATATGATTGCTCGAATATCCATCACTAATTTCAACAACTTGCAATTCTTGGCTATTATCAATATTGTCCGAATTATACTTCGATCTGTGACAGTAAGGATTTCCTACGGCTGTGACTGAAGAGTAGTCCACTTCTGGGCTCTCTTTCTGCAATATGAAAAAATTAAATACTTCAATAAATTATAAAAATAAAATTTTTTTTACAAAAATTGAAAATGAATATGCTTAAGCGCTTTAATAAAACGTACAGTGAATAAAGAATTTTTTGTTTCATTTTTTCAACTTCTACTTAATACTGTGATCTACTTTTTCTGATTAATTAAAAATCATTTCTTATAATTTTTGTCTTCATGACTGATGTAGCGCCAGAAACTTGGTGTGGAAAAGGAGTTTATGAGCAACAATTGTAACACTCCTTCGACACAGTCGTCGACTTCATTAATGATTATTTTGATGTTTTCAATTAAATCAATTACATCTAAAATTCAAGCTCGTTCTCATTTTTTCACGAATTAGATTATATTTATACTCATATGTATATGACGCTTTCTTGCATTTCAAGTGAATTAAGAAAAAAGCAGAGGATTTGATCACTAGTAAGATAAAGTACTCAGTAGCTCCTCAGGAACCGGTACCTTCCCACTCTTTGTATTTGTATATTTCCATTTGTAAATATAGATATACAAACACACAGAGTGGGCAGGTACTGGTTCCTGAGCATTTATTGGGTACTTTACCTTAGATATTTATTAAATTGCTTTTGAAAAATATAACATTGATGTATGCTTGAGCAACACAAACTTCTCAAACTAATAGTTGACATTAATAAATTATCTTAGTGATATTTTGTGAAATCATTGACGATACATCGGAAAAAATTGGGGGTACTCAATGACGCGCGCCAAGTACGTTTGAAAAAATGTTTTCAATTGTTAAATTTGCCACAAAAACTTTGCAATTACTGAAAATCACAGCAGTTGCTTAGTTTTTTTTATTTTATATTTTTTTGTAAAGAGCAAATTTTTCTTTCGTTTTTTCATAAGCAAACTACACCAATTTTTCTTTGAATTTTCACTATTTTCAATGAGTGTTTGTTTTTTAATCAGAGTTTTGTGTACTTGGATTTTTTTATTTCATATTTTTTTGTAAAGATCAGATTTTTTTATTTTTGCAAAAATGAGATTATCATCGTCTCTGTTACAATAGTTGGACGTGTACTTGGCGCGGCATTTTACAGTGAAACTGTTTTTGTGGGATATCTCTTTTTTTGTAAAGAATATATTATGTAAAAATAATTACATTTCATATAAACACTTTAAAATTTTAAATATGTACTCCTTAAGTAATTCATCAAATTTTTATTCATAAAATTTCTCAAATAATTTAATAACAAAAAACGTTACTACTATAACAATACTTTTACTTTAAATGACGCGTGTGACCAACTAATGCAACATCTTCGTATTATTTTTGATTCTTATTATTATTATTATATTATATTGCCACCGAGAGTATGTTCTCATACGGCCGTTGGGTTATTTGTGTTAAGGGAGCTGTGTTGGTTAAGAACTTGCCTTAAACCTAGGCGGCGCTGGAGCGAACTTCAGAGAATCGAAAGATATCAGCATGTGAAAAATCTTTCGACTCGCCGGGATTCGAACCCGCGCGTTGCCACTAGAGTTGTATGAACGGATCAACGCATTGAACCGCTCAGCCAACATCGAGGCGTATATTTTTAATTCTATTTGATTTTTGAAGTTAACATAGACCATGCGTTCCCGTTATTCCTCCCGTTCAAATATTTAGAGTGTAAAAAAGATATCAGGTGGTGTTACGGGCAACTTGAGCGGCAGTTGAAATCAATAATTTAATTAAAGGAAATCATTTTTTTTTGTTTAGTAATAAATCATGTAATAAGCTCAAATATGCATTTAAAATAAACATTTTTTATTCTTGTCCAATATATGATATATTGTTCCAACAGTTGATAAGAAAAATATTAAAACTTTAGATTTATTAATTTCTTTATTGTTTTCTTAAGAATAATCTAAATCCAACTCCATACGAAGAAAGTTATATATTTACTTGAAAACAATGTACTTGTTATTTTGTTTATTGTCCTTTACGGCCTTTAGATATTTTCCTTTCCAGAAACTAAAAAATTTAAACAGTAAAGAAATGACTTCAATTAAAATTAAGAAATACTACATACATAATGTCTCGCAATTTTTGCTTACTACCAGCTCTTTTCCGCTTAAGGTTTTTATTCTTGTACCTGTAACAATGGGAAAACGAATTGTATTCACAATGATAAAAGTATGACAAACTTCAGAAATTTGAAGTAAAATTACTTACTCATTATCATAATTTTTACCCGGATAAGTGTCGCCATATAATATTTGGTATGCTTGACGAGCTTGATTTAGCCGAGACTCAAGATCATTAATACTAACTAATAAACTTTGAGCATGATTCCTTTGGTCAATACCAAAATGTGGAGGATAATCCATTTTATTTTTATCACCATTCATGGTATTTTTTATCAGCAATCTAAAACTCACTATAATAACTATAATAACTCACGATAATAACTCGCAATAATTTTATGAACGTATTATATATAATTTAATATAATGATTATTAAATTTGACTACAATTTCAATGGACAATTTTATAAAGACATGAAAATACCAAATAATTTTTTTATTTAGAAATTTTTAAAATATAACTCGAACATACGTATGAATTTTTCAAATTTTGAATTATCTCCATTTCATTCACAAAATATTAGTTTTGATAAGTATACGTAATCACAAATGCTGTAAAGACTGCAATATTCCATTTATTAAATAACTAAAATATTTACTATGTGCAATGACACTATCAATAACTATTCGAATAAATAAAATTCGAATCAATAAATAAACCAATGTTATTTTTTAATTTACCTCTGTCGTATTTTCTAAATCAATTTTCATGCAGCTACCGATATGTAATGAAGTTAAACAGCCCAAACTAGTATGGTATTGTGGACTAGAGTGGCCACTGGATTTAATGTATTTTTATGCAAATTGTAGCTGTAAAAGTGACAAATTTGAGTGTCATTAAATTTCATGCTACATTAGTGTGTTTACACATTTTGGTATATACATAGTGAAAGTAACTACAGGTGGCGCTAACAGTACTTAAGGACATTTACAATATAACTACTACAAAGACTGCTACTTGGTTAATTTACCTATACCTAATGTTACTTTACTTTTTTGTTACCATGTTGACAGTCGGAAGAGTAATTACAACAATACGAAATAGTTACTGATTTCTATTCATCACTAGCTGGAATAATATTGTGACCGGATATATTTTTTTCATTAATCTTAAAACTTCAATTATACGAAGAATCAAATTATTTCATTACAAATTAAATAGAAATTTCAGAATTTGTGACTAAGGGTATTTATGTGCTGAAAACTTTCCACCTGAACACAACATAATTTATATGCTGAAAACTTTCCACCTGAACACAACATAATTTATATCTTTTAGTATACAGTGATTCTCATCAAATACATTGATTCTCATAAGATCACATTCTCAAATCAACTACTGACTGTATTCTGATAAGGCGACTAGATTTTAACTCTTGTACGAAGAAAGATTTCATTAACAAAGAGATAATTAAAAATCAACGTTTTTTCTTAAATAAAACTGTAAGTATTATTGCAAACACTAATATTTTTGAGCAATAAATAAGAATTTAGTTTAATAAAATCTTAAAAAGATTAGTAATAAAATATTTGTGATTGATTTTATTTATTGTACATACAATAAAAATATATACATTTATTAGCATTATTTAATAAATTCGTATTCTAAACAATCAGATAAATTGTACTCTTACTCTTATTCTAATTATATTTTTATTGCAGCAGCATTATGGATGTTAATCCAAATTTGATGCAGGTCGACGAAGAATCAATGAATGATGAGCAGTTTTTGGCCCATCAGATGTATTTGGCTGGATTAGAAAACCAAAATCCAATTCATATTGGTAATAGGATCAATAATCAACTCCATGGCCATAACGCGCATCCTGTTAATAACCAATTGGTTCCGCAAACTGTTAATAACCAAGCAGCTCAGCCACCTGTTAATAACCAAGTAGTTCAGCCAGCTGCTAATAATCAAGCAGCTCAGCAAGCGGGTAATAACCAGGCTGACCAGCAACCTGCTGATCACCAAGATGGACAAGTCGTTAATAACCAACTTGCTCAGCAAAATGGTGACCAAGTGGTTCAGCAAGCTGGTGGCCAAAGGGTTCAGCAACTTGGTAATCAAGTCAGAAATCTGGGTGGTCCTGCTGGCAATAACATCAACCAGCACATGTATAATTGGCAAAATCTAGATTTCGGTAACCAGCCCCAATTTAATGTAGGCCGCGGAATTTTACGCGGTTACCCTCAAGGACATCCGGTATATGGTCACCAAGGGTTTGAAAATCAAAATTTGCGGAATCCAGTTGGGCTTAGCCGTCAACGATTGTTGTCTCCCGTAGAGATTACCAGGGCCAATCGTTTGAAAACAATTATTGATAATTTAGAGTTCGAGCTTGAAAAAAATCGCCAAATGTACCGAATTTTGTACGGAAACATTCCTGGAGACGGAGGGCATGATGCTGGGTAATTTAATTTGATTTTAATTTTCAACCAAATTTGATAGTTTGGATTATTATTGATATTCATTTTTTGTTTTTACAGTTATTGGAAAAAACGATATTTTCAAGAGAAAAACAAGAGTTCCAAGGGAGGGAAAAACTTATTTTTTTTTAAAAAATAATAGTTCATATTTGACATGCTCTGAACCTCTCGATTTTACATCATAGTATCAAACATAGTCACCATTCATCATTTTCTTAATAGTAACATCCACCTTATACTTTTCAACTTTTTTTTTTTTAATAACAGCAATATAACTTAAATAATTGATAACTCAGTTATTGTTTAGTGAATAACTAAAATGCTTTAATTAAGTGTCCTTCTTCTAATTAATAGTTAATGTTTTTAATCTGAATAAATAAAAATTTATTTTTATTTACAAGTTATATTACTAAATAATTACATGTTTTATCTTCTAAAAAAACTTTTTATTATCATGCACTTCATTAAAATGAATAAATGTAAATCTGATAAAAAATATAAAATATATATATTTTACTCACCTAAGCTGTAAAAATATATCTCATATTGTAAATTTTGATTATTGAAATAACGGTTCCTCATCAATTGTTATTTCCTTAATAATTGAATTCAGAATACTAAACATTATTTTTTTTCTTTTCTTAAGTGGTCTAAAATAAATTCGATTGGCTTTATCAGCATTTACGCTAATGCTTCACAGTCTACAATAAACTATCATGAATACTTGAGTGATGGCTTTATTTAACACCAAAAGCTATTTTTGTATGAATAATAATTAACTTGGGATACTTACCAAATAATTATTGTATTCTTTTACCTGACACTTAAGAGAAATATCATTTATATTCTTTCCAAAAATAATATGTCAACATTCTTTGCATTTGTCGGCCAGCGTATCGATTTGACGTTTAAATCATCAATTTCCAACCATGACGATTTATTTCTAATTGTTGCTGTATAATGATTCGATTTTTCATTTTTACTATTACAAAATACAGCACTCACAACACTATACGAGTTATTGCAAAGGATTATTTTGGATGTTGGGACAGATTTTATAAGACCTTTTCGTTGTATGCTCTTATTCTTTTTTGTTTCAAAAGTATTTATTTTGATCACGAGTATTTGTTGACAAGAGTTAAACGTAACTTTACTGTGTGTTTTTTGTCCTTTTTGGCATATGTTACAAAATTTTAAAGTATTGAACCAATGCCCATGTTTTTTATCAATTAATTCTTGTAAAGAAACAACTTTGTTGCCATTTTCAATCTCAAGAGATAAAATATTATTCATCACTTTATATGTGTTTGTGTAATTACAAAAATTACATCGGTCAGTATAGAATAATTCGTACTGTACCAATTTATTAATATCATTATTTTTATTAAATAGCGAAGAGCGTATGACAAATGGATTTATTTCGTCATCTGTACTCAGTTCTTGACATATATTTTCTTTTATCATACTAGACTTTATTGTCATTTTATTGTTTACATAAATATCAAATAATTTACACAATTCTGTATTGAGTTCAGAATTCCCATTTTCATTTAATAATAATTGCATTATTTTACTGTGGACAATACACTGAAAAATGGAAATGATACAGCTAGAATTACCATGGCAATTTTCTATCCCGTGGAATTTTAATAAATCAATACATGTCTTTTTCTTAATTATTTTTTCTTGCTCACTTTGGTCCAAATATTTTGCATCCCCCCAAATCAAATCCCATACTTTTGACCAACGTTTTTTTATAATTAAAATTTCTGGGAGATCAGCTCTGAAAGATTTTCTTAATCGATTATACTCTTTGATTGCTTCTGTGTTTGCTTTAATCTGATTCGGATCAAAATTTATTAAATGTAATCCTTCAATTTTAGTTACTCGTGAGAATGCTACATAAGATTGTCCAACATTGAAAATAGTGTTACCAGCTTCAATCACAGCATTATTTAGACTTAAACCTTGACATTTATGTATAGTAACAGCATAGCTTAAACATAATGGAAACTGTTCTCTTATAACGAACGCTTTATCGAAAATTAGAAATTTTACTTTGATTCTTTCAATAGAATACTCTTTACCAGTTGCAAAGTCAATATTGATAGATTGAATTTGATTGCTCTCAATCGATTTAGAAATTGACTTTACAGTACCAATTGCGCCATTTACTAAACCCAATGTAACATCAATATTACGTCGAAGCATCACTTTTACGCCTATTTTTAATCTAATTATTTTTTGAAGTCCTGCAGTTCTGCTTGCATCTTCTTCTATTGAACTCAAAGTTTTAGATGCTTTTTCTGTAAAAATTTAGGACAATCAATATGATCAGTAGCACTGAGGATAATTTCTTCGGATTGAATTCTATCTAGCATTACAGAATTAATCAAGTCACATTGATTGCAAGTAGGTACTAAGCAAACAGTATCTGCCGGTAAATCATTAATATAATTGCAAATTTCTTTCAATCTCTCGTAATATGATAATGAGTCATTAATTTTAATTTTTCTCTTTTCTATTAATTTTATATCTTCCTTCGTAGTTGCTTCTATTCGCATTCGAGATAATAACTCAGCATATGATTTGTCTGTTTTCTGACGCATATTTATAGTTAATTCATCATAACTAAATAAATCCACCCACAAATTATTGGAGCTTATAGATCCAACTAACTTTTCCGCATCTGAAGATGATAGCATTTTGTACGCAGGATCATCATGTACAGGAGGAAGTTGAAGTAAGTCACCAAAAACAATAATGTCTCGTCCACCAAACCATTCGTCAACATTGAAAATACTTACCAATCTTAGATGAATGTATAGCAAACTTATATTAGAAATCATCGATATTTCATCAATAATAATTAAAGTAACATTTTTTAGTTGATCTCTTAGCATTTTTAGAGCACTATCCGATAATTCTGTGTATCGAGGAGTATACCCATGTTCAACAGGCAATTGAAATATTCTGTGTACAGTAAGACCATCAATATTAAAAGCGGCGATTCCTGTAGGAGCCGCTACAACTGTTTCTTGATTTAATTTTTCCTGTACCCAGCGTTTAATAACGTGAATAAGGAAACTTTTCCCTGTACCCCCTTCTCCACTTACATACAACATAATTTTTTTGTTGTTGGAATTCATATCTTCTATTTTTTCAAAAATTCTTAATTGGTCTGGGTTCATTTGTTCTATCATTTCTGCAAGAGTAAGTTCATTGTGGACTTTATTAGCAGCATCTTTTAACTCTTTAGCTAACATATCCATTTCAGCAGGATCCGGTTCTTGTGATTCATTTTCTAAACGATTTTGATTATTTTCATCATTTTCAATGCTAGTTTTTTTTTCTATCTCGTTTTTAATATAGTCTAAACCTTTTTGAAAATCTTCGTTATATTCATGATATTCCTGCGCTCGTTCAAGCATACTTTGCTGATTCATGAATGATTCTGTATAAGATTGGTATCCATTTTTCAATTCATCTGTGTTTCGCCACGGTTGAAATAGCAATAAAAGAGAATAGAAATAATTTTCAGGTTGATTAGCAATATTATATCTGTAATGATTTATTAAGTAACTACGAGACCTTCCTTTCAAAAATTTTGATGGACCAATTTTGTAATATTCATTTATATTATTCTGTGGTTCAGTTTTTACCACATCATATCCTCGAGCGAAATCGTATAAACATACAAGTTCTAATTCTTCAGGACGATTCGGATAATAATCATCGATTATTGAAGGACAAAATATATCAGTCGATTCAGGATTCAATTCTTTTAATTCTTCAATTTCCTCTTTACTCTTTAATTTTCTGTTTCTTATCATTTTGACATCAAGCCATTTTATTATAGTCTGATAATCTGTACCATACAGAGAATGACCTAATAAAGTATCAGCTGCTTCATGAGCTCCTATTTCACGATGATTTAAGCTACGAAAAGCTATTTTCCATAAAAGTTGAGCAAGAGACTTAGTAGAATTAATTTCACTAACTGTTTCAGATGATTTAGCAGTTTCTTCTTTCGTAACATATTTGGTAACATACTGTGTCAAAAGAGTTGATTTTTCTCCAAGAAATTGTATATCCATATTTCCTTCCCATACACTTAAAAGAACAGGATTATAATCATTTATATTAACTTCTTTATCAGTGCGAGGAAGATCATAAAGTCGGCTTTTACTTTTCAAGCTTCTACGTCCAGCTATTGATGTCGCCGGATCTCGGAGTACAAAGTTATCAGTAATAGGCCGCGGGAATCCAAACTTACAGGCTTTAACAACTTTAGTCGATTTGAGTTTTTTTGTTCTTAGGCAATAATCATTATGATAATGCTGTTGATGTGAAGTAACGCGCCTATGAAGTGTAGGTGAAATATTTTTGTTTGGTAATTTGCAAGTTACATACTTCATTATGAATTCAGCAATTTCATCGTTGCTATTAATACCCATAATTGGTGCACCTTCTATCCAAAACAGCATGTGAAGATGCTGAATTCCTCTTCCTTGGTATTCAAGACGCCAATAATAGTGAAGTATTTTACCAAGGGGTTGACTATCTGAAGTGATGAAATCAAGAATGGCTGTAAATTTGTTATTGATAAATCTAGAAACAGAAACTGGATCAGCAGTAATGACTTCATTAGAAGATAGCTTATCAAAATATGGAGAATTTATTTCTCGCACATAATCTATCAAATCATGCCATAACCATTCAGCAGGACTTACTGTAACAAACCATGTTGCAGGACCATAATGACGAGTCATGCAGTGTAAATTATTTCTCGGTTTACTCCAAAATTGAGCAGAATTTCGGAGTCGGGCAAAAACAGTACTTAAGTTTGCTTCTAGTTGCCCATTTTTTAATTTTTGTAAGTAACTTTCTGCTGTGTACCGTTCTCGAGGATTTATAACATTTAATGTATGATAAATTCCCTGACCTAATTGTCGAACGTTAGCATCATGTAATAAAAAGAACAGATATTGTTGATTTAAACGGAATCGAGGATCTGCAGATTTTAATCGTGCTTTAATATACTGATGATCAGTAAGCTTTACATCTCTCTCCTCATGTTGGCCATTAATGCCGTAAGGATAGATGTCTGGAAAACATAATAAATCTAAAGTTTTAACTCGATTATCTAAAGGTTTTTCATTAATTTTCAACATTTGATACATATTTGTTGAAGTTTCATTATTTCTCTTATCGTGAAGTGGATATATTGTACAGTGTTCGTATTGAGAACTGTTAGGATTTAACACTTGAGTTATCATTGCACATGGATCATTTTGCTTAGTATTATTATTATCATCATCTTGTATTTTTTCATCATTAGAATTTATTTGTTTGTCTTTATGTAATTGACTATTTCGATGTACATCTTTATGTGAATGACAATTATCACTATGTTTTTGACTAGAAATAATACAATCTGAATTTGAAGCATCTATGTTATCATGTTCTATGTTTGAAGATAAGAATAACTTATTATGATGTTCTATTGAATGACTTATATTGCAATGATGCTCAGAAGTAATATTCAAGGTTACATTATGATCATTATTATTTAGGTTTGCAGACGTTCCAACAATACCTTCAATCATACTTGCAGGTAAACTGTAGTTGTGGTCATTATGAAGAAGGTCATTCCCAGGCATCATATTTGTAGTTGCATGATTTAGGCTTCTGACAACATCAATATCTGTATCAACAGATTTATCGACACATATTTGAGTAATATTCGTTTTGTTATTACTTTCATATTTATCTGTTGGTCGATTTTTTTCATTTTTATCATTTGAAAGAGGTGTTTTACCATTACAATAATTAATATCATTTTGAAATTCGAGATTTCTTTGATTTGTTGAATGACTATTTTTACAGCAATCTTGTAAAATAATATTAGGTTCATAACTAGCATTAATACTTTGTTTTCCATTGCAATTAACTTCTTTGTCACTAATTACGATGTTATCATCTATGAACTTACTTATGTGATTTAAATTATTATCTTTATCATCGATATTACTTTGTTCATCATCATTTGATTCAATATTAAACACTAAATTTTTTGATATCAACCATTTTTTTAAACGTTCTGGGCAATCCGGAAGTACTATTTTTTCATATAATGGATTATTTTGTTTAAACCATAATAATGCTGAAAAAATTTTTTCTAAGCTGACTAAACTTTCCCATATGACTTTTGACTTGGTAGGTAGACTACGAATTAATATATATAACTCATGATTCATACTAATAGGATCTGTAGTAGAGCAGATTTTTTTTAGCGTTTCTTCGAGGGGTAAAGGAAGATGAAACGTTTGACCTTTTAATTTTTGCATTCGCATAGTATGAGGCAACTTTTTTTTAGCGATAGTTCCTAATCGTTCAACAACTTGAAATGCCTTAGCTCTTTGGATGAGTATCTTTTCATAATTATTTAAGGTTTTTATTTCATCAGGAATTGAACCCACATACATTTTGTTTAATATACAAGTTGAAGGTATCTCATTAGCGCGAAGCTTCTTTAAGCAGTTCTTTGTACATATATAATTACTAACTAGTGAAAAATCTTGTGTTTTGATAAAATTGTTTAGATTTTGCCAAACTTCAGTTGCAATTGGGTTACGTATTTTATTTAAATCAGTGACATCTCTTTTGAAATTTAACTTCTGACATGATATACATTTATATCGAGGTAAATCTAGTGATCGTTTAGAAAAAGCAGTGAAGGCTGCTTTATACTGTTCTTGTAGCAAATCTTCATCTAAACATATTCCCTTTTGTTCGTCATCCAGCAAAGTTCCTTTCTTTTTCATTTCATTAGTGATATTGTCTAAAGTTTCTAAATCTGAAGTTTCCAAAGCACGATCTAATGCATTCACTTTATTTAAATTTTCTTTCATTCGATAAATGAGTCTTTTTATGTATCGAACGGCTGGAAAATGAGATGACAATAATTCTACAGAAATAAATAACGACTCACAATGAGTTAACGACTCATAACAGTATTGAAAATGACCAAGCTTATCAGTAGAATGACAAGTTAAAAATAATTTTTTCAATAACATTGAAAAACTATTTAAACGTCGTGATTGAATTTCCTGTAGTAAAATTATATAATGCTCATATATTTCTTTATTGTGATTAGTATGACAGTAGTCATTACAAATCCATTGTTTTTTTCCGTGACTATCTCTTAAGAGTGGTAGAACATTAATACATTGTCCTTTTGCGTTCATTATAAGAATGTGATCACTTATTTTCTCGAATAAATATGATACATCATAAAAATAAGCTTCAGTAGATGAATTATGAAGTGATCTGCCACATACAAGCGTATAGTAATCAAGATTTTTTAAAGAATTATCGGGTAACTTGGAAAGATGGAACTCAGCTTTGTTCTTCAATGTCACCAATGTTCTTGATAAAATTACTAAATAATTTTTTCTTTGACACAAACACCATTTAACAATTCTTTCGGCTTCTAATCTTCTTTCAGCTAAGCTATTTTTGTTTACAACTTCTGTCAATCTCTGAATGCAATGTTCAACTGATAATTTTAATTTGATATTGTCTTGTTTGCACTTGTTCCGCTTATATTTTGATATAATTTTTTTTGCAGCCGTTACTTTTTCTTTTTTTACTTTTTGATGACAATAAGACTTATGGTTCTGGCGAACAAAATTTTTTCGTAATCTCTCAAATTTTTTTTCTAGATTTGACTTATCGTTATAATCACGTGTATTACTTAATTTTTTCTCAAATGACGCATTAACAGATTTTTTTGTAATTCTTTTAATTGAACTAGTTTTTTTAGTTTTTGAACCAATTTTTTCCTGACAACATTCCAATTGCTTCAATTTTCGTTCATTTCTTCTCCGATTATACAGGCCAATGCGTTCTTTTTTTCTAATTTCTGTTAAATCAGATAAATATGGAACGTTATGGTTGACTTCCGGAAAATGAGTTATTATTCGAGTTTGAACAATATTCGATAAATGAGATCGCATAGAACTATGATTATAAATAATATCATCGGGTTTCCGTCTAAATAAAAGAGACACAGCAAAAGCAATAGCATATATCCCGGAATCATTTTTATTAACTTGAAATTGCACTGTAGGAAAAATGACTGATGTTGAATTTATGTCTAAATAAGGAAATAAATACTGTAGAAATTTTTTCTGATCGTCATTTAATGACCGTTTATTTTGAGAGTCATAGACATAAATTTTTTTTGTATCATAAAAAGAACAAACCCAGTGCTCATCTCGACTGTATAATATTTGAATGTGTTTCTCTAATTTAGGTACGCATTCCATTCTTTCAGGCTTCTCCAAATTTGATGTTTCACGGTGTACGTAATCAGAATAATCTTCTAGTATCAATTTAAAATAGTGAATGTGTTCATGGGTCAATTTTTGTCCCTGCTTTATCATATTTATTAGGGAACTTATATTTAAAGCTGAATTCGAATGATCAGAATCTATATCTTGAAATTTATGAGTCTTATCATCGCCTGCATATTGTGGACCTTCAGGTAAGCCAACACTTGATGATGAATCCCCATATCGTTTACAGCGGTATTTTAAAGCAGAAATTTCTTTCTTTCGAATTACTGATAAATCAAGTAAAGTATTCTTATTTTCATTCGAAATTACAGGAAAATGAGTAAGCGTATTCGTCTTAAAAATTGACAATAAATGCGGTCGCATCAAATTGATATCATAAACAATTTTTGCAGGATTTTGCTTGAATAATAGAGATACTGCAAATGCAATGGAAAATACTCCACAATTATTACTATTTGTTTGTTGCTGAACTGATGGAAAGCTAATAGAATTTAAGTCAAACAAAAAGTATGGATATAAGCGTTGTAAAAATATTTTTTGATCATTATTCAATGAATTAAATGGATCTTCATTCGCAGAATCATAAATGTAGAGCTTTTTCGTATCGTAAAAAGAACACACCCAATGCTCATTTTGACTGTACAATATTTGAATGTGTTTTTCTAATCGCGGCACTGGTTCAATTTTATCAAGTCTTTGTAAGTACAAAGTATCACGATGGTTGTAATTCGAGCAGTTTGCTAAAATAAGTTTGAACTGATACATGTGTGCATCTGTTAATCGACCGCCTTGTGTAATAATATTTTGATATTATGTGTTAAGACTCGGCAGTTCAATAATTTTACGCTTTTTTGTGACTGGAGTTTCTACCGAACCCAAAAAATTTATTTTTCGTTTTTTGAAATAGTCAATATCGTCAGATTTGTTTTTAGATTCGTCATCAATCTTATAATTTTGACGAATTACTCGATTTTGACCGGGATTTAAATGACTTGATGATTCTTCGTGTGGTTGAAATACATTTGCTTTATTAATTTGTGTTACATTATTCTTATTATCATTATTGTCAGTGATGTTACTTTTACATTGTTTTTGAGCAGTTTTAAGTTTGACATCGACGTAATCATTGTTTTTCCTTTTAAATTTTTTTCCATCAGAAATTGGTATCATTTTGGGAAAATTAGAAATAATGCCACTTTCTAAAATTTGTAAAAGATGTGGACGCATCTGCTCATGATCGTAATGAAATGATTTTATTACTGGCCACTCTCCAAGTGCAAGAGAAGTAGCAAATGCGATTGCATAAACACCACAATCTACATTGTTCGGTTGAAGTTGAACTTCAGGGAATATAGTCTTTGAGTCGAGTGGAAAACCAGGAAAACATCGAGAAAAAGAAAAACTCGATGTTTTTCATGTATCTCATTAGTTCTATTAGAATCAAAAATGTAAATGTTCTTTGTATCATAATAACTACAAACCCAATGTCCCTTTGATGTGTTACCAAAATTATAATCTCCTTCACAACTGTGTAATATTTGTATGTGAACTTTTTTTGGATTTAAAGGTTCAATGAATTCTGGACATTGAACTTTCCATGATTCTTGAAAGTAGTAGTCGAAATTTGTATGCAATATATATGCAAAAGCATCGATGTGATAGTCAAATAACATTTCTGTCTTATCAATAATGAGAGATAGTTGTTTTTATTCAAAGAATAAGATTTACAAGTATGATTTAAGGAATTATCCTTTCGAGTATTTAAAAGTTTTGAGTAATTTATAATTTCCCTTGGCTGTGATAATACAGTTGTGTGTGTTGATTGATCAATATTTCTGTATAAACTTTTTTTTATAGGATTTTTATAATTAATTTTTATTGCATCGTTATTATTATTATTACTATTATTAATTTCCTCATTATTTTTTAACCGTTTGTTTATAGTATTATTTAAAATAGATTCTGCAAATAATTTCTTAGATAATTTAGAGTGATTCACTTTCGCTTCCTCTGAATTTATAATAGGTTTGCAAACAGACTTAGTATCGATATTAGTTTTTCTATCTGAATAAGAATTATTGATAATTCGAGGAAACGTTGTAACGATTCTGTTTTCAAACATTCGTAAAAGATGCAGCCTCATCTGACTATGATCATAACGAAATGATTTTTCTACTGGCCAGTCTCCAAGTGCAAGAGAAGTAGCAAATGCAATTGCATAAACACCACAATCTACGTTGTTTGGTTGGAGTTGAACCTTAGGAAATATAGTTTTTGAGTCGAGTGGGAAATTAGGAAAACATCGAGAAAGAAAGAGTCGATTTTTTTCATGTAATTTATTATTTCCCATAGAATCAAAAATATAAATATTGTTTGTATCATAATAGCTACAAACCCAATGAATATTTAAAGCTTTACCAAAATCGTAATCTCCTTCACAACTATGTAATATTTGTATATGATTTTTTTGAATATTCAAAGGTTCAATTAATTCAGGACATTGTACATGCCAGCATTCTCGAACAGCATAACCAAAATTTGAATGTAATAAGTATGCAAAATAATCGATATCGTCATCGATTAATATTTCACCATTGCGAATATGAGAAAAATCTAAAGTTTTAGACATTATTAAATAATAAATACTGATATATAAATTATTTAAAAAGTATATATATGAGTAGTTTTCAAAATTTTACTAAAATATAGTGTAATAGTTTGAGATTTTTTATTAAAAACTTTATTTAATTCGGAAATTAACTGCTTACAATAGCAGATTCTGTAGATACAACTGCAATTAAATGCAGAAATTAAATGGTACAAAATTACTATATCGAATTTTTAGACTGTTTATTAATAGAAAATCAACACTAGATTGCTGATTTACAGCAAAAATTATGAGACAACTGCTTTTATAAAGCAGAAATTTAGCTCTTGACTGCTGAATACAAGCAGAATTTCTTAAAAAATTACTGCTAGTTAATAGCAGAAAGCAAACACTCGACTGCTGAAGGACAGCAGATAGTGCTGGACGACTGCTAATTAATAGCAAAAGAATAGTTAGTAACTGCTTTATGAAAGCAGGAATATTAACGATGTCAAATCCTTGGGTAGTTGACCGCAGCAAAGCGCTGAAAAAAAAAAATTAGTTACTTAACAATTATGAATTGAGAGATTACATTATAATTGTCATAATTTAAGATTATAGATAAAAATTGATGTGTTATTGAACAGTGACAATACTTTATAAGATTGGGTACTTACTTGTAGTGTTTTCAACTTACTCTGATGCTTTGCAAGACAAGTCGGATATTGATGACTAAAGAATTAGTAAAAAGTCAAAGAAAATATGATTATTCAACAAAAACAATAAATATCATAAAAATATTGAATATATAACTAACCTTTTAAAATAAGTTAATTTTATAATTAAGTTGACAATAATTAAGAAAAGTATTACGCAAGTGTGATAAAAAATGCCGCAGTAATAGTTTCAAGTAGATATTAAATAATATTGATACATAAACCTGAAAAAGATTTATTAATTTTGACAGAGAGTGTCAAATAATTACAGAAATTTGTCTATTTTGATCATCAATAATTTCTTACAGACTATGATCACTGCCACCTAGTGGAATAGTTCAATATAATGGTACCGAATAAGAGTTGGGATCGGCAGCCAGTACAGCCAGCTGATTAGATAATAATAATAAGATATATACTTACACAGTAGTGACATCTAGATGCGACTAAAAACATCGGAGAAGTATCCATACTGATCTGATGTAAACATAAATACTTATTGGCATCTTCAAATAACTTAAACACGTATATGTATGGTAGTGACATCTGTATGCGACTAAAGAGCATTGCAAATGTGTATATCCAAATCATTATGTTATTATTAGCATGATTAATTAAATTTTGTTAATTTGTTAAATCGTTATTTAAAACTTCCGCTAAATTTGATTGAAGTACCACCTATATCTATACACTGCTCGAATAGAATTACTCAGAGAACAACTGACTTTTATAAAGAAAGCAAACCCCAAACAATTTTAGCTCTCTTCGGTATTAACTCTAATTAATAAATAAAACTTAATTAGAAAGTATGATTTAAAATAATACATGTGTGAAAATGTTCGATTGTTAATTCTAGAAATATTATAAATCAAGAAATTTTAACGTTTTTTCAAATTAAAAAAATTTTTAATTCAAAATTTGTACTTTTTCCGCGGATATTAAATGTTCATAAGATTATAATATATATATATATATATATATATATATATATATATATATATATATATATATATATATATATATATATATATATAAATTAAAATTTCATTTTTCTTACAGTATCGAGTAATATTAATGAAATTTTATATAAATAAGCCACATATACTCTTTGGTTCGCATTGCTAAACTAAATTATCAATTTGAAGCTTTCCATTCCGTAGAAATTTGAAAAACATTTTAACAATTTTTGTAATCAAGAACATTGTAAATTCAAATTTAATACTTCAATGCTCAATAATTTGATGACAATAATAATAATAATGATGATAAATATTATTATTACTTGTTGCGGAATTACACATTTGTAATTGCCGCAATTTTCTGAGAGTGACCGAGGTGCTGCTACAAACGCGCCCTCAGGTGCTTAACATAAACTCAAACCCGGTTGCGCAGAAAATCTCCAAAAACACGTGCAAGTAAACACGTGGTGATATATATTTGTGCATCAAATTCAACATCAAGTGCAACCAGGATCATCAATCAACCCAACTCAATCAAGAAGATCTTTCTCAAGCTCACTACCAACATCGGAAACTCAGGTATTGATTTATTCAATATTCAATGCACTCTGTGATCACACCAGATCCAACCTATACTCATGTTGCTATCTCACTCTTACTCATTACCACATGGCGTTCCCATGCTGGCACATACACACTCACACTGTCTTATAACATTATTGCAAAACAGCCATCATTGACTCTCGCCTAGCAACACATCACCAAAATATATTGTCATGACTCCAGGTCTATTATTAGACCACTACTCATCATCTTATGCCCCATTATGTGGGAAATGCCGCATTGCGGGTGTTGCTTGGTGGGGTCAGTTGTGACTGTTATATATATACTTACACAGGCTCTAAGGGCCAGATACTGTTCAGATCTTCAAAGATTGTCACCAAATACTTTTACTCATCCGAGATCAAGCTGAGGTGGCCTCTCAGTTCACTCATCAAACTCATCCAGAGATCGTTAGAAATCATCAAGTGATTCAACTCAGTGCAATCAACATTAATTAATAACTGTGAAGTGCATTTATTAATACGAATCTACAGATTCAAGAACTCAACATGTGTAAACATAAAACTCATAATCATCCACGCTCTCAAGGAAGTCTCTCATCCACTCAACTCCAGGAGAAGCATTCGGCACCTTCAGGACTACTCATCGGCGAAGAGTCGCCAACTCAATCACCTGCAATCATCAACTCCGATTCTGAAATCATCAATACAAGCTGCTTAAGCGAAGCAGACCAACGAGACGCTTTCTCCTTTCATCTAAGCAGTCCATCTTGGCTCAGTATATGTGACTCTGACGTCACAAGCTCACAACAAGATGGCAATGGCCATGACACAGAGGCTTACAACGACGCCTCGCATTCCAAGACGCTTGCTGTTCATCTGACCTCATCACTCAACAACTCAAGCAATCAATTCACACAATTTTCATGTGAATTTGAACTCAAAATTAGAACTCAACTATCTCGTATGAGACTTATATCTGATATTGAGAAACTCTCAATGGAGCTCACCTCAGATGAAGGCATTGCGTCACTCAAGGCTCACCATGAAATCCTACTCCAACAATGGCGTGACTTCAATACTATTCACGATTATCTGGGTTCCATCAGCACCCCAGATTTTCTCAAACACTCATATGTCACTGACGACATCTTCAACATCACATACCGATCTTACATCGAAGCTCTCACACGCCTATTAATACTCACCAACTCATACACAACTCCAGTTCAACTGGCACAATTACATCATCCTGATCTTCATTCACAATCTACTCATCAAGTAATCAACGCGATCAATCACTCGTCAAGGGAATCGTCGAACCCAAACCAAGTTCAATATGCGTGCGACATGTGCGGACGTGATCATTACATTGTCAGATGCAAGCAGTTTGCATCCTTGACTATACAACAGCGCATTCAAGAGGTGAACAATTTAAAACTGTGTTCGAACTGTCTAGGACACCATCGAGTTGACACTTGCAGGTCCAACATCCATTGCAAGATTTGTCAAGATAATCATCACACCATGATTCACCCTGGTATCAACCATACTCATTAATCAGGATGATTGAAAATCATAAGAGCTCACAACATCGCAATCCACCAATATTATTCAAGTGGATACCTCGCATTCAACCCGGCATTTATGCCCAGGTGTAACACTCAACCGCTGACCATCAACAACGTCTTGATGTCAACCGCCAATGTCAACTCAATCTGCCTCGTTACACTCGAGATCATCACTCAATCACATGCTGCTCAACTCAACACACCAACATCACATCCAAGTTAAGTACTCATCCAATTATCATTCTCTCAAACGCCAGTTCTGAGATCTCTTTGTTTCAGATTTGGTTTACTCAATGCACTTAACTTGTACTCTACACCTACTCAGCATCAACACGTTTATCAAGACAGTCACCATCTAAACTAATTACTAAGTAGGTCACCATTCATCAACCATCCATATACCTGACGAGGTACGACTGAAGACCAGAACACCTCATGGCGGGCGGATAGAACTCATCAATAAGCATCAAGTGTCAGATGCCTATCCGACATGCTCCAGCACTCCACTCAACGACACAAGATCGACTTCAATAAAATAATCACCATCGTACTTCATCACACATGCACGAAGTGCATTTACATCAGAGAACTCAAACCATAATTCATTGGGAAGGTCTTCACTCACACACCAGACCAACATGTTCATGCAGGAACTGAGGCTGGCAGAACTCAGCTAGGACACTCCATTGCTACCATGGAGATCAACTCAATATCAATTGAAGATAATACTCATCACAAGCTCCCAATGAATCCACTCTTCCACATACCAATAATCCATGGATGCTCAGATGCATTGCAAGGGACAATGACATCTGCAGTTGTACTCAAGGTCCAGTCAAAAAACTCAACTCAAGGCAAGGCAACGCTGCTTGCTTCACACTCCAGAGACCATCACAATGAATGGATCGCACTCGCACTCACATGTAGACACACTCTGCCAGTCAACTGAAGATTTTACAAGTGTAAACATGCCAATGGACCGACTCATTAATCGCACTCTAGTGGAAGCACTCATTTTAGTTGTTAGACGGACATTATTAGGACTCTTGGTGTCAAAGGAAAAGATCTATTCTAGATGGCCACTGGAAGTTAATTTCCAATAATGAAACCTAACATACTACGGGGCAAGAGACCAATCTCTTGGCCCAGCAATCAACCATGATGGACTGGCCCATCGTGATCAATCAACACCTCTCGTCCTAGCCACTCATACTCACCATTGACGTGATACAATTACTCAATTGGAACATGGTCCAATCTTCGAACTCATCTCAGCAATCAAACTCTGCTCACCATCCGGTTCTGCATCAGTTCACGTCAATGTCAACAGTCAATAGAACTGTAAACACTCAACAACCAAGCATCATTAATTTACGATTACCATTTCCTTGATTAGATACTTCTCAGACACCAATGGCATCACTCAAGGCGATGGGTGTTGGGCATATCCAACGTGATCAACACGAACCACTGCAATGTCATCTGGTGATGCTACCAAACTCAAACTCACATCTCTGACACTCACAGCGTACCAGTACGATGCCAATTAAGTTTCACATCAACCACACTCGTTTCCAGTCAATGAAGTTATGAATCATTGACATCTATCACTCAACCTTTGTCATCATCTCATCAGAATATCTATACTCATCATCATCATGACGATTGCACTCACCAAGTCATGGATCACTCCAAGCTGCAGCCCAACTTCACTTTGACAGCCATCATTGAGAAACCGCAACGCAATTCCATTTCCAATCCACAAATGGATAGGACATGGCTCAAGGATAAACATTAATCAATTGCCACGTATCAACATCGACAGTTCAACAAGGACTGGTGAGTGATCCATAAAAGACAAAGAAAAACTCATTCCCACTCATTACAGATTCCACAATCAGCAAGATGTCTGTACTACACTCTTCAGCAATCTTGATTCATCATGTCAAGGTCCACACTCATTAATCAAGCAATCACACATTGATGACTCCATTCTACTGTACTCAACACAATCATCTCCAGTCATGGAATTTACTGACTATCCTCCATCACCTCTCATAGATCAACCACTCCACTCGACTCAGCCATACAATCTTCAATTAATGGCAATTCACTTATCCAGCTGCTCAACATACATGCATCTAATGCAGTTGTAAAATCAATTAAATATCTCGCTCTTGAACTCAATGAATCGGCTTCATGGTTAAAGAATTTACGACTCTTTGACCTCAAGTGGGGACACGGTTCAACTCATGGCTCTGGAAACTCCAAAGGATCTACAGAATCCATCTACGCTCATTCCAGGTCCGTTTACTCATAGGGACGATGTTCCACATCATCCCAAGGAAATCAAGCTCAATATCAATGCCATTGGTCAACCAAGTGGCAACTCATTCAATATCGAACTCATCATGTGGAAATCCAACTAAAACCATCACCACATCGTCACACTCACACACTAAGGTTAGTACCATATTACCAGAATTTACAACTCTCATAATACTTGTAGATGCTATCCTGAACTGAAGTACCATGGAGATTCATTCCAAGTCCAGCAAGACTTTCCCACTCACTCCTGGGTGTCAAATTCAGTACAACGTACTTATCATTTCAACTCACCGAGATCAACATACTACGGGTATAAAGAAAGTACCTACTCACCAACAGGTTCAACACCTTGGACATCGTTGTAACCAACCAACGAACTCGAAGAGTCAACAATCATCATCCAAGAATCATACCATCAATCTTGGAATCATCAATACAATCATGTGATCATCAATCCACATTCAAAGGATCAAGCACTACTCAAGGGGGCTTGCAACTATCTCACTCTCCATACTCATCATTTTATTCATCTACAATAGACACCAGAAATCAAGAGATCATAATCAGCAACCCTGTTCCTGATGGCGGGCGGAATGTTGCGGAATTACACATTTGTAATTGCCGCAATTTTCTGAGAGTGACCGAGGTGCTGCTACAAACGCGCCCTCAGGTGCTTAACATAAACTCAAACCCGGTTGCGCAGAAAATCTCCAAAAACACGTGCAAGTAAACACGTGGTGATATATATTTGTGCATCAAATTCAACATCAAGTGCAACCAGGATCATCAATCAACCCAACTCAATCAAGAAGATCTTTCTCAAGCTCACTACCAACATCGGAAACTCAGGTATTGATTTATTCAATATTCAATGCACTCTGTGATCACACCAGATCCAACCTATACTCATGTTGCTATCTCACTCTTACTCATTACCACATGGCGTTCCCATGCTGGCACATACACACTCACACTGTCTTATAACATTATTGCAAAACAGCCATCATTGACTCTCGCCTAGCAACACATCACCAAAATATATTGTCATGACTCCAGGTCTATTATTAGACCACTACTCATCATCTTATGCCCCATTATGTGGGAAATGCCGCATTGCGGGTGTTGCTTGGTGGGGTCAGTTGTGACTGTTATATATATACTTACACAGGCTCTAAGGGCCAGATACTGTTCAGATCTTCAAAGATTGTCACCAAATACTTTTACTCATCCGAGATCAAGCTGAGGTGGCCTCTCAGTTCACTCATCAAACTCATCCAGAGATCGTTAGAAATCATCAAGTGATTCAACTCAGTGCAATCAACATTAATTAATAACTGTGAAGTGCATTTATTAATACGAATCTACAGATTCAAGAACTCAACATGTGTAAACATAAAACTCATAATCATCCACGCTCTTTGAATTGTCGCGTCATAATTTCATTCCTTGTTTGTGACGCCTTTCATGAACTCATTTCTTATTACAACCATTACAATCTACATATGCTCATAATACTTATTCTATAATAAGACCACTCACTACACTCATAATCACTCACTCTATTAATCATTGCACTCAGTTAATCTAATCTATACGCTCATACTATGACTATTAATTAAGTGTAATTAATTAATCGTCTGGTGAACCTAATTCTACAACATTACTCATATTTATCGCTCATAATTGCTAGTGTTAATTATATTGTACATTAATTAACAGTTCAATTGAAGATCAATTTTCTACAACTCATACTCAGTATAATTAATATACATTAATCAATACAACTCAATTAAACTCAACTCGCTCGTACTCATAACTCAGCATAGCAATTCAATGCCATAATAATTGTTCAAATGCTCATAGTGATCATAGTTTATTTAATGCTCAACTTTGTAATCTAAGAATGACTGTGATTTATTTATAATATATGACTATAACCACGAATTGTGTCTCCTCCATCTTTTAACACCTAGTCCCGGCAAATAAATATTTAATGTTAAGACAATTATCTTACATTACTATTATTTTTATCATTAATTTATTGTTACCACAATAATTATTATCAGTATTATCTTCGTTGATATTGTTAGTATTGTCATTATTATTATTATTATCATTATTTGTATTATTATCTATTTTTATTATCATATTTTTGTTTATGAATAACACAATTCGTATAAATCATAATTAACATTTGTTTTGAAAAGAATATCGTCGTTTAAAATTTCCGCTCAATTCGACTGAAACGCTACCTACATCTGTACACCGCTCGAACAGAATCACTTAGACTTTAATTACCTGACTTTCACGAAGAAAGTAAAACTAAACAATTTGAGCTCTTTTAAGTAATGGCTCTAGTCAATAAATAAATTCTAATCAGAAGAGAATATATCATTCAAAAAAGTACATATATGTAAAATTGTTCGATAGTTCATTCTAGAGATTTTATATTAAAAAAGAAACTAACATTTTTTATAATTAAAAAAACTGTTGATTAAAATTTTGTATTTTTCCCGCGGAAATTAAAAGTTCAGAATTAAATTAATTATTGCAGGTATTGCTATACTCATAATATGAAGGGTTGATTGTTACTCAATTTTAAAGCTCAATTACGAATGAAAAAACGAATTTGTTTTTCTCATAGTACCAAATAGCAAAAAAAAAACTAAATATGAATTAGCTCCATACTCTCTTAGGTTTTGATTGATCAATTAAATCAATTGAAAACTTTACATTTTATATCAATATTAAAAAATTTCTAACATTTTTTTCCATTATAATTATGTTTATTATTATCTTATGACTAGTATCATCGTTATTGATCTCAGTATTGTCGTTATTATTATTTATTGTCATTATCATGTCGTTATTAATAAATAGCAGATTGCATGGAACTCATAATTAATCTTAAAATCATAATTAATAGATAGATACATTGGAATTGTATATATTTCCATGCTCATGATATACTTTACCAATCACATTATGGATAGTTTGCAACACAGATTTGATAGATTTTTCTACTAAATTAAAAAATAGTATTTGTCTACACTCAATTTCAGAAAAACAACTTTTCATATGAGTTCTTTTAGGCTTTACTTCCAACACAGAATCAAAAAATTCTATATTTGACATATTTGAATTCGAATTACGCGCTCGATTAATAAACGTGACTTCTGGAGAAAAAAACTTACTGACTACTCAGAATAAAATCGATAATTATAGCGCGGGGCATTAACGCCCAGGCTAATGTTTTCATAAGTACAGTGGAAACTGTATAAAGTTACGCAGGTTGTCTTTCTTTTCATTACAAAATTTTTTCTTAGTATACTAACTACTTATGGGTGCTAAAGTTTTAGAACCTACGTAAAGTAAGTATAGTTAGTAGATAAAGTTAAGTGCTACCAACTTCGAAATAACAAAATTCGCCCTAAATTTGTAAAATCTCTCGTAGAATCGAAAACAGGCGCAGGCAAAAATTTTCATATTTGAAATATATTAAATAATTGTTCATACCCAATAGTTTTTTATAATATGTGTAAAATCCGTAGATAGAAACTTAATAGAAATAGTGAAAGTGTCAGGTGTCTTGGCAATAATAATGAAATATAGACCCAAATATGTAAGAAGGTTATAATGACATAAGATAAGAGAATAGAGACACGTTGTCTCACGCCATATGTTGGACGTGTACTTGGCGCGAGACACTAACGTGTCTCCGGATATATATATCGAACTACTGTTCTTAGGGTTACAATTTTTTTACCGCAACGGATAATTACATGTAATGTGTTGTTCGATTTGTCATTTTATTTGTAAACCTAATGAAAAAATTGAAGCAGCATTTGCAAATTTTACATGTATTAATAAAATTAATAAAAATTAAGGTTCGTTTTTCAGGCAAAATTTCGAAAACTATTGCAAATATCTAAAACCTGAATAGGCTCTGTAAATAGCCAAAAAATTCTTGATTAAATTTTATTTTCCTGGGATATAGCATTCATCGTATAATTTGCATTAGAAGTTGAAAATATAATTAATTAGTTGTTTAACTTGCGCGCACCGCCCGGTGCTAAGCTTAAACAAAAAAACAATTTTTTTTTAATAATAAAATTTCAAAAAATTGAAAAACGATATAAATCTGATGCTCTCTCACAAACATTCCAATTCTTATAAAAATTATTTGAACAGTAAAAATAAATATTCAAACAATTTTTTTTTGCTAAGAAAAAAACAATCAAAACAAATTCAGATATTAACACCAATATCACTCATAATTTATTTTCGAGTATCTCCCGTTGTTCATTAAGAAATTTTAAATCAATTTATCAAAAAGTTTTTTACCGGAAAGTATTACAATTATAATCTTTAAGTTAAAAAATGTATCACGGCTGTGTATTTTCTCTAGCTTAAAATTTTCATATAGAAGCTCCTAAAAATTGAAAATAGCTCGTTATTTTTTATAAAACATAATTTTTTATTTTTTATTATTGCTCATTAAACTATCCGACAATTAGCTAATTTTATTCGACTGCTATTTTTTCTCTTCCCTTCCCGATTTCTATTTAAATGTTAAAAGAAAAATAGGGTTTTTATAGAAGTACTGTATTTATCGCTTTCCATTTAAATCTTTTAAAAAGTACCTGAGAAAAAAAAACTTTTGATCGACGCAAAAACTGGTTTCTCTACTATATATTTATTCATTAATTTTTGAATTTAAGAAACAATAAAGAAGTGATGAGAACCATTAAGAACCAGTGTTTTCAGAATTTGATAAAAAAAAAAAAACATTGTGGATTTTATAATTCTGTAATTCAAGAAAAAACAATTATATTTTCATTTTCAGGGTTTATTGTTCTGTAATCAAGAAATATATCAATTAGGAAAAAAATTAGCAATTACAAAAATTTTTTTTTATATTAAATGAAGTAAATAATAAAAATCCCGTCTTTTTGGTTGAGAAATCGGAACGTTGGAAGTTTCATAATGATTTATTTGATGATTACAGTTAAGAAAATACTTGACTGATCTTTATTCAATTTGATAAAGCTATAATTTTTGAATAAAAAAAGGGTTAAAATTTCAGTCGAATTATTAAGAAAGTGATAAATGAAAACATAAATAATATTATAATGAAAGTGATTGAACCGAATATTTGTAGTTATTATTTACTGTTTCTTTAACAAAATATGAATTTTTCATAAAATTCAAATGTACGGAAAATTATTTCCGACTCATCAATTTAACTATGCCAAAAACATTGCTTGATTAAACAAAAAAAAGAATGTAGATTTAATTCTGACTTACACTTTTTTCTTAAATCACGTTTTTCGTATAAGTTTCCTATACAATAATTATAGTTTTTTTTATTCGATTGTTCTACTCTCGAAGCATGAAATAGTTACTATTTAATTTTCTAATTAAGATATTCGGCAAGGAGATTTAAAATCTTTCTTTTTATCTTATTCTTTTTTCTGAGTATGTAAAGAAATAAATAAATTTTTTGATACTTAGACTTCTTTTAAACTGAAAGGAATAATATTTAGTCATTAGCGATATGAATACTATAAATATTCAACAATAATAAAGCTCAAACCTACAAAAGAAATTTCATATTCTATAATGACAGAGATTAACAAAGCGTAATTTCAGTTGTTGAAATCTAAATATTATATACATATCACTTAAGCTCCAACAAACACAGATTGTAATCTGTCGACTGAACTGTAAGCCTGTCTCAGCCCCTCGATGAAAAATATTCATTCTTACATTTAGTTTCTTTTGTTTTATATATACTGTACACGTTGAAAATATAGCAAGCAAGCTCTCCTACACTGTTTTTTTCTTTAAAAATTAAAAATTTAGTATTTAATAAGCAATTGAATAACTGGGAAACTATTCTCAATTAGTTAAAAAAAATTATCAATGATAATTATATATTTATTCAAAGAAAAAATTGAAAAAGTCTTAGATTTAGAGAAATGTTGTCTTAATACAGCTTACGCAATTCGAATTAATCAGCGGAAAATTTCAAAGTTGCATTGTGAAATATTTTAATTAAATTTTATTATGGGCTCTTTGTAACCTTGAAACATAAAATATACTAATAATTTTTAAAAGTTTACTTATTAAATTTTAAAATGTCTCATAGTAAATGGATGCGCATTAGTGCGAAATATGGCCTGTGCGCATACATTAACAATGGGACATTTAGAAAATTGTGGGAGTAGTTTTCCACTCTCAAATTTTTCCGTCAACCACCGTACTCTTTGGGCCATAAAATCCCTTCCCCGGCATCCAAGGGGCTCATGACGTCACGAGACCCCAAGAACAACGCTGTGTTAGAAAAACTAACACCCTCGAGAGTCAAGGGGGCACGAGGCAGATTTTCCTCAGCCTCTGAGATACGCGCATCAGTGGTTTATGACGACTTGTCCTTTTCCCATACTTAACGTATCACAATATTGTAATCGCGGAGTACCACCTTGATACGTAGATTTATAATAAACTTTAATTATTGTATCAGCTTACAGATAACTATATTATACGGGATTGTCTAATTATTATAAAACTTAACTAACTTCATTCGAGTGTTGTAAAGGATATAGTTATCAATTGAATAAATTGTTAAATTAAAGAATTAGATTACTACAAAATTTTAATGTTTACTTTGAAAAATCATTAGTAGATTTTATGGTCCAGGGTTACAAGGAGCCCATTGTGAAATTCAATATACATTTTTTACAGTGCAGAAAAAAGATTTTTTCCAGATATTTGACGGTTAAAACATAATTTTATTTTCATCTTTGAAACATAGGAAAAAAAAAATGCATTATTATTTTAACACAACTATTCTACATACAGAGCGCGTCATTGATTCGTACCAGTTAAAAATTTTATGGTATAGTAGAAAAATCAAAATTTCGACATCTGTAAATTAAGAAATCAATAAAAGAAAAATCTTTATAAGCATCAATTTAAACAAAATTGAAAAAATTATTCACTGAAAATAAATAACTCAAAATATCAATCACGATTAAAATAGAAATTAAAAATATTAGCAATTAAAATAATTACACACTTTATGAAATAATTAATAGTAAAATTATAATATTAAAATAAAGAGACATCAATATAATTGGATACTTTTAAAACTCATCAAATATAAATATATACATTGGATAAAATAAAATCAACTGAATTCAGAGAAGTCAGTAAAAAGACATTTGAATATGTATATTTATAAAAATATTGACAGTTATTAATATATGAATTCTTATAAACAATAGACATCTATAAATATAAACCAGTAAATTTAGAAACCCGTGATTTTAGACATCTTTAAATTTTGATTTACATAAATTCATAAATTCAAATAAAAATACAATTAAATATATAATCGCTTGCAATTTACGAGCTAATAAAAAATTAAAACAAAACTTCTGTAATGCTAGAGAGCACTAGACCACATTTTCATTTGAATTTATGAATTTATATAAATCAAAATTTAAAGATGTCTACAATCACGGGTTTCTAAACTTACTGGTTTATATTTATAGATGTCTATTGTTAATGAAAATTCATATATTAATAACTGTCAATATTTTTATAAATATACATATTCAAATGTCTTTTTACTGACTTCTCTGAATTCAGTTGACTTTATTTTATCCAATGTATATACACTAGTCACAAAAATTAAGGGATATAAAAAAAATTCCAAATTTTTTGGTGATTTTCAGCGAGCTGTAACTCCGAGGAAAATGATCGCACAGAAAAAAAAAAAAGCAAATTGTAGCTCCAAGTGTCTAGTTTTTAGATATGACCATGAAAATTTTTTGTCATCGTCAGGTCTGGAGAAATCCTAAGAAAACTACTGAAAAAAAATTTTTCGAAATTTTTTTTCGTCTTAAAAAAGGTCTACGGGCTTCAAAAATTTTTTTCGATTGTTTCGTTTAAAAGCACTTTTAGTAAATTTAATACCCTTTAATTTGACGTAATCAAAAAGCCTGTACGATAATTTGCCGCGGAGTTATCGTCAATCATAGCAAAAAGTTTTTTTGACTTTGGAAATCAATAACTCTGGAAATAATGACCGTATAGGAAATCGAAGGAGGGTTTTGAAAACTACACAATATTCTCTATAAGAGAACGTAAACCGCTTTTGAAGAAAAAATTTTTTTGAATTGAAAACTCGGACTGAAAAAAGACAAAAATTCGCATAATTAAGGATATTTGGATAACTTGGTATAACTTTGGATAAAATGGATGAACGAAGGATATCGTTGGTAATTTTTAACTTCAAAGTGTCCCCTAAAATCCCTAAGAAATTCAAAGCGCTGCGATTTTTTGTTCATAGTGCCCAGAAGCTTCAAATTCTGTGTTTTCGCAAAAATCACCATTATGAGCAATTTTGTGATTTTTATTCATTTTTCCATTGAAAAAAATTTTTTTCAAAATTCTTTATTTTTCGATCAAAGAGATTGATTTTTCAAGAAATTTGAAAAAAAAAAAAAAAAATTTTCAATTTTTTCGAAAATTTTTTCGAAATTTTTTTATCAAAATTTTTTTTTTTTTTTATCGTCTTCAGAATGCTTCACTATTGTCAAAAAAAATTAACTCAATTTTTTCTGTCCCCTACAACTGCCTTAGTTTTAAATCTCATTTTAAAAATTCAATAAAAACAAATTGATATACCCCCCGCGGAGTTCGGCTTTTCCTCACACAAAACTTGAATTTTACGTTTTCTTTTTAGCCTAAATTCCTTACGTGAATTTTATGTAAGCTTTTCTTTGATAAGCACCTTTTGATATGCCTCGTCGACATTTAGCTGCCACAGATGTGGCTCGCATTGTTACCCTCCTTCAAGAGGGCTACAGTCAGGTGGAAGTAGCAGCTTCTATGGGAGTGAGCCAGTCCGTTATCAGTCGGGCCTATGCCCGATTTAACGCGACTCAAAGTTACGATCGTCGTCCGGGTCAAGGTAGACTACGAATCACTACCGAGCGTGATGATCGAGCTATCATTCGAGAAGCTCGTCGAAACCCTACTGCGCATGCCCACACGATCGCTCATCAATTTCGCAATCGTCGACAACGTCCTCCCCAACAACACATATCGGCATCGACGGTTCGAAATCGCCTATGCTCACTCCACGACATCGCCGAGCCCGATTGGCCTATGCTCATGATCATCACCATTGGGGTCGTAGACAGTGGACCAGTGTATTATGGACTGACGAATCTCGATTTTGTCTTCATGGCAGCGATAGACGATCTCTCGTTTGGCGCCGTCGTGGAGAACGAGTTCGGGATGGTTTTACGAGACCAGTTACAGCTTTCAATGGTGGATCAGTCATGGTGTGGGCAGGCGTGTCCTTCAATACCAGAACCCCGTTGGTCATCGTTCGTGGGACGTTGACTGCCGATAGGTACGTCGACGAAATTCTGGAGCCACACGTCCTGCCTATGCGCACACGCATGGGGGCAAGACGGTTCATTTTGATGCAGGATAATGCTCGTCCTCACACTGCAGTTCGTACGCGAACTTTTCTCCGCGCCAACAACGTAACAACGCTTAATCATCCAGCGATGAGTCCTGATTTGAACCCAATTGAGCATGTTTGGGACATTCTTGGGCGTCGATTGCGGCGAGACTATCCGCAACTGCACAATCTTCATCAGTTGACTCAAGCGTTGTTACGTTGTTGGCAAGGAATTTCGCAACGTGATATTCGACGATGCATCAACATGCAAGAGCGTTTACGAGCTGTGATTCGGAACAGAGGTGGCAATACACGGTACTGAGCAGTTACTGCCGTGCGTACAGAGGTCATTCGGCAGCTGCAAACAGACAAACACGCAGACAAAGACACACACACACACACACACACACACACACACACACACACACGTGTGTGTGTGTGTGAGAAGCGTTAATCCGACCGAGCAACCTCAACGTGGTACGCTTTGGGTAACGCTAATGCCGGCGGTAAAACAACAGTCGAAAAAAATTGAGAAAATTTCGAAAAAAATTTTCGAAAAAAATTGAAATTTTTTTTTTTTCAAATTTCTTGAAAAATCAATCTCTTTGATCGAAAAAATAAAGAATTTTGAAAAAAAAAATTTTTTTCAATGGAAAAATGAATAAAAATCACAAAATTGCTCATAATGGTGATTTTTGCGAAAACACAGAATTTGAAGCTTCTGGGCACTATGAACAAAAAATCGCAGCGCTTTGAATTTCTTAGGGATTTTAGGGGACACTTTGAAGTTAAAAAATTACCAACGATATCCTTCGTTCATCCATTTTATCCAAAGTTATACCAAGTTATCCAAATATCCTTAATTATGCGAATTTTTGTCTTTTTTTCAGTCCGAGTTTTCAATTCAAAAAAATTTTTTCTTCAAAAGCGGTTTACGTTTTCTTATAGAGAATATTGTGTAGTTTTCAAAACCCTCCTTCGATTTCCTATACGGTCATTATTTCCAGAGATATTGATTTCCAAAGTCAAAAAAACTTTTTGCTTTGATTGACGATAACTCCGCGGCAAATTATCGTACAGGCTTTTTGATTACGTCAAATTAAAGGGTATTAAATTTACTAAAAGAGCTTTTAAACGAAACAATCGAAAAATTTTTTTGAAGCCCGTAGACCTTTTTAAGACGAAAAAAATTTCGAAAAATTTTTTTCAGTAGTTTTCTTAGGATTTCTCCAGACCTGACGATGACAAAAAATTTTCATGGTCATATCTAAAAACTAGACACTTGGAGCTACAATTTGCTTTTTTTTTTTTCTGTGCGATCATTTTCCTCGGAGTTACAGCTCGCTGAAAATCACCAAAAAATTTGGAATTTTTTTTATATCCCTTAATTTTTGTGACTAGTGTATTTATATTTGATGAGTTTTAAAATTATCCAATTATATTGATGTCTCTTTATTTTAATATTATAATTTTACTATTAATTATTTCATAAAGTGTGTAATTATTTTAATTGCTAATATTTTTAATTTCTATTTTAATCGTGATTGATATTTTCAGTTATTTATTTTCCGTGAATAATTTTTTCAATTTTGTTTAAATTGATGCTTATAAAGATTTTTCTTTTATTGATTTCTTAATTTACAGATGTCAAAATTTTTATTTTTCTACTATACCATAAAATTTTTAACTGGTACGAATCAATGACGCGTACTGTACTGAAATACGTAAAATAAATTTATATTAAAGACGATACTTTTTTTCTGCAAACAATATCACTTGTCGATGTATGATTTTATACCTTAGACCCTACTGATTAGATAAGTATAAGACAGACAGTAGTATATTTCTGTGTCACTCTGAGCGGCGGTCGAGCGCAGTTTGTTAATGTAATGAAGAAGTATGCATAACAGGGATCGTTTACTTGGTGTATTTTGAATCTTATTATAAATTATAAATCATTTCTGTATTAAAAAAAAATATTTTAATCTTCTACATTATTTCAATTGCAATATTTTAAAGTTTAAAAGTAGATAAAATTTAAATTACTGCTGACCAAACTTCAAAGGAATTTTTTATTTTTGATATAAAAATAGTTTACTAGAGCAAAAAAAATTTTTCTTTAAAAATCTTATTAATATATCAAAGAAAATACTGAATAGTCTATGAATTAATTAAATAAAACTTTGAATAAAAAATATCATATCGTGTATTTATTATTTTTATGAAATAAATAAATACATATATAATTGTTGCGAATATAATGGTCAGTGAATAGCGGGTCCGGCTGAAAAGCACGTGGTTTAAGGCTCAAAATCTTTCATGATCGAGTCAACCTTACATGGTACACGTGACGCATGTGTACACAAACAATCTTTCATTACACATAAAAACATCGAAACCTAACAAGAGTAAATTTATTTGTTGGTTTGCTCTTCACGGTACAGGCACCGATAATCTGTAACCAGTGCGGCTAAAACGTGAGGAGAGAGTTCTCCCACTTAAAACAAAATCACATGATGTCTATAACGCTAAGAGAGGGAGAACGTTTTACCCACGATTTGGCCGCACTGCCTGTAACTTTTATTTATGAAGTAAACGTCATACTGAGCACGTCAACATGTGGAAATACGCTGAAGTGGAAGCAGTTTTGTCGAAGAAACAATTTATTGTAGAAACAAAGCACATTCAAAATTTCAAAAATTACAGTCAATCAACAAAAGGTAAATTGTATTATGTACAGCAATCCGGAAAATCTGTAAAATGTTTGATTCTAAAAACAGCAAGTAAGTAATAAAAAAAAAATAATTTTTAACGAAAATTTAAGAAACTAATATTTTTATAAATGTTATGAACAGTTTAATGGTTTAATAGTGATAAAAAAATGTTTTCAAAGAGGTTGGTTATTATGAAAATTTAAAATTTTTTAAAATATCTGTAAATTTCAATGATAATACAGAAGTTATCAGATGTTTGAAAATTAATAATTATCTTCAATAATGAAATCATAACTGGAAGGAAATTTTTAAAAAATTTCATTTGAATTTTCACAATTTCTTTAAACATGACTTTTTTAGTTAACTTTGTTATAGTACATTTGTCAAGGAAAAATATTCTATCAATTTTTAGATCTCGGCTAACTTTATTTTCATATTTTGATGATGTAAATATTTTTATATAAATTATAAATTGATAAATTGAAAATTTATACTATTTTGTACGGTACTGCATTATATATCTTATAAAATCAATTATTTTCAAAGTTCTTGATATAAAAATATATTTATATATGTAACGCACAATAGTGTGACAATTAAGTTAGATTTATTCTTGTTCAAAGTAAACAGTATTCAATAATTTACAGGTGTAATTGAAAATCTTTCATTGCCCTAGTCTTTTAATCTAATAAATTAATTAAAAATAAATGAAAAGTATGCAAAATAATTATAAATTTTATCGTAATGATATAAAATTTGTAACATTATTGATAAAAAAAAAAAGAAAATATCATTTCTACCCAGAAATGGTTGCTGGTTCGCAAAATAGGTAATGTTGTAGAATAGTAGCTTATCAATAGAAAATACAATGCATGAAAGCAGTAGGATAGTAGAAAATTTTGAAATGGTAGTATAAAAATAAAAAATCATGTAAATTAAAAATTTAGCTAAATTCTAAAAGAAATTTATAACTGGAAGTTCAGAAATAGAACGAATTTTGTGATAATGAAAAAGTCGATGACAATTCAATTCATAAAATAGAAAACATAAATTTACCTAGAAAAATGAGATTTTCATTAAATTCTTTCATCAAAAACATTTATATTAAGCATAACGTAAATTTAATAAAATATTTTAATTTTTATTAAATTCAAATTTTTTTTATATCTATCGAAATGAAAATAAAATTTAAGTAATAGATTTTTACGATATATCTATAACAGACTCCTAGACTCGAACACCCATAGGTGGTCATATATTATGACATACTGAATTTAGCAAACATTTGATAGTTTATGAAATTTTTACAAAGAATAAATAATAATAAAAAAATATTATTTTTAATTGACACTTTTTGTAATTGCTAAAAGTGAAATTTTTTGAATAAATTTTTTTGATAATAATTTAATTATTATAAAAAACTAAAATAGTGTTACGTGTCAGTTAACTTTAGGATCATCATATATGCTGAATAAATACGAATTTATTGCTTTTGATAATCTTTGGATTAAAAAAAAAAGATTTTATTGTACAATTGTTGTTAAATTGGTAAAAATTGCATATCCAATTATTAAGAAAACTTTAAGCTGATTCATAAAATATCTTATAATATACAGAAAAAAAATTTATACAACAAATTGAAAATGTAATCGTAATGAGTATGGGAAATTTCAGATACTATGGAGGATATCAACAATCCACGTTTGAGATCACGACGACCGAAGATAAATCTATCCTCACTAGAGGAAAAGTCTGACGACAGTGATGAATCAATGGACTTAACAACAACTAAAAGAAAACGAAAGGTAAATATTAAAGAATAATACATAAAACTAAAATTTTTGTCACTAAAATATTATACTTATTGTATCTTTCATTCCATTTCCATTAGGTAAAAGTACAAAATGAAGCACATGCAAAAAAAATTACGAGTCAAGATATATTACGAATATATGAAGAACAAAGAAGTAAGGAGACGATAGCAGTGGTGAAGTAATTCCAGACTCCGATGGAGAAGATGGAGACAGTACTCATGACGAAGATGATACAGTTGAAGGAACCATTGAACATGAGCATGAAAACAACAATAATGACGTAGATCATACAACCGAACAAGAAGATAATGATCATGAATATGATCCAATTATTCGAAATGAAGAAGGTACTTCGGAAGATAATATATTTTCGAATACACAAGTTTCTACTGATTCAGGACATGAAGGACGAAACGTAGTAGACCAGGTAATAAATTTAAAAGATAGCTCCATTTCACGGATTAATAATATATTTGATAATTAATGGTATTTATGTACTAAATTGGTGATAACTATTTACATTAATTTAATTTTTAAACGATTCTTAAAAATCCTAAAAGACTAAATTTCAACTCAATTATATCAATCATACAAGAATAATGGATAGTAATAGTATTATATAATGATAATTATATTCATGACATTAATAATGAAATTGTCTAAAGTAAGTTCGAAGAATTTAATTTTGGTTAATATAAAAGTCATTGGAATCTAAGACTTATCTTGAAATAGGGATTTTTTAGGAATCTGGACCAATATTTAGATTCAACTCCAGGCTTGGTCCAGTTAATCAGTTCAATTAATGAATTCAGCCCAATAGTATACGTTTATATACGGTTAAGCAGAATAATTTAATTTAGCTCTTAAACTTGTAGTTCAATGAAGTGAATATGAGTTTTTTATTTTAAATGAAAATGAAAATTCAAATGTTGAAAGGAAAATTTTTCTTCAGAAAAAGAAGCCAGATGTTAAACAACATTTATTGTTTCAACCTTATACTTTTCAAGCATAATTACCTTTAATAGTTAAGAAATGATGTCCGTATTTTCATAGAAAAAATTGTGGGATTAAAAATTGAATATATACGGGAACTATTTACCGGAACTAAATTTTGATGTAGATGTAAGGTTTTACTTAATATTTTGTTTTTGGCAAAAAATTTTACGTAAATTATCGATTTTCTCCTATTAAAATAATAAAAAAAAACTGTGACTGCAAAAACGTACAATATATATTTCTAATATTTTTTGTTTTCGTAGCTTTCAAGATTTTCTCCTAAGCAAAATTGAATTATTTTTTTTCGTAACTGTCATAGTTCTCAAGATTATTAAGGAGTAAACTAAAAACATAGAAATCCTTCAATTTTGCATAAATTTTCTGAAATAATGTTATTTCTCTAGTAAAACTTTATCCTAGGACAAGTGAAAGCTTTCTACCGCAATTCATCAAAATTAGAAGTGGTCCAGACCAATTATTTGTCAATTTTATTTAGAATTTTATCGGTAGGTCAGAAAAATTTTAAAGTAACTAAATTTGGATTAAATAATACAAGTAAACTTGGCCTTCAATGATATTCAGAGAGCACACAGAATAAATGGGGAAAATTTACGGTCGATTGTTAATTATCTTTCAATAATTATATTTATACAGTATAAGAGAATATTGAAAAAAATTAGTGAAACGATATTGCTTATTTATGAAATGGTAGCTCTAAATAATTAATTCTTAAACTATGCAGATTCAGCAACCAGGTGATAAAAATACTTTACAATAGAGATATGTAATCGATCATAGTAATCATGTAACTTAACAACAAAATTTTAAGTAATATTAAGTCATGTAGAGTATAGAAATTGAATAATATTTAAAGTGGAAAGACAGTAATTATAAGATCACTACTTTATTTTAGGAATTACAAATCCATGCCATTGGTGGAATGATCGATAAAAGAAACGAGCAGAATAATAAGTTACTATTAGAAGAAGAACGACAACAGCGACTAAAAGAACTAAAACAAAAACAAAGCCGACAAGAGCAACTGGAACAAGATAATCGTGAACAAGAACCTCAGGATCTAGAAGAGCAAAAATATTAGAGGAAGAGCAACACAGATTAAAGGAACTAAAACGACAAAAAGATCAACGAGAACGAGAACAACGAGGACGAGAGCGTCAAGAGCACCGAGAACGAGAGCAACGAGAACGAGAGTGTCGAGAGCACCGAGAACGTCGAGAGCAACAAGAACGAGAACGTCGAGAGCAACGAGAACGAGAACACCGAGAACAACAACAACGAGAACACCGAGAACAACAACAACGAGATCGAATGGAACGGGAACAAGAACGACGAAACAGGTTGGAACGAGATCAACGAAATCGAGAACGACCCGAACGACGAAACCTAACCGATGACGAGGAAGAGGATGTAACAAATCCAGTTTACATCGGAGGGAACATATTTATTCCTAGCCTTGCGTACACTGAGGCCTTTCGAGAATATAGACCCGCCAAATTTATAACGATAATGTCTCATGCTATTTGGGGTTATAAAAATCTGGCGCTTCGAGCTGTTAAAGTAATGGGCAGAAACAGAAACAAATTACCATTGACTCCAGCAAAAAAAGTTGTATTAGAAAAACAGTATGGGAAATTCTTGAAAAAAAGAAATTTGTCCCGCGACATGGAAAGTGTGGAGCGGAATAGAATTAATAAATATTTGGGACGATCTATCACAAGTGCAGAAAAAAAAATGAAGAATCCTGAATAATACGTATCTTCACTGGACTGTTGAAACAAAATTAACTTTTTTAGTTCTTTCAAGACTAAATCGAGTATATTATCGTTGATAACAGCAAAAAGTATTGCATGAACAGAAGCCTGGAATGTTAATTCTACAGAAGAATCATCGCAAGTTTGAATTTTTTTTTCATTTAGCGAGTTTTTGTCTCATATTTCTTAAGCCATTGTGGTGAACGAAATCAAATTAAAAATATTAAAAAGTAATTCTCTCAAACAAACAGCTAATTACAACTCTTTTTAAATAGATAATATTCAGTTAATTTTATACAACTAATTTTTTATTTTCGTAGTAAAATAATAATAGTAATCGGTAAAGAGATTTGAATTTTTTTTTATAGATATAGAAAATTCAAATTATAACGAAAACGAAAAAATGTATAACTAACATTTACTTAAAATTATTTCTTAATGAATGAAAAAATTAAATAACGTAAAGGAAAAATTTTTCGTACAGCATTCAAGTTATTTTAAAAAAATTCATCGTCTTTTTTGAAAACATCTAATTTCATTTCAAATATTCACGTCAATTTCGATTACTCCAATGTACTCAGAAATGAAAAAAAACTTTGCTCAGTGAAACAAAAATTCAAAATTGAGACAAATGTTCCAAATAATATTTCTGATTCGATTTTCAAAGGAAAAAAAAGTTAACTCACTAAATTCAATCTTGTTTTTACACAGAAAACTTTTTTTTGATATAGAAAACTGATATAAAAAATTAAAACTTTTGTTATGTTAAGCTATTTATCTACGTATGACAGTATTTTAATAATAATATATAGAAAAATTATATTCTTAGAACATAAAAAATTTAAATTCTAACAGTAAAAAATATATGTTAATCTAGATTTTGTGAACTGAAACTGCAAATAATTTCTTATTTTTATATTATAGTGATAGTTTTTATTGAAAGTTATTTAATAAAAAAATATCTAGTATTTTAATAGCTCAAAGTTTATATAAAATCAAAGTCTGAATAAAATAAATTAATATATATATTTTGTATATAAATACTTATTTCACCAAGGTCACTCCTTCTTCTCAATTGTTATATTCCCTATGAAAATGATTAAATGTAAGAAAACGTACGGTAACTTATTTTTGTAGAATTTCACATGTTTTAAAAATTACTGATTTACTCTGAAAAATTATAATTTAGACTTCCGCTTCATATATACCAAATTTCTGAAAAGTTCTGAAAAAGTCTTCCGCAAGAGTCTAAAAACTATTAAAAATATAATCTTAAAATTGCTTAATACGACTGAAATATATTTTTTCATACTTTTTCAGAGCGTTTCCGAATTTTTCAAACTTATTAAATCTTGAACAATTATTTTTTTGAACACTTCAGAAATTAAATAGACTTCTAGCAGAAATGTATTTCCACCAGGGTGGTTATTGAGGTAACTTTTTCTTTTTATTAAAAGCGCCAAGTTCCTTGAACACCAATATGGGGTTGAACGTGTTGTCCAGGAAGCTTCAAAGCACCACCGCCAGCACTTATCTGTCCATTTTTGCCTTCATAGATCTTATGCTGATAGTCCAAGTTCCATGTAGGTCTACGTTCTGGCCCACTCAAAGGTTTCTGTCCCTGCAGAACGATTGACCCTTGAGGCTCAGGTGATCGACGGAATCTCCAAGTTCCTTGAACACCAATATGGGGTTGAACGTGTTGTCCAGGAAGCTTCAAAGCACCACCTCCAGCACTTATATGTCCATTTTTGCCTTCATAGATATTATGCTGATAGTCCAAGTTCCATGTAGGTCTACGTTCTGGCCCACTCAAAGGTTTCTGTCCCTGCAGAACGATTGACCCTTGAGGCTCAGGTGATCGACGGAATCTCCAAGTTCCTTGAACACCAATATGGGGTTGAACGTGTTGTCCAGGAAGCTTCAAAGCACCACCTCCAGCACTTATCTGTCCATTTTTGCCTTCATAGATCTTATGCTGATAGTCCAAGTTCCATGTAGGTCTACGTTCTGGCCCACTCAAAGGTTTCTGTCCCTGCAGAACGATTGACCCTTGAGGCTCAGGTGATCGACGGTAACGCAAAGGGTTTGACGGTGGTTTTGGACGATTCTGTCACATAAGTAAGTTTATTCAATCATTTTCGGCAAGTTAATTATTTTTAATTATTTAACAGTGTTACTATGATAGAATCTTAAATAATTTATATTTTTTTCTTATAAATTTTATTTTACTTACTATTAAAGGAGGAGGTTGGTGACCATTCTTAATACCAAGTCCAGGTTCGCCCGAAACAATCGCAAATGTTACAGTAAGTAGAAGACAGATAATTTTCATATTGATAGATAACTATTACTTCGCAATAAGCTCGGAATTTATTTACTAATGTAGTAATTAAATTCAATTCTGCAAGAACTGGAAAACTGTGATCAAAGTATCGACTATGCAAACTTATATACTTCATTTCATTCAGCTTATTTGCATACGGGGAATCACTCATAGTATAAATCGTCTGTCAGAAGAAGTACCAAGAGCAGTAGTGGGGATTGGGAACTCCGGCTCGAGACAGCAGCGAGGATTCCCAGTTTTTTTTATTGCTTTTATATACAGTTCATTTCCACTTGATCACCCACAGTTCACAGTGGATGAATATACTTAGACGTCATAAAGTTTCTTATCTTTTTGTTTATTGCAGCAACAATATTCATTATCTCTCATTTAATAATTTCTGACTTACTTTATTTGCTATTCACATATTCTTTTATTTTTATGATTAAGAAAATTATTTTTTTGTACATTTTTAATTTATAAGGTTATGAAGTCTGTATGACATAACAATCGGTATTGCATTAATTATAATTCGAAGCATATAAACGTGTTTTTTTTTCAATTGTTCATCCCAAAAATCTCAATTCAGTCGCCACAATTTTTATTAATTCATTAAGGTAGGTGACCACCTTGGAAGGCTAAAGAATAAAACATTGTTAATAAATTCTTCTTTTAAACCCTCTTTAAAACATTATAATATTTTTCATTTAAAATTTCATTTGAAGTTTCTAAGTATAACCTTGTTCAGTAATAGTTGACAGCGTCACGGAGACCACGTTCTATTATGAATATGTTATTTGGTTGGAATAGCGATTTAAGATCCTGATTTTGTAACACTTATTATTTCATAATAAGGGCATCATTTTGCGTTGTATAAAAAGGACCAGCAAAGTCTACATTTAACCCATTCGTAGTACAAATTGTAAATGATTTGCGTAAATGTGTTTTTAACTTCCCGCTAAGAAAATTGAAAATTTTCTACTAAAAGGAAGTTATTGATTCCGGTCCGATTTTCAAAAGTTGAGTTTTTATCGAAACTCCACACGCAAAAAAGTAAATTGTAAAATTTACTCGGATTCCGGTTACTTTTTACAGTTTCAAACTGTACATTGGACATCGGGGTGGCAAAAATGTAAATATTACAAATCTAAATGTAGAAAGTATAAAAGCCACAATTTATAATTTAATATCCAAAATAAGTGATTAGTAGCGGTCACTATAGTAAATAACGACTCTTTCATCTTTAAAAATTGCCATTTCAATGTGTAGTCTATACTATCGTACCGAGTAAATTGTGACTATGACTATAGTAAATAACAACAGTGGTTTTATAAATTTTACAGTTTCAAACAGTAAAAATCGCCATTTTAATATGTATTTTATAATATCACGCCAAGTAATTTTTAAAAATAATAATAGTAAATAACAACCCTGACTATTTAAATTTTATAGTTTTAAATATTATTTTCGGATATAATTTATTAAATTTGCTATCGGGATTAACAAAAAAATTAACAATAAAAAAAAACTATAAATAAAAAAATTTTTTTTTATTTTGTCTTTTTTTTGTTTTTTTTTTTTTGTTTAATTAATATTTTTTTTTTTTTTACATTTTTTATTTTCGGAATTTTTTAGAGGAGCTGGAGGAGGGGATAAGATTTCAATCACATTTGCATTCATTCATTGTGAAGAAGTCTTACGCTTACCTTAAAAATAAATTCAGAAAAATATTGCCCTAACCGAGTTTCGAATAGTAACCTTAACGCACGCGATACTATTACCTAACCGCAACGCTATAAGAACGTTGGAGGGTCATTGTTGTCAGGAGTTTTATTAACCACGTATTTCTGGCTATCTTGGCAGTGTTGAAATCGGTGCTGTCCAACACGTGTTAAAAAAGTCATGCGCATTGGCAAAAAAAAAAATGTGTGCGTGTACTATCGTACACTCGTAAGAAGTGAAACTTCTTTATGACGTTATTTTTCAAAAAATAATTTACTATATGCAACTTTAGAGAAATTAGTTAAATAAAGTTAAATTAGATAAAGTTTAATACAAGGCTTTTATTATCATAAATACAAATTTTACAATTATTTCATTTTAGCTTATTACTACAAAAATTATTATTGAATTTCATTAATTGTAATAGAATTTTTACTATTATTGATGTCGTTATTATATATTTGTGTTATTAATGGCTTATGGTAACTGAAATACGAAATATATTGTTTACACTCCACAAAATATAATAACCGAGTGAAAACTCCATCAATTGTAGTGCCGGATCTCGTTGTCGACGTTTGAGGATTGTTCTTCATGGATAAATTCAGTTTATCTTTCAGAAATTCAATTATAAATACATATATATGACAGAGGTTAAGCTTAAATAACTTGAAAACTTGAAAAATAAAATAAAAAACATGATCACGCCCACGTGTTAGTATTTTGAAAAATGCAATCAAAAACTGAGGTTGACTTTGATTATTTTAGAAAAATAAATACCACAATCAACATTCAAGTATTAGAAAAAATTGATACCATAATTACACCCACGTGTTAGTGTATTGAAAAATACAATCAAAAACTGAGGTTAATTTTAAATAACGTAGAAAAATAAATACCATACTTACACCTAAGTATTAGAAAAAGAGATGTAATTACTTACTTTTTTCATAAATTCACTTGAATTAGAATTAAAATAAACCCTTTGATTTTGCTGATCACTTCAATATAACATATATATATATATATTTATCACGTCACTATAGAGCGTTGGGAATAAAATAAGCGTGCAATAGAAAAACGGTAAAGTATAGTGGTAGGAGTAAGTCCGTTAAAACGATATGCTATTGGTAAATGGCAATTGCACGACACCAGCTAGTGGTCAAAGTTATCACTACTCAAAGCGGGTCATGGGCTCTTATGGAAGTCGATGCAATCGCCACCTGGATTTAAAAAATGTAACTACTCAAAACTGGCCGCAAAATACATCGGAGACATTTCCCAACCCCTACTCCGCTGGAGAAAGTATACTTCGAATCACGCGTGGTAGGGATAAAAAAAAAGATGGCGCGTAACGGAAAAATGTGACGCGTAACGAAAAAACTATACTAAATTTTTTTCGAACCTCGATAAAGAAGTTTCACTTCAAAAATACAGTCGAGTCGCATTATGAGCCCTCCTTGTGTCTCTCTCTTATTAACGCGAGTCTAGTTCAAAAACAAAGAAAACAAGCCGGACTCATAACGCGATTCAACTGTAGTACATGCTAATGCTCTGCAAGAGCACTAACGTTACAAATAAGGAGAAGGGGAAGGTCCTACACTCTGGGAGAATTTAACGTTTGAAACAGTAAAAATTCTACTTTTAAAATGTATATTTTACCCGTCGAAGCACATCAATAATTACAGTTCCATCTTTAGCGTTGCGTTTAAAATTTACAATTTTACTTTGTAAATATTGACGTTGCTTATATAAAAATTTACTAACTGTAGTTTATATTTTTTAAATATCATACGATCATTTTTTACATACGAAATTATAAATATCAAAGTCAAAGTTCTTAATTATTATACTTTAACATTTTCGACTTTCACATAGCGATTATTACTGTTTGAAATAGTATTTTTTAGCGTGTAAACAATAAATTGTAGCATTTAAATAATAAATATTACATAGTGACTAGTAAAATCACGATTTTACTGTTTGAAATGGTAATTTTTATCAGTTGATCATTATTTATTACAACTCGACTATCATTTATTACAGTTTACTTTTTTCCGTGCACGTTTTGAGATCTCAGCCCGAGTCGAATTTCAGCACTTTAATAGCCAGGGTAAAAAAAGTTGTAAATAATTAGATATAATACCATATATTATTATATATGGAAAATGGCCCTATGTAATTGTATATAACCATATATAATTTGTAACAGGGTAAAATTACCCTAAATCGATAAGTCACCGGATATCGATAATTATTCGACATAGCACTGGCGCGTCTCGATCTTCGGGCCTAAGGGGAGAATAGGAGGGGGTAGTTTTGGGTTAATTACTTTTTTGATTGTCAGAAAAACCATCAAACATAGTCTTGAAATAATGAGCTTCAATTAATACCTACAATATCTTATTAATTATCTCAAAAGTTGAACTTCAACAATAAATTAATTGTCATTAATTATTATCTATTGATGTATATAAGCCAGAATACATTTTTAAATTATAACAATGTCATCAAACTACATACCCTAATCACATAACTAATGACATTAAGGTCGTAATTCGCTTTGTAACCTTGTTATCAGTTGTTTTTTTCGACTGATATTAATTAATATTGATCATTACTGTATAGTAAGAAATTCCCAGATATTAACAAAAAACATATTATTGTTATTATTATTATTATTATTATCATTATTATTATTATAGCCAATAATACATCATTTTCTTTGTTACAATTATTCACAGTGGGAATTATATCTCTATAATTTTTTATATAAAATGTCCACCTCAATCAGTTTGATCACTAATTCAAAATTTTCGATTGAATCATTATAACTTTTTTTCAAATAGTTAAAATGGAATTCAAATTTTCGTTTTTTACCAAATTGTGTTTATTGTTTTTAATAATAGAAAACCTCGATGTTGCCACTGGATTCGCACCGATAATCCCAGTGATAATTTCTGCAGTAAGTTTGGGAGTAAGCATAATTACCATGAGTTTATCGGCAGATACAACAGCTGATAGAAAAAAAAATTCACCGATAGATAAAGAAAATCATGCAGCTTTGATGAACAAGTTGGACGAAATACGTTCTTTGATTGGAAGAATAGATGCGAATAGTCAAGCAATACAGGGAATAGGCAGCGCTATACAATCTGAAGGTCAACACATCTTAGAACAATTGTCATTGAAAGCTGATAAAGATAAAATACAAGAATTTTTCAATGTCATTACTCACGTTCATCGGAAATTTGACAGAGAATTTTTGAAGTACGCTGGAAACCTCGATAAGTACCATAACTCTACCATTAACCATTATCTTCAGGAAATGATTGATGACGATGATTTCAAATATAAATTAGAATTTGTTGTCAATTCAATTGTTAAAAGTGACGAAGAAAGACTTCTGGACATCGATAAGGTATTCGATGTTATAAAAGGATACTTGATCAAAAATGTAAGTATTAGTTTTGAAATTTTTTTTTTTTAATTCAGATTTTTTTTTTTTTTTGTGAAATTTGATAAGGATTCATAGAATTTTAACAATTCGATTTGGTCGTTTATAAAAACAATTCTAACACTTTTAAAAGTAAAAAAAACAAAATTTGGAAAACGATTGACTCTAAAGCACTATAGAAAAAAATCGCAGCACTTCGAATTTTTCAGGGATTTTAGGGGACACTTGAAGGTTAATAAATTACCGACGATATCCTTTGTTCATCCATTTGATCCAAAGTTATACCAAGTTATCCAAATATCTTTAATTATGCGAATTTTTGTCGTTTTTTCAGTTAAAGCTTTCAATTAAAAAAAATTTTTTTGACAAGCTATTCACGGTATCTTATAGAAAATATCGTGTAATTTTTAAAACTGTCCTTCGATTATTGCTATACGATCATTATTTCCAGAGTTACTGACTGTCAAAGTGAAAAAGTACTTTTTTGCTTTGACTGACGATAATTCTGCGGCAAATCATCGTACAGGGTTTTTGATTACGTCAAATTGAAGGGTATTAAATTTTCTAAAAAAGCTTTTCAGCGAAACAGTGGAAAAATATTTTTTGAAGCTCGTAGACCTTTTTTAAGACGAGAAAAAATTTACTTTTTAGTACGTTTCATTATGATCTAAAACTAAGTTCTTTCGAAGATCACGGTCTAGTTCAATGTAGTTTATTTATAATTAGCAATAAATTAAAAATCCACTACTCATTTGTATTTCTATATCTATGTAAATAAGGTTCGTTTACGATACATGAGCAGTACCTTTTCTTTTATGGGTGGACAACGGCGCGAAAGATTTAAAAGTATTTTTTGTATTTTATTTTAACCAATTTTAGTGTGGAAAATGAGATATGAAGCTCGCACTTTCGGATTTTCCAAAATTTTTAAAAATACATTTGTATTTTCAGGCTGATAAATATCTTTGTGGACCAAAATCATTATATGATCAAATGTTTGGAATTTATAATTTGGCGGTAGCAACCTTAGTCAAAGGTTACACTATGATTGGATACGCTTATAATATTCGTCGGGAACTATTATCAGATCCAAGTATGTACTCCGTGAATAAGAACGATTTTTTATAATTTTAGAAATCACTTACAAAATTTATTCCATCAGATGCCTTCAAACAAGAAATGCTGGATGTTGTGAAAACTTTCAAGGAAGCTGCAATAAAAATAACGCAAAATGCGCGCCATTATATATATGCAATGGACAAAATAGAGTACGAACAACATGAACTTTGTAATCCGGAAGAATGGAAAGAAGGTCAAAAAATTCTTAATACTCCTATCAGTTTTTTCTATTAAATTTTAAATAAATAATAATGAATAAATGATTTACAGGTGAAAATTACTTTATTTTAAAAAATTGTCTGACAACACACATATATCCATTTGCGTACTCTGAACTTTTCAGACCAAGAGTTTTTGAAATGATAGAATATCCTCAAATCATGTGCCCTAATGGTCGTTTAGAAAATACTTGCACGCGACATGAATTTACCCATCTTTGTCTTGCAGTAAGTTAATTTTCAATTTAATATTTTTAGTATGATTTCAAATAAATGGAAAAATAAAATTTTACAATTATAAAACTGTAATTTACAGTTACCTGAAAGTGGGAGACGCTTCTGGTCTGTAGGTGAAAAAATAACTTCACAACTATCAAACCATAAATTCAATGAAAAATTTACTACTTTTGGGATCAAAACACATAAAGAATGCGTAGACCTAAATGTTTTTAATAATTTGACAGGCGTTTTCGAAGCATGTACTTGTGTTGATCCACGTAAAAATCTACCAGGAACCCTTCGAGCATTTAGCTTAAGAGTACATTCTACTAACGTCAGTAGACAGAGGTAGGTTCAGAGAAATTTTTGTTATATAACCCGAGTCGAAATTTAAATCGTAGATTCAACGGATAGAACGTTCAAATCGTAGGTTGAGTGTATTAGACGTTGAAAATGTAAGATCAACGTATTGAACGTTTAAATCGTAATTTGAACGTAATGGACATTAAAAATGTATGTTGAACGTACTCAACGTATTATAAATGCGAAGAGAACCAATAATAAGTGAAAATAAATAATATTAAAACTACTCACATATCATCAGTGTATTTTTAATTTTCTTAGTGGGAACTTTAGAATTTTAATTATTTATTTTTTTTTTGTAAAAATCCAGTGGTACAAAATTTTATAAAATTGTATAAAAAGTTATAATTTTATATACAGATTCATGAGGCCATTTTGGTAGAAAATTGTATGAATGATATTTCATAAAATTTTATATAATTTTGGAAACCATTGGGTAAAAAATTTCGATGCATTTTCGTCAAAGAAAAAAAAAATGGTAAGTTTAAGCTAAGAAATGTAAAATCTCCCTAACAGAACTGAAAAATAATTTTTTTTTTGTCTATTTACGTTTCAAGCATGTGTAGTTATTTGAGTAGTTTTAATATTTATTTTCACCCATTATTAGTTCTCTTCCCATTTATAATATGTTGGATACGTTTAACATGCGTTTTTAACGTTCATAACGTTCAAATGACGATTTTAACGTTCAATACGTTGATCCTACGTTTTCAACGTCTAATATGCTCAACCTACGATTTGAACGTTTAATACGTTAAATCTACGATTTAAATTTCGACTCGGGAAAATATGTATTTAAATTGTGTATACTGGAACTTGCAAAAAATTTTTTTTCATTAGTGTTGTCACTGGCATACGATTCTACGTTGAACTTAACTCAGTTACCATTAATCTTCAATCAGGAACTTTGGTTAATGGTGTAGTTGATCCTAAATCTGTAAAATGGGACGAATTTTATGGGGATATGCCTGCTGATAAAATTGATTCTATTAATCTGTCGAAAAATTTGAGATCATTGAATTTAGATGAAATTATTTTACCTAAAGGAGAATTTGTTACAGGTATTGAAACTTAAAATTATTTCTACTTTTCATGAAAGATAGCGCACTAAAAGAAAAAATTTACTTTGGAAAACATGGGCATTCTTGTGACAAGAAATTAATTTGTTGGAAATTCAAAAGAAATTTTTTCTCTCAGTATAATGTAATGACTGATTACATGTAAATCTATGATGTTTTTAGGAGCAAAATTCGTGGTGGAAAATAATAGACTTGCATTGAGAGTAGCCGGAACGAAAATGTATGATGACGCTGGATTTTTGATTTCGAATCCAGAAACCAAGTGGCGCTCATCATCAGATTCTGATCATAGGTAATATTATCAGTGTGGTTTATTTTTATTGATAAAAAACTGACGACGAAATAACATCTTAACTGCATTGAGAGAATATAATTTTTCATTTTTAGCAGGTTGAATCCACTAGAGTCACATAGTTCAACTGTGTATCATGATAAAACCACTGATTATGTCGAGTTTAATGTTACAAGTTGGGAGAAGGATTTAGGCCAGACGACGCTTCCATTCCTTGATTCACGAGAAGTAACTAGTAATCCTCCATCACCACTTGGTGGCATTGGAATTTATTACAAAAATTATGAACCAGGAATGAAAGAATTTTTGTCGCTAAAAACTATATCAGCTGTACACAATAGATTGCTTACTGACCAGCAATTGAACATCTTCAGAAACACAGAATATTCAAATAATTTTATTTCCAGTAATTATTAATAAAATATTGGATTGAATAAAAATTCAATCTATGCACAACATTTTTATAGTTACATTCTTTACCTTCAGAAGACTTCCTAACTTTACAAAAGTTAATATAATAAGAAAAATTACTCATCCTACATGGAAAAAAATTAGGTTCTGCAACAGGATGCAATCCTGTAGAAGCTACAAGATAAAATTAAAAGTTTTAAATAATCCAAATTTAGTTCCCATTAAAATTATAGGAACAATTTCCATATTTTTTTTTCGTGCACCAATATAATATAGGAATCAGAACTATTTTTCCTCTCCGTATTTATGGTGACAGTGATAATAATGTAAATAATAGTGTAAATTATAAAAAAACAGTTGATACTTCTCTGAACAGTGAAAATGATTATTGTATAGTTCATAATAATGATGTTACTGATGGAAATAGTTCATCAAGTGATATTTTTGTTGAGAACGATGTTGAATATGAAAATGAATTGAAAAGTGAGGTTATGGTGACAGATGAAGTGGAAAAAAATGATGATGACTCTAGTGAAAATGAAAATGTGACTCTGGAGAACGGTGAAAATTCAGACAGACTGCAAGAAAGACTTCGTCAATGGGCTTTGAATAATAGAGCTAACCTTCAATCAAATACCATTTCAGAATTGCTTGTTTTATTGAGGGAAGAAGGTCATCCAACCCTCCCTAAAACGGCACAAACATTATTAAAAACTAAACCTCAACAAGTCGTAGAGTCTATACCATCCTTAAAAGAAACAGACAGTGATTATAAATATCTCGGCGTAGCTGAAGGACTGCAAAAGATGATTTTACCAAAAATATTTCTTGAGGATACTATTGAAGTTCTGATACATATTGACGGAATACAAGTTTATAAAAATTCACAAATGCAATTGTGGCCCATCTCTGTTAAAGTTTGCAATCCCAATTACACAACGCATCCATTTGTTGCTGCAATTTATGGTGGTGATTCTAAACCCGCCAATGTTAAACAATATCTGTCAGATTTTGTGAAAGAGTGTAAGAAATTAATTAAGCATGGAATCACAATTGATAAAAAAAAATATGCTTTCAGAATTGTCGCTATAGTTGCTGATTCGCAAGCTAGATCATTCATTAAATGTTGTAAAGCTGCAGGTACTTTTTATGCATGTGAAAGGTGTACAATTAAGGGAAAATCTGTAGGAAAGAAAAGACATAAAAAAGAATTTATTCAGAAATGGATTGTGAACTTCGTACCCGCGAAAGTTTTAACAATCATACTCAAAAAAAGAGCATCACAAGGAGGGATTAAAATCCCCTTTACGGAAGCTGCCTGATTTTGATCCTGTGGGTTCAGTTGTTTTAGATTCGATGCATTTATTGTACCAAGGAGTTATGAAGACTATAATGGAATCTTTGATCTTGAGGACGAGTGTTGCGAGATTAAAAATAAAGAAAGTTATCAAACTCCGAAAAATATTATTAAAACTAACTGGTTCTGTACCTTGTGAATTCCAAAGAAAGAAATTTGATACAAATGACTTAGCAAGATGGAAGGCAACTCAGTTTCGTTTTGTGTTATTGTATTGCGGACCAATAGTGCTGAAAAAAATCTTAAATAAAGAAATGTACCAACACTTTTTACTCCTATTTGTCGGTGTTCGTATTTTACACTCAAAAGAACTCATGATAAATTTTAATAGTTACGCTAGAAATTTGTTACGGAAATTTTTTTATTTATTACCGTCATTCTACGGTGAACAGTCTCAAACATTGAACATGCATAACTTAATACATGTACCCGATGATGTATTAAATTTAAATTTATCTCTAAGTGAATCAGCGGCGTTTTGGGGTGAAAATTATATTGGCAAAATGAAAAGACTAATAAAATCGCCTAACAGACCTCTGACTCAAGTACTTAATAGATTATCTGAGCTGGAAAATGAGACGGTAATTAGAATAGAGAAAAAAAATAATGTTGAAAAGTGTTTGATAGATAGTTCATCTTCTTTTAACTTTGAAGGAATAACGTATTTCAGTGTTTCAAGTGTAATTATTAATCAAAATTATTTATGTGACAAATATCCAAACAATATTATTTTATTAAAAAGTAATCATGTGATTTTAATTGATAAAATATTGACAACAAAAACAAAATTACCTAAAAAAAGTGAGATTTACATTCTTGGTCATAAAATGTTGAACACGACTGAATTTTTTAATTACCCCACTGCTTCATCAGACGTTGGAATTTTCATGGGAGAAAAATTTTCAGAATCTTGTGAGATATACTCGACAGACTTAATAAAAAATAAATGCATACTGTTTGATTGTGATGACATGAAATGTGCTGTGTCTTTATTACACGAATGATCAAGTAAAATTACCAAATGGATAGATATAAATGTATAAATAATGTTGTGTAAAATAAACGTAGTTTGTGTGTATAAAAATAAAAATATTTTACAGAAAACAATAAAGTTTAAAATTCAAGTGTCAAGTGTCGACATCTGTATACATGCGGTGTGTATGTCACGATAAATATATTTATGTATTTAAATTAATATTAAAACTATTGTTGTGTATAACCTGTAAACATTTACGTGAACAGTATAAAAAAAGTTTATATACTCATAATTATGTGTGTAATTAAAAGATACTGAGTCTTTCAACTAAAATAAAGTAGCAGTGTACGTATTACAAGTGTGTAGGTAAATAACAACCACACGAACATAAATATACACGTATCGATAAGCTATAGATGAAACAAAACACTGTGTATAAAGAGATGTCAGTATGTAGGTGTGTGTGGTGGTAAAACTCTCAGTAAATGTATAGTAGTGTGTGTGTAAATATGTGAAACTAAGCAGCTATTGAGACGTGATACACTGATAGAAAAACAATCTTGATTCAAGAAACTTTTTTTCTTCAAAATTTGAACTCTTGAAACTAGATATAGATATATTTCTTTCAAGAATTTTTGTCTCTTGGTTCAAGATAGGCGATAACATTGATTCAAGATGTTACCGACTTGTGTTAACAATGGCTTTTTTTTTTGAGTCATTAATTTACTTATTTCCAAGAAATAATTTTTTTTCGGTACAACAATTAAAGACTATTTAGCTTTTGAAATCTACTTTGATGAATTATTTTGAGTTTTTTAAACGATAATGTTATTTTGGTTGAAAAACTAAATGTATCGATTGAAGATAATATAGCTCTTAAGCCAAGAAAATCTAAATCAAGACAAGAAATTCTTAAAGCAAAATAATCATTTCTCTTCCAAAATAAATTCTTAGATCAAGAAAATATCTCTTGAGTCAACATAAATTTTCTATCAGTGTATCTCTCGCATTTGTTAAAGCTTTTAAACGCTCAACGTACATTTTCGCGGGTGAACCGACTTACTTCATAATTTTTAACCTAAAATTACACTATTTTTTCAAATAAAAACATACATTTTATTGTTAAAAATTAATTTTTTACCAATATTGTTAACTCAAATTACAGTCTGTGATCTAATTTATATTTTTGATCTTTAGTTCAGTTCAAACAACAAAACAGGTATAATTTACAAAGTAAGTATTTTTATGATTTATTATTGATTTCGAATTAATTAATTTAAATATAATTTCCTTTTTTACTGATATTGAAAATTTTATGTGTGCATATTACAGAAATTACCATATTGAAGTCAAGTAGCATTAAATACTTTTTTGGTTAATAAATATTTAGTAAATTTGTAACATAAAAATATTGACATTTCTAATTATTTTAAAATTTTAGAATTTAAATTTGTTTCTAATAATTTATATTTTAATTTATTACTTCAAAAATCCTACAAAATTATCTGGTGTATTACTGATTCTTTGTGACATTATACATTTATATATAAATATAAATTGTAAATCTATTCAATATCATCAAAATTATTTTATTTTGTAGAATATTTCAATAATATTTAAATTAAAAAAAAATTTTTTTTTTATTTAATATTGAAATTTTTTTATTATTTTGAGAAAAATATTTTTTTATGATAATTAATGATAAAATATCACTCATTATTATCAATTTCTCGTTATTTAATTTACGCTTACTTATTTTATTTCTTTAATTATTTTTTTAGATGGCTGAAGTTACTGTTGATAAGGAACTTGATGATCTAGAGCAAGCTAGTCAATACGCAATTATTTGTTTTTTACCAAAAAAAGACGATGGTTCTTGGGAGATTGATTTGGTTCCGTATTCTTGGCTTGATCATGATGGTGATAAACTCTTATGCGCGTATCCTAATACAAAAAAAGATCTTAAGAAACGGGATGAATACTTAAAAAATTTATCACCACCAAAAGACAGATGGCCACGATGTGAAATTGAAATTATTTCCTGCGCTGGTAAGTAGCAAATTAAGTTTTGTTCTCTTTTTTTAGCCATTGAAGATTGACGATGCATTGACGCGTTAATCAGTATACATTTACAATATTTTATTTCAACTTAAATTTTTGAATTAAACGATTGTTTACTACGTATTATTCTATTATAAATATTTTGAGAAAATCATCATATTTAGAAAATAAATGATATGATTTTAGATACTTTAGAGAAAGGGCAACGTCGTTTAAAACGAGCAGACATTACCCGTAAGGTTGAGACAGAAACCAGTGATTCCAGTTCTAAAAATCGACAAGATTCCTCTCTCAGCAACGTTATTGTGCTTGAAAATAACGAAATTATTAATGAATTGAGACATGTGGAATCTATGGGTTCCATTGCTTCTCAGAGCACAGATTCACGCTTGAAAAAAAATAAACGTGACAAATCACTTAACGTCAAAGGTATGTTTACTACACTACTGGAAAAAATTAAGGGATCAAAAAAAAATTCCAAATTTTTCGGTAGTTTTCAACAGGCCGTAACTTTGAGAGAAATGGTCGTACAGGAAATAAAAAAAAAGGAAATTGTAGCTCCAAGTGTCTAGTTTTTGGATTAAAACTTCAAAATTTTGGAGCCTCCGCGGTTTCTGAGTAATCGTAGAAAAACCAGCAACAAAAAAATTCTCAAAATTTTTTTAGTTTTTTTTTTTGGTCTACGGGCGTGGAAAAAATTTTTTTAGCTTAACCACCATAAGGATCGGATACTTTGTTCATTTAGCTTTAATTTCTTTTTTTAAACACCCTGATACGTCCACTCCTCGCTGAGATATCGGTCTTCAAATGGAAAAGGATCTTTTTGTCTTTGATTATCGATATCTCAGCAACCAATGATCGCACAGAAAGTTAAAGGTGGGTTTCAAGAACTTGAATGAATTCCCCTTAACGACTGTCCATTGTTTTTTCGAAAAAAATTTTTTCTTTCCGTCACATGAATTTGAAAATGCAACAAAAAAGGGCTTTTAGTGGTTTTTTGGAAAATCAAGCGCTGGATCGAAAATATTGAGGAAACCACTAATGTTAAGTGTGCCTTTTACAGTTCAATATGTCCACAAAAACCCTACAAAGAATCAAATTAATCCAGCCAGCCGTTTTTTTGTTTCACTTGATCGAATTTTTGAAAAAATTAAAGGATCACGTTTTTGCTCTGAAAAGCTCATAATTTTTAAAAATGAGAAAAAAATTGTTTTTTCGAGCTTTTTCCACATTTTTCTTCCAGAAAGTGCTTAAATTTTCAAAAAAAAACAAAATTCAAAAAAAAATTTTCAAAAAAAAAAAAATTTTTTCGAAAAAAATTAAAAAAATTTTTTTGGAAAAATTTTTTTAACAAGTTAAGGAAACTCAAAAAACCATCGCCCAATGATTTTTATCACCTTTCCACCGCTGCATTCCTTGATTCTACTGATCTCCTTTTAATTAAATTAATAAAAAAGTTAATACCCCCAATCGAATTTCGATTTTTTCATACGCTTTTCGGAGTTTTTTTTTCTTTTCTTTTTGTGAATCCTTAGCAAATCGCTTCATTCAACAGTTTTTTCAAAACTAATCCCTCTGCGCTAAAAAAATTTTTTTAATTTTTTGGTCAAAATTGAAAATTTCTGACTTTTGATTCTTAATCATGGTTAGACGACATTTATCGGAGGTGGAAGTCGCTCGGTTAGTGACTCTTATCGACGAAGGTTACACTCAACATGCAGTTGCTATCCGGATGGGTGTAAGTCAATCTGTCGTATCTCGAGCTTATACCAGATACCAAGAGACGAATCAATATCATCGTCGCCCCGGACAAGGTCGCCATCGAGTCACTAATGCCCGCGATGATCGAACAATTGTTAGAGAAGTTCGACGACAACCTTTCGTCAATGCGAATATTGTCGCTCGAAACTTCTCCAATCGCAGACAACAGCAACAACAACAGCAACAGCGACGACGGCATCAAGTGCGAAACATTTGCTCTCGAACAATCATCAACCGTCTTCGTGAAACTGGGTTACACGCACGACATCCTAATCGTGTACCCCTGTTGACAGCAAGACATCGTCGAGCTCGTTTAGCGTATGCTTACGATCATCGAAATTGGAACTTGAGGGAATGGACAAATGTTTTATTCACTGATGAGTCTCGTTTTAATCTGTATGGCAACGATCGACGTCCTCTCGTTTGGCGCCGTCGTGGAGAACGTTTTCGCCAGAACTTTGTCCGTCCAGTCGTTGCCTACGGCGGTGGATCAGTTATGGTGTGGGGCGGCGTTTCACGAAATTGGAGAACACCTTTGGTAATTGTACGCGAAAATTTGACAGCTAGACGTTACATCGACCAAATTTTAAGGCCCATTGTTCTGCGCAGACGACAACATCTGAGGTCGTTCATATTGATGCAAGATAATGCACGTCCACACACAGCCAACATTACCCGGCGCTTCTTTGAGCGGCATGACATCACATTGTTGCGACACCCAGCAATGAGTCCAGATCTCAACCCCATAGAGCACGTTTGGGACATAATGGGCCGTCGGTTGCGCAGAGAGTATCCAAATTTGCAGAACTTAGCTGCTTTGGAGCGCGCGCTTCAGCACATTTGGAATACCATTCCGCAGCCTCAAATTACCGTCTGCATAAACATGGCTGAACGTTTGAGAGCCGTTATTGAAAACAGGGGTGGTAATACCCGGTATTGAACCAACAAAAACCTTCAGAGAATGAGTTTGGAGTCATTAAATACGGTGGAACTGACGAGCCACCGGGTCTCAATTCTCCTGAAATACCTCACACACACACACACACACACACACACACACACACACACACACACACACACACACACACACACACACACACACACACACACACACACACACACACACACACACACACACACACACACACACACACACACACACACACACACACACACACACACACAAGCGTAAATCCGACCGCGCGACCTCCACGTGGTACGCTTTGGATAACGCTAATGCCGGCGGTAATTGTTTTCTTAAACTTTTCAAGAGAAAAAATTTCAAAAAAATTTTTTTTTTTTTCAATTTAAGCACTTTCTGGAAGAAAAATGTGGAAAAAGCTCGAAAAAACAATTTTTTTTCTCATTTTTAAAAATTATGAGCTTTTCAGAGCAAAAAACGTGATCCTTTAATTTTTTCAAAAATTCGATCAAGTGAAACAAAAAAACGGCTGGCTGGATTAATTTGATTCTTTGTAGGGTTTTTGTGGACATATTGAACTGTAAAAGGCACACTTAACATTAGTGGTTTCCTCAATATTTTCGATCCAGCGCTTGATTTTCCAAAAACCACTAAAAGCCCTTTTTTTGTTGCATTTTCAAATTCATGTGACGGAAAGAAAAAATTTTTTTTCGAAAAAACAATGGACAGTCGTTAAGGGGAATTCATTCAAGTTCTTGAAACCCACCTTTAACTTTCTGTGCGATCATTGGTTACTGAGATATCGATAATCAAAGACAAAAAGATCCTTTTCCATTTGAAGACCGATATCTCAGCGAGGAGTGGACGTATCAGGGTGTTTAAAAAAAGAAATTAAAGCTAAATGAACAAAGTATCCGATCCTTATGGTGGTTAAGCTAAAAAAATTTTTTCCACGCCCGTAGACCAAAAAAAAAAAAAAAAAAATTTTGAGAATTTTTTTGTTGCTGGTTTTTCTACGATTACTCAGAAACCGCGGAGGCTACAAAATTTTGAAGTTCTAATCCAAAAACTAGACACTTGGAGCTACAATTTCCTTTTTTTTTATTTCCTGTACGACCATTTCTCTCAAAGTTACGGCCTATTGAAAACTACCGAAAAATTTGGAATTTTTTTTTAATCCCTTAATTTTTTCCAGTAGTGTATTATTATTGTTAAACTATTGTATTATTTATCAAAGCTGAATAATTATATCATTTTTTTAATTGATTTTTTTCGTTATAGAAGTTGATTCTACCATTCAGGGCGAGCACGAAAATCAGCAAGGCATGGTAACTAATATCAATTATGATGATATACTGTTTGGTACGTGTTTATGATTTTTAGTTAAAGAACAATAAATTTAATACTTATTAATTATATTCTTTAAAATATTAATTTCTCGTATCTCTCGGAAAAAAAAAATTTATTTCCATTAATTATTTTTTACTATTCCATCTCTTTACATGAATTAATTTTTATGGACTTAATTAAACTAGATATTTTCTAATTACGATGTGAAAACTACTAATAAATTTTTTATCTGTATTTACATGCATCAAATTTGCTTACTTTATTTCCAAGTATTTTGTTGTAAAAAATATTGATTATTTTACATTGACAAGTCTTGATTTTTCTAGATAATTTTTTTCTTAATAAATTTTATAATTTATATTATTAATTACACATAGTTTTTTTTATATATTTTACTATTTACTGTTGTTTTAGATCGTATAAAGGCTTATGTTGATGAAAAATTTCAAGAATTGTATGAAAAATTGGATGCCTTTAAAATGAGCACTGAGTATGTCGTCAAAAATGAAGCCAAGAAAGTCAAAACTCAAGTTTTAATGAAAAATGGTGAAAACGTTCCTAAAATGACCAAAGTAACTGCTATGGAGCCTTTTAAAGATATGTTTCCCATCAACGACAAGGCGCAATTTTTGATTTTCGATAGCGAGCTGGAAAATGATAGCGAAAAAAATAAACTGAAGAACTTATTCAGAGTAATAATGTACGGTGAATCAGATATTGCGATCATCATAAGAAAAACTTTATCTGAGGTAATTACACTTTTAGTGCAATTAGATTATTCTGGCACTGGGAGAAGAGTCCATGGCATTGGCAAAAAAAATTTTAGTGCTACTTACACTTACAATTGTTTAAAAGGTATGATGTATATGTTTAAAATCTTCATTTGAATAAATTTGTTTCAACCAAAAATATTTGTAATTTTAGAGGTTGTTGAAGAAAAGTTTGGGGACTCGGATCAGTCTAAGTCACTAAGAGTGAAGCTCGGCAATTTTCTTGCCAATGCAGGAGACAGAAATGGAGGTCGCCGTCAACGAGCTATCAACACTGATAACAATATTAATAATAACAATAACAAGGACAACAATAACAGTCAATAATTAATTATTATATTAAAATTACTTACTTTTGTATTTTTTTTTAAACTAAATTACTTCTGCATTTTTTATATTTATTGTTGCGGTGCAATATTCTTTGAAATACTTAAAATAAAAATAATTTAATATTATAAATTAATATATTTATCAAATAAATATAAATGCTTATAAATAAAAATTTTTTTTATTACTAAATTAAAAATAATTAATCATAATAATAATAATAATACGCTCGGCAGAGGTTTGTATGCAATGCTTGGCCGACATTCTAATATTACACTCGGCCGCTGCTTGGATCCTATGCTCGGCCACTGCTTGGATCCTATACTCGGCCGATCACAGGATTCAATATCGGGATGGCGTTACAAGCCGATACTCGCCCAGTCTTGGGCCGATGACATATTCGGATACTTGGCCGATACTTTTAAATCGGCTGCCTGGCTTGGCCCATTAATGGGCCGATCATCATTTTTTGTACGGGAATTTCCTCCATAATACTTTGCAGAAGAATAGAATCATATAAAAGACTGGTTTTTAAAAAAAATATTCAGTATTGTTTCTGTGACTGACTAAAATTTATCTATCTTTTTGTGATATATGGCTGGAGAAATTATTGTTGATGTTCAAGGCTTTAAAATGCCTAACAATTGTTTTGTGGTGAAAGAGCTTGCAGCAATTAGTGTAAATAAAACATTAGATCATTCAAATATACTGTCTGTTAAAATTTTCAAGCCACCTTGTAATTGGAGCGAGCTACCTAATAACTATAAACATATGAACTCATGGCTGATACGTAAGCATCATGGTATACCATGAGATAAAGGAGTCATACCTTTTGATTGTCTCGAAGAAGTTCTGAATTTCATTGTGAGATTACGAATACATTTACGTCAAAGGTCACGAAAAAAAAAAAATGGATTCAAAGTATTTGTAGTTCGACTAAACAAGTCATTAATCTTGAATCATTAGGATGTCCATCACTCAGAAGCTTACCAAAAATTACTCATTTTATCCAACATCCAGAACTTGAACATAGTGATATCATATACGATGATTATCACTGTGCATTGGAAAATGTTCAGCATTTGAAAATTTGGTTTATGGAGAATTATTTATATTTCATTTAACTTTTGTCACAACAATTTATTAGAGTTTTAAATAATTGATGTATTATGATTAAAAAAAAAATAAAATAAAATTCTGAATCATTTTGTTTTCATTTATACAGTTTTCTAGAGAATAGTTTTATCATACATATTTACCACGCAAAAATGCATGATCTCATACAATTAAACAGCAAATATTATTGTTGATATCAAATATTTACAAGAGTAATGTTATTATTTAAAAAAAGGAGTTAGACTTATACTTCCGGTCTATAATTTGACTCCGTTGAGAAAGTTGTAACCTTCGAAAAAATGTTACGCATTTTATTTAATCGAAAAACATGACAAAAAAATTGACTTACGATTCATTGCGGTAACTTTTTGAAAACAAGTTTTTATTGATGTAACTGTATATCTATGTAAATAAAAATTGTTGAAAAATATAAATTAAACAATATTGCACAATACTAAAAAATTTTGTAAAAAACATTCTTTTTTTTTTTTACAAAAAATGTTGCATTTAGTAAAAAATATGAAGTTCTCAAAATTGATCATAAATCGAGATCTTGATAGAAATTTCTCAAACATAAAAAAACATCTGAGAGTGCGTCACAATAATTTTAGACAAACGCAATTTTCTTATCTTCGCAACTCGATACTCCTGGAAGTGTGTATCCGAATTGTCAATAAGTTCTATTTACTGCACACAGATACTCATTAATTGTCACATCTAAAAGTTTTGAGTGTATTTTTGCTTTATATAAATAAGTATAAGTGAACTAAACATCAAACTGAATCAGTTCATCAACGTGACCACGTGCATGCAAGTGAAAAAATTTCTGTCAAATTTCTGAGTGAATCCTAGTTCTTATTTTTTGTGAAAAGTTGTTTTTTTTCACCTGACGAATCTAGGTGAGAAGAATTTTTTATTTTAAATTGGTCACTTGAAAAAAACTTATGTTTTTAAATTTTTTGAATAGTTGTTAAAAAAAATTTTTTTTCATCGAGTACTGTATAATTTTTTTACTGATTAATTTTTCGATTTTTGAAGGAAAACTAACCATGGCCCTTCCAAATTTGAATGTGGACTTAATCATATCACCAGTTGAGTGGGAAATCGAATTGTCAAATTTTGTTTTAATGGACGTTATTAAATTAGCTTTACAGCGTCAATTTATTTTGACTGGTAACTTGAATGGAGCTAAAATAACCATGGCCAACGTCAGTGCAGAATCTGTGATGATTTTGGAAAATACAGTTTGGTTCAAAGTTGATCGTGACTCAACTTTTCCATACATCATCAGTCGTGAAGAACTGTTTTCATCAGGATTCCAGGAACAGTTGGTGCAGCAACACCAACAATGTCAGCAACAACAGCAACAGCAGAAGAAGCCACCACCAATCGAGGTTATTTACCTCAGTGATGATGATTAGTTAATTATCATCATTGATTTTTTATATCATTTTTTTTTAAAAAACTTTTCAATCAAAAATATTATTCTATTACACTAGTCACAAAAATTAAGGGATATAAAAAAAATTCCAAATTTTTTGGTGATTTTCAGCGAGCTGTAACTCCGAGGAAAATGATCGCACAGAAAAAAAAAAAAAAGCAAATTGTAGCTCCAAGTGTCTAGTTTTTAGATATGACCATGAAAATTTTTTGTCATCGTCAGGTCTGGAGAAATCCTAAGAAAACTACTGAAAAAAATTTTTCGAAATTTTTTTCGTCTTAAAAAGGTCTACGGGCTTCAAAAAAATTTTTTCGATTGTTTCGTTTAAAAGCTCTTTTAGTAAATTTAATACCCTTTAATTTGACGTAATCAAAAAGCCTGTACGATAATTTGCCGCGGAGTTATCGTCAATCAAAGCAAAAAGTTTTTTTGACTTTGGAAATCAATAACTCTGGAAATAATGACCGTATAGGAAATCGAAGGAGGGTTTTGAAAACTACACAATATTCTCTATAAGAGAACGTAAACCGCTTTTGAAGAAAAAATTTTTTTGAATTGAAAACTCGGACTGAAAAAAGACAAAAATTCGCATAATTAAGGATATTTGGATAACTTGGTATAACTTTGGATAAAATGGATGAACGAAGGATATCGTTGGTAATTTTTAACTTCAAAGTGTCCCCTAAAATCCCTAAGAAATTCAAAGCGCTGCGATTTTTTGTTCATAGTGCCCAGAAGCTTCAAATTCTGTGTTTTCGCAAAAATCACCATTATGAGCAATTTTGTGATTTTTATTCATTTTTCCATTGAAAAAAATTTTTTTTTTCAAAATTCTTTATTTTTTCGATCAAAGAGATTGATTTTTCAAGAAATTTGAAAAAAAAAAAAAAAAAAATTTTCAATTTTTTTCGAAAATTTTTTTCGAAATTTTTTTTATCAAAATTTTTTTTTTTTTATCGTCTTCAGAATGCTTCACTATTGTCAAAAAAAATTAACTCAATTTTTTCTGTCCCCTACAACTGCCTTAGTTTTAAATCTCATTTTAAAAATTCAATAAAAACAAATTGATATACCCCCCGCGGAGTTCGGCTTTTCCTCACACAAAACTTGAATTTTACGTTTTCTTTTTAGCCTAAATTCCTTACGTGAATTTTATGTAAGCTTTTCTTTGATAAGCACCTTTTGATATGCCTCGTCGACATTTAGCTGCCACAGATGTGGCTCGCATTGTTACCCTCCTTCAAGAGGGCTACAGTCAGGTGGAAGTAGCAGCTTCTATGGGAGTGAGCCAGTCCGTTATCAGTCGGGCCTATGCCCGATTTAACGCGACTCAAAGTTACGATCGTCGTCCGGGTCAAGGTAGACTACGAATCACTACCGAGCGTGATGATCGAGCTATCATTCGAGAAGCTCGTCGAAACCCTACTGCGCATGCCCACACGATCGCTCATCAATTTCGCAATCGTCGACAACGTCCTCCCCAACAACACATATCGGCATCGACGGTTCGAAATCGCCTATGCTCACTCCACGACATCGCCGAGCCCGATTGGCCTATGCTCATGATCATCACCATTGGGGTCGTAGACAGTGGACCAGTGTATTATGGACTGACGAATCTCGATTTTGTCTTCATGGCAGCGATAGACGATCTCTCGTTTGGCGCCGTCGTGGAGAACGAGTTCGGGATGGTTTTACGAGACCAGTTACAGCTTTCAATGGTGGATCAGTCATGGTGTGGGCAGGCGTGTCCTTCAATACCAGAACCCCGTTGGTCATCGTTCGTGGGACGTTGACTGCCGATAGGTACGTCGACGAAATTCTGGAGCCACACGTCCTGCCTATGCGCACACGCATGGGGGCAAGACGGTTCATTTTGATGCAGGATAATGCTCGTCCTCACACTGCAGTTCGTACGCGAACTTTTCTCCGCGCCAACAACGTAACAACGCTTAATCATCCAGCGATGAGTCCTGATTTGAACCCAATTGAGCATGTTTGGGACATTCTTGGGCGTCGATTGCGGCGAGACTATCCGCAACTGCACAATCTTCATCAGTTGACTCAAGCGTTGTTACGTTGTTGGCAAGGAATTTCGCAACGTGATATTCGACGATGCATCAACATGCAAGAGCGTTTACGAGCTGTGATTCGGAACAGAGGTGGCAATACACGGTACTGAGCAGTTACTGCCGTGCGTACAGAGGTCATTCGGCAGCTGCAAACAGACAAACACGCAGACAAAGACACACACACACACACACACACACACACACACACACACACACACACGTGTGTGTGTGTGTGAGAAGCGTAAATCCGACCGAGCAACCTCCACGTGGTACGCTTTGGGTAACGCTAATGCCGGCGGTAAAACAACAGTCGAAAAAAATTGAGAAAATTTCGAAAAAATTTTCGAAAAAAATTGAAATTTTTTTTTTTTCAAATTTCTTGAAAAATCAATCTCTTTGATCGAAAAATAAAGAATTTTGAAAAAAAAATTTTTTTCAATGGAAAAATGAATAAAAATCACAAAATTGCTCATAATGGTGATTTTTGCGAAAACACAGAATTTGAAGCTTCTGGGCACTATGAACAAAAAATCGCAGCGCTTTGAATTTCTTAGGGATTTTAGGGGACACTTTGAAGTTAAAAATTACCAACGATATCCTTCGTTCATCCATTTTATCCAAAGTTATACCAAGTTATCCAAATATCCTTAATTATGCGAATTTTTGTCTTTTTTCAGTCCGAGTTTTCAATTCAAAAAAATTTTTTCTTCAAAAGCGGTTTACGTTTTCTTATAGAGAATATTGTGTAGTTTTCAAAACCCTCCTTCGATTTCCTATACGGTCATTATTTCCAGAGTTATTGATTTCCAAAGTCAAAAAAACTTTTTTGCTTTGATTGACGATAACTCCGCGGCAAATTATCGTACAGGCTTTTTGATTACGTCAAATTAAAGGGTATTAAATTTACTAAAAGAGCTTTTAAACGAAACAATCGAAAAAATTTTTTGAAGCCCGTAGACCTTTTTAAGACGAAAAAAATTTCGAAAAATTTTTTTCAGTAGTTTTCTTAGGATTTCTCCAGACCTGACGATGACAAAAAATTTTCATGGTCATATCTAAAAACTAGACACTTGGAGCTACAATTTGCTTTTTTTTTTTTCTGTGCGATCATTTTCCTCGGAGTTACAGCTCGCTGAAAATCACCAAAAAATTTGGAATTTTTTTTATATCCCTTAATTTTTGTGACTAGTGTATATGAAAGAGTTCATACATTTTATTAATATTATTGTATGTATATTTGAAAAAACTTTATTCATGTGTGTTAATCATTTATTGGTACATGAAAAAAATTATATTTAAAAAATATTAATAAAAAGACAAAAAAATTTTAAATCTTATAAATTATTTTTATTTATAAAAATGGTTCCTACTAATAATTGTATGCTTATCAATTATATTTATAAAAAGGTAAGTGAAAAATAAATTTTCTTTATTAAACTAGACGAATTAAAAAAAATAGTTGTAAAAATTAACTAAAAATCTAATTATTGTAAGAATATGGTCTCTGATTTTTGATTGGTTGAAAAATTGGGCATGTGAAGCGTAAAGTTCAAAATTGTAGTATTTCTTAAACGTGTATAATTGTCTCATCAAGATAGAACTAGAATTTTAAACTTTGTGCTTCGCGCATCTAATTTTTCAACCAATCAAAAATCAAAAATCATATTCTTACAATAATTAAATTCTTAAATAACATCACAAATATGTTCAATTCATCTATATTAATATACAGGATTAATATGTAGAAAACTAAACAGAAACAATTATTATTTTATGTTTTTGATATTCTTTGTAAGCAAATGAAAATATTAAGTGCACTTGAAATAATGAAAATAAACTTTCAAATTCCATTTTAAATTTTCACTAATTTTGAGTGTTTTTTATCAATTAATCTTTTTGAATATGATGTAATATTATATGATGTAATATTTTTACATTCTCCAAAGCATTCGGTTAGTTATTAAAAATACTCTAAATGTTATTTTCTCTCATCATCTTTACATACTAAGTCTTACTATATCTATATATATTTTATTCTCTCTACTTTATTCGGATATTCTACGTGTATCCCCACTCAGTGATATGCTACCTCACCTCATACGTTTCACCACCACTTCATCTAAGTTTCGTTCTGATGCATGTTAAAATGTATACCTTTATATACAGAAGTGTAACATTCGATTATCGATATATTTCAACCTTTGAATATAGTGCTAGCTTCTAACATAGCGTAAGAGTATCAGTATCAATAGCATATTCTAAACTTATTTATACTGTAAATTAATTATAATTTATATGAAAAAATAATACTAATAATATTAATGATTAATTAAATAAAATAATGAACAAAAGGTATTTATTCATATAGAAAAAGTTTATTATTGTTATAATTATATAGATACAAATGTTTTGTTTTTATATTTTTCATGAGTAAACGGAAGTTTTACATTAATAAAATTTGAAACAATGAAAGTGAACATCAAAATTTTATTTAAATTCCCACAAATTCAAATTGATTATATTTTCCACCAAGATAGTTCAGTCCCAGGTGATTTTCGCTTGCATTTTTGATCATGTCTTCGAGTAGTTTTGGATCATCAAGCAAAATTTTTGCAACTCTGCTAGGTAAAAATACAGAGAACTCATTGTCGATTGATACAATGATAGTGTTTCCATATTTTGCTTTAACAGACTTGACATCACTGATTGTGTAAATATTATTAACTTCTAACTCACTCAATTTTTTAGATGGCAAAAAATCTTCACAACGACCAATAACGTTGACTTTTGAGTAATCCATAGCGTACTAGAATCAACAAATTTTTAATATTTTTTCCAACTAGAGAAATTTGTTCAACTAAATAATATACGTACTAATATAATTATTCTACCACACAATGCAACTCTGAATGTTCAACTTATACAGTTCTGCTCAAATCGTCTGTTTTTAAAGGATGATCCCCTCTCAATAAATGAAAAAATTCATCAACATTTCTCAGAATTATTTCTATACGCAGTAAGAAATTTGAGATTGCTGGGAGAAAAAGTTTATTAATAATCTTTACAATTATTATTTTGCGTAGTATAAAATTCAAAAGAATTTCAGTATCATTTTAAGCAATAAGGAGTTTGAGATCAACAAGAAAGAATTCATCAACAGTCTAATTTATTATTTTACGCAGTATAAAATTCAAGATTTCAAAGAAAAAATAATAAATTAGTAATATTTATTAATTTTGAAGGATTCAATTTTATGACTTCCTGTTGCTTATGAACTATACTAAATTTATTACAATAAATTAGTAATATTTATTAATTTTAAAGGATTCAATTTCATGACTTCCTGTTGCTTATGAACTATACTAAATTTATTACAATAAATTAGTAATATTTATTAATTTTGAAGGATTCAATTTCATGACTTCCTGTTGTTTATGAGCTATACTAAATTAATATTTTTTGTGTTATTGCACATTTTCACATACATGATATCATTGAAATCGTTGAAATACTACCCCTAATTATTTTTTAAATAGTACGTCAGCTTAGAAAAATTTTAATAACTACGCACTGGTTTTAGGTTTCTATAAATATTTATATAATTGAAATTATGGTTACAAATTTTTTTTGCATAAGCTTTTGATGAATCATTTTAACCACTATATAAAGCCGAACTGTGAAGGTTTTTTCAATCAGTGACTTAACTCGTGTCCTACAATCACTTCAGTGAAAAAAATCATTGTTTTTCTGCTAAGGTGGAAAAGTGCATTACATTAATAAAAATATTTTATTTTAACTGTAAAAATTATTATTGCAAAATAATTCATATTTACTGATCCATTTTAAGTGTCAAATAGTTCAATAAAATGAATCATTCTTGTGATCTCATCAAATCTCTCCAAAACTTAGTCAACTCAATTGCTCAATCATTTAATGATTTGAGAGAAAAGACAATGAGTGAAGAGTATTGTCAAAGATGTTACAATGTTTGCTCTGAAACAATTGAATATTTTAATACTATTTTGATGGATCAGCAAACAAGTGTTCAAGTCAAAAGAAGTATTCAAGCAAACATTGTACTTTTGTGTTGGTATGCTCATCAATTTACCAGATTAAGTGGTCAAGTTGTTGGTGGTGATCTAAGTGCAAGAAATAGTCTGATCAAGTGGCAAGACCTTGAGAATGCTTTTTCAAATAATATTAAAACTGGTTGTGTTGTAAATCGTGCCCATACTGATTTAAGAGAATTTTTAAATGACTCAAAAGATTTAGTTATTGAAAAAATTGGAAGTATGATGAGAAATGCTGGAAACCTCAAAGTTAATGTAGAATTGTTCTGTACATTCAGAAATTCAAAAAATGGTGATGCAGTTGAAGAAAAAAAGTCTTTTAACACGAAAAGCCGTGAGATAATACAAGCTACACGATTAGATGAATGGTACATGGACAATGTGTACTATTAATTATTGAAGAAAGTTGAAGAATTCAATCAAAAAGATTCAGGATGGAGTTTGGTGGAAATTAACAACTTGGTTGTAACTATGTCAACATTTTTACCTCTACAGGCTGGTGAATCAACATATGTGCAACCCCATGTAGGAGCCGCCAGAGTTGAATGACGGGGCCTAGCCTGGTCCAGTACTGGGGAGCCCAGCTTTGGCGCCCCGATATTGGTCCATGCTTGAGCCAAGACGGACTAATTAGCCTTGGCCGACCCAACGATTGCCCTAGCCTGGGACAAGGCTGGGTTGCCCAGCCTGGGCCAACATTGGTTTGCCATAGAATGGCCAACGCAAGGGAGCCCAGTCTTGGGCCAAGACTAGACAACCTAGCCTTGGCCGATCCAATGATTATCCAAGCCTGGGCCAACATTGGTTTGCCATAGAATGGCCAACGCAAGGTAGCCCAGTCTTAGACCAAGACTAGACAACCTAGCCTTGGCCGATCCAATGATTATCCAAGCCTGGGCCAACATTGGTTTGCCATAGAATGGCCAAAGCAAGAGAGCCCAGTCTCGGACCAAGACTGGGCAACCTAGCCTTGGCTGACAATATTTAATTATTGAAGGGAAATCGCAGAATAATCGTCATAATTAAATTTTTTTCCATTTTATTTTTTTTTATCGTCGGAACGAAATTCTCTTGAATTTTTATGAAAATTGAATTGTTTTAAAAATTCTTAATTTTATTCGAAATTTGGTTATTATTATTATTTTTATTATTATTATTACTATTATTATTAAATTAATTAAATTGATGATATAAACTCCTGAAATGGACACGTTTGACATTTGTAAAAATTTTAAATACCTAACAAATAAATTTATCACAGTATTTTGTGTAACTTTCATACTCAAGTTTTTCAAACACATTTTTCACTAACGTCCGAAAGTATCCGAACTTCCCCGATGTTAGCATGTACACGATGTTGAGACGTAACGTATACAATACGACTTGTTTACGTCGACATAATTGTTACAGTATCAAGTACAGTACTAGTTCTTAATGTGACTTTATTAAATAAAGTAATATTTTGATTTAAAATAAAAACCATGTCTGATTCATATCGGAGAGTTAAAAGATGGCGAGCGTTACGTAAGAAAAATAATGTTAGTGAAACAAATAATTTAGATGAAAATAAAACCAGTGTAAGTAATTTAACTCATAGTGACAACCATGTTGGTGACAATTCTATATATCCCTGGGAAAAAATGTTTTTATCAAATTTTATGAAATTGTTATGTCCACCCCAAAATTTTTTTTCTTTAAATTTAAATCACCCGCGCAGATGGAAGACTTCTCCATGCGCGAAAGCCACAATAAAATATAAGCTACGCGACTGCTGGTTGACTAGCGGGGACTTCTGCAATCTCAGCACCGCGAGTATTTAAAAAGGCGAACAACAGCCAACACCTCGTCTTTGAGCGATTAATTCGACTTCCGCGTTTGATTGACGGACCCGTGCCTTGTAAAAGTCCCTCATCTTAATTTGCGCTGCACTTAAGACGAGTTCAGACTTGGTTCAACCGGCAGGCCACGTATTTGTCTTTGAGCGATTAATTCGACTTCCGCGTTTAATTGACGGGCCCGTGCCTTGTAAAAGTCCCTCATCTTAATTTGCGCTGCACTTAAGACGAGTTCAGACTCGGTTCAACCAGCAGGCCACGTATTGGTCTTTGAGCAATTAATTCGACTTCCGCGTTTAATTGACGGACCCGTGCCTTGTTAAAGTCCCTCATCCTAATTTGCACTGCACTTAAGACGAGTTCAGATTCGGTTCAACCAGCAGGCCACGTATTAGTTATTAATTAAAAATCTAGAGAACCGGAATCTCAAAGTTCTAATTTGCCCTGCACTTAGGCGAGAATCCGGGCATTAAGTTTAAATAAAATATCTCTAAAAAGCTAAATTTGCGCACTTTAACCTACGGGGGACTGGAGGACGTTAGCTCAAATAAATAAAATTCATTAATATAATTTCGATTAAATAAAATTTGTGAAAGTGTAAAAGTTTAGGTGTTTATTAAAATAAATCTTAAAAAGAAGTGAAATTCCATTCGAGTTCGTTAATTTCGTAAGATAAGAAGCCCTTAGAATAAGCAGCCCAAATCCACCCTACTCCATCCGCTGCGAGAACCAACCAAAGGGCCCAATCAAGGAACAGGCGCTAACGGCTGCCCTAAAACCACGGATCTGACCATCAATAAAGTTCCTGTAACAGTAAGTACATCTACTCTCGATAAATCCGTGAACAGTCTCAAACGAAGGCGTGGTAAATTCGTACTTCGAAAACGTCCCACATAAATAATTAAAACAACGGAATTAAAACCTCCGTTGCGTATTCTTTAAACTGTTAGTCCAAACCTCCACCGATTACGCTACCGCTCTAAAAATGCCCTTGGACATAACAAAATGAATAATCTTATGCACTTTCATACACTTTTATTGAAATCTATAAAATTTTAAAAACATGCATAAAATTTTATAGAGATATTTTCAATATAAACTTTTAATTATAAAAATCTTGTAACAGTTTTACCTGCTCAGGTTGGCCCCTAATCAATTTTATAATTAACTAAACAAAACTAACAACAATAAAAATTATCAGGGCGCCACCAGGATTATTAATCACGGTTCCTGGAACCGGTCCAGAGCTGAGAAAACTTATCTTAGGGTAGAGAGAGTGGAGGAAGGTGCTGTTGAATAATAAAATCTTAACTAACAATATATCGATATTTATTAACAATAAAAATTTAACAAACTTAACAAATTTAAGCGCTCACTCACACACTTATAATCTAACGAAGCGGAGAACAACTGCGAAATAAACGATATTTACAACGAACCTTCCAACGACGATACGATGACTAGACGGGCTTTTTTGAACGAACGGTCTCCCACACCTGCTTAAAACTAGATGGGCTTTTCTTAACGAACGGTCTCCCACACCTGACCTAAAACTAATGGGCTTTTTTGAACGAACGGTCTCCCACACCTGCTTAAAACTACTGGGCTTTTTCTAACGAACGGTCTCCCACACCTGACCTAAAACTAAGCTTAAAATTTAACGTCCACCGGACGACCAAAACTAACTCCACACTTTACAACTTTTAACTTAAATCTAAGTCCACAGGACTACCGCACTTAACACTATTAACACTCTCTATCACGCATAACCCGTACAATTCTTCACACACATAACCCACACTTCGCTTAATTACTTTTTTTAATTTATAAATTTAATTTTATTTTACTCAATCATTGGCTATCGGTGAAACGAAAATTCCTATATAATGACCAATTTCTTACTAAACTTTTTTTCGTGTTGACCTTGACTCAATATCACTGATTACTTGGACTTAATATCCACGCTGACAATTATCAAGTGTCATTTATTTTAATTTAATTACTTTACGGACTTAATCCCCAAAATTTACTTAATTCACACGTGTCAAAAAATAATTTTATAATATAATAATTTCGATAAAAATTCCTAATATAACCTTCTTAATAAATTTTCCTTGATCGGTATTGTTTTTCAATAATAAATTCTTACTATAATATTCTTCACAATTAATACTTAAAAATTTTCCGATCTATCTTATTTTCAATAATAAATTCTAAATATAACAATCTTAACAATTTTCCACTCTATAATATTCTCAATTAATAATTTTCTTAATATAAAACATTCTTAGTAATTAATTCTTAATATAAAATATTATCACCAATTTTCTGATCAATTATCAATTATAAAAATTCGACACGAGTCGAAATAGTCAATTTCAATTGCTAGAACATTCGCTAGTCAAGTCTTTGCTTGACCTTGGGTATTGGAATTTATGCGACACACAACTGACGCTTGACGAAAATTCCACGAATAAAAATTTGTCTATTTTTCTCAATGACAAAGATCAATCAATTTTACTCAGTTAATTATTGAAAAATTAATTTAATGAATTTTCTTAGATGTTAGTTAATTGATTGAAAACTTTTAGATATTAAAACTTTCCCCCGCAAGGTCGATCGAGTGATCTCCGGGTATAAACCCCCATGAAAATCACTAATCCAAAAACTAGCAAATGTTCTACGATTTAATTATTGAATAAAATTTTCGTCGATTAACGATCCAACTGATAAATAATTAGGAGGAGTAACTGGGTATTGGATAAACCGCGGTCCACTTCCTTCCCACAGAGCAATAATTGACACCTTGACGAACAAAACGATGATCTAACTCACTCGTTGAGGATGAAGCCCTAGTTGTAGTTGGCTTCCTTCGTCTCGTCACTACTCTAGGGAACGGTCCTTTTTGATTTCCGTGGCACTCAGTCTGACGGTCACACTACTTCTCCCTGTTCCACTGCACGGCTCACCTATTTTAACCCAAACTCACCCCCTTCTATTCTCCCTTTAGGCCCGAAGATCGAGACGCGCCAGTGCTATGTCGAATAATTATCGATATTCGGTGACTTATCGATTAAGGGTAATTTTACCCTGTTACAATCTATAAATTTTAAATTTCGATAGATTAATAACATAAATCAGTTATCCCGTGGGCAATAAGAAAAATAATCGATTTCGTTTAAATACGAATTATTTTTGAAGTAATCATCCAGCCAACTATTTATTGCTGTCGTTATTGCTTAACTTCGATGATTAAATCCCATCCGTAACATCCTATCGTTTGCTTTACTGTTCATACTAAATGTGTGTTTTATGGTGTATATAAATTTAACAAGTGATTGGATTATTTGAAATACTTATTTTCTTTTGAAAAATGATTTAAAAGACTTAAAATAAGAATACTACTTAATTTGGAGAAGGTTTTATCAAGTAATTTATGATAAGAAAACTGAATAATTACAATAATATAAATAATAATAACAAAATTTCAAGGGTCCATTACATTCAGCATGCACAATCAAAAAACAATAACTTAATAAAATGTTATAAAATTGATGTTCCACACTTTAATGAAATTTTAACAAACTTAAGAAAATAATATAAAATTTCATAAAAACATTTAGTGGGTCGATAAAATTTTACAAATTATTATAAAGTTACATAAAACTTTATGAATTAATATAAAATGATGAAAAATTTTATACAATATACCGAATATTAAAAAATTTACGTAGCATAATATCATAAAGTTATATAAAATTTTGAAAGGTTCTACAAAGTTTTATAAATACTTTATTCTCGGGATCGATAGCATTTTATAAGTTTTTATAAGATTATATAAAATTTTATAAAAATTATTTACTAAATTCTTATAAAATTTTACAAAAAAACTAATTGCCATATCTCATAAAAGCATTATTTATAAAAGATTAATTTTTTTTTCTATTTTCAGAATAACAAACAAAATAAAATAACATCATATAAACAGAAAACAGAAGCAATTATAAAGGTGGATGAAGCAAATAAAAAGAGTAACAATGAAAAAATATGTATTCAATGATTACAAAGATTAAGCTAATGTTACAATTTGCATATATGTGCACTCATGTTTCTTTCTCGTTAATTATTTTTTCGCTTATTATTTATTATTTAACTTGTTAAAGGCTTCTAATGGTACCTCAGGACAAGATGATGAGACTCAAGAATTACAAATGAATTATGAAGAAATTGAAGTATTACCAGATTTGCCTGATAATACAACACAAGGAATATTACCAGAGTCATCCCTGGTTAAAAATATTGATTGAAAAGGATTGAAAATGATGAAATTAGAATACTTTTGAATAATTTCAATTCTTTTTCATGTATATATAGATATACAGTTCACATAGGGTGACTGATTCCCAATACTTTTCAATCAATATTTTTAATCAGGGATTAGATAATCAAAACGAAATTGAAGATTTATCAAATTTGCCAATTCATGAGGGAACAAGTGAAGATGAATTTGACTTGACTAAAAAACCGAAACGAAAAAAGGCAAACATAATTATTGAAGAAACTGAAAGTGAAAAAGATATTTTATCTGAATCGGAACTTAATTATGTTGAACCACGAGTTATCATAAATAATAAAAAAGACGATGGAGAAAGTGTAGATAGTCAAAAATCTCAACAAAAGGTATGCAGTTTTCAATATTTGATGTGATATTTATTTCCCTCATTAAAAAAAAGAATTAGAAAGAATTCAAAATGATTTGATTTTTAATCATTTTGAATACTTTCTAATCCTTCAAATCCGTTTTAATACTATCTCTTATGGGCATTTAACATGTGAGATCATTTTTAATTCTTTTTTTTAATAAGGGTTCAAGCAAAAATATTTTCTAACAAAATAAAATGTTTCCTTTGTGAAATACGTTGCATATAAATTTTTACATAAGTTCGTTAAATTAATTTTTATTTTTAATTTATTTCAATAGTCGATTGTTAAATAAAAATATAAAAATTTTAGGAAATCTTTGTTTACAAAACAACAATAGAAACATTAATAACGAAAAATGTTCTGATAGTTTTGCTATGTTTGATTATTTTTACATTATGTTCTAAATACCAGTCTGATTGAAAATTTATTATCAAAATTGTTTATGACCAAACATTAAAAAATTAAGACGTTTAACTAATAAGATATATACTATAATATAATAAAACGAAAAAAAATTAAATGAACAACGAATTTTTATATTTTTTATACAGTAATTTAATTTGAAAAAGTTAAGAAAAAATCTTACATATTTCTGAAAAGTGTCTTAACATGTGTGTTATCACTGACAGCATCTCCATAAAATCACTTTTTGTTTTGAAAATTTGAAACCATTCTGATAAATACTTAAATATTTTATTTTCATTAATATTTGTACGTTTAAGGGCCGTTTGCTCCAGCATTTATGTAGCTACATAAAAAAAAATGAAATTTAAATGCTTACATAGATTTTAGTTTAGTAAACATAAATTTCAGTTCTGACATAAATAAATGTATGAGACATAATCTTTATGTATTCACACTTAAATTTATGTGTTTACCTAAATTTTCATTCTTTTATTTTTAATAATAGTACAGATATTTTTATTTTAAGCTCTTTTTAATTACAAATATGAAAATATACTATCTAATATATCTATTATTATTTATTTCATAGCAAATAATTAATTTTTAATTATATTTAATGTATATTTATTATTATAAATTATGTCTCATTTCTTATGTTATTTATTTTATAATTAATTAACGATTACAAAAAAATCAGTCGATGAAAAAAATTATTAATTAAAAATAAAAGAATTAGTAGCATTATTAAAAATAAAAAAATTAAAATTGAGGTGAAAACATAAACTGAATTAAATTAATCTGTCCAGATAAACGTTGGCGCAACCGGCCGTTAGTGTAGTAACTTTAAAATTATTATAAAGCTATTTGGCTGTTATCTTATTTCAATCACATCAATTATAATAGAGAACTTAGAGAAAAAGAGACGTTCATATTTTAATTTTTCTTTCAGCCAACATTATCAAACCGCATACTTCCTAAATTAAAAGATACGAAGGTAAGCTTGATATATATAAATATTATTCTTTGTTTATATTCCCTGATTAAAAAGTATTGAAAATAACAACATTTGAAATTTTTTCAATACTTCTGAATATTTTTAATTCTTTTGAATTCGTTGTCTTAAGGAGAATTAACGTTCTCAGTCATTTTCAATACTTGTTTCTAACCAGGGTTTAATACTTTCGATCATTCAGCTGAAAATTTTGCAATTAACTTCATTAATGTACTTTGTAGACAGACTTTGGAGCAAAATCCGTTGATGGAGCGACTGATGAAAGATAATCGAAAAAAAGATGAAGAAAATATAAAATTGAAACGTCAGCTTCAGCAATATAAATTAATATTATCTTCAAATCAATCAAAACAACAAGAGCAACAACAAAAACTAGAACAACCACAAAAGCAACGTTATGATCCTTATTTCTATATAGATCATGATACGTTTCACGTTGGTGATGATATATACATACCAAGCAGTACATCTCGTGAAGCCTTCGATGCCCCCAACCCATCTAAATTTATTAAAACTATGTCTCTTGCTATTTGGAACAATGAAACACTTTCTCAGCGCGTAGTTCGTGAACAAAAGAACACAAATGGTCGTACACAATTAACTCCAAGAAAAAAAGAATTGCTTAAAATTCATTACAGACACTATTTAGAAAGTCGAAAATATTCTGATGAAAAATTCAATATTGAAAATTCAAATTCACAAATTAATACGTATTTAGATAGAGCTATTCAGGAGGCTAAAAGACAAACTAAAAAATAAAATTAATTTTATCTTGCCAATTCTTTTTTTGATTGTTACATTGTACTTTGAGGTGTTGTAAAAAAGTATTTTATTTTACATATAAGTTCGGTAAATGTTTCTGAAATCAAAAAAAGAAATATTAAAATTTCAGTGCAAAGTTTTTTAGATATAAACTTGAACTTCAAACGTTCCATTTCCGACTCGATAAACGCGTAAAAGTTGTTGTCTTAGTTTTTTGTCCGAAAATTCAGAGTAAAAAATTGTAATTTCACTCCGGATAGCATTACTTTAATTTTACAGTACAGTTCATTTTCATAAAAGTAGGCATTGCTAATAAAAATTTAAAAAACTATTTTTATCATTAATTTTCCGTTAAAAATCTGAATAAAATTATCTCAGTTATCTTAATTGCAAAATAAATGTTTAAAACGCCATTTCAGTTAACGGAAAATAGTAAAAAAATTTCAGGCCACTTTTTTTTTCTGCCTTGAGAATATTTTTGAAAGTAAAAGATCTACAACAAAATTGCATTTTTTCCTACATTTTATTGTACTTATTGCATTTTATTTACTTACCTAATTTAATTTTATTAAATACATAAATGTATTATTTTAATAAAATCAGTATATATAATGACTAACAATTTATTTGGTCGATCTAAATTTCATAGAAGTTAATGAACTCAAAAAAGTATATTCAATTTATATGTTATAAAAAAGTATTGTACTTCCGGCCTTAACAATATTTTTTCAAAACATATTAATTTCAATTGAGCTGATTGGTCTCCGTAAAATTAGGATCATTCATATAAATTAGGATTTGTTATTGAACTAGTGCTACGCGATTATTATTTATTATATTAGAAGTAAGATTTAGAATTACATTTAAAAATTTATATTTGTTTACTGGTCATACTTTTTAATGTAGATATTTAGGACAAAAATGCAAAAAAACCAAATACATTATATTTATATTGTATTAAGTTAAGTTTTCTGTATTGTTTACGAAAATTTAATAGTTGTTTATTATATTTAAAGTAAGATTATATAGTACATTTGAAAATTATAATATAATTAATATTTGTTTGGAAGCTTACATTTTCTAACGTCGATATTTAATACAAAAATGTTAAACAAAAAAACAATATATCCTATATTTATATTGTACTGAGTTAAATTTTTAACATTGTCTCCGAAAATTTTATCACAGTAAAAAACTAAATAATTAATTAATCAATGTAACCCCAAAAAACTACAATAAAAATTTTTCCATTTAAAAAGGATTAAAGTTTTCATTTTGTTTTTTTTTAACCAACAAAATTGTTATTACTTTTTAAGGCTTCTCAACTCTTAAAAACTCTTATAAACTCTTTTTTCTTGCTCGTACTTTTTTTAATAAAACTCTGATTAAGTCTTCTCAACTCTTAAAAACTCTTATAAACTCTTTTTTCTTGCTTGTACTTTTTTTAATAAAACTCTGATTAAGTCTTATTAACTCTGAAAAACTCTTTAAAAAAGTCCCAATTTTCTGAGAATGTAAGACTTATTAAGAGTTTTAAAGAGTTATTCACACTTGTCAACACTTATTTTTACTTACCGAGAAAAAATAAGACTTTTAAAAAGTCTTATTAAGAGTTTTTGAGACTTTTTAAGAGTTATTTTTGAAAAATATTTCCATAAGGGTAGCCTAACGGCTAGGATAAAAATAATTAAATTTTAGTTGCGTTTTCGACGTAACACATAATTATTAAAAAATGTTGCATTTAGTTACATAGATGAGTATTTATACTCATATATAATTACATGTAAGGATATACAATAATAGATAAATATTTTGCCCAAGTATTGAGCCTGATTTATTGCCCCTTTTTGCATCCTAATGTTAAAAATAGCTTCAGTTTTAATCTGCTACGTCCTCACTTGCATTTTACAGATGTCTCTGATAGAAAATTCTTGAACTAATTTAAACTTTAATAGTATATAGACACTAAATTCCTAATTTTCCATGATAGTAAATAATACATGCCCAGTACATAATAATAAATAAAAAATCAATGTTTAACAACAAATAATAAATATTGTATAAAAAATGTGAAATATTGAATAGTAACTGTTAAATTGGTGAGTATATAAAATAAAATTAGATATGAAATAAACTAAAACACTTAACGAATACCTGAGTAAGCAAAATATTTTTTAGTTTCCATTAATATTTTGTCACGCAGAATTTTAATGGAAAAACTAGAGAATAAAATGATTTGTTCTGAAAAGTAACCGGGATGTAACAATCTATCCACTATTATTTAAACTCTGCATTTCTTAAAACTGAAATTAATGGTTTATCTTAGTTCATATTGTAATTTAACATTTTCCCTCAAAACTAACCCAATCTTTATTTTATAACCCAATACTGTAATTTTTAGCAGTTTTAAAATCTTAAATTTATGGTTATTCCGAGATTATTTTTTATTATCGGCTATTATGTAGCTCTTTAAGCGTTACTTCTTTTTCAAGACTGTCTTATTGGTTAAATACCTGAACTATCATAAAATGTACCTAAGTAAGCAAAGAATCTAAATCTTCTAATCTTTTTCGTTGGCTGGAACGTAGGTTAGTTCATTAAGATTTAATTTTTTCTTTACGAGTATATGAAAACTAGAATGAACAAAAGATAACTTGAAGAAGCGTATTCATTATTTTTAAAGTGAATATTTTTTGAAAGAACAAAATTATTCTACCGTAAATTTTTATAACCAATATCTTTTTTTTTCGATTTTAATGTTCAATTCATTTTTTTGCGTAATCATAGAAAATGTATGGTTTGAATTTATTTGAAAATTTAGAATTAATACTTTCAAAAGTGTCAGTTGAAAAAAATCATAAAATAAAATGAATTTGAATTTTTATTGAATTTAATAAGAATTTTTAACAAATAAAATAATAATTTAATGCACTTTTAAAATTGTCATAAAAATTTAGATGAAAGAAAATTCACCACGAGTTCAAATTAAAAAAATAATTTAGAATAAATTATAGAATTATCATAATTTCGGTATAATTAACGACTAAAATGACCAGAGTAAAAATATTGGCATTTCACTTTGAAGTCGTGATCAGTTATGATTGTATTGCATAACGACTTAATTTTTATGATCACGATTTAATGAATCAAGTTATAATAACGTGATCTTTTCCATATACTTGCAGTTCTCAGACTTTACAGACTTTTTGCTTGATTAATCATTCTGCGCCAGGTAGAGTTGTTGAATAAATAGATATTTTTTAACGCTGTACCTTCTTATTAAAGATCCTAGATCGCGACAGCACATCTAGGAGGTCGACTTATAAAATGATTAGAATATAAATTTTCCAAAAAATCCATGTCTTTCGAAAACTCTGAGAACTTATAAGATTGTAAGTTTGTACTTTTGAATACAAAGTGGAATGTATTAATAGTTATTATACAATAATTATGTAAATTAACAAACCCTATAATTTTAAACATATGCATACTAAGTGATATTGACCGTGGGAAATTATTTTTCTACTTTCATAATTTAATTTTTAACATTGCAAATTCAAATTCATTTTTTTTTAATTTTACAGTAATCATTCATATTATTAATCATATAAGTAAACAAAATTCATATCATGATCAAATTTATCTTCAAGTTTTTCTCAATGTTTATTACTAGCTTTCAATTAAAAAAAAATATTTGTTTCTAGACAAGTTATAAAAATGTATTATATAAAATGAATTTGTTTATTGTTCTACAAAAATTTCTTCACTGCATTATTTGAATTTTTTTTTAAATATTGCCAAAATGTCCATTTAAAAACCGATAAAAAAGTCTATAAAATCATTCATAATTTTTATTAAGATTATTAATTACTTTTGAACTTAAAAAAATATACATATTGAGTCATTTTGCTAGTTTTTTCGAAAATATTAGTAGTTAAAAGCAATCATTTGCTTTGAAAACAAAATTTTTTTTTACTGCAACTCCATTTCCAAAAAAAAAAAAAAGTAGTTACTTACTTGATTATTAAAGTCGCTCATCATTGTTTTGTATTTTGGATTTTATTAAAAAGACTGCTATTTATTTTTATGAACCACAAAATTGAAAAGTTTTATAATTTATACGTATTTTAACACAAATTGTTATTGTCATGGTTACTACATGACAAGGTTTAGATTTGGGGCTATTGCTTCGGATTTTACAAACGAACTGAACCGTTTCAACTGTAATGTTGCATTTAAACTTAGGCTTATGGAGACTATACACTGTATAGTCTCCATACTTACGCTCGTTAACAGGATGTAGTACCGAGCATGCGCACTTAGTATTTCAGATATTTTGTCAGCCACATAAGATATCGCCCCACTACCATAAAAATACTATCTACTTCTTTCTAAACATTTGAAAAGATTTATGTTAACTCTCTTACATTCTCATAATTTTTATAATTTTACACTGATCATGAAATTTTGTAAGATAAAACCCAAAATAAATATTAAAATTTATAACATCAACGTAGTTGACAATTAGGTATCTTTTAAAATTAAAAAAAAAAAAAATAAAATTTTTTTTTTCTTTTATTTTTTCGCGAATAAAACCACATGAAAAATTCCATCTGATGGTATAAAAGTATAGAAAATACCTGAAGTTGTTTCATCGATGCAGGTCGTTACCTTGATTAATTTTTAAGTCACTATTTATTCGTAAATTATCATTTTATGTTTTCTGCAGATAAAAAATTCAATTTGTCGAATGAATTTACTTTAATTTGAATTAAAGTAAATTCATTAATCCATTTACGTTTAATTAAAACTTATTACTTGTTACACTGATCATTCATTGGAGTCAAAAAGTTATTCACTTTTTCAAATTTTATATTTTTCCGAAAGATAAATTTCCTTTTTGTACATTATTATATGAGTCGCTCATCTTGAAGTCTAGAACACGATTTGAGAAAGAAAGCGATTTGAGGTGAAAATCTTCCGGGTATCGAATTTTGGAAGTTTCACATTTGCATTAATTGGGGAAAAACAGAGTCCAATTAGTTGCCTATTTTCTCTGGCCCTGACTCTCTCTCCAAGACTTGGAAATGTCGCTTGAGTCCCCTCTGCTCGGGTCAGAGTGCATTATTGTTTTCTCACTTACTCTTATTATATATGTTGTTACATATCTATGTGCTTGCGTAGACATAAGCGTTTTTAGCAACAGACAAAGACATACATTTTATTATTTACCATTAAATTATTTATTTAAAACACATGAATGGATAGTTAATTATTCGAATTTAGCATTTTCCTATATATTTTTTAGTTTAATTATTTATTTGTCAAAATATTTCATTTATTATCGTTTTATAATTTTTATTTTGTTGTAAAATTACATAATATTATTGTTTCATATTTTTTCAATTTAAATTGTCTAAATATCAAGATCTATTCATTAAATTTTATAATAATCGCAAAGTTCGTTTGTTATTTAATATTCATTTTTTTGATCGTTGAAAATTATTTTAGTGAGAACTACTATGTTGGAATATACGTCATCCTTTAGACCCTAGAGTTCAAAATTAATCCGTAGTATCGAATATTGTTTCGAGGAATGGATGTTTATATGATAAAAGATGTTTACGTGATATAAGATATTTTCTGTATGTTTATAGACTTGTATATAATAATGTTAGTTATAAGTCTTATCATTATTACTGTTATTATTATTAAGCGTGCGACTGAAAGATCGTTAATTTTTTTCGGTTGAGTTTGAGTCAGTTGGTTACAAGAGCGCTCCTTGTAAAGATATTCTTTTCGGGTCATGACTTAATAAAGGGATTATATTTGATTTAATAAATTTCTTTATTTGTTTAATTAATATACCTATAATTTAATATACAAAAATGTTACTAGACACTTTGTCTTAGTCTTTGAATTCTATAATTATTCCAAAATCTTTCTTTTCGCAATAGATCCTCTTTGCTAATGTTCTTTATCATTACTTAAGTATTCTTTATTTTAAGTATGTAAGTTGCTGACATATACCATAACTTCCATTTACCTGTATATTCGGATCTTAATCTCTTTAATAATTTAGGCCTCAAAGAGCCGAATGAGACTCTCAATGAGCACATCCGAGTATTCGTTTACTTGCATTAAAAATAAAATAAAACTATTATCATTTTACTGAGAAAAAGAATTTCTTTAGAAAAAATGGGCATTGGTGTAATGAAAAATTAAATTGCTGAAAATTTTCAAGTTTTATTTCTTAGCTGGCAAAATGAAAATTTTTCGTACAGTAACTTTTTTGTCATAAAAAAAACCTTTTTTGATTGAAAAGAAAAGAAAAAAAAACAATTTAGATGGCAGCTTTTGTATTTTCAAATAGAATTTTTTTTTCCCAAAAGTAAAAAGAATTTTTTCAACAAGAAAGTTACCGTGAAAATAATTTTAATTTCTTCAACTAAGAAGTAAAATTGCCTAAAATTTTCAACAAATTGATTTTTTATTACAACATTGCTCATTTTTGTGAAAAGAAATTTTTTCTTTCAGTGTACCCGGGTCGAAAAATTTAAACTGATTTTGAGTAAAATGATCTGCATTTGAACTTATTGATCTGTATTTGAACTTTTAAAAATATTTTCATCTGTATTTGATCTACTATTCAAATTATTTTCTATCTGTTTTAAGTCTAAACAACTTTGTAGTAAAATAATCGAGCAGCTATAAATATTTTATGCTGTTTCTTATCTAATGAAACTAAAAAATTTGATCGGTTTTTAGTCTCGATAATTTATACTTGGACTTTATGTATTGTTTTCAAATTCAATATGAAATCTTATACTGTTTTTGACCTACTTTTAATACAATTTCAATTCTAAATGTTAAAAGGCCAAAAGTCGACTAAGATGGCGACTTATAATTTTGTTGAGTCTTAAGTATCTTATTAAAAATTATTATAAGTCGCATTTATTTGAAAAAATAAATTAAATTATAATATATTCATGCGCTCTCTTGTTTTATGAATTTATCGTTGATCATAACCTTACATCTGTCATATTTATTTGTCATAGCTTGACATTTCATGGGCTATCAAAGTTTTGTATTTGCGAATATTAGTTGCAGTGATAACTAATAAATTTGTATTTACATACGTAAAATAGTTCTCATCGTTTCATTGGATCTAAATCTAGAGTTTTCTAATCATCGATATTAAACACAATGTGAATACATCAACGAGATTGAAATGTTGACAAGATAACAAGATTAATATTAAATTTGTAATTTCACGCATCATTTAATAAGCGGTATTCACTATTTGGTAGTGCGAAGTATACCGTTTAGTATACATTGCACCACAAAATAGTAAATAGTCACTATTTAAGTTTCAGAGAATGAAAAGTCGTCCCCTGTAGAGGATTTTCGAGGACACTAATAAATCGATAATAAATAAATAAATAAATATATTACTATTATTATGATTATTTTCATTATTTTTATTGTTATCGAATTCGTAAAAGGTCTGTTTTTGATCTACAGACGATCAAAAACCGACTAAAAATTATGAAACGTTTTGGTCTGTTTTTGACCTTGATGCGATCAAAATCAGCTTAATGATTGTGACAAAAAAATCTGATTTTGATCTTGAAACAATAGAAAACAATTTTATTATGACATTAAAAATTGTCTGAAATTAGTCTGAATTGGGAATATTATGGGCTAAAACAGATCAAATTCTTATATAAAATAGATACACATAATAAAATTAAATTGAATGAAAAATATTGAAATTTTCATTTATCATAAAACAAATTAAATTTTTTGACCCGGGTAATATGTAAAGAAAAATGTAGAGGTGGGATATAATTTGCTGATAGAATATGAGTAAAAAAATGTGGAAAAATTTGGAAGTAGATAAGATAGATGAAAATATAATGAAAAACCGTTTGAAAAATGAAATCACATTTAGTCTTGGTGAAAAACAAAAAAATCTAGATCATTTTGAATTGACTGGTAAATAATTAATTGTGAATGTACTTGATCAGGTTCTTTTAATCAGTATTATATTTAATTTCTTAATAACATTTATATGAGTATTAAAACCATTAATTCTAGTAAGATACCTGAGTCGAGAATTTCAAAACTGGAAACGTAACTGTCAATTATTAATTTTTAGTGTCAAAATTGAAACCCTATTTTTCTTTATATTTTCTGATTCAGACTATCAGGATGAATTTAGGTTTAACTTAGTAATGAAATAAATCCGAATCAGCATTATTTTTTTGAATAATTTTTTGGTCAGAGAGTGAAGTTATAGTTATATCTAACACATTTTGTTCCGATTATTCTAAATATCTTAACAATCTGTGTAGAAACCTGAGGCGTTACTTATTTAAACGCATTTGCTTAATTGGTTGGAAAAATTATTTTTGTCTTCAGTTAATCGTTGTCACATTTTACATTTTACGAAATTGAAAAAAAAAAAAGTAATTTGTTAGGATTAGAGACAGTTGAACGTGAATTATTTAAGCATAAAAACTTAGGGAAATGGGGGGGGGGGCAAGGTGGGCCCCTTAAGGAAAAAATGGTCATATCCGTACGTTTTTTTACTCTTTGCATTGCTTTTCAGCCCCTTGTTTGTAATTCAGCATTGATAAGCTGTGTCCATTAAAATGACGAAATCTAGAATGTAGGGCAAAGTGGGCCCCCTCCAAAAATCTTGTCATAAACATTTTTTTCACACATTTTGAAATCTTTGAGTTGTGATTTTTCTCAGGCGAGTAAAAATTTCGCGCATGAGCAGTAAGATGCCTTTTTTGACTAATTTTTTCTTGATCCCGAAAATTTGTTCAAAACATCCTAAAAAAAATTTTCTGATCATTTGAGCTTTCCAATATTACTATGAAGAGCTCGATCAAGATATCAAAAGATTTCCCATCAAATACACGAGTAAAACTCGAGTTGTTTTAAAACAAAAAAAAAAAACCGAGCACTAAATTGCTAGCATCAATATTTTAGGAAAAATTAACGTCTTAAATTTTTGTAGTTTTTAATTTTTATCTACGATTACTTTCAAACAAAACTGTTGTTCTTTCATTATATATCATTACATTTTTAACAAATTACTTTTTTTAAAAAGCACAATATACGGGGTATTTTATTCGTCAAATTGATCACTTTTGAACTCCATCCTTTCTGATTTGGCTGAAAAATTTTTGTCCTTTCCTACACTACCAAAGATTGTTTCTAGGATTTTTTTTTAATTTTCTTACTTAACCCAAGAAAGAATGAATTTGAAAATAATCAGCTTTTTTATTCTCAGCCATCACTTTTTTAAAAATTGATGATCCGGAAACGTATCATACAGAAAATTTTCGTTTTCAAATGAATTTCAAAAAAAAAAAAATACTATAAAATTTTCAAAGATCAGCTTTCAGTGAAACTGTAGACTTAAAAAAAATTTAATAAAATCGTTCCATCAATAATCTGCTATTTTTAAAGGAAGTTCGAGCGTAGCTAATGAGTCAAAATAATGTTAAAATTTTTATTTAATTTTAATCTTCCCAATATTCGTCAAAATTTTCTATTTTAATTTAAAAAAAATTTAAACAATTTAATAATTGATGATCTTTACTTATTTAATAAAGTAAAGTAATAAAAAGACTTTCGTATTTGTTACCTGCCGGATTAAATAAACAGATTTGGCAATAGCGTGTTTGATTATACCTATTACAAAGATGTGCATGAGTGTGTGAGTTAAACATTTCTCTCTCTGTAACTATATTTCTATTCTTTTCTTTTTTTTCAGCTGTTGACGCGACGTTGTCAAATCTTTATTCGAATAAATCGTTGACGATAAACAAATTACAAACATTAAATTTAATGTTAAATATTTCAAGAATTATATCGGTAATGTATTATGATTAAATTGTCTTTATATTTTACAATATTCCAAGTTTCTTGTGTATAGTTTTTTATCCGTTAAAATTGGGAGGTTAATATTGAAAAAGATAATTAAAGTCTCGACAAAAGTATGTCCGCCATAAGAGCCCGTGTATAAGGAGATAAAATATGTGATTTTTAAAATTTAATATAAAAGTAACTAAACGGTGAATCTTTTTAAAATTTTGTGATTAGATAAATGAAATATTTATTTATACGTATACTTAATTTCAAAGCTCAAAGTTGGAATTTATTTTTTACATTAGATTCGCTCGAACCTCCTTAATAGGAAAAAGCGTGTAGCTTCATTGTTAATGAACTGTTCTTTTTATTTCTTTTTCTTACTTTTTAGAATCAATGATAAAATTTTTGACAAAAATCACTTTTAATCATTATCAAAAGTATAAATGATTTATTATTCACCTTTTTTATAAAAAATTTTAAGGAGCCTACTTTGCCCCCCCCCCCCCACTCCTATATACCGTATTATAACAACGATGGGTTGAAGTATCCGGTATTAACATTTGGTTGCTTTACACCACTAGAGCCTGTACACTCAACAGAAGTTTACCTACTTTTACGATTCTCTGTTTTAAATGCATCTATTCATACTTTTAAACATCATAAAACCAATTTTTCTCAAGGACTAAAATCTGGCAACCAGATGTTACTCAAGCAATACTTTTCCCTGAAACATTGAATAAAATATAAAATTAAAAAAATATAACAGAGAGAAATTTTTGTAAAGAATTGTACTACTTAAACATAATTTTCAATTAATTCAACTGTTAATTGAAAAAATAAATGTTAATTCAACAGTAAGTTTTTCACATGATAATTATAAGAGAATTTCATACAATTTTTAATTAAAACGAAAATACTATTCTATTGGAATCTCGACTCAAAAACATAAAATACTCAATAACTTTAAGGTATCCGTTAATAACAACATTATATTTATATCACTGTCATAATAAAATAACATTGAAATTAATAGATTCATAATTTTACCCAACCCAAAAAAATTAATGAATTAAAAGAAAAATGGCGTTTTTTATAGGAGCTGTAACTTTCTCAATAGTTGATATCTCTACACATTTCTTTTTTTTTTAATTTTTTGCTTTTGAATGTATTTTTTTTAGGAAAAAACAAATAAAAAATTTCATTTATTAAAATCTATGACATTTTCTGCTGTTTCAAAAATATTATATTTTTCAATAAATTAAAAAAAAAAAGTTTATTACACAAGACACTACATGCTGAAAATAGATCAGAATTTTTTTTCGAAGCTCAAAGTTCGAAAATGTAAGAAGGAAAAAAAATTGAAATGGTCATGAAATGACTTGCTATTAAATTTTATTTTTGACTAAGTCTATACACAGTAAAAAATTTTTAGTATTTATGTTAAAAACGGTCTGTGTTAGACATGATTATGTTGATTTTTTTATGTTAACTTGACACTTTTATTTGTGTTACATATTTTTTAACATAAAAAATGTGTTAATACATATTTTATAACACTTTTTGTGTGTTACTTAAAAATCAACACAAATTTTGTGTTGTCCAGCAAACGGTAACACAAAGCTTGTGTTATTAGGACGCGTCTTTTCTCGCAGCGGATGGAGTAGGGTGGATTTGGGCTGCTTATTCTAAGGGCTTCTTATCTTACGAAATTAACGAACTCGAATGGAATTTCACTTCTTTTTAAGATTTATTTTAATAAACACCTAAACTTTTACACTTTCACAAATTTTATTTAATCGAAATTATATTAATGAATTTTATTTATTTGAGCTAACGTCCTCCAGTCCCCCGTAGGGTAAAGTGCGCAAATTTAGCTTTTTAGAGATATTTTATTTAAACTTAATGCCCGGATTCTCGCCTAAGTGCAGGGCAAATTAGAACTTTGAGATTCCGGTTCTCTAGATTTTTAATTAATAACTAATACGTGGCCTGCTGGTTGAACCGAATCTGAACTCGTCTTAAGTGCAGTGCAAATTAGGATGAGGGACTTTTACAAGGCACGGGCCCGTCAAGTAAACGCGGAAGTCGAATTAATTGCTCAAAGACAAGGCGTTGAGATTGCAAATTCTGTTTGGTGTTAACCAACTCGGGTATAGACGCGTCAGCGAATTCTTTTTGCGATATTTTATTGTCTAAAGAACAGTATATTAGTTCAAAAAACGATTGCAAAACGATATTACTTGAGTTCTATAACCTTTTGAAAAAGAATTTCGGACAAAGGAAATTTTTGCAAAATATAAATTTTATGAAATTTAAAATATGTCGAAATATAAGAGAAAATTTTGTAAGACTCGAATTTCGTTCTATGATAAAATTGCAGTTTTACACAGAGAATTTTAATTTATTTGATTTAGATAAAATGAATAACGAACGAAAGTTGTTGGAGTTTAAAAAAAAATTTCCCCCCTTTTTTTTTTGTAAATTTTTTTTTTTTTACAACTATTTTTATTTGCAAAATCAGCGAAAAGAAAATATTTCTAAATTTAAATAATTTCTGCTGACCAAGAATGTTGGTGCAAGTCCGTACAAGACAAGCCGCACCTCGAATAAAGAATCGTAAGCGAATTCTTTATTGTAATTTTAGACTACTTGCTGAAAATAATATCTATGATATAGTTAAATATTCAATAACTCCTTTGAATAAAAATAGAAATATGAAGAAAAAGCAAATTTTATAAAATTTCGGGAGTTATTGGTTTATATAAAGTTTAAAGAAAAATTTTAAAATTTTGAGAATAAGACGAAAATGATGAAAAAGGAAAAAAAAATTTTTTTGAAAAGTTTTAAAATTTCAAAATTGAACACAATTAGACTTGAATTTATATAGACAGTGGAATTTAAATAGAAAATAAAAATAGAAAAGAAAATATTCAGAGATTATAAGATTTTCTCAAACAAAAGTTAAATAATTTCGTGTTCGAATCCCACCGCTGACACCAGTGTTCTTTATGTTATGTCCAAGGGCGTTTTTAGAGCGGTAGCGTAAACGGTGGAGGTTTGGACTAACAGTTTAAAGAATACGCAACGGAGGTTTTAATTCCGTTGTTTTAATTATTTATGTGGGACGTTTTCGAGATACGAACTTACCACGCCTTCGTTTGAGACTGTTCACGGATTTATCGAGAGTAGATGTACTTACTGTTACAGGAACTTTATTGATGGTCAGATCCGTGGTTTTAGGGCAGCCGTTAGCGCCTGTTCCTTGATTGGGCCCTTTGGTTGGTTCTCGCAGCGGATGGAGTAGGGTGGATTTGGGCTGCTTATTCTAAGGGCTTCTTATCTTACGAAATTAACGAACTCGAATGGAATTTCACTTCTTTTTAAGATTTATTTTAATAAACACCTAAACTTTTACACTTTCACAAATTTTATTTAATCGAAATTATATTAATGAATTTTATTTATTTGAGCTAACGTCCTCCAGTCCCCCGTAGGTTAAAGTGCGCAAATTTAGCTTTTTAGAGATATTTTATTTAAACTTAATGCCCGGATTCTCGCCTAAGTGCAGGGCAAATTAGAACTTTGAGATTCCGGTTCTCTAGATTTTTAATTAATAACTAATACGTGGCCTGCTGGTTGAATCGAATCTGAACTCGTCTTAAGTGCAGTGCAAATTAGGATGAGGGACTTTAACAAGGCACGGGTCCGTCAATTAAACGCGGAAGTCGAATTAATTGCTCAAAGACGAGGCGTTGGCTGTTGATCGCCTTTTTAAATACTCGCGGTGCTGAGATTGCAGAAGTCCCCGCTAGTCAACCAGCAGTCGCGTAGCTTATATTTTATTGTGGCTTTCGCGCATGGAGAAGTCTTCCATCTGCGCGGGTGATTTAAATTTAAAGAAAAAAATTTTGGGGTGGACATAACAATGTCAACCTTTGAATAATTTATATTTTTTTTTCTTAAAAAAAAAAAAAATTGAAATATAAAATTAAAAAGAAAAATTCAACTTCGAATTTTTATTTAGTAAAATTTCCTCTGAATTTTTTTGTTGATATTAGTTATATTTTTAATAAAAATTTTTTGTAGATGAATGATTATTCACTTGGAAACTTTGATTCTCAATCAAATGATTCTGAGAAAAAAAAGAATATTTTGTTCATTATGGAATTGGAGAGTGATAAAGTATGAACCAAATTACAATTACCCGTAATTCCAGCTGATTTTGATCAAAAAGGTTAATTTTCATCTTCAGAAAGGGTCAAAAATCTTGTTTTTTTTTTTTTTGTTCGTTAATAAAGTTATTTATTATTACAGCTAGAGAAATATTTCCTCAATTACTCAACACGAAGTTCTATTTCACTGACTTGGATGGTGCGAGACTTGATGAGATTCTAATTGACTATGTTCTTTCCAAACTTACAGGGGTCACTTTAAAAATTAAAACTGTTGATAGTCAACCAAAAACCCGTAAGCTTTTTGAAATCGTTTTTTTTTTTTTTTTTTTTTTTTTTTTTAATAATAAATTATAATCTAATGAATAGTAAAAATTTACAAATATAAATCCAGTAGATTCAGTTGAATTTTCTTTTCCACTGATTGAGATTATTGCCTCATCTTCTCAAGAAATTGTTCATCTACCTGACGAAGAAACAGTCGAGCTTCCTTCTAAAAAAACAAATCTACATCCGTGCAAAAGATTCGATATTTTTACGAAAGAGGTAACTAACACAAAGAATTTTTTTTATCTTTTCAATATTTTACGTTTGAAATTGGATAATTTTTGTAGCATTAAAATTTAATATTTTTATGTATATAGAGTAAAGCTATTATATAATAATTTAATACCAAATTTTGTTTTAGAAACTAAAAAAAGTTATCTCTGACAGTCCACATGGTGAGGATTTAATAAATGAGTATGAACAATTCGGTATTTTGACAGATGCGAGTCGTAAAATTATTGTTACGTTGGTTGTGAATCATCTGTTAGAATACAAAGACCAAGTAAAAAGATCCCTTTATGCGGCAGAGAAATGTCAATATGCATCAGCAATTGTTGAATTGTTTCCAAAACTGCGAAATTCGAAAACAGATCTGGGATACGTAAGTATGAATCATTGAATATTTGCTGGTATATTGTTTGAGTCATTCTTAACAGATTTGAATGTATGCAATATTTCGGCTAATTTTTAAACAAAGTTTGATGCTATTGTGGAATATTTTTAGGAGCATTATTTCGATCCCGCTACAAATAAAGGTTTTATTGCAACTGCTCTAGCTAACAAAACACGTAAAAAAAGATCAAACTCAGTATCTGAAATAAAGCAATATCCCAAAAAGTTATGCAAAGAGAAGGTGTCAAACAACAGTGTAGATGTACCGCTAAAAATTGATCCTAATAAGAAAGCTGTTGATATTAAAGCTGCTATTAATTTTATGAAAACAGCTACTCTGAAAGAAAAAGATTTAATTATAGAAAACACTATCAATACATTTGAAGAACGCAGATTTCATCATATAAATGAAAATTTTTTTATAGAATTCCCTCGATTTCTGGATATTCTAGAGTTGGTGAGTCGATATGAAATTTTTTTACAGCAAGTAATATAATAATATTTTATTTAACTTGTAATTTATTTGTCTGTTACAGATTGATATTGAGTTTCAATTAATTTTTCCTGAAATTAATCTAAATAATTTTAAAACCTCTTATACTGAACGAGTAAATTCAATATTAAAAATTTACGAAACAGAAAAGCTCAATCAAGAATTACTCGGTGTGTATTAAGTCAAATAATAGTGAAATTTGTTTCATTTAATTGACAAATTATTATTATATAATATTTTTAAAATCGTTCGAATTTTTAATATACATTCAATAATTTTTAGAATGGGATGAGGATACAAATTCTATAATAGCATTAACACAACTTCTACCACCAACAGCTAGAGGTAAAAAAGGACCGAATAGAGGAAAAGCTAAGAGTGCCATCGAAAAATTGATTGTTTTTAATAACGTACGTATAATAACCATCTGTAAAACTTATCATACTATCAACTGTGAGTTAAAAGTATATAATTATTATCCATATTATTACTTTTAGATTGGAACTCCAATACAATCAGTAAGTAGAGAATTATCACGTCAGCCGAAACTAATTGCAGTTGGATCGAGCAAAAAACACATTAGTCAGTATCATTTAAAAATTGACCAGCACTATATATCAATACCAACATTGAGTTTTATTGAGGCACTTGATTTTCTTTTTAAAGCACACTATGTGTTCAATGTTGAGTTTGAAATAGACTTAAAAAGTTTTTGGGTTTTTTTACAAAACTATTTTTGTGACATTTCAAGTACGTGCACTAATAAGATTCAGGATTTATTTACAAAGCTTGAAGCTGTAGAAAAATTGTAGGTCAAACTTGAAGGACAAACTAAATGATGTTATCACTTGCAATATAAGATTAGATTTTATATATTTTTATATATTGGACTGATGAAAATTTTAGTCACTAGATTTTAAACTTGTGATACGTACATAATTTAGTATTATTTAACTAGCGTAACTTGTTAAGTATTTAAAAAGTATATGACTTGTACCTTTCATTTCAATATTTGTTTCCAATATGTCTTTAAAGTGCTACATTTGCGTGAAATTTTGTCCAACAATAACTTATTTATGTGACCATCTACGTAATTTTCATTTATTACGCGAAGGACAAAAATTAATATTAAATTGTTCCAATTGTTCTGCTAGTTTTACTACTTATAATGGATTTAGAAAACATTTAAAGTGCTGTGTAACACAAAATAATAATTCTCAAGTGCTTGTTATCGATAATCATATTACAAAGACAGCAAATAATAAAGTTGCAAACGATGATAATTTTAAATCAGAAAATAATAACAAGCTTGATGTTGATACCATAAAATCTACTACAAATAATAGTGAAGTCATTCTGGCCAAGAAAGTCAAAATGCAACATAATATTGACGAATATGTTAGAAAATTATATACTCTCGGTTTACCTGATACAACTATAGATACAATTATCAAAACAAATATTGAACTAATTTATCCTTTACTTGATGATATTTTAGCTTGTTCGAATTTTGATGACCAGATTTGTTTAATTAATCAGTTTAAGTTTCCTTTACTGAATCAATCATCAAAATATCTACGCAATAAAAATGTCAAAAATATAATTGTACAACCTTTGAGAAAATGTCACGGTATACGCATAGATAATAAATATGATAAAGAAAAACAACATTACAAACAAGTATCACTTCAAAGTACCTTTACGTACATTCCCCTACTAGAGACATTAAAGTTTTTGTTCCAATTTTCCGCTGTAAGAAACTATTTTACTCATCCTATTAATCCAAATAATACCGATTATATTAATTTTATTGATGGCGAAGTTTTTAAAAATAGCCAGTTTTTCAAAGATAACGAAAATGCAATTCAACTGCAAATTTATTTTGATGAATTCGAGGTTTGCAACCCTCTAGGTAGTAGATCTGGAGTTCATAAAATTGGAGCTTTTTATTTCACTATTTTAAATTTACCATCATATGTTAACTCTAATTTAAACCACATTCATTTATTAGCATTGTGTTCCCTTGTGGAAAAATTTCTCAGAATAAACTCAAAAAAATTTTTATTTAGTATGAATAATAATTCTGAAATTTTTAAATTCTCTTAGAAACTCTGAAAAAGTATTATTGAGTCAAAAAAACTTTTTATTTGACTCAATAAGTCAGAGTATTTGCAAGATTTGGGACTCTGCCAGAAGAGTTAGTAAGAGTTAATTAAGCTTATCGTAGAAAAGTTGTGCGGCTTCGGAAAAAGTTATTCAGAGATTTTATGAGTAATTAAAGCTTTCCATGAAAAATTTGTGCGGCTGCTGGAAGAGTTATTCAGAGATTTTCTTAGTTAATAAGTTTTTCTGGAGAAAATGCGTGCGGCTGCTGGAAGAGTTATTCAGAATTATTCTGAGTTATTAAGATATTAAGTAGATAATCAGTATCATTTTAAAAAGAAATATTCAGAGTTCTTATTTGTTAGTGAATCTTTTAACAGATAAATAATATGGAAATAAAAATTGTTTAGAGTTTTTAGACTTTATCAATACTTCCATCAGAAAATTTTTGTAGTTTCTACAGAAATTATCCTCAATTTTTACCAAAAAATTAAATTCTAAGAAAAAAATTTTTTTGCTGCAATATATATATATATATATATATATATATATATATATATATATATATATATATATATAATCCAAGTTTAAATATAATTGACGGTAAATTATTTAAGTGTTTATGAAATTAATATTTGAATATTTATTACTCCCATCATATTGTAATTTTTCTTAAACAATTACATGTATCACTCAATTACAAACTCAAAGTTGGCATATAATATTTTTTTTTAACTTTAAAAGAACATAAATTGTTTTTAAATAAATATTTTAATAATAATATATCAAATAATTATGTGTCCTATGGACTATTTAAAAAAAATCGATAAATTTTTTTTTTTTTAATTGTATAGAAAATATTGTTGAAAATGGTGAAAAAAAATACTGTGAAAGTTTGAGCTCAATATTAATATTAAGAAGTGTCGCATCGTGAATTTCAATTTCCCATTCAAATAACATGGGAACAGTGTTTTCTTGGATTTTCGAATTCTATAACTCACGTTAGAGATAATATTTTTAAACGATCAAAGCTTATTTTGATAGAAAATTTTACGCTCTACAAAAAAGGTATTACACAGTTTTTCGATTTATTGATTTTTTCAACAGTTATTTAACATAGAAGTTGGATCGGTCTAAAATTTTTACATATTTTATTTCCCGAAGCAACCATCAACCTTATGAAAAAGTTTTATGTGACATTTTTCGTAGAGAATTCAATTTCCTATAAGTTATTTCTTAAGAAGTTTTTGATATTTTTTACATATCGACACTTTTTTAAAAAAATTTTTAGTTTTTTGCAGGTAACTTACGAAATGTAAAAAATGTCACAAACTTCTTAAAAAATATGTTATAGGAAATTGAATTCTCTACAAAAAATGTTACATAAAATTTTTTAATAAAGTTGATGGTTGCTTCGGGAAATAAGAAAATGTAAAAATTTTAGATCGATCCAACTTCGATATTAAATAACTTTTGAATAAATAAATATATCGAAAAACTGTAGAAAACCGTTTTTGTCGAGCGTAAAATTCTCTATAAGAATAAGTTTTGATCATTCAAAAATATTATCTCTAACGTGAGTTACAAAATTCGAAAATCTAAGAGAACGTTGTTCCCATGTTATTCAGATGGGAATTTGAAATTCACGATGCGACACCTTTTAATACTAATATTCAGAGCTGAAACTTTCACAGTATTTTTGTTCACAATTTTTAACAACATTTTCTATATAATTGAAAAATAAAAAATTTGTCGATTTTTTTTAAACAGTCTACTGTCGTATTCTCTAATATTTGGTTCTTTACTTTATAGTGGCAATTTTTTTTTGGCAGAAGTTATTGCTCGGCCTAAATATGTATTAATTTTTTTAAGTTCTATTCGCGTTCTTTCTTCTGAATAATTGCGATCTGTTAAGAAACTTTCAAAATGATATGACAATAACTCGATCTTCCTAGGCGTAAAAACTTGTCTGTTACCGGTATTTTTCTGTTTTCTAACCACTTTTCCAATCAGAACGTTCCGCGGCCACATGGCATCCGCCATACCGGTGATAAATTTCGCTGGAGTATCAGCGTTGCAGGCATCACGATATGCAGCACTTGAAATGTATAAATTATCACCAACAAGAAATTGATCGTTTTGTAAGTAATTAGCATTTCTGTTTTGCAGTCGCTGTTGCCGAATCTGAGCCTCCAGTAATCGATGCTGCTGATTTATTCGCAATTCATTACGGTGACGGGGACCCTCCGGTCTTCTAATTACTTGATGATTTTGTACTATTGGTCTTTGAGCTAACCCTTGCTCTGGTACGACGTCCAGCTGCCGTTCTAACTCTTGTTGCCGTTCTAACTCTTGTTGCCGTCCTAACTCTTGTTGCCGTTCTAACTCTTGTTGCCGTTCTAACTCTTGCTGCTGTTCCAATTCTTCTTGCTGCTGTTCTAACTCTTGCTGTCTGATTATCTACTTAATATCTTAATAACTCAGAATAATTCTGAATAACTCTTCCAGCAGCCGCACGCATTTTCTCCAGAAAAACTTATTAACTAAGAAAATCTCTGAATAACTCTTCCAGCAGCCGCACAAATTTTTCATGGAAAGCTTTAATTACTCATAAAATCTCTGAATAACTTTTTCCGAAGCCGCACAACTTTTCTACGATAAGCTTAATTAACTCTTACTAACTCTTCTGGCAGAGTCCCAAATCTTGCAAATACTCTGACTTATTGAGTCAAATAAAAAGTTTTTTTGACTCAATAATACTTTTTCAGAGTTTCTAAGAGAATTTAAAAATTTCAGAATTATTATTCATACTAAATAAAAATTTTTTTGAGTTTATTCTGAGAAATTTTTCCACAAGGGTTATAACCGCGATGTGGAAAAATTTGGCATTGATCCGGTTTTGAATGTCATTTTGCATGACATCAAAATTTTAGAGACTGAGGGGATATTTATACAATCTTTAAACTCTAGCATAAAAGGAACACTTGTATCTTTATCATTCGATAATTTAGGCGGTGCTTTATTATTGGGAATGAACGAATCTTTTGCCTCTAATTATTATTGTCGAATTTGCACGCTTCACAAAAGTGATGCTCAAAAAACGTATGAAATTAATAAATGTAAACTGAGAACTTCCGAAAGTTTCAAATACTTATCGAGAAGACTTTGTTGTGCCAACCGCGATACACTCAATTTTTTCGGCATTAAACGTGTTAGTCCTTTTTGTGATCTTTCAAATTTTAAAATTTGCGAAAATTATAGCATAGACGTGATGCATGATTTTCTTGAAGGCCTTTGTCAAAGGGATATTAAACTATTTTTGAACTATTGTGTAGAATCTAAATTAACTGACGTAAACGATATTAACAACCGAGTGCAGGCGTTTAATTATGGCTTAGAGAACCGTACAAACAAACCAAGTGCCATATTTTTGAATAAAGCTTCGAATAGTATTGGTCAACACGCTGCTCAAACGTTTTGCTTAATCACTTTTTTACCCTTAATTTTGGCTGATTTAGTTTTGAAAATTGAAAAAAAAAATTATAACAAGTGGAAGCTTATTTTACTACTGTTAAAAATATTAAAGATTGTTCTTGCGCCTAAAATTAATCAAACAATGTTGAATACATTACCTTATCTTATCGAAGAGCATCATAAACTTTTACTAATAGAGTACTCAGTTAATCTTACGCCAAAAGATCATATTGCACTACACTATTTCCTGGTAATATTGAAAATGGGCCCCCCGAAAATACAATGGACAATGAGGTATGAAAGTAAAAACGGTTTTTTCACAAGTTTAGCCGACAAACTGAAAAACTTTAAAGACATTGCTTACTTTGGCAGAAAGGCATCAAAAACATACATTGTCATACTGGAATGATCAGTTGACATCCTTTGAAAAAAAACCTACTCTTTTAAATGCTAAGAAACAAGAGATTGAAAATTTCCAGTTTAAAACTATTATTAAAAATCTTTTTTATGGTATTGATATTACAAATAAGTTTTTTACTGTTGGAAATAGTATCGAGTTCAGAGGAACTAAATTAATAATTAATAAATTTATTTGCACGTCTTTCGCAGATGATTTACCAGTTTTTAGTAAAACTTTAGCGTTCTTTAATAACGACTCCGAATATTTTATAATATGTGAATCTTGGAAAACTAAAAATATTCTACCGTCTTGTTTTGGTTACTCTATTGAACCATCATGTGAAACGTTTATTGTCAATGTGATGGATTTATCGTATACTAAAAGCTGGGAACTATATCAATATGCAAATACTTTAGTTATAATTACAAACTATTTTTATAATTAAACAATATGTGATAATAATAATTAAGTTCTTATACTAACTCTACCAATAAATCTAATTTTGCAGTAAATATTGTGAATTTCTGTATTTTAAATTATTCACCTAATCTTCGTTTTCAATTAAAACCGACATTAATTTCAATTGTTATCAAAAAAACTTTCATTTTTTATGATATTGGACTGTTTATAGAAATTAGCGTTGATTAATTAACATTCATAAGTTAACATTTATTTTGTGTTACTGTTAACACTTAAATTGTGTTAGATTATTTGTTTTTCTCTAGAGTAAAATTCTGACACAAAATTTCTGTTAAAGATTTAACATATTTTTTTTGTGTTGAAATTCAACACAAATATTGTGTGGACCGTTTTTAACATAAAAATTGTGTTAATTTTACACAAAATTTTTTACTGTGTGGTCATAGCGGTCCACTTATGCTGGTTATTTTTTTTTTGTGGTTGCTAACCATTAAATTTGTTTATTTTCCGTCCATTTTGAATAAATCAGTCAAAATTTTGCAGAAAATCGAAAAAAAAAATGTATTTCAGTTTCCCGCTAAGAAAATTAGAAATTTTCAAAAGTCGAGAAGTTATTGGTTTTACCCCGTTTTTCGGAAAATCGAGTTTTCATCAGATCGACGTTTGAAGGTCACAGGAAGCTTCCCTGACTATCTCCGCGAGGTTTTCACTATTTGTGTGTGTGTGTGTGTGTGTGTGTGTGTGTGTGTGTGTGTGTGTGTGTGTGTGTGTGTGTGTGTGTGTGTGTGTGTGTGTGTGTGTGTGTGTGTGTGTGTGTGTGTGTGTGTGTGTGTGTGTGTGTGTGTGTGTGTGTGTGTGTGTGTGTGTGTGTGTGTGTGTGTGTGTGTGTGTGTGTGTGTGTGTGTGTGTGTGTGTGTGTGTGTGTGTGTGTGTGTGTGTGTGTGTGTATGTGTGTGTGTGTGTGTGTGTGTGTGTGTGTGTGTGTGTGAAAGTATGTGAACCACTTATAAATTTTGAATGGTTTGACCGATTTTATTGCGATTGGTGCCATTCAAAAGGGCTTGCGCGAACTTCAATTTTGAAAACTACTTGGACTGATTCGGATCGATAGATGTTGAGAAATCTTAAAAAAACTAAAAAAAAAATGTTCTTTAAAGTGATTTTTTAGGAATAACTTTTAAACGGCTTTATGGATCAACTTTAAAAACTAATCAGCTTTTAACCTTGAAAACCCACGTCAATCGCTGCCAATCAGGTCAAAATCGGTTGATTTGTTCGAGAGCTATGGTGAACAAAAGAAAACGAAAACAATGTTTTTTTGGAATTACTCCGAAATTTCTAGTTCGATGAATTGAAACTCAGAGATTCTTTATGAAGCTTAAAAATTGCATCGAATGCTGCCAACCACGTGAAAATCGGATCATTCATTCAAAAGTTATTGCGGTTTGAAAGTTCAAAAAATAGTGTTTTATCAAAATTCTATCAGACTTTTGAGCTTGAAGAGCTCAAAAGCATACAAAAGCTATTTCTTTGAGTTTGCAGAGCTCAAAACAACACACAAATTGTATTTTTGAGCTCGAAGAACTCAAAAACGTTATAAGTGCAATTTCAAGCGTCGGTATGGAATTGGCGGGAAGTTGCAGGGATGGCATTCAGGGTCAACCATTTTCCTAATTTTTTGTGGGGCATGACGACCCACTCCCAAAAAAAAAAAAGCATCTATAAATTTTTTTGCTGAAGCCATTACTATTAAAATCTGAAAATTTTCTTTCCAGAAGAATTCGTGAAAGGAAAACCACGATTTTTATCTGTCTTAAGTATCACCAAAAACTCAAAGAAAAAAAAAGATTAAAATGAAGAAAAAAAAAAAAAAAGGACCTCAGTTAAATAAAAAAATAAAATAAAATCAAAAAATTTGAAAAAAAAAAAAAATGCTTAAAATACAAAAATGATGATTGCTATTGTCTTGATTGCAATAGATTTTACTCAGAATTCACAGAGCCATGGACTCAGTGTAAAAATTGCAATAAAAATGGTCTCATGATTTTCGCGTAGGTATTGACGAAGACTATTTCGACGAATATGTCTATGATCATTGCGAATAATCGTACATAGACGTTCTAAGTTCTAAGTAGCAAATTGTCTAACTTTATTTTAGAGAATCTTCCACTTGTACGAAAATACAATTAGTTCGAAATTGATTATCACTTTAATGAACCATTTAATATTTAATAGTGATATAATATTTTGGTTAGAATCATTTAAATGATTTATAAGTGGACTGTAACTATTTAACTAAATCGAAATTTAAAAAAAATCACCCTCTAAAAAATAAGGCGTTGTTACGGCTAGTGAAACTACCTTTTATTATTAATAAATAATAAATTCGAGCTATTTAAAAATACACTAAAACAAAGAATTACATTCATGATAAATAATATTTTAAACGCTATGGTAAACCAACCGTCAAGTTACATACTTCCGTCCTCTTGCTTCTACTTAATGTTAAAAAAACGAGGTCAAGTTGCCTAATTCTAATGGGCGGGATTAAAGAAGTCTACTACCAATCTCATTAATAGTCCATTGAAAAGTTACATTTGGGGTTGCATTTTTTAGAGGACGTAATTTTATTTTTTTAATGTATAGGGGGGGGTCAGTGTAAAGTTAAAACCAAGTTTGTGAGGTTGCCACCCTTGTCTCACGGCCGCCATCTTGAAAATAGGGGTTGTAATGGTTTTTACGATATATTTCTTAAACGATTTATTTGATAAAAAAAATTTGTTTACATTTTTTGTTGCAAATTAAATTTTCTACAACTTTGGTCTAGTAACTTTTTGTCGTAGAACTATAAATAAAAAAGTAATAAGCGAAAATATTCAGAAATTCGAGAAAAAAATTTCTATTTTTTGAAATAACTTTTTTTTATCATTTTTCGAAAAAATTATCTTTAATCATTTTTGTAGATCGTTTCTTAAGGAACAACTTTTATAAGCAACATTTTTTCATTTAGGCAATAGCTGAGGTTTTACAGCGCTCCGAAGTGAGTAAAATTTTCAGTACTTTTAACTATACCTATATTATACAATGTTTTTCAATGATTCGTACCGGTCAAGAATTTTCCGGAAAATGGAAACATTAAAATTTGGGCAACTCTAAGTAAAGAAATCACTAAATAAAAAATTTGGATAAATAATATATTGGAAATAATAAAAAAAATTATTCGTAAAAAAAAAAAAAGATGATTTAAAATTTCGATAATAAAAGAGGTAGCAATATAAAAATTCAGTTACCAAAAAAAATGAAATTATTTCAAAAAAGATAAGCATAAAATTAGGAAATTTAAAAACAAGATATCCGTGAAATTAGACAAACCATAAAACAAACACGTAAATTAAATGACAGAGATTTAAAAAAATAGAAAATAATAAATTTAAACAAGTCAATAAAAAGACAATTGAAAAATTTATAAATTTAGAAAAATGCAGTTCTAATTATTTGTAAACTTAATAAAATGGACATCTCTAAACATAGACAAGTAAATTTAGATATCTTTACTTTTGGACATCTCTAAATATTTACAAATATAAATTCTTACAATTTATAACAATGATGATTAAAAACGTAGTAATCATACGAAATAAGCGCTAAGAAATTTAAAATACAACAGATAACTAAAAATTAATTAATTTTCTTGTGACTGTTGCTCGCCGAAGCTTACCGTTATTTTTGATTGATTGGCTTTTAATTATAAAAACACACTAAGTCGCAGGAGCTGTTGGTAGTTCCGGGTCTTCGAAAATATTTTTTACCAAGATTAAATCAAAATTTCTGTGGGTTTTTAAAATTAAAGGACAATCGATTAAAAATAACTGCATAACTTTATGGAGCAGCGGTTACAGGATCTGTTGGCAGTTCTGGGTACTTGAAAATATTTTTTATCGAAATTAAAAGCAAAACCTTGGTGTGTTTTTAAAATTAAAAGACAATCGATCAAAAATAACCGTACAACTTCCTGGAGCAGCGGTCATAGGAAAATTAATTAAATTTTAGTTATCTTTTGTATTTTAAATTTCTTAGCGCTTATTTTGTATGATTACTACATTTTTAATCGTCTTTGTTCTAAGTTGTAAGAATTTATATTTGTAAATATTAAGAGATGTCCAAAATCAATGATATCTAATTTTACTGGTCTATGTTTAGAGATGTCTTTAGTGAATTCTTAACTTAAAGTTTCCCAAATTTTAATGTTTCTATTTTCCGTGAGTTTCTTGATCTGTACAAATCATTGAAAAGCATTGTACATGTGTACCAATAATGTGTCATCAGTTATTGTTTTTTAGTAGATTTCATAGAAATCTAACTATTGCATTGGTAAGACGGAACTTTTGAAAAATTTTGCTATATTCCAACTTAACTCGATGAGCTGAGTCAGAAAATACATATGGTTCAAAAGTTTATATATGTATGTGTATATATATATATATATATATATATATATATATATATATATATATATATATATATATATATATATTGTGACGTGGGGCCTTGTCAGGCCCGCCGTCATGGGCACAGTCTGCTCGATTATTGATATTTTTTTTTGGGTTGCTCCTCGCTACTTTCAGATATAGCTTATTCGCCGCGATCCAGTCGCCCTCTAGAGGCTACCAGGCGAGTACGGCGAATCCCGCAGCTCGAAGCGCGACGCCATAATAACACCGGCACACAAAAAAAAAAAAGTTGTCTGTACTTGGGACGCGCCACATATATTCCCATGTAATTTGACCCGCTGAACCCGAATTTGAGGTCCGTTTGGCCCCTACACCCTAGGATTTTGAGAAAACTGTAAAAACCGAAAAAAACGGGAAAATTGGGGGTTTTGGTGATTGAAAATTTTTTTAGATTCTAACTATGCATGATTTTCATGTATTTCGATCTGCTTTATACTTATCTGAAGTGTACTCAGACCAGCAGCCATTAAAAGTCTAAGTAAATCCCGAAAAACCCATGAAAATTGCGAAAAAAACAAAAAATTCCCAATATTGTGATAAAAAAATGTATTGAGCTAAATATATGATGATTTTCATGTAGGTTTATCGACGACATATAAATCTCCAACTTTTATAACTCAGACGTCTCGAAAACATCAAACAAATGTGCAAAAACCCCGAAAATTGGAAAAAAATCAAATGTAATATAATAAAAATCGAGTTATTATTCAAAATAAATAAAAAAATCATATCATTCGATCTGTGGTGCATAAAAAAAAGTATTTCGTCCTAAGACTTAAAAAAATTAATTTTTTCGGAAAATATCATCAAAACCCTTTGGATTTGAATTTTAATTCGTTCTCCGCTTATATCTCACCCTTTTATCTTCAAACGTCCTGCATAAAGGGTTTCTCTTTCGTTTCCTCTCTTCTTCGGGTAAATCTCTCTTCAGAGTCCAACAATGATCTGCCATCATATTTACATCCCACGTTCCTTGATATCGTTTTTCCATCACACTAATGTCTTGATGGAATCTCTCACCTTGCTCTTCACTAAAATCACCAAGATTTTCAGGAAAGTGTGAAAGATGAGAATGTAAATAGTGCAATTTTGTATTCATTAAGCAACCTAAAGTATTATAGTTGTATAACAACTCGTCAACTAAAGTTGCGTAGTTATCACTTTTCGTATTCCCTAAAAATTGCTGTGATACTTCCTTAAAACTTCCCCAAGCTGCTCTCTCAATCTCGTTCATCTCATATTCAAGATTAGCATCCTGGAATAGAGTCCGAATTTGGGGTCCATCAAAAATTCCTTCTTTTAATTTAGCGTCACTTATAGCTGGAAATTTTTCGCCCAAGTACTTAAAACAGTTTCCATCTTTATCCAGAGCTTTGACAAATTGCTTCATAAGGCCAAGCTTGATATGAAGTGGGGGCAGCAAGTACTTGGAAGGATCAATTAGAGATTGTCGCGTAACATTGTGAGAACCAGGATTCAAATTTGTTCTTGTTGGCCATTCTTTTTGAATGTAATGATTCTTTCGGTCTCGGCTATCCCACAAACATAAGAAGCAGGGGTACTTTGTGAACCCTGATTGTTGGCCTAGCAATATTGTTGCAATTTTCAGATCACCACAAACCTTCCATTGATGTTCTGAATAGTTTATTTTATCTAATACAACCTGTAAATTGTCATAAGTCTCCTTTAGTTTAGTCGAATGAGCTACTGGAATCGGTGCCAATAAGTTTCCATTATGAAGAAGCACAGCTTTAAGACTTCGCCTAGAGGAGTCAATAAAAAGCCTCCATTCTTCGTCTTTGTAAGTGTTTGGCTTCAACTCATCGATCAGTCCTTTTACATCTGAACAGTACACAAATTAATTTTCGCTGTCTTTTGTAAAATACTTCCGGAACTCTTTTTCCCTATCACGATAAAAATAAGCTGTTGTATTTTTAGCTAATAAATTTTTTTTCCTTAAAGCTGAGGCTAAATGTTCAGCTTTTACCTTAGATAGTCCTAAGTCTCGTACAAGGTCATTCAATTCAAGTTGATCGAAGACTTCAGGGTCTTTACTTCTAGGAACACCACTCGGGATGTATTCTTCATCCTCAGAATGGATCTCTTCGGGTTCAGGATCGATTTCTTCAAAGTTATCTTCAACTTCCATCTCTTCATGTTCATTCACTGGTTCAGGAGCTGCAGGTTCTTCGACATTCAAAACTTTTTCTGCTGGCACAACTGATGTTACGTTGGCATATTGAATTTTATGTTTGGTTGTCGAAGAAAAACCTGAAACTTCCGTCGTGCAAAAATAGCAGTTTTTTTGACTCGTTGGTGCAGACCAAATCACAGGTTTTGAAAATTTCAAGCACTGTTTACTTTTCGTCTGCTCCCAACGAGTAAGCATCGTGTGACACCGATTGCCAAGTGAATGTGGTACCCAAGTTGCTTCCCAGTTCGTAATCTGGATACCGAAGCAGGTTTCGTAGACATTTTTCAATTTGTTTGAAAAAGATCTACGACTTTTCGTTACTTCAAATTCTCCACATATGTAACAGAAGCAATTGGAGTTTTTGTTACATATGTGAGAGACACTTCTTGTCATATTAAACGCTTCAGAAGCCAAGTCACCCACTAATGAAGAGCTGCAGTCACTTGACGACGCCTGCGAGCCTGCTTTCTCACTCTGACCAGACGCCGATACTGGGATTCCGGGTCCCTGCATCGTAAAACACTTATTACTTGTGCCTGCCATGACGGCATTCAAGCCGTTAACCCAGGGACTATGCCAGACGGTCCTGTTGCCCGCCGTCACCACGTGGAGGTGCCCTGGTTACAGGCACAAGCATTTAAGCAAGAAATCGATTCTGAGCCCAAAAAGTTCCTAGAAGTGAAAACCCTGAAACATCAGCTTAAAGAAAAAAATTTATTAACTAAAAATACAACAGCTTATTTTTATCGTGATAGGGAAAAAAATCTGATAACATTTTTAAAACGGCGAAAATTCATTAGTGGACTGTTCAGATGTAAGAAGTTTGATTGATGAGTTAAAGCCGAACACTTTCAGGACGAGGAGTGAAAGTTTTTCATTGCTTTGTCTAAGCGAAGTCTCAAAGCACCGACTCCAGTAGCTCATTTGACCAAAAATCATTGAAAAGTTTGTGGTGATCTGAAAATTGCTACACTAGTTAAGCCAACAATCTGGTTCACAATATATCCCTTCTTGTATGTTTGTAGGATAGTCACGATCGGAAAATTCCCTACAGTAGAAAAGAACGGCCAACAAGAAAGAATTTGAATCATGGTTCTCACAACGTTATGCGAGAATCTCTCATTAATCCTTACAAGTACTTGCTGCCACCACTTTATATCAAGCTTGACCTTATGAAGCATTTTGTCAAAGCTCTCGATAAAAATGGCAACTGTGTTAAGTACTTGGACGAAAAATTTCCAGCTATAAGTGACAATAAATTGAAAGAAGGAATTTTTATGTACCCCAAATTCGGACTCAATTCCAGGATGCTAATCTTGAGTATGAGATGCACAAGATTGAGAGAGCAGCTTGGGGAAGTTTTAAGGAAGTATCTCGAAATTTTTAGGGAATGTGAATACAAAATTGCACTATTTACAATCTCATCTTTCACACTTTCTGAAAATCTTGGTAATTTCAGTGAAGAAAGAGAAGAAACATTCCATCAAAACATGAGTGGATGTCAATATGATGGTAGATCATTGTTGGACTCTGAAGAGAGATTTACCCGAAGAAGAGAGGAAACGAAAGAGAAACCCTTTATGCAGGACGTTTGAAGATAAAAGGGTGAGATATAAGCGGAGAACGAATTAAAATTCAAATCCAAAGGGTTTTGATGATATTTTCCGAAAAATTAATTTTTTTAAGTCTTAGGACGAAATACTTTTTTTTATGCACCACAGATCGAATGATATGATTTTTTTTATTTATTTTGAATAATAACTCGATTTTTATTATATTACATTTGATTTTTTTCCAATTTTCGGGGTTTTTTGCACATTTGTTTGATGTTTTCGAGACGTCTGAGTTATAAAAGTTGGAGATTTATATGTCGTCGATAAACCTACATGAAAATCATCATATATTTAGCTCAATACATTTTTTTTTATCACAATATTGGGAATTTTTGTTTTTTTCGCAATTTTCATGGGTTTTTCGGGATTTACTTAGACTTTTAATGGCTGCTGGTCTGAGTACACTTCAGATAAGTATAAAGCAGATCGAAATACATGAAAATCATGCATAGTTAGAATCTAAAAAAATTTTTCAATCACCAAAACCCCCAATTTTCCCGTTTTTTTTCGGTTTTTTACAGTTTTCTCAAAATCCTAGGGTGTAGGGGCCAAACGGACCTCAAATTCGGGTTCAGCGGGTCAAATTACATGGGAATATATGTGGCGCGTCCCAAGTACAGACAACTTTTTTTTTTTTGTGTGCCGGTGTAATTTGAGATTGAGATTATTTTGTTCGAATAAGTTAGAAATAAGTTAGTATTAAGTGATTGGTAAGTGCCCCGATAAAAGCCACTTATTAACGACGATTCAACTGCTAAACAACGCCGGATTCCACGCCGACAGGACTCAGGGAAAGCCAAACATCAACCCCACATCAAACCGTTGCTGCAAATGAGAATTGAGAGACTTTGAACACGGTACCGTTACGAATTGTCATCAGTTATGCATCACTCGAACTTTTGGATAAGCTTCTGGGAGAACCACCAGTCGGCGCGTCGATTTAATGTTCCACCGTCAATTTGAGCAGTTCAAAACGGTAGTAACGCCATCTACCGGCCTGCAGGTCAACTCCGTAGCCAACCAAAGTCGACGGATAAGAAGAAGGGAAGACGAGAAAAACTCCTTCTTCGACGTAACCGCCTGGTAGTGATCACCTCGTGCCTTTTCGTTTTTGGTTATTTTTCTAATTTTGATTATTTTGTGTTTTTTTAATTATTGCGAACTCTGCAAGTTCAATAAAAGACGTTATATCAGATAAATTCACCGAAGTCACTCGAGCTAATTGGAGCCAACGCCGTGTCCAGTGCAGGGTTTGGTGGGGATTTTGGCCAGGATCAACCCGGGAAGAGCTGCATCGCCGTCATCCCCTCAAGCCGACATCGGCCAGCAACGTAAGTGGCTTTTGTCATTAGGGATAACTCGTGGAAACGATACCTTAATTCTCATTGAGTTTATTGTTTTGGTTGTTTGGTATTAATTTAATCTTTCGGCGTTGGAAGCCATTGTTGAGGTGTTCGAATTCCACGAGATATCTCCGGGGTACCTTCCTTATCAAATTCCTACCAGTAAAAATTTGTAATTGTTGAAGTGCTTGTGAACTACGTCATTATAGACCTCGAGCGAGGCGCCGCCTGCCTTCGAGCTTCGGTAGTCCGTCGGGATCACTGTAGCACAGTTACCGACTGCAACGCGGCTAGGTAACGCAGAGCTCCGGTAATTGAGCATCGATTCGCGATCTGATCGATCAATTATCCGCCGCTCAATAAGCATCAATTTAATGACTACGAATACCCGCTGAATGATATGCCGATGTTTGTCTTTAGTTACGTACGAATACGCATCGATTTGACGATTATTTAAAATTTAACTTGGTTATTGCTGCCGATTATTTTGAATTATTATTTTGATTGTAATTTTAAGTAAGAGTTGGCGATTTAACGCGATCATTGACTGAAATTATTTGAATTATGACTGATCATAAATTTAGCATATTAAGTAAATACTGAACTTGATTATTAATTGGGTATTAATTAAATAGTTAACTAATAATTATGCGAAATTTATGTGAATTATTAACTTTGGGATTAATTGAATTTATTTAAATTTAATTTAATAATAGTTAATTAATAATTACTCGAGAATTTTGTGACTTATTAACTTAGTGATTAATTGAAGTCTAATTGGAAAAGTAGTTAAAGTATTTACTTGATGATTATTTTTTTTCTCTCTTCTGTGATTATTTAAACAAATCACATGATTGTATTTAACTATTGTTTGAAGTGGCTTGCTTAAGAGATTTTTGAGATTATTGAGACAAACCGCGATTATTATTTGGATATTGTCTTGAAAAATTTGGTATTATTAATTTTGATTATTGAAACAAATAGCGTGATTATTATTTGAATATTGGTTACAAAAAATTTGATTATTTTCTTTTGATGTTATTTAAGTAATTACTGTGATTGCGAGTATAGTATTGTTTGAAACCTACTTGACTATTATATTGGTAGTTTTTTTTTTTTAATTAATGAGATTACTAGTATACCATTGTTTTGATAACTGCCGGAATATTCTTTGACATTGTCGGAATTGCGAACTGGATTATTAACTGAGTATTAATGAATACTTAATCGGATTATAGTCGAAAAATTATTTGAATCAATTATCTCGCCGACCGATCATATTTGCTGTCTTGAATAAATTGTTATTTTTATTGGAATCTCTTGTTACTTATTTCCTTAGGAACCCGCCACCCTGAGTATAGTAAAATAGTGTTACGTTGTTCCCGAATTAGTGGGATAGGATTGGAACATCCTCGAACTGTTCCTGGCGCCCAATAACCGATCACGACGAACCGATACGCCAATTATTTTGGACCCGTTGGCTCAGCGACGAGGACTGGGCCAACTGGCCATCATAATATATATATGTCGGATTAGCGTTGGGTTGAGATGAACTCTCGCTGCCATTATTATTGTTGGACATTTTATTGTGAATTTAATGGTACAACGTCACAGGTAATACAATTTAACAGTATGTAACTATAGTCACTTATATCAACAATCACTTATTAATAACGTACAATAACAAAGAATCACTACACTATGATTATTACTATTATTACTAGATACAAACAATTGTAGTTTGACAAACGGGGTTAATATAAACAATATCAAAGTAATTACAATATTATTAACGTTGACGTTAGGAATGATCAGAGACTTAAGTCGGAAAACGAATCCACGATCGGAAGAGCAGCAGCCCGTTCTCGTGTACTGTTCAGGAAGAACTGCCTATTACCAGAAACTGTTTTCTATCTGTAGCTCCTTCAAGTAATTACTTTTAAAATAAAAAAATACACAAGCTACGTACTGCAAATTCTAAAAATGTCTCGTCTTTTTGGTATTGCTGTCCCTTCGATCGTGGCTACGTTAGACCCGCACATGTGGTCTTTCCAACCCAAGTTGACCGTCATAAAAGGCTCCGAGAGAGTCTTACTAAACTTTCCTTAAGGGATTAAATCATAAAAATTAAAATGCTAAAGTTTATTTCTAGTTATAAACTAAAATGCTTGGGATTTTCCAACGTTCCCTTGTAAAAACCCGGCTATTGTCATCTCCGACACGGCCATCCTGACGATCACACGTCCTCGGGTGCATCTAAAATTTAGTTTTGTTCAGGGTTAGAGTCGAACTAACGACTTTTAGACAACGAATAACTTAAAATAATCTACTAGTTCAGGGATCTAATCGAACAACAGAGGATAGAAGGTTGTGTATAACAAAATATCAAATTTTATGATCGCTAGTGCCAGTTGTGTTTCACGAGATATGGATTCTGGTGAATTTCATTTTCTGTAATTGCCAACAAAAAAACACATCTAAATTGCTTTAGACTCCACTGTCAGACTGGACAAGTGGTATAGAAACACATCTAAATTTCTTTAGACTCCACTGTCACACTGGACAAGTGGTATAGAAACACATCTAAATTTCTTTAGACTCCACTGTCACACTGGACAAGTGGTATAGAAACACATCTAAATTTCTTTAGACTCCACTGTCACACTGGACAAGTGGTATAGAAACACATCTAAATTTCTTTAGACTCCACTGTCACACTGGACAAGTGGTATAGGTTTATTTGATCTAAATTACTGTCAATGCTCTTCAGTGCTTTCTACACTTAACGAGTTATTTTCGTCCTCAAGATCACTATGATCCAACTCACTAGGAACACAACTTTGCGGCATCTTTCTTAACTTATCATGACTATATTTATACGTTCTTTTGCCTCTAACTGAATTTAAAATGTATCTATCTCCTTCTAGAACCTCTGCTATTACAAATGGACCCCTAAATTTCGGATCTAATTTAGTTTGATTTCTCTCTTCATTTTTTAACAGTACAAAATCGCCAATATTAAATCTAATTACTTTAGCTTTAGTCTTATCAAATCTATTCTTATTATAAATAGCATTACTTTCGATGTTACTTATAGCTTGCTGTCTTACATTGGAGATATCTATTTCTCTTACTTCAGAGTTTTCATGCGCTAAAAATCCGTAAGGTCTTGCCACCTTACCAATGAGCAATTCTAGAGGACTAGATTTGGTAACGCGATTGGTAGTGCAATTCAAAGCCAACTGTATTTCGCCTACTGCGTCTTGCCATGAACGTCCAGTCGTTTCTACTGCGGTGAGCATATTCTTTAGAGTACCCATAACGCGTTCTACCTGACCATTTGCCCTACTAGATCCCGTAGCTATTAGGTGTAATTTAATATCTTGACTTTTACAAAAATTTTGGAAATCCTTACCAGTAAAGCATCTACCTTGATCAGCAATTACACGGCAAGGACTACCAAAAATAAAGATAGCTGATTTAAGTGCTTTTATTGTATTAAGGGAATCTATATTGCGAGTATGATACAGGTATACGTATTTTGTAAAGGCGTCAATGAGTACAATAATGTATTCTTTGGAGTCGTTCTTACCACTTAGTTTACCCGTAATATCCATATGGATAGTGTGCCAGGGTATACCGGTTTTGGGTATCGGGTGTAGCTCGGCCTGTATCTTGCCTGAATTAGATTTAGAGACTTGACAAGTATGACAGTTTTCTACAAATTTCCGCACGTACTTTGCCATCCCTTCGAACCAATAGTATTCGTATAGCTTTTCAAGGGTCTTATCCCAACCTAAGTGCATGATCGATTGATGTATATGATTAATAACGGACCATCGAAAACCTCGCGGGACAATGGGTAGACAAAGAGTCTTCCCATTCCTTTGAATTTTTCGATAAAGGGTGCCGGATCTTAATTCGTACGTCTTTAGGATATCCTCCGTATTTTCATTGTTGTGCAATTTAGAAACGATTTCCGAGATTTGAGGATCGCGACGTTGCTCTGCTAGTAACCAGTCTTCCGATATCTCTGTAAAATTAATGAGCTTCTCTTCGATCCTTTCAAAGGGTTTACAAGAGATGTTAATTGGGTTACGGGAAAAGAAATCAACGTGTGACATTCGTTTTCCCTCCCTGTAAACAATTTCAAAAGTATAGGATTGCAGAAAAGCCCACCATCTATGAACCCGGTCATTTAAATTGATTTTATTTTGGGATGCTTTTAAAGAATTACAGTCAGTAACAACTGTAAATTCTCGACCGTGTAGATAATGCCGAAAATGCCTGATCGAGTTTACTACAGCCAAGGTTTCTAGCTCGTACGAATGATACCTGGATTCGGCTGAGCTAGTCCTTTTACTATAGTATTCTACGACTCTATTGTTACCTTCTACTTTTAGCATCAGCATAGCCCCGTAACCATCGGAACTAGCGTCGGTGTGAAGTTCAATGGGATAATTAGGGTCAAAGATGATCAAGACTGGTTCGTGTGTCAAGATGGTAATTACTTTTTGCCGGAGTGTTTCATGTTTGTCTTGCCAATCTATGTTTTTGTTGCCCGACGTAAGAGAATACAAAGGTTTCATAATCTGTGAAAACTTTGGGATGAATTTACGGAAGTAAGAAGCTAAACCGATAAATTGTCTCAGTTGTGTGACAGTAGTTGGAGCAGGTAAAGAATTCAAAGCTTGTATCTTACGCGGGTTGGGTCGTATCTCACCGTTAGTAATTTCATAACCCAGGTAAGAAATCGATGTTTTGAGGAAGGAACATTTAGCAAAATTAAATGAAAATCCTGCTTTAACGAGGATATTTAGAAGGGTTTCTAATCGCTCCAACGCTGATTCTATTGAACTGGCGATAATTAACACGTCATCTAAATAGACTACAACCCAGGAATAAGCTAAATCACCCAAAGCTTTAAGAATTTCTCTCTGGAAGACAGACGGCGCATTCTTCAATCCAAATGGCATTCTCAGGTACTCGTATTGACCATCGGGAGTAACAAAAGCTGTGAATTCAGTAGAGTTTGGGTGGATACCGATTTGGTGAAAGCCGCTAGCCATATCTAAGCTTATAAAATACTTAGCGTCACGTAACCTTGAGATTTGGTCTGAAATTAAAGGCAATGGAAATCTGTCTGCAACAGTGTTTCTATTTAACTCTCGGTAATCCACACAAAGTCTATCTGAACCATCTTTCTTTTTGACGAGTAATATAGGGCTAGAAAACGGTGAGTTGCTGGGTTTTATAATATTCGCTTTAAGCAATTCGTCAATTCTTTCACGAACAATCTCCCGTTCTTCAACACTGAGTCGATACGGTCTTCTTTGAACGGTAACATTAGGATCTATAAGACGTATTTCTAACTGACCTGTAGTAACTTCGTTTCGGGGAAAACCCGTGATAAAAGAATCTTTAACATTTTCTAAAACAGAAATTAATTTGGTTTTATCGCTGCCCGTAACGTCGGTGTTTATCTCATTAAAATTAATGTCACTAGGAACCGTTTCGCAGGTATTGACTACTTTCGTTTTACAAATAGTAAAGTGATTTTGCGTAATATTTATTTCAAAACCCTGACCCAGAATTTCACGACCAATCATTATATTATATTTTAAGTAATTATCCGGAATCACATGAAAGACTATCTCCAATGTAAAGCTATTTATACAAACGGTAGACAAAATTTGCAAGGTGCATTTGACACAATTATCTCCTATACCTCTCATTAAAACTACGTCATTGATACGTTTGCCCGAAAATTTCTTGGCAACTGACTCTTTGATTAGTGAGCACTCAGCTCCTGAATCAAAGCAAAATGGAAACGACTCACCCATATGGGTCATTGTACCCGTTGGAACATCTACGGTGCAAAAGTCCACTCGGCGTTCGATGCTTGAGTGTTGGTTACTATTGTTGTTGACGCCGGTGCTGTTGTTTTTCCTTGACGGACAGTTCGGTGCGATATGACCCTCTTTGTGGCACTTAAAACAGGTAACCTTGGTGGCGATGGATGATCGATTCCCTTCTGGGCTATGGAGATGTTTCCTCTTGTCAAGAAATAACTTTTGCGACATTCAGCTATTTTATGGCCGGGAATGCCGCAGAAAAGACATTTTATCCGTGACTCCGTAGTTTTAGAGCGTTTAGGGTCTGGATTTGACAAGTTTTCAGATGACTGAAACGGTCGCTTCTTCGCGTACGAATAAGCTCTCATTTCGTTGAGGAACTGATCTTCTGTTTTTACCTCGCTCGTAAGCGCGGTGCGTTCCACGCGGTGATCTTGAGACGTTAATCGATAGAGAACAACGCCGTTGATGATTTCCGCCATGCTTAAATTTTCCCACCTGGCTTTGAGGAGAGAGCGTAAGCGGATACCGAAAGCTCCAGTAGTCTCATCTTTTAGCGGTTGTTCGTTAAAAATTTTCATGAGTGCTGAAGCTGCGGTTTCTCTTCCCCAAAACGGGAAATAAATAGTTCCTTGAATCGGGACCAAGTTATAGTTCCTCCAACCATAACTTGAGTTAACCACTGTGCGGCGGAACCCTCTAGAGCGCTACTAAGCGCGGAAAACAATGCGCTGCCCTGCAACGGATTTTCTTCCATCATGATGGTGACAGCTGAACTCCATGCAGCCGGATCAGAGCCAGAAGTTTCTGGATTAAATCGTGGCAACGTAAATCTCCTGGTATTCGTATTAGGCTTTGGAGTGATCGACTGGATCAACTCGCGTAAAATAGCCATGTGCTCTTGCATTGATATACCAGGCGTCGATCCCACTTCTGATGTCGGATTAGCGTTGGGTTGAGATGAACTCTCGCTGCCATTATTATTGTTGGACATTTTATTGTGAATTTAATGGTACAACGTCACAGGTAATACAATTTAACAGTATGTAACTATAGTCACTTATATCAACAATCACTTATTAATAACGTACAATAACAAAGAATCACTACACTATGATTATTACTATTATTACTAGATACAAACAATTGTAGTTTGACAAACGGGGTTAATATAAACAATATCAAAGTAATTACAATATTATTAACGTTGACGTTAGGAATGATCAGAGACTTAAGTCGGAAAACGAATCCACGATCGGAAGAGCAGCAGCCCGTTCTCGTGTACTGTTCAGGAAGAACTGCCTATTACCAGAAACTGTTTTCTATCTGTAGCTCCTTCAAGTAATTACTTTTAAAATAAAAAAATACACAAGCTACGTACTGCAAATTCTAAAAATGTCTCGTCTTTTTGGTATTGCTGTCCCTTCGATCGTGGCTACGTTAGACCCGCACATGTGGTCTTTCCAACCCAAGTTGACCGTCATAAAAGGCTCCGAGAGAGTCTTACTAAACTTTCCTTAAGGGATTAAATCATAAAAATTAAAATGCTAAAGTTTATTTCTAGTTATAAACTAAAATGCTTGGGATTTTCCAACGTTCCCTTGTAAAAACCCGGCTATTGTCATCTCCGACATATATATATATATATATATATTAGGGTGTTTCAAAAAAAGACGAATTTTTTTTTTTTTCTTTTGGTGTCTAAAAATTGATAGTATACCTAAAAACAAAAATTTTGGCGCCCATGTGAGCTCTTAATATCAATAGTAAGATTTGCCTGTATCCATTTCTTTATTTTCCATTTAAATAACACGGGAAAAATTTTTTTTAATTTTTTAATTTTTATTACTTTGGAACGGTTCATCGTAACAACAATCTGAAAAATGATATTTGTAGGAAATTTTACGCTCTACAAAAAACGTCAGAAGACCAAAGTTCCTTAGATTAACGGCTTCAATGATATCCGCGGTCAAAGATAACACTAATAAAAAATTTATAATATTTTCCAATAAAACTACAAAAAAAATATCACATGCTATATTTTTATTATTTTTTATGTTAAATTACTTTAATTCCGTTAACCTGAGACTGTAAACTTTTTTTTTTTACTAATTAATTCAATACTTAACTCACGAAATGCACTAATATATAAATATTAACGTTAAAAATAAAATATAAACGTTAAAAATATCTTATAAATGATTTTTTGGTCTCTTTTATAACAAATTTATTTTTTTTTTTTTTATTAAATATTAAGAAATTTAATTGAACAATTAATTCTTTATAACAAAAAACTATATTTACAACTTGTTACAACAATTTTTCAACTTGAAAATATTACAGTTTTATAAAATTACTTTTATTGCAATTAGGATATTGTTTTCTATGTTCTGTCACTACTTGCAACAAATATTGAAGCTGTTCTTCATCTTTCGTTAAGCATCGATTATACTGCTCTATCAATACCACGCCGCGTTCTGCTACATCATTTACAACTTGAAGTTTCCCGAAATACTCCAAGTTTTCTAAGAAATTCGGATTCTGAGGCCACAAAGTAACATCCTCATCAATGAACTCATACGACAAATCAAACGATTCAAATATATTAATCGATCTCATAGACACAAATTGACTAAGATCTTTATTTAATAATGACTCTAAATTTTTCTTATCTATTATAAAGCGATTTGTTGTAGTTTCATTGGCTTTACAGTTTTTAAGAGCATGAACTATTCTTTTTTATGTTCCAACTGAAACATTTTTATCAAAGAGAGATAAAATAGACAGCTCGTTGTTTAAATACCACAAGTGATCGGCTAATTTTTGTGAGCATGTCTGTGAAAGACTATTACACCGGCACACAAAAAAAAAAAAGTTGTCTGTACTTGGGACGCGCCACATATATTCCCATGTAATTTGACCCGCTGAACCCGAATTTGAGGTCCGTTTGGCCCCTACACCCTAGGATTTTGAGAAAACTGTAAAAAACCGAAAAAAACGGGAAAATTGGGGGTTTTGGTGATTGAAAAATTTTTTAGATTCTAACTATGCATGATTTTCATGTATTTCGATCTGCTTTATACTTATCTGAAGTGTACTCAGACCAGCAGCCATTAAAAGTCTAAGTAAATCCCGAAAAACCCATGAAAATTGCGAAAAAAAACAAAAAATTCCCAATATTGTGATAAAAAAAAATGTATTGAGCTAAATATATGATGATTTTCATGTAGGTTTATCGACGACATATAAATCTCCAACTTTTATAACTCAGACGTCTCGAAAACATCAAACAAATGTGCAAAAACCCCGAAAATTGGAAAAAAATCAAATGTAATATAATAAAAATCGAGTTATTATTCAAAATAAATAAAAAAATCATATCATTCGATCTGTGGTGCATAAAAAAAAAAAGTATTTCGTCCTAAGACTTAAAAAAATTAATTTTTTCGGAAAATATCATCAAAACCCTTTGGATTTGAATTTTAATTCGTTCTCCGCTTATATCTCACCCTTTTATCTTCAAACGTCCTGCATAAAGGGTTTCTCTTTCGTTTCCTCTCTTCTTCGGGTAAATCTCTCTTCAGAGTCCAACAATGATCTACCATCATATTGACATCCACTCATGTTTTGATGGAATGTTTCTTCTCTTTCTTCACTGAAATTACCAAGATTTTCAGGAAAGTGTGAAAGATGAGATTGTAAATAGTGCAATTTTGTATTCACATTCCCTAAAAAATTTCGAGATACTTCCTTAAAACTTCCCCAAGCTGCTCTCTCAATCTTGTGCATCTCATACTCAAGATTAGCATCCTGGAATTGAGTCCGAATTTGGGGTACATAAAAATTCCTTCTTTCAATTTATTGTCACTTATAGCTGGAAATTTTTCGTCCAAGTACTTAACACAGTTGCCATTTTTATCGAGAGCTTTGACAAAATGCTTCATAAGGTCAAGCTTGATATAAAGTGGTGGCAGCAAGTACTTGTAAGGATTAATGAGAGATTCTCGCATAACGTTGTGAGAACCATGATTCAAATTCTTTCTTGTTGGCCGTTCTTTTCTACTGTAGGGAATTTTCCGATCGTGACTATCCTACAAACATACAAGAAGGGATATATTGTGAACCAGATTGTTGGCTTAACTAGTGTAGCAATTTTCAGATCACCACAAACTTTTCAATGATTTTTGGTCAAATGAGCTACTGGAGTCGGTGCTTTGAGACTTCGCTTAGACAAAGCAATGAAAAACTTTCACTCCTCGTCCTGAAAGTGTTCGGCTTTAACTCATCAATCAAACTTCTTACATCTGAACAGTCCACTAATGAATTTTCGCCGTTTTAAAAATGTTATCAGATTTTTTTCCCTATCACGATAAAAATAAGCTGTTGTATTTTTAGTTAATAAATTTTTTTTTCTTTAAGCTGATGTTTCAGGGTTTTCACTTCTAGGAACTTTTTGGGCTCAGAATCGATTTCTTGCTTAAATGCTTGTGCCTGTAACCAGGGCACCTCCACGTGGTGACGGCGGGCAACAGGACCGTCTGGCATAGTCCCTGGGTTAACGGCTTGAATGCCGTCATGGCAGGCACAAGTAATAAGTGTTTTTACGATGCAGGGACCCGGAATCCCAGTATCGGCGTCTGGTCAGAGTGAGAAAGCAGGCTCGCAGGCGTCGTCATCAAGTGACTGCAGCTCTTCATTAGTGGGTGACTTGGCTTCTGAAGCGTTTAATATGACAAGAAGTGTCTCTCACATATGTAACAAAAACTCCAATTGCTTCTGTTACATATGTGGAGAATTTGAAGTAACGAAAAGTCGTAGATCTTTTTCAAACAAATTGAAAAATGTCTACGAAACCTGCTTCGGTATCCAGATTACGAACTGGGAAGCAACTTGGGTACCACATTCACTTGGCAATCGGTGTCACACGATGCTTACTCGTTGGGAGCAGACGAAAAGTAAACAGTGCTTGAAATTTTCAAAACCTGTGATTTGGTCTGCACCAACGAGTCAAAAAAACTGCTATTTTTGCACGACGGAAGTTTCAGGTTTTTCTTCGACAACCAAACATAAAATTCAATATGCCAACGTAACATCAGTTGTGCCAGCAGAAAAAGTTTTGAATGTCGAAGAACCTGCAGCTCCTGAACCAGTGAATGAACATGAAGAGATGGAAGTTGAAGATAACTTTGAAGAAATCGATCCTGAACCCGAAGAGATCCATTCTGAGGATGAAGAATACATCCCGAGTGGTGTTCCTAGAAGTAAAGACCCTGAAGTCTTCGATCAACTTGAATTGAATGACCTTGTACGAGACTTAGGACTATCTAAGGTAAAAGCTGAACATTTAGCCTCAGCTTTAAGGAAAAAAAATTTATTAGCTAAAAATACAACAGCTTATTTTTATCGTGATAGGGAAAAAGAGTTCCGGAAGTATTTTACAAAAGACAGCGAAAATTAATTTGTGTACTGTTCAGATGTAAAAGGACTGATCGATGAGTTGAAGCCAAACACTTACAAAGACGAAGAATGGAGGCTTTTTATTGACTCCTCTAGGCGAAGTCTTAAAGCTGTGCTTCTTCATAATGGAAACTTATTGGCACCGATTCCAGTAGCTCATTCGACTAAACTAAAGGAGACTTATGACAATTTACAGGTTGTATTAGATAAAATAAACTATTCAGAACATCAATGGAAGGTTTGTGGTGATCTGAAAATTGCAACAATATTGCTAGGCCAACAATCAGGGTTCACAAAGTACCCCTGCTTCTTATGTTTGTGGGATAGCCGAGACCGAAAGAATCATTACATTCAAAAAGAATGGCCAACAAGAACAAATTTGAATCCTGGTTCTCACAATGTTACGCGACAATCTCTAATTGATCCTTCCAAGTACTTGCTGCCCCCACTTCATATCAAGCTTGGCCTTATGAAGCAATTTGTCAAAGCTCTGGATAAAGATGGAAACTGTTTTAAGTACTTGGGCGAAAAATTTCCAGCTATAAGTGACGCTAAATTAAAAGAAGGAATTTTTGATGGACCCCAAATTCGGACTCTATTCCAGGATGCTAATCTTGAATATGAGATGAACGAGATTGAGAGAGCAGCTTGGGGAAGTTTTAAGGAAGTATCACAGCAATTTTTAGGGAATACGAAAAGTGATAACTACGCAACTTTAGTTGACGAGTTGTTATACAACTATAATACTTTAGGTTGCTTAATGAATACAAAATTGCACTATTTACATTCTCATCTTTCACACTTTCCTGAAAATCTTGGTGATTTTAGTGAAGAGCAAGGTGAGAGATTCCATCAAGACATTAGTGTGATGGAAAAACGATATCAAGGAACGTGGGATGTAAATATGATGGCAGATCATTGTTGGACTCTGAAGAGAGATTTACCCGAAGAAGAGAGGAAACGAAAGAGAAACCCTTTATGCAGGACGTTTGAAGATAAAAGGGTGAGATATAAGCGGAGAACGAATTAAAATTCAAATCCAAAGGGTTTTGATGATATTTTCCGAAAAAATTAATTTTTTTAAGTCTTAGGACGAAATACTTTTTTTTTTTATGCACCACAGATCGAATGATATGCGATTTTTTTATTTATTTTGAATAATAACTCGATTTTTATTATATTACATTTGATTTTTTCCAATTTTCGGGGTTTTTTGCACATTTGTTTGATGTTTTCGAGACGTCTGAGTTATAAAAGTTGGAGATTTATATGTCGTCGATAAACCTACATGAAAATCATCATATATTTAGCTCAATACATTTTTTTTTATCACAATATTGGGAATTTTTTGTTTTTTTTCGCAATTTTCATGGGTTTTTCGGGATTTACTTAGACTTTTAATGGCTGCTGGTCTGAGTACACTTCAGATAAGTATAAAGCAGATCGAAATACATGAAAATCATGCATAGTTAGAATCTAAAAAAATTTTTCAATCACCAAAACCCCCAATTTTCCCGTTTTTTTTCGGTTTTTTACAGTTTTCTCAAAATCCTAGGGTGTAGGGGCCAAACGGACCTCAAATTCGGGTTCAGCGGGTCAAATTACATGGGAATATATGTGGCGCGTCCCAAGTACAGACAACTTTTTTTTTTTTGTGTGCCGGTGTTATTAAATCTTTCATATGAAATTAATTCTTTAATCAAAGTTAAATCATTATTAGGTGCTGTTATAGCACACGGCGCAGTGAACCAAGCTTTTAAATAGAATATTATGATAAATAAACAAAGTTCTCGTAATCCATCTATTTCCGATTTAGTAAGATGAAATTCATTTCTGAATAAAAAAATTTTTAAACTATATATTGCTTTAGCCATCCACCTTGCATGATGGACCGGTCCAGGATGCTTAAATGTAATATTTGTGGTAGTAGTACCCAAAAATATTAATGATAATTCCAGAAGTTCACGGTAATCGTCTTGACAATGATCCATCTACAAAAAAAGTTATAAGTCAAAATGAAATTGATTATATCGCAATTTCAAAGTTGAGAAGACTAATTATTATTAACTGATGTGAGGTAAAAATTGTAAAATATTTTACAAACGCAATTTTAATCGTTAAAGATGATTGAAAGTATAACAGTCATGTGAAACTGATTTTCAATATTTTTAATCACGACGGCAAGTTAATTAATCAGAGTAAAATTGATAATTGACGAGCTTATTTTCAAAAGGGTATCTTTTGATTTTTGATTAATCGAGACAAAAACTAGTTATCTTCAATTATAAATATTTGTATTGAACTTTTTTTAATTTAGCTATAAAGTGCAATCGGTTATGAAGCTGCAATTCGATTTTCATTTATAAATGTTCATAATTCTCAAAGTAATTAGTATTTAAAAGTTCAGAAAACTGGTATTTTAAAATATGAAAAGATACCCTTTTGAAAATCAGCTCCTCAATTATACTGAACTTTATACATTTTTCTTTTCCACTTTAACGTCAGTTAATAATTCTTCAGCGCTGGATTAAAAAATTTTACTTCTATTTGATTATTAACGAATTTCAAAATCTCATCTTTGATTGGTGTTATTACTTCCAAAACTTTTTTGTCACAAATACCAGCCGTAAAGTTTGATTGGTCAATTTCATCCCACTTCTTTTTAAATCTCTGATAAATTCGAACGTTTGGGCCAGACGAAGCAGGCCAGTATACTTCAAATGCACTTCGAAGAACAATTTCAAAAATATGGTGTCGGCATGGCAAGTACAACAGTTTTCTACTAAGAGCCTTTTCTACTAATACACACGCACCATTTCTGATTCCTGAAAAAATAAAATGAGAATTGTTAGTGAAGTATCGATTTTTTAGAGTAGGACGGAGAAATCTTTTCAATTTGAAAAAAAAAATAACTCATAACTTGGAAATTAATGGTTAATACTAAAAATCTGATTTGATTTAGCATTTAAACATTACGGTAATCAACCATGTTATATTTTTTTTATTAATAAATTATTTACCCGTATTTGACGCCGTAGTATCAGAACACAATGCTTTGATGTTGTCAGTATTAATATCCCATTGTTTTACTGTTTTAATAATAGCCGAAGCTTGGTTTTGTCCAGTCCCAGATTCTAGTTTAGGAACTCCTAACAGTTGAAATTTACCTGATGATGATAAAATAATCGGAAGCCGGTCAACTTGTTCTGTACCTGTAATATCTGATAACAGTTTTCCATCAAAATGTAGTACATAATTGTCAGCTTCCAGATTAGTCTTCAGATTTAACGCCGCTTCTTTCCGGAATTTTTCCCTTGCTCGGTGAATAGTCACATGACTAAAGTTTACGCTTGCACAATCAATGTTCAAGCTAGATAATAAAGCAGCAATAATGTAAGTCGCCATCCTACTAGTCACGTTAGCTCTATCCAAAGCCGCAGCAAGTTCTGGTGTCATTATATCAATTTTTGGAACTTGTTGTTTTGGCATTTCATCTTCATAATCAGAGATTATACGAGAAGTATTACTTTCCAAAGATTTCTGGGATAATTGAGATGGATGACTTGATATTTTATGATTAGCAACATCATCAGTCTCAACTGCACAATAATAGTTGACATTGTCGTTATCAAACTCTCCGACATTATTATTACTATCATTACCATTATTATTATAGTTTTTATCATTGCTATCAATGTTCTCTTCACTATTATTATCACTATTATTGTTATTATTATCATAATTGCTGATATCAACATCCATGTCTTCGACATCTTCTAAAATTGGTTGAGAATTATATGAAATAAAACCACGTCGACTGGAAGATTTTTGTCCCAAATAAAATAATCTTTTTTTCTTTGTCCAGTATATTTAAAACATCCGCATGAGCTACATCAAATAGTTTATTTAATTCATCCTGAAAAACGGATTCCTTTTTTTTTTTTGAGACTTTGACTTTTTCATTTTACGGTTTTTTTGTAAATTCTTCCATCGATTGTGATTTGAGATTAGTTTCAAAAAAGCAGATCTTTTCTCTCTTGTCGGGATTTGTGCCGCACACCAAATTTCAAAAACTTTGTTGATAGTGATTGATATACTTTCTTTAATTGAAAAATTTTTCGTATCAAGATAATAAAATAAAAGCGACATAACCTCTTTCAGAGAGGGTAATTTTTTTCCAACTAATTCACTTAACACATCACCAATCAAGTACACTGTTTTCACCATTATGGTCACAAAATTTATAACTAATACATTTCAACTAATTAAATTAATAATATAACGGATTGAAAAAACAGTCAGTATCAATGAACAAAGACAATGACGAGAAGATATAGTAAAGCGTTGAGAGCAAAGCAACTAAATGAAGTTAGTACCGAACAACCAGGCTTACCAACACAGAGCTTATTAGCTACAACACTCAAATTAAATGAGTATAATACTCTGTACCGACAGAACTAAATAAAGCTCTGTTGATATTTTTCAAATAAAAAACATTTGATCAAGTTTTATAGTAGATTTAATTGATTTAACGTATTTACAGAATTTTCATATTATTTTGAATAATATGCAATGATGAGTGTTTGGTGAGTTTGTGTAATAAGGAACTTTACATTTTCCTCCTACAAAAATTTATAAATTTTATAAAATATAAAATAAATTTGTTATAAGAAAGACCAAAAAATCATTTATGTGACATTTTTAACGTTTATATTTATATATTAGTGCATTTCGTGAGTTAAGTATTGAATTAATTAGTAAAAAAAAAAAGTTTACAGTCTCAGGTTAACGGAATTAAAGTAATTTAACATAAAAAATAATAAAAATATAGCATGTGATATTTTTTTGTAATTTTATTGGAAAATATTTGAAATTTTTATTAGTGTTATCTTTGACCGCGGATATCTTTGAAGCCGTTAATCTGAGGAACTTTGGTCTTCAGACGTTTTTTGTAGAGCGTAAAATTTCCTACTAATATCATTTTTCAGATTGTTGTTACGATGAACCGTTCCAAAGTAATAAAAATTAAAAAATTAAAAAAAATTTTTCCCGTGTTATTTAAATGGAAAATAAAGAAATGGATACAGGCAAATCTTACTATTGATATTAAGAGCTCACATGGGCGCCAAAATTTTTGTTTTTAGGTATACTATCAATTTTTAGACACCAAAAGAAAAAAAAAAATTCGTCTTTTTTTGAAACACCCTAATATATATACGATATAACGCAGCTTGTCACGACGATAGCGTCACCAATTTACAACGGATCTTTACTAAACTCAACATACTTATTCTACAGATAGATACCGAAGTTAAGTTCGAAGATGAGCTTAATCGGTCAAGTAATTTAGAAATGCCAAGATTTCAAAATTTTCAAAATCATAAAAATTCATATTTCTTCACTTTCTAACTCGAATAATTTCTGAATGGAATAACTTATTGAATCTCTGTAAACTGCATTTGAAAGTGCTTTAAATAAGTTTTAATTGGAGTACCAAATCATATGTGTATACACTGAGAGAACAGTTTATTTGAACTAAATGAGACTCGTTTATAATAAATAAATCTTTTATTTAGATACCACCAACTACTACTTATTTAACACAAATAAATGAATTTCTTTGAGACAAAGATATGATTTATTCAGTGTATTTATTTGAATCAAATATTGATTTGTTTATAGTTAACAAATCTTTCTTTAATTCTTTAAAACATTTATTTCAGTCAAATGCAGATTTGTTAACTATTAACAAATATTATATTTAAGTGTCAGTAAAGAAATTTTGGGGTTATAAAAGCAATGGCGATGGATTTATTTACATGATTTCAATTTATAAATAAAACAGGTGTTCTATTTTTCCGTAAAATAAAATTATTGGTTGCAAGTTGGATTTTAATATTTTTTTTTTATTATTCAATTATAAAAAATTTATGTACGTATATAAAATTAGTCCATTATAACAGACAAATAGGAAGTTATTAAAATTAGGATAATTCATAAATAGGAATTAAATCTATAATACCAAAATAATAAAATCATTTTTATTTATTTATTTATTTACATATCACGTCGAGCAATAACAGTTTGTCCGTTACCGGTTACATGTGCTTTAATGCAACGTCTATATATATTTTTACTAAGTTGTAACATTTTTTCATTCTCAACTTTCAAAGGCAAGGAAATTTGATAGCTTTTAATGTCATTTATGAAACCATAAGTAATACAATTTTTATACAATATATAATGATCATTCGTTTTCGAAATGATAATATTAGTAATTTATCCAAACACCGGATTATTGTCATCATCATTTCTTATATAAAGAAGAAAGTTAGGTTTATAAAGTGTCCCATTGATTTTTAGCCACGACACAAAATATTTTTCAACATTTTTAATGACTGAAAAATTATTTTTTGTGTAATTATCAAGATCAGATAAGTTGCCATATTCAATATGATCCTGTAAGCCATCTTTATTAAGAAATTTATAGCACATATGCAATTGAATTTTAAGTGCTACGGTAAAAATTATATTGACACGTGTATTCACTATATTTGCTTGGGCTTTCGAAAATTTATGGAAAGATTCGTATTTAGAACACGAAAAATCTTTTGGTGGTCCCATATTTTTTATTATAGATGGAATGTGTAAAATCAAATGATGCTTGGGCTTCAAGTTTTCTTTAAACGATTCTATGTATAATTGGTTGTGAGTTTTTATAAGTTGTTGTAAATAGATAATTTCACTTTGGGAAATTGTTGTACTCATAACTATATCATAAATATCGTACAAAGTTAAATATAGTTCCCAAACAGGATCATCAAACGGAACCAAATCGCCGATTATTATGCCAAAATATGTAACTAAACAAGACATTTCAGCAGCTGTTGTTATTATACAGTCGTTCTGAATATGATTTTTTGATATCATTGATATTTTATTACCATGATCGAACTCAGTATGATCAAAGTACTTGAGTTTGTCATTCAATTGATCCAATGTAAAATATTTTTTATCTATAAAATCTTTAATTATTTTTGCCATGTCATACCTACATACGCCTAATGAAAAATCATGCATGACATCACAGGTAGCGTTAATAGTATTTTGAAAAAATGGAATTTTATCAAAAATGCAAGATTCTTTGACTCCGTGTGATTTATTTTTAACATCTTCTTCATGATTTTTACAGTTACGCAATAATTGGATATTCTCTTTGCATTGATGATAACATTCGATTTTTGATGCCTGACAAAATCGGCAAAAATATGTTGCTATAAAACTTTCATTGTATCCAAAAATTCTATTAATTCCTAAGTTATCGCCTAATATTCCAAGAATTACAAAAAATAAATGATGAATTTGACCGTTGATAGTAACAACAATCCCTTTTTCGGCAAGATCAGTTAGTTGTTGAATAACGTTAGAAAAGCATTTTTCGTTCCCAAATGTTTTTAAATCCGAGCTATATAATAATTGAGCCAAAAAAATATTATTAACCGAGGATGCGAACTCAGGTGGTAAGGCTGCAATAGAGAAGTATAGACCTCCAATTTTATGGATACCTGCAGCTGTAGACAACGGATTACACACTTCGAAGTCATCGTAGTACAGGTATAAAGGAATTACTGTTTTATTTTGATATGATCTCATTACATTTCTCCATACTTGTCCTTGATACAAACTCGAATAAATTGAGGAATTTTTAATGACTCAACTTTAATATATGCTGTTATTTTTTGAAAAACATTTGGTAATTGAAAGTAATGAGAGAGAACTTGTTTTATAGAAATTATTTGACCATAACATTTTTTTTTAGTTAATATTTTTATACCGTTAAGATTTTTATCATCGTCTATTTCGCCAATGTAAAAAGATTCGGGCTGTATTAAAAAATCTTCGTCTTTTAAAAATTTAAATCTTTTGTGTTCCGTTTCCAAGCCTTTAAACATATCAAAACTTAAGCAATTATCAATATCCGAGTGATATTGTTGTGGAAGAGATGCTTTTAATTTTTTAACACGCTTTTATTAACTTCACCTGTATGTTTGTATGTAACTCTCCTTTGCATAAAGAGACTACCATAATGATATTATTTAAATTTTGATTATTATCAACCTAGAACCCAGGTGATGACCTTCCTAGTCATCCTCTGATGACCATCCCGAAGTTATATCTCGAAACCAGGTGTTTTCCTCCGTAGGTTTTCATCGGAAATGGCACAGATAAACCCGTACATTAACCCGGAATCCTCTGATGACCATCCCGAAGTTATATCTCGAAACCAGGTGTTTTCCTCCGCAGGTTTTCATCGGAAATAGCACAGATAAACCCGTACATTAACCCGGAATCCTCTGATGACCATCCCGAAGTTATATCTCGAAACCAGGTGTTTTCCTCCGTAGGTTTTCATCGGAAATGGCACAGATAAACCCGTACATTAACCCGGAATCCTCTGATGACCATCCCGAAGTTATATCTCGAAACCAGGTGTTTTCCTCCGCAGGTTTTCATCGGAAATAGCACAGATAAACCCGTACATTAACCCGGAATCCTCTGATGACCATCCCGAAGTTATATCTCGAAACCAGGTGTTTTCCTCCGTAGGTTTTCATCGGAAATGGCACAGATAAACCCGTACATTAACCCGGAATCCTCTGATGACCATCCCGAAGTTATATCTCGAAACCAGGTGTTTTCCTCCGTAGGTTTTCATCGGGAATGGCACAGATAAACCCGTACATCAACCCGGAATCCTCTGATGACCATCCCGAAGTTATATCTCGAAGCTATTTGTAATCTTTCTAGATCATTCCAGAAATTTCTAGACTTTTCAGGAACATTCCATACCGATTTCAGCCGTTGCACACAATTTGGAATCTTTCTAGATCATTCCAGAAATTTCTAGACTTTTCTAGAACATTCCATACCGATTTCAGCCGTTGCACACGATTTGGAATCTTTCTAGATCATTCCAGAAATTTCTAGACTTTTCTAGAACATTCCATACCGATTTCAGCCGTTGCACACGATTTGGAATCTTTCTAGATCATTCCAGAAATTTCTAGACTTTTCTGGAACATTCCATACCGATTTCAGTTGATCATGCAGTCATTTATCTGGGTTCTCGGCTGTTTGCTGCGGGACAAGCATACGTAGCACTCAGCCGATGCAGATCTTTGGACGGGATTCGAATTGAGGACCTTGATTGCTCCAAGTTGACGGGTAAAACCCTATGTAACAGCGAAGCATTAGATGAAATGGAACGACTAAGAAATAATTCATAATAAATATAGTTTAAAAAAACTAAAAAAACACGCTTTTAAAGAATATTTTGAACTAAAAAGTTAAAAATAAATATAGTTAAAAAAAACTAAAGAACACGCTTTTATAAATAATATCGAACTAAAAAGTGGAAAATAATTTTAAAAATAAACTCAAAAAAGTAGTATATAAAAAATACTAGCAGAACTGAGAGAAAAGCGTGGGGCGCTCGATATATGAAAATTATGGCACAAGGCGCTCCACGCTTTTCTCTCAGTTCTGCTAGTATTTTTTATATACTACTTTTTTGAGTTTATTTTTAAAATTATTTTCCACTTTTTAGTTCGATATTATTTATAAAAGCGTGTTCTTTAGTTTTTTTTAACTATATTTATTTTAGAATTACTTTTTAGTTCGTCTATAATTTCGTTGACTTTCCCGGGGATCTAAATAAAGAATAAAGAATAAAAAAGAAAAAATTATTAAAATTTTCAACAAATAAAATTTAAAATAAAATAAAAGTATATTGAATCATAAAAATTTACTTCAACGTGAACTAGTAGACTTTTTGCTGCATCGTTGACGTCAGCTTTGTAATAATTTGCCTTGGTTTTTTGAGTTGCTGGTTTATTAATCTTGCATTTATTTGACTTTGGACAAATAAAATATGGTAATAGAGTAAATTGGATAATGTTTTTACTATCATCAGATAAATTTAGGTTATCATTCAATAATTTTTTATTGACAGAAGCCTGTTCAGAAAATATTTTGGAGTCATTCAAACTTGCAATATTGTCGTAAAACTGCATCCAACCCAAAAGTAGTTTATCTTTAGCTTCTGGATATTTTTTATTAAAATCTAACTCAATCAACTCATAACCATTTGATTCTTTTAAAACTGGCCACAACTTTAATATTTCAGTTATATCCTGGAAATTTTTATTCACGTAATCAGCTTCACGTAACACATACGATAGCTCCCAATGCTTCAACACTTCATCACTGCCACGTTCATAAAGAAGGATTTTTTGACTGTCTTTTGCAGTATTTGACTGATCACTTTCAACTACTTGAATTTTATCATTTAATGTTTCTTTTTTGTCTAAAGTCTGCGCTCTTCTCATGAATGTTTGCATATTTCGGTACTTATCAACGAATTTACCCTTCGGCACCTCAGATTTAAACTTTTTGGAATTTTTTAGCTTTATTGGAGATACAAAAAATGTTTCTTTACATTCTGTCGGGAAAACATTTAATGTTTCTAACGTTATTTGCCTCCAATCATTGTGATTCACTGGTATTTTACGCTTGATCAATTCTAAAATTATTATGTTGCTTAAAATAGTTAAACAACTCGAATCTAAGTCTTGACTATTATTGTAAATTTGTAAAGTTGTGGCACCATACGGATGATTTTCTAAAAAGTTTTTCAAGCCATTTGGAAAATATTTACTTTGTGAATCTGAATCTTCGTTATCAGGTGTGGTGCTTCCACAGTTTAAAACCACTGGACTTTGACAAAATATTGCTGGATTCACCAATGAATTGAAAGTAGAAATGTTTTGCTCTAAATCTTCAGATGATGCAATATTAGCTACAGTATCTGATGGAAAAATTATTCCTTGAGGAATATTTTTTGAGTCCAATATATAATCTTCTGAAACTTCATAAACAACAGTTGAAGAAGGTGGCTCGATGTTGACTGTCTTATTTTTCTGTATCTGTGTAACAAAAAAAATTAAAGATTATAATAATAATATAATGTGACAAAAAAAAATTCAGTTCAATGATATAGAAACAAAAATATGAGGGTTATCAACCTACGTATTCACGGAATTTTTTTTTTAAAGTTAATCTTGCGCCCATAAACTCAATAATTTTCTTGAGCTCATCTTTTTGTTCTAATAGTTCTTCCAACATTTCTATGTTAGTCACACCATTTTCTATTTTACAATTAACATTGAAAAAAAGGAAATATTAAATTAATAAAAGATATCATTTAAAAATTAAAGTAGAAAAAAATTGAAACTAAAGTTGACAGACATCTGTAATTTTTCGGATTTTTACAAAAAATAAATTATTACTAAAAAAATATTTTTCAAAAATTACAACAATAAATTTTTGACACATCTACAAATAGAATTTTTCATAAAATTTTTTTTATAATAATTTATTTGTTGAAAAAAATCCTAAGTATCATATGTCAGCTAACTTTCGTATCATGAAAGAAAAGGTTAGAAAATTAAAAAAAAACCTAAGTCTGTGTCGCTGTTGTTATATCATATTTTTATAATCATGAGAATTTAATTATGAAAAATAAAAAATTAATAAAAATGTTCATTTATAAACAAATAGTTAATTATTGAAAAACGACTCAGATTTTAGGTTAAAAATTTTTATTTTGATGAAAATATAAAATATAAAAAAAAAATTAAGTTTAATAAAGATAGATAAATCACAATAAAAAAAAAAGATTTTATTTACATCAGTAAATTTTATTGTTTAACACGAAATAAAGGTTAACCATGAACTAAGCCAAAGGTAAAAGATGATAGATAAAATATGTTCTTACCTTGCAAAATTGGCCTGAAATGAGACAAGTTCCAGCTTGTTAACAATTGCTCCATAATTTATTAAAAGTTAATTTATTTATTAACAAATCTTATTTGAATGAAATAAATGAGCAAATTCAATCAAATAAACCAAAACAATATAGCATTTGGTTCAAAGTAATCCATTTTTAAATAACACAAATTTGTTAATATTAAATACGTATTTTTAAATTATTTTAAATAAATCTACTACGAATTTAAATTAACCAAACTGTTTTCTCAGTGTATAGTCTTAAAATTAAGTCCTATTCCGCTATGTCAAATATGAAATTTGCTGTTGCACTCGTTTTAGTAGATTTCATAGAAAATTAACGATTTCCAAATATCGAAAAGTTATTGTTTTTACCTAGTTTTGTAAAAATCTAGTTTCGATGAGATTGAATTTTATATAATAACTGTGTAAACTTTGATTACAATGATTACAATATACATCATACTTTAATCTAATTGTATTTTTGATTAATAAGTGATAAAATGAAATCTACTTCCATTTCGGCTGCCGAATGGTTTTTTTTTTTTTTTTTTTATTTTGTTATTATAATTTTTGAAGTGAAACTAATAGTCACAATAATCATAATATGAGCGTCACATTAAAAGACGCATATATGTACGTAGTCGGAGAGAAAAAGATAAAGATATAAAGGAATTCTATACTTTTACACTATAGAAATGTTATTTTCATGTGCACATGCGTTGTATTTTAGATTGTAGGTACACTGCTCTTAAATGTTATTATTATTATGTATTTTATAACCTTGTGTTTGTTTATACTGTTTTATTAACGTTTTTATTCAGATATTTTAATATTCGACACCATTAATTAACTTTTTATATGATAAATTTAGTCTGCAATTTAATAATAATCGTAACATGTTGACAACTAAATACGGAACCACAATAGATGCCATTTTTACACGATATTTAGAAAATATTGAAACAAGAACTTATGTTTCATATTTTAGTTACCATATAAGGCTTTAGTGACAACCATATCATTACAAATATCATCAGATGATGTTGTACATATTGAAGAAATAAATTGAAAGAATATGTAACATAAATAGTGTAAATTTTTCTAATTTAATCCTTTCAATACTATATATCAGTTAAATTCTTTCCATATGATATATGCAATAATCCTTTATGTACCTGTCTTTGATATCTATTAACTATTCATTAATGAATTATAAATTGAGTTTGCCAAAGAAGTTTCACTTCTAACATGTTTACTATGTACACACGCTCTTTTTTTTTAATTATAAATTTAATAATATTGCAAAATTTATAATTAAAAAAATTACAATAACAAAATAAAAAAAAAAGAACAATAACTGATGACACATTATTAGTACACACGTATAACATAGGTATAGTTAAGAGTACTGAAAAATAGTACTCACTACGGAGCGCAGTAAAACCTTAGCTATTGTCTTAATGAAAAAATGTTGCCTATAAAAGTTGTTCCTCAAGAAACGATCTACAAAAATGGTCTGATTTAATTTTTTCGAAAAATGATAAAAAAAAAAGTTATTTCGAAAAATAGAAATTTTTTGTCGAATTTTTGAATATTTTTACTTATAACTTTTTCATTTATCGTTCTACGACAAAAAGTTACGAGGCCAAAGTTGTAGAAAATTTAATTTGCAACAAAAAATGTGAATAAATTTTTTTTATCAAATAAATAGTTTAAAAGATATATCGTAAAAACCATTTCAACCCCTATTTTCAAGATGGCAGCCGTGGGACAAGGGTGGCGACCCCACAAACTTGGTTTTAGCTTTACATTGACCCCCCCAACACATCAAAAAAATAAAATTGCGTCCTCTAAAAATGCAAGGTTAGGCCTAAAAATATAACATTTCAATGGACTATTAGCTTGTTATGTCGCAATAACTATAATGCTTTGGGTTGTATCTGGCAGGTGACACTACCTGTCAGATGAACCAGAATTTGAATAGGTTAATTAGTTGCATTTATAATTCAAATTTATATTTATATTTTAAATAGATTTAGAATTTCTAGTGGATTTAATATTTGATTTAATTGTTGAGTTTGGTCGTCGAGTGCACACGTGTTTTCGAAAGAGAAACTTTAATGTCAAGAAAATAATACAAAGGAATATTGTATTAAATTCTGAAAAACCATAAAATCTTTGAGTAAACACAGAACATGTCCTTGCCACATGACAACTTCAAGTCCTTAAAAGAAAAGCCATAAAAGACACGTGTGAAAACTCAACGGTCTCTTGTTCTCTAAAAAAACAAGGCACTACAACCGAATTTAATAACAAATGATAAAATAATAATTTATTTATTCACTTTATTTTAAATAACTAAATAACATAGATAAACGAGTATTTAGATGCTACAACATGTGTATATATGTACATATGTATGGATTTAATGTCACAATGGTTGTAGACAAATTTAATTACGTATTGGAATAATTGATTAGTAAATGGTATTAAATTGAATTTAGGAATGATTAGCAAATATTAAAGTAAATTCCGCATCTGATATAATTTATTGAACAGACAATACTTTAAACGCCTTTTAAGACTATAACACGTTAATTGATTCTAATGAATATATGTTAATTAAATAATAAATAATAGATGAGGATAATCATTGTTAACAATGATCTGATATTATGTTATTATTACTGTCTGTACCTCGACCAAGTTTTCTGCGGTTTCCCTAGGTCGTTGTGCTGAATTAAAAGCCAGGTAAATACAGGTACATGAATATGTAAGTCGGCCGCAGCCGCAAATAATAAATGTTAAATAGAAATTAGTTTATATAAATACATGTAAGATAGTATATTACGCACTATGTATAAGGGTAGTTCTAGCAATAGTATAAGTGTTTACGTGTAACCATAGTGGGGGAACGTGAAGCTGAGCAGTCAGAGTTGAGACTTTGTGACTTACTTCTTCCCAAGAGCTGTAACTATTCACTCCATCTCTCCAATTTCTAAATAAACATCAACATTAAGTTCAATTGAACCCTTATCATTTAAACTCATACCTTGCCACTCAATCTCAATCAGTCAATTTTAAGTATATTTCAAATTAAATTATAAAATAAAATCCCGCGTGACAATAAACAACCCACTTGTCCACGAGGTGTCATCATCAGCAAATCTAGTAACCTCGCAGGACATAACAAGCTTATTTTGTTTATTGTTGTTAACAATGATTATCCTTATCTATTATTTATTATTTAATTAACATATATTCATTAGAATCAATTAACGTGTTATAATTTTAAAAGGCTTTTAAAGTATTATCTGCTCAATAAATTATATCAGATGCGGATTTTACTTAAATATTTGCTAATCATTTCTAAATTCGATTTAATACCATTTACTATTCAATTATTCTAATATGTAATTACATTTGTCTAAAACCATTGTGACATTAAATCCATACATATATACACATGTTGTAGCGTCTAAATACTCATTATTTATGTTATTTAGTTACTTAAAATAAAGTGGATAAATAAGTTATTATTTATTTATTTGTTGTTAAATTCAGTTGTTAAATTAAGTGCCTTGTTTTTTAGGGAACAAGAGACCATTGACTTTCCACACGTGTCTTTTATGGCTTTTCTTTTAAGGACTTGAAGTTGTCAATGTGGCAAGGACATGTTCTGTGTTTACTCGAAGATTTTATGGTTTTTCAGAACCTAATACTATATTCCTTTGTATTATTTTCTTGAGATTAAAGTTTCTCTTTCGAAGACACGTGTGCACTCAACGACCAAACTCAGCAATTAAATCAAATATTAAATCAAATAGAAATTCTAAATCTATATAAAATATAAATATAAATTTAAATTATAAATGTAACTAATTAACATATTCAAATTCTGTTTTATCTGACAAGTAGTGTCACCTGCCAGATGCAACCCAAAGCATTATAGTTATTGCGACATAACAAGCTCTTCCATAGAATCACTCAGCTTTACAATATGGTAGTACCGTTGGTAACTGGAAGTAGGGAAAAGTATACTTTAGAGCATGCGCAGCATATACTAGCAGTTTCTACCGGGCGGTGTAGATCACAACCCTCAAAGAATACAGCATTTGAAATTCAATTTTGATCATTCTTGGGTGAGACTCAAAACGATCAACATGTTTTTCAATATTTTCGGTCGTTCGATTACAAATAGTCATAATTCGTTATCTAATAGTAATAATATACGAGTAACATTAAATTTAAAAAAAAATTTTCTTTTTCTAATTATTTAAATATAGAATAAATCAGTGATTACATTTTTTCATTGTTGGTGATATTACAATATGTTATTTTTTAATTATCCTTATAGGTGAGTGTAAAATTGTTATTTTATTAATATTTATGATAATTATATAAAAATAGTGAAGTCAAAAAAAAATACAAAATCGACATTTTTTTTTTAAATTGTAAAAAAAATATCCAACTTAAAACCGATAAGTTTATCCAGTAACAATTTAAAATTACACTTACATACAATTTTGAACATCATAGCGGGGCAATCTTTTTGAGTTTGTTTTATGGTCTTGATATTTTCATTTGGAAATAAAAAAATTTTAGTCTATTTTCTTTCTTTTATAAGAAATATTTAACTTCATTATCTCATATATAAAATGAATTCCAAAGTCAAATTTTAAAATCATATAATGTTTTTTTTTATTTTTAGAATCAGTCTTTCAGAAAGTTGTAAAAACCGTTAAAATCAGTTATAGACAACTTCCGAGTTCAATGAGAAGTTAATTCTATTATGAATGTTTTGGGATCGCATATATTTTGATAAGTTTACCGTATCTATCAAATTGAAAAAAAAATTAATGGTCGTTTACTATCTAATCGTTTGATATTTATAATAGTTTTATCTAAATTTCGAAAATTTCATTATTTTAATGAAATTAAGTAACTTGTTAGTCGGTAATTAAACCGCTCATCGAAGTTCATCACTAAATTTAATTATGCTCATCAAATCCAATCAGTATTTAATTTCTGAAAGTTCAGTTTTGAATTTTATGATTTAGAGCTGGTCATTTTATAAGACGTTCTCTTAGATGCACTGTAGTGATCTAGGATCTCATGTAAGAGAATATACAGTACCAATAAAGTAAATTTTCACTGGCTACTCTATATGGCGCAAAAAAATCAGTTCAAGAAACTTTTGAGTGTTTAGAAAAGCCTAAGACCACAGGTGAATTTTGTTAATAATTTATGAATGATGAATGTTATGTGAATGTTCACATATTCATTAAGTTACCGAGTAGTTCAAAAGGCTTTAAAAATAATCTCAAATATTGGAGCAAAATATAGCATAATTTGAAAAATACAAGATGAATTTTCTAATTTGAAACTTTACTGGCTTAGTTACAATTTTACATTGAGTTCCACTAGCAAAATATTTTCAAAATTTTCAAGTAACAAAAAAAACTTCCACATACAACTCATAGAAATATTGTTATATTTTTACACGACGATAAACATTCACATTCATTTTAGAAACTTAATGCTTCATTGCGGAATAAAAAAAAAAAAAAAAAAAAAAAAAAAAAAAATGATTCTGAAATTTGACTTTATAATTTCTTTTATAAATGCCTAATTGTTTTATTCTTTCGATATAATAAATTTTAAGAAATGTATGTATATTTGGAACAAGTATTTTTAAATAATTAATTTTTTATTTCCTATAGCTCGTTTTAGAATTTTTAATTCTAAAATAAAAAAAAATTTAACAGAGATATTTTTTTTTACTGCAAATTTTCTTTTTAATTCCCTCAAAAACTGCGATCATTGTCTTTCGTTACTGAAAATTGGAAAATTTGTAATAAATCTCTAAGAAAAAAAAACCTCGATTTTCATTACCACGTGGCTAGCGTACTGTTTGAAAGTTGCAGCTGCCAATGCAGATGGTTTACTTAAAGTATATAATTCATTATAATTTTCAAACCGTAAAATTTTTCAACCTTCGAAGTTATACCTGTTGCTGCCTCTTAGAAAACTTGTTGTTCCCACGTCAAATACCTTTTAGAAGATATTTATGAGTCAGCAGAAAAGTATCTTCATATAAATCAAAAAGGATTTTTGAAAAATAGTTTTCATGACTACAAGATGGTATAAAAATGTTTGAAAATAATAGATTCCATAAATTTCTTAGAAAATGAACTAATCATAGACTTGAAAATAAATTGTACAATATAGTTAGAAAAAATTTTTCAAGAATAATTTAAAATTCTAACAACTTTAACTTCTCTTTAAGAAGAAATTTTTATTACTATTAGTGTATGTATAGAAAATGATGAAAAATTTTCGTTACATACGAAGAAGTGAATTGAATTCGAAAAATTTTGTATCTCTGTAAATTTTTTTTTATAGTTTTAATAATATAATGATTTTTAATAATACTTTTATTGTATTTTGATACTTATTTACGTATTTATTGTACAATATCAGACAAGTATAACTGGTTATGATATTCAATACTGATTATTTTTATCCACAGATTCGGTAGAATCTGGCGCCAAGTTCCGTTCAAAAATTCCGTTGTAAACGGAGCGCCAGACTACCGACTGTGTTTACTGTAAGCATCATGTTTTTTAGAGGTTGCAAATTTATTTTTAATTCTACGGTCCTTTTTTTCCTTAAATTAGTATTATAACGGTAGTTCATACCTTATTTTCCTGATATTAATTGATTATATGCAATTATAACAATTAATCTGCTTAATATTATTAAATTTAATCAGCACAAACTATAGCAACGCAAAAATTTCGATCCTGACTTTTTTTCAATGGGCAAAGTGATCTGCCACAGACTAAATAATTCGAGAATGCATAGTAATGCTTCGATAGATGGGAAACTACAGTTAAAAAAAGATATTTCGCAGCTTGGATCTACACTCGCCAGGGTGCACTGGTTCTTTCTACTGTTATGCCTCCATCTAGTTTATAACATATTATTATTTTTGATTAAGGATCTTACCGACGGCGGCTTCTCGCCCGGGAGTATTGAAATACTCGGTCTCAGTGCGGGAGAGGAATTTAAATTTAATAATAAATTATAAGACGAGTTTGTTTAGTTGGTTTACTCAATATTTGAACTTTAATTTATTATTAGATTATTTAATAGAGAAAAAAAAGAAAAACTCTTGTAAAATCGCTCGACAGTTGTTTAACAATAGATAGTTCTCAACTACTTGAGTTCTCGAGGAGTAGTGTCGTTACAAAAGCGTTGATTCGAAGTCCTCAGCTTCACATCTCCCTCCATTTTTCCACACACATAGGCTTACACTACGTTACAACTTAACTATTCCTTACAACTAATACATATATAGAGACTTATCCTTATAACACATAATTTCTATCTTTTACAACCTAGTTCCTTGAACACTATTACTTATTAACTTACACTGTGATAGATTATTTTCTTCTACTGAATTATTTTATATATTATTTTATTAATGGGGTTATAGTAGTATTACTGATGAAGATGATTATGCTATTAATGACTATATTAATAACAATAATGATAATAATAATAACAATAGTAATAATAATAATAATAATAATAATAATAATAATAATAATAATAATAATAATAATAATAATAATAATAATAATAATAATAATAATAATAATAATAATAATAAGAATAATAATAATAATAATAATAATAATAATAATAAGACAGAAGGCAGTCTAATAGACTTTCCTTTCCGGCGCAACTACACCAAGAGCGACGCCGTTCCTCCTTGGACAACAACAATCCCTTTGTAGGACGGCAAGTAAGTATATCTAAAAAGATAACTTACTCCCAACAACAGCTTGACGCGGTAAACGAAGATCTCCGTGCAAACATCCTGGAGGATTCCACCCTGCTCACTGTGAGCCAGGTTGTGTATGGTGCAGCAGTTTCGGCTTTTCCGAGAGAGAGACAATGTCTCTCGATCGAGGCAAGGTTGAAACAGCGCATCTCACAACTTGGCTTGAAAATTGACATGTCCCGGAAACAGGTCTCCCGCATTCAGTGTGTGATTGAGTACGACACAACTCAAACACCATACACGCCCCGAATTCGGCGCATTGCTGCTGAACTTCGGTGGCGTCATCACACACTGAACAAGAGTACTCTTCATGTCATCAAGGAAGAGTCTCTTAATAAATTGCGGGCTCTAGTGGCTGCTAAAAAGTCATTAGAGAAAAGGCTGAAGCGGTTGGTCGACAACTCGTTGTTTCGATCCAGCCCTTCACGGTTTCTGACACCAAAGACCGATGTTACCGGGAATTATCCAACACCTGAGCGGGTGGAAGCTTTTGGACTGAGTTGTATGGAGATCAACCAAACGTGAACGCCAACACTCCAGCTCTGCACGACTTCAAAGTATTCTGTCGGGAACACCGTCGACAGAATGCTGATGAAGAGAGCCCTGCAGTCAGTGTGGATGAAGTTCGTTCAGCTCTAAATGGCAGCAAAAATTGGGCTGCCCCGGGACCAGACGGCATTAATGTCTTTTGGTGGAAGAAGTTTACTTCTACCCACCTCCATCTGGCCCGCATATTTACATCATACATTAGAGCTGACGATCCGATTCCGGACTGGCTTGTAGAAGGGCGAACCGTACTGATACCTAAAAAGGTGACTTGTCTGACCCTAAGAATTTCAGGCCTATCACCTGCTTGAATGCGGTTTATAAAATTTTTACAAAAATTTTAAATAACCGTATCTTGCAGCAGATAGAGCCTGTATGGCAACAGATATATGAACAACGTGGCAGTAAAGAGGCCTGTCAGGTTGCAAGGAGAACCTGATAGTGGATCGATGCGTCTTACAAGATGCGATCTACTATCAACGCAACCTGTCAATGGCTTGGATTGACTATCGCAAGGCATTTGACTCAACTCCACATGAGTTAATTTTATATCTACTCAAATGCCTGGGAGTCAATCCCGAAATAGTGGAATGTATTCGGCGTACAATGCAGCTCTGGCGAACGCGATTTCACATTGGAAGTGGAAACGCATTGCACGTAACCGGAGTTGTAGAGTACAAACGAGGGGTCTTCCAAGGCGATTCCTTGAGCCCTCTGCTGTTTTGCATTTCACTGCTGCCTATATCTGTTGCTCTCCGTAAAACTCGTGGGTACTCTGTGGGGCCTCCGGGTGATCAAAATATTCGATCACCCATCTGCTTTACATGGATGATCTGAAGCTATATAGTGCTGATGAAGATCATCTACAAGCAGCCCTCAACATCGTAGCAGAGTACACACGAGATGTCGGAATGTCTTTTGGGTTGGACAAGTGTGCGGTCGTACATCTGGCGAGGGGTAAGTGCTCTGATACTGGTGATGATGTCGAATTAGTGGATGGGAGCGTCTTAAGCCAATTAGACGCCGGGGAGTTGTATAGATATCTAGGAATGGAAGAGCACCGCATGCATGCGGTCTCTGAAGTCCGAACAACTCTCCAGAGCGAGTATGTTAGGAGACTCCGGAAAATTTGGTCCTCCGAACTTTCCGGCAAAAACAAAGTCTCAGCTACTAACATGCTCGCTGTCCCAGTCTTACTATACTCTTTCGGTGTCCTGAAATGGACCCGAAAGGATTTACGAGATCTCGACATCAAAACCCGTAAGATCATTAATATGAATCGGAGCATGCACCCCCAATTCATCAGTCGCCAGATTATACCTCTCCCGGTCCATCAGTGGGAGAGGTTTGCAGAGTTTGGAGCGGCTTCACGACCGTTTGGTCCTGGGTTTAACTCACGAAGTTGTCAATTTCACTGCAGACGAGGATGACTTTCTTATGCAAATTGTACATAAACATGAAAATGCGCATAAGGGGTCATTCTTGTATAAGGCAGCAATATATGCGGCAAGAACCCTTGGTCTTGGAGAAATAAACGCTCTTATGGAACTCCGAAAGGAGGAATTTAAGAGCGTCATCAGGAACGCCGAGGAAAAACTACTCCTTGGCGAACTGATGGACAAGTCCATGCACAGCGTGTTCTTTAAACACGTGCGTGATCATGGCTTGTCCATCCAGCTGACGTTTTCCTTCTTAAAGTCAGCGGGCCTGATGTCCGAGACTGAAGGGTTCATATTTGCCTGCCAAGATGGTGTCATTAACACTCTTGAGTACCGTAGCAAGGTGCTCCAGGTGCAGCTTCCGGACACGTCCTGTAGGAGGTGTAGACAACATCCGGAGACGCTTATGCACCTTTTGTCGGCATGTCCAGTGCTGGCGAGAGGTGCATATATCCAGCGTCACAATGCTGCCCTGAGAGTACTGTACTACTATCTTCGTCATTGCTACGGTATTGACGTGACACCAGTGCTGCCTTATTTGCCAGGAGATATTCCCCAGGTTGTTGAGAATGACAGTTGCAAAATTTATTGGAACATGCCATTTGCAACAACCCGGCGGATAGATCACAACAAACCTGATATTGTGCTCTTCGACAAGGCCACTCATGACATTTATGTCATTGAGTTCTCGGCCCCGGCTGAATACAACATCTCAGCCAAAGAAGAGCACAAAAGACAAATATATCAGGATCTCCTGTTTGAAATTGGTAAACTTTACCCAGGTTACCGTGTCAAGCTTGTCGTCCTGATTGTTGGCGTCCTAGGAGGGATGAAGCAGTCTTTTGTATCCTCACTTGCCAAAGTTCCAGCTTGCTCATCAAAAGCTGAGTTCTTGGCAGTTAGGATGCAGAAGGCTGTTTTACTTGGTTCTCTCCGTCTCTTAAGGGAAATGACTTTGGCCTGCTGTGATCACTAACCGCCTTGTTGTGCGGAGTGGTCCAGCAGTAACGGACGGAGCTCAGGCTGGGCCCTCGGAGAATCGGACTCCGGGGATAACCCCCCTGAGCATTTAATAACAAAATAATAATAATAATAATAATAATAATAATAATAATAATAATAATAATAATAATAATAATAATAATAATAATAATAATAATAATAATAATAATAATAATAATAATAATAATAATAATAATAATAATAATAATAATAATAATTAGTTTGATCAGGGGTTTGCTAATTGGTACTTATATTATAACTAATTGGTACTTATATTATAATTGGTCAATGTTAAATTATTATTTACTTATTTATATTAGAATAAAAGATTATTTAATTATTAAACTCTAGTGAAATTTAATTGTTAACATATCAAAATTTAATATTATTTAAGGCTTTTAGTTTATTTATTAAATAAAATAACATATTTTCAGCTAAATTTATGTAACATGTATTGTTTATGCATTCCTATGGTTACGTTATTTATATTCTGTAGAACAAGACCACATTGAGTTTCCACACGTGTCTTTTATGACTTTTCCTCAAAATTTTCAAGTGCCCTGTGGCGAGAAAACAGCCCTGGGGCTATTTAGACTTTAGGGTTTCTTGAAAATTCAATACTATGCCCTTTTCTGTCAACATCTTTTGTTTTTTTTTTCTAAATAACCCAACGAACTATCGAAAATTTAGTTAACTTAAATTCTTTAACAAACATGTTGTTTTACTCTTAGTTCTAGTTAAATCGTATATTTTTAAATGATAATATTTAAAATATACGATTTGAATATCTGTTCCCGCTATATCACAGGTGCTGTCACTTGTTGGCTTAAATCGTTCAGCCAGGACATAACACTACATATACTGTAGCTTCAAGTAAACTCCAATCTTGAAGGGACTCACACACATATGTTCTAATGAACTACGGTGATTCGCTTACAATTACCTTCTTATTTAATTGCTTTGATTTACTTTAAACTTTTAGCGAGAAAGTATTAATAAATTCAAATTGAATGTGCCTAAAGGTACGGCAAATGAACGATACGGCTCCGGATGTGTACGGAGCAATATAAATTCCCGGGAAATTCAAATTTTACTCGAAAAACTTCGCATGTATACGGAGCCGTATAATAATAATAATAGTAACGATAATACTGAAAATAATAATAATGGTAATACTAAATTAATGACAAAAATAATAGGAATAAAAATATTTATCTCTATTCTTATCATGATTGTTATTAAATCATTAATCATTGAATTATTAAATTCAAATTTACAATTTTCTTAATTATAAAAAATTTCAAAGTTACTTAATTTTCTTTTAAAATTTATCTGAAATGGAAAGCTTCTAATTGATAATTTAGTTCATCAATATAAACTATTCTTCATTTCATACTTATATTTTTTCGTGAAATAAGTTTATATTTTATTTTGAATGATAAGTATTCTTCTTATCACAGAAATAAAAAATGAAAAATAAAAAATTATCTTTTTATTATAAAAATATAAAAATTAAATTCATCTTTTCATTTTTCAATAGCAAAAGTGCTAGGGAGAAATTTTTTTATGAAAAAATGATTTATTTTTATAAATCAGAATTATTTCGATTCAGACAACTGTTACGTCCCGGTTTCCTCACAGGTTTGTAGGTAGACGGTGGAACAACTAGAGCTGGAGATAAAGATGTTACGACCTCCACAGTCGTAAGTAGAAGGTTCTCGAATTAACTCCGAAATAACTAGCTTCGGTGAACTTAATTAATAAATAACTTTATTTAACTGTTTAAAATACACGTTTAATGAATATGATTTGACAACTGCCGTGAAGTACGTAATAGTGTTTCGTAACCGTAATTAATAGTCTCACGACAAGTATAAATTATGAAGAGCCTTAAGTGTGAGACGTTAAGATTAAGAAACCGTAGCAAAAGACAAGCCCCGAACTACCCGTGCACCCAGCTTATATCCCCGTTGAAGGGCCGCGCCCTGAGGGGAGTAGGGCTGCGTATCAGGCCCCGAATGTCCTATTCTCCTGAGTTGATATGCGTGGCATTTCCGAGTCCGACTCGGATGATCCGCGCTGACTCAACTCCGGAGTCCAGGACACACAGGCGTTCGTTATCATTATTTATTTAGGACATTCCTCGAACGTTCTCGAATATACTTATGTACTCCACGCTAGTTGTCTTACAAAATGAATCATTTACCATTAACATTCTTCGTGAGAAAATGTTAATGTAAACTTAAAAATATTTTGTTTACTCAGGTGTTGGCTGAGTTTCACTTTTCTTATCATTTTCTATTTCTATATTTAGTATTTAATGTTTAACATTTGGAATTCTTTACTTATCATTTAACATTATATTTATAAAAAAATGAATGTTTATGAAATTATTGTACAATTGTTAGAGTTTAAATTAGCGCGCGTATTTGCTATCAGAGACAGCTGCGAATGCAGGTGGGGACGTAACACGTCCCTCCCTCTAGACAAACGTCCCGTTTGTTACATTACCTGTAAATACACTAGTCACAAAAATTAAGGGATATAAAAAAAATTCCAAATTTTTTGGTGATATTCAGCGAGCTGTAACTCCGAGGAAAATGATCGCACAGAAAAAAAAAAAAAGCAAATTGTAGCTCCAAGTGTCTAGTTTTTAGATATGACCATGAAAATTTTTTGTCATCGTCAGGTCTGGAGAAATCCTAAGAAAACTACTGAAAAAAAATTTTTCGAAATTTTATTTCGTCTTAAAAAAGGTCTACGGGCTTCAAAAAAATTTTTTCGATTGTTTCGTTTAAAAGCACTTTTAGCAAATTTAATACCCTTTAATTTGACGTAATCAAAAAGCCTGTACGATAATTTGCCGCGGAGTTATCGTCAATCAAAGCAAAAAGTTTTTTTGACTTTGGAAATCAATAACTCTGGAAATAATGACCGTATAGGAAATCGAAGGAGGGTTTTGAAAACTACACAATATTCTCTATAAGAAAACGTAAACCGCTTTTGAAGAAAAAATTTTTTTGAATTGAAAACTCGGACTGAAAAAAGACAAAAATTCGCATAATTAAGGATATTTGGATAACTTGGTATAACTTTGGATAAAATGGATGAACGAAGGATATCGTTGGTAATTTTTAACTTCAAAGTGTCCCCTAAAATCCCTAAGAAATTCAAAGCGCTGCGATTTTTTGTTCATAGTGCCCAGAAGCTTCAAATTCTGTGTTTTCGCAAAAATCACCATTATGAGCAATTTTGTGATTTTTATTCATTTTTCCATTGAAAAAAATTTTTTTTTCAAAATTCTTTATTTTTCGATCAAAGAGATTGATTTTTCAAGAAATTTGAAAAAAAAAAAAAAATTTTCAATTTTTTCGAAAATTTTTTTATCAAAATTTTTTTTTTTAATTTTTTTTTTTATCGTCTTCAGAATGCTTCACTATTGTCAAAAAAAATTAACTCAATTTTTTCTGTCCGCTACAACTGCCTTAGTTTTAAATCTCATTTTAAAAATTCAATAAAAACAAATTGATATACCCCCCGCGGAGTTCGGCTTTTCCTCACACAAAACTTGAATTTTACGTTTTCTTTTTAGCCTAAATTCCTTACGTGAATTTTATGTAAGCTTTTCTTTGATAAGCACCTTTTGATATGCCTCGTCGACATTTAGCTGCCACAGATGTGGCTCGCATTGTTACCCTCCTTCAAGAGGGCTACAGTCAGGTGGAAGTAGCAGCTTCTATGGGAGTGAGCCAGTCCGTTATCAGTCGGGCCTATGCCCGATTTAACGCGACTCAAAGTTACGATCGTCGTCCGGGTCAAGGTAGACTACGAATCACTACCGAGCGTGATGATCGAGCTATCATTCGAGAAGCTCGTCGAACGCCTACTGCGCATGCCCACACGATCGCTCATTAATTTCGCAATCGTCGACAACGTCCCTCCCCAACAACACATATCGGCATCGACGGTTCGAAATCGCTTTCGAGAGCAAGGACTACGCGCTAGACGCGCAAATCGCGTGCCTATGCTCACTCCACGACATCGCCGAGCCCGATTGGCCTATGCTCATGATCATCACCATTGGGGTCGTAGACAGTGGACCAGTGTATTATGGACTGACGAATCTCGATTTTGTCTTCATGGCAGCAATAGACGATCTCTCGTTTGGCGCCGTCGTAGAGAACGAGATCGGGATAGTTTTACGAGACCAGTTACAGCTTTCAATGGTGGATCAGTCATGGTGTGGGCAGGCGTGTCCTTCAATACCAGAACCCCGTTGGTCATCGTTCGTGGGACGTTGACTGCCGATAGGTACGTCGACGAAATTCTGGAGCCACACGTCCTGCCTATGCGCACACGCATGGGGGCAAGACGGTTCATTTTGATGCAGGATAATGCTCGTCCTCACACTGCAGTTCGTACGCGAACTTTTCTCCGCGCCAACAACGTAACAACGCTTAATCATCCAGCGATGAGTCCTGATTTGAACCCAATTGAGCATGTTTGGGACATGCTTGGGCGTCGATTGCGGCGAGACTATCCGCAACTGCACAATCTTCATCAGTTGACTCAAGCGTTGTTACGTTGTTGGCAAGGAATTTCGCAACGTGATATTCGACGATGCATCAACATGCAAGAGCGTTTACGAGCTGTGATTCGGAACAGAGGTGGCAATACACGGTACTGAGCAGTTACTGCCGTGCGTACAGAGGTCATTCGGCAGCTGCAAACAGACAAACACGCAGACAAAGACACACACACACACACACACACACACACACACACACACACACACACACACACACACACACACACACACACACACACACACACACACGTGTGTGTGTGTGTGTGTGTGTGTGTGTGTGTGTGTGTGTGTGTGTGTGTGTGTGTGTGTGTGTGTGTGAGAGAAGCGTAAATCCGACCGAGCAACCTCCACGTGGTACGCTTTGGGTAACGCTAATGCCGGCGGTAAAACAACAGTCGAAAAAATTGAGAAAATTTCGAAAAAAATTTTCGAAAAAAATTGAAATTTTTTTTTCAAATTTCTTGAAAAATCAATCTCTTTGATCGAAAAAAATAAAGAATTTTGAAAAAAATTTTTTTCAATGGAAAAATGAATAAAAATCACAAAATTGCTCATAATGGTGATTTTTGCGAAAACACAGAATTTGAAGCTTCTGGGCACTATGAACAAAAAATCGCAGCGCTTTGAATTTCTTAGGGATTTTAGGGGACACTTTGAAGTTAAAAATTACCAACGATATCCTTCGTTCATCCATTTTATCCAAAGTTATACCAAGTTATCCAAATATCCTTAATTATGCGAATTTTTGTCTTTTTTCAGTCCGAGTTTTCAATTCAAAAAAATTTTTTCTTCAAAAGCGGTTTACGTTTTCTTATAGAGAATATTGTGTAGTTTTCAAAACCCTCCTTCGATTTCCTATACGGTCATTATTTCCAGAGTTATTGATTTCCAAAGTCAAAAAAAACCTTTTTGCTTTGATTGACGATAACTCCGCGGCAAATTATCGTACAGGCTTTTTGATTACGTCAAATTAAAGGGTATTAAATTTACTAAAAGAGCTTTTAAACGAAACAATCGAAAAAATTTTTTTGAAGCCCGTAGACCTTTTTGGAGACGAAAAAAAATTTCGAAAAATTTTTTTTCAGTAGTTTTCTTAGGATTTCTCCAGACCTGATGATGACAAAAAATTTTCATGGTCATATCTAAAAACTAGACACTTGGAGCTACAATTTGCTTTTTTTTTTTTTTTCTGTGCGATCATTTTCCTCGGAGTTACAGCTCGCTGAAAATCACCAAAAAATTTGGAATTTTTTTTTTCATCCCTTAATTTTTGTTACTAGTGTAGTTATTATTGCCTCGTTTTGTCCAATGCACTTGGCCTGTGCCTATGGACCCGACCTTAGGTAATTTATGAAGAGATTTGAGAATACGAGAGCCTGCGTCGCATGGTTCTCCTCTCTCATCTAAGAAGTAAACTAAATTGTCATTTCTATATTCAAACAAATCCTTCACCAGGATAATGTTTGAATTTTTATTGTTTCCCTTTTTCGCGTTATTTTTGTAGGAGTGTTCTGACTCAACGGAGTCATCCGAGTCCGTGTCCGAGTCATATTCGGGGTCTACAAAAGGTATCAGATCTTCTTGATCGGAATCTCCTTTAGTAGGTATTTCTTGAATTTTTGGTGGTCTGCCACGCTTCCTGGTGGTAGCACACGATTTTTCGTGTTTTTTTGTAGAATTTCCCAAAACAATTAGAGGTTGACCCTGTTTAGCAGGGTTCGGGACCTTATCAGAAGTTTTAGGAGATTCTGAAGAAACAATTAGAGGTTGACCCTGTTTAGCAGGGTTCGGGACCTTATCAGAAGTTTTAGGAGCTTCTGAAGAAACAATTAGAGGTTGACCCTGTTTAGTAGGATTCGGGACCTTATCAGAAGTTTTAGGAGCTTCTGAAGAAACAATTAGAGGTTGACCCTGTTTAGCAGGGTTCGGGACCTTATCAGAAGTTTTAGGAGATTCTGAAGAAACAATTAGAGGTTGACCCTGTTTAGCAGGGTTCGGGACCTTATCAGAAGTTTTAGGAGCTTCTGAAGAAACAATTAGAGGTTGACCCTGTTTAGCAGGGTTCGGGACCTTATCAGAAGTTTTAGGAGATTCTGAAGAAACAATTAGAGGTTGACCCTGTTTAGCAGGGTTCGGGACCTTATCAGAAGTTTTAGGAGCTTCTGAAGAAACAATTAGAGGTTGACCCTGTTTAGCAGGAATCGGGACCTTATCAGAAGTTATAGGAGCTTCTGAAGAAACAATTAGAGGTTGACCCTGTTTAGCAGGGTTCGGGACCTTATCAGAAGTTTTAGGAGCTTCTGACGAAACAACTAGAGGTTGACCCTGTTTAGCAGGATTCGGGACCTTATCAGAAGTTTTAGGAGCTTCTGAAGAAACAATTAGAGGTTGACCCTGTTTAGCAGGGTTCGGGACCTTATCAGAAGTTTTAGGAGCTTCTGAAAAAACAATTAGAGGTTGACCCTGTTTAGCAGGGTTCGGGACCTTATCAGAATTTTCCTGATATTTGTCATCCAGAGAGCGTTCTTTGGCTCTTTGGGCTCTTGTTGTGACATTTACGTTTCCTATTGGGTTTCGAGATAAAGCGTCAGCATTGAGGTTGATTTTCCCTGGTTTATATATTACCTTATAGTCGTAATCAGCGAGGCGAAGACGCCATTTAAGGATCCGAGCGTTCCCATCTTTCGCGGATTTAAACCAAATTAAAGGCTTGTGGTTGGTCACTATAGTGAACGATCGCATATATATGTATGGTCGAAAATGTTTCACCGCCTGTACTATAGCTAACGCCTCCTTCTCATACGTGTCGTAACGTAATTCGGGCCCCCTTAGAACTCGTGAAAAATAAGCAACCGGTCGATCCTTTCCGATTTCTCCTTGTGACAATACAGCGCCGATCGCGATCCCTGATGCGTCGGTAGTGATTATAAAAGGTTTCTCGAAGTCTGGATATTGCAGCACCGGTGCTGTACATAATGTTTCTTTTAGTAGTTCGAAGGCGGTCTCAGCCGACTCGGACCATTCGAACTCCCTATCTTTCTCTAGTAATCTGGTTAGTGGTTTAGCTATTGAGCCATAACTTTTTATGAATCTCCGATAATACCCCGTTAAACCTAAGAACTCCCTAATATTTCGTTGAGTTTTAGGTATGGGAAATTTCCTGACGGCTATAAGTTTGTTAGGGTCAGGTTTTAAACCTTCTTTGCTGATAATGTGTCCTAAATAGTTCACTTCGGGTCTAAGGAATTCACACTTATCGGGTTGAAGTTGTAAGTTAGCTTTTCGTAGTCTCAGCATTAGTTCATCTAGTTTCTTCTCGTGTTCCTCTAAGCTCCGGGCGAACACGATGATATCGTCTAGATATACGAAAAGGGCCGTACCCTGTAGTCCGGTTAAGACTGTATCCATCAGTCTTTGAAATGTAGCCGGCGCGTTTTTTAATCCGAAAGGCATTCTGAGATATTCCCAGTGTCCTTGTGGGGTCGAGAACGCGGTCTTATGTCGATCTTTTGGGTCCATTTCAATTTGATTATAGCCGGAGGCTAAATCAAAGACAGAGAAATACAGGGAACCCCCCAACTGGTCAAGAATGTCCGTGATATTCGGCAACGGGTACGCGTCTGTTATAGTTTCTTCATTTAGTGACCTGAAGTCTATTACTATGCGCCAACGTTTATTCCCTTGCGAATCTGCCTTTTTGGGTACGATCCAAACGGGACTATTATAAGGTGATTCTGACGGTGCGAGGACGCCTGTGTTCAGTCCCTCTTTGACCTGTTTATCTAGCTCTGCCTTAAGGGCTTGTGGAATTCTATACTGTTTAATCGTTATTGGGCGATCACTGTGAGTAGGTATTCTATGTAAATAGTTTCCGGAGGAGCTCAGAGGTTCCCCGGTTATATAAAATCTATCTGCGTATCGCTTTATTATTTTTTCGACGTGAGATTTTTCTCGTTTATCTAGATACTCTAAGCGTAATAGGGGTTTAATTTTTTCGAAACGTTCGAGATTTTTATGATCTTGGACGATGTTAAAGATGCGTTTTGTTATACCGTGACTTTTATGCGGATCCTCCTGATCAACGGTAGGGGATATTCCTTTTCTCTCTACCTCGCGGATTGTTAACGTGGGAATTCTAACTGCCACTTCATCTCCCGTGGTATTGTAAATCTGGAGGTAAGCGCGATCATTTTTTATCGAGACCAAACAATTTCCCGCGAATACCCCTTTACATAGTTTTAAATTAGGGATATAACCCTCTTTGATCTGGGGATTATTAACTTTAACATAAAATGTCGATTCGCTACGCGGTGGTATATACATGACCCCATTTGTCACCCTATTAGCTTGTTTGAACGGATACTTTTGATTATCTATTTCAAGTACTTTATTCTCGTAATCGATTTTAGCACCGTGTGTCGCGAAAAATTCCGATCCTACCAATCCGGCATGGGGAATGGGCATCTCGTCGGGAACCACGTGACATACGGCTTGTTTTCCGAATAATTTAATTCGTACGCTACCCAAGGTATAAACCGGGATATTAGCTATCCCGTGTAACTCTACTAGATTTTCCCTATCAATTTTTATATTATTATCTAAATAGCCTAATTTAATTAAATTTGGTGATGCACCAGAATCCAACATCATAATGACATCACCAATCTTGGATGATTTACCTGCTATAGAATATGGTAAATTATCTAAATCTAAATCTAAGTTTATTTTATTTATTCGGAATCTGTTTCGGCTGTCACTTCTTGGATCGAATTCACAGGTTGTGATGGCCGATTGTTTCTTCCCGCATCCCTGGGAAAAGACGTTTGGGGAACCGTTTGTAAATAATTAGCTGTTTGTTGTAATACTCGACAATCTTCGGTATTATGAGTATTATTTTTGTGATAATCACAATATCTGTTAGTTCGAGTTTGGAATCGGCTTGGCGGTTGATTAGCGGGAAATTGGTTCATTAAGTGACTCGGAATGGACCGACGATTAGGTTTTCTTCACAATACCTAGCCGTGTGCCCCCGGCCGCCACATAACTGACATCGTACATTCGCGTAAGGGTTTTCCTGCGTCGCGACGTTAATTTCTGGGCAATTTTTCGCGTTGTGTCCCTTCGTGAAACAAATTTGACACGTTATTTCCGGGCAATTTTTGGCGAAATGTCCCGGTTTCTTACATTTGCGACATAAATCCTGGTCATTTGAATTGTTTGGTTTAGCATTGTTATTGTTTGAATTCTTGTTTTGACCCACGCTTTTATTTGGCGCGGGTTTCCCGGGCGTCTCAATGGCGAAATTTACGGTTTTGTTACTCCTACCCGCGGCTTCCTTCTTTAGTTCCGTTTTTTTTTCTGAGTTGGGATCGCGACGTAGTTCTTTGCGGGCATTCAATTTTTTTTCAAGTTTAATTGCTTTCGTGAGAGCCTCTTCTACATTAGCGCATGCCGTCATGCGCTGGTCGATTTCATTGTTTAAATTCTGTACGAAACATTCCGCGATAGAGGTTTCGATATTTTCTTTGAAATCATCTACTACGTTAGCCGCTGCATCCGGATTATCGGCTTTGTAACATTCGGTTATTTCGCGCCCCTTTTTCCGCAATCGATTCGCGAAATCAACCACCGATTCTCCATCCTTTTGATATATCCGACCGAGCTCTCCCTGGAGCTGGAACAGTGATTTGTTCGGAACGTAAATTTTTTTTAATGTGGCGGTCAAAAGAGCAATCGTTTCCGGGATAGTAGAATTTAGTGAGGCTTTTACTTTACTTCCGAGTTTGCTCCCGTAGATTAATTTTACGAGGTTACCCTCAGCTCCCGCTGGTAATACGGCCTTCGCTTCGCTACAGCAACTAATAAAATCTAAAAGTTCGTTGGGGTTTCCTTCGAACTTTGGCACAAACGAAAGTGCATCGCTTAGTGAGATATTTTGATTCGCCGATAAAGCCATGTTGTCTGGTACTGGTGGTACCCGGTTAATATTATCGAGAATCGGATTAATGATTTGCGGGGGGTTTGCAGGTAAAACACCGTTATTGTTATTCGTCGGATTGGGAACTGAGTCAACGATTCGCGGTTGGATTTGAGAATTTGCAGGTGGGACAACTAGAGTTTTCTCTGCCGGGTTTGTTTCTCCCTCAGAGTCTTCGTCACTCGATATTCCTGGAAACCCCGAAGTACCTAAGCCCGAGTCGATAAATGTCAGATTGTGTTTTGGTTTAACCTTTGATAGGGGTAAGCCTGGTAGTAGGTTTTGATTTCCCTGACTCCGTAACGCCCGTTTGCCGTCATTCGACATTTGTTCGCATGTTTACGTCTTTTGGAACACGAAAGCGTTTTAGCTTGAAAGATTCTTAGTTCCGATACCTAGTCTAAATCGATAACTGGCACCCAGTCTGTTCCGTCTACCTTGAGAGATAGGGGGTAAGGTTTTGGGTTTAAGATTTGGATTTTTGGTATTATTATCTTTTCCCCCTTTTTGTTGGGTCGTTTAATACTTTTGTGGGGTAATTCTGTTTTCCTTGATTTTTCCCTTATTACTAGTAACCCTAAAGGATCTGAATCCGGAAATCGTACTCGTGGTAAATATAAACCAGTTTCTGTCTCTCCCTCAGAATTATTCAAAATTACTATTTTTAGACGACGCCGGACCTTTCTAATATTAGTTATTTGGGGTAGAGGCAAATTTTCAACTATATTTTCTTTAGGATTTTGTACCTTCTCGCGGTTTCGTCGTGCCTGTATACGACGGCCTGCTCTATGTCCTCTTTTTTTTGGCATAAGATATTAGACAGTTAGGGCCAGTGCGCTTTAGCAAGCGCGTCCGGCGGGAAATGCAAGTGAAAAATAGAGTTAGTGCGCTCTAGAAAGCGCGTCCAGCTAAAATGAAATAGGTAGCTTTAGAAAAATTAGAGCTAGTGCGCTTTAGAAAGCGCGTCCAGCTAAAATTACAATAGATAGTCTTAGAAAAATTAGGGCTAGTGCGCTTTAGAAAGCGCGTCCAGCTAAAATGAAATAGATGGCTTTAGAAAAATTAGAGCTAGTGCGCTTTAGAAAGCGCGACCAGTTAGATTTGCAATAAATAAAATAGATAGTTAGTTTAATATCTTTGCCGATTTATTATTTCGTTTTCCAGACAAACTTATTTAAGTCCCTGTTCGAGCGCCAATTTGTTACGTCCAACTTGGGACCTAATTAATTAATTCATTTTCGGCCCAAGCCTTTCGGCCTATAGACCGGGATCTTAATTTTAACTTTGTCTGGAAAGGTTAAGTTGATAGATACGACTAGAATTTTCGATTGCAAAATATATTCAACACGGGCTGATTACATTTAAAATACATAAAGACAAAATTTTAAATTAATCTAATTGAACAATACTTATTCTTTTCAAAATATAAACAGAGTGACCAATTATTACATTTAAAGTACGTAAAGACAAAATTTTAAACTAATCTAATTGAACAATACTTATTCTTTTCAAAAGACAAAATTTTAAACTAATCCAATTGAACAGTAAACAAGTTATAATTAGTACAGTACCTTATTTTTTCAGAATATATAACGGAATGACCACCTTTTGAAAAATTTAGGAAGAACAGTTTAAACAAAATTTTGAACCACTTGAAAACAAAAATTTTTATAATAGCCGAACTCGAAAAATTTTTTTTTTGTAGTGATTGGACCGTTCACCGAGAACTCAAAAAATTGCTAGACGTTGATCCGTTTAGCGGACTCTCTAAAACTAGTAGTAGAAATCGTAGAGGTGATAGCCGTAGTGGCCGTTTTTGTGAAAAACGTCTCCTTATATAGTTTGGTGGTCATACCCTAATTGTATAAGTCCCGATAGGACTTCCCTCCAATGAGGATACATTTTCCGGACTCTAGTCCCATCCCCTTAGGAAAAGCGAACAGGACACGCCCTGATGCAGGCCTGTGTGTGTGCGCACCCACACACATGCCGGCATGTACATGTTATTTTATTCTATTTAGTTAAGAATACTCTTAAAATTATAACTTAAATTTAAAATTAGTTTTATCTTAATAGTAAAGCTTACATAATTAATTAAAAATTTGGTTTTAGATGATTCCCTCATTTTATTCCACAAATAGATATCGTTTGTTAACGAATGTGAAGCTTTAGATATTGTTATAGACATCATTTTTTAAATAATTTTAGAAACAATGTTTTATTGTAAATTCTTCGTTTTTTTTTTTTTTTTTTTAAATTATTTTAGTTAATTTGAAAGAATAGTTTTAAAAATTAAAATTTATTGTAGAAATAAAGTTTTATTTTTATATCTCAGATAAGCCTAAAATTATTTGTCTAAAAAAAAAATAAAAAAAATGGTCTTAGTTTATCATATTTGTTAATGCTATCTTAAATGCACATTTGGATAAGATATTTTTTCGATTTTCTTTTCTTCGGGCAAATACCCTGTCCTTTTAATCAGAGCCCTTTTATGACCCCTGTAAAAGTTTTAAAAGGGTCTTAGACGAAGGTCATTGAAGATGCATTAGCTGTTTGTTTTAGATTTATATATATATTTTTTTTTCCCCTTTTTTTTTTTTTTTTTTTTTTTTTGTTTAAAGAATGAAGATTAGATTTTATGGTCGCCGGAAGTTTAAACTAGAAAATAACTACTTTCTGAAGAGAGAAAAAAAAATATAATTAAATAAAAATATCAAAAGATTCTTCGGACGCAACATTTGTAACTTATAAAACTTTTTTTTATTTATTTTAAATAAAACTAATAAAAAAAATTTGTTTCATTACTTAGATTAAGCTACTTCTTCCTATAAGTATCCTTGTAAGTCAAATTCTATTTCATAATTCAAAATGGATCCAAGGTGGAAACATCCATTTACTTCAATCATTTGCGGACCAACAGGATGTGGAAAAACTTTTTTTGTAAAACGTTTTTTAAAAGAAATTAGGGAAATTTGTGATATCAATTTTAGTAAAGTTATATTTTGCTACGCTGAGTGGCAGAAGGGTTATACAGAGTACGACAAGACATTTGTCGAATTTCGCGAAGGTTTGCCTCAGTCCAGTGATTTCGATGATAATTTACCTAAATTAGTAGTAATAGATGATTTAATGCGAGAATCTTCAAATGGTGATATTGTCGACTTATTTACTAAAGGCAGCCATCATAAAAATTTAAGTGTTATGTTTCTGTCGCAAAATTTATTCCACCAAGGAAAAGGTCAGCGAGATATATCTCTAAACACAAACTATATTGTAGTATTTAAAAACCCCGGGACAGAGCACAGATCTTTCATTTGGCCCGACAGGTATATCCAGAAGACCCCAAGTTTTTACAAGAAGCTTATTTTGATGCTACATCAAAAGCACACGGCTACCTACTTTTAGATCTTAAGCAATCTACACCCGAAAATTGTAGGTACAGAACATGTATATTTCCATCAGATCAATATCATTATGTTTATATTCCGAAAAAATGTAATGATATAAAAGGAAATAACTCGCAAAATAATGTATCAGTTGTGCGTATGTAATGGGGAGAAAGGTCGTCAAGCAGTAATTCTGCTCATAAATCAATTGGTCGTAAAAATATAGCTCTACTTCAAGCTCTTCTGTATGCGTCACCAGCTCAGCGTCGTGCCATACTTCGTCACGCGAAAAAGGATTTAATTCAAGTTATATGCGAGTGTTGTTTGAATGTTTTGCACGGTAATATTCCTTTAAAAGAATCTGAAAAAAAGTTACTAGCTAAACACAAAGCTACTTTACGAAAACTGAGTAGCAAAAAAAATAATATTTCAACAAAGAAGAAACTAATCAATCAAAAAGGAGGAGCATTTTTACCTATGCTTTTGTGTCCCTTACTCGGTGCTCTAGTGTCTAACCTAATCTAATAAATATGGAACATGTGAAAAAGATGGTACTTATTCCGTATGAAGATATTGATAAATTAAAATCTGGAGTCAAATATTTCAGCCAAGATTTAAATAACGTCACTAATCACTTTTTACCCACATCTCAAACCCCTGGTGATATACAAGCTCGTTTGGATGCTGAATTGACTAAAATTTTAAACACGAATTCATTAGATATTAATGATCGTGATAAATTAAAACAATACTCTGAAGTATTAAGACGTTATCTATTTTTTAAAAATAGAGAACACAATAACATTCCAGTGTTAGAAAAAAAAGAAGTTGACAATAGTGAAGTTGTTCCTGATCTTACAGATTTCTCTAACATTAATAATAATCAGGATATTAGTACCGCGGTGGTGACAGATAATACTCAGCATAATAGATCATATCAAACTTCAGACATAATAACTGGTGTTCCGAAATCATATCAAGCATTGGCTAAAAATATTCTACGACATATTGAGTCTGTAGATGGTGACAGGAGATTAAACTGGGACAATAAAGGAAGTGTTACTTTGGATGGGCGTAAAATACCTGGTGGTAATATAGTTGATCTCATAAACGATGCTGTACGTCACCGAAAATCAGTAAAAGCTACTGGTAGAAACTTTTTTGCTGCGTATTTACAAGAAATAAATACTCCTCGAGAGTTTGTAGGAAATAGTAGTTTCTGTCATAAAGATGTAGTAAATATAAAAAGACTACCTCTCAATACATCTACACCTAAACGTACAAATAAAAGTAATATTTCATCGGAAAACTCACAAAGTTTTCAATCTCTTGCAAATAGTACTTTACAGAGTGGTGGTAATAAAAAACAGATGTATAAAAATTCATTCAAATGGCTACGACTATAGAAGAAACTCTTAAAAAAGAGTATCACAATCCGTCTAATCCTGTATCATACTCCGGAGCACGTAATTTAGTGGAAAAATTCAAAAAAAATATACCCGAAGAAAAAATAAATGAATGGTTAGCTGCTCAGGATACTTACACTAGACATAGACCTACACGGCGTAAATTTCTAAGGTTACATTATACTGTTTCAAATATAGATGATGTATGGGAGGCTGATCTTGTAGAAATAAAATCTTTAAAAACTTATAATGATGGTGTCTCATTTCTCCTTGTTGTAATAGATGTATTAAGTAAATATGTATGGGTTGAACCCTTATTAGATAAATCTGCCAAGTCTGTGATGCAAGGATTTAAAAATATTTTTGACCGAAGTAATGGACGTAAACCTTTCATGATCCAAACAGATAAAGGAAAGGAATTTGTAGCAGGTACTGTGCAAGAATACTTAAAATCAAAAGACATATACTATAGAACTGCACGAAACCCCGATGTAAAAGCAAGTGTAGTAGAACGTGTTAACAGAACTTTGAAAGAACGAATGTGGCGGTATTTTAGTCATCGGAAAACTTATAAATACATTGATATTTTACAACAATTAGTTGAGGTTTATAATCATACAAAACATAGCTCGATAAGGATGGAGCCTGCATCAGTAAATTTAGATAACGCTGGGGAGGTGTTTCGTAATATTCAAAAACGATATCCAGTGATAAAACTTCGAAAAAAACTCTTTAAATATAAGGTAAATGATTATGTACGGATCAGTAAATATAAGTCTACGTTCGAGAAAGGTTATGAGGCTGGTTATACTGAAGAAATTTTTCAAGTTACAAAAACTAAACTACGCCAAAATATTCCTGCTTATGAATTAAAAGATTTAAATGGTGAAGAAATTGATGGTTTTTTCTATGAACAAGAAATAGTGCGAGTGATTAAGGATCTTGAAAAAGAAGAATTTCTGATTGAAAAAATCATTAAAACCAAAGGAAAAGGAAAAAATAAACAATATTTTGTAAAGTGGCAGGGATATCCAGACAAATTCAATTCTTGGGTTCTTGCATCGACAATATCAGAATGAATAAAACAGAATTTCTTATGGTTTTACCAAGTGATAGTAGTATGAATTATTTTCCGGACAACACGGCAGCTCATTACACAACAATGCTACCAGATCACATTAAATTGGAAGGGCAATGGGTAGTAGGACTAAAAGAAATACAGTTCCCTGCAAGTTTTTTTCACATTCAGTCAAAAAAAGAAGGAGGGCTGTATTTAGTTAGCGCTGGCCATGCCGGCTATGGAGTTTCTGATATATATTCAGATTTTTACTTACCCAGAGGACATTATACAGACCACAGGAAATTAATGTCCGCTTTGAATAACTTCCCTGGTACTGCAGAACATTTTCACTTTAAAATAAATGATTCAGGATTTACCACTGTAAAAAGAATCTGTCAACCTCCGAAATGTAAAGATACCAGTCATCGTCTTCTGTTATCTTCAACTTTATTAGATATTTTAGGTTTTAACCACTATGACGATAGAACCAATCAAAGAGACTTTCTTTTAGGTACAAAAGGCAGTGATAGTTATGAATATATAAATGTAAGTGAAAGACCCTTCAGCTTGACAAGAGGGATACCCGATAGATTTTTCATTTATTGCGATATTTGTGCTCCATATGTAACTGGAGACTTAAATTCATCGTTATTACGAGCAGTAACTTTAGAAACAAGTTTATATTCATACGGAATGACTATCACCAATAATTACGGCTCTCCTAATTATATACCCATTATATCGAATTCTTTTAGAACAATTGAAATAGATATAAGAAATAATAATGGTGATCCTATGCCATTTGAGTACGGACCTTTGAACGTGACACTTCACTTTAAGAGAATTGATTAAAAAATGTCTCATTACATTGAATACTATAATAATCAGGCGGGTGGAGGTTATAAAGAAAAATATAATAGATTTGGTAAAGTTTATGTCGGCTCTTATCAACATGGTCATGGAATAGGTGCTTTTCTGGGAGGACTTTTTCGCAGAGTAGTACCTTTTCTTGGAAAAGCAGCACGTGCAATAGGAAAAGAGGCTGTTCATACAGGGATGAATGTATTAAGTGATGTTGCAACGGGTCAAGTACCTTTCAAACAATCATTGGAACACAGACTTACAGAAACAGGGATGCGACTTAAAAGAAAGGCATCAGAAAAATTGGATGAGATGATGCGTCGGTTGGGGTATAAAAGCCAGCGAATACGTAGATTAACTCACAAAGTACATAACCGCGGAAGAGTGCGGAAGCGTAGTAGTAAGAAAAAAAAGGCCACCAAAAAGAGGAAAACTTCAAAACAAAATAAACGTAAAGTGAAAAAATCTAAGAAGCGTGACGTTTATGATATATTTAATTAATACAAAATGTCATTTTTACATTCTCACTCAGAGGAGTGTGCAAAATCTGAACTAGATTTATTCACACTACCTCCAACGCAAACAAGTATTGAACAATCGCAATGGACATATTACAACCCTATGGCATCTTTATCGGACGATACTCCGATAGAATTTGTTATACCTGGACACGGTGAAGAATACATTGACTTATCACATACTATGATAAAAATTAAAGCAAAAATTGTACAAAGTGATGGTACAGTTGTTGAAAATGATGTTGTGGGTCCAATAAATAATTTTTTACATTCAATGTTTAATCAAGTAGATGTCTTTTTCAATCAAAAAATCATTTCACCACCTAATAATGCCTACGCTTATAGAGCTTATATTGAATCATGTTTAAATTATGGAGTCGATGCAAAAACTACTCATCTTAAAATGGCGTTGTGGAGTATGGATACATTAGGGGAATTTGATAGTGTAGAAAAGGATAAAAATAAGGGTCTAAAAGATAGAATGACATTCACAACGAATGGAAAAGAGTTTGAAATGATGGGTCATTTACATTGTGATGTTTTTAATCAAGATAAATTTTTACTTAACGGAGTAGAAATGAGAATTCGTTTAGTTCGATCAAAAAACACATTTTGTCTTATGAATGGAAGTAAAAATAACTACATTGTCAAGATTTTGGAGGCTATGTTAATAACGAGAAGAGTGAAAATTAACCCGAGTATTTTAATAGCTCATGCAAGAACATTGGGTCAAACAACTGCAAAGTATCCGCTTACTAGAGTTGAAGTAAAATCGTTTGTTTTATCCAAAGGAATACTTGGAAATACTATCGATAATGTGGTATTGGGCCAATTACCTAAAAGAATAATAGTTGGTTTTGTAGACAATAGAGCATACAACGGTTCCAAAACACATAATCCTTTCAATTTTCAAACTTTTTCATTAAACTATCTTTGTTTATACATCGATGGCCAACAAGTGTTGGGTAGGGCACTACAGCCGGAATTTGGTAAAGATAATTACTCTGAGGTAGAAGCATATAACACCTTATTTAGTGGAACGGGTGTACACTTCGGAAATACGGGGTCATGGATCACACGCTTAGATTATCAATATGGAAGCACTCTTTATGCTTTTGATTTAACACCAGACCTATCCGCAAATTTGGCTTCTCATTGGAATTTAGTTAAGAACGGAAGTCTCAGACTAGAAGTACGTTTTAGTAAAGCTCTTGAAGTTAATGTAAACTGCATTACATACTTAGAGTTTGATAACATCTTGGAAATTGATTCATCACGCCAGGTTATAGTAGATTATAATTAAAGAGAAATAGTGTATATTTTTATATAATGAGAGCAATATTTGGATTAGTGATGGCTTATCATCCGCTTCCTCGATTATTAGACAAAATTATTACTAGTAATTTTGACTAAAAGTATATAACTAAAAGTTTTAAGAAGATGAATCAGTATTCAGTGTGATACCTCGCTGTACAGACAATTTTATGGACACTCTTCAATTAGTAAAACTTTTACCCTATACTGATGCAAGCGTTGGAGGAGTCTATCCATCAGACAAAATCCCCTGCATCTGGCCTAGACCCTGTGCAATTATTGCCAACACCGATGATCATACCAAACCGGGAACCCACTGGGTCGCATTTTTTGTCAATAAACATGGACACGGAATCTATTTCGACAGTTTCGGACGACCTCCCAGTGACTCTCGATTTACTCAGCGCCTTGGAAGAAATTGTAGAGGAGGATACAAATGGAACCAGCAACAATTACAGGATATTAACTCCAATTATTGTGGTCAATATTGTATTGTTGTTCTTCATTGGCTTAGTAATAACAAATCCTTATCATCCTTTCTTAATTTGTTTGAGAAGGATACAAAACGAAACGACCGATCATTAATAAAAATGTTTAAAAAAATATTGAAAAAGAAAGATATGAAAAATAAATTAAAAAAACCGTTTAAAAATTTATCAGGAGGAGGACGTCTATATTCGCAATCAAGTGTTTCTAAATAATAAAATATATATTTTGTAAAATAAAAATGTGGCATTTATATCATAATTGTGAAAATTAGTTTATTAAAAATTCAAAAAAATTTTTAATTGTTATTATTTAAGGGGGATAGCCACTGTGACGCTGGAAAAAATAGGCAATTTTCGGGAATTTTTTTTACTAGGATAATAAAGGAATTTGGGGATCGGGTTTTTTTTGTTTTATAAAGTATATGTTGAGGATAATTCTCCTAAATTTTTATTCAAAAATATTTTGTTATCACAAAGTTATAAACATTTTTGTAGAGCACCAAAAAAATTTCCCCCTCCATTGCCGGTACTGTAACTCAAAAACGGATTATCTGAAACAAAAAAACCAAACGGCATTTTAATCTATAGGAATGTCGCTATCGTCGCACGTAGGGGATTTTGAAAATTTTGATTTGAGAAAAAATGGCGCCATATTGAAAATTTTTTCGTCTTTTTTCCTCATTTTTTGGACTCAAACAGCCTTAAAAATCTTAAAAATTAAAATTTTCAAAATCCCCTACGTGCGACGATAGCCACTAAGTAGACGAATACGGGGAAACAAAAAAATTGAGAATCGGTTCATATTTACGAAAGTTACAGTACCGGAAAGTTTGAAAAAAGTCGTTTTGAGAAAAACGCGAGTAAAGTTTTAAGAAGATTCTCGCAACTTTAAAATCTAGTCTTTCACAAAATATTCATACTCACATCAAACTATCAAGTCCTGGGCCATATGAGGGTTCTTCCTCCTTATCTTTAGTATTGACCTTGACTTTTTTATTTTTTTACTGGCCGTTTCCATGCGGCTTTCAGCAGCTTTAACCCGAGTAGCGTCGCGCTCAGCGCAGTATGAGTAGAGTGTTGGTCCTACTTTAACATCGAGATTCTCTAATATCTTCAGAGTTGCTAGAGCCCCATCATTGAATGTAATTGTTGAAATATATAAAGCTATTTCAACAATAAGGGAATAAGAAGAATTTGTTTTTGGGGCGAGCTGCCACACTAATGCATTGAAGCTTTCATTATTATTTTGTGTAAACCCACCGACACATCGTTCCAATAACTCTGGATTCGATAGATCTTCATAAATCGGTATTAAAGCTTCCGCAATATCTGCAGGAAGTGGTGGTTTTTCAACTAATGAGTCCAAAGTATTTGTTGCCACAGCTTTTGAAATTGACACCACGAATTTGCACCTTCAGGACAAAGAAAATGCTGCGGATCTTCGGGTGATGAAAACTTGTGATAAAATGTTTGCCAAATAGCATTATACATCTCATCAACATCATTAGAATGACGTCTGATTGCTAAACCATAATACTTTGTAAATTCATTAATTGCTTTGTCCGTTAATCGACCTTTCCCACCTAAACTTTTCTGTGTATTTTCTTCTTTTCCTGTTTTTGTCTTCTTGTTAGTTCGTTGCTTCTTCAAAGCCCTTAGTCGACTGCCCATTCGTTTTTGCACGTGATTAATACATTCCTTTTTTTTATCTTCACCATGTCCCCATACGGTTTAGCATCACAAATATTTTTATACGTTTTAGTGTCACCATCACCTATATAGTTTACATACTTAACGTTATGTAATAACTCTGATCGCATAAACATCTCTTTTATTCCATCTACCTCCATTTGTCCAGAAGAATTTTCATGGTTTATTGGACAGTCTAGAGCATGGTCTTGCATAAATTGATCGTATTCAGCTGTTCCTTTTTTGAGCTCATTAGCGCACACATCTTACAATAACTGGATTTCATACTTACATCTACGATTTTGCCAGTGAAGTAACCAATTAGAGAAGATATACCAAATGAAGATTTAAACCCTCTTTTCTTCCAACTACCGTCACCGGAGACAGAAATTCCAGGAATGTCATTGGATTTTAAATGCTTGCAGGTTTCTTGGATTTCTTCTTTAGCAGCTTTTTCAACACTAAATCACAACAGTTTCTAGCTGCATTTCTGATTTGTGTGACCAGACGATCGTAAAAGCTATGGAACATTGGTCGTGGTAAATCCATGAAAGCACAAAATCTTTCAGCTCCAGATAACCCAATACCAATTATCCGCATTGCAAAGATGAAACGGCGATTAATTTCATACGCATTCTTGATGAGTGGACATGAATTTATCAAAACTGGATCACATTTTTGCAATTCACAACTAGTTTAAAACCTAATCCTCGAATACTTGTCTCAGTAAAGTTTACATCACCACCACACTTTTTACACGATACACAGCCACTTAGTAAATTAAATATCGAAAAAAATTTATAATTTTGTAGCTAATACTCGAATCAATTGTACAATCAGATTTTTGTGATAATTTCCTCTTGGAAACACTATCACGTCGTTGAGAGCCAGTATTTTTTCAGTTTCATATCTGTTGAGCGGTCGATTAAATTTTTTCCTGTCGTTTGGCAGTTTTCTTTCGTTTTTAATAACTTTACTTTGTTTACGATCCATTATTTAACAAATTTTTTTGTTAAATAAACAAAAAAAAAAGATCAGAAGATTTAAAAAAATAAGTAAGTAAACAATAACGAGTACACTAAGAAACTCAATAAATTAAAGAACGAGTGTGTATTCATACAAAACAACTAAACTATGAGGTACCGTATCTCAACAATAAGAAAAAATATACGTTAAAAGTCAAATAATTGTAACGGTTGACAATCGTGAGGGAAAACAATCGCCAACCCGTACGAATCAAAGACGGAGCGAGCAGGCGACGTTTTCGTCGAAGCGCCGCGCGTAAAACGGTCAATCGACGCGCTCTTATAAAAATGACTATAACTCGAAAACTATTCGGAATTTTTCTATAAAATTTGAAATACATAATTTTGAATATATAAACTTCAGTTTAATGAAAAAAAAAAAAAAATTTTTTTTCCGAAATTTTACAGTGGCTATCCCCCTTAACTAAGTAGACCCTTATCATGCTAGATTATAAATTATTTTTAATCGGAATTAAGTTATAATTACTATTAAGTAAAAAAATGTTACGTCGAAGGTAACGGATTATTTTATTTAATATTTGTTTTTTTTTTATTTATGTTTAAACCCTGGTTATAGCCAATAGGTTTGGGAACTTAAACAGTGGGGAAAGGTATTCAAGCGAAAGATGAAAATCGTTCCTGTTAGATAAAATTATTTTCGGTATATTTTGAATAAGGAAATTACAGTGAACAAATTAAATTTTCAAAGATCAATACAATAATAAAAATTTTATAAACATTAAAAATATAATTAACTTACTTGGGATTGAACGCCATGGTTTTTCGAGAGGTGATTGTACTGACGGGGAATGACAAAGGGGAATCTACTAATATTACTATTACTGGGAGACTCACTTCCAATGTTTTAAATTGACTGACTATATTTCTACTTATTTTTCTGGAGTTGGGTCCTTTCGGAAAAACCTGGGCGTGCCTCTCCTATTTCATTTTCTAAATCGGGGGAAACTCTAAGCCAATTAGCCTTCGTTACGTTTAGAATTTCCCCTTCTCATGAGTCCCTTCGCTTCAGGAGTCGCACCATTCCCTCCACGTAGGTCTGTACTTATAATAATTTTGTTAACATATTATTGTAAAACATTAAGATTTCTTGTTTTCCTTTAGTTATTAAAATTTTATGATATTTATTCGTCGTAGGTTTCTAATTTCATTGATTTTAGAGTAATAATTATTAATATTTGTGTTGGTTTCTTACATTAAATCTAGAAAACATTTTATTGTATGAAATGATTATTAAATTTTCCATCCTCTATAATTAAGTTTAAATTTTTTAAATATAACATTTTAGAACAATTTCTTTTGAAATTATAACTATAAAAAAAATTATGTGTTAGAATTTAACCGTTAGAATTTTAAGTCGAATATTTCCCTTTAAGTTTCTCTCTTACATTTTATTTCAAATTTTCTTAGTTTTACTAAAGGAAATATGCCTTAACATGTATCTGAGTTTGAAACGTTGCACTCTTATCTGGTTCTCAGCGGGAGATAATTTTTATTACTTCAGTCTGTGTACTTAGGGTACCTTTTAGAAGCAAAAAAAACTTCTCAGAACTATAAAATTTGAAATTGGAAACCCTTGAGAGCATCGTTTCAATCCTGGATAAACGTTGAACTATGACTAATAAAAAAAAAATATTTTAAAAATAAAGAAATAGTTTAAGATGAGAAAAACAATTTAACTCAGTCTGATATAACAAAAAAAAAAAAAAAAAAAAAAAAAAAAAAAAAGTTATATTCATTTTTTTCTTTATTTATCATTTTTACACCATTATTTTTTATTCATACTTATAAAACACTTTCATTATTATTATTATTATTATTATTATAATTATTATTATTATTATTATTGCTACATATTTTTACCGAAGAGGCGGATTTTCTTTTTACAAGGTTCATTATTCACTATAGAGGGTAATGGTCTTTTTTTTTTGGGGAGAGAGCGAGATTTTATGAACTCCTGAACTGCCCAATCTATCTCCTGTGATAATGAAGATGGCTCTTTTTCCAGTTGATCAGCCTCAGATGACAAGTCAAAAATATCATTCGATTCATCGTCCTCCAGAGTGACCACTGGAATAGCTGCAGTAACTGCAGTGCTCTCTTCTTCCAGCGTAATCACTGAAACTGGTGTGATAACTGAAGTTTCCTTCTCCGGTTCTTCTGTTTCCAAGTCGTCAGTTTCTTGGGATGTACACAAATCTGAAATTATAGAAATACAACATAAATAAATATACATAGTCTAATAGGAAAACAGCATAAAATATTATACATACCGACTCCTTTAATAAAAAAGGCCTCTAAAAGACCATAGATCAACTCTGTAGACTTTTCTACGATGAAATCATGCAAGCCACTTTGTCCTGAAAAAATAAAAAAGTTTATTACAAATTCAAAAATATTCCAATTGTCAACAAAATTTTGATAATTACCTTGAAGACCATATGCCATGTAAAATGGGGTGATATTGATATTCTGTTCCGCCGAATAATTGTTATTGATTGTTGAGACAATGTTTGCGGCTGTCTCCTTTAAATAATCCTTTAAATTTGTAGATTGAGTGTCAACTGCATCTTCTCTGATGAATTCGTCGGCTAACGTGAGAGCTGAAGTGAAGGACATCTCGCCCGGAATTATTTGGGTGGATGTAGCTAAGGGGCACTCGAGGACTCTGTCTGTCCAGTCATCCGTGCCAACTATAATTTGGCTATCGCTCACTCCACAGTCAAAACTATCATTATCAATATTATTGTTTGATTCACAAACAAACGCATCATACGCGTTTAAAAAAAAACTTGTCACTAACGTCTTCCCAGCTATTTTCCATGTTTTTTTTTTTATAATAGAACACAAAACTTAAAAGGACTTTATACTTAAAGAGGAAGATTGAGTATGAGGTCCTTTCCCAAAAACAGTAAAAATTTCGTAAGCATCCCCTCTCCTTAGTTTTGCTCATCATATAGTATTTTTCCCTCACAATGATATAGTGTAGGAGGATAATATGGAAAATAATGAATTCCTGCCCCCCAGAAGTTATCTTTCCATACATCCTTTACTGTCATCGGATGTTCAACTATCCCAAAGTCTAGGGAAGGAGAGTTTTTCATCTCAACAATTTTTGTAGTGGGGTTGAACTGCATCAGAAAAGTAAGATATTTCAAATCTATGGTTTTTGGTAATTTCTCACAGTGGGTTAAGATAAAAGAACATGCTAAACTACAGAGTGATGGAGGGTCTTGATTCACTTTCCAAGATTCCTGCTGATAGTAGCTTTCTTCTAGTCCTGCTGGTACACATAATTGTGGAATTTTAATAGATTTTTCAAAATAACTCGTTTCGTCATTTATTAAAGCTGAAAACTGCCAGTTTTTGTGTACTCCAGGCTTATCTGATTTACATAACTTACACTGATTTTTCTCACTCAATGATTTTTGAACATGTATTTTCGAAATGGAAAACTTGCAGGGAACTGTTGTATTTATTTTTATCTTCCGTGTGATTATCCGGCGTCTACGCTCAGTTAGCTCATCTTTTAGGGTTTTACAGCGTAATGACTTTAAATTATAACCTTGGAAAGACATTTTTAGATAACTACAAGAATATAACTAGAAGCCTAAACAAAATTAAAAACTTTTCAATCGTTAATAGCGTTTTTCCTCTTTTAGTTATATTCCCCCTCTATCATTATATAATAATATACTGTACGGTAATTGGTTTAAAATATCCCCCTCTCCTCGTTAAAATGCTATAAATAATAGATAGCTATAGAATACATACCCCTTCCCTTTTTAAAGTTATTAGAACTATTCTGTTACAATTAGTAGTCAGTTTCATCGTGTAGCTCCTAACGCAAGTATTGAAAATGGAAAGTCACCAGTTTGTATATTTATCAAAAGTAGTAGCGTTGAATAAGTCACAAACCAAACAGGTGTGTTGTGGTTTAAAGTATAGTGAAAATAATTTTTATCCTGTGGTTCAAATAATAGCTACTCATTCAAGAAGCCTAATTCAATTAAATTTAAACGAATGGAAGAAATTGTGCTCTTCATGTGATACATTTTCAAACTATTTTCATGAAGAATTAAACATCAACTTTTATCGAAAGTTCTGTTCTATTCAGTGCGAAGACCTGAGAATTGACTTTTCCGAATTTAAACAACAGCGTTGTATTATATTAACTCATCAAGATACACGCATTTTCTTACTAGCCCAAACAACAAACACATTAAAGAGCATCAATCAAAGTATCAACCATTGGCTCGACCATCTTGAGCAACTTCCTATTAGGGACTACATAAACACCATAGAAGAAAATATATCAAGATATATTCTGAAAAATCTTGTACCCAAGACCAGAGAAACACCAAATACAAATACAATATTAAAATATTTTGAAAAACATTTTCTAGATTTATTCAAATATAACGAGAGGACTCCTTCAATTCACAGTAATCTTGGAGATCTTGGGTTTTCATTTTTCTGGGACCTGCTATACCACCACGAAGAACTTGTTCAAAAAATAGTACACAAAGTTGACAATCAGCTGTCTCAACGCTACAGTATGTATTATAACACCGACGAAGGACAAGACATCGCCGATTAATATGGACCCAATATTTTTATCTCTAATATTATCATTATCATTACTATTATTATTACTATTCCCTTGTGGAAATAATTCTCTGAAAAAACTCTTGAAAAGTCTTTATAACTCTGAATAAGACTTTTCGAAAGTCTTCACATCCCTAACTAAGTAAAGGAAAGACTTAATAAGTCTTCAAAACTCTGCAATACTCTTCAAAAGTCAAATTTTCCCTGCAATTTCGGAATTTCTCAAAGAGTTATTAAGACTTGATAAGACTTGTTCAGTTTTACAGGAAAAGAAGAAAATATTTCTTTTGAAAAAAATTACTTATCAGAATTAGAGAAAATTGAAAATAAAACTATAAAAAAGAATTAATGCGTGTTTTAAAAAAATTTTTTTTAAATAATATTTTCATCACGAAAATACTTTGATGGGCATCAAATCACTCATAGTTGAGCAAGTCAAAACATCAACAGCAAATGAAATGCACTTGATGTTGGAAACAGATACTACTCAAAGAGTAAATCCAATCGGTATTTAATTTGGACTATCAAATATTAAAGTCAACTTTCTAGGTAGGAAAGAATTTTCTATCCACACGCTATCTGCTGGAATTAATTGATACCTAACATATTTTAGTTTACGAATTTACAGTTAGAATCTTTGAGTGTTCTTAGTTTCTAATAGGTGGCATGTGGTTAGAAAATTCTTTCCTACCTAGAAAGTTGACTTTAATATTTGATAGTCCAAATTAAATACCGATTGGATTTACTCTTTGAGTAATATCTGTTTCCAATAGCAAGTGCACTTCATTTGCTGTTGATGTTTTGACTTGCTCAACTATGAGTGATTCGATGCCCATCAAAGTATTTTCGTGATGAAAATATTATTTTAAAAAAATTTTTTTAAAACATGCATTAATTCTTTTTTATAGTTTTATTTAATTCTGATAAGTAATTTTTTTGAAAAGAAATATTTTCTTCTTTTCCTGTAAAACTGAACAAGTCATATCAAGTCTTAATAACACTTTGAGAAATTCCGAAATTGCAGGGAAAATTTGACTTTTGAAGAGTATTGCAGAGTTTTGAAGACTTATTAAGTCTTTCCTTCACTTAGTTAGGGATGTGAAGAATTTCGAAAAGTCTTATTCAGAGTTATAAAGACTTGTCAAGAGTTTTTTCAGAGAATTATTTTCACAAGGGTTATCATTATTGTTTTGAGTGATATTATTATCATCAGCATTACGTTTATTACTAATTTACGTTTATACTAAATTATAAATGAAAAAACCTGTTTTTATAAGTATGAATGTCAGTGTGAAGAAAATTGGTAAATAAAAGAAAATATTATATACTTGTTGTTTATTATTTAATTATATATTTTACATCAGATATAATTTTATCGTTAAAATCTAAATCTATAAAATCAGTAAATCCTAAATTATAACTATCTAAATTATAATTTTGCTGCTCTTGCAACAAATAGTTAATCCAACGAGTATGGTTATCATCGCTAACAATATTAAATTTTTCAGTGTACATTCTTCGTGATTGAATCTCACACTCAATTAAATACCATAAATTACAATCTCCATATTTCTTTCGCATATTATAGAAATGATAAGTTCTTACAATATTTTTCATTTCCCTATAATGCGCTTCACAGTATTGATATTTTTTATGGCAAAAATTTTTACATTGAGAGTGATAAACATATGCTCCACATGGGTGTATAGGAAATACAATTTTATTATATAAATATATAATCATCATATTCCATTTATACATATACATGAAAAAAGTATTAATCCATATATTAAATCGAACACAGTAAACAATAAGATTCTTAATATAGCCACGTAATACTATGGATACAATTTTCTAGTATTACTTCTGCTGATCCTTGTCACCGAGGTTTATATAACGCCACACTTCTCCAAAGCCACCTCCTCACACCCCCTGCTGCGACCAATTTTAAAAAAAATCTCATCAGATCTTCAAAAATACATCCTACATCTTTTTCCCATTAACCCCATGCCATCACTAATTTATGACATACGTCTTTATCACCCCATATACTAAAACCCCTACCCACTTACAGGAAAAACTTCAGGTACAAAATTTACCAAGGGAATTCCTTCACACGGGGAAACCCCTCACCGCGGGGAGCGGAAAAGGTCTGGCGTCAGTGGCCGAGGAGTGGGGGTTTGTTGTGTCTCGCCATACGTGCCCCTAACTACTTATAACAATAAATTTTCTCACAATCAGGAAACTTAACGGATAATTACATTAAATAAACGAAACAAATCAATTATTATTCTTAACATTGTTTTTTTTTTATTTTTATGGAGAAATAAAATTAATTAGTACAAAAGATGCAGTACTTTTTACATTTAAGTAAGAAGTAAATGATGTAAGTTATCAAAAACCATGTAATATAATTATGATGTAAATAATATAAAGATATATATTTTATAAAAAATAATATAAACATATATTTATAAAAATAATTATAAAAGATATATGAATAAAAATCCCATACTTTTCATCCTTATTAAAAGTATGGGATTATATTTGTTGGACTCTCTGAGCAAAAATAAATTTTAGTAACAAACTTTTAGTTTTATATTTTAGATATTTGGTTCTTAGAAATATTTATTTTAGAAAAATAATGTATTTTTCTTTTATTAGTTTTTAAATGTGAAAAACACATTTAAAGGCACATTTGTGCAGCAAGAATAGGAAAGCCTGTATAGACTTGATGTTACGACCTTATATACCTTGAGTTGTACAAAGAACTCTCTATTTTACAGTGTAAAGTACAACCAAATATTACGGTCTTAGTTAAGAAGGAAAACCTGTGTTTTACTAAGGACAATACAGAGGGTTAGACCTCACAATAAAATAGTTTTTAACAATATAGTTAGTCTGCGACTAAACTCTGTCACGTAACGACACTTCTCTCGATATGATTCTTTTCTTTAAAAATAAAGATTCTATTTGAATCACTCTATGTGGATAATAATATTGTTTTTTTACTTTATTTATTATTAATCCTATCCATAATTTCTAAGAGGTTATGGGCCCAGGTAACGCGGAGTGATTTAAATAGAAAATTAATTTTGTTTATTTAATAACGACTTGTGTTGAAAATTAATTTTGTAATTTTCAAAGTGACAGTTGATTATCACACATACATTGTTAAAAGAAAATTGTGGTGAAATTATTTCAAACAATTAATATAATTAAATACTTTATTAATTACTAATTATAAGTGAAATAAGCGAAATTAATTGTTTGTTCAGTGAGTGTTAATTTATTAATTTAAAAACAATGGAAAAATCTAGTGTAAAAACTCAAAAAGGTATAACTCCTTTTAACGGACTCAATTATAGTGTATGGAAAAAGAGAGTGCGTCTTCTTCTAAAGGAGCACCATATACTTTCTATAATTGATGAGGATATCCCTCAAGTTCCAACAGAAAAATGGATTAAAAAGAATGACGTCGCGCACAGCATTATTGGCTCACTTCTGGCGGACTCATTATTACATTTTACCGATGTAACGTATGCTAGAAACATTTTCGAAAAACTCGATTCTGTTTATGATCGCAAATGTCTTCCAACTCAGATGATTATAAAGAGAAAACTTTCAAATTTAAAATTAGCAGCTGAGATGTCTCTAATGGAACATTTTTCCATTTTTGACACATACATCAATGATCTCTTAGCATCCGGAACAAAATTAGGTGAAGCAGACAAAGTGATACATTTGATAGATACACTTCCACCTTCATATGATAGGTGTTGTCACTGCAATTGAAACTTTATCGGAAGGTAATATAAGTTTGGACTTCGTGAAGTCACGGTTATTAAACCATGAAATTAAATTAAAAAGACGAAGCAGCGATACCAGTGTAAAAGTGTTAGTGGCAGATAACAATGATAAAAATAATGAAATTAAACATTCTGTTTATAAAAATGATGAATCGAAATTTAAAAAGGGGCGTAAGTCATTTAAAAAGTCATTTAAAGGGAAAGCTAAAGTCAAGTGTTATCATTGTGGTCGTGAAGGACATTTAATGAAAAACTGCATTCATTATAAGCGGTGTAAAAAGTACAATGATCAGAAGAAGAATAAAACTGCTTAATGTGTTCAAGCGATTGATCTAGATTCTGAAACCAGGATAACATTCATGGCTGGTGAATGTAAATCAATCGAATCTAATAATGATACAATTATATTTTTGTTAGACTCCGGAGCATCAGATCATATAGTAAATCAAGAGGACATCGCAAGAAATTTTGATTACCTCGAAAGACCAATCGAAATTTCAGTTGCTAAGAGTTGGAGAGTCTATTTCTGCAACTAAGCGAGGTGACATCAACGTGAAAACAAATCAAGGTGTCAAGGTAACAATTGGAGAAGTCCTCTACAGTTCAGAAGTACCATATAATCTTCTGTCAGTCTCCAAACTTCAAAAATCAGGCATGGTCATTTTATTTGATCAACAAGGGGTTAAGATAAGTAAAAATGGTATACTTATTATGCAAGGTAAGCCATTAAATAATTTAACACAAATAGAATTTATAGTTGATAATTTTGAAATAAATTCTGTTGTTAAAATTTCTGAATATAAGAAATCAAAGTATGATATTTGGCATGAAAGATTAGGTCATATAAGTAGAGATAAATTCATTAAATTAAAGAATTTCAATATGATAGAGGATGTAAAAGAAATAATAGAAATTAATCCTAATGATAAAATTTGTGAAGCTTGTATAAATGGCAAGCAAACTCGATTACCTTTCAATAAAGTTAAAAATCGGGATCATGTAAAAAGACCATTGTTTATTGTACATTCTGATGTATGTGGTCCAATCACTCCGACGGCACTGAATGATAAAAATTATTTTGTCTTATTTCTTGATCATTATACTCATTATTGTGTAGTATATTTGCTTAAACATAAATCAGAGGTGTTTTCAGTATTTCAAGATTTTGTCGCGAAAAGTGAATCACATTTCAATCTCAAATTAAATTACTTATATATAGATAACGGTAGAGAATATTTATCAAATGATATGAAAGATTACTGTAAAAATAAGGGCATAACTTATCATTTAACAGTTCCGCGAACTCCTCAATTAAATGGCGCTGCTGAACGTATGGTTAGAACAATTATAGAAAAAGCCCGGTCAATGATAGCCGGATCTTGTTTAGATAAAATTTTCTGGGGTGATGCAGTTTTAACAGCGACTTATTTAATAAATATTATTCCTAATATAGCATTAAAAATAATGAAGACACCTTATGAGTTGTGGCATAGCAAAAAGCCTTTGTTTAAATATTTAAAAGTATTTGGTTCGACTGTATATGTACATGATAAACTCAATAAAACTAAATTCGATAATAAATCTTGGAAAGGTATACTGGTTGGTTATGAACCAAATGGTTACAGAATATGGGATGTAGAATCTCACAAACATGCCGTTGTAAGGGATGTTATTGTGGACGAGACAAATTATATGGAGTCTCGGCCAGGTATAAAATCTGACAGAACGAATAAGGGTTCTGCAGTTGAAACTATATCTGATGGAACAAATAAGGGTTCCACAGATAAAACTGATTCATTTGAAGTTTCAGATAGTTTCAATAAATCTGATATTGAAAAATCAGATAGTTCATGTAAATCTGGTAATGATAAACCAGATAATATATCTGATATTGAGAAATCAGATAGTGTATGTAAATCTGGTAATGATAAACCAGATCATGAATCTGATAATGAGGAATCAGATTTAAACTATAATTCCAGCAATAAATTTCCAAGATTAGAAAAAGAAAATAATGGTTTTGATGTCAGTCATCGGAGGAGTGAAAGGATTAAAAGTCTTCCTAAAATATCATATGATGAATCTGGTAGTCCAGATGAATGCATGTTATTGGCACAATCAATGATAAATGCTGTTCCTAATTCTTTTGATGAAATAAAGAATAGAAACGATAGGGTTAAATGGGAACAGGCTATTAAAAGTGAACTTGATTCACTTGAAATAAATAATACATGGACATTAGTACCAAGACCAAAAGATAAAAATATTGTAAATTGTAAATGGATATTCACAATTAAAAATGATGAATTCGGTAATCCACATAAATACAAAGCTCGTTTAGTAGCTAGAGGTTTCAGTCAGAAATACATGGTAGATTATGATGAAACTTTTGCACCAGTAGCTAGGATATCTAGTTTTAGGTTTATTGTTGCATTTGCTAATCAAAATAATCTGTTACTACACCATATGGATGTAAAAACAGCATTCTTAAATGGTCAACTAAAAGAAGAAATTTTTATGAATGTACCTGAGGGGGTTCAATGCAAAAAGGGTCTTGTCTGTAAACTAAACAAAGCTCTGTACGGTTTAAAGCAAGCAGCTCGGTGCTGGTTTGAAGTGTTTGAATCAACTTTAAAAGAAATAAATTTTCAAAATTCTCCAGTAGATAGATGCATTTACAGTTTAGATCTCGGTGATATAAGAAAGAATATATATGTAGTATTATATGTTGACGATCTTGTTATTGCTACTTACGATATAAATGAAATGAATAGATTTAAAGATTATTTAATGTATAAATTTCAAATGGTAGACTTAAAAGAAATAAAATTATTTTTAGATATACGGGTTACTAGAAAAGAATCCATTTTAACATTAGATCAAAATATTTATGTAAAATCAGTTTTGAAAAAATTTTAAATGCAGGATTGTAATCCAGTTAATACACCTCTAGAATCGAAAATTGACTATATAGCTCTAAATTCAGACGAAAACTGTAATAAGCCATGCCGTAGTGTTATAGGTTGTTTAATGTATTTGATGATATGTACTCGTCCAGATTTAAGTTTTGCAGTTAACATTGATAGTAGGTACATGAATATAAATAATAGTACACTCTGGCAATATTTAAAAAGAATTTTAAGATATTTAAAACGTACTGTGGACATAAAATTGATTTATAGTCAAAGCAATTATAAAGACATAATAAGTGGGTATGTAGATGCTGATTGGGCAGATGATAAAAATGATAGGAAAAGTACAACTGGTTATCTATTTAAATTATATGAAAATTGTACAGTATGTTGGGCTACAAAACGACAGGCATCCGTAGCAGGTTCAACATCAGAAGCTGAATATATGGCTCTGTATGAGGCTGCACGAGAGGCTTTGTGGTTACGGTCTTTAGCAGAAAGTATAAAATTAAAAATAACAGGTCCAACAACTATATATGAAGATAACAATGGTTGTATAAATATTGCAAATAATCCTTCGAGTCATAAGAGATCGAAGAATATTAATATTAAGTATCATTACTCTCGTGATAAGGTAGAAAAGGGACTAATTAAATTAATTTATATGCCTACAGATCAACAGATAGCTGATTCACTCACAAAGTCTTTACCTGGAATAAAATTTGTGGAGATCAAAACACAAATGGACTTAAAATAGTTTTTAAGGACTTTATATAATATAATTTGTAAATGGTTTGGTTAAGGTTTTCCCATAAGATGTTGGGTTTTCCCTTTCCGTCGTTACGTTTTATTATTAAGTAAGATAATTATTTCTTAAAATTATTATTTAAGGGATTTATTTTTGAAGGGGCGTGTTGGATTCTCTGAGCAAAAATAAATTTTAGTAACAAACTTTTAGTTTTATATTTTAGATATTTGGTTCTTAGAAATATTTATTTTAGAAAAATAATGTATTTTTCTTTTATTAGTTTTTAAATGTGAAAAACACTTTTAAAGGGACATTTGTGCAGCTAGAATAGGAAAGCCTGTATAGACTTGATTTTACGACCTTATGTACTTGAGTTGTACAAAGAACTCTCTATTTTACAATGTAAAGTACAACCAAAAGTAGTTAGGGGCATGGAGGGCGAGACACAACAAACCCCCACTCCTCGGCCACTGGCGCCAGACCTTTTCCGCTCCCCGCGGTGAGGGGTTTCACCGTGTGAAGGAATTCCCTTGGTAAATTTTGGACCTGACGTTTTCCCTGTAAGTGGGTAGGGGTTTTACAATATGGGGTGATAAAGACGAATGTCATAAATTAGTAATGGCATGGGGTTAATGGGAAAAAGATGTAGGATTTTCTATTTATTTTTGAAGATCTGATGAGATTTTTTTTAAAATTGGTCGCAGCAGGGGGTGTGAGGAGGGGGCCTTGGAGAAGTGTGATGTTTCTCGAAATGGGAAAAAATTTAACTTTTATTTGTGGTCTTATTTCGAGAGAGTACATTCTGTTTTTAACTTCTAATTACGATGGATCCCAACGGTTTTAGTGACTCCTTTGAGAACGAATGGTTTGGTGAAAATGTTTTACATGAAATTTTGCCTGATTTAAATAATTATTTGGCGGATATTGACGGTAAGTTAATATATGAATAATTACTAGACTTTTTAAAATAATTAGGCTCGCTAAATTTTTTATTTATTTTTAATTTAATGTCATTTTTAAAAAAGGGTATCTTCCAATTGAAAATCCAGTATCGTATGATGGTAGACAAATAGAAAACGATGATGATGATCAGATTGTTACACAATGGTTAGAATCAAATGAACTTCCCGAAAATTTGCCCGTTTTAAATAACGACCCTCTTTTGGCAGTGCAAAACGACGAAATTCAACAAAATCTCGATGAAGGTAAGTTTGAGGACGCAAAGATATTATTATAATTATTTTAGCATTTTATTTAATAATGATTTTATTTTATAGGTAACATTCAAGTTGGTGGGGGAAACGAGACTGCCGCAGAAGTAGAAAATAATATTGAGGAAAATGTGGTGGATAATATTAATGAAGATGTTAATATGGATCAAAGAGAAGAACCCCGTGCTCTAATTCAACTCAATTATGGAAGGCAGCGACTCCCTCGATTTTTAATGGATAATTTCGATATGGAATTTCGCATTGCAGACCCACCCGCGGGTCAAAACCCTATTACTTGGACTATGAAGGCGTTTAGAGAATTATACGACGGCATCATTGATGCGGGGAGACATGGGCATAACCGTTTCACGATGAGCTTCAGTTTTGAAGGTATAGAGAATATGCCTGCGTATCAAAGATTACGACAAATTGATGGCTACACGTTCGAGGATCTATGGAACCTGGTTTCACGAATTAGTCAAAGTGCAGGCGGATTCAACGTAACAAATACGTTCCATATCAAGCTGTATATTATTGACGGTCTTGAAGGCAGAATGTGGACCCCTGCTGTTGATTTAATAAGACCAAATGGTGTAATGCATTTACGCAACAACGATGAATATTGTTTACCTAGAGCACTGGTAACGGCGATAGCGGGTCAAAAGAGGTTACTCAAAAAAGCATCAACAGGTCCACTGTATGACTATTATAAAATTATAAGGGATGGTAGAGGTGAAGAACAAAAAAATAGCGCAAAAGAATTATCAAATTTTGCTGGTGTAGCGGTTCCTAATGAAGGATGTGGGCTTGAGGAAATAAAATCTTTCCAAAATTATTTAAAATACCAAGGAATGGCTATCATAATGTACAGTGCTGAAAAAGATAATAGTGCAAAACTATACCCAATACTTTTTAATGGAACTGAACAAGTGATTGAAAGCTATGGAAGTGTGGAGATTACGCTACGAATCCTTTACTACCCACAGGTAAAGCATTTTGAGTATATATACACTGTTAAAGGTTTACAATCTGCTAGGTATTATTGTGAACAATGTTCAGTGAAGTATAAAAATCAGTACAGTCACAAAAACTGTCCATACTCTTGTACCAAATGCTATGCAAAAGGTACTTGCGATACAACTCAGCGTAAAATAACATGTGTCAAATGTAATCGGTTTTTCTATGGACAACAGTGTTACAATAATCATTTAGTCAAAGGCTCGTACGGTGGAAAAGAGCAAACTGTGTGTGATAACGAACAATTTTGTTTAACCTGCCATAAAATTATATTCCCGAGAAAGGCTTTACACTGTTGTTGGAAATTTTTGTGCTCTACGTGTAAAGAACTTTGCGAAGAAGGACATTTTTGTTTCATGACACCTGTGAAGTTACCTCCACCAACTAAACAGTGCGTAAAATTTGTGTATAATGATCTTGAGACTCGCTAAGATGATAAATTTCATGGCAGTGAAAAGATGAACATTCATGTACCAAATTTATGTGTCGTTCAACAAGTGTGTAATGTGTGTTGTGATATTGATGACCTCGAGTTGGGTACCACCAGACCTTGGTGTAATAATTGTGGGGTTTGTGAAGCAATTTTTCATGGTGAAGACTGTGTAGAAAAATTTGTGGACTATATCTTAGAAATAAGTAAACCTAAGACTTGTAAAAACGTGGTATGTATAGCACACAACGCTAAAGGTTTTGATGCACAGTTTATCCTCACGGAGTTGTTTAATAGACAGTTAAGTGATATTGATACGATCATGACCGGTACTAGTGTCACCTTAATTGAACTTAACAGTAAAAAAATTAAATTTATTGATAGTCTGAATTTCATTTCGGCATCGTTGTCAGCTCTACCCAAATCATTTGGCTTCGAAGATAAAATGCGGAAAGGTTATTTTCCTCATTTTTTCAACAGCAGAGCCAATCAAGATTACATCGGTGTAATGCCGGACAAGCAGTTCTACGGCTTCAACTCTATGTCTGAGAAATCTACATCTCCAAAGAAGTCGGAAAAGCAAGAATTTCTCGAATGGTATGAAAATAGAGTAAAGAGAAATAATAATTTTAATTTTACGGAGGAAATTCTCCATTATTGTAAATTAGATGTAAGTATTTTACGATTAGCATGTAGTAAATTTAGGAAGCTCATTCTTGACTGTGGTAATGTATGTCCTTTTACGGAATGTACAACAATCGCTTCAACCTGTATGTTGTTTTACAGGCGAAATTATTTAAAGGAGAAGCAGATTGGTATTTTACCACGGTCAGGATATAGGTTAGCAGATAATCAATCACGGCTTGCTATTGAGTGGTTGACATGGTTAGAACATAGTCAAAATATTAAAATAATTCATGCGTTACGGGGTCGCGAAGTAATAATACCTGGTGGAATTAAACTCGATGGTTACAGAGAGGCTGAAGACGGACAAAAGTTTGCATATCAGTTTCATGGTTGTTTTTGGCATGGTTGTCCGAAATGTTATAAATCAAACAGATCTCAACCAACATTTAACAATAAAAAAAAAAACATTAAACATAGTAGTCATAATATTAGGTATGAAAATACCCAAATACAAGCTCAAAAAATTAAGAGTGGTGACTATAATTTGATTGAGATCTGGGAATGTGAATTTAATTACGAAAAAAAAACAATCCTGATCTGCAGGCCTTTCTTGCGTCTTCTGAAGTTATTTCGATTCAGCCACTTAACCCTAGAGATGCATTTTTTGGTGGACGTACAGGTAATGCGAAAACGTACTATGATGTGAAACAAGATAATAATGGTAGAGATATTGAAAAAATCAAGTATGTGGACGTATGTTCCTCATATCCATGGGTCTTAAAAAGAGGTTATTTTCCGATAGGTCATCCAACAGTTTATGTTGGAAAAGAGTGTAATACCCTTTGTGTCAATAATGATATTTCAAAGGTAGAGGGATTAATTAAATGTAGAGTTTTACCTCCTCGTAATTTATTTCACACAGTACTTCCTTATAGAGCTCATGGAAAATTATTTTTCCTCTATGTAAAACATGCTGTGATAATTTAGTCCAAGAGGACTGTTATCACAATTGTGCGTCAGAGAGGGAACTATATGGTACATGGGTATCTTGTGAGCTCCGTAAGGCAGTTGAAAAGGGATATATTATACAGGAAATAGACGATATTTGGTCTTATAACACTGTACGGTATATCCCTGGGGATGATAATAATACGGGTTTGTTTGTTGAATATATTAACACTTTCTTGAAAATTAAACAAGAAGCTTCAGGATGGCCTGTTCATTGCGTAGATGAACACTCGCGTCAAGAATATATCGATAATTATGAAGCTAGGGAGGGTATTACACTGGATGCCAATAAAATTGCTAAGAACCCTGGTCTAAGATCTCTAGCTAAGTTATTTTTGAATTCATTTTGGAGTAAGTTTGGGCAACGTGAAAACATGACGAAGAAATCAATTGTCAAAAATTACAACGAATTGATAGACTTAGCTTTCAACCCTGAGATTGAAGTAACATCATTATTACCAGTAAATGATGAAACTGTTTTTGTTTCCTGGCAAAATAATTCTGAGTGTTATTCACCATCTGATCGTGCTAACGTTGTAATTGCTGCTTTCACTACCGCTCAAGCTCGCCTCAAATTATATAATTATTTAGATGTCTTGAACGAAAAAGTATTATATTATGATACTGATTCGATCATATATGTAAGTGATGGTAAGAATGACCTAGCTACTGGGGACTTTTTGGGTGACCTAACGGATGAATTAGAGAGTTATGGAAAAGGTAGCTATATTTCCTCATTTGTATCAGGAGGCCCAAAATTTTATTCTTACGTCATTAAACATGAGGGTAAAACCAGTGAATGTTCTAAATTAAAAGGCGTTAAAATTAATGGGTCTACTGAAAAGTTAATTAATTATAATTCCATACGTTCTCTAGTAGTTGACCAGGAAAAAGAGTTTCTGGTATCCTATTCAGGTATACGGAGAGATAATTACCACCAGGTCATAACAAAGAAAGAAACGAAAATCATTAGAGTTACGGGCCCTAAAAGACGTAGAGAAGGAGAGGCTGATACTTATCCTTACGGGTATAAAAGTTCTCGTAACAACTAACTATGATTTTCGTTTTAATTTGTAAATATTTTTTGTAAAATTTTTTGTAAATATTTTTTGTAATTTTTTTCTTGGTTAATATTTCTTTGTAAATATTTTTTGTAAAAATTTTTTGTAATTTTTTTCGTTGTAAATATTTTTTTGTAAAAAATTTTTTCTTGTAAATATTTTATGAAATTTTTTGTAAGAATTGTTTGTAACCTATAAAACTTTTTTTTATTTATTTTAAATAAAACTAATAAAAAAATTTGTTTCATTACTTAGATTAAGCTACTTCTTCCTATAAGTATCCTTGTAAGTTAAATTCTATTTCATAATTCAAAATGGATCCAAGGTGGAAACATCCATTTACTTCAATCATTTGCGGACCATCAGGATGTGGAAAACTTTTTTGTAAAACGTTTTTAAAAGAAATTAGGAAATTTGTGATATCAATTTTAGTAAAGTAATATTTTGCTACGCTGAGTGGCAGAAGGGTTATACAGAGTACGACAAGACATTTGTCGAATTTCGCGAAGGTTTGCCTCAGTCCAGTGATTTCGATGATAATTTACCTAAATTAGTAGTAATAGATGATTTAATGCGAGAAGCTTCAAATGGTGCTATTGTCGACTTATTTACTAAAGGCAGCCATCATAAAAATTTAAGTGTTATGTTTCTGTCGCAAAATTTATTCCACCAAGGAAAAGGTCAGCGAGATATATCTCTAAACACAAACTATATTGTAGTATTTAAAAATCCCAGGGACAGAGCACAGATCTTTCATTTGGCTCGACAGGTATATCCAGAAGACCCCAAGTTTTTACAAGAAGCTTATTTTGATGCTACATCAAAAGCACACGGCTACCTGCTCTTAGATCTTAAACAATCTACTCCCGAAAACTGTCGCTTTAGAACATGTATATTTCCATCGGATCAATATCATTATGTTTATATTCCTAAAAAAGTTAATAGTATAAAATCAGTTAACTCTTCTACTAACGTACCAGTTCTACCTTTATGATGGAAGGAGGAGGATCTTCTCGTAGCAATTCTGCGAGTAAACCTTTCAGCCGTAAAAACACAGTTCTACTTCAAGCTCTTGTATACGCATCACCCGAACAGCGTCGTGCAATACTCCGTCACGCAAACAAATGTTTAATTCGTGTTATATGTGAATGTTTATTAAACATTTTACACGGAAACATTCCTCTAAAGGATTCTGAAAAAAAATTACTTTATAAATATAAGACTATTCTACGAAAATTAAGTAGTAAAGATAATAATATTTCGACAAAGAAAAAACTAATTAATCAAAGAGGAGGATCATTTTTACCCATGTTACTAGGACCATTACTTGCTAGTTTAATATCTAATCTATTCTAAAATTATGGAACATGCGAAAAAGATGGTACTTATTCCTTATGAGGACATTGATAAAGTGAAATCTATACCGAAAAATTTTGAACAAGTGTTAACTTCTCTTAGTAATAATTATTTGCCAACGTCTCAAACTCCAGGGGATCCAGAGTCTCGTCTTGATGCGGAATTAACTAAAATTTTGAGTGAAACTTCGTTAGATATTAACACTCATGATAAAGTAAAACAATATTCTGAATTATTAAGACGTTATTTATTCTTCAGGAATAAACACCACGAGAGTAATTCTGCTGATGAAAAAATTGAAAATAGTGAAGTTATTCCTGCAGCTGTTGATTTTTCTACCGTTAATCAAGATCCAGAAATTAGTGTTATACCCATAAATAATAATAGTAATATTGAGCAAAATAAATCGTATAAAGTTTCTGACATAGTAAATGGTGTTCCAAAAACATATCAATCAGCAGCGGCAAATATTCTACGTTATATTGAGTCTGTAGACAATGGTGAACGGTTAAAGTGGGATGATAAAGGAAGTGTTATTTTGGATGGTCGTAAAATACCAGGTGCTAATATAGTTGACCTCATAAATGATGCTGTCCGACATAGAAAAACTGTAAAGGCTGCAGGTAGAAATTTTTTTGCTGCATTTTTACAAGAAATCAACTCTCCAAGAGAATTTGTAGGAAATAGTAGCTTTTGGAATAAAAGTTTACTAAATATAAAAAAATTACCTATTAACACTTCTACTCCTAAACGTTACATGAGAACTAATGATTCATCAGGAAATTCACAAAATTTTCTATCCTTAACGAGCAATACTCTGCAAGACGGTGGCAATAAAAACAATTGTATAAAAATTCATTTAAATGGCTGCGACTATAGAAGAAACGCTTAAAAAAGAGTATTACGATCCTGCTAATCCTTTATCTTACGCTGGAGCGCGTAATTTAATAACAAAATTCAATAAAAATATACCTGAAGAAAAAATAAACGAATGGCTAGCCGGTCAAGATGCTTATACTAGACATAGACCGATAAGGCGTAAATTTCCAAGGTTACATTATGATGTGAAAAATATAGACGATGTATGGGAAGTTGATCTTGTAGAAATAAAATCTCTAAAAACTTATAACGATGGTGTTTCATTTCTCTTAGTTGTAATAGATGTCCTAAGTAAATACGTATGGGTTGAACCAAAGAGTATAAGATAGAGGGGAAGGTCGCGTATACTGTTACGAATGCCATCTGATGTTTGTGTCCAAGTACTAAAGTACTGTCATGGCGGTTTAAAGTAATGCGTCATACTGGTAATACCAAAGTTGCTTGTAACGGCTAACAGCACTTGATTTTTATCTTAATATAAAATTTTTTTAAACTAATAAAAAAACATGGTTCGGTGTAATGTGAAAAGATGTCTAAGAAGACCAGAAAAAGATAAAGACCATTCTTTTTTTTTTTTATGGCCAAAGGAAGAACGAATGTAAGTAATATAGGCATTAAATTTATAGCGTCTCAAAAGTAAGTTATTGATTATCGATCAACTTTTCTTGCTTGTAAATATTTATATCCTGTAAACTTGGTGTTGTTAAATGTTTTTTATTTACATTAAATTACATAATATTAAAAATTTTGCTCGATGAAATTAGTGTTTTGAATTGATTTTTAAATTTTATTGTATAGACGCCAACAATGGAAGGACTTTGCTCAGTATAAAGGGTCTTCCAACAGTTTACGAATTTGTTCCGATCATTTTGAAAGACGTTATATCAAGAAAAATGCACCACCCAAACGACTATTAGTACCAAATGCTGTTCCTACTTTACTTCCGCCTGATAATATTTTGAAGATGCCCAAGAATATGCCAAAACCTCCTTTGACAAATTCAACTGCAAAAAATTTATTAGTAAACGTCAATAATGAAGAAGTTATATTTGAACGTCCGGCTTTGAAAGGTATTGTTTTAAAAATAATTTAAAGAAAAAATGAGAATTGTTGCAGTAGTAAAATAGAACAATATCGCTAATATCAATATTGTTGTTACAGATGAATGCTCGCATAATGACAGGGGCATTACTTTTGAAATACGCAAGGCTACTGATAATGAACCAGCTTTAATTAATATTGAAACAAATAGCTTTGTGAAAATTTCATTAAGAGGTAAGAAGTGCTTCTGCTTGCATTAGAAGCTGTGACTTAAATACAGGCAAAAAAAATCAGTAAATTGCATTTAATATTTAAATTCATGATTTTTTTGCGTTTCTGTCGAGTAAAAGAAACTGGTGAAACGATAGAAAATGTAATAAATCCAAAAGTGAGGGGATAAAATGCAGAAGATATACTTCAAAAAAAAATCAAAAAAAAAATTCTGTGATATTCAACTGAGAGATAGCATTTTGAAAATTATAACTATTGTAACAAGCAGCCTTACAATTTTTCCAAATTTTTATTATTTCAATGCCAATGAAAATGTGATATTTTGTTATTAATAATTGTAAATAATTAAAAATTATAGTAACTACTGTTTTAAAAATGTCTGAGCCCGAATTGTAAATATTATTTATTAGAATTTTTGTTACTACTGTTTCAAAAATATCTGAATCAAAATTGTAAATATTTTTAGATTTTTTGTTTAAATAGCTTATTAAAATTTAAACACAAATTTTTAATTTTTGGTAAAAAATAGAAAATATTTTAAATACCTTAAATTAACATTTTCTTATTTTGGAGATGATAAAATTGGAAAATTGTAAGTAACTTAATATTGTTCGAATTGCATTGTAATCAATCCCCGGAAACATGATAGATATTCCAGATTTACCGTAGCAATAGTGAACAGTATATAATAATTGCAACTTATTACAGCCTTATACGCATTAATACCAGTGTAAAATTTAGTGACAACATCAAAATAAAACTCGACAAAATTTACAATTAAGATTATTTGATTGTGAAGCCAATTCCTATCCTACTTAGTTTAATTTTTTTTCTGTCCCCACTTTTTCTACTAATCACAAACACAATAAGTTCATGAATCTTACAAAGCATCATCTATTACGTCATCAATTTTTTTTTTTTTTTTTCATTACAAGACGAACGAGAAATTGGAAAATCAACGGAACCACTAAATCCAGAAGCAGTAATACGGCCAACTGATAGTCAAGAACCTAAATTTAATGCAGCAGAAAAACTTATCAATACTGTCGAGGCAGCCTCACAAAATGATACTTATATGCCCATATTGCCAACTAATTCTGAAGAACCGAAATCTAACGCAGCATTGGAAGAGTTGCCATTCAACAACAGGGCGGAAACGCTAAACTTGAATATTTCGCCTGAGATTCCTGCGCAATATAGTACACCTAAAAAGAATCATAAATTTATACGTAAGTTTGAACTTTTTTCAAAAAAAACACCGAGTCAAATAATGAAATCACCGAACGCAGTATCTTCTAAAGTTAAAAAAATTGAAATGTTAACGCCTAAATCTTTAAGGCTGCATAAAGGGGCTAGAACAATAGGTCGATTGCGAAGCCAAATTAACAGGATGGAGAAAAAATTTGCTGTAAAAAAATGAAGCAAGACGTTGAATCAATAATAAATGCGTCATCAAATTATTTGAGTAAAAAAGCTTTAGTATTATTTGCAGCCCAATTACGCTTATCTGTGAAGAACAAATATGCTAAACGCTACAGTAACGAGGTGAAAGATATTGCATTGTCTATAAAATATCATTCCCCCAAAACTTATAAGCTTTTAGCGAAATTTCTACATATACCAACTATAAGGACTTTGAACGAATATCAAAAAGATTTTCCTACCACTCCAGGTTTAAATTTAACTGTATTAAATCAACTTAAAGATACGTTTGAAAAAAACAATACTGAAGATCGTCTTGTTAGTGTTTTATTCGACGAAATAAGTTTAGCCACTGAAGTTCACTATGATGCAGCCAAAGATATGTTCCACGGTTATGCTGATGATGGGGAAGAGCGTACGAATGAAATAGCGCATTGTGCATTAGTAGCAATGATAACTTGGATTAATAAACCAATGAAGCAAACGATTGGATATTGGTTTCTAGGAAAGAAAGGCAATTCAGCAAAAACTCACAAAATAATGGTTAATACTATTGAAAAATTGAATGAGACTGATCTTATCGTCAAATGTTTAATTTGCGATCAGGGAACTCGAAATACCGGACTGATAAAGAAGTACAAAATAACTAAAGATAAACCTTTCTTCGAGTTTACAGTTGGTGACGAAAAACGCAAGATTTATATCATTTTTGACCCTCCTCATTTAATCAAATCTTTTCGCAACAATCTATTTAACAAAAGATTTAAATACCGAGGTGGATACGTAGATTGGAAACTGATTTACAAAGTTTATTTGTTGAGTAACCAAATGAACATTAATTTTATTCCAAAAATCAATGATCGTCATTTTGGAATGCAACAAAATGCAGCTAAAATGACTGTTTCACTAGCAACTCAAATTTTTTCAAATTCAATGTATTTAGCTTATCAAGCTTACAGAATGATAAAACCGAACGAATTTCCCGACAATGATACAACGGCAGATTTCTTATTGGACATGGATAAATTATTTGATTCACTTAACTCGCATCTTCTTCAACCAACAGTTAAATCAAAATTAAATTTTGCCATAACTGAGACATCTGGACACATAGAATTTTTAAATGAAATGTTGCTTCACTTTGCCGATAGCAAATTTGAAAAAAAAAATGATAAACAAAAAGCTATTCCACCGTGCATCACAGGAATTATGCTAACTATTAACAGTGTTTTAAAATTATCTGAAGAGCTAAGAAAAGAATATAATATTCCAGCATTGAAAACTAGGCGTTTGAATCAAGATCCTCTCGAAAATTTGTTTGCAGTTATTCGTCAACAAAATGGATGTTCAGTCAATCCTTCTACCAGATCATTCGAGACAGCTATAAAACAAAATTTTATTACGCAATTAACTAAAGTTTCCGAATCGGCAAACTGTCAAGATGACGGAAACATGATTTTTGCAAAATTAAACAAGCTCAGTGCTGCAATCGCCAAGCCACAAAAAAGTCAACTGTCTTTGCGAGAAGCCTTAATAGAAGCCTCCAATCCAATCAAAGAAATAGAAAAAGATATGTCACTGACAGAAACAGCTTCATTCACCCATGACAATGCGATTTATTACATTTGTGGATATCTAACCCGCAAATTTTTAAAGTTTCACAAAAACTGTCAAAAATGTGTAGATTTCCTAGTACTACCTAAATCTGATAACAATTATCAAGAATACAAACTATTTACTATTATGAAAGACTATGCTGATAAAAATGGGCTCCAATATTCTACAGAAATTGTGTTTACAGCTGTTAAAAAATGGAATACCAAGTTTGACGAAGTTATCCGTAGTTGTATTTATGAAAAAAATATATCGGCGCATTTATACTCAACACTGAGTTCAGAATTACCAGCTTTTCAATTGTGTTCCTTCGATGCTACAACTTTATTTTTAAATATTTTTATAAAAACACGATGCTTCTGGGAAGCGCGATTCATCAGACGTGATCTAAAAAAGACTGATACTGTAACATCCAAAAAAATAAATATAAGGAAACTGTCAAAATTCGTAAAATCAACTACTGAAGAAATTCCAAAGATAAAATCGAACCAAAGTGAAGACCAATAAAAAATAAATTAAGGAAAAGATTGAGTAAAATATATATTTATATATTATTTATCTGTTATAGTCATTTAAGCAAAAAAATTTTTATACATATTATTTAATTGTTATTCTGTTATATACGTTAAAGCATATTTCGTAGATAGATTTTTTTCATATTACCAAGTGCAATGACAGAATTTTGGCTGTTGCAGCAGTGATTAGTAAAAAAATATGTTTTATGAAATATTTTATTATTATAATTAATAGGTTGCTTTTAAGAAAACTTTTATTAATATGAGAGAGCTTTATATTTACACCAAGTTTTATATTATGTTTTTAATTAGTTCAATTGAGTAAATTTTATCGTACATCAAATCATTTTGCAAAAGAAAGATTGCTTTTTGCTAATTTTTACAATATAATTATTGTTAAAATAATAGTTTTATCATTTCAGGATTATCATTAATCAATTTTTATTACTATGTATTTGCAGATATTTATTATTTTAATAAATTTTAATAATTCTTAATTATTTTGTCTTAAATTATTTGTTTTCACATTTTATCTTAGGAAATTTAAATTGAACTGAACCGAATGTCCCGCGCGTTTTACGTTTTCATGACTGGACACAATCACTAGAGGCGTTGAAACTTGTGTACGCTTTTTAACATTGCCACTAATGAGAGCCTTCCCCTCTATCTTATACTCTTTGGGTTGAACCCTTATTAGATAAGTCGGCAAAATCAGTTTTACAAGGTTTTAAAAATATTTTTGACCGTAGTAAACCTTTTATGATCCAGAGCGATAAAGGAAAAGAATTTGTAGCAGGTACTGTAAAAGAGTATTTAAAGTCAAAAGAAATACATTTTAGAACTGCACGTAACCCTGATGTAAAAGCTGCAGTTGTAGAACGTGTTAATAGAACCCTTAAGGAAAGAATGTGGTGATATTTTACTCATCGTAAAACTTACCGTTACATTGATATTTTACAACAGTTAGTTGAAGCCTATAATCATACAAAGCATAGTTCAATAAGAATGGAACCTGCATCAGTTACTCTAGATAATGCCAAAGAGGCCGTTCTAAATATACAAAAAAGGTTTCCAAAAATTAAGCAACGAAAAATTCCCTTTAAATACAAGGTAAATGATTACGTACGAATCAGTAAGTATAAGTCAACCTTTGAGAAAGGTTATGAGACGGGGTATACTGAAGAAATTTTTCAAATTACAAAAACTAAACTTCGTCAAAATATTCCTACGTATGAATTAAAAGATTTAAACGGTGAAGATATTGATGGTTTTTTTTTATGAACAAGAAATAGTACATGTAGTTAAGGATCTTGAAAAGAGGAATTTTTAATTGAAAAAATCATTAAAACTAAGGGAAAAGGAAAAAATAAACAACTGTTTGTAAAGTGGCAAGGATATCCTGATAAATTTAATTCTTGGGTACTAGCATCAACAATCTCAGAATGAATAAGACAGAGTTTCATATTGTTTTACCAAGTGATAGTAGTATGAATTATTACCCTGATAATACAGCTAGTCATTATACAACAATGCTACCTCAACATATTAAACTAGAAGGTGAATGGGTGGTTGGATTAAAAGAAATACAATTTCCCGCAAGTTTTCTTGATCTACAGTCAAGAGAAGAATGTGGGATGTATCTAATTTCTGCCGGACCCTCAGAATATGGTGTCGACAATATATATTCCTCTTTTTACTTACCAAGAGGACTCTATACTGATACAAAGAAATTTATGACAACTTTAAATAGTTTTCCTGATACGACAGATCACTTCTATTTTAGAATAAATGAAGAGGGATTTACCACCGTAAGACGAATTTGTAAGCCTCCAAAATGTAAAGATACTAGTCACCGTCTTCAATTATCATACATTTTATTAGATATCCTCGGCTTTGATCGCTATATCGATAAGAATAACTAAGAAGATTTTCTTCTTGGTAGTAAAGACAGTAAAAGTTATGAATTTAAAAATATAAGTAAAAGACCTTTCAGTTTGATGAGAGGTTTACCTAGTAGTCTCTTCATTTATTCTGATATCTGTTCACCATATGTAACTGGAGATGTGAACTCTTCCTTGCTTCGGATAGTTCCATTAGATACAAGTTCTTACTCATACGGCATGACGGTTACAAATACTTATGGTGCCCCTAATTATATTCCTATTTTATCAAATTCTTTTCGAACAATCGAAATAGATATAAGAAATAATACTGGAGATTCTATACCATTTGAGTACGGACCGCTGAACGTTACACTACATTTCAAGAGAGTTGATTAAAAAATGTCCCATTATATTGAGTATTACAGTAATCAGGCGAGAGGAGGTTATGCTGAAAAATATAATATATTTGGCAAGATATATGTAGGATCTTATCAACACGGTCATGGAATAGGAGCTTTTCTGGGAGGACTCTTTCGCAGAGTTGTTCCTTTCCTAGGTAGAGCGGCAAAGGCCATTGGAAAAGAAGCACTTCACACAGGAATGAATGTATTGAACGACGTCACCTCAGGTCAGGTACCTCTAAAGAAATCATTGGAAAAAAGACTAACGGAATCTGGATTACGACTTAAACGTAGGGCATCAGAAAAATTGGATGAAATAATGAGAGTATCTGGGTATAAAAGACAGCGAATACGTAAAATAACTCATAAAACAAGTAACCGTGGGAGAGTGCAGAAGCGCGGTAGTAAGAAAAAGGTTACTAAGAAAAAAAAAGTTAACAAAAAAAATAAAACCTCAAAAAAAAATAAACGTAAAGTGAAAAAATCTAAAAAACGTGACGTGTACGATATATTTAATTAATAAAAATGTCATTTTTACATACGCATTCATCTGAGTGCACGAAATCAGAACTGGATTTATTTACATTACCACCTACACAGACAAGTATTGAACAGTCGCAATGGTCATATTACAACCCTATGGCCTCCTTAGCAGATGATACTCCAATAGAGTTCGTAGTGCCGGGGCATGGTGAGGAATACATTGATTTGCCTCATACAATGATAAAAATAAAAGCAAAAATCGTAAAATCTGATGGAACAGTGGGTGAAAATGATTTCGTGAGTCCTGTAAATAACTTTTTACACTCAATGTTTAATCAAGTCGACATATTTTTTAATCAGAAACTTGTTTCACCACCAAATAATGCTTACGCTTATAGAGCATACATAGAAACAGTTTTAAATTATAGACTGGACGCAAAAATTCTCATCTTCAGATGGGATTATGGAGTAGAGATAATTCTACTGCAATGGATGCTGTAGAAGGTGGAAAAAACGATGGGTTAGATGAACGAGTAGCTTGGACAAAAGGTGGAAAAGAATTTGATATGATGGGTCATTTGCATTGCGATGTTTTTAACCAGGATAAGTTTTTACTAAACGGTGTAGAAATGCGTGTTAGATTGATAAGAGCAAAAAATGATTTTTGTCTTATGAATGGGAGTGAAGAGAATTATAGTGTTAAGATTATGGAAGCTATGTTAATTACTAGAAAAGTTAAAATCAGTCCAAGTGTTTTATTGGCCCATGCGAAAATATTGAGTCATACTACAGCAAAGTATCCGCTAACTAGAGTGGAAGTAAAGTCATTTGTTTTACCCACAGGAATACTCAGTACTAACATTGACAACGTAGTTTTGGGGCAAATACTCAAAAGAATAATACTTGGTTTTGTAGATAATCGTGCATTCAATGGATCAAAAAAAAACAACCCTTTCTATTTTCAAACATTGTTGCTAAACTATCTGAGTTTATATATTGATGGAAAGCAGGTATTGGGAAAGGCTTTAAAACCAGATTTTATTAGAGATAAATATTTAGAGGTGGAAGCGTATAACACACTATTCAGCGGTACAGGTGTACATTTTGGAAATAGTGGAAATTTAATCACACGAGCACAGTATAGACGAGGTTACGCGCTTTATGCTTTTGATTTAACACCTGATATGTCTGCAAATTCAGCTTCTCATTGGAATCTCGTGAGAAATGGGAGTTTGAGAATAGAAGCCAGTTTTGCTGTGCCCCTACATATCAATGCTAACTGTATTGTTTATCTGGAATTTGATAATATTTTAGAAATTGACTCTTCAAGACAAGTTATTGTAAACTACAATTAAAAATAAAATTACATGCGCAGTTTACATAAGAATGACGACAATCTTGTAACTAGGAATCATGAAATTATATAATAAAGATAGAAAAAACAAATTGTATTCAGTGGCTGGAGGGTAACCAGAAGGAGTGGTTCGAGTTATGAATACTCTTCAATTAGTAAAACTTTTACCCTATACTGATGCATGCGTTGGAGGAGTCTATCCATCAGACAAAATCCCCTGCATCTGGCCTAGACCCTGTGCAATTATTGCCAACACCGATGACCATACCAAACCGGGAACCCACTGGGTCGCATTCTTTGTCAATAAACACGGACACGGAATCTATTTCGACAGTTTCGGACGACCCCCCAGTGACTCTCGATTTACTCAGCGCCTTGGAAGAAATTGTAGAGGAGGATACAAGTGGAACCAACAACAATTACAGGATATTAACTCCAATTATTGTGGTCAATATTGTATTGTTGTTCTTCATTGGCTTAGTAATAACAAATCCTTATCATCCTTTCTTAATTTGTTTGGGCAGGATACAAAACGAAACGACCGATCATTAATAAAAATGTTTAAAAAAATATCGAAAAAGAAAGATATGAAAAATAAATTAAAAAAACCGTTTAAAAATTTATCAGGAGGAGGACGTCTATATTCGCAATCAAGTGCCTGTAAATAATAATATATATATTTTGTAAAATAAAAATGTGAGATTTATATCATAATTGTGAAAATTAGTTTAAATAAAAATTCAAAAAAATTTTTAATTGTTATTATTTAACTAAGTAGACCCTTATCATGCTAGATTATAAATTATTTTTAATCGGAATCAGGTTATAATTACTATTAAGTAAAAACAGTTATATTCATTTTTTTTTTTTTTCTGTATTTATCATTTTTACACCATTATTATTTTTTTATTCATACTTATAAAATACTCTTATTGTTATTATTATTATTATTGCTACATATTTTTACCGAAGAGGCGGATTTTCTTTTTACAAGGTTCATTATTCACTATAGAGGGTAATGGTCTTTTTTTTTTTTTTGGGGGGGAGAGCGAGATTTTATTAGCTCCTGAACTGCACAATTTATCTTCTGTGAAAATGAAGATGGTTCTTTTTCCAATTGGGCAGCCTCAGACGACAAGTCAAAAATATCGTTCGATGCATCGTCCTCCTCCAGAGTGACCACTGGAATAGCTGCAATAAGTGCAGTGCTCTCTTCTTCCAGCGTAATCAGTGAAACTGGTGTAATAACCGAAGTTTCCTCCTCCGCTTGTTCTGCTTCCAAGTCGTCAGTTTCTTGGGATGCACACAAATCTGAAATTATAGAAATACAACATAAATAAATTTATATAGTATAATAGGAAAACAGCATAAAATATTATACATACCGACTCCTTTAATAAAAAAGGCCTCTAAAAGACCATAGATCAACTCTGTAGATTTTTCTATGATGAAATCATGCAAGCCACTTTGTCCTGAAAATCAAATTAATAGTAATTAAAGAATCAAATTAATATTAATTTAAAAATAATAGAAATTTGGATATTTACCTGGCTGATCATATGCAGTGATAAAATGTGCTGTGTCAATTTTCTGCTCATCTGAATAATTGACATTGACTTCGGAGACAATGGTTGCGGCGGCCTTCTTTAAATATTCCTCTAAACTCTTTGGTACAGAGTGTGTTGTGTCGTCTTTGATTATTTCATCTGCTAACGATAAAGCATCAGTGAAAGACTTCTCTCCCTGACATACTTGGCTGGACGCAACCAAGGGACCCTCGAGGATTCTATGTGAACATTTATCCATACCAGCCATAATTTGGCTATCACTTACGCAACAATCAAAATCAGCATACTTATTATTATTATCAATTGCTTCGCGCACAAAGGTATCATGCGCGTATAAAAAACACTCATCACTAACGTCTTCCCACTTCCCACTAACTATCCCAAAGTTTAGCGAAGGAGAGTTTTTCATCTCAACAATTTTTGTAGTGGGGTTGAACTGCGGTTAAGATAAAAGCACATGCTAAACTACGGAGTGATGGGGGGTCTTGTTTCACTTTCCAAGATTCCTGCTGATAATAGCTTTCTTCTAGTCCTGCTGGTACACATAATTGTGGAATTTTAATAGATTTTTCAAAATAACTCGTTTCGTCGTTTTTTAAAGCTGAAAACTGCCAGTTTTTGTGTAGTCCAGGCTTATCTGATTTACATAACTTACAATGATTTTTCTCACTCAATGATCTTTGAACATGAATTTTCGAAATGGAAAACTTGTAAACTGTTGTATTTATTTTTATCCTCCGCGTGATTATCCGGCGTCTACGCTCAGTTAGCTTATCTTTTAGGGTTTTACAACGTAATGGTTTTAAATTATAACCTTGGAAGGTCATTTTCAGATTACACCAAAGAATGCGACTAAAAGCCTAAACAAAATTAAAAACTTTTCAATCGTTAATAGCTTTTTTCCCCTTTTAGTTATATCCCCCCTCTATCATTATATAATAATATACTGTACGGTAATTGGTTTAGAATATCCCCCTCTCCTCGTTAAAATGCTATAAATAATAGATAGCTATAGAATACATACCCCTTCCCTTTTTAAAGTTATTAGAACTATTCTGTTACAATTAGTAGTCAGTTTCATCTTGTAGCTCCTAACGCAAGTATTGAAAATGGACAGTCACCAGTTTGTATATTTATCAAAAGTAGTAGCGTTGAATAAGTCACAAACCAAACAGGTGTGTTGTGGTTTAAAGTATAGTGAAAATAATTTTTATCCTGTGGTTCAAATAATAGCTACTCATTCAAGAAGCCTAATTCAATTAAATTTAAACGAATTGAAGAAATTGTGCTCTTCATGTGATACATTTTCCAACTATTTTCATGAAGAATTAAACATCAACTTTTATCGAAAGTTCTGTTCTATTCAGTGCATAGACCTGAGAATTGACTTTTCCGAATTTAAACAACAGCGTTGTATTATATTAACTCATCAAGATACACGCATTTTCTTACTAGCCCAAACAACAAACACATTAAAGTGCATCAATCAAAGTATCAACCATTGGCTCGACCATCTTGAGCAACTTCCTATTAGGAACTACATAAACACCATAGAAGAAAATATATCAAGATATATTCTGGAAAATCTTATACCCAAGACCAGAGAAACACCAAATATAAATACAATATTAAAATATTTTGAAAAACATTTTCTAGATTTATTCTAATGTAACGAGAGGACTCCTTCAATTCACAGTAATCTTGGAGATCTTGAGTTTTCATTTTTCTGGAACTTGCTACACCACCATGAAGACCTTGTTCAAAAAATAGTACACAAAGTTGACAATCAGCTGTCTCAACGCTACAGCATGTATTATAACACCGACGAAGGACAAGACATCGCCGATTAATATGGACCCAATATTTTTATCTCTAATATTATCATTATCATTACTATTATTATTACTATTATCATTATTGTTTTGAGTGATATTATTATCATCAGCATTACGTTTATTACTAATTTACGTTTATACTAAATTATAAATGAAAAAACCTGTTTTTATAAGTATGAATGTGAGTGTGAAGAAAATTGCTAAATAAAAGAAAATATTATATACTTGTTGTTTATTATTTAATTATATATTAAATACCATAAATTACAATCTCCATATTTCTTTCGCATATTATAGAAATGATAAGTTCTTACAATATTTTTCATTTCCCTATAATGCGCTTCACAGTATTGATATTTTTTATGGTAAAAATTTTTACATTGAGAGTGATAAACATCTGCTCCACATGGGTGTATAGGAAATACAATTTTATTATATAAATATATAATCATCATATTCCATTTATACATATACATGAAAAAAGTATTAATCCACATATTAAATCGAACACAGTAAACAATAAGATTCTTAATATAGCCACTTAATACTATGGATACAATTTTCTAGTATTACTTCTGCTGATCCTTGTCACCGAGGTTTATATAACATCACACTTCTCCAAAGCCCCCTCCTCACACCCCCTGCTGCGACCAATTTTAAAAAAAATCCCATCAGATCTTCAAAAATAAATAGAAAATCCTACATCTTTTTCCCATTAACCCCATGCCATTACTAATTTATGACATTCGTCTTTATCACCCCATATTGTAAAACCCCTACCCACTTACAGGAAAAACGTCAGGTCCAAAATTTACCAAGGGAATTTCTTCACACGGAGAAACCCCTCACCGCGGGGAGCGGAAAAGGTCTGGCGCCAGTGGCCGAGGAGTGGGGGTTTGTTGTGTCTCGCCCTCCGTGCCCCTAACTACTACCAAATATTACGGTCTTAGTTAAGAAGGAAAACATGTGTTTTACTACGGATAATACAGAGGGTTAGACCTCACAATAAAATAGTTTTTAACAATATAGTTAGTCTGCGACTAAACTCTGTCAAGTAACGACACTTCTCTCGATATGATTCTTTTCTTTAAAAATAAAGATTCTATTTGAATCACTCTATGTGGATAATAATATTGTATTTTTACTTTATTTATTATTAATCATATCCATAATTTCCAAGAATATTTTAATAAATCTTACATCTATATTAAGATATACAAACAAAATACATGGAGTGAGAAGGTAAGGGTTCCTGAGCAGCTCCTGGGGCTTTTACCTTACTTATTAAATACTATCACTTAATTTCACAGATTTAAAAAAAAAAAATCATGCGTAAAACTTTTTAATTACAGGAATATTTTTCAAAATTTACAGAATCTATTCAGCTGTCACGTTAGTTTTTGCGGATATATCCAGTCATAACCACATATTGAAGGTTTCAGAACTAACTATTTTAAAAATACCATATTGGATTCTGTAAATTTTAGAAACACAGAGAATTAAAACACTTCTTACCTCACAGATTGAAAACACAAGCTTCACAAAAATAAAATGAATTTAACTTTGAAAAACTTCACAGAACTTAGAATTTTGACTTGAATATTTTGTATGCATGTGGTCACGTTGAAATACTGATTCAGTTTGATGTTTAGTTCACTTATACTTATTTATATAGAGCAAAAATACACTCAAAACTTTTAGATGTGACAATTAATGAGTATCTGTGTTACGTTCCCAAAATTAGGTATAAATTCATTTAGAGTTTTAAATAATTAAATATCAGGTTTTGACACTGTGGGTAGTCGATCGACCCCCGGTGTGTCGTCACAGATGAACTTACTATCTTATTATGATCATTACTGATTTACCATTATGGGCCCCATAAGTCTGCCCATACAACCCCCTGTGTTTCTAACCATTTCGCTTCGAAAGGCGAGAAAATGTCGTGCCCCGTCCTCCTGAAGAGCTCCTCTGAATAATACCCGTACCTTGGGTCGTTGATGGGAATAACGCCCCCCGGAGGGTGAACCTCTGGAACCTCGATTGGGACCAGCTTCCAAGCCCTGGTGATGTCTGTCCAATAGGCGGGACGGTTGTTATTGGTGAAGATGGACTGACCGGGTGGATCTCGGCTCGTGGGTGATTTAGGCGAGTCTTCCTCAGCGGTTCGAACTACCCTTATTCGAGGTTCGATTAGTATCTCGTCGTCTGTTACTCGCACTACTGGTCTCACGGTTTGTACTACCTCCGTTCGCGGTTCGACTGGAGTTTCGGCGCCGATTGTCGGCAACGATAGGTAGAATGGCTGGGCCAAGCGACGACGACCCTCTTGCACCGAGCGACCCGATCTTCGTGACCGTTTTCCGTGAGGCATTTACGTATAGGAAATTGGTGCTGGCCAAACGCTGGCTAGCGCTCTTGCCGAAGATTTGGGACCTGAGGATACGCTGATTAAGCGCTCACCCAGAAGGAGGGTTGGGTTGGCGAAACGCTGGCTAGCGCTTTAGCCGAAAGGTATTCTTATATGGGTTGGAACTGCTATAAAGCGCTCCGCCCCATAATAAGTATATTTGGAAAATAGATTTGGTGTAATTGGTTTATTGGATCTGGGTAGGTTCAAGTCTGAGGATGGAGCTCTCTGCACTCGAGAGTCTCTAGCTCTACTGACTTGCTCCTGGCCAGAATAAATGTTTATAAATCTTATTGTCAGCCATGTTGGTAGCTCAGGTTGCTCCTGAGAGAGTCGACGAGGCCCGGGTCCCATGCTGACGCATGATGTTTTGGTTATCCGCGGCCACGGCAACTCTCTGCCAACGCCTTATCACAAGCGATTTCCGTTACCTCGCTGTTAGTATAACCACCAGCGAAGCAACTGATATCGCTTGGTATGCGTTCCGAGAATCATCTTAAATTAAAGTAAACGCTTTTAAATGAAAAATAAATCTTGAGAAAAAAAAAATAGAAATCGAAATTAGGCGAAAATTCGTGGAACGTAACATCTGTGTGCAGTAAATAGAAGTTATTGACATTTTGGATACATACTTCCAGGAGTATCGAGTTGCGAAGATAAGAAAATTGCGTTTGTCTAAAATTATTGTGACGCACTCTCAGATGTTTTTTATATTTTAGCAATTTTCTATCATGATCACGATTATGATCAATTTTAAGAACTTAATATATTTGACTAATGCATCATTTTTATAAAAAAAATGTTTTTAATAAAATTTTCAGTATTGCGCAATATTGTTTAATTTGTATTTTTCAACCACTTTGATTTACATAGATATACAGTTACATCAATAAAAGTTACCACAATAAATTCCAAGGCAATTTTTCTCATGTTTCGATTAAATAAAATGCGTAACATTTTTCCAAGGTTACAACTTTCTCAACGGAGTCACAATATAGACCGGAAATGTCAGACTAACTCCTTTTTTATTAATAACATTAGTTTTGTAAATATTTGACATCAACAATAATATTTGCTGTTTAATTGTATGAGATCATGCATTTTTGCGTGGTAAATATGTTTGATAAAACTATTCTCTAGAAAACTGTATAAATGAAAACAAAATGATTCAGAATTTTATTTTATTTTTTTTTAATCATAATACATTTTTTTTTTTAATCATAATACATCAATTATTTAAAACTCTAATGAATTGTTGTGACAAAAGTTAAATGAAATATAAATAATTCTCCATAAACCAAATTTTCAAATGCTGAACATTTTCCAATGCACAGTGATAATCATCGTATATGATATCACTATGTTCAAGTTCTGGATGTTGGATAAAATGAGTAATTTTTGGTAAGCTTCTGAGTGATTGACATCCTTATGATTCAAGATTAATGACTTGTTTAGTCGAACTACAAATACTCTGAATCCATTTTTTTTTCGTGACCTTTGACGTAAATGTATTCGTAATCTCTCACAGTGAAATTCAGAACTTCTTCGAGACAATCAAAAGGTATGACTCCTTTATCCCATGGTATACCATGATGCTTACGTATCAGCCATGAGTTCATATGTTTATAGTTATTAGGTATAGCTCGCTCCAATTACAAGGTCGCTTGAAAATTTTAACAGATAGTACATTTGAATGATCTAATGTTTTATTTACACTAATTGCTGCAAGCTCTTTCACCACAAAACAATTGTTAGGCATTTTAAAGCTTTGAACATCAACAATAATTTCTCCAGACATATATCACAAAAAGATAGATGAATTTTAGTCAGTCACAGAAACAATACTGAATATTTTTTTTAAAAACCAGTCTTTTATATTATTCTATTCTTCTGCAAAGTATTATGGAGGAAATTGTTTAAATAAATTACATGAAGATTTTTTGCATAATTTAGAATTTTATTTGATGATTTCATGATTTTTTAGATGTTTACTTCATCCGCTCTTCGAGTTTTTGGAACTTTTCAGTTAATTCTGATAGTTTTTTTAGTAAATTATGTTCATCAGCACAATTTGAGCACAATATTCCCATGCGTACACTATTAATAACTTCAAAGTTTTTTTCTAATGCAAGGACATCATTTATAAATTTTTCAATATATTCAGAAGATCTGTTGTAAAAAACACTTTCAATTAAATCATCAAAATCTTCGCAAAACTTTTCAAGTTTTTCAGCATTTTCATTTATTTCCAAGAGTGATTTTGCCAAATTCTGTTTATCAGCACAATTTATGTATGATGTATCGGCAAAAAGACTTTTGAAAATTTTAGAGTTTTTCTCCAATGTTCCAGTTTACAAATTTACCAATATCTTCAGAAGGAACATCACCAAAAAATCTTTCTATTAGATCATCAAAATCCTCACAGAAAGAGTAATTATTCCGTAAAAATGCAATTTCTTGTTCACACAAATTATCTATCTCCATGGTTTTGTTACGTCCAATTTTGGACTTGTTTAATTAATTTAATTTCGGCCCAAGCCTTTCGGCCTATAGACCGGGATCTTATTTTTAATTTTGTCTGGAAAGGTTGTATAGAATAATTCAATTAGATTCTTTAATTATTTAGATATATTCAACAAAAAAACTAATGAAATTCAAAATACATAAAATAACTTATAGCTAGTACAATACCTCAATTTTCACTGATAACTTATTTAATTATTGAAAAGATACAAAAAGGAATGACCACATTTCTATAGACTTTCGAACACAAGCAATAAGATCACGTTTTAGACAAAAATCTTTAATATGACTTTAAAATGACTCAAATTACTTTTCAGAACTCAAAAGCTTGGCAGTGCTTGGACAATTTATTGAGAGAAAAAAAAAAAAAAAAAATTTCAAGAGTGACTGAACCGAAAATTTTATAGACGCTGATCCGTTTAGCGGATCCAAAAATTTTAACAGCAACTGAACCGTTCACTAGGGGTTCGGGATTTTTAGTCGACCGTTTTGGGGAAAACGTGTCTTTTTATAGTTTTCGAGTCATGTCCGAATTGTGTCTTTTCTGAGAGAGCTTCCATCCAATGAGGATGCAGTTTTCCAGTTTCAGGCCCCATTCCTTTCGGAAAAGCGAATAGGACCGCCCTAATGCAGGCCTGTGTGTGTACGCACCCACACACATACCGACATGTACATATTTTTATTTTATTTAAAAGTAACTAAAAAATTTAAGTTCGAATATTTGAATATAACAATGAAAATATAAATTTTATCCTAACAACCTTATTAACAATCGGTTTTACAAAAATTTATTTTATTTTAATGATAAATCCTTTATTATATAAAAATTAATTATTATTCTTTAAAATAGAAAAATAAGAATTCACCAATTACATAAAATTTTGCTTTTAGATAATTCTCTCATTTTATTTCACAATTGAATATCATTTATTAACAATTGTGAGGTTTTAGTCATTGGGAAGTAATAATTTTAATTGATTTTAATATAAAAAAATTCGACTAAATTATTTTATTTATGGAAGTTTCTCCTTTAGTTTTGAATTTTCAAAAATTTGTCATGGAAACAATTTCAATAAATTTTGGATATTTAAATTTTATATAGAAACAAATATTAAAGGTTGATAGTTTTAGAATGGGTATTTGATTAATTCTAGACATTAAAATTTATTTGAAATCTTATTGGAGGTTAAAAATAGAATTTATCTTAGAATTTGTTTAAAATATCTTTAGAAGTTAAAAATAGAATCTTATTCTAAATATTAGTTTAGGTAGGTTGAAGCAAAAAAAATTTTATGATGGGGATTTAATTTTAAACACATTTTTAAGAGAGAAAAAAAAAAATAAAACTTATACGTTACACAAAAAAAAAATGGTGTAACTTAACATTTTTTTCTTCTCTAAATTATAAAAAAACTTTAGTGAGAGGAAAAAAAAAAAAAAAAAAAAGATAAAATTATTAGATAGACATAGTTTTAGTCTTATTATATTTGTTAATGCTATCTTAGATGCACATCTGGATAAGATATTCTTTCAATTTTTATTGTTTCAAAGAGGCTCTTATACGAAGGTCATTTAAGAATGCATTAACAGTTTATTTTTAAGTTTCTCTTTAAGAGGAAAAAAAAATTATTATGTTTTATGGTCACCAGATGTAGAGGAAAAAAATTTAAAATAAAAATAAAAAAATAATAAAATAGAATATCGGTAATTTCCCCGGATATAACACCCCCGCCATTAGACGGAAGCACGAGTTGATTAATGTCACGAGGGCGACGATAAAACTTAAGTTTTAATTCTAACTTATTATAGGCAGGTGCTAATTATACAAAAACCCTTTGCGTTGTGGCAATCTCCGTAGGTGGTCCGGCTGACGTGTTGATCCTAGGTAGCAAGGGGTAGACCTCTTGAGGCTTGGAGTCTGGAGTTTCTCCCTTTTCGGCATCTGTATTTGGTGCTGAAGGAGACGCCCCCTTCTTCGTTTGTTGTCTTCTTCCCAAGTGTAATAGTAGGTGGGTCATCGAGTCCCAGACGGCCCCAAGTAGACAGAGTGACCATCCGTAGACTGTATGCAAGGCATACCCATGGACTACGGTGTCGGCGACTAGTTTTACTGCCCGGAAGCACATTACTATGCCTATGATTCCGGCACAATAAGTGCCAAACCCAGTGAATTTGCCCCAAGTTTTGGACCAGGCACTCTCTGCCAGATGCTCCAGGACTTCTTCGTTGAGCGCGTTGATCAGTGATGGGTATCCTCTCGAGTGGTTAGTGAACTGTTGCGCCATGGTCTCCATGACCACGGTTTGCTCCATCGTGAACATTATCCTTCCCCTCATGGCGTCGAGGTCCTTCTCGGAATAGATCCCTCCTGTAGCCAAATTCGCCGGATTCTGGTATTTCCAGGACATCCTTGTGCTTGGCTTCAGTACCTTTGGAGGCAAGGTCTCGATGGGTTTGGGCATAAACTTGTACCAAGTCTGGCCTAGTTTGTAATACTGTAACAGAGGAGAGTTACACGGTAACTCTGTTGCGTAATTGGTGATCACATGTGTGCGCGGAGTGAGGTACAAGCTCTGGTTTCCCCGCTGGACTGGTATTCGGTTGTAACAGGTCTCCTTGTGCTGAATTTTGACTCCGACCGGTACACATTGAACAATGTGCACCACTTCCCCTGCTACCACAGCCATGTATCCAGGTCCTTCCATATAGCGGTAGGCGAACTCGTCCGGTTGTGTAGACGCAATCGAGAGTGTGTTTTTTTAGCACCTCCTTTTCTAGTTTACATCGTTTCCTAATTACATCTACATATATAATGACTGGGCTTGAGACCTAATGTATCTCTCTACGTAAATAAATTTAGCATTAACATAAAGAAAAATGTCTAAATTATCTAGATCCGATTTTACGATATTGTTCTTTTCTAAGAGTCCTAAATCTTTGCTTTCAACTATATACAATTTAGGATGTTCAGTTTTGATAATCGGTAATCCACATGAGGTCTCAACCCCCGTCGTACTTAGCGAAAAACTAGTATCTCTCACATTGAGGGAATACACTGTTTCTTTGTTCGATTTTAATTTAGTGGCATACCCACGGTATAGAATAGAATATGTTTCGGGAATACAGTACTTGCGAGGTAACGTGTTCCAGAAAGTATGTCCGTTCTCAGGATCGATACAATGCCCTTTACTGAGTTTACATTTGGTACCTGATGGGAGGTATACTTTATCTTCCGCGACTTTCACGCGAGTAATCCCCGACCTAATTGTGATTTTTACAGTCCCGACTACGAATACGCTGTCCCAAGTACCGAAGGGATCACTGTATTGTGCATTGGTGCAATCCCCATTATTATTAACACTTCCCGCTAATGTTATACTACGAACGGAAGTTACATTTGGCGTAAGGCCGTCAAAAACCGTGTTCCCAATACGAAACGTACCATGGTCGTGCGCGACCTGGCACATCTCGCGAGAAATAGGAAAAATATATTCGTTTATCCCTTGATTAACAATAGAATTGTAGGATTGCCACCCACAATGCTGAATTACCCGGTTGATTTCGACTTTACATTGTATCATTTTCGTATGTTCGTATTCGTTTAACTGTAGAAGTGCAATTTCCGGCAAGAACGTCTCCACCTTTTCCTCCCCGAGCTCACAGTCGTCAATATCGACTAACGATATTGTTGTCATATTAAGAATTTTATTCCCGCAATCATATCCTATGATTGCGTAGGCGGACTCCCACTGAGTGATAGCCATGAGCAAAAATATGAATTGTATGAGCTTCATCTGTAACAGAGAACGATTATTTATGGTCTAAAGTCCGGATCGGGATCCGCGACTTTAGGTTTAGGTTTATTTGGTTTCCTAACTTCGAGTTGGGTTTTCTTTAGTCTATTGGGGTGTACCACTTTATCGTGGTTTCCTATTCTGATACTAACATTACCATTAGGAAAAACCTCCACGATTTCATACGGTCCGTCATAATGATCCCCAAATTTATGTGGTTTGGGCCCTTTCAAGAGAAAAACCCTATCCCCAGGATTAAACTCAATAATTTTTAGCTTTTTGTCGTGTAGTTCTTTCGACTTCCACTTTGCGCCTATTAGATTTTCGCGAGCTAAATTGCGAATTTGCGTTAGACGTTCAACTAACCTAACTATGTAATCGTCATAGGTGGGCAGTCGGTCGAGTTCATGTAGGGGTTCGTTGGAGGGAACTCGAGCAACTTTTCCAAATACTAATTCGAAAGGAGTATACCGAGTCCCTTCATGTACGCAAGTATTATAAGAGAAAGTGGCCAATTCGAGCCAGTTGTCCCATTCGTTATCTTTGGTAATATACTGTTTAAGATATTCCCCTAAAACGTGATGGGATCGTTCCAGTGAACCATTAGATTGGGGTCTGAAGGCCGTAGTTTGTAATTTTTAATTTTGAACCGCTTACAGATGCGCTGTATAAAACTACTTATAAAATTCCGACCTTGATCGGTCAATAATGCTTTAGGGGCACCGAAAATGCTTATGTATTTCTTGATGAACACGTCCGCGACCGTAATTGCTGTCATATCTTGTAATGGACACGCGATACAGAATTTTGAGAGCTGATCTTGGATTGTTAGAATGTACTCATTTCCGGATTTAGTACGGGGTAGAGGTCCTACTATATCCATTGCTATCTTTTCGAAGACAGTGCCTGGTGTGTCAATAATCAACATGGGTTGTTTCGTTTTTACGCGTACCAGTTTTTTTAACTGACACTCCAGACACTGTTGAATACGAATCTGAATATCTTGTTTGAGGTTTTCCCAATAGTAATTAGGCTTAATTCGGTTATAGGTCTTTGAAACTCCCTTGTGTCCGCCTATCGGAGACATGTGAGCTTCGAAGAAGATCCGGTTACGTTCTTCTTGGGGCACGTAGCGGATTGTCCCAAGACAAACGATGATTTTTATATTTGTACCATCGTATATGTCTTGGATTAACGAGAGAATATCCCCCCAAGGGATATTCTCGATAAACTCGGTTATCGCGATAGAAAAAGTTAGAACATCCTTATCCCTCAAAATTCCTTTCAATTTTACTAGGCCTTTAGCGATATTACTTCGGACAATCAATGACGATTCTCCCTGGATCCTCGTATTATAAGACCGAAGTAATTGTTATTGCCTCGTTTTGTCCAATGCACTTGACCAGTGCCTATGGACCCGACTTTAGGTAATTTATGAAGAGATTTGAGAGTACGAGAACCTGCATCGCATGGTTCTCCTCTCTCATCTAGGAAGTAAACTAAATTGTCGTTTCTATATTCAAACAAATCCTTTACCAGGATAATGTTTGAGTTTTTATTGTTTCCCTTTCTCGCGTCATTCTCGTTAGAATGTTCTGACTCAACGGAGTCATCCGAGTCTGTATCCGAGTCGTACTCGGGGTCCACAGAAGGTATCAGCTCTTCTTGATCGGATTCTCCTCCGATAGGTATTTCCCGAACTTTTGGTGGTCTACCACGCCTTCTAGTGGTAACACCCGACTTTTCTTGTAAATTAATAGACCTTTTTAAAACGGTTAGAGGTTGACCCGATTCGGTAGGGTTCGCGACCTTAGATAGACCCTCAAAAGTTGTAGGAGTTTTTGGGGGAATAGTTAGAGGTTGACCCCGTTTAGCAGGGTTCGGAATCTTGTCAGAAGTTATAGGAGCTTCTGAGGAGATAGTTAGAGGTTGACCCCGTTTAGCAGGGTTCGGAGTTTTATCAGTATTTTCCCGACATTCGTCGTCCAAAGAGCGCTCTTTGGCTTTCTGAGCTCTCGTTGTGACATTTACGTTCTCTATTGGGTTTCGAGATAGAGCGTCAGCATTGAGGTTGACTTTCCCTGGTTTATATATTACCTTATAATCGTAATCAGCGAGGCGGAGACGCCATTTAAGAATCCGAGCATTCCCATCTTTCGCGGATTTAAACCAAATCAAAGGTTTGTGATCGGTTACTATAGTGAACGATCGCATATATACATATGGCCGGAAATGCTTCACCGCCTGTACTATCGCTAACGCTTCTTTCTCATACGTGTCGTAACGTAATTCGGGTCCCCGTAGGACTCGCGAAAAATACGCAACCGGCCGATCCTTTCCGATTTCCCCTTGCGATAATACAGCGCCGATCGCGATCCCTGATGCATCGGTAGTAATTATAAAAGGTTTATCGAAATCCGGATATTGTAGCACCGGTGCTGTACATAGTGTTTCCTTTAGTAGTTCGAATGCGGTTTCGGCGGACTCGGTCCATTCGAACTCCCTATCTTTCTCTAGCAATCTCGTCAATGGTTTAGCTATTGACCCGTAATTTTAACGAACCTACGATAATACCCTGTTAGACCTAAAAATTCCCTAATATTTCGTTGATTTTTAGGTACGGGAAATTTTTTACGGCTATAAGTTTATTAGGGTCGGGTTTCAACCCCTCTCTACTGATAATATGTCCTAGATAATTCACTTCGGGTCTGAGGAACTCACACTTATCAGGTTGGAGTTGTAAGTTAGCTTTTCTTAATCTTAACATTAGTTCATCTAGTTTTTCTTCGTGTTCCTCTAAGCTCCGGGCGAACACAATAATATCGTCTAAGTATACAAAAAGGGCCGTGCCCTGTAATCCGGTTAGAACTGAATCCATCAGTCTTTGAAATGTGGCCGGCGCGTTTTTCAAACCGAAAGGCATTCTGAGATATTCCCAATGCCCTTGAGGGGTCGAGAACGCGGTTTTATGTCTATCTTTTGGGTCCATTTCAATTTGATTATAGCCGGAGGCTAAATCAAAAACAGAAAAATATAGGGACCCTCCTAATTGGTCCAGAATGTCCGTGATATTAGGCAGGGGGTACGCGTCTGTTATAGTTTCTTCATTTAGTAACCTGAAGTCTATTACTACGCGCCAACGTTTATTCCCCTGCGAATCTGCCTTTTTGGGTACGATCCAAACAGGACTATTATAAGGAGACTCTGACGGTGCGAGGACGCCTGTTTTCAATCCCTCCCTGACTTGATTATCTAGTTCTGCCTTAAGGGCCTGTGGGATTCTGTATTGTTTAATTGTTATTGGACGATCACTGAGTGTAGGTATCCTATGTGAATAGTTTCCGGAATAGCTTAGAGGTTCTCCGGGTATATAAAACCTATCCGCGTATTTTCTTATTATTTTTTCGACGTGAGACCTTTCCCGGTCATCTAGATACTCTAGACGTAACAAGGGTTTAATTTTTTCAAAACGTTCAAGATCTTTGTGGTCTTGAACAATGTTGAAGATACGTTTAGTAATATTATGACTTTTATGTAAATCCTCCTGATCAATGGCAGGGGATATTCCTATTCTCTCAATCTCGCGAATTGTTAAAGTGGGGATTCTAATTGCCACCTCGTCCTCCGTAGTATTATAAATCTGGAGATAAGCGCGATTGTTTTTTATTGAAACTAAACAGCTTCCCGCGAATACCCCTTTACATAATTTTAGCTTAGGAATATACCCTTCTCTAATTTGGGGATTACTGACCTTAACATAAAATGTCGATTCGCTACGCGGTGGTATATACATAACCCCATTCGTTACCTTATTAGCTTGTTTAAACGGATACTTTCGGTTATCTATTTCGAATATTTTATTTTCGTAATCGATCTTTGCGCCGTGTGTCGCGAAAAATTCTGAGCCTACCAAACCGGCGTGGGGAATGGGCATCTCGTCGGGAACTACGTAACATACAGCCTGTTTTCCGAATAGTTTAATCCGCACGCTACCTAAGGTGTATACCGGAACATTAGCTATCCCATGTAATTCTACTAGATTTTCCTTGTCAATTTTTACATTATCATCTAAATAGCCTAGTTTAATTAAATTTGGCGATGCACCAGAATCCAACATCATGATGACATCACCAGTCTTAGATGATCTACTTGCTATAGAATACGGTAAATTATCTAAATCTAAATCTAAATCTATTTTATTTATTCGGAATCGGTTTCGGCTGTTACTTCCTGGATCGAGTTCACAGGTTGTGACGGTCGGTTGCTTCTTCCCGCATCCCTGGGAAAAGACGTTTGTGGGACCGTTTGTAAATAGTTAGCCGTTTGTTGTAATACCCGACATTCTTCGGTATTGTGGGTATTATTTTTGTGATAATCGCAAAATTTGTTAGCTCGGAATTGATTAGTTTGCGATTGATTTGGCGGTTGATTAGCGGGGAATTGGTTCATTAATTGACTCGGGATAGACCGTCGATTAGGATTTTCCTCGCAATACCGAGCGGTGTGTCCCCGGCCTCCACATAATTGACATCGTACATTCGCGTAAGGGTTCTCCGGTGTCGCGACGTTAATTTCTGGACAGTTTTTCGCGGTGTGTCCCTTCGTGAAACAAACTTGACACGTTATGTCCGGGCAATTCCTGGCGAAATGTCCGGGTTTCTTGCACTTACGGCATATATCTTGATCGCTCGCGTTACTAGGTTTAGTATTGTTTCCGTACGGGTTTTTGTTTTGACCCACGGGTTTATTTGGCGTGGATTTCCCGGGTGTCTCGACAGCGAAATTCACGGTTTTGCTACCCTTACCCGCATCTTCCTTTTTCGATTCTTTTTTCTTTTCCGAATTGGGATCGCGACGTAGTTCTTTACGGGCATTTAACTTCTTTTCTATTTTGATGGCCTTTGTGAGAGCCTCCTCTACATTAGCGCATGCCGTCATGCGTTGGTCAATTTCGTTATTCAAGTTTTGCACGAAACATTCAGCGATAGAATTTTCGATTTTTTCTTTAAAATCATTTTCCACGGCAGCTGCTATATCCGGGTTATCAGCTTTATAACATTCGGTTATTTCGCGCCCCTTTTTCCGCAACCGATTCGCGAAGTCAACTACCGATTCTCCATCCTTCTGATATATCCGACCGAGCTCTCCCTGGAGTTGAAATAATGATTTATTCGGAACGTAAATTTTCTTTAAGGCAGTAGTCAGGAGGGCGACCGTCTCCGGAATAGTAGAATTTAATGAGGCTTTTACTTTGTTACCGAGTTTGCTCCCGTAAATTAATTTTACGAGGTTGCCTTCAGCTCCATCTGGTAAAACGGTCTTCGCTTCTTTACAGCAACTAAGAAAATCCAAAAGTTCGTTGGGGTTTCCTTCGAATTTAGGCACGAACGAGAGTGCATCGTTTAGTGACATATTCTGATTCGACGACAGAGCCATATTGTCCGGCGCTGGTGGTACTGGATCGAGAACTGGATCAACGACTTGCGGTAAAGCACCGAGATTATTATCTACCGGATTGGGAACTAGATCAACGATTTGCGGTTGGATTTGGGAATTCGCAGGTGGGACAACTAGAGTTTTCTCTGCCGGGTTTGTTTCTCCCTCAGAGTCTTCGTCACTCGATATCCCTGGAAAGCCCGAAGTACCTAAACCCGAATCGATAAATGTAAGATTGTGTTTCTTTTTAGGCGTGGTTAGAGGTAAGCCTGGCAGTAGGTTTTGACTTCCCTGACTCCGTAACGCCCGTTTGTCGTCATCCGACATTTGTTCGCATGATTCGATTTTATTTGTGATTTTTAGAACACGAAAATATATTAGCCTAGAAGATTCTTAGTCCCGATATCTAATCTAAATCGATAATTGGTACCCAGCCTGTCCCGTCTACTTTGAGAGATAGGGGACAAGGTTGTGGACTTAAAATTCGAATTTTCGGTATTATTATCTTTACCCCCTTTTTGTATGTTCGTTTATTAGTTTTGCGGGGTGTTTTTCTTTCTTTTTGATTTCGTCCTTTTACTAGTAACCCTAAAGGATCTGTTTCCGGAAATCGTACCCGTGGTAAATATAAACCAGTATCTATCTCCCCTTCAGAATTATTTAAAATGACTATCTTTAGACGACGCTGGACCTTTTTAATGTTAGTTATTTGGGGTCGAGGTGCATTTTTAGCTACTTTTTCATTTTCTTTGGAATGTTGTAAATTCTCGCGGTTTCGTCGTGCCTGTATACGACGGCCTGCTCTATGTCCTCTCTTTGTTTTTGGCATAAGATGTTAGACTGCTAGGGCCAGTACGCTTTAGCAAGCGCGGCCGGCGAGAAATACAAAAGAAAAATAGAACTCGTGCGCTATAGAAAGCGCGACCAGTTATATAATAGAAAAATTAAACAAATTAGGGCTAGTGCGCTATAGAAAGCGCGACCAGCTAGTAGTATAATAGAAAAATTAAACAAATTAGGGCTAGTGCGCTATAGAAAGCGCGACCAGTTAGTAGTATAATAGAAAAATTAAACAAATTAGGGCTAGTGCGCTTTAGAAAGCGCGACCAGTTAGTAGTATAATAGAAAAATTAAACAAATTAGGACTAGTGCGCTATAGAAAGCGCGACCAGTTAGTAGTATAATAGAAAAATTAAACAAATTAGGGCTAGTGCGCTATAGGAAGCGCGACCAGTTAGTAGTATAATAGAAAAATTAAACAAATTAGGGCTAGTGCGCTATAGAAAGCGCGACCAGTTAGTAGTATAATAGAAAAATTAAACAAATTAGGGCTAGTGCGCTATAGGAAGCGCGACCAGCTAGTAATGCAATAGATGAGATAGATGGTTAGTTTAATATCTATGCCGATTTATTATTTCGTTTTCCAGACAAAATTATTAACGTCCCTGTTCGAGCGCCAATTTGTTACGTCCAATTTTGGACTTGTTTAATTAATTTAATTTCGGCCCAAGCCTTTCGGCCTATAGACCGGGATCTTATTTTTAATTTTGTCTGGAAAGGTTGTATAGAATAATTCAATTAGATTCTTTAATTATTTAGATATATTCAACAAAAAAACTAATGAAATTCAAAATACATAAAATAACTTATAGCTAGTACAATACCTCAATTTTCACTGATAACTTATTTAATTATTGAAAAGATACAAAAAGGAATGACCACATTTCTATAGACTTTCGAACACAAGCAATAAGATCACGTTTTAGACAAAAATCTTTAATATGACTTTAAAATGACTCAAATTACTTTTCAGAACTCAAAAGCTTGGCAGTGCTTGGACAATTTATTGAGAGAAAAAAAAAAAAAAAAAAAAAATTTCAAGAGTGACTGAACCGAAAATTTTATAGACGCTGATCCGTTTAGCGGATCCAAAAATTTTAACAGCAACTGAACCGTTCACTAGGGGTTCGGGATTTTTAGTCGACCGTTTTGGGGAAAACGTGTCTTTTTATAGTTTTCGAGTCATGTCCGAATTGTGTCTTTTCTGAGAGAGCTTCCATCCAATGAGGATGCAGTTTTCCAGTTTCAGGCCCCATTCCTTTCGGAAAAGCGAATAGGACCCGCCCTAATGCAGGCCTGTGTGTGTACGCACCCACACACATACCGACATGTACATATTTTTATTTTATTTAAAAGTAACTAAAAAAATTTAAGTTCGAATATTTGAATATAACAATGAAAATATAAATTTTATCCTAACAACCTTATTAACAATCGGTTTTACAAAAATTTATTTTATTTTAATGATAAATCCTTTATTTATAAAAATTAATTATTATTCTTTAAAATAGAAAAATAAGAATTCACCAATTACATAAAATTTTGCTTTTAGATAATTCTCTCATTTTATTTCACAATTGAATATCATTTATTAACAATTGTGAGGTTTTAGTCATTGGGAAGTAATAATTTTAATTGATTTTAATATAAAAAAATTCGACTAAATTATTTTATTTATGGAAGTTTCTCCTTTAGTTTTGAATTTTCAAAAATTTGTCATGGAAACAATTTCAATAAATTTTGGATATTTAAATTTTATATAGAAACAAATATTAAAGGTTGATAGTTTTAGAATGGGTATTTGATTAATTCTAGACATTAAAATTTATTTGAAATCTTATTGGAGGTTAAAAATAGAATTTATCTTAGAATTTGTTTAAAATATCTTTAGAAGTTAAAAATAGAATCTTATTCTAAATATTAGTTTAGGTAGGTTGAAGCAAAAAAATTTTATGATGGGGATTTAATTTTAAACACATTTTTAAGAGAAAAAAAAATAAAACTTATACGTTACACAAAAAAAAAAAATGGTGTAACTTAACATTTTTTTTTCTTCTCTAAATTATAAAAAAACTTTAGTGAGAGGAAAAAAAAAAAAAAAAAAAAGATAAAATTATTAGATAGACATAGTTTTAGTCTTATTATATTTGTTAATGCTATCTTAGATGCACATCTGGATAAGATATTCTTTCAATTTTTATTGTTTCAAAGAGGCTCTTATACGAAGGTCATTTAAGAATGCATTAACAGTTTATTTTTAAGTTTCTCTTTAAGAGGAAAAAAAAATTATTATGTTTTATGGTCACCAGATGTAGAGGAAAAAAAATTTAAAATAAAAATAAAAAAAAATAATAAAATAGAATATCGGTAATTTCCCCGGATATAACAGTTTAAAAGTTGTACTTGAAGCTCTCACGATACACTAACCAAATGAAGATTTATAAATTGAATAGTTGTGACGAAGTTAGCCAAAAAATGGTGGAATTCCCCCCTTTTTTTTTCTCAAAAATTAAGGCGTAAGTAGTTAGGGGCACGGAGGGCGAGACACAACGAACCCCCACTCCTCGGCCACTGGCGCCAGACCTTTTCCGCTCCCCGCGGTGAGGGGTTTCTCCGTGTGAAGGAATTCCCTTGGTAAATTTTGGACCTGACGTTTTTCCTGTAAGTGGGTAGGGGTTTTACAATATGGGGTGATAAAGACGAATGTCAAAAATTAGTAATGGCATGGGGTTAATGGGAAAAAGATGTAGGATTACATGATTTTCTATTTATTTTTGAAGATCTGATGAGATTTTTTTTAAAATTGGTCGCAGCAGGGGGTGTGAGGAGGGGGCTTTGAAGAAGTGTGTTGTTATATAAACCTCGGGGACGAGGATCAGCAGAAGTCATACTAGAAAATTGTATCCATAGTATTACGTGGCTATATTAAGAATCTTATTGTTTACTGTGTTCGATTCAAGGGGCACACCTAGTGTAACGGCCTAAAAAAAACGTGATTTTTGGGAATTTTTATTAAAAAAAATACTTTATCAATTATTTTAAAATTTTAAGAATATATTTATACATGTTTTAAGAATACATAATGAAATTTTTGAAGAAAAAAATTAAATATTTTTTAAGTTATCGTCGATCTCTAACGGCGCGAAAAAAAAAAGGTCCTTCACTGCTGCAGTGATTCCGGCCTTCTCCGTGGATGAAATCTAAAAAAAAAATATCTCGTTAAACTAGATAATATTGTCTGTACAATGACCTACGATAAAAAAAAATCAAAAATTGACAATATGGCGGCGTTTTAAAAAAAATAGTCGAATTTTACCTAAAATTTTGGTCGTTTGTGGCCTGCGAAAATTCGATTTTTGATCAGATCAAAAAATCGATAGGTCATTGTACGGAGAACTATATATAGAACATGTAAAAAAAATTCGATAGTGATCGGATCATTTGTTTTTGAGTAATCACTGCAGCAAATTCGGAAAATGCTGTTTCGAGAAAAACGCGTTTAAAGATAAAATGATCGTTTCCACTGTTATAAGTGGTTTAAAATCATATTTACAGCTAATCTGCTATTCCAGGGCCATATAATACACCTTCCTCTTCTTCGAAAAGGGCTTGTTCAGCTGAAGAAGCTTTTCTTCGAGATGATCGACCTTCTTTTGAAGAAGCCCTTTGGCGATAATCAGCGATTCGTATTCTCGTGTCGTCCTTAAGAGCCGCAAAATCTCTTGCTGCAGGTCCAACTATCACTCCCATTACATTGAATATCTTCAAAATTGACGAATAACCGTCATTAAATATTGCAGTTGCAAAATTATTTGACAATTCAATAGTTTTGAAGCCATTATGAAGATGCTTGGGTGAAAAGTGCCAAAGTAAACCGTTGTAGCTTTCATTGTTGTTTTGAGTATTGTTACCTTTACATCTATCAAGCAATTCATATCGAGATAAGTCTTCATAAATAGGTTTTATAGCTTCTTGTACTTCTGGATCCAGTGGGAGGTAATCGTGTTTAAATGTACTAGTGATTCCTTCAGCTTCCGCGCGGCGATAAGCGCACCAACTTTCAGCGCCTTCTGGACAATTTTTATGATTTGGGTTTTTGTCAGTTGAACAGAAATGATAAAATGTTGCCCAGATTGCTTTATACATTTCATCTACATTATCTTGATTCCTCATAATTGCTAAACCATAATATTTTTGGAGTTTATTTATAAAATTTACAGTTAACTTTTGTGATGTGTTACTTTTTCCTCCTAATTTCTTATTAATGTTCTTTACACTTCGGCAACGTGTTCCCATTCTTTTTTCACATGTAGATAGCATTCCAATTTAGCAACAGGAATATCATAAGGATTCAAATCTATAAGTCCTTTGTGGGTAGCGCTATCACCATCACCAATATAGCGGGTATATTTTACACCATATTTACTAATGGAACGACCAAACATGTCTTTTACACTATCCACTTCCATTTTTGAGGCAGATCCTTTATGATTGGCATCACATTCTTCATCGTGTAATGATAGCCATTCCTCATAATCTTCAGGTTCGCTATCTTTTTTTTTCTTCCAAAAACACAACTCTGACAATATGTAGATTTTACGCATGAATCAAGAATTTTCTTGCTGTATTTTCCTGCCAGCGTAACTACTCCAAAACGGGAAGTATGGCCACGTTTTTTCCAGGTACCATCGCCGCTAACAGTCAAATTTGTCTCCGAATTTTCTTTCTTTAATGTAAGCTCTTTTCTTCATTTATAGCTTGCTGCATACTGAGCTTACAAACAGTTTCGGCTGCAATCTGTAAATTCGTAAAACATCCCGCAAAAGTTTGGTCGTAAAATTTGCATGCTAAATCCATTAATCCACAGAAAAGATTTATCCCATTTATTCCGATGCCCAATAGACGCATCACAGCAACAATACGTTTATTTATTTCAAATGCGTTATTAATCATTGGTCCAGAATTAATATACGAATTGCCACATTCACAAATAATAGCAATTTTGAACCCTAGGCCTCTTGAACTTGCTTGATTGAAAGTAACTTTTTTTTGACAGGTTTTACACACCACTAAATTACTAATTGCACTAAAAACTGATAAAAATTGCAAAATACAATATCCATGAGATGGGTCAATCACAACATTATTGTCATTATTTTGTAATAACTTTTCTGCGGACGTACTGGTATTCGCAGTAGATTGCTCAAATGTAAATCTATTTCCGGTAAACTTGCGTTTTTCGCAATTGATCGATGCTTAGGAACATTGTGAGTTCCTTTTTTATTTGAATATGAAGATTGATCACTCATTTTCAAGAAAATAGCACGTGTAAAATTATGATGCGCTCGATACAACGATCACAATGAGACTAAATGTGTCTGGCTCCGAAAATAATTTACGTGGCAGTAAACGAAAAATTTCTAGAAATTTGTAGAAATTATTATAATGATATATTTTTGTATACCTGAGAGCCAACAATAGAAACTGGAATCGTGTTATAGGGGCTAGAAGAGACGGTAGACTCTGAACAATACTTCAGGTACGTCTCGCAGCTAATGACACTCTAGCTGCCGAGCGGCTGCTCTTTAAAATGTTATAACTCAAAAACTATTTGATATATCGATTTGAAATTTTAATATGTTATTTTTAAAGGTGTAATCTACCGAAATATGAAAAAAAAAAAAATCGACTTTTTCGAAATTTCACACTAGGTGTGCCCCTTAATATGTGGATTAATACTTTTTTCATGTATATGTATAAATGGAATATGATGATTACATATTTATATAATAAAATTGTATTTCCTATACACCCATGTCGAGCATATGTTTATCACTCTCAATGTAAAAATTTTTGCCATAAAAAATATCAATACTGTGAAGCGCATTATAGGGAAATGAAAAATATTGTAAGAACTTATCATTTCTATAATATGCGAAAGAAATATGGAGATTGTAATTTATGGTATTTAATTGAGTGTGAGATTCAATCACGAAGAATGTACACTGAAAAATTTAATATGGTTAGCGATGATAACCATACTCGTTGGATTAACTATTTGTTGCAAGAGCAGCAAAATTATAATTTAGATAGTTATAATTTAGGATTTACTGATTTTATAGATTTAGATTTTAACGATAAAATTATATCTGATGTAAAATATATAATTAAATAATAAACAACAAGTATATAATATTTTCTTTTATTTAGCAATTTTCTTCACACTGACATTCATACTTATAAAAACAGGTTTTTTCATTTATAATTTAGTATAAACGTAAATTAGTAATAAACGTAATGCTGATGATAATAATATCACTCAAAACAATAATGATAATAGTAATAATAATAGTAATGATAATGATAATATTAGAGATAAAAATATTGGGTCCATATTAATCGGCGATGTCTTGTCCTTCGTCGGTGTTATAATACATGCTGTAGCGTTGAGACAGCTGATTGTCAACTTTGTGTACTATTTTTTGAACAAGTTCTTCATGGTGGTGTAGCAAGTTCCAGAAAAATGAAAACTCAAGATCTCCAAGATTACTGTGAATTGAAGGAGTCCTCTCGTTACATTAGAATAAATCTAGAAAATGTTTTTCAAAATATTTTAATATTGTATTTAATAGGGTGGGTCAAAAAAATCGAATAATTTATTTTTGACTTTATACTCTGAAAAATAGGTTCGTAGACACCTAAAAAGAATTCTCTCCAAGTATAAGCTCTTAATTATAACGGGAAGGTCCTCCGCTTTGCGGGTTTCTATTTTTTTCGAATAATCAGATAAAAAAATTTATATCTCGCTTCCAACTGCTTGGAAAAATATTCCGTGGAATAGATTTTGTGAGAAATTGAATGCTTTACAAAAAAGGTCTCTTATGACTTTTTCAAAAACTCAACCGATTAAAAGATATTCATAGTTGAAGTTTGGCTATTTTAAGGAAAATATTCGTTTTTATTATGAATTTTATAAGTCGATGAAAAAAATTATTTCGGATTGCGGAACTCATGATTTTGTAGGAAATTTACTGCTCTACAAAAATGGTCTCTTATGATTTTTGATTAAGTGAAGCCGTTACGAGATATTCATCGTCAAACATTAACGAATATCAATATTTCCAGTTCTTGATCAATAATTCGATAAATTTTAATTTAAACTATGAGTTTCAGGAAAATTTACATAAATTTGAGTTTCGATCGATAAAGAAATGTTATAAACAATTTTTTTAATATTGTTTTCAGTCTTGAGCTTGTTTGATTGCATTAAAACAAGAAATTAGAGCATTTTTTTCGACATATAGCCAATGATTAGTTTAATTTGAAGTGAATGACATATTTCTTTGTCAAATTTAATATGAAAAGTATTGAATCAAGTGAGAAACAACCAGTATTTAACTTTTTTATAGATAAATTTTTTATTGAATTATCAATTGCAATATAATTGTCTATATTTTTAACATAACAGTACGCTATTACTATAAATAATTTCTTTTATTACAATTTGGGAATGTTTTTGATGTTCTTTGACAACTTGCAATAAGTACTGGAATTGTTCTTCATTTTTGTCAAGCATTGATTATATTCACTGACTAATGCAACAGCTCGCTCTGCTGAATCATTGACAACTTTTAGTTGTTGAAAGTATTCTTTATTTTCGAGATAACTCCCATAAGTAGGCCATAATTCAACATCGACATCAAGAAAGTCATACGGTAGATCGAAGATTTTGAAAAGATTTAATGACTGTTTAGACACAAAGTCACTCAGAGTTCTCTGCGCCAATGAATTCAAATCTTTTTTAGCAATTACAAATCTTTTAGCTTTAGAATCTGTACCTTCACGAGTATTAACAGCTTCAACAATACGTTTTTTTACTTCTAATGGAACGCCATCGTCAAACAGTGATAAAATGGCAAGTTCATCGCTCAAATACCATAAGTGCGAAATCATTTTTTCACACGTAGCTGAAGAAATCAAAGGATTGATATGTTTGTACTCCAATAAATTTTTCATAAACTGCAAGTCATGATAAGCAGCAGTTGTTGCAGAAGTTGATGAAAACCAAGCTTTTAAATACAATGTGACTATAAAAATACAGAAATGACGAAGACCATGCAATTCTTTCTGAGAGAGTTTGAATTCATCTCTGAATAGATACATTTTCAAACTATAAATGGCCATAGCCATCCATCTAGCATGATGAACAGCACCAGGACGTTTGAAAGAAATCTTTTCTTGAGGCATTTCTCCAAGGAAAATCAATGATAATTCCAATAATTCTTTATCTAACTTATTATAACATTTCTTTATTGATCGAAACTCAAATTTATGTAAATTTTCCTGAAACTCATAGTTTAAATTAAAATTTATCGAATTATTGATCAAGAACTGGAAATATTGATATTCGTTAATGTTTGACGATGAATATCTCGTAACGGCTTCACTTAATCAAAAAATCATAAGAGACCATTTTTGTAGAGCAGTAAAGTTCCTACAAAATCATGAGTTCCGCAATCCGAAATAATTTTTTATCATCGACTTATAAAATTCATAATAAAAACGAATATTTTCCTTAAAATAGCCAAACTTCAACTATGAATATCTTTTAATCGGTTGAGTTTTTGAAAAAGACATAAGAGACCTTTTTTGTAAAGCATTCAATTTCTCACAAAATCTATGCCACGGAATATTTTTCCAAGCAGTTGGAAGCGAGATATAAATTTTTTTATCTGATTATTCGAAAAAAATAGAAACCCGCAAAGCGGAGGACCTTCCCGTTATAATTAAGAGCTTATACTTGGAGAGAATTCTTTTTAGGTGTCTACGAACCTATTTTTCAGAGTATAAAATCAAAAATAAATTATTCGATTTTTTTGACCCACCCTAGTGGGTCAAATAATAAATACTATTTATATTTGGTGTTTCTCTGGTCTTGGGTATAAGATTTTCCAGAATATATCTTGATATATTTTCTTCTATGGTGTTTATGTAGTTCCTAATAGGAAGTTGCTCAAGATGGTCGAGCCAATGGTTGATACTTTGATTGATGCACTTTAATGTGTTTGTTGTTTGGGCTAGTAAGAAAATGCGTGTATCTTGATGAGTTAATATAATACAACGCTGTTGTTTAAATTCGGAAAAGTCAATTCTCAGGTCTATGCACTGAATAGAACAGAACTTTCGATAAAAGTTGATGTTTAATTCTTCATGAAAATAGTTGGAAAATGTATCACATGAAGAGCACAATTTCTTCCATTCGTTTAAATTTAATTGAATTAGGCTTCTTGAATGAGTAGCTATTATTTGAACCACAGGATAAAAATTATTTTCACTATACTTTAAACCACAACACACCTGTTTGGTTTGTGACTTATTCAACGCTACTACTTTTGATAAATATACAAACTGGTGACTGTCCATTTTCAATACTTGCGTTAGGAGCTACAAGATGAAACTGACTACTAATTGTAACAGAATAGTTCTAATAACTTTAAAAAGGGAAGGGGTATGTATTCTATAGCTATCTATTATTTATAGCATTTTAACGAGGAGAGGGGGATATTCTAAACCAATTACCGTACAGTATATTATTATATAATGATAGAGGGGGATATAACTAAAAGGGGAAAAAAGCTATTAACGATTGAAAAGTTTTTAATTTTGTTTAGGCTTTTAGTCGCATTCTTTGGTGTAATCTGAAAATGACCTTCCAAGGTTATAATTTAAAACCATTACGTTGTAAAACCCTAAAAGATAAGCTAACTGAGCGTAGACGCCGGATAATCACGCGGAGGATAAAAATAAATACAACAGTTTACAAGTTTTCCATTTCGAAAATTCATGTTCAAAGATCATTGAGTGAGAAAAATCATTGTAAGTTATGTAAATCAGATAAGCCTGGACTACACAAAAACTGGCAGTTTTCAGCTTTAAAAAACGACGAAACGAGTTATTTTGAAAAATCTATTAAAATTCCACAATTATGTGTACCAGCAGGACTAGAAGAAAGCTATTATCAGCAGGAATCTTGGAAAGTGAAACAAGACCCCCCATCACTCCGTAGTTTAGCATGTGCTTTTATCTTAACCGCAGTTCAACCCCACTACAAAAATTGTTGAGATGAAAAACTCTCCTTCGCTAAACTTTGGGATAGTTGAACATCCGATGACAGTAAAGGATGTTTAGAAAGATAATTTCTGGGGGGCAGGAATTCATTATTTTCCATATTATCCTCCTACACTATACCATGGTGAGGGAAAAATACCATATGATGACCAAAACTAAGATGGTGGGGAGAGGGGAAGGGCTGCTTACAAAAGCTTTACTGTTTTTGGGAAAGGACATTATTCTCAAGCTTCCTCTACAGCAAACAAGTCTTTTTGAGTTTTCTGCAGAGTTTCAAATTTAAAATAAAACATGGAAAACGGTTGGGAAGACGTTAGTGATGAGTGTTTTTTATACGCGCATGATACCTTTGTGCGCGAAGCAATTGATAATAATAATAAGTATGCTGATTTTGATTGTTGCGTAAGTGATAGCCAAATTATGGCTGGTATGGATAAATGTTCACATAGAATCCTCGAGGGTCCCTTGGTTGCGTCCAGCCAAGTATGTCAGGGAGAGAAGTCTTTCACTGATGCTTTATCGTTAGCAGATGAAATAATCAAAGACGACACAACACACTCTGTACCAAAGAGTTTAGAGGAATATTTAAAGAAGGCCGCCGCAACCATTGTCTCCGAAGTCAATGTCAATTATTCAGATGAGCAGAAAATTGACACAGCACATTTTATCACTGCATATGATCAGCCAGGTAAATATCCAAATTTCTATTATTTTTAAATTAATATTAATTTGATTCTTTAATTACTATTAATTTGATTTTCAGGACAAAGTGGCTTGCATGATTTCATCATAGAAAAATCTACAGAGTTGATCTATGGTCTTTTAGAGGCCTTTTTTATTAAAGGAGTCGGTATGTATAATATTTTATGCTGTTTTCCTATTATACTATATAAATTTATTTATGTTGTATTTCTATAATTTCAGATTTGTGTGCATCCCAAGAAACTGACGACTTGGAAGCAGAACAAGCGGAGGAGGAAACTTCGGTTATTACACCAGTTTCACTGATTACGCTGGAAGAAGAGAGCACTGCACTTATTGCAGCTATTCCAGTGGTCACTCTGGAGGAGGACGATGCATCGAACGATATTTTTGACTTGTCGTCTGAGGCTGCCCAATTGGAAAAAGAACCATCTTCATTTTCACAGAAGATAAATTGTGCAGTTCAGGAGCTAATAAAATCTCGCTCTCCCAAAAAAAAAAAAGACCATTACCCTCTATAGTGAATAATGAACCTTGTAAAAAGAAAATCCGCCTCTTCGGTAAAAATATGTAGCAATAATAATAATAATAACAATAAGAGTATTTTATAAGTATGAATAAAAAAATAATAATGGTGTAAAAATGATAAATACAGAAAAAAAAAAAAATGAATATAACTGTTTTTACTTAATAGTAATTATAACCTGATTCCGATTAAAAATAATTTATAATCTAGCATGATAAGGGTCTACTTAGTTAAATAATAACAATTAAAAATTTTTTTGAATTTTTATTTAAACTAATTTTCACAATTATGATATAAATCTCACATTTTTATTTTACAAAATATATATATTATTATTTACAGGCACTTGATTGCGAATATAGACGTCCTCCTCCTGATAAATTTTTAAACGGTTTTTTTAATTTATTTTTCATATCTTTCTTTTTCGATATTTTTTTAAACATTTTTATTAATGATCGGTCGTTTCGTTTTGTATCCTGCCCAAACAAATTAAGAAAGGATGATAAGGATTTGTTATTACTAAGCCAATGAAGAACAACAATACAATATTGACCACAATAATTGGAGTTAATATCCTGTAATTGTTGTTGGTTCCACTTGTATCCTCCTCTACAATTTCTTCCAAGGCGCTGAGTAAATCGAGAGTCACTGGGGGTCGTCCGAAACTGTCGAAATAGATTCCGTGTCCGTGTTTATTGACAAAGAATGCGACCCAGTGGGTTCCCGGTTTGGTATGGTCATCGGTGTTGGCAATAATTGCACAGGGTCTAGGCCAGATGCAGGGGATTTTGTCTGATGGATAGACTCCTCCAACGCATGCATCAGTATAGGGTAAAAGTTTTACTAATTGAAGAGTATTCATAACTCGAACCACTCCTTCTGGTTACCCTCCAGCCACTGAATACAATTTGTTTTTTCTATCTTTATTATATAATTTCATGATTCCTAGTTACAAGATTGTCGTCATTCTTATGTAAACTGCGCATGTAATTTTATTTTTAATTGTAGTTTACAATAACTTGTCTTGAAGAGTCAATTTCTAAAATATTATCAAATTCCAGATAAACAATACAGTTAGCATTGATATGTAGGGGCACAGCAAAACTGGCTTCTATTCTCAAACTCCCATTTCTCACGAGATTCCAATGAGAAGCTGAATTTGCAGACATATCAGGTGTTAAATCAAAAGCATAAAGCGCGTAACCTCGTCTATACTGTGCTCGTGTGATTAAATTTCCACTATTTCCAAAATGTACACCTGTACCGCTGAATAGTGTGTTATACGCTTCCACCTCTAAATATTTATCTCTAATAAAATCTGGTTTTAAAGCCTTTCCCAATACCTGCTTTCCATCAATATATAAACTCAGATAGTTTAGCAACAATGTTTGAAAATAGAAAGGGTTGTTTTTTTTTGATCCATTGAATGCACGATTATCTACAAAACCAAGTATTATTCTTTTGAGTATTTGCCCCAAAACTACGTTGTCAATGTTAGTACTGAGTATTCCTGTGGGTAAAACAAATGACTTTACTTCCACTCTAGTTAGCGGATACTTTGCTGTAGTATGACTCAATATTTTCGCATGGGCCAATAAAACACTTGGACTGATTTTAACTTTTCTAGTAATTAACATAGCTTCCATAATCTTAACACTATAATTCTCTTCACTCCCATTCATAAGACAAAAATCATTTTTTGCTCTTATCAATCTAACACGCATTTCTACACCGTTTAGTAAAAACTTATCCTGGTTAAAAACATCGCAATGCAAATGACCCATCATATCAAATTCTTTTCCACCTTTTGTCCAAGCTACTCGTTCATCTAACCCATCGTTTTTTCCACCTTCTACAGCATCCATTGCAGTAGAATTATCTCTACTCCATAATCCCATCTGAAGATGAGAATTTTTTGCGTCCAGTCTATAATTTAAAACTGTTTCTATGTATGCTCTATAAGCGTAAGCATTATTTGGTGGTGAAACAAGTTTCTGATTAAAAAATATGTCGACTTGATTAAACATTGAGTGTAAAAAGTTATTTACAGGACTCACGAAATCATTTTCACCCACTGTTCCATCAGATTTTACGATTTTTGCTTTTATTTTTATCATTGTATGAGGCAAATCAATGTATTCCTCACCATGCCCCGGCACTACGAACTCTATTGGAGTATCATCTGCTAAGGAGGCCATAGGGTTGTAATATGACCATTGCGACTGTTCAATACTTGTCTGTGTAGGTGGTAATGTAAATAAATCCAGTTCTGATTTCGTGCACTCAGATGAATGCGTATGTAAAAATGACATTTTTATTAATTAAATATATCGTACACGTCACGTTTTTTAGATTTTTTCACTTTACGTTTATTTTTTTGAGGTTTTATTTTTTTGTTAACTTTTTTTTTTTCTTAGTAACCTTTTTCTTACTACCGCGCTTCTGCACTCTCCCACGGTTACTTGTTTTATGAGTTATTTTACGTATTCGCTGTCTTTTATACCCAGATACTCTCATTATTTCATCCAATTTTTCTGATGCCCTACGTTTAAGTCGTAATCCAGATTCCGTTAGTCTTTTTCCAATGATTTCTTTAGAGGTACCTGACCTGAGGTGACGTCGTTCAATACATTCATTCCTGTGTGAAGTGCTTCTTTTCCAATGGCCTTTGCCGCTCTACCTAGGAAAGGAACAACTCTGCGAAAGAGTCCTCCCAGAAAAGCTCCTATTCCATGACCGTGTTGATAAGATCCTACATATATCTTGCCAAATATATTATATTTTTCAGCATAACCTCCTCTCGCCTGATTACTGTAATACTCAATATAATGGGACATTTTTTAATCAACTCTCTTGAAATGTAGTGTAACGTTCAGCGGTCCGTACTCAAATGGTATAGAATCTCCAGTATTATTTCTTATATCTATTTCGATTGTTCGAAAAGAATTTGATAAAATAGGAATATAATTAGGGGCACCATAAGTATTTGTAACCGTCATGCCGTATGAGTAAGAACTTGTATCTAATGGAACTATCCGAAGCAAGGAAGAGTTCACATCTCCAGTTACATATGGTGAACAGATATCAGAATAAATGAAGAGACTACTAGGTAAACCTCTCATCAAACTGAAAGGTCTTTTACTTATATTTTTAAATTCATAACTTTTACTGTCTTTACTACCAAGAAGAAAATCTTCTTAGTTATTCTTATCGATATAGCGATCAAAGCCGAGGATATCTAATAAAATGTATGATAATTGAAGACGGTGACTAGTATCTTTACATTTTGGAGGCTTACAAATTCGTCTTACGGTGGTAAATCCCTCTTCATTTATTCTAAAATAGAAGTGATCTGTCGTATCAGGAAAACTATTTAAAGTTGTCATAAATTTCTTTGTATCAGTATAGAGTCCTCTTGGTAAGTAAAAAGAGGAATATATATTGTCGACACCATATTCTGAGGGTCCGGCAGAAATTAGATACATCCCACATTCTTCTCTTGACTGTAGATCAAGAAAACTTGCGGGAAATTGTATTTCTTTTAATCCAACCACCCATTCACCTTCTAGTTTAATATGTTGAGGTAGCATTGTTGTATAATGACTAGCTGTATTATCAGGGTAATAATTCATACTACTATCACTTGGTAAAACAATATGAAACTCTGTCTTATTCATTCTGAGATTGTTGATGCTAGTACCCAAGAATTAAATTTATCAGGATATCCTTGCCACTTTACAAACAGTTGTTTATTTTTTCCTTTTCCCTTAGTTTTAATGATTTTTTCAATTAAAAATTCCTCTTTTTCAAGATCCTTAACTACATGTACTATTTCTTGTTCATAAAAAAAACCATCAATATCTTCACCGTTTAAATCTTTTAATTCATACGTAGGAATATTTTGACGAAGTTTAGTTTTTGTAATTTGAAAAATTTCTTCAGTATACCCCGTCTCATAACCTTTCTCAAAGGTTGACTTATACTTACTGATTCGTACGTAATCATTTACCTTGTATTTAAAGGGTATTTTTCGTTGCTTAATTTTTGGAAACCTTTTTTGTATATTTAGAACGGCCTCTTTGGCATTATCTAGAGTAACTGATGCAGGTTCCATTCTTATTGAACTATGCTTTGTATGATTATAGGCTTCAACTAACTGTTGTAAAATATCAATGTAACGGTAAGTTTTACGATGAGTAAAATATCACCACATTCTTTCCTTAAGGGTTCTATTAACACGTTCTACAACTGCAGCTTTTACATCAGGGTTACGTGCAGTTCTAAAATGTATTTCTTTTGACTTTAAATACTCTTTTACAGTACCTGCTACAAATTCTTTTCCTTTATCGCTCTGGATCATAAAAGGTATACGACCTTTACTACGGTCAAAAATATTTTTAAAACCTTGTAAAACTGATTTTGCCGACTTATCTAATAAGGGTTCAACCCATACGTATTTACTTAGGACATCTATTACAACTAAGAGAAATGAAACACCATCGTTATAAGTTTTTAGAGATTTTATTTCTACAAGATCAACTTCCCATACATCGTCTATATTTTTCACATCATAATGTAACCTTGGAAATTTACGCCTTATCGGTCTATGTCTAGTATAAGCATCTTGACCGGCTAGCCATTCGTTTATTTTTTCTTCAGGTATATTTTTATTGAATTTTGTTATTAAATTACGCGCTCCAGCGTAAGATAAAGGATTAGCAGGATCGTAATACTCTTTTTTAAGCGTTTCTTCTATAGTCGCAGCCATTTAAATGAATTTTTATACAATTGTTTTTTATTGCCACCGTCTTGCAGAGTATTGCTCGTTAAGGATAGAAAATTTTGTGAATTTCCTGATGAATCATTAGTTCTCATGTAACGTTTAGGAGTAGAAGTGTTAATAGGTAATTTTTTTATATTTAGTAAACTTTTATTCCAAAAGCTACTATTTCCTACAAATTCTCTTGGAGAGTTGATTTCTTGTAAAAATGCAGCAAAAAAATTTCTACCTGCAGCCTTTACAGTTTTTCTATGTCGGACAGCATCATTTATGAGGTCAACTATATTAGCACCTGGTATTTTACGACCATCCAAAATAACACTTCCTTTATCATCCCACTTTAACCGTTCACCATTGTCTACAGACTCAATATAACGTAGAATATTTGCCGCTGCTGATTGATATGTTTTTGGAACACCATTTACTATGTCAGAAACTTTATACGATTTATTTTGCTCAATATTACTATTATTATTTATGGGTATAACACTAATTTCTGGATCTTGATTAACGGTAGAAAAATCAACAGCTGCAGGAATAACTTCACTATTTTCAATTTTTTCATCAGCAGAATTACTCTCGTGGTGTTTATTCCTGAAGAATAAATAACGTCTTAATAATTCAGAATATTGTTTTACTTTATCATGAGTGTTAATATCTAACGAAGTTTCACTCAAAATTTTAGTTAATTCCGCATCAAGACGAGACTCTGGATCCCCTGGAGTTTGAGACGTTGGCAAATAATTATTACTAAGAGAAGTTAACACTTGTTCAAAATTTTTCGGTATAGATTTCACTTTATCAATGTCCTCATAAGGAATAAGTACCATCTTTTTCGCATGTTCCATAATTTTAGAATAGATTAGATATTAAACTAGCAAGTAATGGTCCTAGTAACATGGGTAAAAATGATCCTCCTCTTTGATTAATTAGTTTTTCTTTGTCGAAATATTATTATCTTTACTACTTAATTTTCGTAGAATAGTCTTATATTTATAAAGTAATTTTTTTCAGAATCCTTTAGAGGAATGTTTCCGTGTAAAATGTTTAATAAACATTCACATATAACACGAATTAAACATTTGTTTGCGTGACGGAGTATTGCACGACGCTGTTCGGGTGATGCGTATACAAGAGCTTGAAGTAGAACTGTGTTTTTACGGCTGAAAGGTTTACTCGCAGAATTGCTACGAGAAGATCCTCCTCCTTCCATCATAAAGGTAGAACTGGTACGTTAGTAGAAGAGTTAACTGATTTTATACTATTAACTTTTTTAGGAATATAAACATAATGATATTGATCCGATGGAAATATACATGTTCTAAAGCGACAGTTTTCGGGAGTAGATTGTTTAAGATCTAAGAGCAGGTAGCCGTGTGCTTTTGATGTAGCATCAAAATAAGCTTCTTGTAAAAACTTGGGGTCTTCTGGATATACCTGTCGAGCCAAATGAAAGATCTGTGCTCTGTCCCTGGGATTTTTAAATACTACAATATAGTTTGTGTTTAGAGATATATCTCGCTGACCTTTTCCTTGGTGGAATAAATTTTGCGACAGAAACATAACACTTAAATTTTTATGATGGCTGCCTTTAGTAAATAAGTCGACAATAGCACCATTTGAAGCTTCTCGCATTAAATCATCTATTACTACTAATTTAGGTAAATTATCATCGAAATCACTGGACTGAGGCAAACCTTCGCGAAATTCGACAAATGTCTTGTCGTACTCTGTATAACCCTTCTGCCACTCAGCGTAGCAAAATATAACTTTACTAAAATTGATATCACAAATTTCCCTAATTTCTTTTAAAAAACGTTTTACAAAAAAAGTTTTTCCACATCCTGATGGTCCGCAAATGATTGAAGTAAATGGATGTTTCCACCTTGGATCCATTTTGAATTATGAAATAGAATTTAACTTACAAGGATACTTATAGGAAGAAGTAGCTTAATCTAAGTAATGAAACAAATTTTTTTATTAGTTTTATTTAAAATAAATAAAAAAAAGTTTTATAGGTTACAAACAATTCTTACAAAAAATTTCATAAAATATTTACAAGAAAAAATTTTTTACAAAAAAATATTTACAACGAAAAAAATTACAAAAAATTTTTACAAAAATATTTACAAAGAAATATTAACCAAGAAAAAAATTACAAAAATATTTACAAAAATTTTACAAAAATATTTACAAATTAAAACGAAAATCATAGTTAGTTGTTACGAGAACTTTTATACCCGTAAGGATAAGTATCAGCCTCTCCTTCTCTACGTCTTTTAGGGCCCGTAACTCTAATGATTTTCGTTTCTTTCTTTGTTATGACCTGGTGGTAATTATCTCTCCGTATACCTGAATAGGATACCAGAAACTCTTTTTCCTGGTCAACTACTAGAGAACGTATGGAATTATAATTAATTAACTTTTCAGTAGACCCATTAATTTTAACGCCTTTTAATTTAGAACATTCACTGGTTTTACCCTCATGTTTAATGACGTAAGAATAAAATTTTGGGCCTCCTGATACAAATGAGGAAATATAGCTACCTTTTCCATAACTCTCTAATTCATCCGTTAGGTCACCCAAAAAGTCCCCAGTAGCTAGGTCATTCTTACCATCACTTACATATATGATCGAATCAGTATCATAATATAATACTTTTTCGTTCAAGACATCTAAATAATTATATAATTTGAGGCGAGCTTGAGCGGTAGTGAAAGCAGCAATTACAACGTTAGCACGATCAGATGGTGAATAACACTCAGAATTATTTTGCCAGGAAACAAAAACAGTTTCATCATTTACTGGTAATAATGATGTTACTTCAATCTCAGGGTTGAAAGCTAAGTCTATCAATTCGTTGTAATTTTTGACAATTGATTTCTTCGTCATGTTTTCACGTTGCCCAAACTTACTCCAAAATGAATTCAAAAATAACTTAGCTAGAGATCTTAGACCAGGGTTCTTAGCGATTTTATTGGCATCCAGTGTAATACCCTCCCTAGCTTCATAATTATCGATATATTCTTGACGCGAGTGTTCATCTACGCAATGAACAGGCCATCCTGAAGCTTCTTGTTTAATTTTCAAGAAAGTGTTAATATATTCAACAAACAAACCCGTATTATTATCATCCCCAGGGATATACCGTACAGTGTTATAAGACCAAATATCGTCTATTTCCTGTATAATATATCCCTTTTCAACTGCCTTACGGAGCTCACAAGATACCCATGTACCATATAGTTCCCTCTCTGACGCACAATTGTGATAACAGTCCTCTTGGACTAAATTATCACAGCATGTTTTACATAGAGGAAAAAATAATTTTCCATGAGCTCTATAAGGAAGTACTGTGTGAAATAAATTACGAGGAGGTAAAACTCTACATTTAATTAATCCCTCTACCTTTGAAATATCATTATTGACACAAAGGGTATTACACTCTTTTCCAACATAAACTGTTGGATGACCTATCGGAAAATAACCTCTTTTTAAGACCCATGGATATGAGGAACATACGTCCACATACTTGATTTTTTCAATATCTCTACCATTATTATCTTGTTTCACATCATAGTACGTTTTCGCATTACCTGTACGTCCACCAAAAATGCATCTCTAGGGTTAAGTGGCTGAATCGAAATAACTTCAGAAGACGCAAGAAAGGCCTGCAGATCAGGATTGTTTTTTTTTCGTAATTAAATTCACATTCCCAGATCTCAATCAAATTATAGTCACCACTCTTAATTTTTTGAGCTTGTATTTGGGTATTTTCATACCTAATATTATGACTACTATGTTTAATGTTTTTTTTTTTATTGTTAAATGTTGGTTGAGATCTGTTTGATTTATAACATTTCGGACAACCATGCCAAAAACAACCATGAAACTGATATGCAAACTTTTGTCCGTCTTCAGCCTCTCTGTAACCATCGAGTTTAATTCCACCAGGTATTATTACTTCGCGACCCCGTAACGCATGAATTATTTTAATATTTTGACTATGTTCTAACCATGTCAACCACTCAATAGCAAGCCGTGATTGATTATCTGCTAACCTATATCCTGACCGTGGTAAAATACCAATCTGCTTCTCCTTTAAATAATTTCGCCTGTAAAACAACATACAGGTTGAAGCGATTGTTGTACATTCCGTAAAAGGACATACATTACCACAGTCAAGAATGAGCTTCCTAAATTTACTACATGCTAATCGTAAAATACTTACATCTAATTTACAATAATGGAGAATTTCCTCCGTAAAATTAAAATTATTATTTCTCTTTACTCTATTTTCATACCATTCGAGAAATTCTTGCTTTTCCGACTTCTTTGGAGATGTAGATTTCTCAGACATAGAGTTGAAGCCGTAGAACTGCTTGTCCGGCATTACACCGATGTAATCTTGATTGGCTCTGCTGTTGAAAAAATGAGGAAAATAACCTTTCCGCATTTTATCTTCGAAGCCAAATGATTTGGGTAGAGCTGACAACGATGCCGAAATGAAATTCAGACTATCAATAAATTTAATTTTTTTACTGTTAAGTTCAATTAAGGTGACACTAGTACCGGTCATGATCGTATCAATATCACTTAACTGTCTATTAAACAACTCCGTGAGGATAAACTGTGCATCAAAACCTTTAGCGTTGTGTGCTATACATACCACGTTTTTACAAGTCTTAGGTTTACTTATTTCTAAGATATAGTCCACAAATTTTTCTACACAGTCTTCACCATGAAAAATTGCTTCACAAACCCCACAATTATTACACCAAGGTCTGGTGGTACCCAACTCGAGGTCATCAATATCACAACACACATTACACACTTGTTGAACGACACATAAATTTGGTACATGAATGTTCATCTTTTCACTGCCATGAAATTTATCATCTTAGCGAGTCTCAAGATCATTATACACAAATTTTACGCACTGTTTAGTTGGTGGAGGTAACTTCACAGGTGTCATGAAACAAAAATGTCCTTCTTCGCAAAGTTCTTTACACGTAGAGCACAAAAATTTCCAACAACAGTGTAAAGCCTTTCTCGGGAATATAATTTTATGGCAGGTTAAACAAAATTGTTCGTTATCACACACAGTTTGCTCTTTTCCACCGTACGAGCCTTTGACTAAATGATTATTGTAACACTGTTGTCCATAGAAAAACCGATTACATTTGACACATGTTATTTTACGCTGAGTTGTATCGCAAGTACCTTTTGCATAGCATTTGGTACAAGAGTATGGACAGTTTTGTGACTGTACTGATTTTTATACTTCACTGAACATTGTTCACAATAATACCTAGCAGATTGTAAACCTTTAACAGTGTATATATACTCAAAATGCTTTACCTGTGGGTAGTAAAGGATTCGTAGCGTAATCTCCACACTTCCATAGCTTTCAATCACTTGTTCAGTTCCATTAAAAAGTATTGGGTATAGTTTTGCACTATTATCTTTTTCAGCACTGTACATTATGATAGCCATTCCTTGGTATTTTAAATAATTTTGGAAAGATTTTATTTCCTCAAGCCCACATCCTTCATTAGGAACCGCTACACCAGCAAAATTTGATAATTCTTTTGCGCTATTTTTTTGTTCTTCACCTCTACCATCCCTTATAATTTTATAATAGTCATACAGTGGACCTGTTGATGCTTTTTTGAGTAACCTCTTTTGACCCGCTATCGCCGTTACCAGTGCTCTAGGTAAACAATATTCATCGTTGTTGCGTAAATGCATTACACCATTTGGTCTTATTAAATCAACAGCAGGGGTCCACATTCTGCCTTCAAGACCGTCAATAATATACAGCTTGATATGGAACGTATTTGTTACGTTGAATCCGCCTGCACTTTGACTAATTCGTGAAACCAGGTTCCATAGATCCTCGAACGTGTAGCCATCAATTTGTCGTAATCTTTGATACGCAGGCATATTCTCTATACCTTCAAAACTGAAGCTCATCGTGAAACGGTTATGCCCATGTCTCCCCGCATCAATGATGCCGTCGTATAATTCTCTAAACGCCTTCATAGTCCAAGTAATAGGGTTTTGACCCGCGGGTGGGTCTGCAATGCGAAATTCCATATCGAAATTATCCATTAAAAATCGAGGAGTCGCTGCCTTCCATAATTGAGTTGAATTAGAGCACGGGGTTCTTCTCTTTGATCCATATTAACATCTTCATTAATATTATCCACCACATTTTCCTCAATATTATTTTCTACTTCTGCGGCAGTCTCGTTTCCCCCACCAACTTGAATGTTACCTATAAAATAAAATCATTATTAAATAAAATGCTAAAATAATTATAATAATATCTTTGCGTCCTCAAACTTACCTTCATCGAGATTTTGTTGAATTTCGTCGTTTTGCACTGCCAAAAGAGGGTCGTTATTTAAAACGGGCAAATTTTCGGGAAGTTCATTTGATTCTAACCATTGTGTAACAATCTGATCATCATCATCGTTTTCTATTTGTCTACCATCATACGATACTGGATTTTCAATTGGAAGATACCCTTTTTTAAAAATGACATTAAATTAAAAATAAATAAAAAATTTAGCGAGCCTAATTATTTTAAAAAGTCTAGTAATTATTCATATATTAACTTACCGTCAATATCCGCCAAATAATTATTTAAATCAGGCAAAATTTCATGTAAAACATTTTCACCAAACCATTCGTTCTCAAAGGAGTCACTAAAACCGTTGGGATCCATCGTAATTAGAAGTTAAAAACAGAATGTACTCTCTCGAAATAAGACCACAAATAAAAGTTAAATTTTTTCCCATTTCGAGAAACATCACACTTCTCCAAGGCCCCCTCCTCACACCCCCTGCTGCGACCAATTTTAAAAAAAATCTCATCAGATCTTCAAAAATAAATAGAAAATCCTACATCTTTTTCCCATTAACCCCATGCCATTACTAATTTATGACATTCGTCTTTATCACCCCATATTGTAAAACCCCTACCCACTTACAGGGAACACGTCAGGTCCAAAATTTACCAAGGGAATTCCTTCACACGGTGAAACCCCTCACCGCGGGGAGCGGAAAAGGTCTGGCGCCAGTGGCCGAGGAGTGGGGGTTTGTTGTGTCTCGCCCTCCATGCCCCTAACTACTTTTGGTTGTACTTTACATTGTAAAATAGAGAGTTCTTTGTACAACTCAAGTACATAAGGTCGTAAAATCAAGTCTATACAGGCTTTCCTATTCTAGCTGCACAAATGTCCCTTTAAAAGTGTTTTTCACATTTAAAAACTAATAAAAGAAAAATACATTATTTTTCTAAAATAAATATTTCTAAGAACCAAATATCTAAAATATAAAACTAAAAGTTTGTTACTAAAATTTATTTTTGCTCAGAGAATCCAACACGCCCCTTCAAAAATAAATCCCTTAAATAATAATTTTAAGAAATAATTATCTTACTTAATAATAAAACGTAACGACGGAAAGGAAAACCCAACATCTTATGGGAAAACTTAACCAAACCATTTACAAATTATATTATATAAAGTCCTTAAAAACTATTTTAAGTCCATTTGTGTTTTGATCTCCACAAATTTTATTCCAGGTAAAGACTTTGTGAGTGAATCAGCTATCTGTTGATCTGTAGGCATATAAATTAATTTAATTAGTCCCTTTTCTACCTTATCACGAGAGTAATGATACTTAATATTAATATTCTTCGATCTCTTATGACTCGAAGGATTATTTGCAATATTTATACAACCATTGTTATCTTCATATATAGTTGTTGGACCTGTTATTTTTAATTTTATACTTTCTGCTAAAGACCGTAACCACAAAGCCTCTCGTGCAGCCTCATACAGAGCCATATATTCAGCTTCTGATGTTGAACCTGCTACGGATGCCTGTCGTTTTGTAGCCCAACATACTGTACAATTTTCATATAATTTAAATAGATAACCAGTTGTACTTTTCCTATCATTTTTATCATCTGCCCAATCAGCATCTACATACCCACTTATTATGTCTTTATAATTGCTTTGACTATAAATCAATTTTATGTCCACAGTACGTTTTAAATATCTTAAAATTCTTTTTAAATATTGCCAGAGTGTACTATTATTTATATTCATGTACCTACTATCAATGTTAACTGCAAAACTTAAATCTGGACGAGTACATATCATCAAATACATTAAACAACCTATAACACTACGGCATGGCTTATTACAGTTTTCGTCTGAATTTAGAGCTATATAGTCAATTTTCGATTCTAGAGGTGTATTAACTGGATTACAATCCTGCATTTAAAATTTTTCAAAACTGATTTTACATAAATATTTTGATCTAATGTTAAAATGGATTCTTTTCTAGTAACCCGTATATCTAAAAATAATTTTATTTCTTTTAAGTCTACCATTTGAAATTTATACATTAAATAATCTTTAAATCTATTCATTTCATTTATATCGTAAGTAGCAATAACAAGATCGTCAACATATAATACTACATATATATTCTTTCTTATATCACCGAGATCTAAACTGTAAATGCATCTATCTACTGGAGAATTTTGAAAATTTATTTCTTTTAAAGTTGATTCAAACACTTCAAACCAGCACCGAGCTGCTTGCTTTAAACCGTACAGAGCTTTGTTTAGTTTACAGACAAGACCCTTTTTGCATTGAACCCCCTCAGGTACATTCATAAAAATTTCTTCTTTTAGTTGACCATTTAAGAATGCTGTTTTTACATCCATATGGTGTAGTAACAGATTATTTTGATTAGCAAATGCAACAATAAACCTAAAACTAGATATCCTAGCTACTGGTGCAAAAGTTTCATCATAATCTACCATGTATTTCTGACTGAAACCTCTAGCTACTAAACGAGCTTTGTATTTATGTGGATTACCGAATTCATCATTTTTAATTGTGAATATCCATTTACAATTTACAATATTTTTATCTTTTGGTCTTGGTACTAATGTCCATGTATTATTTATTTCAAGTGAATCAAGTTCACTTTTAATAGCCTGTTCCCATTTAACCCTATCGTTTCTATTCTTTATTTCATCAAAAGAATTAGGAACAGCATTTATCATTGATTGTGCCAATAACATGCATTCATCTGGACTACCAGATTCATCATATGATATTTTAGGAAGACTTTTAATCCTTTCACTCCTCCGATGACTGACATCAAAACCATTATTTTCTTTTTCTAATCTTGGAAATTTATTGCTGGAATTATAGTTTAAATCTGATTCCTCATTATCAGATTCATGATCTGGTTTATCATTACCAGATTTACATACACTATCTGATTTCTCAATATCAGATATATTATCTGGTTTATCATTACCAGATTTACATGAACTATCTGATTTTTCAATATCAGATTTATTGAAACTATCTGAAACTTCAAATGAATCAGTTTTATCTGTGGAACCCTTATTTGTTCCATCAGATATAGTTTCAACTGCAGAACCCTTATTCGTTCTGTCAGATTTTATACCTGGCCGAGACTCCATATAATTTGTCTCGTCCACAATAACATCCCTTACAACGGCATGTTTGTGAGATTCTACATCCCATATTCTGTAACCATTTGGTTCATAACCAACCAGTATACCTTTCCAAGATTTATTATCGAATTTAGTTTTATTGAGTTTATCATGTACATATACAGTCGAACCAAATACTTTTAAATATTTAAACAAAGGCTTTTTGCTATGCCACAACTCATAAGGTGTCTTCATTATTTTTAATGCTATATTAGGAATAATATTTATTAAATAAGTCGCTGTTAAAACTGCATCACCCCAGAAAATTTTATCTAAACAAGATCCGGCTATCATTGACCGGGCTTTTTCTATAATTGTTCTAACCATACGTTCAGCAGCGCCATTTAATTGAGGAGTTCGCGGAACTGTTAAATGATAAGTTATGCCCTTATTTTTACAGTAATCTTTCATATCATTTGATAAATATTCTCTACCGTTATCTATATATAAGTAATTTAATTTGAGATTGAAATGTGATTCACTTTTCGCGACAAAATCTTGAAATACTGAAAACACCTCTGATTTATGTTTAAGCAAATATACTACACAATAATGAGTATAATGATCAAGAAATAAGACAAAATAATTTTTATCATTCAGTGCCGTCGGAGTGATTGGACCACATACATCAGAATGTACAATAAACAATGGTCTTTTTACATGATCCCGATTTTTAACTTTATTGAAAGGTAATCGAGTTTGCTTGCCATTTATACAAGCTTCACAAATTTTATCATTAGGATTAATTTCTATTATTTCTTTTACATCCTCTATCATATTGAAATTCTTTAATTTAATGAATTTATCTCTACTTATATGACCTAATCTTTCATGCCAAATATCATACTTTGATTTCTTATATTCAGAAATTTTAACAACAGAATTTATTTCAAAATTATCAACTATAAATTCTATTTGTGTTAAATTATTTAATGGCTTACCTTGCATAATAAGTATACCATTTTTACTTATCTTAACCCCTTGTTGATCAAATAAAATGACCATGCCTGATTTTTGAAGTTTGGAGACTGACAGAAGATTATATGGTACTTCTGAACTGTAGAGGACTTCTCCAATTGTTACCTTGACACCTTGATTTGTTTTCACGTTGATGTCACCTCGCTTAGTTGCAGAAATAGACTCTCCAACTCTTAGCAACTGAAATTTCGATTGGTCTTTCGAGGTAATCAAAATTTCTTGCGATGTCCTCTTGATTTACTATATGATCTGATGCTCCGGAGTCTAACAAAAATATAATTGTATCATTATTAGATTCGATTGATTTACATTCACCAGCCATGAATGTTATCCTGGTTTCAGAATCTAGATCAATCGCTTGAACACATTAAGCAGTTTTATTCTTCTTCTGATCATTGTACTTTTTACACCGCTTATAATGAATGCAGTTTTTCATTAAATGTCCTTCACGACCACAATGATAACACTTGACTTTAGCTTTCCCTTTAAATGACTTTTTAAATGACTTACGCCCCTTTTTAAATTTCGATTCATCATTTTTATAAACAGAATGTTTAATTTCATTATTTTTATCATTGTTATCTGCCACTAACACTTTTACACTGGTATCGCTGCTTCGTCTTTTTAATTTAATTTCATGGTTTAATAACCGTGACTTCACGAAGTCCAAACTTATATTACCTTCCGATAAAGTTTCAATTGCAGTGACAACACTATCATATGAAGGTGGAAGTGTATCTATCAAATGTATCACTTTGTCTGCTTCACCTAATTTTGTTCCGGATGCTAAGAGATCATTGATGTATGTGTCAAAAATGGAAAAATGTTCCATTAGAGACATCTCAGCTGCTAATTTTAAATTTGAAAGTTTTCTCTTTATAATCATCTGAGTTGGAAGACATTTGCGATCATAAACAGAATCGAGTTTTTCGAAAATGTTTCTAGCATACGTTACATCGGTAAAATGTAATAATGAGTCCGCCAGAAGTGAGCCAATAATGCTGTGCGCGACGTCATTCTTTTTAATCCATTTTTCTGTTGGAACTTGAGGGATATCCTCATCAATTATAGAAAGTATATGGTGCTCCTTTAGAAGAAGACGCACTCTCTTTTTCCATACACTATAATTGAGTCCGTTAAAAGGAGTTATACCTTTTTGAGTTTTTACACTAGATTTTTCCATTGTTTTTAAATTAATAAATTAACACTCACTGAACAAACAATTAATTTCGCTTATTTCACTTATAATTAGTAATTAATAAAGTATTTAATTATATTAATTGATTGAAATAATTTCACCACAATTTTCTTTTAACAATGTATGTGTGATAATCAACTGTCACTTTGAAAATTACAAAATTAATTTTCAACACAAGTCGTTATTAAATAAACAAAATTAATTTTCTATTTAAATCACTCCGCGTTACCTGGGCCCATAACCTCTTAGAAATTATGGATAGGATTAATAATAAATAAAGTAAAAAAACAATATTATTATCCACATAGAGTGATTCAAATAGAATCTTTATTTTTAAAGAAAAGAATCATATCGAGAGAAGTGTCGTTACGTGACAGAGTTTAGTCGCAGACTAACTATATTGTTAAAAACTATTTTATTGTGAGGTCTAACCCTCTGTATTGTCCTTAGTAAAACACAGGTTTTCCTTCTTAACTAAGACCGTAATATTTGGTTGTACTTTACACTGTAAAATAGAGAGTTCTTTGTACAACTCAAGGTATATAAGGTCGTAACATCAAGTCTATACAGGCTTTCCTATTCTTGCTGCACAAATGTGCCTTTAAATGTGTTTTTCACATTTAAAAACTAATAAAAGAAAAATACATTATTTTTCTAAAATAAATATTTCTAAGAACCAAATATCTAAAATATAAAACTAAAAGTTTGTTACTAAAATTTATTTTTGCTCAGAGAGTCCAACAAATATAATCCCATACTTTTAATAAGGATGAAAAGTATGGGATTTTTATTCATATATCTTTTATAATTATTTTTATAAATATATGTTTATATTATTTTTATAAAATATATATCTTTATATTATTTACATCATAATTATATTACATGGTTTTTGATAACTTACATCATTTACTTCTTACTTAAATGTAAAAAGTACTGCATCTTTTGTACTAATTAATTTTATTTCTCCATAAAAATAAAAAAAAAACAATGTTAAGAATAATAATTGATTTGTTTCGTTTATTTAATGTAATTATCCGTTAAGTTTCCTGATTGTGAGAAAATTTATTGTTATAAGTAGTTAGGGGCACGTATGGCGAGACACAACAAACCCCCACTCCTCGGCCACTGACGCCAGACCTTTTCCGCTCCCCGCGGTGAGGGGTTTCCCCGTGTGAAGGAATTCCCTTGGTAAATTTTGTACCTGAAGTTTTTCCTGTAAGTGGGTAGGGGTTTTAGTATATGGGGTGATAAAGACGTATGTCATAAATTAGTGATGGCATGGGGTTAATGGGAAAAAGATGTAGGATGTATTTTTGAAGATCTGATGAGATTTTTTTTTAAATTGGTCGCAGCAGGGGGTGTGAGGAGGTGGCTTTGGAGAAGTGTGGCGTTATATAAACCTCGGTGACAAGGATCAGCAGAAGTAATACTAGAAAATTGTATCCATAGTATTACGTGGCTATATTAAGAATCTTATTGTTTACTGTGTTCGATTTAATATGTGGATTAATACTTTTTTCATGTATATGTATAAATGGAATATGATGATTATATATTTATATAATAAAATTGTATTTCCTATACACCCATGTGGAGCATATGTTTATCACTCTCAATGTAAAAATTTTTGCCATAAAAAATATCAATACTGTGAAGCGCATTATAGGGAAATGAAAAATATTGTAAGAACTTATCATTTCTATAATATGCGAAAGAAATATGGAGATTGTAATTTATGGTATTTAAGTGAGTGTGAGATTCAATCACGAAGAATGTACACTGAAAAATTTAATATTGTTAGCGATGATAACCATACTCGTTGGATTAACTATTTGTTGCAAGAGCAGCAAAATTATAATTTAGATAGTTATAATTTAGGATTTACTGATTTTATAGATTTAGATTTTAACGATAAAATTACATCTGATGTAAAATATATAATTAAATAATAAACAACAAGTATATAATATTTTCTTTTATTTACCAATTTTCTTCACACTGACATTCATACTTATAAAAACAGGTTTTTTCATTTATAATTTAGTATAAACGTAAATTAGTAATAAACGTAATGCTGATGATAATAATATCACTCAAAACAATAATGATAATAGTAATAATAATAGTAATGATAATGATAATATTAGAGATAAAAATATTGGGTCCATATTAATCGGCGATGTCTTGTCCTTCGTCGGTGTTATAATACATACTGTAGCGTTGAGACAGCTGATTGTCAACTTTGTGTACTATTTTTTGAACAAGTTCTTCGTGGTGGTATAGCAGGTCCCAGAAAAATGAAAACCCAAGATCTCCAAGATTACTGTGAATTGAAGGAGTCCTCTCGTTATATTTGAATAAATCTAGAAAATGTTTTTCAAAATATTTTAATATTGTATTTGTATTTGGTGTTTCTCTGGTCTTGGGTACAAGATTTTTCAGAATATATCTTGATATATTTTCTTCTATGGTGTTTATGTAGTCCCTAATAGGAAGTTGCTCAAGATGGTCGAGCCAATGGTTGATACTTTGATTGATGCTCTTTAATGTGTTTGTTGTTTGGGCTAGTAAGAAAATGCGTGTATCTTGATGAGTTAATATAATACAACGCTGTTGTTTAAATTCGGAAAAGTCAATTCTCAGGTCTTCGCACTGAATAGAACAGAACTTTCGATAAAAGTTGATGTTTAATTCTTCATGAAAATAGTTTGAAAATGTATCACATGAAGAGCACATTTCTTCCATTCGTTTAAATTTAATTGAATTAGGCTTCTTGAATGAGTAGCTATTATTTGAACCACAGGATAAAAATTATTTTCACTATACTTTAAACCACAACACACCTGTTTGGTTTGTGACTTATTCAATGCTACTACTTTTGATAAATATACAAACTGGTGACTTTCCATTTTCAATACTTGCATTAGGAGCTACAAGATGAAACTGACTACTAATTGTAACAGAATAGTTCTAATAACTTTAAAAAGGGAAGGGGTATGTATTCTATAGCTATCTATTATTTATAGCATTTTAACGAGGAGAGGGGGATATTCTAAACCAATTACCATACAGTATATTATTATATAATGATAGAGGGGGAATATAACTAAAAGAGGAAAAACGCTATTAACGATTGAAAAGTTTTTAATTTTGTTTAGGCTTCTAGTTATATTCTTGTAGTTATCTAAAAATGTCTTTCCAAGGTTATAATTTTAAGTCATTACGCTGTAAAACCCTAAAAGATGAGCTAACTGAGCGTAGACGCCGGATAATCACACGGAAGATAAAAATAAATACAACAGTTCCCTGCAAGTTTTCCATTTCGAAAATACATGTTCAAAAATCATTGAGTGAGAAAAATCAGTGTAAGTTATGTAAATCAGATAAGCCTGGAGTACACAAAAACTGGCAGTTTTCAGCTTTAATAAATGACGAAACGAGTTATTTTGAAAAATCTATTAAAATTCCACAATTATGTGTACCAGCAGGACTAGAAGAAAGCTACTATCAGCAGGAATCTTGGAAAGTGAATCAAGACCCTCCATCACTCTGTAGTTTAGCATGTTCTTTTATCTTAGCCCACTGTGAGAAATTACCAAAAACCATAGATTTGAAATATCTTACTTTTCTGATGCAGTTCAACCCCACTACAAAAATTGTTGAGATGAAAAACTCTCCTTCCCTAGACTTTGGGATAGTTGAACATCCGATGAGAGTAAAGGATGTATGGAAAGATAACTTCTGGGGGGCAGGAATTCATTATTTTCCATATTATCCTCCTACACTATATCATTGTGAGGGAAAAATACTATATGATGAGCAAAACTAAGATGGAGAGGGGATGCTTACGAAATTTTTACTGTTTTTGGGAAAGGACCTCATACTCAATCTTCCTCTTTAAGTATAAAGTCCTTTTAAGTTTTGTGTTCTATTATAAAAAAAAAAACATGGAAAATAGCTGGGAAGACGTTAGTGACAAGTTTTTTTTAAACGCGTATGATGCGTTTGTTTGTGAATCAAACAATAATATTGATAATGATAGTTTTGACTGTGGAGTGAGCGATAGCCAAATTATAGTTGGCACGTATGCCGAGACACAACAAACCCCCACTCCTCGGCCACTGGCGCCAGACGTTTTCCGCTCCCCGCGGCGAGGGGGGGGGTTTCCCCGTGTGAAGGAATTCCCTTGGTAAATTTTGTACCTGAAGTTTTTCCTGTAAGTGGGTAGGGGTTTTAGTATATGGGGTGATAAAGACGTATGTCATAAATTAGTGATGGCATGGGGTTAATGGGAAAAAGATGTAGGATTTATTTTTGAAGATCTGATGAGATTTTTTTTAAAATTGGTCGCAGCAGGGGGTGTGAGGAGGGGGTTTTGGAGAAGTGTGATGTTATATAAACCTCGGGGACGAGGATCTGCAAAAGTCATACTAGAAAATTGTATCCGTAGTACCCGGGTCGAAAAATTTACACGGTTTCTGGTCAAAATAGTCTGAGTTTGAACTTGTACATCTGTTTTTAAACTAATATGAAAAATTTATTCTGTTTTTATTCTAATACCAAAAGAGGTTTAATCTGTTTTTGTACTAGTTGAATTGTTATTGAACTTTCACAAGAATTTTAGTCTGTTTTTAGTCTACTACCTTGAGTAATTATTTTATTACGAGAGATCAAAAGAAGACTTATTGAGGAACTTAGTAAAAAATTTATTGTAAAAAGTACTAAGGACAAAACTAGATGAAAACTTGTACTTGAAATTTTTTCTCATGCAAATTATATTCAGAAGATTATCAAAAATAAACAAAAAATTTAACCTTTAATTGAAGAATAAAATTTTTGAACCATGAAAATGATATTATTGATATTTCAGTAGAAGTTTATAGTTGGAAAATTTTTCTTGGTACACAGAAAAAAAAGTTCACTTGAGCCAATACCAACAATTATTACTCAAGAAAATTTCTTCAGTTAAATTGTTCATTTTGAGTCAAAATAAAATTTTCTTGGCTTATTTAAATTTTACTCAGTCTAAGAATTTTTTTCTTAGCTCAATAAAATTTATCTCTTCAGATCAATTATCTGGATTCAAGTCTTTGTTTCTGTGTAATAAATTTTGCTTGTACTCAGAATTTCTCTGTCTTATTTAATGTTTTAGAAGGAATTTTCGAAATAAACAAAGATCAAAAATAATTTTTCATTACAAGAATATTTATTATTAGGTAAAAGTATTTACAATATGGGACTGGGTATCTTGAAAAATTTTTGTTAGTTAATTAAAGAAAAATATTATATACATCTTTAAAAAAAAATATTTAGGATAAAAGGTAAGAAAATAACAATAAAAATTACACTTACAGTAATTTAACTGTGAAATATCATAGTATTTACTCACGCTCGTGACTATTAATTTGGCATCCTAAAAATAATCTATTATCGTTACAAACACAATAACACACACTTATTAAGCTTTCTACCGGTATTGAAATAATATTATTTGTAATTTTACATTCATACAAGTACGGTAACTGAAATTCATCTCCTTCGAATGTAAATGTAATTCTATTCTTAATTTGTATACAATTTATGATTGCAAAATGTCTCCCATCACATAAGCATTTATGAGTATTACAATTGCAATTAGAAATTTTTACAAAATAAAGAATTTTTGAAAAGTTTAATCCTTCTACCGATAAATATTGAGCAAATGATGAATTCGTTCGTAAGGAGCGACTGTATGATGTCGAAATATATAAAAAACCGTCTTTTAATAAGCGAAAATATTTTCTAGTCGTTCGGTTATTATTATTATTATTATTATTATTATTTTGTTATTAAATGCTCAGGGGGGGTTATCCCCGGAGTCCGATTCTCCGAGGGCCCAGCCTGAGCTCCATCCGTTACTGCTGGACCACTCCGCACAACAAGGCGGTTAGTGATCACAGCAGGCCAAAGTCATTTCCCTTAAGAGACGGAGAGAACCAAGTAAAACAGCCTTCTGCATCCTAACTGCCAAGAACTCAGCTTTTGATGAGCAAGCTGGAACTTTGGCAAGTGAGGATACAAAAGACTGTTTCATCCCTCCTAGGACGCCAACAATCAGGACGACAAGCTTGACACGGTAACCTGGGTAAAGTTTGCCAATTTCAAACAGGAGATCCTGATATATTTGTCTTTTGTGCTCTTCTTTGGCTGAGATGTTGTATTCAGCCGGGGCCGAGAACTCAATGACATAAATGTCACGAGTGGCCTTGTCGAAGAGCACAATATCAGGTTTGTTGTGATCTATCCGCCGGGTTGTTGCAAATGGCATGTTCCAATAAATTTTGCAACTGTCATTCTCAACAACCTGGGGAATATCTCCTGGCAAATAAGGCAGCACTGGTGTCACGTCAATACCGTAGCAATGACGAAGATAGTAGTACAGTACTCTCAGGGCAGCATTGTGACGCTGGATATATGCACCTCTCGCCAGCACTGGACATGCCGACAAAAGGTGCATAAGCGTCTCCGGATGTTGTCTACACCTCCTACAGGACGTGTCCGGAAGCTGCACCTGGAGCACCTTGCTACGGTACTCAAGAGTGTTAATGACACCATCTTGGCAGGCAAATATGAACCCTTCAGTCTCGGACATCAGGCCCGCTGACTTTAAGAAGGAAAACGTCAGCTGGATGGACAAGCCATGATCACGCACGTGTTTAAAGAACACGCTGTGCATGGACTTGTCCATCAGTTCGCCAAGGAGTAGTTTTTCCTCGGCGTTCCTGATGACGCTCTTAAATTCCTCCTTTCGGAGTTCCATAAGAGCGTTTATTTCTCCAAGACCAAGGGTTCTTGCCGCATATATTGCTGCCTTATACAAGAATGACCCCTTATGCGCATTTTCATGTTTATGTACAATTTGCATAAGAAAGTCATCCTCGTCTGCAGTGAAATTGACAACTTCGTGAGTTAAACCCAGGACCAAACGGTCGTGAAGCCGCTCCAAACTCTGCAAACCTCTCCCACCGATGGACCGGGAGAGGTATAATCTGGCGACTGATGAATTGGGGTGCATGCTCCGATTCATATTAATGATCTTACGGGTTTTGATGTCGAGATCTCGTAAATCCTTTCGGGTCCATTTCAGGACACCGAAAGAGTATAGTAAGACTGGGACAGCGAGCATGTTAGTAGCTGAGACTTTGTTTTTGCCGGAAAGTTCGGAGGACCAAATTTTCCGGAGTCTCCTAACATACTCGCTCTGGAGAGTTGTTCGGACTTCAGAGACCGCATGCATGCGGTGCTCTTCCATTCCTAGATATCTATACAACTCCCCGGCGTCTAATTGGCTTAAGACGCTCCCATCCACTAATTCGACATCATCACCAGTATCAGAGCACTTACCCCTCGCCAGATGTACGACCGCACACTTGTCCAACCCAAAAGACATTCCGACATCTCGTGTGTACTCTGCTACGATGTTGAGGGCCGCTTGTAGATGATCTTTATCAGCGCTATACAACTTCAGATCATCCATGTAAAGCAGATGGGTAATCGAATAGTTTCGATCACCCGGAGGCCCCACAGAGTACCCATGAGTTTTACGGAGAACAACAGATATAGGCAGCAGTGAAATGCAAAACAGCAGAGGGCTCAAGGAATCGCCTTGGAAGACCCCTCGTTTGTACTCTACAACTCCGGTTACGTGCAATGCGTTTCCACTTCCAATGTGAAATCGCGTTCGCCAGAGCTGCATTGTACGCCGAATACATTCCACTATTTCGGGATTGACTCCCAGGCATTTGAGTAGATATAAAATCAACTCATGTGGAGTTGAGTCAAATGCCTTGCGATAGTCAATCCAAGCCATTGACAGGTTGCGTTGATAGTAGATCGCATCTTGTAAGACGCATCGATCCACTATCAGGTTCTCCTTGCAACCTGACAGGCCTCTTTACTGCCACGTTGTTCATATATCTGTTGCCATACAGGCTCTATCTGCTGCAAGATACGGTTATTTAAAATTTTTGTAAAAATTTTATAAACCGCATTCAAGCAGGTGATAGGCCTGAAATTCTTAGGGTCAGACAAGTCACCTTTTTTAGGTATCAGTACGGTTCGCCCTTCTACAAGCCAGTCCGGAATCGGATCGTCAGCTCTAATGTATGATGTAAATATGCGGGCCAGATGGAGGTGGGTAGAAGTAAACTTCTTCCACCAAAAGACATTAATGCCGTCTGGTCCCGGGGCAGCCCAATTTTTGCTGCCATTTAGAGCTGAACGAACTTCATCCACACTGACTGCAGGGCTCTCTTCATCAGCATTCTGTCGACGGTGTTCCCGACAGAATACTTTGAAGTCGTGCAGAGCTGGAGTGTTGGCGTTCACGTTTGGTTGATCTCCATACAACTCAGTCCAAAAAGCTTCCACTCCACTTATTATTATTATTATTATTATTATTATTATTATTATTATTATTATTATTATTATTATTATCATTATTATTGTTAATATGATGGATACTATCTATGATGTACTGTATTACTGGATCGTTAACTGAATTAAAAATCTTATAAACTCCAATACTATGAATGCCATTGAAAGTTTCACAAATTTTAAACTGTTTTTTATGGCGTATAATAAAATTTCGTAGAGGTCCTTCCGGTAAAGCTTGAGCTTTTGAATTAAATTTTAAATGCTCCCAATGTCCACTCATGATTTGAGTTTCAATATTGGTTGTTCCATTGACACTACCAACTATTTTCCCGTTAAGGGGGATAGCCACTGTGACGCTGGAAAAAATAGGCAATTTTCGGGAATTTTTTTTACTAGGATAATAAAGGAATTTGGGGATCGGGTTTTTTTTTGTTTTATAAAGTATATGTTGAGGATAATTCTCCTAAATTTTTATTCAAAAATATTTTGTTATCACAAAGTTATAAACATTTTTGTAGAGCACCAAAAAAATTTCCCCCTCCATTGCCGGTACTGTAACTCAAAAACGGATTATCTGAAACAAAAAAACCAAACGGCATTTTAATCTATAGGAATGTCGCTATCGTCGCACGTAGGGGATTTTGAAAATTTTGATTTGAGAAAAAATGGCGCCATATTGAAAATTTTTTCGTCTTTTTCCTCATTTTTTGGACTCAAACAGCCTTAAAAAATCTTAAAAATTAAAATTTTCAAAATCCCCTACGTGCGACGATAGCCACTAAGTAGACGAATACGGGGAAACAAAAAAATTGAGAATCGGTTCATATTTACGAAAGTTACAGTACCGGAAAGTTTGAAAAAGTCGTTTTGAGAAAAACGCGAGTAAAGTTTTAAGAAGATTCTCGCAACTTTAAAATCTAGTCTTTCACAAAATATTCATACTCACATCAAACTATCAAGTCCTGGGCCATATGAGGGTTCTTCCTCCTTATCTTTAGTATTGACCTTGACTTTTTTATTTTTTACTGGCCGTTTCCATGCGGCTTTCAGCAGCTTTAACCCGAGTAGCGTCGCGCTCAGCGCAGTATGAGTAGAGTGTTGGTCCTACTTTAACATCGAGATTCTCTAATATCTTCAGAGTTGCTAGAGCCCCATCATTGAATGTAATTGTTGAAATATATAAAGCTATTTCAACAATAAGGGAATAAGAAGAATTTGTTTTTGGGGCGAGCTGCCACACTAATGCATTGAAGCTTTCATTATTATTTTGTGTAAACCCACCGACACATCGTTCCAATAACTCTGGATTCGATAGATCTTCATAAATCGGTATTAAAGCTTCCGCAATATCTGCAGGAAGTGGTGGTTTTTCAACTAATGAGTCCAAAGTATTTGTTGCCACAGCTTTTTGAAATTGACACCACGAATTTGCACCTTCAGGACAAAGAAAATGCTGCGGATCTTCGGGTGATGAAAACTTGTGATAAAATGTTTGCCAAATAGCATTATACATCTCATCAACATCATTAGAATGACGTCTGATTGCTAAACCATAATACTTTGTAAATTCATTAATTGCTTTGTCCGTTAATCGACCTTTCCCACCTAAACTTTTCTGTGTATTTTCTTCTTTTCCTGTTTTTGTCTTCTTGTTAGTTCGTTGCTTCTTCAAAGCCCTTAGTCGACTGCCCATTCGTTTTTGCACGTGATTAATACATTCCTTTTTTTTTTTATCTTCACCATGTCCCCATACGGTTTAGCATCACAAATATTTTTATACGTTTTAGTGTCACCATCACCTATATAGTTTACATACTTAACGTTATGTAATAACTCTGATCGCATAAACATCTCTTTTATTCCATCTACCTCCATTTGTCCAGAAGAATTTTCATGGTTTATTGGACAGTCTAGAGCATGGTCTTGCATAAATTGATCGTATTCAGCTGTTCCTTTTTTGAGCTCATTAGCGCACACATCTTACAATAACTGGATTTCATACTTACATCTACGATTTTGCCAGTGAAGTAACCAATTAGAGAAGATATACCAAATGAAGATTTAAACCCTCTTTTCTTCCAACTACCGTCACCGGAGACAGAAATTCCAGGAATGTCATTGGATTTTAAATGCTTGCAGGTTTCTTGGATTTCTTCTTTAGCAGCTTTTTCAACACTAAATCACAACAGTTTCTAGCTGCATTTCTGATTTGTGTGACCAGACGATCGTAAAAGCTATGGAACATTGGTCGTGGTAAATCCATGAAAGCACAAAATCTTTCAGCTCCAGATAACCCAATACCAATTATCCGCATTGCAAAGATGAAACGGCGATTAATTTCATACGCATTCTTGATGAGTGGACATGAATTTATCAAAACTGGATCACATTTTTTGCAATTCACAACTAGTTTAAAACCTAATCCTCGAATACTTGTCTCAGTAAAGTTTACATCACCACCACACTTTTTACACGATACACAGCCACTTAGTAAATTAAATATCGAAAAAAAATTTATAATTTTGTAGCTAATACTCGAATCAATTGTACAATTAGATTTTTGTGATAATTTCCTCTTGGAAGCACTATCACGTCGTTGAGAGCCAGTATTTTTTCAGTTTCATATCTGTTGAGCGGTCGATTAAATTTTTTCCTGTCGTTTGGCAGTTTTCTTTCGTTTTTAATAACTTTACTTTGTTTACGATCCATTATTTAACAAATTTTTTTGTTAAATAAACAAAAAAAAAAGATCAGAAGATTTAAAAAAATAAGTAAGTAAACAATAACGAGTACACTAAGAAACTCAATAAATTAAAGAACGAGTGTGTATTCATACAAAACAACTAAACTATGAGGTACAGTATCTCAACAATAAGAAAAAATATACGTTAAAAGTCAAATAATTGTAACGGTTGACAATCGTGAGGGAAAACAATCGCCAACCCGTACGAATCAAAGACGGAGCGAGCAGGCGACGTTTTCGTCGAAGCGCCGCGCGTAAAACGGTCAATCGACGCGCTCTTATAAAAATGACTATAACTCGAAAACTATTCGGAATTTTTCTATAAAATTTGAAATACATAATTTTGAATATATAAACTTCAGTTTAATGAAAAAAAAAAATTTTTTTCCGAAATTTTACAGTGGCTATCCCCCTTAATATCTTCAAAGGAAAAACAGCTATTTACCCACAATGGTCCAAATTTCTCTACATCATTCGTCAAATGAATCAATTGATGAATATTAATGCTAGCGAATCTTACTCCATACAAAATTTCGAAATGACTAACGAACTTGTTAATTAATTCAGCAGCCATTTCAATATCCTCAGATGAAACAATATCTTTATTCAATAAAGAAATAGCAGTGACGAATAGTAGATAATGGTTGTAATATTCTGCTTTCATGAACGTAGACATAATTACAGGAGAGTACTGATAACACCAAGCCTTTAGTTCAGATGCTTTCCATGATTTATACTTGGACAGATCTCGTGGTTGACGGTGGACAAAGTGTGGTGCTTTAATCTCAAGAATTTTTTATCAATCAGATCTAAAACTGGTCGCAGAGAAAAAGGACAATCACTTAAAGAAGGATCTACCCAAAAATAAATGAGTTTCTTTGTGACTCCTTCATATAAAGCATGCATTGAGTCAATACCCGTGCCAGTTACGTAATTAGGCATTAATTTATGCAGGACACTGGGACCTTTAACTCCTTGAATAGTGTGTAAGTGTTTGGGAATTTTAGGGTTGTTCTTATTTATAATTGCTCGTCTTGCAAAATTAACAGTTTCATTCAGAGTGCGATAATCTACCACTGAAGTGTACCGATAGACTCGAATAAATTTTTGACTTGGAAGCTTTGTTCTTTCTGTCTTTATTTTACAGATTGAGCAACCATAGGTTCCGTTAAACTGTTGGAAGTTCAGAAAAACATACTTCGCCGGTAAATCACATGTACCATTTAACAATAGACCTCTTATAAGAATGTTTTGGTCAATGTGCGTCAAATAGAGGTTTATACCATTAAACAAAATTTTTAATTCCGGCTCAAAAGCATCAACAAATAAATGGGGTATAGGTTTATCTGTCCCAAACCACAGTCCCGCGAGAATAGTATTTTCTCTACGAATCCGCTTGTCATATGGAAGCTCATTTATCCGTAGATAGAACGGCCATACTGAAATTTGTGAGCTTTTAAACACCGGTACTCCATCAGTACTCCATGTGTACGATAATGAACCTGGATCAGAAAAAAATCTTCGTGCTCGCGATATATCAAACCGTCTGAAATGTCTTTCAAGGTGTTATTGTCATTTTCATTGTTGTAAGGATTCTGGACTATAAAATTATAATTCTCTGCTCTATCCAAAATTAATCTGGTCTGTTCCACAATAGACAAAGTTACAAAATATCGAGCTTTTACTTCCTTTTCACAGACAAGACAGTCGTCAATTTTTTTTTCTAGAGTAGAGCCACATGCAGAACAAAAATATTTTTTTGTGTCGAATTGCCTCGGTTGAAATATTTTTATAATAATATAAGTTTAATTTTTGTAAACTTTGAGGAGGACAGTGCATTGTTATGGCATCAAAAATATCATCGACACATGAATCAGAAAGATTATGCTTCAAAACCAAGCTCATCATAACCATCATACTCTCAGCAACTGTCAGAGGAGAACCTTCATAAACAGGGCTTTCATAAGAAGTATCATCATAATAAAAATCATCCCTATTATTATTATTATTATTATTATTATTATTATTATTATTATTATTGTTATTGTTGTTCATAATGTCATTTTCTGTTATTTCTTTATTTTCATTTATAATCTCGGATTCATCGCTGTCCTCAGCTTCTTCCTGTTCCGCAATTTCAAATAATTCATTGTCACTTTCTTCTTCATTTGAAGGTTCCTCAATTTCTTCTTCGTCTTCATCTGTTGTTACTTCGTCTTCATTTTCAATATCTTCTTCGTATTCGTCGCCAGGTATAATTATTTCTTTATTTTCTGGTCTTATAACTTCTTCATGCTCTTGTCTCACTATTTCTTCATTTACCTGTGCCATTATTTCTTCTTCATGTTGATCATCATCGTTTAAAGGGACAATTGCTTCAAAATTATTATTATTTTCGTTCGATATTGACGGAAATGCGGAATCCAATCTGAAATATTTAAAATATACATTACTTATATTAATTCTTATAGTTTTTCCCTTGGAATGATACTTTCACGAAAAAAATTAGATATAGCAAAAGTACTTTCTACCCCAATATTCGCTATTGATAATAAACTTACCTGTTTGTTTTATTTATATTTTTTTATTGTATTTGTGAATACATTGCGTGATAATCGTACACGTTTAAGAAATTTATTCTTACCACTTGTACTTAATTCTTCAAAACGTTTTCTCATTTTTTTAACGTTTCAAGAACCATTTAATAATTATATTAATTTGTATATTTATTTTGTTAGGTTAATAAGCACGTCAAAAATACACTATAATAATATAAACAAGTATATTAATTAAAAAATAATTGTGTATATAATATATGTTTAAGTCTATTATCTTTTGTTTTACATTCAGTAGATAGCTAGCTGTCAAAGATATTTTCAGTTAATGACACTGATATAAATAAAATTTTACTTAAGATGAACAAAAAGTTTTCTTTAATTTACTGGATAAAGAGCAAAAATATCCAAACGCTGGAGTCCAATAAAATTCCTGTAGCATCTAGATATGAAGGAGCTACAGTAAAATTGAAGTTTCAAGATAATGAAAAGAAATCTAAATATCTTGATGCGAAGGTTGTTCGTATGAGCAGTAAGTGGTAGTAAAATGTATCTTTGTGATTTTCCAAGAATCTTCTTGGTTTTTTATCTTATAATTAAGTTGCTCTGAATTAAAAAAATTTTTTACTAGATTAAACAAAATTACAAACTTATTACCTTTTTTTTTTTTTTAATTGTACAATAAAGTTTAAGAAAAATTTGACATTGTACAAAAAAAACACCTTCTAACACACTTGTATTAAAATATAAAAAAGATCAAATGTATAGTGAAATCAAAAGAAGCTAAGTTTCAAGTTAGTCGATTCAGCGTGGAATAACTTTTTTAATATTGTCCAATTATAGATGATGATAAAGAATTAAACGAGCTACAGATTGACGAAGAAACTGGAGAAGTTATCGAGCCTTCACAGAAGGCTTTTTCAAAAACAGTTTTAGCTGAACGAGTTTCATTTCATGAGGAAAAAAAAGATTGTGAGAAGAAAAAAAAAATAGTTGAAAGAAAGCGTGAAGAAGATATAGTAAATAAAGAGTCGTTTTTACAAGAAGGACCAAAATCGAAAAAAGTTAAACTATCAAAAACTTTAAAAAATAACGCTCCAGTGAAAAATGTTGATAAAGGACGAAGAGGCATTGCTACGATAGAAACTAAAGATCAATCATTTAATTTATTATTCGATGACCCATTGAAGATACACAAGTCTCAAGTATCTGTAGAAAATTCAACACCTGATACTCATCAAAATAAAGAAGAAGACGACGGGGAAGAAGAAGAAGAAATTCTGGATTCAATATCATCAAAAAACGTTTGTTGGATACCTGGTGGTTTGTGTATATTATTTCTTCATCAAATTTTTTTTATTCAAAAATTCTTACAAAGCTATTAAAATTATATCATGACTTTACAGTTTTATTAACAAATGCTTTCAATTAGTATAATGTCAATCAATAATATTGAACACTTAGATAATATAATATTAATAATAATAATAGTAATAATAATTATTATTATTAATGAATAATAATACCCGGTTTACTATTTTTTTACAGTAACACCTGAGATTTTTGCTTTTTACAAGAATCTACTAGCATCGATGGAATATTCTTTGGACCCAGGACGTCATGATGTCATAAAAAAGTATCAAATGTATAAATCTCATCTTTTACTGGATAATAATTAATAATTAAATTTTTATATCAAATTAATTTGATTAATTAATCATTTTCATAGCTGACCAAAGAAATTCTAACTAACTCTGCAGATAAGGTATAAAAACTATAAATTAAATTATAAAAATTAAATTATCATGATTATTGAAACAAACTTCGTAGATAAATCCTTTTTTCATCAATTTGTTTCATTTTTTAGGTAGAAATATTTACTAATACTGGTTGCTACCTTCCTAAATCCATAATGGCAAGCATAGATCTACTCGATTCTCAAGAAAATGATTGGAAGAAGCTTTGTCTAATATTTCAGTCCAAATGTTTGGGAACAAACTGAAATATATGTCTGTAAAAGGATATAGAGGGAATCTTGCTCTACATCCAAAAATTTGGCGAGCTCTTTTTAGTACATAGTCAATTCATTTTACTTTTATTTATTATAGTTTAAGAATTCATTTTTTATATTACAAAAATATCTTTTTTTAATTAAAATATTCATCTTGATCATTTTTACAGGCTTAATTAATGACAAAGCAGGAACTCAAATCACTCCAAAGGCGTTCAACCAAGTTCTCAATAAAGTATTTTCAAACAGAAAGACCAATATTACTAAAGTTTCTGCAATCATTGAGGAAAAAAAAGAAGACGGTGGAGATGAAGATGATGATAATTATGAAGATTTTGATAGAGAGTTATCAAATCACCAGTCCTTACCACCACGATATTTATCTCCTTCACCGAGCCTCGATAATGAGTCACGAACATCTTCACCAGCAAGAGTTGATAATCAAGAAAAATTCCAGAAATTTCCAGTGGACATTGAAGAAGTATCAACACAAGACAAATCAGCAACTGCTTCAAATTGCTACCAGAACTCATCGATGATTCCACCAACAGTTCCTTCCATTCATTCAATTATGTATACTCGAACACTGATGTCGACAGTCCCATCAGCAATCACTTCAAATAACTCGAATTCCCATTTTTATACTCAATCAATTATACCACCAATAGTTTCATCCGCTTACTCACATGAATATCCCAAAGTACTATTTATATGAAAATGAATAATAATTTTAACTCATTTTAAATTTCATCTATATTTCCAGAATCACACAGCTATAACATCTCTTCATCCCGACTTGTATCCTCAGCATCAGTCAACAAACCATTCCAATCTTTCAACAGCAAATAATCAGAATCAACCAAAAATCACTCCTAACGATTCAAGTTCATACTCTCACCATCAGCCAACAGTTCCATCAACAATTTCTTCAACTTACTCTAATCCAAATTTTTCATACCCAACCAATGATACCACCAAGAGTTTCATCCACTTACTCACATCAATACCCCCAAGTATTATCTATACTCAAGTCACAAATAACCTTAATTTACTCCTAATTTTATCTATATTTCCAGAATCAAGCAACTGTGACATCTCTCCCCCCTCATCTGTATCCTCAGCATCGGTCAACAAATAATTCCAATCTTTCAACATCTAACTATCAGAATCAAATAGCAATCACATCTACCGACTCAAATTCATACTCTCAACATCAGCCAACCGTTCCATTAACAATTTCTTCAACTCACCCAAATCCACATTTTCATACCCCACCTATGATACCACCAAGAGTTTCATCCACTTACTCACATCAATATCCCGAAGTATTATCAATAGTCAAGTTAAAAATAGCCTTAACTCACGCTTAATTTCATCTATATTTCCAGAGGCAAGCAACTATGACATCTCTCCCCCCTCATTCTTTTCCTCAGCATCAATCAACAAAAAATTATAATCTTTCAACACCAAACAATCAGAATCAAACAACCATCACTCCTAACGATTCAAGTTCATACTCTCAGCATCAGCCAACAGTTCCGTCAACAATGTCTTCAACTTACTCAAATTCACATGTTCATTCCCAACCAATGACACCACCTAGAGCTCCGTCCACTTATTCACATCAATATCCCCAAGTATTATTTATAGTCAAATCAGAAATAACTCTATCTTACTTTTAATTTCATCTACCTTTCCAGAATCAAGCAACAATGACATCTCTTCACTCTCATTTGTATCCTCAGCATTCAATGAATTCATCAACAGCCTCATCTTCGCATTCAGATTCATATTTTTACAATCAACCCCAAAATGTTTTTCCCGGATATCATGATGCACCTCAACGGTATTCACACCAACAAAATTTTGATCGAAATTATACAAATATATAATTATTAGAAAAAGGTATTGGTTCTTGTTTAGATTGATCATTTATCTTCATCAGTTGTTTAATTCTAAATGTACTTATGTCCTTTATTTCTTTGCCTTATGATTATTTATTCATATAATAAAGAATACTCGTCAATGTATGGCCATATAGGCATAGATGCTTCGCGTTTTGTCCTTCTTCACTTTACTTTTTAAATAATTGTTCAATCAAATGTTATGATTGATATATTTTACATTATTTTTTTTACTACTGTCTATAACGATGGAATAGAAAAATAATTAAGTTAAGATAGAATGTTATTGCTGTGTGTTACTTGAAAAGAGATTAAAAAATATTCAAAGCTCAGTAAGTATGATTATTATTATTATTATTATTATTATTATTATTATTATTAATATATTTGTTAATATTATTATTGTTATTATTTTAAAAATTATTATTATTATTATTAGATTAAATCTGTTTTTAATCTAAAGGCAATTAAAACTGCGTAAAAAACATTAAAATTAGGACTGCTTTTGATCTATAGGCAACTAAAAGCCGCCGTATAAATATGTTTAAAAAGTCTGATTTTAGTCTTACAACAATCAAGAATAAATTAGATATTATATTAAAATTGGTCTAGAAGTGGTCTGAATTGGGAATAGTACGAGCAAAAACAGACCAAATCTCTGTATAAAATGAATATCAGTAATAAAATTAAAAATACTACAAAAATTAAATATTTTCATATATCCTAAAACTGATTAAATTTTTCGACCCGGGTATAATATTACGTAACTATATTAAGAATCTTATTGTTTACTGTGTTCAATTTAATATGTGGATTAATACTTTTTTCATGTGTATGTATAAATGGAATACGATGATTACATATTTATATAATAAAATTGTATTTCCTATACACCCATGTCGAGCATATGTTTATCACTCTCGATGTAAAAATTTTTGCCATAAAAAATATCAATACTGTGAAGCGCATTATAGTGAAATGAAAAGTATTGTAAGAACTTATCATTTCTATAATATGCGAAAGAAATATGGAGATTGTAATTTATGGTATTTAATTGAGTGTGAGATTCAATCACGAAGAATGTACACTAAAAAATTTAATATTGTTAGCGATGATATTTTGATAATTACCTTGATGACCATATGCCATGTAAAATGGGGCGATATTGATAATAATTGTTATTGATTGTTGAGACAATGTTTGCGGCTGTCTCCTTTAAATAATCCTTTAAATTTGTAGATTGAGAGTCAACTGCATCTACTCTGATGAATTCTTCGGCTAACGTGAGAGCTGAAGTGAAGGACATCTCGCCCGGAATTATTTGGGTGGATGTAGCTAAGGGGCACTCGAGGACTCTGTGTGTCCAGTCATCCGTGCCAACTATAATTTGGCTATCGCTCACTCCACAGTCAAAACTATCATTATCAATATTATTGTTTGATTCACAAACAAACGCATCATACGCGTTTAAAAAAAACTTGTCACTAACGTCTTCCCAGCTATTTTCCATGTTTTTTTTTTTATAATAGAACACAAACTTAAAAGGACTTTATACTTAAAGAGGAAGATTGAGTATGAGGTCCTTTCCCAAAAACAGTAAAAATTTCGTAAGCATCCCCTCTCCATCTTAGTTTTGCTCATCATATAGTATTTTTCCCTCACAATGATATAGTGTAGGAGGATAATATGGAAAATAATGAATTCCTGCCCCCCAGAAGTTATCTTTCCATACATCCTTTACTCTCATCGGATGTTCAACTATCCCAAAGTCTAGGGAAGGAGAGTTTTTCATCTCAACAATTTTTGTAGTGGGGTTGAACTGCATCAGAAAAGTAAGATATATCAAATCTATGGTTTTTGGTAATTTCTCACAGTGGGCTAAGATAAAAGAACATGCTAAACTACAGAGTGATGGAGGGTCTTGATTCACTTTCCAAGATTCCTGCTGATAGTAGCTTTCTTCTAGTCCTGCTGGTACACATAATTGTGGAATTTTAATAGATTTTTCAAAATAACTCGTTTCGTCATTTATTAAAGCTGAAAACTGCCAGTTTTTGTGTACTCCAGGCTTATCTGATTTACATAACTTACACTGATTTTTCTCACTCAATGATTTTTGAACATGTATTTTCGAAATGGAAAACTTGCAGGGAACTGTTGTATTTATTTTTATCTTCCGTGTGATTATCCGGCGTCTACGCTCAGTTAGCTCATCTTTTAGGGTTTTACAGCGTAATGACTTAAAATTATAACCTTGGAAAGACATTTTTAGATAACTACAAGAATATAACTAGAAGCCTAAACAAAATTAAAAACTTTTCAATCGTTAATAGCGTTTTTCCTCTTTTAGTTATATTCCCCTCTATCATTATATAATAATATACTGTATGGTAATTGGTTTAGAATATCCCCCTCTCCTCGTTAAAATGCTATAAATAATAGATAGCTATAGAATACATACCCCTTCCCTTTTTAAAGTTATTAGAACTATTCTGTTACAATTAGTAGTCAGTTTCATCTTGTAGCTCCTAATGCAAGTATTGAAAATGGAAAGTCACCAGTTTGTATATTTATCAAAAGTAGTAGCATTGAATAAGTCACAAACCAAACAGGTGTGTTGTGGTTTAAAGTATAGTGAAAATAAATTTTTATCCTGTGGTTCAAATAATAGCTACTCATTCAAGAAGCCTAATTCAATTAAATTTAAACGAATGGAAGAAATTGTGCTCTTCATGTGATACATTTTCAAACTATTTTCATGAAGAATTAAACATCAACTTTTATCGAAAGTTCTGTTCTATTCAGTGCGAAGACCTGAGAATTGACTTTTCCGAATTTAAACAACAGCGTTGTATTATATTAACTCATCAAGATACACGCATTTTCTTACTAGCCCAAACAACAAACACATTAAAGTGCATCAATCAAAGTATCAACCATTGGCTCGACCATCTTGAGCAACTTCCTATTAGGGACTACATAAACACCATAGAAGAAAATATATCAAGATATATTCTGAAAAATCTTGTACCCAAGACCAGAGAAACACCAAATACAAATACAATATTAAAATATTTTGAAAAACATTTTCTAGATTTATTCAAATATAACGAGAGGACTCCTTCAATTCACAGTAATCTTGGAGATCTTGGGTTTTCATTTTTCTGGGACCTGCTACACCACCACGAAGAACTTGTTCAAAAAATAGTTCACAAAGTTGACAATCAGCTGTCTCAACGCTACAGTATGTATTATAACACCGACGAAGGACAAGACATCGCCGATTAATATGGACCCAATATTTTTATCTCTAATAGTATCATTATCATTACTATTATTATTACTATTATCATTATTGTTTTGAGTGATATTATTATCATCAGCATTACGTTTATTACTAATTTACGTTTATACTAAATTATAAATGAAAAAACCTGTTTTTATAAGTATGAATGTCAGTGTGAAGAAAATTGGTAAATAAAAGAAAATATTATATACTTGTTGTTTATTATTTAATTATATATTTTACATCAGATATAATTTTATCGTTAAAATCTAAATCTATAAAATCAGTAAATCCTAAATTATAACTATCTAAATTATAATTTTGCTGCTCTTGCAACAAATAGTTAATCCAACGAGTATGGTTATCATTGCGAACCATATTAAATTTTTCAGTGTACATTCTTCGTGATTGAATCTCACACTCAATTAAATACCATAAATTACAATCTCCATATTTCTTTCGCATATTATAGAAATGATAAGTTCTTACAATATTTTTCATTTCCCTATAATGCGCTTCACAGTATTGATATTTTTTATGGCAAAAATTTTTACATTGAGAGTGATAAACATATGCTCCACATGGTTGTATAGGAAATACAATTTTATTATATAAATATATAATCATCATATTCCATTTATACATATACATGAAAAAAGTATTAATCCACATATTAAATCGAACACAGTAAACAATAAGATTCTTAATATAGCCACGTAATACTATGGATACAATTTTCTAGTATTACTTCTGCTGATCCTTGTCACCGAGGTTTATATAACATCACACTTCTCCAAAGCCCCCTCCTTACACCCCCTGCTGCGACCAATTTTAAAAAAAATCTCATCAGATCTTCAAAAATACATCCTACATCTTTTTCCCATTAACCCCATGCCATCACTAATTTATGACATACGTCTTTATCACCCCATATACTAAAACCCCTACCCACTTACAGGAAAAACTTCAGGTACAAAATTTACCAAGGGAATTCCTTCACACGGGGAAACCCCTCACCGCGGGGAGCGGAAAAGGTCTGGCGCCAGTGGCCGAGGAGTGGGGGTTTGTTGTGTCTCGCCATACGTGCCCCTAACTACTGTTATAAATATATATGTATGGTGTAAAATGATGAAACAAAAGATAAGTAAAATCTATATTATCAATAATTAATATTAGAAACTTAACATAAGTTATTTCTTATATATATGTTACGTCCTCGTAACCGCGCGGTTTGAGAAGAATCGGCCCTAAATAATATAAAGGGGTCTGGAGAATTAGGATGAGACGACCTCCAGTGTCGTCAGTAGGTGGACTCGAGTTTCCTCCGAAATAAACTGATTTAATTTGAAATTAATAGTCTCCGATTTATTTAATTAGTAATGCGATACAATTTAATTATCAGGAGGGAAACCGTCGTACAGTGTAATGTTTATCGGTTTCTAAAGCAGTACTTAGTAGCTTAGTGACATTATGAAAAAGGCCCCGACTTCCCGATGCAACTCGCTTTTATAGACTCCCCAAGGGACGCGCCCTTGTAGGAGTAGGGTTGCTTGTCAGGTTCTCCAAAATATAGAATGTTCTAGACTTTGGAGTTCACGCTTCCTGCGTCATCAGGGTGAGCTGGCTCATCGGCTGATGCCACTCCAGAGTCTAGTCCACGTAATTGTTTGTTGTTGACTTAGGACATTCTTTTCGTGAAACTTTCTGATGTTGCCGCGTACTGTACTCTAGTTTCCCTTTACATTTTATTATACATTTGTGTTATCATTAAACGTTCCTTGTTGGAATGTTAATGGTAACTTAAAAACAACTTAAGCTTAAGCTTATTTGTTCTACTGCTTGTTGAATCATTCTAGTTTTTCCATTAACATTCTTCGAAAGAAAATGTTAATGTGAACTTAAAAATAATCTGTTTATTCAGCTGTTGGCTGAGTTTTACTTATCATTTTCTTAGTATTTAATGTGGAATTCTTTACTTATTATTTAACATTATATTTATGAAAAAATGAATATTTATGAAATTATTGTACAATTGTTAGAGTTTAAATTAGCGCCCGTATTCGCTATCAGAGACATCTGCGAATGCAGGTGGGGACGTAACACGTCCCTCCCTCTAGACAAACGTCTCGTTTGTTGTTTAGGTGGCATTGATCTCAATTTATGCTTATGAGAAAAAAAATATGTTTTTCGCGCGTTAAATTATATTAAAAAAAATTTTAGGAGATTTCTCCCTCTCAGTAGGCTCCCCGTCCCTTGTGAGTTAAGAGATACTCCGACGGTTCTGCGATAACTGCTTTACCTGCCATAGGGCTATTATCTTTATTTTTAAGTTCTTCTGAAACCTTACTGACAATGATCCTCTTTTATTTGTTTTTACTTATATATTACGTTTAAGTTTATGTTTATCTTTTTCTTTTAAAGTTCTTTAAAACCTTAATGACAATAATCTTCTTATTTTTGGAAGAAAATACATGTACGTTTGCGTTATCTCTGTTATCTTTTAAGTTTGTATTTTACTCAACTGTCATTTGAAAAGAAAAAAAAAATTTAGTTTACAATTTATTATGTATTATATTATTATTTGTTACGTCCTAGCGTAATTTTAATTACTATTTATTTTCAATCCAAGTTTCATACAAAACCTCTAGATTGGGATCGGGAGGAGCTTGATTGGTTTTAATTTTTAAAATGAAAAGATAATGATTAACTTTGATACATATATTATAGATATCAAACTTTACATAGGTCGTTTACAATTAATTACAATCGGATTTTAGTTTAAGAGGTGCGATACGCGACGGAACCATTAAAACACTTTAAGAAGATACATAAAAGAAAAGAAATGTACAATACCTGGTTCCTTTTCCGTTGCGTAATTTCTTTTGGTTTAATTTTATTTCGCTATATAATTTCACTTAAACTGATTTTAACTGAGAAAATGATTTCTGGATTTCACTACGCTGAGTGGGAAGGCCTGCACTAGCGGTGAGAAAAAAAAAATTACTTGACTGGAAGAGTCAATACTACCCTGTCGGGCTCAGGACGATAGTAAGTGTGACTAAAAAAAAAAAATATTAACTAAAAAGTGTCCAACTCCCTTTTCGGGGGTCCTATTCCAGGGCCTTGAGAGAGGAGGAAAATCGTTGTCGAATCGGAAAAGGGCTTTTCCCTTTCTAGATCCCTTCTCTCAGTGGAAACTTATAGGGTCCGCCCTCATGTAACTGGATGGGTATGCGCACCTACACATCCACTTACAGGCACGGCTATTTCTTTATTTATTATTTAATATTTACTAGGAAATTGTATTATTTATTAGGACAATTTATTAATTATTATTTACTAAAAGGATCTATTAATATTCTTCATTTTTGAATTTTGATTTTATATTAGCTTTTACTTTTATTAATTTGTGTTTTAACTGATTAACATCGTCCAAGTTTCTAAAATTTATTCCTAGTAATTTAGTTAAATAATATTTTGTTTATAGATTTTATTGTTGTATATAATTTATTTTATGTGAAACTATTATTTAAATTTATTATTCAAGATTAGTTGTTTGCATGTTAAAAACTTCATTTATAAATTTTTTTATTAATAGTTATTGTTTAAAACTTTTATTTTACGGTTTAAAATTTACTTAGTTTATCTTAGTTATTTTATCGCTTAAAATTATTTTATCTTATTTGTTCAAAAAAAAAAAAATATTCTATTATATTATTTAAAAATTATCTTAGTCCTAGTCGTAAATTATTTTTCTGTTTCCAGAAAAATACTTCGAATTTTTACTTAATCTAAGTACACGTGCAGTCGAGGATATTTTTCCGTTTTCTATATTTGTTTAGGCCTTCAGGACCCATTACCTATTTTTATCTTTTAAATATTTTTCGGGAAAAATATCCTCTGTATGTCTATACTCTAATGACTCAGGCGTCGTTGAGGCAAGACGAGTGTACAATTTTTATATTATTATTTAATGTATTTTTTTAATGGCCGCATGAACAGAGCTATGCACTTTTACCAATGACTTGCATTTCCCAAATACAACGGTTTTAGTGGTTAAATTGATCGCGACGTAACATATTTATAAGTCATTGATTTATTATTATTATTATCATCTTTCTTGGCTAAAAAAAAAATTTATGTACTTTTTGAACAATAAAATCTATGGTTATTTATTTAATTATTGTTGCTTGAATCGGTAATTCTTTGCTATCGCTGTGAAGCTTAAATGTTCATTTATTTATTTATTTATTTATTTTTTTTTTTTTTTTTTTTTTTTTTATATATTCGATGTTGTGGTTCATTCTTATATATCTAAACATTATTAAAAATTTAATATTTTTATTTTATATTTCCTGTAAGAAAAGTATGTCATTTTTTTTCCAAAAAAATTTGTTTCTCGTCATATTTTTTTTTTTTTTTTTTTTTTTTTTTTTTTTTTTTTTAGATGTCCTTCTTTTTATTTTATAGTTATTTTTGTTTTCCACCTGAATTTATAATTTCTGATCTATCGTTTATTCTTCTTTACTTTTCTTGTATCTTTAGGGAGTGAGCCGAAGGAAAGAAAACTTTTTGATGATAAAGAGAGAGACGAGAAAATATGGAAAATAATTGTTTCTAAATTGATTTTGGTAATTTGTGTATTTTTATATTAAAAAAAATCTTATTTATGTATTTGAAGGAAAAAGGGACCTTGAGGGGAAAAAAGAAAAAAAGGAATTCTTAATTTAAAAAAAAAATTCATTCACGTAGGTGTGCTTATGTATATATGCTGTAATTTTTACTAAAAAAAATAAAAAAAAATGCTAAAAAAAAGTTTGTTGGGATTTTCAGATAAAAAAATCTTCTCTCTTTATGTGTTATATGATTTGTTAAATTCATCACTGTTTGCTATTAATTAACTTTTTGTTCGATATTTCCTTGTTTATTTAATATTTTTGTATATAAAAAAAATTATTCATTATTTCTCTTTTTATTTCTTTTGTCATAAAAAAAATTTTATCTGAGGGGAGCGTTAAAAGAAAAAAAATTTTGTAAGAGTGGGGTAGTTCCTGCGCGTGGTTTCACTCTTTGTTTCGGGTTGTCGGTATAATTTTGGTTATATTTTGCGCATCCTGACTGGATGGGGATGTATTTTCTAAGTCGTGGGAGTTTTTCGTATCGTCTAGTGTCTTTAGTTGTTTAATTACGTTACTACTTTTCCGAGTACCTTTGTGAAGATCGTCACGTGCTTTCTTTCTCTTTGTACTTTCGCGTATATAAATATTAGACTTTTCTTGTCTCCGGATAAAATATAAAAAAAAATGTGTAACCCTAGTTACTCTTTGTGCTGTCCCGTGGACGTAAGTACCGTTTTTAAATTATTAATACTAATTACTACTATTTGGTTGACTCTTTTATTTGAGAAAACAAATTTTTACATAAAAAAAATTTTTTTTTTTTTTTTTTTTTTTTTTTTTATATATTTTCCAGAATGTGTTCAATGTCTTTATGTGGCTTGTGATCATCAAAGATCTGATTGATCTTGGGCGTGATCTGCGCGGGGGTTACTTGGTGCGGTGGTGCTCGGTGGGGCGGTTGAAAGCCCTCATTTTGAAACTTGTCCGTCTCTACGTGGAATCGCAGATACGCGTATCTCCCGTAAGTATGCTTGTTTCTTTATCTGTTTGCTTATTTACTCCATTTCACTGATCAATTTGCTTATTTTAGCTTTCCGGACCACTGAATATTGATGGGTTTATCTCCATCGATATTGTTCGTCGCCGGCGTGCCGAGAAGATTCAGAACCGATGTGCTTGGTTCCGGGACCGGTTCGAGTCATCCCAACCCCAATCGGACGATTTCGACTACTTGGGACTTCGTTGGATGCAGGAGGGGAAGTTTGCCGTCCTGGACCACCCTACCGACGACTGGTGTCATCCCGCTTGGGCTCATCCTGAAGGACTTCTCTCTGTTTACGATTTATGAACGGCTTTGTAGAAGAAAAGGATTTCAATAAAAAAAAATTTTCCTTCTTAGCGTGTATTGTTAGGGTTTTTTTTTTTTTTTTTTTTTTTTTTTACATGATAATGGAATGGAAGAGAAAGGAAATTTGCTAATTTATGGAAATAGTTTTCTTTGTATTGTTTTGTCTGTCTGGTCGATGTCTACCTTATTTGTTCCCGTTTCTCTTGCTCTTGGTCTTGGCGTCCTCGGTGGTTCTTCTCCTGAGTCTTTTTCTTCTATGTCGATTGTGGTTAGTTGTGGCATTATTGGGTTGCTGGCTGTTTGCTCCTTTTCTTTCTCGTATTTCCGTTTTGAATGTAACAAGAAGTTTGTTAACGAATCCCATATAGATCCTAGTAACCATAGGCTCCATCCGAATACGGAGTGTAGTGCCAATGCGTGTATTACTGTGTCGGCGGCAAACTTGAAAGCTTTTATTATAATACAGCCTGCTATTATCGCTGAACTGTAATCTCCAATGACAGTGAAAATTCCATGTACTTTTGCCAGCATGTTTTTAATTTTGTTTTCTATATTGACCTCGTCGATGAATCTATTTATGTTGATTCCTTGTACGTTTATTTGTCTGCCTGTTGCCCCTCTGACTATCGTGTTTACTACTGCGAATCTTTCTACTGGGAACATCATTGCTTCTCTTAGCTTACTCAGGTCTTCGTTTGAGTATATTCCGCTTTTTGCTAAATATTCCGGTGCCGTGTACTTCCATGTTGCTCTGGTGTTTGGGCCAATTTCTTCTGGTTCTAAGGTTGGTGTCAATTGGGGTAGAATTTGGTACCATGCATTATTGATGTTAAATGTGGTAGGCGTCAATGTGTTGCAATCGATCTGATTACCGGTCTTTACTAGCAGATGCATTCTAGGTAACATGAAGAAGCTACCGTTTCCTAAAGTAACCGGTAGTTCTTGATAACATTCTTCTGTTTTCCTCGTTTTGACTTCGACTGGTACGCATTTTGATATTCTGATAACTTCTCCAGTGACGCTGGCCATATATCCTTGTTCTTTCATGAATTGAAACGCGAATTCCGCAGGTGCTATTGATGCTAATGCAAGGGAATTTCGTAGTACTATTTTTTCTAATTCGCATTGTTGTTTAATGGCATCGTTATAACTCGCTACAATCTCTTTTCTCAAATGTTTTTCTAAATAGACTACTTTCGAATTTACATATGCGAATATGTCCATGTCCGATGTTGTCAATTCTGATTTTTTTAGTAAGAAATTATTGTCGTCACTTTCTATTACGAATAATCTGGGTTCTTCCGTGCGTAAGAATTTGTGCCCGCATACTGAGAGTGTTTCCTGTTTTGTTAGCGCAAAAGTTATTTGATTTGATGTTACTGCAAAGAATTCGACGGTCTTATTTCCTGAGCTATCCCTAATTCTTTGGGCTTGCCCTTGATAAACTACTTTGAATCTTTCTGTTTCGCAGTCGTCTTTCCTTATGACGTCCCAGAACGTGTAGCCTCCTTCTGTATCCAAGCATTTTTCTGATCCATGCCAGCATCTTATTCCCGATTTTAGGATTACGCTGTTTTCTTTGAAGTTTACCGGGGCTAAATAATCACGGATTGTGATTTTTATCTGTCCTTGTACCACTACATCTGAGTATGTCCCGTATGGATCCGAGTATTTTCCTCCTTCGCAGTTTCCGGAGTTATCTGCTTTCCCTGCGAAGAGTAGAGACCTTATCGTCGTTCCGTTCGGCTGTATGTCTCGAATTGCCGTGTCGTACATGAAGTGTGTCCGGGTCTTGTGTATATCTTGACAGTAAGGTTTCGATATCTCTTCTATGTACTCTATGTGTGGATTTGTTACTGTCGCTACGTGACTCCGGGAGCCGCAATAATAGACTGATCTTTTGATTTCAATTTTACACTGAATTATTTTAGTGTGGGAATATTCTACCGTTTGTATGAGCTGAATATTAGATTTTGTTATGTTAGGAGTCGTTATGGGTTTTTCGCATTCTTTTATGTTGATTAATGACAATGTAGTAAAGTTTGTAGCTGCTGCTCCGCAATCATATGCGATGAATGCATTTGTCGTTGTGGTTAGCATCGGCAAGATGGAAAGAATTTTGAACACTTCCATTTCTTCCTGTAAGAGAAGTGTATTTATGGTAGTTGTTTTCGCTATCTGCGTTGTTTTTATACTATTATTAATGTGCGATTTTCGCTCTGTCACAATGAACTATTTTTCTTTTTCCCTTTTTTATTTCTATTTCAATGTCATTTTTATCTGGGAATATCTCGGTAATTTTATAAGGACCTAAATAATTGTCGTCAAATTTTCCCGTCTTTTGGTTCTTAACTAAATATATGTTCTGACCTATTTTAAATTTTACTGGATGTATATTTTTATCATATCGAATTTTTGATTTCTGTTTAGCTTTTTCTAGGTTTTCTCTGGCTATCTTTTGAGTTTCTAAAAGTCTGGTCGCGTGAGTTTTGATATAGTCTGCGTAGGTCGGTATTTCGTCAAGGTAAGAAAATTCTGAGGGTAATCGGGCTTCTTTACCGAAAACTAGTTGGTAAGGTGTAAATTTTGTACCTTCGTGTACGCTAGTGTTATATGCTAATGTAGCTTGGGGTAACCACTTATCCCAATCGTTTCTGCTAGTATAATGTTTTATGTAGTCAGTCAAGACTTGGTGACTACGCTCAAGAGCGCCGTTTGACTGTGGTCTAAACGCTGTGGTTTTTATTTGTCTAATTTTAAACGTTTTTGCTAAGTAAGTCATTATTTTTCCTATAAACGCTTGACCTTGATCTGTTAATATGACTTTTGGACAACCGAATTTACATATAAAATGTTCAACTAAAGCTTCTGTGATATCTTTCGCGGTCATTGTTATCAATGGTATCGCAAAACAAAATTTTGATAGATCGTCTTGCATGGTTAAGATGTAAGAGTAACCATTAGCTGAAATTTTGTTGGGGACTACTATATCTAGAGCTAATTTATCCCAAACTTGGGCTGATGTGTCGGTAATGACCATCGGTTGTTTAGTTTTTATTCTAACTAGTTTCTTTTTCTGGCAACTAATACATTTTCGAACAAAATCTTCTACCTGTACTTTTATATTGTCCCAAAAATATCTTTGTCTTATTTTCTTGTATGTTTTTGTCACACCTTTGTGTCCTGACATAGGAGGTTCATGGTTTTCTAACATTATTCTATGTCTTTCTTCTATGGGGGGTATTATGATTAATTCTCTGCAAATAGTAAATTTTATTTCTGTTCCTGCGAAAATTTTTGTAATGATACTTTTAATTTTTGACCAAACTACTTCGCTAAAGTTACTGAGTCATTGTGATACACTAATTGTTTTGATATTATTATCTATAAGAAATGACTTCAAGTTTTTGAACGCTTTTAAATAATTTGATTCTAATGGTTTTTCTTTATCATGATTTTGTGTTACTAAAGCTATAACTTTTCTTCTTGAAGAACCCATTTTTATTATGTCTCCGATATCATGTTTAATATTTGGATTTAATTTATTTAAATGACCTACTCTAATTAATTTTCTCCCTATTTCACTAGATACGGTGCTATCTGCGTTAATGAAGCATAGATAACTGTTTTTCTGCATTAGTAGATTGTCTTTTGTTTCGAAGATATTTTCGTTACTAAAGTCGTTTGATATTGTTGAGTTTTCGGATGCTGTAGAGCTATCTGAGTCGTTTCTTTTGTCGTTATTTAAATTATTATCGTTTCTTGGGATTCTGTTTGTGTTGTTTGTCTGTGATTTCTTTTTGTTTTGAGATTTTGTCTGTTCGTTATTGTTTATTTGTTCTTCGTTGTCAGTGGAATCGTTATTTATTGATAAACTATTTATTTTACTTGTTGATTTGTTTTTCTTTTTGTTTTTAATCCTATTTCTTGTTCTATTACTGTTTTCTAATGAATTTTCGCTATTTGAGTCTGTAATTCCTGTTGGATTTATGTTGGAAAGGTTTAGGGAAGGTTGTCTGAATTCGTCTGACTTTAATATAGTTGAGTTATATGTTCTTTGGCTAATATTTTGTTGAGTGTTATCTATTATTATTTTATTAACGTCTGAGTCTGTGATTGGCGTATTTGGAATGGGTTGACAGGGATTTTCTGTTTCTGATTGTGTAACTGTATGTCGGCTTTGTGTGTTTTGTATGAGTATTGGTGTCTGTGTTTTGTCTTCTTGTTGACTTTTACTTGTTGTTTTTAATATTTTGTTACTTGAGTCTAAATCGTTAGGGATGATGGGGTCTGGTTGTATGTGAGTGTGTGAGTTTTTCTGTTTTCTTGATTGTGTTGATTTTCTTATGTTTTTGTTTTGTTTGCTTTGTTTAAGTACTTTTATTATTTTATTAGCGATCCATGTGTTCGGGTATTAATGACAATCTCTTATTAATTTTTGTTTCTTTTGTTTTATCGTAATTATTTGAATCCTTTAGAGATTCTAAAGTAATCATTATGTCTGGTAGTTTTATGTTTTGGTTTTTCTTTGTAATTTTATTGTGTTTTATTTGATTTTTGTTAATTAGTTTTCTGATTTGGTGAGGTATGTGTTTGTGTGTGTGTACGTGTGAGTCCGTGTTCGTTTCACAAGAGCATGTTTTTGGTTTTCTTGTTCTTTGTGACTTGCGTAAGGGTAGAGGGTTTTCTTCTACCTGTGTCTGTATATTATTTTTGTTTACGTCTTTGTATGTGTGCTGTGTGTGTAATGTTTGAGAGTTTTCGTTTGGTGTAGTTGTTGTATGAGGTTGTGCTGAATTTGAAATATCGTTTTGATTGTTATTGTTTTCGATTACTGCTTCTACGGTAATGTATTTGGGGTCTGTCTCCACTTTCTTCTGAGGACCATGGTACTGCTCCTCCCTTATCATTTTCGCGATTTGTTGTCATGATGGGAATTGTTTCTATGGGGGAATCTGTGCTAATATTATCTGAATTATTTGAATATATTTTGGAATTAATAATTTCTGATTCATCCGTATTTGATTCGTCGTCCGAACTGTCAATTATTTTGAAAATTTTTTTATTTATGCTTTTATTTATTTTTTTATGAGTACGCGAGATGGGTGATGGTGTAAAGTCTGCGTATTGTCGTGTTCTTTTGTAAGGGTAAAAATCTGTTTTTAGATCTTGTATTTTTAAATTTTATTTGAGGAGTCTGTGTTCCTGTATTATTTTGGGTCGGGTTTTGTGGGTCTGGGATTTCTTCATTAATTTTATTAGGAGAGGTTTGGGGTAGTGGATTTTGATCCGATGGGATAGTCTCTGTTGGTTCTTTGAGGTAGGATAAACCGAAGATGCCCCCGACTGCTAAATTGGCTGGATTTTGATAAGTCCATGTCATCTTTGTACTGGGTTTCAAAGTTTTTGGTGGTAAAGTTTCTACTGGTCTCGGCATGAACTTGTACCAGATGGTACCAAGTTTATAAATCTGCAAAAGTGGCGAGTTGCAAGGTAATTCTGTTGCTAAATTTGTGAGAACATGGGTCCTTGGAGTCAAGAACATACTCTGGTTCCCACGTTGAACGGGCATTCTATTGTAGCACTTGTCTAGCTGTTGAACCTTAACTTCTACTGGAACGCACTCCACGATGTGGATCTCTTCCCCTGCCACAACCGCCATATATCCAGATCCTTCCATATAACGGAAAGCGAACTCGTCCGGCTGCGTAGAGGCGATTGACAGCGTATTCTTCAAGATTTCTTTTTCTAGCTTACATTTATGTTTCATTACGTCTAAGTATAACGATTGGACCTGAGACCGGATGTACCACTCGACGTAAACAAATTTAGCGTTCGTGTACATAAAGATATCTAAATTATCTGGATCTGATTGAACTATGTTTGTTTTTTCCAATGACTCTAGATCTTTATTTGTGACAATGAATAATTTAGGATGTTCTGTTCGGATAATCGTTACGCCACACGAGGTCTCAGCTCCAATAGTATTCAGCGAAAAACTAGTATCTTTTACATTCATAGAGTATACTGTTTCTGTTTTGGACTTTAATCTAGTTGCAAAACCCTTAAACAATACTGAATATGTATTGGTAATACAAAATCTTTGTGGAAGCGAATTCCAATATGAATATCCGTACTCGGGATCAATACAATTACCTTTATCTAAATTACATTGATGTCCGGATGGGAAATAAACCTTATTTTCTGAAACTTTAACTCTAATTGATTGTACCTTAAGTGTGATCTTAGCCGTTCCTATTACAAAACGTTATCCCACGTACCGAAGGGATCAGAATATTGGGAATTGGTACAGTCAGCGTTAGAGTTAACACTGCCTGCCAAACTGATACTACGTACTGTGGTGGTATTTACTTCGAGACCATCGATGAATGTATTTCCTATACGTAACGTCTTATGGTCATGCGCGACCTGACATAGCTCGCGGGAGATCGGGTAGATGTATTCGTTTATTCCCTGGCTGACTATGGAATTATATGACTGCCACCCACAATGTTGGATGACACGACGAATTTCTATTTTACATTGGATTGTTTTAGTATGCTGATACTCGTTCAGTTGTAAGAGTGCGATATCAGGGAGAGACGTTTCTACCCGATCTTCCTCTATGTCACATTCATCGATGTCTACCAGCGATATCGTAGTCATATTTAAAATTTTACTACCACAGTCATACCCGATTATTGCCTCAGAACAGCCCCAACACATAACCATTACAATAAGTAGTTGGATATTCATATCTGAAACAAAAATTAATAATTAAGGTCTAAAGTCGGGATCTGGGTCCACGACTTTAGTTCGTTTCCTTTGGGAGTTGAAACTTCAATGGTTGTTTTCTTTAACCGATTCGGATGTACGACCTTCGTTCTACCCCCTATTTTTATACTTATATTTCCATTAGGGAAAACTTCTAAAATCTTATATGGTCCATCGTAATGGTCCCCGAATTTATTGGCCTTGGGCCCCTTTAAAAGAAAAACATTTTCTCCCTCTTTAAAGGTTACAATTTTTATATGTTTATCGTATATTTCCTTAGATTTCTCTTTTGCTTTAATTAAATTTTCGCGGGCTAATTCTCGAATGTTTATTAATCTACTCACTAATTTACTAATATAATCGTTATAGGTTGGTAAGCAGTCGAGTTCATGAAGGGGTTCACTAGTCGGTACACGAGCGACTTTTCCGAACACAAGTTCATAGGGAGTAAATTTAGTTCCCTCATGAACACAAGTGTTATAGGAAAAGGTCGCTAGCTCAAGCCAGCTATCCCATTCATTGTCTCGACTTACAAATTGTTTCAAATATTCTCCCAGAACGTGATGGGAACGCTCTAGGGAGCCATTTGATTGCGGTCTAAATGCAGTTGTCTGTATCTTTTTAATTTTAAATCTCTTACTAATTCTTTGCATGAAGGAACTTATAAAATTTCGGCCCTGGTCAGTCAATAAGACTTTCGGGGCCCCGAATGTACAAATAAAACGTTTGATAAATACGTCAGCAACTGTCGTTGCTAACATATTATGTAATGGTGCCGCTAGGCAAAATTTAGAGAGTTGGTCTTGAATTGTTAAAATATATTCAAAACCCTGTTCAGTAACCGGCAATGGACCAACGATATCCATAGCGATTTTTTCGAAAACCGTTCCGGGAGTATCGGTTATCAACATCGGTTGCTTTGTCTTGACGCGAACGAGCTTTTGAGCTGACACTCCAGACACTGTTGGATGCGTATCTGGATATCTTGCCTCAAATTTTCCCAATAATATTTTGCTTTAATACGATTGTACGTCTTCGAGACTCCTTTGTGCCCCCCAATTGCTGATTTGTGGGCTTCGTAGAATATTTGATCGCGTTTGTCGTATGGAACATAGCGAATTGTTCCAAGACAGATTATAACTTTTATCGGTTCCCTTACATAGATATCATGGATTAACGATAACACTCCTTTCCAAGGTATATTTTCGATGAATTCTGAGAATGCTATTGAAAAATTTGTTATTCCTTTGTCCTTCAATATTCCCTTGAACTTCACTAGACATTTAGCGATGTTGCTTCTGATACGTATGATTGATTCCCCGCTTGTTCCGCGAATCACCAATCCGAAATGGTTCGTGTTCCCTTTCTTGGTCCAATACACTTGACCAGTGTCGATAAACCCAACATTAGGAAGTTTACCAATTGATTTCAATGATCGAGCACCCTCATCGCAAGGTTGCCCATCTCCATTTAAAAAGTAAACCATATTATCATGTCGATACTGAAATAAATCTCTCGTTACTATAATATTCGCGGCTTTATCGTATTCCTTCCTTTTAACTCGCTGGTAGTTTCAGTTGAACTGTCCGGTTCGCTGGAACTGGATTCATCCTCGGACGTCGAATAAGATTCGTTATTAACACCGGGGCCTAATGAAGGCATCAACTCGCTCGGGTCGATCCTGGTTTCATCAGGTTTCTCTCGATGTTTAGGCGGTCTTCCCCTCTTCTTGGCTGGGGCGCCCACTGTTCCCTGCAGAGGAGTCTTCGGTGTTCCTACTGCAGGTTCCTTTTCCTGCAGAGAAGTCTTCGGTGTTTCTACTGCAGGTTCCTTTTCCTGCAGAGAAGTCTTCGGTGTTTCTACTGCAGGTTCCTTTTCCTGCAATGAAGTCTTCGGTGTTTCTACTGCAGGTTCTTTGTAATAATCTCTTAATGGCTGTAATTTTTCGTTGCTTTCTTCCCTTGTTTTTGTGCTCGGGTAGTGACATTCACCAGTTCCACGGGGTTCCTGGATAACGCGTCCGCATTTAAATTGATCTTGCCGGGTTTATAAAGAACATTGTATTCATACTCAGCTAATTTTAATCTCCATTTCAGAACGCGAGAGTTTCCGTCCGTTGAAGTGCGAAACCAAACTAGAGGTTTGTGATCCGTTACTATTACAAATGGACGACCATACACGTACGCTCGGAAATTTTTAACCGCTTGAATCATGGCGTACGCTTCTTTCTCATAAGTGTCGTATCTTAATTCTGCCCCCCTTAATACCTTGGAGAAATACGTGATAGGTCGATCTTTGCCGATTTCCCCTTGTGATAGTACAGCCCCGACCGCGAGTCCAGAAGCGTCAGTTGTTATTGTAAAGGGTTGTGAAAAATCTGGGTATTGCAATACAGGTGCGGTACATAGAGCTGATTTTAATTCCTCAAAAGCCGCTTGAGTTTTATCGTCCCATTTAAAATCCACGTCTTTTTCTAATAACCTTGTTAAGGGTTTAGCTATTCTCGAAAAATTCTTAATAAACCGACGATAGTATCCAGTTAAACCTAAAAATTCCCTGATGTTTCGTTGTTTCTTTGGAACAGGAAAATTTTTGACTGCATCTATTTTATCAGGGTTTGGTCTTAATCCCTCGCGACTTATAATATGACCTAAATAGCTCACCTCTGGCCGTAGAAAATTGCATTATTCCGATTGTAATTGTAAATTCGCTCGTCGCAATCTATTCATTAATTCGTCGATTTTCTTTTCATGGTCATCCAGGTCTTTGGCAAAAACAATAATATCGTCAAGGTACACAAACATCGAGACTCCATGAAGACCTGTCAACACAGTATCCATCAACCTCTGAAAGGTTGCTGGGGCATTTTTTAATCCAAAAGGCATGCGAGTATACTCCCAATGCCCTTGTGGAGTAGAAAAAGCTGTCTTATGACTGTCTTTAGGGTCCATCTCGATTTGGTGATAACCTGACGCTAAATCAAAGACCGAGAAATATTGCGAGCCACCTAGTTGATCCAAAATTTCTATTATATTTGGGAGAGGGTACGCGTCAGTAATTGTTTTTTCATTTAACAAACGGAAATCTATCACGACACGCCATCTCTTATTTCCCTGTGAATCCGGTTTTTTTCGGGACAATCCAAATGGGGCTATTATCGGGCGACTCAAAAGGCCTTATAATGCCTGTTTTGAGGCCCTCTTTAACATGAGCTTCGACTTCAGTTTTTAAATGATGGGGGATTCGATATTGTTTTGTAGAAATCGGAAAATTACAATTTGTTGGGATTCTATGTTTGTATAGACTACTAGACTTTAAAGGCTCCCCTGGAATGTAAAACCGGTCCGCGTGTTTTCTTACTAAACGTTCGACATGTCTTTTTTCATCATTATCTAAATAATCTAACTGCAAAAAGGGTTTAATTTGTTCAAATCTGTTAGTGAATTCAAAATCTTTGACAACTGTAAAAATACGCTTAGAAATTCCCAGACTTTGATGTATATCTTTTTGGGAATCATTTGGATCAACAGGGATAGACTCATTTATTTGCTCGACTTCTTGGACCCTGAGAGTAGGGATCATAATACCGACTTCACTATCGGTTGTATTATAAATTTGTAAATAGGCCCGTCCTTTCCGGACTCTAACTAAACAATCCCCGGCAAAAACACCCTTACAAATTTTTAACCTTGGAATATAACCCTTTTTAACTTCTGGGTTCTTAACATTAACAAAAAAGGTGGATTCACTGCGTTGCGGAACATACATGACCCCGTTTTCAACTCTATTAGACTGTTTGAAGGGATATTTTTCGTGATCCACTTCTAAAACGCGATTTTTATAATCTATTTTCGCACCATGTTTCGCAAAAAAGTCTGATCCGACTAAACCAGCGTGGGGAATAGTCATATCGTTCGGAACCACGTGACATACAGCTTCCTTATCAAAAAGTTTAATCTTTACACTACCCAAGGTAAAAACCGGGACGTTCGATATCCCATGCAATTCAATTATATCATTTACATCAATTTCTGTATTGTCTGTTAGATATTTAGCTTTGATCAAGTTTGGTGACGCGCCTGAATCGAGCATCATTATCACGTCACCCGTTGTGGATGATTTACCAACTACGGCGTACGTTAAATTATCCAAATCTAAATTTAAATTTACTTTCATTACTCGGAGTCGTCTCCGCTCGATGTTCCCGCTGTTTTTACCATGTGTATCGGTCGATTGTTTTTCTCTGACTCCCTTGGAAAAGGAGCTTGTTGAGCATTCTGTAGTCGTTCTGCAAATTTGCATTCTTCAGTATTATGAGTTGTCGATCGATGGATGCTACAAAACTTTCTCGTGTTAGCGTTGCAGTTATTATTACTTCGCGAACTTGAATTTGTGTTTGAATTTACTTTATTCGGATTTTGGTCGCAATATTTCGCTGTATGCCCCTGGATTCCGCACAACTGACACCGCGCGCGAGTATAAACGTTATTTTGATTATTTCTCCCTGCTAATTGGGGACAATTTTTGGCAGAATGCCCTTTTCCAAAACAAATTTGACATTGAAGGTCTGGACAATTCCTACTAATATGGCCTGGTTGATGACAATTGTAACAAGTTGCGGTATTCGAATTATTATTCTGGTTTCTATTAAATTTTTGATTGTTATTAAAATTTTGACCATTATTATTTTTGTTTTTATTATTAATTTGGGATGTGGAGGGTTTGCTCGACATCTTAGAATTATTTTGAGTTTCTGTTGATAAAAAATTGACATTTTTAAAAGAATTTTTAAGTTTTTCATCACTCTTTTTCTGTTCTTTATTAGGGGTTTTTGTTTCGGTTTCGCGGCGCGTTTAATTTTTTTTCTATTTTTATGGCATTTTCTAACGCTTCCTCAACATTAGCGCACACGGGCATGCGTTGGTCAATCTCGTTACGCAAGTTTTGTGTAAAACATTCTGCAACGGACGTGTTTATACTATTCTTAAAAAGTTATAATTGTTCACGTGTTAAATTGGGATTTGTTGACACGTGACACTCAACTATTTCGCGACCCTTTTTTCGCAAGCGGTTTACAAAATCGACAACAGATTCGTGGTCTAAATGGTAGATCGTACCTAATTCCCCTTGCAGTTGGAATAAGGTTTTGGAAGGAACATATATTTTCTTCAAAGCCGTTGTTAAATTCGCGATTGATTTCGGTATTTGATTATTAAGGGAAGTTCGTACTTTGGGACTGAGTTTACTACCGTATATTAGCTTTGTTAAATTACTCTCCGCAGCTTCCGGTAAAACGGACTTTGCGTCCCTACAACAATTTAAAAAGTCAATTAATTCACTCGGGACTCCATCAAACCGAGGAACAAAAGTAAGCGCGTCATTTAGTGAGATATTTTGGTTAGCTGCTAACGCCATGTTGTCTAAATCTCTTAAATCGTTTTGAATAATTTGATTATCTAAATTAGAATTATTTGGGGTTTTGGCGATCGGATCTTCCTCTGAGTCCTCGTCTGAAGTGATTTCCGGTCGAATCAAAGATTTTCCAATCCCTGAATCTACGGTCGCGTTCGCGTCGGGTGAATCTGAGAATTGAAATTTTTTCCTAGTGGTTGGGGGTAACCCTTCTGAAAAAGGTGCTCGTCCGTGTTTTCTTAGATCGTAAGATTTATCGTTATCCGACATTAATTCATGACCGTAACAAAATCAATGATTTTAATTGTACAATCTTTAACTTATTTGAACAACCAAATTTCAATTTCCAAACGTTTGAAAATAATAAAACACTATACACATTAATTCATTATTCACAATAATATAAAGTATAAATTGAAAGAAAATATTATTTGCACTGTTTTCAAGAAAAAAAAAAAATATATCTCTGTGTCTTACTAACAAAAAATTTTAGTTCTCAAAAATTTCTCTAATAAATGTATTTTTCTCAATTAATAAACCTTCATGTCCCTGTTCGAGCGCCAAATTGTTATGTAAAAATTATTTGATTTTTTTTATTAAATGTAAGATATTTGGTCCTAGCGTGTTAGGCTAATAGACCGGGAATTCTGAGGTTTTATTTATTGAGAATAGGTTTTTTGAATAAATTGGACGTTGAATAATTTTAATATATATTTTAAGTAGATGAAAATTTATAATCTTAGTTGAATTAAAGTTATTACAATTATTATAGCTATTACACAATGATCAACTATTAATGTTTTCTTTCATATATCAAGTCCACGAATATTAAATAAATGAAAATTTATAATCTTAGTTGAATTAAAGTTATTACAATTATTATAGCTATTACACAGTGATCAACTATTAATGTTTTCTTTCATATAACGATTCTACAATGATATCAAATCTACAAATATTAAATAATTAAGAATATACCTGATAACGTTGATGAGCCTTGTCGATTTAGTTTAATTTTAGTTGGTTTCCTCTACGATTTTATTTTACTTTATTTTACTTTCTTTTACAATATTTTAAGTTTCGATACGATAAATTAACGCGTGGTCGGTTAAGACTTATTAAAACTTAGGCGATGTTACCACTAGGACGGCCAAAGCACGAAGAGACGGAACACCCAGCAGTTTTCCGGGTCTAAGATTTTTGTGGTCCCTTGATTGTTAATTGGAGGGAGAACTCAATGTCCAATTAACATTCGAGTTTCGGGGACGCTTTCCCTCTCTTCGGAGGCGTCGGAAAATGTTGCGAGGGCGGTCTACCCTGTATACTGGCGTACAAGTACAGGTCACAGGTTACGTACTATACATCTGTGATAGTGTACAGGCGCATCTATACACACACACTAATGCATTAGAGACCCCAATGTTAATGTACATTACGTTATTTTAGAACTTTAAATATTAGACTTTATTTATTAAACTTTGTTAATATTTAAATAATTTAATCGAACAATTAACTGATATTAAATATTTTATCAATCCCTATTAAGATTTAATTAATAATTTTGATTTGTTCATTTACATATGTTAGCATTTAAAACTTGTTTTATACTATAATTGTTAACTAGACTATTTATATTGAGTCAGTATTTGCCTATTTTATTATTTAATTCAACGCGTGTTTTAAATAAATTTCTTAGTTTATTTGTAAACTTAAATTATTAGTTTTTATTATATGTCTAGGCAGTAAAACTATTTTATTCTTATGAGTTTTTAATGGGGGTTTTTTTTTTATGAGTTTTTAATGAGAAAAAAAAATATTTCCCAGTCTAAGTTCAAATGCCACAATGCATTTAAGAATGTCCTTGAAAATTTCGGATATTATCTTCTAAATGTTTTTTTTTATTTAGTTTTTTTTTGTATAATAAAACTCCCATTTATCTGTTTATTTAGGTTTTTGAAGTCTTAAATGCATTGAGGTCTTAGACTAAGTACCTGAATAAGGGACATGGGCCCTATATATCTTATTATCTAATCTACGGACGAAGGAAAAATTATGTCGGTTTTTAATGGAAAAATAAAAAGAAATTATTTCTAAAAATTATTTAAAGGAAAAATTGTTTTACATAACAATCCAATCATCAAACATGATTTCATTTTTTCTCCACCAATAGACCTTTGCACTATCTCTAGGCTACCCTGTATGCCACATACAGTATCCAACACATCTTGTAGTTGCCACAACTACCTGCCGTCACATCATCAGCTGCCCATCGCACCCTGATCAAACTAACATTAGCCACTAATTTAGTTTGCAGTTGCGACTACATACTGATGCATGTGCGTGATCAAAAATACAAAAACAATTCAGGTCCACGACCTACAGCCATCAGTGCGCCACGTCATTGATGGTCTCTCTTTCTACCAAAGTCCCTATTTCAGGACCCGCATCAACAGTCTCTCCTGCACAATTTTCATTGTCCGAGCAGACATCCAACTCAATAGGAATATGATTCTCAATCATTTCTCTCAAATTATCATGACTATACTTAAAACTCCTATTATTACTCAAAGATTTTAGTTTGTATCGATCATTATCAAGTAATTCTGTTTCCACAAATGGACCTCTAAATTTTCTGTCAAGTTTCGTCTGATTACGTTCTTCATTTCTAATTAAAACATGATCTCCGATTTTAAATCTATTGACTTTAGCTTTATTTTTATCGAATCTAATTTTCTCATAATTAGCATTCTCTTCTATACTATCGATCGCTCATTGTCTTACATTAGAGATATCAATTTCTTTTTCGTTGTCATCAACTATCAATCCATAAAGTCTTGCTTTCTTACCGATTAATAATTCTAACGCACTAGATTTGGTAACACGATTCAGGGTTGAATTTAAAGCTAAGTGGACTTCACCAATGGCCTCTTGCCATGGGCGATTATTAGATTCAACAGTAGTGAACATATTTTTTAGCGTACTCATCACACGCTCTACTTGACCATTTGCCCGACTAGTACCTGTAGCTATTAAATGCAAAATAATATTTAAAGATTCACAAAAACCTTTAAAGTCTTTTCCAGTAAAACATCTACCTTGATCGGCAATCACACGAGCTGGGACTCCAAAAATAAATATTGCAGCCTTTAAAGCTTTGATAACACTATGACTGTCAATTTTGCGAGTATGATGTAAATAGACATATTTGGTAAAACCATCAACAATAACAATAACGTATTCTTTGGTATTATTTTTACCACTCAATTTACCTGTAATATCTATATGCACAGTATGCCAAGGTATGCGGGTCTTGGGGATGGGATGCAACTCAGCTTGAATTTTACCTGAGTGGGTTTTAGAGAGTTTACAAGTAATACAACTGTCAACAAATTTACGTACATATTTAGACATACCCTCAAACCTGTAATATTCATAAACTTTATTGAGTGTTTTATCCCAACCCAAGTGCATCACAGACTCATGTACGTGGTTAATAACGGACCACCGAAAAGCTCGAGGTACGATCGGCAAACAGATGGTTTCACCTTTTCTTTGTATTTTTCGGTAAAGCGTACCGGCTCTAATCTCGTAAGATTTTGAGAGGTCTTCCGATAGCTCATCATTTTGTAATTTAGTGACTCTTTCCGAAATTTCTGAATCACGCCGTTGTTCGGCAAGGAGCCAATCAATTGATATTTCCGCGAGTTTTACACGTTTCTCTTCAATTTTATTAACTTGTTTTGACAAATCAGGCAAAGGATTTCGAGAGAAGAAATCCGCGTGAACCATGTATTTGCTTTCTCTATAAACTATATTGAATTGAAAAGCTTGTAAATAAGCCCACCATCTATGTACTCTATCGTTAAGGTCAATCTTATTTTGGGAAGACTTTAAAGAATTGCAATCAGTCACAACGGTAAATTGTCGTCCGTGCAAGTAATGCCGAAAGTGTTTTATTGATTTAACAACAGCCATAGTTTCAAGTTCATAGGAATGATACCTGGACTCGGCTGGACTTGTTCTTTTACTAAAATATTCAATAACTTTATTTTTACCATCTACTTTATGCATAAGTATTGCTCCGTACCCATCGGAACTGGCATCGGTATGCAGTTCTATGGGATAATCCGGGTCAAAAATAATTAAAACGGGTTCATTGGTTAAAATACGAATTACTTCTTGTCGAACATTTTCATGTCCCTCAGTCCATTCAATATATTTTTTACCTGAGGTGAGTGCATATAAAGGTTTCATAATTTGTGAAAATCTCAGGACAAATCGTCGGAAGTAAGACGCAAGGCCAATAAACTGTCTAAGCTGGGTAACTGTCCGAGGAGCGGGTAACAACGTTAAAGAATTTATTTTACGAGGGTTTGGACGAACTTCCCCATCTTTAATTTCATACCCGAGATATGAAACAGATGTTTTAAGAAAAGAACATTTTGAAAAATTAAATGAGAATCCCGCATCTATAAGAATTTTTAATACCATTCGAAGTCTTCCAAACGCTTCCTCTATTGTATCCGCAATTACTAATACATCGTCTAGGTAAACTACAACGTAAGTATACGCGAGCTCACCTAGTGCTTTTAAAATTGCTCTTTGGAAAACAGAAGGAGCGTTTTTAAGCCCAAATGGCATTGTTAAAAATTCAAATTGGCCATCAGGAGTGACAAATGCCGTACGTTCTATAGATTCTGGATGTATGGGAATCTGATGGAAACCGCTGGCCATATCTAAACTAATATAAAATTTAGCTTTTCTAAGTCGCGGTATCTGATCTAAAATAAGCGGCAAAGGAAATTTATCTGCTATCGTGTTTTTATTTAATTCACGATAATCAACGCATAAGCGGTCTGATCCATCTTTTTTCTTAACTAGTAAAATCGGGCTAGCAAACGGTGAATTACTAGGACGAATAACATTCGCTTCAAGCAATTCATTAATTCTTTTTCTAACTATTTGTTTCTCTTCTACACTAAGTCTATATGGCCTTCTCTGTACCGTAATGCTCGGATCAATTAAACGTATTTCAAGTTCACCACCGTTAACGTGAGTACGAGGGAAGCCCGTGATAAAAGAACTTTCATATTCTTTTAATATTGAAACTAATCTTATTTTATCGTCTTTATCAACATCGGTATCAACGGTATCAAAATTGATGATTTCAACTTTACTACATTCATTTATGACTTTAGATTTACCGATATTAAAATTAAGTTGGGAAATATTTACTTCAAATCCCAAGCTTAAAATTTCTCGACCAATTAAAATATTTTCGTTCAAATATTCATCCGGGACAACGTGAAAAAGAATCTCTAATGGAAACGAATTCATAATAACGGTAGACAAAATTTGCAAATTACAATTTACTGCAACATTTCCGATACCCTTTAAAATTACTAATTCGTTGACTCTTCTTCCCGAGAACTTGAGAGCAATCGATTCTTTTATTAGTGAGCATTCCGCTCCCGAATCAAAACAATATGGAAACGACTCACCAAGATGGTTCAGAATACGCGTAAGAGCTGCTACTGTGCATAGATTTACACGACGTTCGACGCCACCGTTGTCCTTGTTGTTTCCTGGACCGCTACGACCGCTGCCTGAAGCCGTACAGTTTGGCGCAATATGGCCAGCTGCTCCGCATTTGAAACACGTCACAGCACGTGATGACGAGGGTGATCCTTGGCTGCCACGATAGTTACTGCTTTGCTCTACGTGTTTCTTCTTAAGTTTAGGACACTCAAACTTCTTGTGACCTATTTCTCCACAAAAATGGCACTTCACTGACACCGCTGGCTTGAAACGCTTTGAATCTGGAGCAGAAGAGTTATCTGACGCTGACACGGGTCTTTTTCGAGTGTAGGAAAAGCCTCGCATTTCACTCAAAAAGTCAACTTCCGTTTTGATGTCGGTAGTCAATGCCACGCGCTCCACCCGATTGTCAAGGTGAGTCAATCGCGCAAGCACAACCGCATTGATAATTTCGTCGACCAATAAAGACCTCCAGCGAGCCTTCAGCGATGATCGAAGTCGAATGCCGAATGCACCGACACTTTCATCCTTGGTTGGTAACTCCTGGTGAAGTTTCAGCACGACCGCTGTCGCAGTTTCCTGTCCACCAAAACGTGACACGAAAAGTTCTTTTAATTGCGGCCACTGTATACCCGGAATTGCTGCTTGAGACAGCCACTGAGCCGCTGAGCCTTCCAAAGCTTTACTAAGCGCCGATATCAATCCGCTTCCTTGGAGAGGGTTTTCCAATAGGCACAATTCTGTTGCTGAACACCATGCAACAGGATCCGATCCCGCACTCTCTGGATTGAACCGCGGTAAAGAAACATTATTCTTTGTCAAAGACGGCTTCGGTAAAAAATTCTTCATAAGCTCGAAAAATGTATTCCACTGATCGGGTGCTGGACCAGATGAAGACGATCCCACTTCTGATGTCAGAGAGGCATGAGTTATTGTTGGGGATTCGGTATTTTGTGATTCACTCATTTTTATTATTACAATTAATTAATATTCACAATTACAAAAAGATCAATTATTATGAATGAGTAGATAAACTCGTACAAGGTTAAGTTAATTCAGACCGCAAACAATATTAATAATATCTTGCGATTGACCGAGACTTAGGAAATAACGAATTCGCGATCACCAGGACGTCTGTTCGATCTCGATCTCAAAGCAAGAATGTCTTTTCAAAAACTATTCTCAAATAGTCTGCCTGCTGCACATTTCTCTTTTCCTTATTAATTTTATGATACCCCTATCGTCCTGGGATCCCGACTACGTTGACAACCATGTGCCTACCTAGGCCTAAGCCTACCGCAATAAAACATTTTAGTTATATCTTATTTTACAAAATATTAAAGTAACAATACATTTCTTAAAATAACTAAAAAAATAGAAATATCCTAAAGAATATTCTCATCGCTTCGTCAGAAAATACTCCACTGTACTTTACTCTCCGACATATATATATATATATATATATATATATATATATATATATATATATATATATATATATATATATATATATATATGTATGTATATATATATATACATATATATATATATATATATATATATATATATATATGTCGGAGGAAGAGTGGTTCGGGCATCGTTAGGGTCCTTTGGATCATTATCAGCCATCTTTATTTATTTTTACAATAATCAAATATAATAAAGACTTTCATTTAAAATATAACGTACACTAACTCGTACAAATAATAAATTTAATTACAAATATTCTACTGCGATTGATATAACAGTTAAAGACGTTTTGGGAATAAGACCGAGAACGAATCCGGGGTCAGCAGGATGTATGCGATCCTTACTTGATCAATGCTCAACGAGAACTACTCTCCCAAGTACTCTAAGTATTTATTCACTCAAAAATTATTTCGACAGCCCTCATTGTCTGTCGATATTTCTAACTATATACTTTTTACTTCTATCCTGTGACCTCGGCTACGTTTGGTGACCATTGTCACTCCGGACTTAAGCCCATCGTTATAACCATAAAAAATATAACTAGCTTAAATCATAAATAATATCTAAATATTCTATGCTTTACGATTTTGCTTAAAATTAACAGACAAACTAAAATATTGGGAATTTCCAATCTCTGGGAAAACCCAGCTCGATATTATCTCCGACACGGCCAACCTGACGATCACACGTCCTCGGGTGCATCTGTAAACATGTTATTACAAACCGTGTCAATTTTTTTTTTTTTTTTAAACAAATAATTTTCCTTTATTCAGAGGCTCATTTAAGCTACAAAAACTCTCGACTATCAAATCTAACAGACTTAGCTTCTTGAAGGTGCCTTTTCAAAATTTCTACGATTGTCTATCCCAGCGATCATGCAGGCTATGTTCATCACCACCCCAGGTATAGACCCTTAGCACACAATGGTCTGCAACTGTATATTACATACAGCAAAACTGTGTACCACCATAGTTACTCAACTATGTACACCAGTATTCAAAATCTTTTCTACATTGTCAACCAATGACACATGTAGTACAACACAATTTTCTTCTCAGGCCCCCGCTACCTCACAACTGCCCATCGCCCCTGACAATCTTGGCAACCAAGATTGATTCAAATTACCCTGGATTTGCAGTTACGACTACAGCTTGGTCCAAGTAGTTTGACCCCAGAAGTAAAATTTTCTTATCGCCACCACATCATCTACTGCCCATCACACTCTGGTCAAACCACCATTGATTTGCCATTATGACCTACAGCCTGATGCGAGTGATGCGACTTTCATCAACTACCATTAGTGCTCGGTCTTTCCCCCGGTCGTTTCTGACTCTGTCTCAGAGTTATTCTGAGAAACTTCCTGTTCATCACCCTCATGATCATCTGGTATATCCAATTCAATAGGGATATGACTTTCCGGCATTTTCCTCAAATTCTCATGACTATATTTATAAGTCCTATTATTGTCTAACGACTTCAAAGTATACCGATCGCCATCGAGAATTTCCGCCACTACAAATGGACCTCTAAACTTAGGATCAAGCTTCGTTTGATTTCTCTCTTCGTTCTTAATTAACACGAAATCTCCTATCTTAAATGGTATAATTTTTGCTTTTTTTTATCAAATCTATACTTATCATACTTAGCATTTATTTCTATGTTCTCAATAGCTTTTTGCCTTACGTCAGAGATATCTATTTCTTTATCTACCTGGCCAACTATCATTCCAAAAGGTCTGGCTACTTTACCAATTAACAATTCTAATGGACTCGCATTAGTGACTCGATTGGTAGTGCAATTCATTGCTAACTGAATTTCATTTACAACTGCTTGCCAAGAGTTTCTACTCGTTTCGGCTGCAGTAAACATACTTTTTAGGGTACTCATTACGCGTTCTACCTGACCATTAGCTCGACTAGAACCCGCAGCTATAAGATGTAATTTTGAGTTTTGTGAGGTACAATACTCTTGAAATTCTTTACTTGTGAAACATCTACCTTGATCCGCAATTATGCGGGTCGGTGGGCCAAACAATGATATAGCGTTTTTAAGAGCCTTAATAGTATTGACACTATCTATTTTTCGAGTATGATATAATAAAACAAATTTAGTGAAAGCATCTATCAACACGACAACGTATTCTTTTGAATCATTTTTACCCGTTAATTTACCTGTAATATCCATGTGTACTGTATGCCAAGGGATGCTGGTCTTAGGAATAGGATGAAGCTCTGCTTGTACTTTGCCTGAGCTTGACTTGGAAACTCTGCAAGTATAACAGTTATCAATGAATTTACGAACATATTTCGTAATTCCTTCAAACCAGTAATACTCGCAAACCTTGTCAAGTGTTTTCTCCCATCCTAAGTGCATAATTGACTCATGTACATGATTTATTACCGACCACCTAAAAGCACGTGGAACAATAGGTAAACATAATGTTTTACCTCGCCTTTGGATTTTTCGGTGGAGTAACCCTGACCGTACTTCATAAGTTTTAGCAAGATCGGACGCAATCTCATCATTTTCTAAATCAATTACTATCTTACTAATTTCTGGGTCACGCCGTTGCTCAACAAGAAGCCAATCATCGGAAATTTCCGTCAAATTTATCCGTTTCTGTAAAATTTTATTTGAATTACTACGCAATTGTTCTGTAACAGGATTACGCGAAAAGAAATCAGCGTGAGCCATTCTTTTACCTTCTCTATACACAATATCAAATTTAAAAGTCTGTAAGAAAGCCCACCAACGGTGAACCCTTGGTGTTAGGTCAGCCTTTTTCTGAGAGGCTTTTAACGAATTACAATCCGTTATTACTACGAACGGTCGACCGTGCAAATAATGACGGAAAAATTTTACTGCGTTAAATACAGCTAGAGTCTCTAATTCGTATGAATGATATCGTGACTCAGCTGAACTTGTAGCTTTGCTATAATACTCGACAACTCTATTTGAACCATTAAATTTTTGCATTAATATAGCCCCATAGCCTTCAGAGCTAGCGTCTGTGTGCAACTCTATAGGAAAATTCGGATTGAAAATCATTAGTACAGGCTCATTAGTCAATACAGAGATTATTTTCTGACGGATATTTTCATATACCTCAGTCCATTCAATATTTTTTTTGTTACCTGAGGTCAAACGGTATAAGGGTTTTATTACCTGTGAGAACTTTGGAATAAATTTACGAAAATAAGAAGAGAGACCGATGAATTGTCTCAACTGAGTTACGGTTCTCGGTGCAGGTAAGACAGTTAAGGCTTCGATTTTACGTGAGCTGGGACGGACTTCCCCAGCAGAAATTTCATAGCCCAGGTATTGTACTTGGGTTTTGAGAAACGAGCATTTCAATAAATTAAAAGAGAATCCGGATTTAATGGGAATACTAACTACTTTTTGAAGTCTAAAGCTTCTTCAATAGTTGAAGCTATAATCATAATATCATCCATATACACAATAACGAATGTATATGCAAGTTCTCCTAAAGCTTTTATAACAGCACGTTGAAAGACAGAGGGTGCGTTCTTTAGCCCGAATGGCATGGTCGAATATTTATATTGCCCATCAGGCGTTACAAACGCTGTCCGTTCAATTGATTCTGTCTCAACAGGGATTTGATGAAATCCACTGGCCATATCTAAACATGTGAAAAACTTTGCACCAGCGAGTCGCGCTATTTGGTCGGCTATGAGGGGTAAGGGAAATTTATCATCTATCGTATTAGAATTCAGTTCCCGATAATCAACGCACAAACGATCAGAACCATCTTTCTTTTTAACTAATAATATAGGACTTGCAAACGGAGAGCAACTCGGACGAATAACATTAGCCTTCAATAGTTCGTCTACTCTATCCCGTACTACCTGCCTTTCCTCGGCACTAAGACGATTCGGTCGCCTTTGTACAGTTACATTAGGGTCAACTAAACGTATTATAAGCTCCCTGTATTAACACGAGTACTTGGAAACCCCTGAATAAATGAATCGGTATATTCTTTTAAAATAGAAATGAGTTTCTCTTTATCATCTCCAATTACGTCAGTATCAATATAATTAAAATGTATTTTTTACTAATAGATTCGAGTTTATTACATGCATTAATCAGTTTACTTTTAGATAAGCTAAAATTATTTGAAGTTATATTTACATCAAATCCTTGCCCAAGAATTTCACGACCAATTAATATGTCACATTTTAAATAATCATCCGCAATAACATGAAAAAGTATCTCTAACGTATGGCTATTAATAGTTATTTCAGACAAAATTTGTATCGTACAGTTCACGCTAACATTTCCAATACCCTTAAGAATTATTAATTTATTTTCCCTCTTTCCCGCGATCCTAGTCGCAATACTTTCTTTAACCAATGAGCATTCCGCTCCTGAATCGAACCAAAATGAAAACGACTCACCACGATGTATTAAGGAACCTGACGGAGCTGCCACTGTGCAGAAATCGACTCGTCGCTCTCTAAATTCCTTGCTTCCTTGATCCTTCATGCTGCTGGCCGTAGATTGATATTTGGAAGCGATATGTCCAGTTCTCCCACACTTGTAGCAGGTAACAGGCTTGTTGTGCATTGGAATATGTCTAACAGCTACCTGATTGTTTGGTGATGACTCCGGTTTCCTCTGATTTGCCGTTGAGAGACAATTTGTACTCTTGTGCCCCATTTTCCCACATGAATGACACTTAATAGGCACAGCCGACTTAAATTTCTTGAAATCAGAAGACGATCGCTCATCTTCCGACGATGTAGGTCTCTTGCGCGTGTAAGAAAAAGCCTTTAACTCTTTCTGTAGTTGAATACGGGTCTTGACGTCTGTGGTGAACGCCAAACGTTGAAGACGACTATCAAACTGAGAGTTATGCGCAAGAACAACTGATACTGCAATTTCTTCCGCAGTTAAATTTTTCCATTTTGACATGAGTGACGCCAGGAGACGACTCGAATAAGATGCTAAGCACTCACCGTCTTTTGGACGACTATTTTGCAGATTAATTAAAGTTGCTGCTGATGTCTCCACTCCGGCAAACCTTGTAATGAAAAGATCTTTGAAATCAGTCCAGGTTATCCCAGGGTAACACACTTGAGATAACCAAGTAGACGCAGATCCTTGAAGAGCTTCACTTAGTGCAATAACTAACGAACTACCTTCTAGAGGACGTTTGAATTTTCCGGATTAAATTTCGGTAGTGAAATACTACGACTCGGTGACACTGGTTTTGTCATAGACTTTATTAACTCTACAAGACTTTGGTTTTGCATTTCCAAAAGCAGTTTAAATTGCTCAGAAGAAAATGCAGCAGGTGATCCTGATCCCACTTCTGATGTCGGAGAAAGAGTGGTTCGGGCATCGTTAGGGTCCTTTGGATCATTATCAGCCATCTTTATTTATTTTTACAATAATCAAATATAATAAAGACTTTCATTTAAAATATAACGTACACTAACTCGTACAAATAATAAATTTAATTACAAATATTCTACTGCGATTGATATAACAGTTAAAGACGTTTTGGGAATAAGACCGAGAACGAATCCGGGGTCAGCAGGATGTATGCGATCCTTACTTGATCAATGCTCAACGAGAACTACTCTCCCAAGTACTCTAAGTATTTATTCACTCAAAAATTATTTCGACAGCCCTCATTGTCTGTCGATATTTCTAACTATATACTTTTTACTTCTATCCTGTGACCTCGGCTACGTTTGGTGACCATTGTCACTCCGGACTTAAGCCCATCGTTATAACCATAAAAAATATAACTAGCTTAAATCATAAATAATATCTAAATATTCTATGCTTTACGATTTTGCTTAAAATTAACAGACAAACTAAAATATTGGGAATTTCCAATCTCTGGGAAAACCCAGCTCGATATTATCTCCGACATATATATATATATATATATATATATATATATATATATATATATATATATATATATATATATATATATATATATATATATATATATAGAGAGAGAGAGAGAGAGAGAGAGAGAGAGAGAGAGAGAGAGAGAACTTTTAACTATCGATATTATATCGATCATTGATTCTAATTCCAGCTTTTAGCATAGGATTGGATCATTACTACCAATTTATTCTATCCCTGATTAAAAATATTGATTGAAAAGTATTGGGAATCAGTCACCCTATGTGAACTGTATATCTATATATACATGAAAAAGAATTGAAATTATTCAAAAGTATTCTAATTTCATCATTTTCAATCCTTTTCAATCAATATTTTTAACCAGGGATGTTAAGTTATTATTTTATCTAATTAACTATCAATCACAGTTGGGAATTTTCATCAATTTAGCGTCAACTGTGACTATTTAGGTTGAGATAATGATAAATACCATTGCCATTATATTCACAGTTAGTTATGCTTAAACTTATTTTACTTAATCTATGTATAGAAAAATAATTTATTGTACATATAATATTCATATTATTAATTATACTAAAATAATTCCAAAAATTTATTTATCGATAGAAAAAATTGTTCATTTTTTGTATTATTATACAAAATAATAAGTATTCCCATATTTTGTAATATTATTCATAAGTAATAAAAAATTTTTAGTTTATAATATTTGAAATGAAGAAAAAATATTGAAAATTTTATTTTCATCATTCCGAGGCCGAAAGTTCGTTTTTCTTCTGTTTTCGTACATCAAGAAAATTACTCATTTCAGACTGCTCACAATTAGTGACAGTTTCAATTACAGTATTTTTTTGTTTTAGTTTTCCTCCCGTGACATTACTGTCAACACTATTGTTATGTAAAACATATTTTTTTATAACGTTTTTCTTTTCTATATAATATTGAAGACCGTCATAATTTTTCGTTGTTCGTAGACCAGATAAAAAAATAACTAGAGTTCATGTCCCTTATTTAGATGCTCAGTCTGACACCTCAATGCATTTAAGATTACAAAACCGGAACAAACAAATAAATGGAGTTTAAACATTAGAAAAAAATATCCAGAAAGTTCAAAAGTATTTCTTAAATACATTGCGGCACTCGAACTCAGACTGGGAAATTTTTATCATTATACTCTCATTACTGTCCAAATATTAGGCATAGAAGATAATATAGTATGAGTCAAAAGAAATAATAATTTTATGATAATAAAAAAAATTTCTTAAACAATCTTTTACAATAAATTTAGTTAGATAATGTCTTGAGAATAATAAATAATTTAAGGTAAAAAAAATAAATAAGAATTTTAAATTGAACAATTAGTAAATGTTAAAAACTAAAAGCAAATAAATTAAAAGTTACAAATTAATTATTAAAAGGAATTGACTAATTGTTTATTAAAATTTTTATCGATCACAAAAAAAGAAATCATCCGATTATTGATAAAATCGTTCGCAGAAATTGTTTAAATATTAAATTAATTTATGAAATGTTAATATTCAAAAATTTTCATATGTTAAACAACAAGTAACATTAAGATCTCCGTGTGCATTTGTGTGTGTATAGATGCGCCTATACATTAACAAAAGTGTACCAGTAAGAGTATCGTTGTACAATGTGTAGGAGGTAAAAGCATACAAGTATAATAAGATAACTTGTGATCTATACTTGTACATCAAAATACGGGGAAACCGCCACCGCAGCATTTTCCGACACATCCGAAGAGAGGGTATTCAATTCTCCCTCCAATTGACAACGGAGGGCCCGTAAAAATCTCGGACCCGGGAAGCTGCTGGGTGTTCGCTCTCTTCGTGTTTTGACCTATCTAGTGTTAACATCATCAATAGATTACGACTAATTCTGTTTTTTTATATACCACCAATTGTAAAATAAAGTAAAGTTGTGAAGTGAATTAAATTAACGAAAAGAAAAAGAACAAGATTCACCAATTGTACCAAGTAAAATTTAAAATTATTAATTTGTAAATTTTAACAATTTGAAACCGCATTGTATGAAAGAAAATATTAGATTTCACCTTTTAGTATTATTTGTAATGAATTTATAATTTAACCAATTTTTAGTTAAATAATATACTTATTAAATTTACCTAACGAACTATTTATTCAATCAAACCTATCATTCTCAATAAATTAAAACTCGGAAGTTCCCGGTCTATTAGTCTAACATCCTAGGACCAAATACTGTTATTCACTTCAAATGTAAAATTAATTAATTATTATAAATTAAATAATTTTTACATAACATTTCTGGCGCTCGAACAGGGACCCGAAGTTTTTATTGAGAATATCAATTAATAAAAGAAAATTTGAAAACAATTTTGGAATATACTGTGCGAATAATATTTTCTTTCAAATTATATTGTTTTTTGGTTTTTTTCAAAAGTGAAATATTTTGTTTTTATTATGAATTGTATTTTTTTTTTATATATATATATATATATATATATATATATATATATATATATATATATATATATATATATATATATATTTATATATATATATATATTTATCGTGAAATATTTGGGAATTGAAACTTGGTTGTTTATTACTTTTAAAAGTGAAACAGTTAAATGATTAATTTTGAAATTTATTTTATATTTTGTTGAATTGAAACATTTTAACGTTACCGTAGTCATGAATCAATGTCGGATAACGATAAACCTTACTCTTTAAGGAAGCACGGACGAGCCCCTTTCTCAGAAGGGTTACCACCAACCACTAGAAAAAGATTTCAATTCAGAAATTCACCCGACGCTGACACGACCGTAGACTCAGGGGTCGGGAAATCTTTAATACAACCGGAATTAACTTCGGACGCAATTTGACGAAATTAATATACGGTAGTAAACTCAGTCCCAAAGTACGAACTTCCCTTAATAGCGAAATACCGAATTCGATCGCGAATTTAACGACGGCTTTGAAAAAAATATATGTCCCCTCTAAAACCTTGTTTCAACTACAAGGAGAATTAGGTACGATTTATCAATTAGACTACGAATCGGTTGTAGATTTTGTGAACCGCTTGCGAAAAAAGGGTCGCGAAATAGTCGAGTGTCATGCGGCGGCAAACCCCAATTTGACACAGGAACAATCAGAAGCTTTTAAAAGAAGTATAGACGCATCTATTTCAGAATGTTTTACACAAAACCTGCGGAATGAGATTGACCAACGTATGCCTATATGCGGTAATGCTGAAGAAGCGTTAGAGCATGCTATTAAAATCGAGAGGAAATTGAACGCACGAAAAGAATTGCGCCGCGAGCCCGAATCAAAAAAATCAAATAAAGAACATGAAAAGAGTGATGAAAAAGATAAAAATTCTTCTAAGAGTGTTAATTTTACAACAAGATCCCAGAATAATTCTAATATGTCTAATAAACCCTCTACGTCACACAATTATAGTAAAAACAAAAATTATAATTCTAGTACTGTAACTTGTTATAATTGTCATCAACTAGGTCACATTATAAAAAATTGTCCAGACCTTCAGTGTCAAATTTGTTTTCAGAAAGGGCACTCTGCCAAAAATTGTCCTCAATTAGCGGGGAAAAGTAACCAAAGTAATTCTTATACTCGTGCGCGATGTCAATTGTGTGGAGTCAAGGGGCATACAGCGAAATACTGTGATCAAAACTCTAATAGAGCAACTTCAAATGTAAACTCAAGTCCGCGTAATAATAATAATAATAATAATGTTAATACGGGAAAATTTTGTAATATTCACCAAACGACGAGCCATAGTACGGAAGAATGTAAATTTGCGAAACAATTACAATATGCTCAACAAGCTTCTTTTCCAAAGGATGTGGGAAAGAACAACCGACCGCTACACATTGTCAAAACATCGGGAACATCGAGCGGAGAAGATTCCGAGTAATGAAAGTAGATTTAAATTTAGATTTGGATAATTTACCCTACGCCGTAGTTGGTAAATCATCCAAAACCGGTGACGTGATTATGATGCTTGATTCGCGTGCGTCACCAAATTTAATTAAAGCTAAATATTTATCGGATAATACGGAAATTGATATAAATAATATAATAGAATTGCATGGGATATCAAATGTCCCGGTTTTTACTTTGGGTAGTGTGACGATTAAACTTTTTGATAGAGACGCTGTATGTCACGTGGTTCCAAGCGACATGACTATTCCGCACGCGGGTTTAGTCGGGTCAGACTTTTTTGCAAAACACGGTGCGAAAATAGACTACAAGAATCGAGTTTTAGAAGTGGATCACGAAAAATATCCCTTCAAACAATCTAATAGAGTTGAAAACGGAGTCATGTACGTTCCACGGCGCAGTGAGTCTACCTTTTTTGTCAATGTCAAAAACCCAGAAGTTAAAAAGGGTTATATCCCTAAGTTAAAAATTTGTAAAGGTGTATTTGCTGGGGATTGTTTAGTTAGAGTTCGTAAAGGACGGGCTTACTTGCAAATTTATAACACAACCGATAATGAGGTCGGTATTATGATCCCTACTATAAAGGTCCAAGAAGTCGAGCAAGTGCATGAGCCTACCCCTGTTGATGCAAATGACTCCCAAGAAGACATACATCAAAGTCTCAGAATTTCTAAACGCATTTTTACAGTTGTTAAAGACTTTGAATTTTCAAATAGATTTGAACAAATTAAACCTTTTTTGAATTTAGATTATTTAGATCACGAAGAAAAAAGGCATGTTGAACGTTTAATAAGAAAACATGCCGACCGGTTTTACATTCCAGGGGAACCATTAAAGTCTAGTAGTTTATATAAACATAGAATTCCAACGAATTGTGATTTTCCAATTTCAACAAAACAGTATCGGATCCCCCATCATTTGATACCTGAGGTCGAAGCCCACGTTAAAGAGGGACTCAAAACGGGTATTATAAAATCTTCTGAGTCGCCCTATAATAGCCCTATTTGGATCGTTCCGAAAAAATCGGATTCCCAGGGAAATAAGAGATGGCGTGTCGTGATAGATTTTCGGTTGTTAAATGAAAAAACAATTACTGACGCGTACCCCCTTCCAAATATAGCGGAAATTTTGGATCAACTTGGTGGTTCACAATACTTCTCGGTCTCTGATTTGGCGTCAGGTTATCACCAGATCGAGATGGATCCTAAAGACAGTCATAAGACAGCTTTCTCTACTCCACAAGGGCACTGGGAATACACTCGCATGCCTTTTGGACTAAAAAATGCTCCAGCAACCTTTCAGAGGTTAATGGATACTGTGCTGACAGGTCTTCATGGAGTCTCGATGTTTGTGTACCTCGACGATATCATAGTCTTTGCCAAGGACTTAGATGATCATGAAAAGAAAATTGAGGAATTAATGGATAGATTCCGACGAGCGAACTTACAACTGCAATCGGAAAAATGTAATTTCGTACGACCAGAGGTAAGTTATTTGGGTCACATAATAAGCCGCGATGGATTAAGACCAAATCCCGATAAGATCGAAGCCGTCGAGAAATTTCCTGTTCCGAAGAAACAACGAAACATACGGGAATTTTTAGGGTTAACGGGATATTATCGTCGATTTATTAAGAATTTTTCGAGAATAGCCAAACCCCTGACAAAGTTATTAGAAAAAGACGTTGAATTTAAGTGGGACGATAAAACTCAAGCAGCCTTTGAGGAATTGAAATCAGCCCTGTGTACCGCTCCTGTATTACAATATCCCGACTTCTCACAACCCTTTATAATAACAACTGACGCTTCTGGACTCGCGGTTGGGGCTGTACTGTCGCAAGGAGAGATCGGTAAGGATCGACCTATAGCGTATTTCTCCAAGGTCTTAAGAGGTGCAGAGTTAAGATACGACACTTACGAGAAAGAGGCATATGCCATGCTTCAAGCGGTTAAAAATTTCAGAGCGTACGTGTATGGTCGTCCATTTATTATAGTAACAGACCACAAACCTTTAGTTTGGTTCCGAACCGCATCAGACGGAAATTCTCGTGTTTTAAAATGGAGATTAAAATTAGCCGAATACGAATATAATGTTGTCTATAACCAGGCAAGATTAATTTGAATGCGGACGCGTTGTCAAGGAATCCCGTGGAACTGGTAAACGTCACTACCCGAGCACAAAAGGCGAGGGTAGAACTTGAAGAAGATTTGCAATCATTAAGAAACCGTTATAAGGAACCTGCAGTAGAAGCACCGAAGACTTCTCTGCAGGGAAAGGAAACTGCAGTAGAAACGCTGAAGACTTCTCTGCTGGAAAAAGAACCTTCAGTAGGAACACCGAAGACTCCTCTGCAGGGAACAGTGGGCGTTCCAGCCAAGAAAAGGGGAAGACCGCCCAAACATCGAGAGAAACCTGATGAAAAACGGATTGACCCAGACGAGGTAATTCCTTCATTAGGTCCTGATGTTGATGAAGAATCCGACACAATAACGGATGAAGATTCGAATTTCAGTGACTCGGACAGTTCAATTGAAATTACCAACGAGTTAAAAAGAGAAGAAGGCAACAAAGCAACGAACATTATAGTAACGAAAGACCTATTCCAATATCGACATGATAATATGGTATACTTTTTGAATGGAGATGGGCAACCTTGCGATGAGGGTGCTCGATCGTTGAAATCAATCGATAAGCTTCCTAATGTTGGGTTCATAGACACCGGTCAAGTGTATTGGACCAAGAAAAGTAATACGAACCATTTTGGATTGGTGATTCGTGGATCAAGCGAAGAATCGATTTTACATATCAGAAGCAACATCGCCATATGTCTAGTGAAGCTCAAAGGAATATTGAAGGACAAAGGGATAACAAACTTCTCAATAGCGTTCTCAGAGTTCATCGAGAATATACCTTGGAAAGAAGTATTATCGATAATTCATGACATCTATGAAAAGGAGCCGATAAAAATAATAATTTGTCTTGGAACGATTCGATATGTTCCATACGACGAACGCGATCAAATCTTTTATGAAGCTCACAAGTCTGCGATTGGGGGGCACAAAGGAGTTTCCAAGACGTATAACCGGTGTTATGTCCAAGATTAGACTTATTGAAATATAATTTTGGTCCAAGTCTTGCGACCTATAGACCGGGATCGTGAGATTGTGTTTGGAATGTAATAATGTTAGATGGGTGTTTTACTTTTGTGTTGAATTTATTTTAACTATAGATTTACAAATTCTAAATTGAAAGTCTGTATATACCCCATATCTCGAGAATTGTGTCAGGTAGCACACGACCATGGCACAATTCAGATAGGAAACACTATTATCGATGGTATCCCGATCAATGTAACTATCACGCGAAGCATTACCTTAGCAGGTAGTGTTAATAACAATGCCGACTGCACTAACTCTCAATATAGCGACCCTTACGGTACTTGGGATAGTGTATTTGTTGTCGGAACTGCTAAAATAACAATCCAGTCACATAATACGCGAGTAAAAGTCGCAGATGACAAAATATATTTACCATCGGGATACCATTGTAAATTAAGCAAAGGTCATTGTATTGACCCTGTTAACGGGTATTCGTACTGGAACGCACTACCACGAAAGTACTGCCTTCCAGATACTTACTCTATTTTATATCGTGGTCGAGCCACAAAGTTAACTTCTACTAAAGAAACTGTGTACTCACTCAATGTAAGAGACACAAGTTTCTCATTAAGTATTACAGGAACTGAGACCTCATGTGGCATTAAACTAATAAAAACTGAACATCCTAAATTAGTCATTGTTGAAAGTTCAAACTTAGAGTCATTGGGAAAAAATAATATCGTGAAATCAAATCCCGACAATCTAGATATATTTCTCTACGGGAATGCGAAATTCGTTTACGTAGAAAGATACTTGAGGTCTCAGGTCAAAACTTTATATTTAGATGTATTAAAGAGAAAGTGTCAATTAGAGAGAGAGGTGCTGAAAAATACATTGTCCATCGCTTCAACGCAGCCAGACGAATTCGCCTTTCGCTACATGGAGGGTCCTGGGTATATGGCGGTAGTTGCTGGAGAAGTCATCCACATAGTTCAATGCGTTCCCGTCGAAATCAAGATTCAACAGTTGGAACGATGTTACAATCGGATGCCGACTCAACGGGGAAACCAAACAATATATTTAACACCACGGACGCACGTCATAACAAATTACGCTGCAGAATTACCATGCAACACCCCCTTATTGCAACAATATAAATTGGGCAATACTTGGTATAAATTCTTGCCAAAACCTATCGAGACGATGCCGCCAAAAATCCTGAAGCCGAGTACCAAGATGACCTGGGAATACCAAAATCCTGCAAATCTTGCCACCGGAGGAATTTACTCTGAAGCCGATCTAGAAGCCATGCGAGGGAGGATAATGTTCACCATGGAACAAAATGTAGTCATGGAGACCATAGCTCGACAGTTTACCAACGGTTCCCACGAGAGTCCGTCATTGCTATATGCACTCAACGAAGATATTTTAGAACATCTTGCAGAAAGTGCTTGGTCCAGAACATGGGGAAAATTCATTGGATTTGGCACCTACTGTTCCGGCATCATCGGAATCATCATGTGCCTACGAATTATTAAACTCCTTGTAGACACTGTAATACACGGTTACGCTCTCCACTCGGTATACGGATGATCTATTCATCTTATAGGAGCTATATGGGATTCCATTACTCATCTGCTTTTACATCTAAATCACCAAGTTCAACAGTCTTCCACCCAGCCTCAGTCAGTTGAAAATGTGGAAGCCGGGATTGTAATACCACCATCGGCTCCAGAGATCTACCCAACATTACCCGCCAGTACCACCTCAACAGAGACAACCACGGTCAAATCAACGAACGCTACAGTCTTCGTGTAATTCAGCACCTGCCTCACATGAATAAGAAAAATAAAGTTACGTCGCACTTCGTTTCAAAGCCACTCGCGCTTCCGTCTAACGGCGGTGGTGTTATGTCTGGCCAAATTTTTTATATATTTTTTCTATCAAGGGAAAATTTTCATAAAATCCCAAGTAAAACCGATAAGAACTTTATCTTTCTTAATGGTCAAAAGAAAAAAAAATAAAAATATAAAAAAAAACCCAAGACCATAAAATATTAGTAATATTATTTCAAAAAGTACTTAGGTTATTTGCTTAAAAATGCCTACACAAATAGCCTAATGCATTTTATTTTCTCTAATATTTTTATTACTATAATCCAAAAGGGTTCTTAGATAACATAAAACCTTGGTACTAAACGATCCATAAACCATTTAAAATAAATTTAGGAATAAGGGTTTATAATCGTCTGAGGTATTTTTTTGTAATCTTTTAAAATGTAAAATTTGTTACTTATTTAGTTAAAAATAGTTAAAAGAAAATCCAATGGTTAAATATACAGGACTGTAATACTGCCACGTGTACACCAAATGAGGATAAAATAACAAACTAACAAATTAATAAATTAATAAAGTAATACAGATTAATAAATTTATAAACTAATATACATTCGACATATTAATATTCATTATAATATGTCATTTTTAGAATTGTTAATTATAACAGTTAAAAATTAATAATGAATAACAATTATAAAAACCAATAATATAATTGTAATAGAATCAATAAGAAAAATTTGTTAATAAATAAACATTATTATAAGTACTAAAACGTTGAAGATTGCTAATAATCATTAACATAGAGATAATTAGTTTTAATTAAATAATTATTTAACAATATGATTATTATTATTTAAAAATGTTAGTTTGTGTGTGGGTGTGCACACTGACAAGCTAGCATCAGGGTAGTCCTTTACCTGCCCAAAATAGTTACGAAGTAGGGGTGATACCCTGAAAACTGACCCTGATTGGAAAATGCTGTGCCCCAACTCAAGGCCCAATAGGTGGAGCCTTAATTAGAGAACACTTATATAACTAAGAGTTCGTTACTTTTTTTCTATCTCCAGTACGAGTTCAGTCCTAGTTCAACTCTCTCAACAGTTAGTTATCAGTTACTTGTTTTAAACTTTGGTTAATCGATACCATTTTCAAGTGTTAAATTTTAATAGTTACATTCAAGTATCCGCATACCTAGTTTTCTCTACATACAGTAGGAAAACGTGTAACTGAGAATAACCGTTCACTTTCAATTTGAGTCAATACATTTTTTCCTGATTTCATTCAAGTGTCCGCACACTTTGTTTCTCCTCATATCGTGGAAAACGTGAAACAACACAAAAATAACGATTTCGGTAGTTTGAGACAAGTGAACATCCCGTATCCTGATAAAACATACAGCAGGATCCAATCAAGGATCAACTCAACAGGGATCATCGGTTTATTGTAAGTTATAACATTTAACAAATTAAGTTACCTTTATACAGTATATTACCTGTATATCGCAGTACCCGGGAAAAAATGAATTTGCCTAACCATATATATTTATATATGATTATATATAAATTTTTATATAAAATACACTACTGGAAAAAATTAAGGGATCAAAAAAAAATTCCAAATTTTTTGGTAGTTTTCAACAGGCCGTAACTTTGAGAGAAATGATCGTACAGGAAATAAAAAAAAAGGAAATTGTAGCTCCAAGTGTCTAGTTTTTGGATTAGAACTTCAAAATTTTGTAGCCTCCGCGGTTTCTGAGTAATCGTAGAAAAACCAGCAACAAAAAAATTCTCAAAATTTTTTTAATTTTTTTTTTGGTCTACGGGCGTGGAAAAAATTTTTTTAGCTTAACCACCATAAGGATCGGATACTTTGTTCATTTAGCTTTAATTTTTTCTTTTAAACACCCTGATACGTCCACTCCTTCCCCTTCTGAGATATCGGTCTTCAAATGGAAAAGGATCTTTTTGTCTTTGATTATCGATATCTCAGCAACCAATGATCGCACAGAAAGTTAAAGCTGGGTTTCAAGAACTTGAATGAATTCCCCTTAACGACTGTCCATTGTTTTTTCGAAAAAAAATTTTTTCTTTCCGTCACATGAATTTGAAAATGCAACAAAAAAAGGGCTTTTATTGGTTTTTTGGAAAATCAAGCGCTGGATCGAAAATATTGAGGAAACCACTAATGTTAAGTGTGCCTTTTACAGTTCAATATGTCCACAAAAACCCTACAAAGAATCAAATTAATCCAGCCAGCCGTTTTTTTGTTTCACTTGATCGAATTTTTGAAAAAATTAAAGGATCACGTTTTTTGCTCTAAAAAGCTCATAATTTTTAAAAATGAGAAAAAAAATTGTTTTTTCGAGCTTTTTCCACATTTTTGTTCCAGAAAGTGCTTAAATTGAAAAAAAAAAAAATTTTTTTTGAAATTTTTTCTCTTGAAAAGTTTAAGAAAACAATTACCGCCGGCATTAGCGTTATCCAAAGCGTACCACGTGGAGGTCGCGCGGTCGGATTTACGCTTCTTGTGTGTGTGTGTGTGTGTGTGTGTGTGTGTGTGTGTGTGTGTGTGTGTGTGTGTGTGTGTGTGTGTGTGTGTGTGTGTGTGTGTGTGTGTGTGTGTGTGTGTGTGTGTGTGTGTGTGTGTGTGTGTGTGTGTGTGTGTGTGTGTGTGTGTGTGTGTGTGTGTGTGTGTGTGTGTGTGTGTGTGTGTGTGTGTGTGTGGTATTTCAGGAGAATTGAGACCCGGTGGCTCGTCAGTTCCACCGTATTTAATGACTCCAAACTCATTCTCTGAAGGTTTTTGTTGGTTCAATACCGGGTATTACCACCCCTGTTTTCAATAACGGCTCTCAAACGTTCAGCCATGTTTATGCAGACGGTAATTTGAGGCTGCGGAATGGTATTCCAAATGTGCTGAAGCGCGCGCTCCAAAGCAGCTAAGTTCTGCAAATTTGGATACTCTCTGCGCAACCGACGGCCCATTATGTCCCAAACGTGCTCTATGGGGTTGAGATCTGGACTCATTGCTGGGTGTCGCAACAATGTGATGTCATGCCGCTCAAAGAAGCGCCGGGTAATGTTGGCTGTGTGTGGACGTGCATTATCTTGCATCAATATGAACGACCTCAGATGTTGTCGTCTGCGCAGAACAATGGGCCTTAAAATTTGGTCGATGTAACGTCTAGCTGTCAAATTTTCGCGTACAATTACCAAAGGTGTTCTCCAATTTCGTGAAACGCCGCCCCACACCATAACTAATCCACCGCCGTAGGTAACGACTGGACGGACAAAGTTCTGGCGAAAACGTTCTCCACGACGGCGCCAAACGAGAGGACGTCGATCGTTGCCATACAGATTAAAACGAGACTCATCAGTGAATAAAACATTTGTCCATTCCCTCAAGTTCCAATTTCGATGATCGTAAGCATACGCTAAACGAGCTCGACGATGTCTTGCTGTCAACAGGGGTACACGATTAGGATGTCGTGCGTGTAACCCAGTTTCACGAAGACGGTTGATGATTGTTGTAAATTTTCAAAAAAAAAAAAAATTCAAATAAAAAAAATTTTCAAAAAAAAAAATTTTTTTCGAAAAAAAAATTAAAAAAATTTTTTGGAAAAAATTTTTTTTTAACAAGTTAAGGAAACTCAAAAAACCATCGCCCAATGATTTTTATCACCTTTCCACCGCTGCATTCCTTGATTCTACTGATCTCCTTTTAATTAAATTAATAAAAAAAGTTAATACCCCCAATCGAATTTCGATTTTTTTCATACGCTTTTCGGAGTTTTTATTTTCTTTTCTTTTTGTGATTCCTTAGCAAATCGCTTCATTCAACAGTTTTTTTCAAAACTAATCCCTCTGCGCTAAAAAAAATTTTTTTTAATTTTTTGGTCAAAATTGAAAATTTCTGACTTTTGATACTTAATCATGGTTAGACGACATTTATCGGAGGTGGAAGTCGCTCGGTTAGTGACTCTTATCGACGAAGGTTACACTCAACATGCAGTTGCTATGCGGATGGGTGTAAGTCAATCTGTCGTATCTCGAGCTTATACCAGATACCAAGAGACGAATCAATATCATCGTCGCCCCGGACAAGGTCGCCATCGAGTCACTAATGCCCGCGATGATCGAACAATTGTTAGAGAAGTTCGACGACAACCTTTCGTCAATGCGAATATTGTCGCTCGAAACTTCCCCAATCGCAAACAACAGCAACAACAACAGCAACAGCGACGACGGCATCAAGTGCGAAACATTTGCTCTCGAACAATCATCAACCGTCTTCGTGAAACTGGGTTACACGCACGACATCCTAATCGTGTACCCCTGTTGACAGAAAGACATCGTCGAGCTCGTTTAGCGTATGCTTACGATCATCGAAATTGGAACTTGAGGGAATGGACAAATGTTTTATTCACTGATGAGTCTCGTTTTAATCTGTATGGCAACGATCGACGTCCTCTCGTTTGGCGCCGTCGTGGAGAACGTTTTCGCCAGAACTTTGTCCGTCCAGTCGTTACCTACGGCGGTGGATTAGTTATGGTGTGGGGCGGCGTTTCACGAAATTGGAGAACACCTTTGGTAATTGTACGCGAAAATTTGACAGCTAGACGTTACATCGACCAAATTTTAAGGCCCATTGTTCTGCGCAGACGACAACATCTGAGGTCGTTCATATTGATGCAAGATAATGCACGTCCACACACAGCCAACATTACCCGGCGCTTCTTTGAGCGGCATGACATCACATTGTTGCGACACCCAGCAATGAGTCCAGATCTCAACCCCATAGAGCACGTTTGGGACATAATGGGCCGTCGGTTGCGCAGAGAGTATCCAAATTTGCAGAACTTAGCTGCTTTGGAGCGCGCGCTTCAGCACATTTGGAATACCATTCCGCAGCCTCAAATTACCGTCTGCATAAACATGGCTGAACGTTTGAGAGCCGTTATTGAAAACAGGGGTGGTAATACCCGGTTTTGAACCAACAAAAACCTTCAGAGAATGAGTTTGGAGTCATTAAATACGGTGGAACTGACGAGCCACCGGGTCTCAATTCTCCTGAAATACCTCACACACACACACACACACGCGCGCGCGCGCGCGCATACACACAGAGAGAGAGAGAGAGTGAGAGAGAGAGAGAGAAGCGTAAATCCGACGGCGCGACCTCCACGTGGTACGCTTTGGATAACGCTAATGCCGGCGGTAATTGTTTTCTTAAACTTTTTAAGAGAAAAAATTTCAAAAAAAATTTTTTTTTTTTTCAATTTAAGCACTTTCTGGAACAAAAATGTGGAAAAAGCTCGAAAAAACAATTTTTTTTCTCATTTTTAAAAATTATGAGCTTTTCAGAGCAAAAAACGTGATCCTTTAATTTTTTCAAAAATTCGATCAAGTGAAACAAAAAAACGGCTGGCTGGATTAATTTGATTATTTGTAGGGTTTTGTGGACATATTGAACTGTAAAAGGCACACTTAACATTAGTGGTTTCCTCAATATTTTCGATCCAGCGCTTGATTTTCCAAAAAACCACTAAAAGCCCTTTTTTTGTTGCATTTTCAAATTCATGTGACGGAAAGAAAAAATTTTTTTTCGAAAAAACAATGGACAGTCGTTAAGGGTGTTATGTCCACCCCAAAATTTTTCTTTAAATTTAAATCACCCGCGCAGATGGAAGACTTCTCCATGCGCGAAAGCCACAATAAAATATAAGCTACGCGACTGCTGGTTGACTAGCGGGGACTTCTGCAATCTCAGCACCGCGAGTATTTAAAAAGGCGATCAACAGCCAACGCCTTGTCTTTGATCAAGTAATTCGACTTCCGCGTTTAGTTGACGGACCCGTGCCTTGTAAAAGTCACTCATCTTAATTTGCTCTGCACTTAGGACGAGTTCAGACTTGGTTCAACTGGCAGGCCACGTATTGGTCTTTGAGCAATTAATTCGACTTCCGCGTTTAATTGACGGACCCGTGCCTTGTAAAAGTCACTCATCTTAATTTGCGCTGCACTTAAGACGAGTTCAGACTCGGTTCAACCAGCAGGCCACGTATTAGTTATTAGTTCTAAATATCTAGAGAACCGGAATCTCAGAATTCTAATTTGCTCTGCACTTAGGCGAGAATCCGGGCAGTAAGTTTAAATAAAATACCACTAAAAAGCTAAATTTGCGCACTTTACCCTACGGGGGACTGGAGGACGTTAGCTCATTTAAATTACTAAAATTCATTAAATTAAATTCTTTAAAATTCAAATTGTGAAAGTGTAAGTTTTAATGTTTATAAAAATAAATCTCAATTAAAGTGAAATCAGTTTCCAACAAGTCATTCCATAAAGTAAGAAGCCCGAAATATAAGCAGCCCAAATCCACCCTACTCCATCCGCTGCGAGAACCAACCAAAGGGCCCAATCAAGGAACAGGCACTAACAGCTGCCCTAAAACCACGGATCTGACCATCAATAAAGTTCCCGTAACAGTAAGTACATCTACTCTCAATAAATCCGTGAACATTCTCAAACGAAGGCGTGGTAAATTCGTACTTCGAAAACGTCCCACATAAATAATTAAAACAACGGAATTAAAACCTCCGTTGTGTATTCTTTAAATTGTTAGTCCAAACCTCCACCGTTTACGCTACCGCTCTAAAAACGCCCTTGGACATAACAAGGGGAATTCATTCAAGTTCTTGAAACCCATCTTTAACTTTCTGTGCGATCATTGGTTGCTGAAATATCGATAATCAAAGACAAAAAGATCCTTTTCCATTTGAAGACCGATATCTCAGCGAGGAGTGGACGTATCAGGGTGTTTAAAAAAAGAAATTAAAGCTAAATGAACAAAGTATCCGATCCTTATGGTGGTTAAGCTAAAAAAATTTTTTCCACGCCCGTAGACCAAAAAAAAAAAACTAAAAAAATTTTGAGAATTTTTTTGTTGCTGGTTTTTCTACGATTACTCAGATACCGCGGAGGCTACAAAATTTTGAAGTTCTAATCCGAAAATTAGACACTTGGAGCTACAATTTCCTTTTTTTTTATTTCCTGTATGACCATTTCTCTCAAAGTTACGGCCTGTTGAAAACTACCGAAAAATTTGGAATTTTTTTTTGATCCCTTAATTTTTTCCAGTAGTGTATATGTAATCATATATGGACTAATGTATTATATGTATGTTTTATATAAGTCTATATGATTAGATCTAATTAGATCTGAGTTATCTAGAGCTATATATGATTTTATATAAATCTATATATAATTAGATCTGATCAGATCTAATTTATATAGGACCATATATATATATATATGTCGGAGATAATATCGAGCTGGGTTTTCCCAGAGATTGGAAATTCCCAATATTTTAGTTTGTCTGTTAATTTTAAGCAAAATTGTAAAGCATAGAATATTTAGATATTATTTATGATTTAAGCTAGTTATATTTTTTATGGTTATAACGATGGGCTTAAGTCCGGAGTGACAATGGTCACCAAACGTAGCCGAGGTCACAGGATAGAAGTAAAAAGTATATAGTTAGAAATATCGACAGACAATGTGGGCTGTCGAAATAATTTTTGAGTGAATAAGTACTTAGGGTACTTGGGAGAGTAGTTCTCGTTGAGCATTGATCAAGTAAGGATCGCATACATCCTGCTGACCCCGGATTCGTTCTCGGTCTTATTCCCAAAACGTCTTTAACTGTTATATCAATCGCAGTAGAATATTTGTAATTAAGTTTATTATTTGTACGAGTTAGTGTACGTTATATTTTAAATCAAAGTCTTTATTATATTTGATTATTGTAAAAATAAATAAAGATGGCTGATAATGATCCAAAGGACCCTAACGATGCCCGAACCACTCTTCCTCCGACATATATATATATATATATATATATATATATATATATATATATATATATATATATATATATATAATCAAACGTAAAGCTATGTACATAATTATATCTAATCAAACGTAAATTATAAATTTATCAATGATTATTGATTTTATGTTCTTTAGTAATTTTAAGATAAGTATAAGATCTGAATTTTTTTATTAATAATTGCAGATAAAGAGCTAAGTTTTATTTTATTTTATATTTCATTACTATTATTTATAAAACAATACTAAATTAATAATACATTTTGCTTATATATATTGAAGTAATACATTTATAATAGATTATGTATAATATTTCCTAAATTTTACATGATATATTTATTAGTATTTTAATAGAGTATACTTTGTTGAATTAAATCTGATTATATTCCCGAAGAAAATGATTTTGCCTAATCATATATAGTTATATCTAATTAATAATTAGTAATTATATATAACCATATGTAGACTTATATATGATTATACCTACTCATACTTGACTAATATGAATCTGTATGTAATCAGATCTGATTATATACGGGTCCATATATAATTAGATGTGATCAAACTTGGCTAACATAGTTACCCTTTTATAGATTATCATGTATTATTATATTATATATAAGTTAATATATAATTATATATATAGGTTCATGCATAGTCAGACCTAAGCAAACATTTTTTTAGATATCACTTAAAGTGCAAAATGATGTTTTACAATACGCTTAAATAGTTATAAGTAGTTAGGGGCACGTATGGCGAGACACAACAAACCCTCACTCCTCGGCCACTGGCGCCAGACCTTTTCCGCTCCCCGCGGTGAGGGGTTTCCCCGTGAGAAGGAATTCCCTTGGTAAATTTTGTACCCGAAGTTTTTCCTGTAAGTGGATAGGGGTTTTAGTATATGGGGTGATAAAGACGTATGTCATAAATTAGTGATGGCATGGGGTTAATGGGAAAAAGATGTAGGATGTATTTTTGAAGATCTGATGAGATTTTTTTTAAAATTGGTCGCAGCAGGGGGGTGTGAGGAGGGGGTTTTGGAGAAGTGTGATGTTTCTCGAAACGAGAAAAAATTTAACTTTTATTTGTGGTCTTATTTCGAGAGAGTACATTCCGTTTTTAACTTCTAATTACGATGGATCCCAACGGTTTTAGTGACTTCTTTGAGAACGAATGGTTTGGTGAAAATGTTTTACCTGAAATTTTGCCTGATTTAAATAATTATTTGGCGGATATTGACGGTAAGTTAATATATGAATAATTACTAGGCTTTTTAAAATAATTAGGCTCGCTAAATTTTTTATTTATTTTTAATTTAATGTCATTTTTAAAAAGGGTATCTTCCAATTGAAAATCCAGTATTGTATGATGGTAGACAAATAGAAAACGATGATGATGATCAGATTGTTACACAATGGTTAGAATCAAATGAACTTCCCGAAAATTTGCCCGTTTTAAATAACGACCCTCTTTTGGCAGTGCAAAACGACGAAATTCAACAAAATCTCGATGAAGGAAAGTTTGAGGACGCAAAGATATTATTATAATTATTTTAGCGGTTTATTTAATAATGATTCTATTTTATAGGTAACATTCAAGTTGGTGGGGAAACGAGCCTGCCGCAGAAGTAGAAAATAATATTGAGGAAAATGTGGTGGATAATATTAATGAAGATGTTAATATGGATCAAGGAGAAGAACCCCGTGCTCTAATTCAACTCAATTATGGAAGACAGCGACTCCCTCGATTTTTAATGGATAATTTTGATATGGAATTTCGCATTGCAGACCCACCCGCGGGCCAAAACCCTATTACTTGGACTATGAAGGCGTTTAGAGAATTATACGATTGCATCATTGATGCGGGGAGACATGGGCATAACCGTTTCACGATGAGCTTCAGATTTGAAGGTATAGAGAATATGCCTGCGTATCAAAGATTACGACAAATTGATGGATACACGTTCGAGGATCTATGGAACCTGGTTTCACAAATTAGTCAAAGTGCCGGAGGATTCAACGTAACAAATACGTTCCACATCAAGCTGTATATCATTGACGGTCTTGAAGGCAGAATGTGGACCCCTGCTGTTGATTTAATAAGACCAAATGGTGTAATGAATTTACGCAACAACGATGAATATTGTTTACCTAGAGCACTGGTAACGGCGATAGCGGGTCAAAAGAAGTTACTCAAAAAAGCATCAACAAGTCCACTGTATGACTATTATAAAATTATAAGGGATGGTAGAGGTGAAGAACAAAAAAATCGCGCAAAAGAATTGTCAAATTTTGCTGGTGTAGCGGTTCCTAATGAAGGATGTGGGCTCGAGGAAATAAAATCTTTCCAAAATTATTTAAAATACCAAGGAATGGCTATCATAGTGTACAGTTCTGAAAAAGATAATAGTGCAAAACTATACCCAATACTTTTTAATGGAACTGAACAAGTGATTGAAAGCTATGGAAGTGTGGAGATTACGCTACGAATCCTTTACTACCCACAGGTAAAGCATTTTGAGTATATATACACTGTTAAAGGTTTACAATCTGCTAGGCATTATTGTGAACAATGTTCAGTGAAGTATAAAAATCAGTACAGTCACAAAAACTGTCCATACTCTTGTACCAAATGCTATGCAAAAGGTACTTGCGATACAACTCAGCGTAAAATAACATGTGTCAAATGTAATCGGTTTTTCTATGGACAACAGTGTTACAATAATCATTTAGTCAAAGGCTCGTACGGAGGAAAAGAGCAAACTGTGTGTGATAACGAACAATTTTGTTTAACCTGCCATAAAATTATATTCCCGAGAAAGGCTTTACACAGTTGTGGGAAATTTTTGTGCTCTACGTGTAAAGAACTTTGCGAAGAAGGACATTTTTGTTTCATGACACCTGTGAAGTTACCTCAACCAACTAATCAGTGTGTAAAATTTGTGTATTATGATCTTGAGACTCGCCAAGATGATAAATTTCATGGCAGTGAAAAGATGAACATTCATGTACCAAATTTATGTGTCGTTCAACAAGTGTGTAATGTGTGTTGTGATATTGATGACCTCGAGTTGGGTACCACCAGACCTTGGTGTAATAATTGTGGGGTTTGTGAAACAATTTTTCATGGTGAAGACTGTGTAGAAAAATTTGTGGACTATATCTTAGAAATAAGTAAACCTAAGACTTGTAAAAAAGTGATATGTATAGCACACAACGCTAAAGGTTTTGATGCACAGTTTATCCTCACGGAGTTGTTTAATAGACAGTTAAGTGATATTGATACGATCATAACCGGTACTAGTGTCACCTTAATTGAACTTAACAGTAAAAAAATTAAATTTATTGATAGTCTGAATTTCATTTCGGCACCATTGTCAGCTCTACCCAAATCATTTGGCTTCGAAGATAAAATGCGGAAAGGTTATTTTCCTCATTTTTTCAACAGCAGAGCCAATCAAGATTACATCGGTGTAATGCCGGACAAGCAGTTCTACGGTTTCAACTCTATGTCTGAGAAATCTACACCTCCAAAGAAGTCGGAAAAGCAAGAATTTCTCGAATGGTATGAAAATAGAGTAAAGACAAATAATAATTTTAATTTTAAGGAGGAAATTCTCCATTATTGTAAATTAGATGTAAGTATTTTACGATTAGCATGTAGTAAATTTAGGAAGCTTATTCTTGACTGTGGTAATGTATGTCCTTTTACGGAATGTACAACAATCGCTTCAACATGTATGTTGTTTTACAGGCGAAATTATTTAAAGGAGAAGCAGATTGGTATTTTACCACGGTCAGGATATAGGTTAGCAGATAATCAATCACGGGTTGCTATTGAGTGGTTGACATGGTTAGAACATAGTCAAAATATTAAAATAATTCATGCGTTACGGGGCCGCGAAGTAATAATACCTGGTGGAATTAAACTCGATGGTTACAGAGAGGCTGAAGACGGACAAAAGTTTGCATATCAGTTTCATGGTTGTTTTTGGCATGGTTGTCCGAAATGTTATAAATCAAACAGATCTCGACCAACATTTAACAATAAAAAAAAAAAAACATTAAACATAGTAGTCATATTAGGTATGAAAATACCCAAATACAAGCTCAAAAAATTAAGAGTGGTGACTATAATTTGATTGAGATCTGGGAATGTGAATTTAATCATGAAAAAAAAAACAATCCTGATCTGCAGGCCTTTCTCGCGTCTTCTGAAGTTATTTCGATTCAGCCACTTAACCCTAGAAATGCATTTTTGGTGGACGTACAGGTAATGCGAAAACGTACTATGATGTGAAACAAGATAATAATGGTAGAGATATTGAAAAAATCAAGTATGTGGACGTATGTTCCTTATATCCATGGGTCTTAAAAAGAGGTTATTTTCCGATAGGTCATCCAACGGTTTATGTTGGAAAAGAGTGTAATACCCTTTGTGTCAATAATGATATTTCAAAGGTAGAGGGATTAATTAAATGTAGAGTTTTACCTCCTTGTAATTTATTTCACCCAGTACTTCCTTATAGAGCTCATGGAAAATTATTTTTTCCTCTATGTAAAACATGTTGTGATAATTTAGTCCAAGAGGACTGTTATCACAATTGTGCGTCAGAGAGGGAACTATATGGTACATGGGTATCTTGTGAGCTCCGTAAGGCGGTTGAAAAGGGATATATTATACAGGAAATACACGAGATTTGGTCTTATAACACTGTACGGTATATCCCTGGGGATGATAATAATACGGGTTTGTTTGTTGAATATATTAACACTTTCTTGAAAATTAAACAAGAAGCTTCAGGATAGCCTGTTCATTGCGTAGATGAACACTCGCGTCAAGAATATATCGATAATTATGAAGCTAGGGAGGGTATTACACTGGATGCCAATAAAATCGCTAAGAACCCGGGTCTAAGATCTCTAGCTAAGTTATTTTTGAATTCATTTTGGGGGAAGTTTGGGCAACGTGAAAACATGACGAAGAAATCAATTGTCAAAAATTACAGCGAATTGATAGACTTAGCTTTCAACCCTGAGGTTGAAGTAACATCATTATTACCAGTAAATGATGAAACTGTTTTTGTTTCCTGGCAAAATAATTCTGAGTGTTATTCACCATCTGATCGTGCTAACGTTGTAATTGCTGCTTTCACTACCGCTCAAGCTCGCCTCAAATTATATAATTATTTAGATGTCTTGAACGAAAAAGTATTATATTATGATACTGATTCGATCATATATGTAAGTGATGGTAAGAATGACCTAGCTACTGGGGACTTTTTGGGTGACCTAACGGATGAATTAGAGAGTTATGGAAAAGGTAGCTATATTTCCTCATTTGTATCAGGAGGCCCAAAATTGTATTCTTACGTCATTAAACATGAGGGTAAAACCAGTGAATGTTCTAAATTAAAAGGCGTTAAAATTAATGGGTCTACTGAAAAGTTAATTAATTATAATTCCATACGTTCTCTAGTAGTTGACCAGGAAAAAGAGTTTCTGGTATCCTATTCAGGTATACGGAGAGATAATTACCACCAGGTCATAACAAAGAAAGAAACGAAAATCATTAGAGTTACGGGCCCTAAAAGACGTAGAGAAGGAGAGGCTGATACTTATCCTTACTTTGTATCCATTTCTTTGTAAATATTTTTTGTAATTTTCTTCTTTGTAAATATTTTTTTTTTTTCTTTGTAAAAATTTTTTCTTGTAAATTTTTTGTAATTTTTTTCTTTGTAAATATTTTTTTTTTTTTTGTAAAAATTTTTTCTTGTAAATTTTTTTGTTGTAAATATTTTGTGAAATTTTTTTGTAAATATTTTTTTGTAAAAATTTTTTCTTGTAATTATTTTTTGTAAAATTTTTTGTAAGAATTGTTTGTAACTTATAAAACTTTTTTTTTTATTTATTTTAAATAAAACTAATAAAAAAAATTTGTTTCATTACTTAGATTAAGCTACTTCTTCCTATAAGTATCCTTGTAAGTCAAATTCTATTTCATAATTCAAAATGGATCCAAGGTGGAAACATCCATTTACTTCAATCATTTGCGGACCAACAGGATGTGGAAAAACTTTTTTTGTAAAACGTTTTTAAAAGAAATTAGGGAAATTTGTGATATCAATTTTAGTAAAGTTATATTTTGCTACGCTGAGTGGCAGAAGGGTTATACAGAGTACGACAAGACATTTGTCGAATTTCGCGAAGGTTTGCCTCAGTCCAGTGATTTCGATGATAATTTACCTAAATTAGTAGTAATAGATGATTTAATGCGAGAATCTTCAAATGGTGATATTGTCGACTTATTTACTAAAGGCAGCCATCATAAAAATTTAAGTGTTATGTTTCTGTCGCAAAATTTATTCCACCAAGGAAAAGGTCAGCGAGATATATCTCTAAACACAAACTATATTGTAGTATTTAAAAACCCCGGGACAGAGCACAGATCTTTCATTTGGCCCGACAGGTATATCCAGAAGACCCCAAGTTTTTACAAGAAGCTTATTTTGATGCTACATCAAAAGCACACGGCTACCTACTTTTAGATCTTAAGCAATCTACACCCGAAAATTGTAGGTACAGAACATGTATATTTCCATCAGATCAATATCATTATGTTTATATTCCGAAAAAATGTAATGATATAAAAGGAAATAACTCGCAAAATAATGTATCAGTTGTGCGTATGTAATGGGGGGAGAAAGGTCGTCAAGCAGTAATTCTGCTCATAAATCAATTGGTCGTAAAAATATAGCTCTACTTCAAGCTCTTCTGTATGCGTCACCAGCTCAGCGTCGTGCCATACTTCGTCACGCGAAAAAGGATTTAATTCAAGTTATATGCGAGTGTTGTTTGAATGTTTTGCACGGTAATATTCCTTTAAAAGAATCTGAAAAAAAGTTACTAGCTAAACACAAAGCTACTTTACGAAAACTGAGTAGCAAAAAAAATAATATTTCAACAAAGAAGAAACTAATCAATCAAAAAGGAGGAGCATTTTTACCTATGCTTTTGGGTCCCTTACTCGGTGCTCTAGTGTCTAACCTAATCTAATAAATATGGAACATGTGAAAAAGATGGTACTTATTCCGTATGAAGATATTGATAAATTAAAATCTGGAGTCAAATATTTCAGCCAAGATTTAAATAACGTCACTAATCACTTTTACCCACATCTCAAACCCCTGGTGATATACAAGCTCGTTTGGATGCTGAATTGACTAAAATTTTAAACACGAATTCATTAGATATTAATGATCGTGATAAATTAAAACAATACTCTGAAGTATTAAGACGTTATCTATTTTTTAAAAATAGAGAACACAATAACATTCCAGTGTTAGAAAAAAGAAGTTGACAATAGTGAAGTTGTTCCTGATCTTACAGATTTCTCTAACATTAATAATAATCAGGATATTAGTACCGCAGTGGTAACAGATAATACTCAGCATAATAGATCATATCAAACTTCAGACATAATAACTGGTGTTCCGAAATCATATCAAGCATTGGCTAAAAATATTCTACGACATATTGAGTCTGTAGATGGTGACAGGAGATTAAACTGGGACAATAAAGGAAGTGTTACTTTGGATGGGCGTAAAATACCTGGTGGTAATATAGTTGATCTCATAAACGATGCTGTACGTCACCGAAAATCAGTAAAAGCTACTGGTAGAAACTTTTTTGCTGCGTATTTACAAGAAATAAATACTCCTCGAGAGTTTGTAGGAAATAGTAGTTTCTGGAATAACGATGTAGTAAATATAAAAAGACTACCTCTCAATACATCTACACCTAAACGTACAAATAAAAGTAATATTTCATCGGAAAACTCACAAAGTTTTCAATCTCTTGCAAATAGTACTTTACAGAGTGGTGGTAATAAAAACAGATGTATAAAAATTCATTCAAATGGCTACGACTATAGAAGAAACTCTTAAAAAGAGTATTACAATCCATCTAATCCTGTATCATACTCCGGAGCACGTAATTTAGTGGAAAAATTCAAAAAAATATACCCGAAGAAAAAATAAATGAATGGTTAGCTGCTCAGGATACTTACACTAGACATAGACCTACACGGCGTAAATTTCTAAGGTTACATTATACTGTTTCAAATATAGATGATGTATGGGAGGCTGATCTTGTAGAAATAAAATCTTTAAAAACTTATAATGATGGTGTCTCATTTCTCCTTGTTGTAATAGATGTATTAAGTAAATATGTATGGGTTGAACCCTTATTAGATAAATCTGCCAAGTCTGTGATGCAAGGATTTAAAAATATTTTTGACCGAAGTAATGGACGTAAACCTTTCATGATCCAAACAGATAAAGGAAAGGAATTTGTAGCAGGTACTGTGCAAGAATACTTAAAATCAAAAGACATATACTATAGAACTGCACGAAACCCCGATGTAAAAGCAAGTGTAGTAGAACGTGTTAACAGAACTTTGAAAGAACGAATGTGGCGGTATTTTAGTCATCGGAAAACTTATAAATACATTGATATTTTACAACAATTAGTTGAGGCTTATAATCATACAAAACATAGCTCGATAAGGATGGAGCCTGCATCAGTAAATTTAGATAACGCTGGGGAGGTGTTTCGTAATATTCAAAAACGATATCCAGTGATAAAACTTCGAAAAAACTCTTTAAATATAAGGTAAATGATTATGTACGCATCAGTAAATATAAGTCTACGTTCGAGAAAGGTTATGAGGCTGGTTATACTGAAGAAATTTTTCAAGTTACAAAAACTAAACTACGCCAAAATATTCCTACTTATGAATTAAAAGATTTAAATGGTGAAGAAATTGATGGTTTTTTCTATGAACAAGAAATAGTGCGAGTGATTAAGGATCTTGAAAAAGAAGAATTTCTGATTGAAAAAATCATTAAAACCAAAGGAAAAGGAAAAAATAAACAATATTTTGTAAAGTGGCAGGGATATCCAGACAAATTCAATTCTTGGGTTCTTGCATCGACAATATCAGAATGAATAAAACAGAATTTCTTATGGTTTTACCAAGTGATAGTAGTATGAATTATTTTCCGGACAACACGGCAGCTCATTACACAACAATGCTACCAGATCACATTAAATTGGAAGGGCAATGGGTAGTAGGACTAACAGAAATACAGTTCCCTGCAAGTTTTTTTCACATTCAGTCAAAAAAAGAAGGAGGGCTGTATTTAGTTAGCGCTGGCCATGCCGGCTATGGAGTTCCTGATATATATTCAGATTTTTACTTACCCAGAGGACATTATACAGACCACAGGAAATTCATGTCCGCTTTGAATAACTTCCCTGGTACTGCAGAACATTTTCACTTTAAAATAAATGATTCAGGATTTACCACTGTAAAAAGAATCTGTCAACCTCCGAAATGTAAAGATACCAGTCATCGTCTTCTGTTATCTTCAACTTTATTAGATATTTTAGGTTTTAACCACTATGACGATAGAACCAATCAAAGAGACTTTCTTTTAGGTACAAAAGGCAGTGATAGTTATGAATATATAAATGTAAGTGAAAGACCCTTCAGCTTGACAAGAGGGATACCCGATAGATTTTTCATTTATTGCGATATTTGTGCTCCATATGTAACTGGAGACATAAATTCATCGTTATTACGAGCAGTAACTTTAGAAACAAGTTTATATTCATACGGAATGACTATCACCAATAATTACGGCTCTCCTAATTATATACCCATTATATCAAATTCTTTTAGAACAATTGAAATAGATATAAGCAATAATAATGGTGATCCTATGCCATTTGAGTACGGACCTTTGAACGTGACACTTCACTTTAAGAGAATTGATTAAAAAATGTCTCATTACATTGAATACTATAATAATCAGGCGGGTGGAGGTTATAAAGAAAAATATAATAGATTTGGTAAAGTTTATGTCGGCTCTTATCAACATGGTCATGGAATAGGTGCTTTTCTGGGAGGACTTTTTCGCAGAGTAGTACCTTTTCTTGGAAAAGCAGCACGTGCAATAGGAAAAGAGGCTGTTCATACAGGGATGAATGTATTAAGTGATGTTGCAACGGGTCAAGTACCTTTCAAACAATCATTGGAACACAGACTTACAGAAACAGGGATGCGACTTAAAAGAAAGGCATCAGAAAAATTGGATGAGATGATGCGTGGGTCGGGGTATAAAAGCCAGCGAATACGTAGATTAACTCACAAAGTACATAACCGCGGAAGAGTGCGGAAGCGTAGTAGTAAGAAAAAAGGCCACCAAAAAGAGGAAAACTTCAAAACAAAATAAACGTAAAGTGAAAAATCTAAGAAGCGTGACGTTTATGATATATTTAATTAATACAAAATGTCATTTTTACATTCTCACTCAGAGGAGTGTGCAAAATCTGAACTAGATTTATTCACACTACCTCCAACGCAAACAAGTATTGAACAATCGCAATGGACATATTACAACCCTATGGCATCTTTATCGGACGATACTCCGATAGAATTTGTTATACCTGGACACGGTGAAGAATACATTGACTTATCACATACTATGATAAAAATTAAAGCAAAAATTGTACAAAGTGATGGTACAGTTGTTGAAAATGATGTTGTGGGTCCAATAAATAATTTTTACATTCAATGTTTAATCAAGTAGATGTCTTTTTCAATCAAAAATCATTTCACCACCTAATAATGCCTACGCTTATAGAGCTTATATTGAATCATGTTTAAATTATGGAGTCGATGCAAAAACTACTCATCTTAAAATGGCGTTGTGGAGTATGGATACATTAGGGGAATTTGATAGTGTAGAAAAGGATAAAAATAAGGGTCTAAAAGATAGAATGACATTCACAACGAATGGAAAAGAGTTTGAAATGATGGGTCATTTACATTGTGATGTTTTTAATCAAGATAAATTTTTACTTAACGGAGTAGAAATGAGAATTCGTTTAGTTCGATCAAAAACACATTTTGTCTTATGAATGGAAGTAAAAATAACTACATTGTCAAGATTTTGGAGGCTATGTTAATAACGAGAAGAGTGAAAATTAACCCGAGTATTTTAATAGCTCATGCAAGAACATTGGGTCAAACAACTGCAAAGTATCCGCTTACTAGAGTTGAAGTAAAATCGTTTGTTTTATCCAAAGGAATACTTGGAAATACTATCGATAATGTGGTATTGGGCCAATTACCTAAAAGAATAATAGTTGGTTTTGTAGACAATAGAGCATACAACGGTTCCAAAACACATAATCCTTTCAATTTTCAAACTTTTTCATTAAACTATCTTTGTTTATACATCGATGGCCAACAAGTGTTGGGTAGGGCACTACAGCCGGAATTTGGTAAAGATAATTACTCTGAGGTAGAAGCATATAACACCTTATTTAGTGGAACGGGTGTACACTTCGGAAATACGGGGTCATGGATCACACGCTTAGATTATCAATATGGAAGCACTCTTTATGCTTTTGATTTAACACCAGACCTATCCGCAAATTTGGCTTCTCATTGGAATTTAGTTAAGAACGGAAGTCTCAGACTAGAAGTACGTTTTAGTAAAGCTCTTGAAGTTAATGTAAACTGCATTACATACTTAGAGTTTGATAACATCTTGGAAATTGATTCATCACGCCAGGTTATAGTAGATTATAATTAAAGAGAAATAGTGTATATTTTTATATAATGAGAGCAATATTTGGATTAGTGATGGCTTATCATCCGCTTCCTCGATTATTAGACAAAATTATTACTAGTAATTTTGACTAAAAGTATATAACTAAAAGTTTTAAGAAGATGAATCAGTATTCAGTGTGATACCTCGCTGTACAGACAATTTTATGGACACTCTTCAATTAGTAAAACTTTTACCCTATACTGATGCAAGCGTTGGAGGAGTCTATCCATCAGACAAAATCCCCTGCATCTGGCCTAGACCCTGTGCAATTATTGCCAACACCGATGATCATACCAAACCGGGAACCCACTGGGTCGCATTTTTGTCAATAAACATGGACACGGAATCTATTTCGACAGTTTCGGACGACCCCCAGTGACTCTCGATTTACTCAGCGCCTTGGAAGAAATTGTAGAGGAGGATACAAATGGAACCAGCAACAATTACAGGATATTAACTCCAATTATTGTGGTCAATATTGTATTGTTGTTCTTCATTGGCTTAGTAATAACAAATCCTTATCATCCTTTCTTAATTTGTTTGAGAAGGATACAAAACGAAACGACCGATCATTAATAAAAATGTTTAAAAAATATTGAAAAAGAAAGATATGAAAAATAAATTAAAAAAACCGTTTAAAAATTTATCAGGAGGAGGACGTCTATATTCGCAATCAAGTGTTTCTAAATAATAAAATATATATTTTGTAAAATAAAAATGTGACATTTATATCATAATTGTGAAAATTAGTTTATTAAAAATTCAAAAAAATTTTTAATTGTTATTATTTAACTAAGTAGACCCTTATCATGCTAGATTATAAATTATTTTTAATCGGAATTAAGTTATAATTACTATTAAGTAAAAAAAAAAAAAAAAAAAAAAAAAAAAAGTTATATTCATTTTTTTCTTTATTTATCATTTTTACACCATTATTTTTTATTCATACTTATAAAACACTATTATTATTATTATTATTATTATTATTATTATTGTTATTATTATTATTATTATTGCTACATATTTTTACCGAAGAGGCGGATTTTCTTTTACAAGGTTCATTATTCACTATAGAGGGTAATGGTCTTTTTTTTTTGGGGAGAGAGCGAGATTTTATGAACTCCTGAACTGCCCAATCTATCTCCTGTGATAATGAAGATGGCTCTTTTTCCAGTTGATCAGCCTCAGATGACAAGTCAAAAATATCATTCGATTCATCGTCCTCCAGAGTGACCACTGGAATAGCTGCAGTAACTGCAGTGCTCTCTTCTTCCAGCGTAATCACTGGAACTGGTGTGATAACTGAAGTTTCCTTCTCCGGTTCTTCTGTTTCCAAGTCGTCAGTTTCTTGGGATGTACACAAATCTGAAATTATAGAAATACAACATAAATAAATATACATAGTCTAATAGGAAAACAGCATAAAATATTATACATACCGACTCCTTTAATAAAAAAGGCCTCTAAAAGACCATAGATCAACTCTGTAGACTTTTCTACGATGAAATCATGCAAGCCACTTTGTCCTGAAAAAATAAAAAAGTTTATTACAAATTCAAAAATATTCCAATTGTCAACAAAATTTTGATAATTACCTTGATGACCATATGCCATGTAAAATGGGGCGATATTGATATTCTGTTCCGCCGAATAATTGTTATTGATTGTTGAGACAATGTTTGCGGCTGTCTCCTTTAAATAATCCTTTAAATTTGTAGATTGAGTGTCAACTGCATCTTCTCTGATGAATTCTTCGGCTAACGTGAGAGCTGAAGTGAAGGACATCTCGCCCGGAATTATTTGGGTGGATGTAGCTAAGGGGCACTCGAGGACTCTGTGTGTCCAGTCATCCGTGCCAACTATAATTTGGCTATCGCTCACTCCACAGTCAAAACTATCATTATCAATATTATTGTTTGATTCACAAACAAACGCATCATACGCGTTTAAAAAAAACTTGTCACTAACGTCTTCCCAGCTATTTTCCATGTTTTTTTTTTATAATAGAACACAAAACTTAAAAGGACTTTATACTTAAAGAGGAAGATTGAGTATGAGGTCCTTTCCCAAAAACAGTAAAAATTTCGTAAGCATCCCCTCTCCATCTTAGTTTTGCTCATCATATAGTATTTTTCCCTCACAATGATATAGTGTAGGAGGATAATATGGAAAATAATGAATTCCTGCCCCCCAGAAGTTATCTTTCCATACATCCTTTACTGTCATCGGATGTTCAACTATCCCAAAGTCTAGGGAAGGAGAGTTTTTCATCTCAACAATTTTTGTAGTGGGGTTGAACTGCATCAGAAAAGTAAGATATTTCAAATCTATGGTTTTTGGTAATTTCTCACAGTGGGTTAAGATAAAAGAACATGCTAAACTACAGAGTGATGGAGGGTCTTGATTCACTTTCCAAGATTCCTGCTGATAGTAGCTTTCTTCTAGTCCTGCTGGTACACATAATTGTGGAATTTTAATAGATTTTTCAAAATAACTCGTTTCGTCATTTATTAAAGCTGAAAACTGCCAGTTTTTGTGTACTCCAGGCTTATCTGATTTACATAACTTACACTGATTTTTCTCACTCAATGATTTTTGAACATGTATTTTCGAAATGGAAAACTTGCAGGGAACTGTTGTATTTATTTTTATCTTCCGTGTGATTATCCGGCGTCTACGCTCAGTTAGCTCATCTTTTAGGGTTTTACAGCGTAATGACTTTAAATTATAACCTTGGAAAGACATTTTTAGATAACTACAAGAATATAACTAGAAGCCTAAACAAAATTAAAAACTTTTCAATCGTTAATAGCGTTTTTCCTCTTTTAGTTATATTCCCCCTCTATCATTATATAATAATATACTGTATGGTAATTGGTTTAGAATATCCCCTCTCCTCGTTAAAATGCTATAAATAATAGATAGCTATAGAATACATACCCCTTCTCTTTTTAAAGTTATTAGAACTATTCTGTTACAATTAGTAGTCAGTTTCATCTTGTAGCTCCTAACGCAAGTATTGAAAATGGAAAGTCACCAGTTTGTATATTTATCAAAAGTAGTAGCATTGAATAAGTCACAAACCAAACAGGTGTGTTGTGGTTTAAAGTATAGTGAAAAAATAATTTTTATCCTGTGGTTCAAATAATAGCTACTCATTCAAGAAGCCTAATTCAATTAAATTTAAACGAATGGAAGAAATTGTGCTCTTCATGTGATACATTTTCAAACTATTTTCATGAAGAATTAAACATCAACTTTTATCGAAAGTTCTGTTCTATTCAGTGCGAAGACCTGAGAATTGACTTTTCCGAATTTAAACAACAGCGTTGTATTATATTAACTCATCAAGATACACGCATTTTCTTACTAGCCCAAACAACAAACACATTAAAGAGCATCAATCAAAGTATCAACCATTGGCTCGACCATCTTGAGCAACTTCCTATTAGGGACTACATAAACACCATAGAAGAAAATATATCAAGATATATTCTGAAAAATCTTGTACCCAAGACCAGAGAAACACCAAATACAAATACAATATTAAAATATTTTGAAAAACATTTTCTAGATTTATTCAAATATAACGAGAGGATTCCTTCAATTCACAGTAATCTTGGAGATCTTGGGTTTTCATTTTTCTGGGACCTGCTATACCACCACGAAGAACTTGTTCAAAAAATAGTACACAAAGTTGACAATCAGCTGTCTCAACGCTACAGTATGTATTTTATAATTATATTATAACACCGACGAAGGACAAGACATCGCCGATTAATATGGACCCAATATTTTTATCTCTAATATTATCATTATCATTACTATTATTATTACTATTATCATTATTGTTTTGAGTGATATTATTATCATCAGCATTACGTTTATTACTAATTTACGTTTATACTAAATTATAAATGAAAAAACCTGTTTTTATAAGTATGAATGTCAGTGTGAAGAAAATTGGTAAATAAAAGAAAATATTATATACTTGTTGTTTATTATTTAATTATATATTTTACATCAGATATAATTTTATCGTTAAAATCTAAATCTATAAAATCAGTAAATCCTAAATTATAACTATCTAAATTATAATTTTGCTGCTCTTGCAACAAATAGTTAATCCAACGAGTATGGTTATCATCGCTAACAATATTAAATTTTTCAGTGTACATTCTTCGTGATTGAATCTCACACTCAATTAAATACCATAAATTACAATCTCCATATTTCTTTCGCATATTATAGAAATGATAAGTTCTTACAATATTTTTCATTTCCCTATAATGCGCTTCACAGTATTGATATTTTTTATGGCAAAAATTTTTACATTGAGAGTGATAAACATATGCTCCACATGGGTGTATAGGAAATACAATTTTATTATATAAATATATAATCATCATATTCCATTTATACATATACATGAAAAAAGTATTAATCCACATATTAAATCGAACACAGTAAACAATAAGATTCTTAATATAGCCACGTAATACTATGGATACAATTTTCTAGTATTACTTCTGCTGATCCTTGTCACCGAGGTTTATATAACATCACACTTCTCCAAAGCCACCTCCTCACACCCCCTGCTGCGACCAATTTTAAAAAAAATCTCATCAGATCTTCAAAAATACATCCTACATCTTTTTCCCATTAACCCCATGCCATCACTAATTTATGACATACGTCTTTATCACCCCATATACTAAAACCCCTACCCACTTACAGGAAAAACTTCAGGTACAAAATTTACCAAGGGAATTCCTTCACACGGGGAAACCCCTCACCGCGGGGAGCGGAAAAGGTCTGGCGCCAGTGGCCGAGGAGTGGGGGTTTGTTGTGTCTCGCCATACGTGCCCCTAACTACTGTTATAAAATGAAAAATTTATTGCACTTCCTATAGGATGTCTTGGTTTGCCCTGCTACTGTTTAATAATAAAATGATTATTGGAATAAATATGTTGTTATAATTAGGTTCAGTGAAATAAGCGAATCAAGAGTATCAAAATTTAATATAAAATTAATTTTTATATTATATTTCTGATAAATTGATTTGATACGTTATGTACTTCATAGAATCATCAATACTTAAAAGACGACAGCATAGCAGCCGGGAATTTCAAGACGCACTGGGATCATCAAAGTTAAGCAGCATTGCGCGTGGTTAGTAATTGGATGGGTGACCGCGTCGGAGTTATAGCTGCAAAATCATATGTGATAATTTTATTTTTTTGGTTACAGGATTAGGTATGCCGAAATCAAATATTATATCCCTAAAAATAACCACATATTTAATTAGGGGTAATGATATATAATTTAATGTTGTTACATGTAGTTATATATGAGTACATAAAATTATATATAACTTATATATGATTATATATAACTCATATATGATTATATATAACTTGTATATGATTATATATAATTAGACCTGGCCAATTTTCAGGTCTAATTATATATAATGTTACGTCAGAATCAGTAATTTGCATTTAAACAATTATTTCTTTTTCTTGACAATAAATTTTATCTGCGTTGTATATTCTCTAAAAATATTTCGAAATTTTTAAAAGACCCTTTATGATAACGAACCCCGATAAATTTAAAATTTATCTAGAAACATTTTACTTAGGACTATCATAAAACTAAACATAAATACTCCTAAACAAATAGAAACGAAAAAGGGCATTAAAATTAAATTACCTAAATGCATTTTTCTTGGAGACATTAACATAATGAACAACCCAAGAAAAACGCATTGGATTTTAATCTTAAACAAATAGAACTAAGTACCTACGACTCTTTGGAGTTTTAAAATAATTTGTAAATCTAACAGATGTACTTTTAAGATAACTAAAATTTCTCTTTGTCACTTAAGACAACCAAAATGTTATTACAGCACGACAGTTAGTTAAAAATAATATTTAAAACTTAACGAAAATTAACCATAGAAAGAACATTAACATTCTATAAATAAATTATTTCTTTTATAACTCATACTGATTTCAAAAATCAAATCAATTCTGAACTAAATAAGATGATACCAATAGAAATTGTAACTTCGAAATATTAATCAACTTATCAATTTAAATTTACATCTGAATAAGAATAGACAACCACGTGTTTATTAAAATCAATGGTTCGTCATAACTTTATTCAATCCCTTGCGACTGCGAGTCCACTCTGGAACCACTCTGTTTCCAGAGTCAGAGTGGAATCATACTAGATCCAGAGTGTTTCCAGAGTGGTTTTGTGCCTTTTTTCCAGAGTGAAACCAGATTGAAACCAGACTGTATTCAGAGTGAATACAGAGTGAATACATAGTGAATACAGAGTGAATACAAATTGAATACATAATGGACCCATAGTGAACACATAGAAAATTCAAGATCGATACAGAATGGAATCAACGTGAAGCCAAAGCGGAGCCAGATTGGTTATTCAGTGAAACTATAGTGGAGCCAGAATGAAACCAAAGTGGATACACAGTGGATTCACGATCGATACAGAATGAATTCATAATGGACCCGAAGCGGGTCCAGATTGGTTATCGAGTGAGACCAGAGTGGATGCGGAGTGGAGCCAGAATAAAACCAAAGTGGCGTCGGAGTTGAATCAGAATGCAACCTGAATAAAATTCGATTGGAATCAAAATGGAATGAGAGTAGATAAAGCATAAAACCAGAGTAGAACCAAAGTGAATACAAATTGTTACAGAGTGAACTTTAATTATTTTCTTAGCAAATCCTTTATGAATTTTGAGTTACTCCAAAGTATTTTTAGATTAAATCCAAAGAATTTTTAGAACGGACCTGTCATGTTTACACTTCAGTATACCTACTGTGAATTTATATCGATCTTGTTTTGTCTGATCAAAATACATATGGTTCAAAACGTTCGTATTGCTACATAATTATTAGTAGATTTCATAAAAATCTAACTATTGCAGCCGTCCTCATGGCGTAACTTTTAAAAAATTTAGCCATTTTCTGACTCAGTTTTTCGAGCTGATTCAGAAAATGTAGTTTGTTCAAAAGTTTATATATATATATATATATATATATATATATATATATATATATATATATTGGCCACGTCTAATCATATATAATCAGATTTACTTATGCATTATTATATATGATCATATATAATTATTTATACTCATATATGTCTGATAAAAAAATGCTTTCGAGAGTAACAAATTCATTTCATAAATACATAGAGAAATGGAATAGTACGGTAATGGTTCGTTACAATATTAGGATAATCAATTCATGACAATATTAAATAAAAAAATCGCAGGCGTATGGAGGACTCGAACTCAAATCTTTTTAGCTGGAAGCCGTCTGGAACGCTGCTCACTCGTCCAAGTCACCAGCATTAATATTGAAAGACATAAATTTATTAGACTTTTAACAACAGAAAGTACTGGTTTTTATAAAAATTTTTGCACTTTCATCAAATTCCGGAATTCAATAGATTTTTGTAAAGTTTAAGAACTTATTAAATTTGATCAAATTCGCAAAGTACAATAAAATTACAAAAAAATTATGTCATTATTAAAAAAAATTAGAAAATAGTCACTGTCCAATAAATTTTTCGGTAATTATTGACAGGCTGTATGTCAGTGTCAAAACAATCGTATTGCCAGTCTAAAAAAATCTTTTAAGGTCCCAAGAGTATTATCGCAAGATGTTTTGGTCATATATGTTTGATCATTCCAAACCTCATGTATAATCATATATGATCAGACAAAAATTTTTTTTCATCGTGTATACGATACTACTTGACGTACAAGTTCATAGAAATTGACGTGATAATTAATTTGGATATCTAAATCGAAACATTGTCAAGTTTGGTAACTAAATAAAATTGTGTAATATCGTTATAATATTCTGATCGTTTCATTTTGTTTATAATTAATGGACCTACTAATTCTTGAATTTCATTTTTTCACTGGAAACCGACGAACGAAATGCTACTACGTTGGTCATCATTAATTTTTGACTTCTTTAAACCATAAAATTTGAAAGTAAAGTAACAATGAAAGTGAACTTTGAAGTATTACGACAAATTTATTTTTTTACTTTAAACAAAAGTCATTGGAAAATTAATTTTTTCAAGTTGTATATTTTTTTCCTGTGATTTTTAATGCACAATTATAGACTGTATACATATAGTGAATAGGTTCATGTACGAAAAGCATTTTAAAAAACAGCTGTAGTAAAAACTATGTCATGATTGATATGTAATTTTTTTAAGAGAATTTAGGAGAAAAATTGAAGCATACATTTTTACCGACATATATTACGCATGACTTTATTTTCTTCACCAGATATATTATATATAGACATTTACAATTTTCTGAAACTTACGTTCTATATGATAGGAATTTTATATTTTCTATTTTTGATTTTAAATACAATTTTCGATGCTGATCAACTCATAATTGATATAATAAAGTTTTTATTAAAATAGTTTTAGTGTACGTAAGATTGGGAGAAATCTTTAAATTTGTCAAAGATGAGATGAATAACAACTTTGATTATAAAAACTGATTGAGAAGAATTAATTTTTAATACTCTTTAATCAACATTTTTAAATAGAGATGTGACTAAATAAACAAACTGTTAATGTTGATTAATATATTAATATATATCATTGAAATTATAAAAGGATACGTTTTCCACTATGTAACATCTTATTATGTACATTTATATAATAAAGATGGAAAAAACTTTAAGAAGTATATTAATAATTGATTAATTTTTTCCAATGAAGGTAATTTATTATTTATATTAAATTATTTACACATTCAGATCCCTATGAAGTTTTATCGGATCTGACTTTAGTTTTGCTGTAGTTTTATCTTAATTCATTTCGATTTTATCCGAACTTATTCTAAATTTACTGACAGTTTAATCTAATTTTTAATAACTCCATTGTGACTCATGCAAATTTCACGTTGACTTCACGCTAGTTTAAATCTGAATGAATTCTGATTTGATTATTATTTTACTCTGATTTCATTTTAATTTCATGTTGATTCCACTTTGAAGCCATCTTGATTTTATGTAAAATTCACTTTGATTCTAATCTGGTTCCTTTCTGGTATCACTCTGGTTCCACTTCGGTTTCATTCTGGATTCACTTTGATTCCACTCTGGTTCCACTTTAATTACATTCTGAGTCCAATTTGATTCCACTCTAGTTCTAGTCTGGGTCCACTCTGGTTCCACTATAGTTTCATTCTGAGTCCAATCTGATTCCACTCTGGCTTTAGTCCGGGTTCACTTTGGTTTCACTTTAGTTTCATTCTGAGTTCAATTTGATTCTACTCTGGCTTTAGTCTGGGTTCACTCTGGTTCCACTTTAATTTTATTCTGAGTTCACTTTGATTCCACTCTGGCTTTAGTCTGGGTGCACTCTGGTTTCATGCTGGAAAATAGGCACAAAACCACTCTGGAAACACTCTGGAACCATCATGATTCCATAATGTTTCCAGAATTTTTTCAGACTGATTTCAGAATGATTTGAAAGTCGCAAGGGATAGGAAAATGTTAATTGTAACTTTATAAACACATAAATTTATCATAGGAAATAGAATGGAAATTATTAACATAATTCTTAAATATTTAAACAACAAAATTGTTAAGTGAATTAAACAATCAGCGATATTATCAATGTTAATAAATTTAAGTAATTCTTCTTAACTAGAAGGACAAAATGTACATGCCAGCGTATGTGTGGGTGCGCACGCACATAGGCTAGTATCTTGGGCGGGACCCAGTCGCTTTCCCTACGGAAAATGCAATGGGAAAGGGGACGGACCCCGGAAAACTGTCTCCTGATTGGACACAGTTTTCCCCCAAAAAAAAAACCCAAAGTCCGAATTCGAAACAGCGATAAAAGGGGCCTTGTTCACAAAAAAGTTAGTTATTGCCTGTTCAGTCCCAGAAACTACAAGTGTCCACACACTTTTCTGTACAAGTGTCCACACACTTTTCTGCAACAAGTATCCTCACTAATTCACAAGTGTCCTCACACTTTTATTACCTACGTTAGTTCACGACTATCCTAATACTTTCAATTTTCAATTAACAATTTTTCACCAGTGAATTTACATTAAATTTATAGAATCAGTGAAAGTGATAAACTGTAAATCAGGTACCATAAATCATACTGTATCATATTGTTGTTAAGATTTCCAACCATAAGAATTCTGTGCAATATTTGTTGTATTTATATAATATTTCTTCACATTTGTAATTTTAAACAATCAATATAATTATAATCAAAACATACACAAATTCTCATTCAATCACAAAAATTCAGTATTTAACACGTTCCCGGTCTATAGGTTGAAAAGCTTGGGCCGAAAATAATCTAATTTATTTAGTCCAAAATTTTGGACGTAACAATAAGTTATATTATATATAACCATATATAATTAGGCAAAATCATTTTTTCCCGGGTAGAGAAAATCTAGAAAAAGCAAAACAAAGATCAAAAATTAGATATGATAAAAATATACATCCAATAAATTTTAAAATAGGTCAAAACATTTATTTAGTCAAAAATCAAAAGACAGGCAAATTTGATGATAATTATTTAGGTCCTTATAAAATTACCGAAATATTTCCAGATAAAAATGACATTGAAATAGAAATAAAACAGGGAAAAAGAAAAATAGTCCATTGTGACAGAGCAAAAATTGCACATTAATAAAGAACCGAAACAAAGAGTGAAACCACGCGCAGAAATCACCCTCTCTTCTACGTCCAAACATTTGAATCCTTGCCCCCCACTTTCCCCCAAATGAATCATTTTTCTGAGAAAATAAATTTTCAAGAAAAATAAAAGTATATAATTACACATATATATTAAATACATTTTTTTACAAAATTATATAGATTAAACAAAAATAATTTAAAGATGGAATAATTAAAAGCAATGCCCTAAAACTTTAAGAGAAATATAACAAGAAACTACAGGCATAATTAAAACATACAATTATAAAATTTTTCTTTCCTATTTCTCAAACAAATAAATTTTTTTTCTCTCCCAAAGGAAAATACGACCCCTAAAGAAAATATATAGATATAGTAAATTAAATTTCTTAGTTAACAAAGTAATAAATACTGTCGCACATATATAAAAACGGAATATTTCTCTCATCACCCTTTCTTTCAAAATATTTTTTTTTCCTCTTTCTCTCTATACACACACACATATATTCAAAAGACTCAATAATGTTAATAAAGACTTAATAATTCATTTAAAAAGAAATTTTTCATTTTTTTTTCTCTCAAAAAAAAAAAATTACAAAAGAGAAATAAGAAAATAAAACAATATAAATACGATAATTCAGAGTTTATTAGTTCGAGTAGGAGGAATAAATTAGAAGATATGAAACATCTAAAAATCACTAAAAATATATCAAAGTACGAGGAGAAACAAATTTTTTTTCAGAAAAATAATGACATACTTTTCTTACAGGAAATTTATAAAAAAAAAAAAAAAAAAAAATAAACATTTAAGCCTTATAGAGATAGCAAGGGATTACCGATTCAAGTAACAACAATTAAATGTACAAATTAAGTAAATAATCATAGATTTTATTTTTCAAAAGTACGTAAATTTTTTTTAGCCAAGAGAAATGCTACTAATAATAATTAAAAAAAAAAAAAAAAAAAAAATTATAAATAATAACATAATACATAATAAATTGAATACTAAAAATTTTTTTCAAACGACAGATGAATAAATACCAACTTAAAAGATAACAAAGATAACGTAAATGAACACGTATTTTCTTCCAAAAATAAGAAGATTATTGTTGTTAGGACTTTAAAGAACTTTAAAAGACGCACGTAAACTCAAACCTAATACTACAATCGATTATATAAGTAAAAATAAATAAAAGAATATCCTCATTAAAGTTCCAGAAAAACTTAAAAATAATACGAGTAAGTACAAACACTTAGGTAAAGTTCGAAATGACAAAACATGTTGTAAAAAAAAAAAAAAAAAAAAAAATAATAATAATTTTTAAATAGACAAAGATTTAGTTGGAAAGTACATCGTAAGCAAATCGATGTCACAAAAATAAATGCAAAGTGATACGATAACTACATTACTATTTACAGGTAATGTAACAAACGGGACGTTTGTCTAGAGGGAGGGACGTGTTACGTCCCCACCTGCATTCGCAGATGTCTCTGATAGCAAATACGCGCGCTAATTTAAACTCTAACAATTGTACAATAATTTCATAAACATTCATTTTTTTATAAATATAATGTTAAATGATAAGTAAAGAATTCCAAATGTTAAACATTAAATACTAAATATAGAAATAGAAAATGATAAGAAAAGTGAAACTCAGCCAACACCTGAGTAAACAAAATATTTTTAAGTTTACATTAACATTTTCTCACGAAGAATGTTAATGGTAAATGATTCATTTTGTAAGACAACTAGCGTGGAGTACATAAGTATATTCGAGAACGTTCGAGGAATGTCCTAAATAAATAATGATAACGAACGCCTGTGTGTCCTGGACTCCGGAGTTGAGTCAGCGCGGATCATCCGAGTCGGACTCGGAAATGCCACGCATATCAACTCAGGAGAATAGGACATTCGGGGCCTGATACGCAGCCCTACTCCCCTCAGGGCGCGGCCCTTCAACGGGGATATAAGCTGGGTGCACGGGTAGTTCGGGGCTTGTCTTTTTGCTACGGTTTCTTAATCTTAACGTCTCACACTTAAGGCTCTTCATAATTTATACTTGTCGTGAGACTATTAATTACGGTTACGAAACACTATTACGTACTTCACGGCAGTTGTCAAATCATATTCATTAAACGTGTATTTTAAACAGTTAAATAAAGTTATTTATTAATTAAATTCACCGAAGCTAGTTATTTCGGAGTTAATTCGAGAACCTTCTACTTACGACTGTGGAGGTCGTAACATCTTTATCTCCAGCTCTAGTTGTTCCACCGTCTACCTACAAACCTGTGAGGAAACCGGGACGTAACAGTTGTCTGAATCGAAATAATTCTGATTTATAAAAATAAATCATTTTTTCATAAAAAAATTTCTCCCTAGCACTTTTGCTATTGAAAAATGAAAAGATGAATTTAATTTTTATATTTTTATAATAAAAAGATAATTTTTATTTTTCATTTTTATTTCTGTGATAAGAAGAATACTTATCATTCAAAATAAAATATAAACTTATTTCACGAAAAAATATAAGTATGAAATGAAGAATAGTTTATATTGATGAACTAAATTATCAATTAGAAGCTTTCCATTTCAGATAAATTTTAAAAGAAAATTAAGTAACTTTGAAATTTTTATAATTAAGAAAATTGTAAATTTGAATTTAATAATTCAATGATTAATGATTTAATAACAATCATGATAAGAATAGAGATAAATATTTTTATTCCTATTATTTTTGTCATTAATTTAGTATTACCATTATTATTATTTTCAGTATTATCGTTACTATTATTATTATTATACGGCTCCGTATACATGCGAAGTTTTTCGAGTAAAATTTGAATTTCCCGGGAATTTATATTGCTCCGTACACATCCGGAGCCGTATCGTTCATTTGCCGTACCTTTAGGCACATTCAATTTGAATTTATTAATACTTTCTCGCTAAAAGTTTAAAGTAAATCAAAGCAATTAAATAAGAAGGTAATTGTAAGCGAATCACCGTAGTTCATTAGAACATATGTGTGTGAGTCCCTTCAAGATTGGAGTTTACTTGAAGCTACAGTATATGTAGAAAGAACCAGTGCACCCTGGCGAGTGTAGATCCAAGCTGCGAAATATCTTTTTTTAACTGTAGTTTCCCATCTATCGAAGCATTACTATGCATTCTCGAATTATTTAGTCTGTGGCAGATCACTTTGCCCATTGAAAAAAAGTCAGGATCGAAATTTTTGCGTTGCTATAGTTTGTGCTGATTAAATTTAATAATATTAAGCAGATTAATTGTTATAATTGCATATAATCAATTAATATCAGGAAAATAAGGTATGAACTACCGTTATAATACTAATTTAAGGAAAAAAAGGACCGTAGAATTAAAAATAAATTTGCAACCTCTAAAAACATGATGCTTACAGTAAACACAGTCGGTAGTCTGGCGCTCCGTTTACAACGGAATTTTTGAACGGAACTTGGCGCCAGATTCTACCGAATCTGTGGATAAAAATAATCAGTATTGAATATCATAACCAGTTATACTTGTCTGATATTGTACAATAAATACGTAAATAAGTATCAAAATACAATAAAAGTATTATTAAAAATCATTATATTATTAAAACTATAAAAAAAAATTTACAGAGATACAAAATTTTTCGAATTCAATTCACTTCTTCGTATGTAACGAAAATTTTTCATCATTTTCTATACATACACTAATAGTAATAAAAATTTCTTCTTAAAGAGAAGTTAAAGTTGTTAGAATTTTAAATTATTCTTGAAAAATTTTTTCTAACTATATTGTACAATTTATTTTTCAAGTCTATGATTAGTTCATTTTCTAAGAAATTTATGGAATCTATTATTTTCAAACATTTTTTATACCATCTTGTAGTCATGAAAACTATTTTTCAAAAATCCTTTTTGATTTATATGAAGATACTTTTCTGCTGACTCATAAATATCTTCTAAAAGGTATTTGACGTGGGAACAACAAGTTTTCTAAGAGGCAGCAACAGGTATAACTTCGAAGGTTGAAAAATTTTATGGTTTGAAAATTATAATGAATTATATACTTTAAGTAAACCATCTGCATTGGCAGCTGCAACTTTCAAACAGTACGCTAGCCACGTGGTAATGAAAATCGAGGTTTTTTTTTTTCTTAGAGATTTATTACAAATTTTCCAATTTTCAGTAACGAAAGACAATGATCGCAGTTTTTGAGGGAATTAAAAAGAAAATTTGCAGTAAAAAAAAATATCTCTGTTAAATTTTTTTTTATTTTAGAATTAAAAATTCTAAAACGAGCTATAGGAAATAAAAAATTAATTATTTAAAAATACTTGTTCCAAATATACATACATTTCTTAAAATTTATTATATCGAAAGAATAAAACAATTAGGCATTTATAAAAGAAATTATAAAGTCAAATTTCAGAATCATTTTTGTTTTTTTTTGTTTTTTTTTTTTTTTTTTATTCCGCAATGAAGCATTAAGTTTCTAAAATGAATGTGAATGTTTATCGTCGTGTAAAAATATAACAATATTTCTATGAGTTGTATGTGGAAGTTTTTTTTGTTACTTGAAAATTTTGAAAATATTTTGCTAGTGGAACTCAATGTAAAATTGTAACTAAGCCAGTAAAGTTTCAAATTAGAAAATTCATCTTGTATTTTTCAAATTATGCTATATTTTGCTCCAATATTTGAGATTATTTTTAAAGCCTTTTGAACTACTCGGTAACTTAATGAATATGTGAACATTCACATAACATTCATCATTCATAAATTATTAACAAAATTCACCTGTGGTCTTAGGCTTTTCTAAACACTCAAAAGTTTCTTGAACTGATTTTTTTGCGCCATATAGAGTAGCCAGTGAAAATTTACTTTATTGGTACTGTATATTCTCTTACATGAGATCCTAGATCACTACAGTGCATCTAAGAGAACGTCTTATAAAATGACCAGCTCTAAATCATAAAATTCAAAACTGAACTTTCAGAAATTAAATACTGATTGTATTTGATGAGCATAATTAAATTTAGTGATGAACTTCGATGAGCGGTTTAATTACCGACTAACAAGTTACTTAATTTCATTAAAATAATGAAATTTTCGAAATTTAGATAAAACTATTATAAATATCAAACGATTAGATAGTAAACGACCATTAATTTTTTTTTTTCAATTTGATAGATACGGTAAACTTATCAAAATATATGCGATCCCAAAACATTCATAATAGAATTAACTTCTCATTGAACTCGGAAGTTGTCTATAACTGATTTTAACGGTTTTTTACAACTTTCTGAAAGACTGATTCTAAACTAAAAAAAAACATTATATGATTTTAAAATTTGACTTTGGAATTCATTTTATATATGAGATAATGAAGTTAAATATTTCTTATAAAAGAAAGAAAATAGACTAAAATTTTTTTATTTCCAAATGAAAATATCAAGACCATAAAACAAAGTCAAAAAGATTGCCCCGCTATGATGTTCAAAATTGTATGTAAGTGTAATTTTAAATTGTTACTGGATAAACTTATCGGTTTTAAGTTGGATATTTTTTTTACAATTTAAAAAAAAAATGTCGATTTTGTATTTTTTTTTGACTTCACTATTTTTATATAATTATCATAAATATTAATAAAATAACAATTTTACACTCACCTATAAGGATAATTAAAAAATAACATATTGTAATATCACCAACAATGAAAAAATGTAATCACTGATTTATTCTATATTTAAATAATTAGAAAAAGAAAATTTTTTTAAATTTAATGTTACTCGTATATTATTACTATTAGATAACGAATTATGACTATTTGTAATCGAACGACCGAAAATATTGAAAAACATGTTGATCGTTTTGAGTCTCACCCAAGAATGATCAAAATTGAATTTCAAATGCTGTATTCTTTGAGGGTTGTGATCTACACCGCCCGGTAGAAACTGCTAGTATATGCTGCGCATGCTCTAAAGTATACTTTTCCCTACTTCCAGTTACCAACGGTACTACCATATTGTAAAGCTGAGTGATTCTATGGAAGAGCTTGTTATGTCGCAATAACTATAATGCTTTGGGTTGCATCTGGCAGGTGACACTACTTGTCAGATAAAACAGAATTTGAATATGTTAATTAGTTACATTTATAATTTAAATTTATATTTATATTTTATATAGATTTAGAATTTCTATTTGATTTAATATTTGATTTAATTGCTGAGTTTGGTCGTTGAGTGCACACGTGTCTTCGAAAGAGAAACTTTAATCTCAAGAAAATAATACAAAGGAATATAGTATTAGGTTCTGAAAAACCATAAAATCTTCGAGTAAACACAGAACATGTCCTTGCCACATTGACAACTTCAAGTCCTTAAAAGAAAAGCCATAAAAGACACGTGTGGAAAGTCAATGGTCTCTTGTTCCCTAAAAAACAAGGCACTTAATTTAACAACTGAATTTAACAACAAATAAATAAATAATAACTTATTTATCCACTTTATTTTAAGTAACTAAATAACATAAATAATGAGTATTTAGACGCTACAACATGTGTATATATGTATGGATTTAATGTCACAATGGTTTTAGACAAATGTAATTACATATTAGAATAATTGAATAGTAAATGGTATTAAATCGAATTTAGAAATGATTAGCAAATATTTAAGTAAAATCCGCATCTGATATAATTTATTGAGCAGATAATACTTTTAAAAGCCTTTTAAAATTATAACACGTTAATTGATTCTAATGAATATATGTTAATTAAATAATAAATAATAGATAAGGATAATCATTGTTAACAACAATAAACAAAATAAGCTTGTTATGTCCTGCGAGGTTACTAGATTTGCTGCTGATGATGACACCTCGTGGACAAGTGGGTTGTTTATTGTCACGCGGGATTTTATTTTATAATTTAATTTGAAATATACTTAAAATTGACTGATTGAGATTGAGTGGCAAGGTATGAGTTTAAATGATAAGGGTTCAATTGAACTTAATGTTGATGTTTATTTAGAAATTGGAGAGATGGAGTGAATAGTTACAGCTCTTGGGAAGAAGTAAGTCACAAAGTCTCAACTCTGACTGCTCAGCTTCACGTTCCCCCACTATGGTTACACGTAAACACTTATACTATTGCTAGAACTACCCTTATACATAGTGCGTAATATACTATCTTACATGTATTTATATAAACTAATTTCTATTTAACATTTATTATTTGCGGCTGCGGCCGACTTACATATTCATGTACCTGTATTTACCTGGCTTTTAATTCAGCACAACGACCTAGGAAAACCGCAGAAAACTTGGTCGAGGTACAGACAGTAATAATAACATAATATCAGATCATTGTTAACAATGATTATCCTCATCTATTATTTATTATTTAATTAACATATATTCATTAGAATCAATTAACGTGTTATAGTCTTAAAAGGCGTTTAAAGTATTGTCTGTTCAATAAATTATATCAGATGCGGAATTTACTTTAATATTTGCTAATCATTCCTAAATTCAATTTAATACCATTTACTAATCAATTATTCCAATACGTAATTAAATTTGTCTACAACCATTGTGACATTAAATCCATACATATGTACATATATACACATGTTGTAGCATCTAAATACTCGTTTATCTATGTTATTTAGTTATTTAAAATAAAGTGAATAAATAAATTATTATTTTATCATTTGTTATTAAATTCGGTTGTAGTGCCTTGTTTTTTTAGAGAACAAGAGACCGTTGAGTTTTCACACGTGTCTTTTATGGCTTTTCTTTTAAGGACTTGAAGTTGTCATGTGGCAAGGACATGTTCTGTGTTTACTCAAAGATTTTATGGTTTTTCAGAATTTAATACAATATTCCTTTGTATTATTTTCTTGACATTAAAGTTTCTCTTTCGAAAACACGTGTGCACTCGACGACCAAACTCAACAATTAAATCAAATATTAAATCCACTAGAAATTCTAAATCTATTTAAAATATAAATATAAATTTGAATTATAAATGCAACTAATTAACCTATTCAAATTCTGGTTCATCTGACAGGTAGTGTCACCTGCCAGATACAACCCAAAGCATTATAGTTATTGCGACATAACAAGCTAATAGTCCATTGAAATGTTATATTTTTTAGGCCTAACCTTGCATTTTTTAGAGGACGCAATTTTATTTTTTTGATGTGTTGGGGGGGTCAATGTAAAGCTAAAACCAAGTTTGTGGGGTCGCCACCCTTGTCCCACGGCTGCCATCTTGAAAATAGGGGTTGAAATGGTTTTTACGATATATCTTTTAAACTATTTATTTGATAAAAAAATTTATTCACATTTTTTGTTGCAAATTAAATTTTCTACAACTTTGGCCTCGTAACTTTTTGTCGTAGAACGATAAATGAAAAAGTTATAAGTAAAAATATTCAAAAATTCGACAAAAATTTCTATTTTTCGAAATAACTTTTTTATCATTTTTCGAAAAAATTAAATCAGACCATTTTTGTAGATCGTTTCTTGAGGAACAACTTTTATGGGCAACATTTTTTCATTAAGACAATAGCTAAGGTTTTACTGCGCTCCGTAGTGAGTACTATTTTTCAGTACTCTTAACTATACCTATGTTATACGTGTGTACTAATAATGTGTCATCAGTTATTGTTCTTTTTTTTTATTTTGTTATTGTAATTTTTTAATTATAAATTTTGCAATATTATTAAATTTATAATTAAAAAAAAGAGCGTGTGTACATAGTAAACATGTTAGAAGTGAAACTTCTTTGGCAAACTCAATTTATAATTCATTAATGAATAGTTAATAGATATCAAAGACAGGTACATAAAGGATTATTGCATATATCATATGGAAAGAATTTAACTGATATATAGTATTGAAAGGATTAAATTAGAAAAATTTACACTATTTATGTTACATATTCTTTCAATTTATTTCTTCAATATGTACAACATCATCTGATGATATTTGTAATGATATGGTTGTCACTAAAGCCTTATATGGTAACTAAAATATGAAACATAAGTTCTTGTTTCAATATTTTCTAAATATCGTGTAAAAATGGCATCTATTGTGGTTCCGTATTTAGTTGTCAACATGTTACGATTATTATTAAATTGCAGACTAAATTTATCATATAAAAAGTTAATTAATGGTGTCGAATATTAAAATATCTGAATAAAAACGTTAATAAAACAGTATAAACAAACACAAGGTTATAAAATACATAATAATAATAACATTTAAGAGCAGTGTACCTACAATCTAAAATACAACGCATGTGCACATGAAAATAACATTTCTATAGTGTAAAAGTATAGAATTCCTTTATATCTTTATCTTTTTCTCTCCGACTACGTACATATATGCGTCTTTTAATGTGACGCTCATATTATGATTATTGTGACTATTAGTTTCACTTCAAAAATTATAATAACAAAATAAAAAAAAAAAAAAAAGAGCCATTCGGCAGCCGAAATGGAAGTAGATTTCATTTTATCACTTATTAATCAAAAATACAATTAGATTAAAGTATGATGTATATTGTAATCATTGTAATCAAAGTTTACACAGTTATTATATAAAATTCAATCTCATCGAAACTAGATTTTTACAAAACTAGGTAAAAACAATAACTTTTCGATATTTGGAAATCGTTAATTTTCTATGAAATCTACTAAAACGAGTGCAACAGCAAATTTCATATTTGACATAGCGGAATAGGACTTAATTTTAAGACTATACACTGAGAAAACAGTTTGGTTAATTTAAATTCGTAGATTTATTTAAAATAATTTAAAAATACGTATTTAATATTAACAAATTTGTGTTATTTAAAAATGGATTACTTTGAACCAAATGCTATATTGTTTTGGTTTATTTGATTGAATTTGCTCATTTATTTCATTCAAATAAGATTTGTTAATAAATAAATTAACTTTTAATAAATTATGGAGCAATTGTTAACAAGCTGGAACTTGTCTCATTTCAGGCCAATTTTGCAAGGTAAGAACATATTTTATCTATCATCTTTTACCTTTGGCTTAGTTCATGGTTAACCTTTATTTCGTGTTAAACAATAAAATTTACTGATGTAAACAAAATCTTTTTTTTTTATTGTGATTTATCTATCTTTATTAAACTTATTTTTTTTTTTATATTTTATATTTTCATCAAAATAAAAATTTTTAACCTAAAATCTGAGTCGTTTTTCAATAATTAACTATTTGTTTATAAATGAACATTTTTATTAATTTTTTATTTTTCATAATTAAATTCTCATGATTATAAAAATATGATATAACAACAGCGACACAGACTTAGGTTTTTTAATTTTCTAACCTTTTCTTTCATGATACGAAAGTTAGCTGACATATGATACTTAGGATTTTTTTCAACAAATAAATTATTATAAAAAAATTTTATGAAAAATTCTATTTGTAGATGTGTCAAAAATTTATTGTTGTAATTTTTGAAAAATATTTTTTTAGTAATAATTTATTTTTGTAAAAATCCGAAAAATTACAGATGTCTGTCAACTTTAGTTTCAATTTTTTTCTACTTTAATTTTTAAATGATATCTTTTATTAATTTAATATTTCCTTTTTTTCAATGTTAATTGTAAAATAGAAAATGGTGTGACTAACATAGAAATGTTGGAAGAACTATTAGAACAAAAAGATGAGCTCAAGAAAATTATTGAGTTTATGGGCGCAAGATTAACTTTAAAAAAAAAAATTCCGTGAATACGTAGGTTGATAACCCTCATATTTTTGTTTCTATATCATTGAACTGAATTTTTTTTTGTCACATTATATTATTATTATAATCTTTAATTTTTTTTGTTACACAGATACAGAAAAATAAGACAGTCAACATCGAGCCATCTTCTTCAACTGTTGTTTATGAAGTTTCAGAAGATTATATATTGGACTCAAAAAATATTCCTCAAGGAATAATTTTTCCATCAGATACTGTAGCTAATATTGCATCATCTGAAGATTTAGAGCAAAACATTTGTACTTTCAATTCATTGGTGAATCCAGCAATATTTTGTCAAAGTCCAGTGGTTTTAAACTGTGGAAGCACCACACCTGATAACGAAGATTCAGATTCACAAAGTAAATATTTTCCAAATGGCTTGAAAAACTTTTTAGAAAATCATCCGTATGGTGCCACAACTTTACAAATTTACAATAATAGTCAAGACTTAGATTCGAGTTGTTTAACTATTTTAAGCAACATAATAATTTTAGAATTGATCAAGCGTAAAATACCAGTGAATCACAATGATTGGAGGCAAATAACGTTAGAAACATTAAATGTTTTCCCGACAGAATGTAAAGAAACATTTTTGTATCTCCAATAAAGCTAAAAATTCCAAAAAGTTTAAATCTGAGGTGCCGAAGGGTAAATTCGTTGATAAGTACCGAAATATGCAAACATTCATGAGAAGAGCGCAGACTTTAGACAAAAAAGAAACATTAAATGATAAAATTCAAGTAGTTGAAAGTGATCAGTCAAATACTGCAAAAGACAGTCAAAAAATCCTTCTTTATGAACGTGGCAGTGATGAAGTGTTGAAGCATTGGGAGCTATCGTATGTGTTACGTGAAGCTGATTACGTGAATAAAAATTTCCAGGATATAACTGAAATATTAAAGTTGTGGCCAGTTTTAAAAGAATCAAATGGTTATGAGTTGATTGAGTTAGATTTTAATAAAAAATATCCAGAAGCTAAAGATAAACTACTTTTGGGTTGGATGCAGTTTTACGACAATATTGCAAGTTTGAATGACTCCAAAATATTTTCTGAACAGGCTTCTGTCAATAAAAATTATTGAATGATAACCTAAATTTATCTGATGATAGTAAAAACATTATCCAATTTACTCTATTACCATATTTTATTTGTCCAAAGTCAAATAAATGCAAGATTAATAAACCAGCAACTCAAAAAACCAAGGCAAATTATTACAAAGCTGACGTCAACGATGCAGCAAAAAGTCTACTAGTTCACGTTGAAGTAAATTTTTATGATTCAATATACTTTTATTTTATTTTAAATTTTATTTGTTGAAAATTTTAATAATTTTTCTTTTTTATTCTTTATTCTTTATTTAGATCCCGGGAAAGTCAACGAAATTATAGACGAACTAAAAAGTAATTCTAAAAAATTGGAGTTCCTTTACAACCGTTCATCGTTATTGTCGGCAAAAGTGTTACTGAAATAACTCAGATTTTTGTCTGGGTAGATGATATAAAATATGAGATTTCAACCTTTCTAAAAGCTGTAGATGTTCTAATGAAAATTTATATTTCATATAATTTGGTTTATCCACTAGCCGGAGAGCATCTATATTATTTAATTCAATGGGGAGTTTACGAAATTAAGAGCCAATTTGATTTAAAAATTCCTCACATACTGACTTTACTTAATAAGCTAAGCAAGCTACCTTCAAAGCCTCACTCAACTTGAATATTCTAATACAAAAGTCATTTAATACTAATATAGATTGTCGTTAAGATAAACAATTAATTTTTAAAGAAAAGTTTAAAATGCGTTGTAATCTTTGTAGTTTAGTTTTTGTAAGCATTAATAATTTTATTCAACACTTAAAGATAGCTCATCCGAATGAACCACTATATGTTTGTATTTATAAAAATGTCCTCGTACTTTTTTTACTACATCGCAATTAGAGGGCCATATAGAAAGTTGTGTTTTTTCTAGTAATATGAATGATTTTAATTTAATAACAAATTGTGATAAAAATGTTTCTTTTTATCAGTCTAATGTTTCTGTTAAAAATTTTGACAATACTGTTGCTTCAAATACAATTAAAAAAGATCAATTGATTAAAAAAAACGTTACCATTAATAAAATCAATATTAGTAATGATAACGCTGATGATAATTTTTTAAAAATGAACGCTACGCATTTTGTAGGTAAACTTTATAACAGCAAATGTATAAGTCGTACAGCAGTACAAAGTATTATTAAAGATTCATCTGAACTTGTACAAGATATGACAACGCATATTAATAAAAAATTAAAAGCATCTCTTCCACAACAATATCACTCGGATATTGATAATTGCTTAAGTTTTGATATGTTTAAAGGCTTGGAAACGGAACACAAAAGATTTAAATTTTTAAAAGACGAAGATTTTTTAATACAGCCCGAATCTTTTTACATTGGCGAAATAGACGATGATAAAAATCTTAACGGTATAAAAATATTAACTAAAAAAAAATGTTATGGTCAAATAATTTCTATAAAACAAGTTCTCTCTCATTACTTTCAATTACCAAATGTTTTTCAAAAAATAACAGCATATATTAAAGTTGAGTCATTAAAAAATTCCTCAATTTATTCGAGTTTGTATCAAGGACAAGTATGGAGAAATGTAATGAGATCATATCAAAATAAAACAGTAATTCCTTTATACCTGTACTACGATGACTTCGAAGTGTGTAATCCGTTGTCTACAGCTGCAGGTATCCATAAAATTGGAGGTCTATACTTCTCTATTGCAGCCTTACCACCTGAGTTCGCATCCTCGGTTAATAATATTTTTTTGGCTCAATTATTATATAGCTCGGATTTAAAAACATTTGGGAACGAAAAATGCTTTTCTAACGTTATTCAACAACTAACTGATCTTGCCGAAAAAGGGATTGTTGTTACTATCAACGGTCAAATTCATCATTTATTTTTTGTAATTCTTGGAATATTAGGCGATAACTTAGGAATTAATAGAATTTTTGGATACAATGAAAGTTTTATAGCAACATATTTTTGCCGATTTTGTCAGGCATCAAAAATCGAATGTTATCATCAATGCAAAGAGAATATCCAATTATTGCGTAACTGTAAAAATCATGAAGAAGATGTTAAAAATAAATCACACGGAGTCAAAGAATCTTGCATTTTTGATAAAATTCCATTTTTTCAAAATACTATTAACGCTACCTGTGATGTCATGCATGATTTTTCATTAGGCGTATGTAGGTATGACATGGCAAAAATAATTAAAGATTTTATAGATAAAAAATATTTTACATTGGATCAATTGAATGACAAACTCAAGTACTTTGATCATACTGAGTTCGATCATGGTAATAAAATATCAATGATATCAAAAAATCATATTCCGAACGGCTGTATAATAACAACAGCTGCTGAAATGTCTTGTTTAGTTACATATTTTGGCATAATAATCGGCGATTTGTTTCCGTTTGATGATCCTGTTTGGGAACTATATTTAACTTTGTACGATATTTATGATATAGTTATGAGTACAACAATTTCCCAAAAGGAAATTATCTATTTACAACAACTTATAAAAACTCACAACCAATTATACATAGAATCGTTTAAAGAAAACTTGAAGCCCAAGCATCATTTGATTTTACACATTCCATCTATAATAAAAATATGGGACCACCAAAAGATTTTTCGTGTTCTAAATACGAATCTTTCCATAAATTTTCGAAAGCCCAAGCAAATATAGTGAATACACGTGACAATATAATTTTTACCGTAGCACTTAAAATTCAATTGCATATGTGCTATAAATTTCTTAATAAAGATGGCTTACAGGATCATATTGAATATGGCAACTTATCTGATCTTGATAATTACACAAAAAATAATTTTTCAGTCATTAAAAATGTTGAAAAATATTTTGTGTCGTGGCTAAAAATCAATGGGACACTTTATAAACCTAACTTTCTTCTTTATATAAGAAATGATGATGACAATAATCCGGTGTTTGGATTAATTACTAATATTATCATTTCGAAAACGAATGATCATTATATATTGTATAAAAATTGTATTACTTATGGTTTCATAAATGACATTAAAAGCTATCAAATTTCCTTGCCTTTGAAAGTTGAGAATGAAAAAATGTTACAACTTAGTAAAAATATATATAGACGTTGCATTAAAGCACATGTAACCGGTAACGGACAAACTGTTATTGCTCGACGTGATATGTAAATAAATAAATAAATAAAAATGATTTTATTATTTTGGTATTATAGATTTAATTCCTATTTATGAATTATCCTAATTTTAATAACTTCCTATTTGTCTGTTATAATGGACTAATTTTATATACGTACATAAATTTTTATAATTGAATAATAAAAAAAAATATTAAAATCCAACTTGCAACCAATAATTTTATTTTACGGAAAAATAGAACACCTGTTTTATTTATAAATTGAAATTATGTAAATAAATCCATCGCCATTGCTTTTATAACCCCAAAATTTCTTTACTGACACTTAAATATAATATTTGTTAATAGTTAACAAATCTGCATTTGACTGAAATAAATGTTTTAAAGAATTAAAGAAAGATTTGTTAACTATAAACAAATCAATATTTGATTCAAATAAATACACTGAATAAATCATATCTTTGTCTCAAAGAAATTCATTTATTTGTGTTAAATAAGTAGTAGTTGGTGGTATCTAAATAAAAGATTTATTTATTATAAACGAGTCTCATTTAGTTCAAATAAACTGTTCTCTCAGTGTATACACATATGATTTGGTACTCCAATTAAAACTTATTTAAAGCACTTTCAAATGCAGTTTACAGAGATTCAATAAGTTATTCCATTCAGAAATTATTCGAGTTAGAAAGTGAAGAAATATGAATTTTTATGATTTTGAAAATTTTGAAATCTTGGCATTTCTAAATTACTTGACCGATTAAGCTCATCTTCGAACTTAACTTCGGTATCTATCTGTAGAATAAGTATGTTGAGTTTAGTAAAAGATCCGTTGTAAATTGGTGACGCTATCGTCGTGACAAGCTGCGTTATATCGTATATATATTAGGGTGTTTCAAAAAAAGACGAATTTTTTTTTCTTTTGGTGTCTAAAAATTGATAGTATACCTAAAAACAAAAATTTTGGCGCCCATGTGAGCTCTTAATATCAATAGTAAGATTTGCCTGTATCCATTTCTTTATTTTCCATTTAAATAACACGGGAAAAATTTTTTTTAATTTTTTAATTTTTATTACTTTGGAACGGTTCATCGTAACAACAATCTGAAAAATGATATTAGTAGGAAATTTTACGCTCTACAAAAAACGTCTGAAGACCAAAGTTCCTCAGATTAACGGCTTCAAAGATATTCGCGGTCAAAGATAACACTAATAAAAAATTTATAATATTTTCCAATAAAATTACAAAAAAAAATATCACATGCTATATTTTTATTATTTTTTATGTTAAATTACTTTAATTCCGTTAACCTGAGACTGTAAACTTTTTTTTTACTAATTAATTCAATACTTAACTCACGAAATGCACTAATATATAAATATAAACGTTAAAAATGTCACATAAATGATTTTTGGTCTTTCTTATAACAAATTTATTTTATATTTTATAAAATTTATAAATTTTTGTAGGAGGAAAATGTAAAGTTCCTTATTACACAAACTCACCAAACACTCATCATTGTATATTATTCAAAATAATATGAAAATTCTGTAAATACGTTAAATCAATTAAATCTACTATAAAATTTGATCAAATGTTTTTATTTGAAAAATATCAACAGAGCTTTATTTAGCTCTGTCGGTACAGAGTATTATACTCATTTAATTTGAGTGTTGTAGCTAATAAGCTCTGTGTTGGTAAGCCTGGTTGTTCGGTACTAACTTCATTTAGTTGCTTTGCTCTCAACGCTTTACTATATCTTCTCGTCATTGTCTTTGTTCATTGATACTGACTGTTTTTTCAATCCGTTATATTATTAATTTAATTAGTTGAAATGTATTAGTTATAAATTTTGTGACCATAATGGTGAAAACAGTGTACTTGATTGGTGATGTGTTAAGTGAATTAGTTGGAAAAAAATTACCCTCTCTGAAAGAGGTTATGTCGCTTTTATTTTATTATCTTGATACGAAAAATTTTTCAATTAAAGAAAGTATATCAATCACTATCAACAAAGTTTTTGAAATTTGGTGTGCGGCACAAATCCCGACAAGAGAGAAAAGATCTGCTTTTTTGAAACTAATCTCAAATCACAATCGATGGAAGAATTTACAAAAAAATCGTAAAATGAAAAAGTCAAAGTCTCAAAAAAAAAAGGAATCCGTTTTTCAGGATGAATTAAATAAACTATTTGATGTAGCTCATGCGGATGTTTTAAATATACTGGACAAAGAAAAAAGATTATTTTATTTGGGACAAAAATCTTCCAGTCGACGTGGTTTTATTTCATATAATTCTCAACCAATTTTAGAAGATGTCGAAGACATGGATGTTGATATCAGCAATTATGATAATAATAACAATAATAGTGATAATAATAGTGAAGAGAACATTGATAGCAATGATAAAAACTATAATAATAATGGTAATGATAGTAATAATAATGTCGGAGAGTTTGATAACGACAATGTCAACTATTATTGTGCAGTTGAGACTGATGATGTTGCTAATCATAAAATATCAAGTCATCCCAGAAATCTTTGGAAAGTAATACTTCTCGTATAATCTCTGATTATGAAGATGAAATGCCAAAACAACAAGTTCCAAAAATTGATATAATGACACCAGAACTTGCTGCGGCTTTGGATAGAGCTAACGTGACTAGTAGGATGGCGACTTACATTATTGCTGCTTTATTATCTAGCTTGAACATTGATTGTGCAAGCGTAAACTTTAGTCATGTGACTATTCACCGAGCAAGGGAAAAATTCCGGAAAGAAGCGGCGTTAAATCTGAAGACTAATCTGGAAACTGACAATTATGTACTACATTTTGATGGAAAACTGTTATCAGATATTACAGGTACAGAACAATTTGACCGGCTTCCGATTATTTTATCATCATCAGGTAAATTTCAACTGTTAGGAGTTTCTAAACTAGAATCTGGGACTGGACAAAACCAAGCTTCGGCTATTATTAAAACAGTAAAACAATGGGATATTAATACTGACAACATCAAAGCATTGTGTTCTGATACTACGGCGTCAAATACGGGTAAATAATTTATTAATAAAAAAAATATAACATGGTTGATTACCGTAATGTTTAAATGCTAAATCAAATCAGATTTTTAGTATTAACCATTAATTTCCAAGTTATGAGTTATTTTTTTTTTTCAAATTGAAAAGATTTCTCCGTCCTACTCTAAAAAATCGATACTTCACTAACAATTCTCATTTTATTTTTCAGGAATCAGAAATGGTGCGTGTGTATTAGTAGAAAAGGCTCTTAGTAGAAAACTGTTGTACTTGCCATGCCGACACCATATTTTTGAAATTGTTCTTCGAAGTGCATTTGAAGTATACTGGCCTGCTTCGTTTGGCCCAAACGTTCCAATTTATCTGAGATTTAAAAAGAAGTGGGATGAAATTGACCAATCAAACTTTACGGCTGGTATTTGTGACAAAAAAGTTTTGGAAGTAATAACACCAATCAAAGATGAGATTTTGAAATTCGTTAATAATCAAATAGAAGTAAAATTTTTTAATCCAGCGCTGAAGAATTATTAACTGACGTTAAAGTGGAAAAGAAAAATGTATAAAGTTCAGTATAATTGAGGAGCTGATTTTCAAAAGGGTATCTTTTCATATTTTAAAATACCAGTTTTCTGAACTTTTAAATACTAATTACTTTGAGAATTATGAACATTTATAAATGAAAATCGAATTGCAGCTTCATAACCGATTGCACTTTATAGCTAAATTAAAAAAAGTTCAATACAAATATTTATAATTGAAGATAACTAGTTTTTTGTCTCGATTAATCAAAAATCAAAAGATACCCTTTTGAAAATAAGCTCCTCAATTATCAATTTTACTCTGATTAATTAACTTGCCGTCGTGATTAAAAATATTGAAAATCAGTTTCACATGACTGTTATACTTTCAATCATCTTTAACGATTAAAATTGCGTTTGTAAAATATTTTACAATTTTTACCTCACATCAGTTAATAATAATTAGTCTTCTCAACTTTGAAATTGCGATATAATCAATTTCATTTTGACTTATAACTTTTTTTGTAGATGGATCATTGTCAAGACGATTACCGTGAACTTCTGAAATTATCATTAATATTTTTGGGTACTACTACCACAAATATTACATTTAAGCATCCTGGACCGGTCCATCATGCAAGATGGATGGCTAAAGCAATATATAGTTTAAAAATTTTTTTATTCAGAAATGAATTTCATCTTACTAAATCGGAAATAGATGGATTACGAGAACTTTGTTTATTTATCATAATATTCTATTTAAAAGCTTGGTTCACTGCGCCGTGTGCTATAACAGCACCTAATAATGATTTAACTTTGATTAAAGAATTAATTTCATATGAAAGATTTAATAATAGTCTTTCACAGACATGCTCACAAAAATTAGCCGATCACTTGTGGTATTTAAACAACGAGCTGTCTATTTTATCTCTCTTTGATAAAAATGTTTCAGTTGGAACATAAAAAAGAATAGTTCATGCTCTTAAAAACTGTAAAGCTAATGAAACTACAACAAATCGCTTTATAATAGATAAGAAAAATTTAGAGTCATTATTAAATAAAGATCTTAGTCAATTTGTGTCTATGAGATCGATTAATATATTTGAATCGTTTGATTTGTCGTATGAGTTCATTGATGAGGATGTTACTTTGTGGCCTCAGAATCCGAATTTCTTAGAAAACTTGGAGTATTTCGGGAAACTTCAAGTTGTAAATGATGTAGCAGAACGCGGCGTGGTATTGATAGAGCAGTATAATCGATGCTTAACGAAAGATGAAGAACAGCTTCAATATTTGTTGCAAGTAGTGACAGAACATAGAAAACAATATCCTAATTGCAATAAAAGTAATTTTATAAAACTGTAATATTTTCAAGTTGAAAAATTGTTGTAACAAGTTGTAAATATAGTTTTTTGTTATAAAGAATTAATTGTTCAATTAAATTTCTTAATATTTAATAAAAAAAAAAAAAAATAAATTTGTTATAAAAAGACCAAAAAATCATTTATAAGATATTTTTAACGTTTATATTTTATTTTTAACGTTAATATTTATATATTAGTGCATTTCGTGAGTTAAGTATTGAATTAATTAGTAAAAAAAAAAAAAAAGTTTACAGTCTCAGGTTAACGGAATTAAAGTAATTTAACATAAAAAATAATAAAAATATAGCATGTGATATTTTTTTGTAGTTTTATTGGAAAATATTATAAATTTTTTATTAGTGTTATCTTTGACCGCGGATATCATTGAAGCCGTTAATCTAAGGAACTTTGGTCTTCTGACGTTTTTGTAGAGCGTAAAATTTCCTACAAATATCATTTTTCAGATTGTTGTTACGATGAACCGTTCCAAAGTAATAAAAATTAAAAAATTAAAAAAATTTTTCCCGTGTTATTTAAATGGAAAATAAAGAAATGGATACAGGCAAATCTTACTATTGATATTAAGAGCTCACATGGGCGCCAAAATTTTTGTTTTTAGGTATACTATCAATTTTTAGACACCAAAAGAAAAAAAAAAAAATTCGTCTTTTTTTGAAACACCCTATATATATATATATATATATATATATATATATATATATATATATATATATATATATATATATATATATATATATATATATATATATATATATATATATATATATATATATATATATATATATATATATACATATATATAAACTTTTGAACCATATATATTTTCTGACTCAGCTCGTCGAGTTAAGTTGGAATATAGCAAAATTTTTCAAAAGTTCCGTCTTACCAATGCAATAGTTAGATTTCTATGAAATCTACTAAAAAACAATAACTGATGACACATTATTGGTACACATGTACAATGCTTTTCAATGATTTGTACAGATCAAGAAACTCACGGAAAATAGAAACATTAAAATTTGGGAAACTTTAAGTTAAGAATTCACTAAAGACATCTCTTAATATTTACAAATATAAATTCTTACAACTTAGAACAAAGACGATTAAAAATGTAGTAATCATACAAAATAAGCGCTAAGAAATTTAAAATACAAAAGATAACTAAAATTTAATTAATTTTCCTATGACCGCTGCTCCAGGAAGTTGTACGGTTATTTTTGATCGATTGTCTTTTAATTTTAAAAACACACCAAGGTTTTGCTTTTAATTTCGGTAAAAAATATTTTCAAGTACCCAGAACTGCCAACAGATCCTGTAACCGCTGCTCCATAAAGTTATGCAGTTATTTTTAATCGATTGTCCTTTAATTTTAAAAACCCACAGAAATTTTGATTTAATCTTGGTAAAAAATATTTTCGAAGACCCGGAACTACCAACAGCTCCTGCGACTTGGTGTGTTTTTATAATTAAAAGCCAATCAATCAAAAATAACGGTAAGCTTCCGCGAGCAGCAGTCACAAGAAAATTAATTAATTTTTAGTTATCTGTTGTATTTTAAATTTCTTAGCGCTTATTTCGTATGATTACTACGTTTTTAATCATCATTGTTATAAATTGTAAGAATTTATATTTGTAAATATTTAGAGATGTCCAAAAGTAAAGATATCTAAATTTACTTGTCTATGTTTAGAGATGTCCATTTTATTAAGTTTACAAATAATTAGAACTGTATTTTTCTAAATTTATAAATTTTTCAATTGTCTTTTTATTGACTTGTTTAAATTTATTATTTTCTATTATTTTAAATCTCTGTCATTTAATTTACGTGTTTGTTTTATGGTTTGTCTAATTTCACGGATATCTTGTTTTTAAATTTCCTAATTTTATGCTTATCTTTTTTGAAATAATTTCATTTTTTTTGGTAACTGAATTTTTACATTGCTACCTCTTTTATTATCGAAATTTTAAATCATCTTTTTTTTTTTTTACGAATAATTTTTTTTATTATTTCCAATATATTATTTATCCAAATTTTTTATTTAGTGATTTCTTTACTTAGAGTTGCCCAAATTTTAATGTTTCCATTTTCCGGAAAATTCTTGACCGGTACGAATCATTGAAAAACATTGTATAATATAGGTATAGTTAAAAGTACTGAAAATTTTACTCACTTCGGAGCGCTGTAAAACCTCAGCTATTGCCTAAATGAAAAAATGTTGCTTATAAAAGTTGTTCCTTAAGAAACGATCTACAAAAATGATTAAAGATAATTTTTTCGAAAAATGATAAAAAAGTTATTTCAAAAATAGAAATTTTTTTCTCGAATTTCTGAATATTTTCGCTTATTACTTTTTTATTTATAGTTCTACGACAAAAAGTTACTAGACCAAAGTTGTAGAAAATTTAATTTGCAACAAAAATGTAAACAAATTTTTTTATCAAATAAATCGTTTAAGAAATATATCGTAAAAACCATTACAACCCCTATTTTCAAGATGGCGGCCGTGAGACAAGGGTGGCAACCTCACAAACTTGGTTTTAACTTTACACTGACCCCCTATACATTAAAAAAATAAAATTACGTCCTCTAAAAAATGCAACCCCAAATGTAACTTTTCAATGGACTATTAATGAGATTGGTAGTAGACTTCTTTAATCCCGCCCATTAGAATTAGGCAACTTGACCTCGTTTTTTTAACATTAAGTAGAAGCAAGAGGACGGAAGTATGTAACTTGACGGTTGGTTTACCATAGCGTTTAAAATATTATTTATCATGAATGTAATTCTTTGTTTTAGTGTATTTTTAAATAGCTCGAATTTATTATTTATTAATAATAAAAGGTAGTTTCACTAGCCGTAACAACGCCTTATTTTTTAGAGGGTGATTTTTTTTAAATTTCGATTTAGTTAAATAGTTACAGTCCACTTATAAATCATTTAAATGATTCTAACCAAAATATTATATCACTATTAAATATTAAATGGTTCATTAAAGTGATAATCAATTTCGAACTAATTGTATTTTCGTACAAGTGGAAGATTCTCTAAAATAAAGTTAGACAATTTGCTACTTAGAACTTAGAACGTCTATGTACGATTTTTCGCAATGATCATAGACATATTCGTCGAAATAGTCTTCGTCAATACCTACGCGAAAATCATGAGACCATTTTTTATTGCAATTTTTACACTGAGTCCATGGCTCTGTGAATTCTGAGTAAAATCTATTGCAATCAAGACAATAGCAATCATCATTTTTGTATTTTAAGCATTTTTTTTTTTTTCAAATTTTTTGATTTTATTTTATTTTTTTATTTAACTGAGGTCCTTTTTTTTTTTTTTCTTCATTTTAATCTTTTTTTTCTTTGAGTTTTTGGTGATACTTAAGACAGATAAAAATCGTGGTTTTCCTTTCACGAATTCTTCTGGAAAGAAAATTTTCAGATTTTAATAGTAATGGCTTCAGCAAAAAAAATTTATAGATGCTTTTTTTTTTGGGAGTGGGTCGTCATGCCCCACAAAAAATTAGGAAAATGGTTGACCCTGAATGCCATCCCTGCAACTTCCCGCCAATTCCATACCGACGCTTGAAATTGCACTTATAACGTTTTTGAGTTCTTCGAGCTCAAAAATACAATTTGTGTGTTGTTTTGAGCTCTGCAAACTCAAAGAAATAGCTTTTGTATGCTTTTGAGCTCTTCAAGCTCAAAAGTCTGATAGAATTTTGATAAAACACTATTTTTTGAACTTTCAAACCGCAATAACTTTTGAATGAATGATCCGATTTTCACGTGGTTGGCAGCATTCGATGCAATTTTTAAGCTTCATAAAGAATCTCTGAGTTTCAATTCATCGAACTAGAAATTTCGGAGTAATTCCAAAAAAACATTGTTTTCGTTTTCTTTTGTTCACCATAGCTCTCGAACAAATCAACCGATTTTGACCTGATTGGCAGCGATTGACGTGGGTTTTCAAGGTTAAAAGCTGATTAGTTTTTAAAGTTGATCCATAAAGCAGTTTAAAAGTTATTCCTAAAAAATCACTTTAAAGAACATTTTTTTTTTAGTTTTTTTAAGATTTCTCAACATCTATCGATCCGAATCAGTCCAAGTAGTTTTCAAAATTGAAGTTCGCGCAAGCCCTTTTGAATGGCACCAATCGCAATAAAATCGGTCAAACCATTCAAAATTTATAAGTGGTTCACATACTTTCACACACACACACACACACACACACACACACACACACACACACACACACACACACACACACACACACACACACACACACACACACACACACACACACACACACACACACACACACACACACACACACACACACACACACACACACACACACACACACACACACACACACACACACACACACACACACACACACACACACACACACACACACACACACACACACACACACACACACACACACACACACACACACACACACAGTGAAAACCTCGCGGAGATAGTCAGGGAAGCTTCCTGTGACCTTCAAATGTCGATCTGATAAAAACTCGATTTTCCGAAAAACGTGGTAAAACCAATAACTTCTCGACTTTTGAAAATTTCTAATTTTCTTAGCGGGAAACTGAAATACATTTTTTTTTTCGATTTTCTGCAAAATTTTGACTGATTTATTCAAAATGGACGGAAAATAAACAAATTTAATGGTTAGCAACCACAAAAAAAAATAACCAGCATAAGTGGACCGCTATGACCACACAGTAAAAAATTTTGTGTAAAATTAACACAATTTTTATGTTAAAAACGGTCCACACAATATTTGTGTTGAATTTCAACACAAAAAAAAATATGTTAAATCTTTAACAGAAATTTTGTGTCAGAATTTTACTCTAGAGAAAAACAAATAATCTAACACAATTTAAGTGTTAACAGTAACACAAAATAAATGTTAACTTATGAATGTTAATTAATCAACGCTAATTTCTATAAACAGTCCAATATCATAAAAAATGAAAGTTTTTTTGATAACAATTGAAATTAATGTCGGTTTTAATTGAAAACGAAGATTAGGTGAATAATTTAAAATACAGAAATTCACAATATTTACTGCAAAATTAGATTTATTGGTAGAAATCTAAAAATTTTTGTATAATTTTAGAAATAAGAAAAATATTTTGTAAATTTTTTAGAAAATAAAAAAAAATTTTGTAAATTTTTTAGCAATAAGAAAAATATTTTGTAAATTTTTTAGAAAATAAAAAAAAATTTTGTAAATTTTTTAGCAATAAGAAAAATATTTTGTAAATTTGTAATTTAATTGTAATATAATTCTACACATGTTCGAACTATAGACTTTTTCTTCATATTCTCCCGCTGGCCGAATTTTCCCCAAAATGAATTTAAAAATAACTTGGCTAAAGATCTTAACCCAGGATTTTTTTCAATTTTTTCTTGCTCTAACTTAACCCCTTCTCTTTCCTCATACCTATCTAAATATTCTTGCTTAGATTTCTCATCTACACACTGACTAGGCCAACCGGATGCCTGTTGTTTAATTTTTAAGAAAGTATTTATATATCCCTCAAATAACCCTGCGCTATTTTTATCTTGAGGATTATATTGTACTACCTGGTATTCCCAAATTTCATCAATTTCTCGAATAACATACTCTTTTTCTACAGCTTTTCTAAGCTCACATGCAACCCATGTACCACATAACTCTCGGTCAGATATATTTTCATGGTGACAATCAGTCTGTGTTTGATCTTGACAGCAGCTTTGACATAAAGGGAAAAATAATTTTCCATGCGCTCTGACAGGTAAAACTGGATGATATAGATTACGTGGGGTAATACTCTGCATTTAATTAATCCTTGAACGTTATCTATATTTTTACTTGGTGCTATATTTTCACATGCATCAGTCACATAAACTTTGGGGTGACCGATAGGAAACAACCGGTTTTAAATCCCAAGGATACAGCGAACATACATCGACATATTTGATTTTTTCAATATCTTCGCCCTTTGAATTTTTCTTTACGTCGTAATATGTTTTTACGTTGCCTGTACGCCCGCCAAAAAAGCATCTCGAGGATTTAAAGATTTAACTGATATCACTTTAGAACTATTTAAAAATAATTGCAAGTCCTGATTATTTTTTTTTTCTCTATTAAATTCACATTCCCAAATCTCAGTTAAGATATAACCACATTCTTGAATTTTTAAAGATTGCAATTGTGTGGCCTCATATCTTGACTTGAGAGTATTATTCTTTTTTGTTTTTTTATTTTCGGTTTTATATATAATATTTTCTCGATCATTTTTGAAACATTTAGGACAACCATGCCAAAAACATCCGTGAAATTGATAAGCATAATTTACCCCGTTTTTATCAATTCTATAACCATCCAATTTTACACCATTTGGTGTCTTGATTTCTCTGTCTCGTAAAGCGTGAACTATTGAAATATTATTTTTTCTTCAAGCCATGTAAACCATTCAAGAGCAATTCTAGACTGATTATCCCTAAGCGGTATCCTGAACGTGGTACAATACCTATTTGCTGTTCTTTTAAAAAGTTGCGTCTATAAAACAGCATACAGGTAGAGGCTATCGTGGTACATTCTAAAAAGGGACATACATTACCGCAATTTAAAATAATTTTACGAAATCTGTTACATGCTATACGTAAAATACTTACATCTAAGCGACAGTAAAAAATCATTTCTTCTTTAAAATTAAATACTTTATTTATAATTAACTGATCATTATGCCATTGTAAAAATTCATTTTTTTCTTTTTTACTCATTGAGTCAGGGCTATAATATTTTTTATCAGGTATAGCCCCTACATAATTTTGATTTTCTCTAGTATTAAATAAATGAGGAAAATAACCTTTCTTTATTTGATCCTCAAAACCAAAACCTTTAGGAAGGGCAGCTAGTGGCATTGGCATATAGTTTAAACTATCAATAAATTTTATTTTTTTCTTATTTAATTCTAACAATGTTATACTTGTACCGTTTATTATTACATCTATATCTTTGTATTGTCTTGTCATAACTTCCGATAGAATAAATTGACCGTCAAATCCTTTGGCGTTGTGAGCTATACAAATCACTTTTTACAGTTTTTCAACTTACTTAGATCAAAAATGTAATTCACAAATTTCTCAACACAATCCACTCCATGAAAATTAATTTCATTCAACCCACAATTAATACAATCACTTAAATTAGGATTAAAATTGTCATTATCACAACATAAATCGCATACTGATTGAGCCACGCATAAAGTAGGAATATGTTTATAGACTGATGTGCCCACATAAAGTTCTTCATCCTGACGTGTTTCCAAATCATAGTAGACAAATCGTGTATACTTTTTACTATTGTCTAAAGGTTTGGCTACCGGAATATAACACAGATGCTGATCTTTACATAATTTATTACAGATCGTACACATTGATTTACCACACTCATGTTTTGATTTGCTCGGATAAGTGAAAATTTTACAATTTGTACAAAACTGCTCATTTTCACAAACCGTTTGCTGTCCTTGATACGAACCAGGTGTAAGATGTCGAGTAAAACACATTTGTCCATAAAACACGCGGTTGCAATTGTTACAAAATTTATGTGCTTGTGTTGAATCACATGGAGGTTTAGCATAACATTTATTACACATGTAAGAACAATTTTTATGATCATACGGGTTTTTGAACGTTACCCTGCATGGTTCACAATAATGTCGTGCTGCCTGAAAACTCAATATTGTCTGAATATATTCATAGTGATTTCCCTCGGGGTAATAAAGAATTCTTAATGTGTGAATTATGTTTCCATTTTGAGCAATAACGGTGTTTGACCCATCGAAAATTACATCGTCTGATGCAGTTGAAGGAGTGCTTTTCAATTTATACACAATGATCGCTATCTTCATTGGTATAAAATATGCTTGAAATTTTTTTATTTCTGGTAATCCGCAACCACTCTCAAGTACTGACACTCCAGCCTCTGCGATAAGTTTCAAAGCCTTCTCTTTTTGGTAAGAATTTCCTTTATTTCGCGAATCACGTATACGATTCCATTCTTCATACAATTGTCCAATGGAGGCCTTTTCGGTTATTTTTCTTTGCCCTGCTAGTGCCATAACAAGAGCTCTAGGTAAACAAAGATTATCATTATTATTCATTTTTAACACTCCGGGTGGACATTTTCTGTCGCATGCCTCGGAATATTTTTATCCAACCACTGCTTCCACAATGTGTAACTTTATTTGAAAAGTGTCTGTTACATTAAAACCACCAGCACTTTGCGAAATTTTGTTAACTAAATCCCACAATTGTTCAAACTCATATCCATCAATAGGTCGCATACTTTGAAACGCTGCATTGCCTTGTAACCCTTCGAAACGGAAACTTAAACAAAACCGATTGTGTCCAGCTCCACCTGCTTCTATTATTTTATTATAAACTTCACGGAAAGCACTTATAGTCCACTGAACTGCATTGACGCCGTGTGGTACAGGCTGTATGCGAAATTCCATCAGATGAGTGTTTACCCGAAATCTTTCAAGCCGTTCTACTCCATTAAAAATTTGAATTAACGGTTGATCTATATTATTATTTCCTACACCTCCGTTTATTAATTGATCTTCATTATCGGAATTCTCTTGATTTTCTTCAATATTATGGTGTCGTACTCGTTCTCCTCCATGCTGAATGATTCCTACTTATGAAAAATTATGAAAAAAAAAAACAAAGTATTAATACATAATTAAGTTATACAATCGTAAAACTTTAAATAATAATAAATATTTTCTCAACTTACCATCAAACAAATCCTCGTCAAAATCTTCCATGTCAATTTGTTGGGAAGGGCTTAATGCTATTCCATGTTCCCGTAAAAACACTAAATCCTCATTTTCTTCAATTGAATTATTCACGTTATTTAACACTTCACTTGATGTAAGTGAATCTAAATGAACTGAATTTAGATTTACTAAATTTTCAGGTAATAACCCTAATAATTCAGCTTCGACTACCTCGTCGATTACAGGGGAAATTTGAATGCTCCATTGCGTATGCGCTTAGCGACAAGAATGATGAAAAAATTTATTTGGAAAAAACGTAAAGACCTCAAATAGAAACTCTGCCTCTCCACACTCTATCTCAAGTTTTCTACCCCCACACATACCAAAATAGACTTACTACAGTTTCTCACGTCAACCTACAAGAACCTCCTAGGGTGTCTTCGTTATCATCACTTTCTATCATAAAAATGGAGCCTAAGTCGTTAGAATCTGTATCAAACGGGTATCGATTTACCCAAAAATCTATACTTGCACATATTAAAAAAGCGAATAAAATTCGCAAAACATTAAATGTGGACCGTGTGTATATATACGACGCAAATGGCTTCTTCAAAGATTCAGCATTATGTGTACTTGATAATATTACATTTTTGCGACGAAACGATGGATTTTATTCCGTGGCAGTGTTAAATAACGAACTTCAAGAAGTTTTCAAAATCTCGGATGATTTCTTTGCTTTCATTGATAATAAAGCAGAAATCGCGTCTGATTACCTAGGACTTTATGTTTAATATATAAGTACATAATATACCAATTGTATTATTAATTGTATTACTAATTTTATTGTTCATAATAATTGTACCAACATTATTAATTGTACTACTATTTTTATAAATAAGAAGAAATATGGTAAATAAAGAAAAAAAACGAAATATTTTACTTGTTTTCATTTTAAAAATAAACCACATCTTCAAAAATAAATAGAAAATCATGCAATCCTACATCTTTTTCCCATGCCATGACTAATTTATGACCTACATCTTTAAACATAAAAAACATACACCTATCCTTACCATCTTAATTACCCCCTGCCATGACAACACTTCTGTAAACATTCGAGAAAAACATTTTCCACAAGTCAATTAACAACTGTCAATCAAAAGGCCCAGACACCCGGCACCAACACTCAGGGGAACCCAACGCTGAGGGGTGAGGAAAAGGTCTGGCGCCAGACCAGTGGCCGAGGAGTGGGGGTTTGTTGTGTCTCCCCAGTTATGCCCCATACTACTGATATTGCACCAAACAATAGTATCAGTTATGTACAGGGAATAATTAAATGTAGAGTTTTGCCTCCCAGACATTTATATCATCCGGTTTTACCTATGCGTATTTTTAGAAAATGCTGGACCCATTTTTTTCAGAAAAAAGTTTGTCATCAGAAAAAATTAATATTGTTTTTTTTTTATATACAGGATTTGAAATGAATTTTAAATATTTGCAGATTTTGTTGAATCGCTCAAAATAAGTCGGAATTCTATAAAATGTTATTGAATTTAAATAGTTCAATGAAAATTAAGCAAATCGAAATTATTGATCATGAAAAAAAAATCGAAATTACATAATGAAATGTTTTTGCATAATTTAATTTAAGTTTTTAGATAATTCTTTGTTATGAAAAGAATTTTTAATGTCTCCATTGTAATAAATAAATAAATTTTCGGTACATTTTTTTTGTAATTTTTCTTCTCGGAAATAAAATTCCAAGAAACGTTTGTTAATGTGAAAAGTTTTCTATAAAATCTCAGCAAATAGTCTCGTACAATTGCTGAGATCATTGAAAAAATAAAAATTTTCGACAAAATTACAATTCACAAAGTAATTGTACAATCGTAAATTGAATAATACAAAAAAAAGTATTAAATTTTTAAAGTCGTCATTGTAATTCATATTACAACTTTAGTTCGTGAAAACCAAAAAAATTCTAGTAAATAAAATTATAAAAAATGTTTGCAAATATAAGACATTTTTAAAGTAATTCAGCAAACAGTCTTGTAAAATTACCACACACATTAAAAAAATAATAATTGTTGGTGAAATTACAATTCATGATATAATTTCACAATCAAAATTTGAATATTACAAAGAAAATTACTAAATTTTCAATGACCCTATTGTAATTTCTATTACAACTTTCTTTTGTGATTTTATAAAAATTTCTAGTAAACCAAATTACAAATAATGTTTGTAAATCTAAAATTTTTTTCATGAAATTCGACAAACAGTTCTGTTTGAAAGAGAAGTTTGGAAAGAGCCATTGGCAGAAAATTCAAGATATCAATAAATTTGATTTTTTTATTATTAAGTTCTATTAAAGTTATACTTATACCGTTAATAATAGTCTCTACATTATCATACTCTTTAATTATAATTTCAGTGAGTATGAACTGAGCGTCAAATCCCTTTGCGTTGTGTGCTATTTTTTTACTTTGAGACTGAGTTGAATCATAACGAGCGTTCGGAGTAGCAAGTTTCTTAGGAGCGTTAATGTTATTTTTAAAACAAAAATTATCCCTATTTAATTTAAAACAATGCGGGCATCCGTGCCAGAAACAGCCATGAAATTGATAAGTATATTTCTTACCATTTAAGTCTTCGCGGTAACCATCTAATTTTATACTGTTACAGATTTTAATTTCACATCCTCTCCAAGCATGGTTTATTTGAATATTATTTTTGTATTCCATCCATGTAAGCCACTCAATTGCTATGCGTGACTGATTATCTACTAAACGATAGCCTGAACGCAGGATAATTCCAATTTGATTTTCTTTGAGAAAATTTCGCTGGAAAAATAACATGCATGTTGAAGCTATAGTAACACATTCCGAAAATGGACAAACATTACCGCAATCTTAAATCAATTCACGAAATTTTGTACATGCCATACGCAATATACTGACATCTAATGTACAATATATTTCAATTTCTTCCTTAAAATTAAATATCTTAGATGAATTACTCTGATCAGAGTGCCATTTTATCAATTTCTCATAATCTTTTTTCTTAACAATTAATTCCGGACTATAATATTCAATATTAGGTATATCACCAACATAATTTTAAGGGTCTTTTGTATTAAACATATTAGGGAAATATCCCTTTTGAATGTAGTTTGCAAAGCCAAACGCATCAGGAAGTTTTGAAAGAGCCATTGGCAGAAAATTCAAGTTATCAATAAATTTGATTTTTTTATTATTAAGTTCTATAAAAGTTATACTTGTACCGTTAATAATAGTTTCTACATTATCATACTCTTTAGTTATAATTTCAGTGAGTATGAACTGAGTGTCAAATCCCTTTGCGTTGTGTGCTATACAGACCACGTTCTTACATTTCTCTCCAGTGCTTAATTTAAAAACATATTTTACAAAATCCTTTACACAATTTTCACCGCGCCAAATCTGCTCACTTGTACCACAATTAGAACAGTTGGTCACTTTAGGGTCAATATCAAAATCAGTCGTATCACAGCATATATCACATACAATCTGACTCACGCAGAGTGTAGGAATATGAAGATAAACTCCATCCTTATCATGCAGCTTTGTATCTTGACGTGTCTCAAAATCGTAATACACAAATTTTGTATACATTTTAGTGTCCTTAAGTGCTTTAATAGGCTGCATATAACACATACGCCCTTCCCCTCCTGGTTTGTTACAGATAATACATATGGGTTTACCACACTCATGTGTAAATTTATATTTTCCAGGATAAACATATACCTTACAAGTTTCACAAAACTGATGACTTTCACCAATAATTTTATTTCCTTGATAGGACCTTTGCTGACGATGGTGGTTATAGCATCTTATTTCATAAAATGATCTCTTGCATGTATCGCAAAATACAGTATTAAGCGTCGGAATACACGGAGGATTTTTATAACATCTGCAGCATAATGAAGGACAGTTCCTGTGATTACGAGGATTATTGAAAGGTTTACAGTACGCATCACAATAATGCTTTGCTGATTGAAATGCACCAAGAGTATTTATGTACTCATAGTGGTGTTCTTCTGGGTAATATAAAATCCTCAGGGTGTATCGTACATTGTGATGATGACTTGTGACTGAATGCGTACCATCGTACATTACTTCGTGCAATTGAGCAGTGGGGCTAGATTTTAAGCGAAAAACTATGATCGCCACTTGCTCCCGAGCATAATATTCTTGAAATTTGATTATTTCTGGTATACCACACCCGTTTCCAGGTATAGCTATGATACCGGCGTCTTGCACAAGTTTTCTCGCCATTTCTCCTTGATAATTGGAGTTTATTCTACATTGACGAATTTTTTGCCATTCGTCATATATTGGTCCGCAGGAAGCTTTTAAAATCTGTTTCTGTTCTCCTACATAAGCAGTGATGAGAGCACTTGGTAAACACAAATTATCATTGTTGTCCATTTTAATGACCCCCGGTGGACGTTTAGTATCACATTCTCCAGTATATTTTTGTCCTCCTGGAGCCTCAACGATATGTAACTTAATTTGAAACGTATTTGTGACACTAAAACCGTCCGCACTTTGACACACTGAATCCACTAAGTCCCACAAATCATTAAACTCGTAAGTTGCGATTGGTCTCATAGATTGATAAATATTATCACTACGGATACCATTGAAACGGAAACTCATACAGAAAAGCTCATTACCATTTCTTCCAGTTTGCTTTATCATATCAAAAAGTTCACGGAATGCTTTCATTGTCCAAGTAACTTCATTGTATCCTTCACCAATATCATTGATACGGAAGTTCATAAAATGTGTATTCACTCTAAATCTATTAATATGCTTAACGGCATTGTTGACCTCCTGCCAGAAAGCTGCCTCTTCCTCGATGAGGTTTCTGTCTTCTGTATCCACAATAATGAGGGGGATATCTTCGTCGATTGATATGACAGGAATCTCCGGCTTAGGCTGCTGTACTAGTCCCAGTAGTTTGTCGGTGTCGCTCATAACAGATGATAGCACCTCGTTTAGCGATGGTGGGAACTCCTCTATGTCATACAGGGAAGTTAAATTTTCCTCACCAAAAATATCTGATAGAGAATGATCTTCCAGCTCTTCAGTTGGATATTCTGTAATGAAAACAATCATTTTTAAATATATATAAATGAATAATACATAAATGATAATAACACTATAGTATTGTGTGAATGATTCACCTTTTTCACGAAGGAAAAAATTCTTTGTATGTTCGAAGAAGTTTTTTTCTACTCCTTGGTCAATAAAATCCCGTAAGCCACCTTGTCCTATAAATGTAATTAAAAAATAAAATTTTCTGAGTTATTATAAATGTACCAAAAATTAAAAGAAATTTATAATTACCTTGGTGGGGATACAGGATAGGTATGTCATGGTGTAAATTTAATTCGTCTTCCGTAAAAGTTTCGTTAACATCTCGTACAAAATTTTTCGCTAATATAACTAATCTCTCCTTACTGCTAAGGAATTTAGTACTACTCGCGTCACCACAATCGAAATAGTACACAGTACTCAACAACTCTGCATCACTACACCCACATTCAAAATCGGTCATTTCCATTTCAGAACACTGATAGTTTACTAAGAACACAAAAATAGGACTAAGTTTATCCTTAAAACTAAAAAGTCACAAAGAGTCTTTATCCCTCTCTTACATAATTTTCTTAAAATCAATCCAATACTGTTATTTTCTCCCCACTATAGCAAAGGTTTAGCGGGTAATAAGGAAGATAGTCTAGTCCACATCCCCAAAACTTGTCTTCCGAAATAACTTTCACTGTCATAGCATGGTCCACCACCCCAAAATCTAGACAGGCCGGCCTTTGCATGATAACTATTTTTGTAGTAGGACTAAACTGCATCAAGAAACAGAGATGTCCTAGATCAATCTTTTTTGGTAATTTATGCATATGCTGGAAAATAGAAACACATGCTAAACTACGTTAAGTCGGAGGATCAGTTTTAAGGGGGTATTCTGGTCTAGAAACATGAATTTCAGGTAATTTTTGAAATGTCGTAAAAAAAAGACAATTAATATTTTTACTATACATTTTTTTATTAGTTGTTTGTTAACATTAGAAAAATACAAAAAAAAATTAAAAACTAAAAAAAGTACAAAATTTTTAAAATTATAAGCTGACGGAGTGGGGGCTCTTTAAAAATTTCCACGTGACTATGACCATGATTTTAACCCTCCTAGTAATCTGAAACTAAAAAAAAAAAAAAGATTATTAATCAAGAATAATGTCGCAATGGTCGGAAGTAGGGAAAAGTTTGAAAAAAAATTTTTCACAAAATGGCGACTGTTTAAAAAAAAATTTTTTTTTCGATCACTTTTTCTGACGGTTTTGAATTTTTTAAAAATAGTTAAAATAAAAATTTGGGGATAGGGCTAGTTCCAACCATAGACAAGCTAATAAAGAAGACTCTATAAAAATTCCAACTAAATCGGTCCAGTAGAACCTGAAAAATCGTGGTCATCGTTCCGAAAAAGACAGTTTTGAGAAAAACGCGTTTAAAGTTTCGCGTAAAGTTTTTTCTAGTCTAAGTCATATAATGATATTTTAAACTTACATTGATTTAATCTGCCATTCCTGCCTCATACATTGGACCTTCCTCGACTTCAAAGAAACTATTTTCTGCATTTCTTTCTTCATATCGAGCAGTTCTGGCCTCCTTTGAAGCGATGGATGCTCGTGTTTCGGAGCGGTCAATCCGGGCGTTGTCGCGTTTGCCAGCAAATGAATGAGCTTCTGGTCCAATTTTTATTCCCATCAGCTCCATCATTTTTAAAATAGGAATAAAGCCTTCATTGAAAATACAAACGCTAATAAATGTCGCTATCTCGATAATATGAAGTCCAGAATGAATGTGTTTCGGAGCGAAAGTCCAAATCAGAGAGTTCAGAGACTCATTATTATTCTGCGTTTCTGAACCTAAACATCGGGTCAATAATTCCTCTGATTTTTCTCTTTTTCTCTGATTAAATCCTCTTGATTTTTCCGCATGATGACGAATTTCTATTAGCACTTGTAACATGTGATTGTTGCTGGGTGGAAAGTGTAGGTGGCTGCCATACATATGTATGAGAAAGAGCGACACATGGGTAAGCCATGTGACAATGAGTAAGAGAGAGAGAGGGAACCTGAGAGTATAGGTTGTGATAAAGTGATCTCAGATGATTTATAATAAATACTTAATTGTACTTGAGTTGCCAATGATTGCGGGTGAATAAAGATGAGTAGCGATGCTGTAATTGGCTTCAGTGGAGTTGAGTGGATGAGCTTGATGATTTTCTTAATACACAGAGGAATGCACCGGTCACGGTAAATGCGTGTGTACACTGTACAATTAGCACGTGTTATGAGGAGTATGGCTGCTTGCCGGTGAGCCAGTTGAGTTGAGGTAGAACACCCGAGGGCGCTTGTGTAGCGGCGCCTCGGTGCTACCAGTTTGTTGCGGGAAGGTTCGAATGATTCCGCAACAGTAACTTTGGAATAATAGTAACACCAATTCATTTTTTTAGCCTGAACTGTCGAACATTTTAAAGATTTTTAACTTTTTTTGGATACAAAAGAAATTCGGGACCTATTGTCTCGATTTTTATTGTTATTGGTACAAATATCAACAAACTCCAATTTCAAATTTTGATTTCTGGTTAAAAACATTTTAGAAACCGATCATGCCGCCATCTATTAGATTTTACTTCAATCTCTAACACTAAAATTAATTCTCAGATTACTCATAACCTACATTTATTTCTCAGCTTGATCAAAATCGTTCAATTACTAGTACTGATGCCTTTTTGATATATAAATAAATTTTTTGAGTTCATTTATCCGATATTTAAGTAATCAGTTAAATATGGAGTTATCACGTTTACGTCAAAACATTTTTATTATTGGTGATGTTGACGTTTAAATCGTAGGTAACAAATTACCATCGAAATTGCAAGCTTTGAAAGTGTTATTTTTTTATACACGTATTTTAAATAATACTATCACAGATAGTGTTGCTGCAGTGATTGATGAAATTATTGTGTTTTGGAAGAAAGCTCGAATTCCCGTTCAAGATATGCAAAGATGTCGAGATAAGTTGAAAAAACTGTATGATGAGTGGCGCATATTTCTTAAACATAGAAATCGGAGTGAACTTGCTGTGAAAAAACAAAATGAATTTTCCTTTTCATTAAAAAAATTATTTGACATCGCACCGTCAAATGTATTTGAAATACACTACTGGAAAAAATTAAGGGATCAAAAAAAAATTCCAAATTTTTCGGTAGTTTTCAACAGGCCGTAACTTTGAGAGAAATGGTCGTACAGGAAATAAAAAAAAAGGAAATTGTAGCTCCAAGTGTCTAGTTTTTGGATTAGAACTTCAAAATTTTGTAGCCTCCGCGGTTTCTGAGTAATCGTAGAAAAACCAGCAACAAAAAAATTCTCAAAATTTTTTTTTTTTTTTTGGTCTACGGGCGTGGAAAAATTTTTTAGCTTAACCACCATAAGGATCGGATACTTTGTTCATTTAGCTTTAATTTCTTTTTTAAACACCCTGATACGTCCACTCCTCGCTGAGATATCGGTCTTCAAATGGAAAAGGATCTTTTTGTCTTTGATTATCGATATCTCAGCAACCAATGATCGCACAGAAAGTTAAAGGTGGGTTTCAAGAACTTGAATGAATTCCCTTAACGACTGTCCATTGTTTTTTCGAAAAAAATTTTTTCTTTCCGTCACATGAATTTGAAAATGCAACAAAAAAGGGCTTTTAGTGGTTTTTTGGAAAATCAAGCGCTGGATCGAAAATATTGAGGAAACCACTAATGTTAAGTGTGCCTTTTACAGTTCAATATGTCCACAAAAACCCTACAAAGAATCAAATTAATCCAGCCAGCCGTTTTTTTGTTTCACTTGATCGAATTTTTGAAAAAATTAAAGGATCACGTTTTTTGCTCTGACCCAGCAATGAGTCCAGATCTCAACCCCATAGAGCACGTTTGGGACATAATGGGCCGTCGGTTGCGCAGAGAGTATCCAAATTTGCAGAACTTAGCTGCTTTGGAGCGCGCGCTTCAGCACATTTGGAATACCATTCCGCAGCCTCAAATTACCGTCTGCATAAACATGGCTGAACGTTTGAGAGCCGTTATTGAAAACAGGGGTGGTAATACCCGGTATTGAACCAACAAAAACCTTCAGAGAATGAGATTGGAGTCATTAAATACGGTGGAACTGACGAGTTCAATTCTCCTGAAATACCTTACACACACACACACACACACAGAAGCGTAAATCCGACCGCGCGACCTCCACGTGGTACGCTTTGGATAACGCTAATGCCGGCGGTAATTGTTTTCTTAAACTTTTCAAGAGAAAAAATTTCAAAAAACATTTTTTTTTTTTGAATTTTTTTTTTTTTTCAATTTAAGCACTTTTTGGAACGAAAATGTGGAAAAAGCTCGAAAAAACCATTTTTTTTTCTCATTTTTAAAAATTATGAGCCTTTCAGAGCAAAAAACGTGATCCTTTAATTTTTTCAAAAATTCGATCAAGTGAAACAAAAAAACGGCTGGCTGGATTAATTTGATTCTTTGTAGGGTTTTTGTGGACATATTGAACTGTAAAAGGCACACTTAACATTAGTGGTTTCCTCAATATTTTCGATCCAGCGCTTGATTTTCCAAAAACCACTAAAAGCCCTTTTTTGTTGCATTTTCAAATTCATGTGACGGAAAGAAAAAATTTTTTTCGAAAAACAATGGACAGTCGTTAAGGGAATTCATTCAAGTTCTTGAAACCCACCTTTAACTTTCTGTGCGATCATTGGTTGCTGAGATATCGATAATCAAAGACAAAAAGATCCTTTTCCATTTGAAGACCGATATCTCAGCGAGGAGTGGACGTATCAGGGTGTTTAAAAAAGAAATTATTAAAGCTAAATGAACAAAGTATCCGATCCTTATGGTGGTTAAGCTAAAAAAATTTTTTCCACGCCCGTAGACCAAAAAAAAAAACTAAAAAAATTTTGAGAATTTTTTTGTTGCTGGTTTTTCTACGATTACTCAGAAACCGCGAAGGTTACAAAATTTTAAAGTTCTTATCCAAAAACTAGACACTTGGAGCTACAATTTCCTTTTTTTTTATTTCCTGTACGACCATTTCTCTCAAAGTTACGGCCTGTTGAAAACTACCGAAAAATTTGGAATTTTTTTTTGATCCCTTAATTTTTTCCAGTAGTGTATAAACATAGTGACCAATTATTACATTTAAACTACGTAAAGACAAAATTTTAAACTAATCTAATTGAACAATACTTATTCTTTTCAAAAGATAAACAGAGTGACCAATTATTACATTTAAAGTACGTAAAGACAAAATTTTAAACTAATCTAATTGAACAATACTTATTCTTTTCAAAAGACAAAATTTTAAACTAATCCAATTGAACAGTAAACAATTTATAATTAGTACAGTACCTTATTTTTTCAGAATATATAACGGAATGACCACCTTTTGAAAAATTTAGGAAGAACAGTTTAAACAAAATTTTGAACCACTTGAAAACAAAAATTTTTATAATAGCCGAACTCGAAAAAAAATTTTTTTTTTGTAGTGATTGGACCGTTCACCGAGAACTCAAAAAATTGCTAGACGTTGATCCGTTTAGCGGACTCTCTAAAACTAGTAGTAGAAATCGTAGACGTGATAGCCGTAGTGGCCGTTTTTGTGAAAAACGTCTCCTTATATAGTTTGGTGGTCATACCCTAATTGTATAAGTCCCGATAGGACTTCCCTCCAATGAGGATACATTTTCCGGACTCTAGTTCCATCCCCTTAGGAAAAGCGAACAGGACACGCCCTGATGCAGGCCTGTGTGTGTGCGCACCCACACACATGCCGGCATGTACATGTTATTTTATTCTATTTAGTTAAGAATACTCTTAAAATTATAACTTAAATTTAAAATTAGTTTTATCTTAATAGTAAAGCTTACATAATTAATTCAATTAAAAATTTGGTTTTAGATGATTCCCTCATTTTATTCCACAAATAGATATCGTTTGTTAACGAATGTGAAGCTTTAGATATTGTTATAGACATCATTTTTTAAATAATTTTAGAAACAATGTTTTATTGTAAATTCTTCGTTTTTTTTTTTTTTTTAAATTATTTTAGTTAATTTGAAAGAATAGTTTTAAAAATTAAAATTTATTGTAGAAATAAAGTTTTATTTTTATATTTCAGATAAGCCTAAAATTATTTGTCTAAAAAAAAAAAAAAAAAAAAATGGTCTTAGTTTATCATATTTGTTAATGCTATCTTAAATGCACATTTGGATAAGATATTTTTTCGATTTTCTTTTCTTCGGGGAAATACCCTGTCCTTTTAATCAGAGCCCTTTTATGACCCCTGTAAAAGTTTTAAAAGGGTCTTAGACGAAGGTCATTGAAGATGCATTAGCCGTTTGTTTTAGATTTATATATATTTTTTTTTCCTTTTTTTTTTTTTTTTTTTTTTGTTTAAAGAATGAAGATTAGATTTTATGGTCGCCGGAAGTTTAAACTAGAAAATAACTACTTTCTGAAGAGAGAAAAAAAAATATAATTAAATAAAAATATCAAAAGATTCTTCGGACGCAACACCGCATTCAAGCAAGTGATAGGCCTGTAGTTCTTCGGGTCGGACAAGTCACCCTTTTTAGGGATGAGTACGGTTCGCCCTTCTACCAGCCAGTCTGGAATTGGTTCGTCGCCCTGAATGTATGATGTAAAAATCCGGGCCAGATGAGCATGTGTAGAAGAAAATTTCTTCCACCAGAAGATGTTTATGCCATCTGGACCCGGGGCAGCCCAGTTCTTGCTGCCATTCAGGGCTTTACGAACCTCTTCCACACTGACTGCAGGGCTCTCTTCGGCGATATCCTGCCGTCGATGTTCTCGACAGAATGCCTCGAAGTCGTGCAGAGCTGGAGTATCCGGGTTCACGTTTGGTTGATCTCCGTACAATTCACTCCAAAAGGCTTCCACTCGCTCAGATGATGGATAATTCTCGGGAACAGCGGTCTTAGGTGACAGAAAGCGTGAAGGGTTGGATCGAAACAAAGAGTTGTCGATCAACCGCTTCAGCCTTTTCTCTAGTGACTTTTGGAAGCCACCAGAGCCCGCAACCTGTTAAGAGACTCTTCTTTGATGACAAGAAGAGTACTCTTGTTCAGTGTGTGATGTCGCCTTCGAAGTTCTGCCGCCAGGCGACGAACTTTGGCGTGTACGGTCTTTGAGTACTAACATACTCTATCACACACTGAATGCGGGAGACTTGTTTCCGAGAAATGTCAATTTTGTGTCCAAGTTGAGCGATGCGCAGCTTCAACTTCGCCTCGAAGGAGAGAGAATGTCTTCTCTCTATCGGCAGAAGCGAAGCCGCGGCACCGTAGACAACTTGGTTGACAGTGAGCAGAGCGGAGTCCTCTTGAAGTTGTGTGGGGAGATCTTCGTTCACCGTGTCGAGCTGTTGTTTTGAGTGAGACATCTTTTTGGAGATGCTCACTTGTCGACCTGTAAAGAGGTTGTCGTTATTATTATTATTATTATTATTATTATTATTATTATTATTATTATTAAGTTAATTTTAATACTATCATCTACTTATCAACAGTGATATTATTATAATAACATAATTATTCATTAATTAATTTCTATTGTTGCGGCTGTGGTCCGACTTGTGCATGGTGTATCGCATTTGCCCTGCTCCTCACCCCTATGTCTCAGGCCCTTGGAACAGTGATACGAGGAAACCACAGAGAAAACCCATGTCGATATATATATATATATATATATATATATATATATATATATATATATATATATATATATATATATATATATATAAATGAATCTATTATAAAAATATATATTACTTATTATAGAAATACAATTTCCAATTTACGATTAATATTTAAAAGTTATTTTAATATTTCCTTAATTATTCATGTAACAACCGTGCCATTGTTATTTGAATTTATTAATTTTAAGTTTTCTTATTTTGTATTTATATTTTATTGTTTTTGGGAAATATCATTGTAGGATATCTAAATGGTTAAGGGAATCCTTGAAAGGTTCAACATGTGTTTTCCTTTTATGTGTTTCTACAAAGGTCTAATTGTTAGGCGACACGTGTGGGTCATATTCGAGTGTATATTTTTTTATTTTGAAGAGGTTTACAAGGATTTATTTAATTATTGCTTACTCCAAAGGAGTGTTACCCAAAATTTATGAGCCATAAAGATTTCTTTTTGGACGTTCGATTTAACCGGATGTCTTATTTATTATTAACAAATATAGTTTTATATTTTATCGGACAATTTAAATTCGCGCCTCCTAATTGCAGCGTCATCTTACGGATTCCGCTGATGACATTACAAGGGTAGAGGTAAGGAGAACCATCTCTATACATCAAAAAGTGTCCACGGAAAACAGCAAATTAAGATGACGCCACTGTAGCAAGTGGAAAGTATTTAAAAATAGCGCCACAAATAATTAGAGTAGGATACTAGATTAAAAAAGGAAAGAATGACTTCCTCTTTGTAACCGCGCTTTTTATAAAAATGTTCATTATTTACATTAAAATCAATCAGGAATAAAATAAAATTAATAATTAATTCAAATAAACCAATTTGTTACCCAAAAGCCCTGTCGATAAAGAAAAATGGAAACGTATTTGATACAATTCAACGAAAAAATTTCTGAATCCATTTGAATGATTTTTTTTAATCAGGGATTTTATAACAAGATAAAAGTCATTTATTGATTAATTTTTTAACATTATATAACATATAGTATAACATTTTTTCTTTAAAAATAAGTCGTACATTCAAGAAATTAATTTTTCATTTTTTCTATTCATTTTGTTTTCGTTTTTGCTGCGTCGTAGCGCTTATTTTCTGATTTCGCTAAAAAATGCGCTCGCATTACAATATAAATGTCAATAATCTTAACAGTTAATTCTTTTTCATGAATAAAGCACCCAACTTTTATCAAGTACTCTTTTTTAAGTTCATCTGATATTTGAGTAATGGTTTCTAGGTTTGTCAAATTTTTGCTTACAGCTCTTAAAACACACTTCTCTAATTGTTTGGTCAGTTCAAATAACTCTTCGCTAGGATAAATAAGCCCACCATATAAATCCATTTTCAGAATTACATCGTTTCTATGTAATCGTTGGCCATCTCTTGGATTCATATGAATATTTTGTAAGCAATCTGAACATTTCACAATTTTTTGCAATTTGCGACTTATGTAACCCGCAATGTATGATTGCACGGCATCACTGGTTACTGCCTCATTATAATCATGATCTTCATCAATTGAAGAATTTTCCACTTGCGGTTCAGAATTTTGTAGCATGTCATCAATACCTTGAAGCCATAGCTGTCGCTCTAAATTTGAAGAAATTGACAGTTCAGGTTCGATTAAGCTTCTCAAAAGATTTTCTCCAGAAACATTACATCCTTTCGGAGGACGTATGAGTGAAAATGTAGAAGCCAATCTGTAAACTTGAGCAAACATTTTCGGATCAGGGTGATCATTTCCTCCACATGAATGTCGCATGACAGAAAAAAATCTCTGAAATAAAATATCAATGATAATTTTTAACATGTTATAATAAATATAGTCAATAATAATTATATACAATTACCTTTAAAGGATCCTGTGATAACGTTGCTGTCATTAAATATTTAAATCCACATTCGGTTTTAAGCATATCTAGGATTTCAAGGGTAGCTCGCAACGTCACTTTCAAACCAAGTAAAGTGCTCTTCTATATGGGAATTTTTTTTTCTAAATTTTCCCAATTTTGCAAAAACTGCAGGAATTCTAAAATTGACTAAAAAATTTGAGAGAGATGATTTAAAACGTAATTACGTAGAATGGCAAAGATTAATTGTACAAAGTTATTAATCTGTATCATCATTTATTGCCATTAGAAGCAGTTCACATGCTAAGAAAAATCTTCGCAGTTTTGACTTCACGGTGGAAATATTGTTTACGCGGAAGCATTCTAAAATAATTGTTTAAAAGATATGTACTAATTGAAAATATCCACTGTTATATTTATCACGATTCCAATGTCTCCACTGTATTTTTACTATGAAGTCAAGATCACAATGATAAATAAACTGGACCACAAATGCAATCACAGCAAAACAAAAATCAAGGATGAATCTAAAAATATTTTTTACTTAAGAAATCAACGATAAAACATTATTTTATTAGCCCATGTACATGAAGCAATCATAATGTATGAAGTACCTTACAGTTTTGTAATAGAGAAGTATTCTTTGTCATTCCGGTATATGTTTTTTTCAACTTTCAAATTTTTTATGAAACCTACAAAGTTAAAATTTTAAATTATTATGTTTTACTAAATAATTCTTACCTGTTTTTGACGACAATCTTCTCTTCCATACAGGGCATCTCTAGGTATGCGAGAAGTCATAGCTTCGATTAAATTAAAAACAAAATCTATGAACTTTTGTGTCGGAGTTGAATCTTTCAACTTATCACACATAGGTTGGTAATGAGCCATCGCGACAGATACCTCATGACTAAAAACCTATAATTAAAATAATAAAAAAATTATTGTAAATCTATTGAGAATAAAATTTTTAAAGTGTCTGAATATTTATCTTATTAGTTTATCAATCGAAAATAGTATGTAATAACATATTCAAGTATACATACTTCAGTTGCAAGAGGTACATTCATTACTTGAAAACCTTTTGGTTTCAAATGTGCAGGTGTTAATTTATAAGCTATTTTCATATTTGGTTGACGATAGTTTTCTTCCTCTAGAAGAGCTTCCCAATGTTTTTTTTAACGATTCCATAGGGCGTCTGAAAAATTTATAGCCTTAGTTAATTATATTATTCTGGATTGTCGGAAATAAACTTATATTTGAACGTTATCATGAATTCGCTAATCTTTTCATCCAAAGTTGATGTTCGGAAACATTTTACTAAATGATTAAAATCAGAAATCATCCACAAACGTCGTGAACTATCTGAAGGGTGTTCACAGCTTATGTTATTTTCGTTCACTCCTAATATTTTCCATACCCCTCGGTTCCATGATGCACCGTCCATGACAACTGCGTCTATACAAATTCCGCTGTTTTCCATCAATATGATACACTCTAGAATAAGTTTGTGTAGTGGTTCACTTTTACAAGCACTTTTAGAGAGGAAGCAACCCAAAGCTTGAACCCATCGACCTTGAAAAGGTACAAACTTAAAAACAAGAGCATGATCTGCAGTTTTATTTCTTAAGTCCTCTAGAGTGTGTTCACCCAAGTCAACAAATCCATTAAATTTCATTTCTTGAGAATGAAAATAAACACCCTCACTCAATTTCATCTCATCAACAAGAAGTACTCCACGTTTTTGACATTTATCCATTGATTCACATTTTTGCTGTAATCCTTGAAAAATAGCTGGCTGAAACCCGTAAGCTGAACTGCTTATTTTTCGTATAAATTTATTTAGTGTCTCAATACACGGTAATGGTAAAATATCTCTAGTACGTAAAAATTGATATGTTCTTCGGCTTTTTATGCGTATTAAAATACACTCGTAAATCCATTCTAATGTATATCGCCGGCCTTTACAATTTTTCTTTTGAGCTGCGTCAAAGCATGAATTAACTACGCTCTGAAATGTTTTAGGTAACTTCATAATAGCTTTATTAACTGCAACTTTTGATTTCTGAGAACATTCAAATTTCGCCTGATACACTTTTTCTCTCAGCTTCATTTTCTGTAAATAATAAGTATTAAACTTAAAAAGAAAATTGTAAATGTTACATACTTAAAAGTTAATCCAAAAAAATTTGCCATTTTACAGAATTCATCAAACAGCATAACTAATAAACCTCGGTTGTAATAGAACGACATTCACCATTTGACGTTAAAGTATTACTTATGTACAACTAACATTTCCTTCTTCATATCAAGTTATTAAATCCGAGATTAAATTAAAATTATTATCGTTTTAATCTGAAGAAGCTACTGAGTATAACATTTAATCAACACATATATTATTTAAAAACTTTGTATTTATTGTCATTGTATTGTAAAATGTATAAAAAGGGTTCTATAAAATAATTAACAGCTATTAATTCTGTAAACGGAAATAGCACAATTATTTTATCGGTACTGCTAAAGACACCATCCACGTAAAATCCGTGACTCTAAAAAAAGTGAATAAATGGTCATTTCTAGCGTATTATTCCGTGTCTATAAACACATAAAAAACCCATAGAAAAATTTTTTAATTAAACAAATTTTTATGTTGTCCGTGACTCTAAGGGCTTAAAGACACGGAAAATCGCAACGAGACTGAGGAACCATTCTCGTTGTCCGTGACTCTAAGGACTTAAAGCCACGGAAAATAGCAAAGAGACCGACGAACAATTCTCGCTGTCCGTGACTCTAAGGACTTAAAGCTACGGAAAATTACAAAGAGACTGACGAACAATTCTCGCTGTCCGTGACTCTAAGGACTTAAAGCCACGGAAAATAGCAAAGAGACCGACGTACAATTCTCGCTGTCCGTGACTCTAAGGACTTAAAGCTACGGAAAATTACAAAGAGACTGACGAACAATTCTCGCTGTCCGTGATTCTAAGGACTTAAAGACACGGAAAATTGCAAAGAGATAGGCGAATGCGTCTCGTTCTCCGTGACTCTAAGGATTTAAAGACACGGAAAATTGCAAAAAGAAGAGAAAATTTAATGGCCAATGAGGATTTTAATAATTTCATGAGAATGGCTAATGAGAAACAAAAAAAACTATTGCTTCATGTTATTTCTTATCTTTTATCACCAGATAATGTCCCTTTTCAAATATTTTTTACGGGCCCTGCTGAATGTGGTAAAACATTCGTAATTAAACTTCTAATGGAAATTTATAATCGTTATACTGATAATGACGGATACTGTAATGCATATATAACTTGTGCTTCAACTGGTAAAGCTGCAGCGATTGAAGGAACAACTGTTCATACAGCGGTAAAAATATCATTATCAAGGTTACGTCCTTCAAGTAACGAAACTGGTCAATAATACAGAACATTGTTTAAATATGTTAAAGTTATTATTATCGATGAGATAAGTATGATCAGTAGGGCCAGGAATTTGGTTTTTTTAAAAGAAAGAGACTAAAGATAAGCGTAACCAAGCTTTCTGATTGGCTGAGAAAAAAATAATATTCATTTATTTATTGCAATGAACTGAAACTAGTTGCAGAGTAAAAAATGTGGAAAACGCTTCACCCTAAAGGCTATCCCTGTAACTTCCCGCTATTTCTAAACGCTCAAAATTCCACTCCTTACACTGTTTTTGAGCTCTTCGAGCTCAAAGAAGTAGCTGCTCTATGCTTTTGAGCTCTTCGAATTACTCACATTATTTGTATGCGCGTTTATATAGTAATAAAAAAGCTTTAATTTAATACTGAAAAATATATTGTTTCTTAAGCCTTCTTTACCGAATTTCTGTAAAGTTCTGAATAGTAACAAAAGATATGTCGTAAAGAAGTTTCACTTCTTACCTGTGTACTGGGTACACACACACACACTTTTTTTCTTTAATTTACATTAAACGAGTAATTATTAAGTTGCGGTTTTCTATACAGTTATTCGCAATGAATTGACGGATCTATTAATATTATAATCAAGCCAATTAATTGTATTTTTCAAAAGTTATGGAGCTTACTGCTACAATTTGATGCAAGTTGATGCAGTATACACAGATTTCTCCAAAGCTTTTGATTCAATGGACTATGTCTTACTTCTAAAAGCCCTCGGCGAGCTAGATGTCCCGGAGCAATTGATAACCATTCTAACTTTTTACCTTGATAACCGAACCGATGCAGTAAAAATCAATGGGACTTTTTCGAAACCTTTTGTATCATCTTCAGGCGTTCCACAAGGCTCTAATCTAGGTCCTCTACTGTTTGCTATTTTCATCAACTTGGCACCTGGAGCCATTCAATCTCTTATCAGTTTTTTTGCAGATGATGCGAAGATATTAAGATTTACATTGATACATATCAAAGATGTATCAGACTGCACCAAACTACCAGAAGACACTACTGCCCTTGGAAACTGGTGTAAAATCAATAAACTAGAAGTCAATATATCAAAATGTGCAGTCTTAACTTATTCAAGATCTAGATCTCCCATCATCTTTAATTACTAGATTTACGGCGAGTTGAGCACATTAAGGACCTTGGAGTTACCCTTGACACAAAACTGAACTTTCATCTTCATATTGACAAAGTAGCACGCTCTGCTATGAAAACTCTAGATTTTGTACTCCGTACCTGCAAAAATTTCAACAATACCTACGCCATTAAAATTCTATTCTTCGCACTAGTTAGATCCAAGTTGGAATACGGCTCTTTGGGTTGGGACCCGAGTTGCAAAAAGAAAATTAACCTAATAGAAAAAGTCCAAAAGCATTTTCTCAAATTTATGACCTGGAAGACATCTGGGTCATACCCATCAAGAGGTGCTAATTACGATGAACTTCTATCCACCACTGACTTCACTTCACTGGAGGATAGGAGATTAGCAGCCTCTGCTCTGTTCATCTCAAGATTGACTATGTGTAAAATAGATTGCGAGTCAACAGTTTATTCTATTTAAAACTACCTAAGTGGAAGTCAGTAACTACGCCTATGTCAAGACTCCAGTCAGCCGCCAACTATCTAGCGGGCTTAAATCCAGACTCATACGATCCTCTCAACATAGCTGAGTCCACTACTCTAGGTCAAATTCGAGCATTAATTCCAAAAACATAGGCGAATCAACTTAGATGAACCGGCTACACAATCTCTCTGCGATAACTCTAGCATAGCTCTCTATATTCTGTTATATTCCTGTATGGTATTACTTATTAACACCTATTTGATTCTTATTATTCATCAAGTGGTACTTAAGGTAGCCAAGCCTACTACACTCAACTAAAAATTTTTTTATTTATACCAGATTTAATCTATTATCTATAATCTTGTTTAATCGACTAATGATATTCTATATATGTAATTACTAAATTTGTTGTTAATTATATCTATGTAAAAATTTGTTAAGACTACAAATTATTGTTTATATTTAAAAAAGAAAAAAACAAAGACTGTTGGTCCTATAATTAGAAGCTCATTCTGTTGGACCTCCCATTTGTAAATAAATAAATAAATAAATACTTTCTTTTCTCAAATTACGTTGTTTTTTATATCGCATGATGGTCTATACATTGTCTTGTGAAACTTATGTTTTTTCCTCATTAGTTTTTGCTGCTAGACCTTCAAGAACAAAATAACTAAATCAATAGATATTCACTTTACAAAACTTAATTTTAAAATTAATAAAAATTAAATATATCTAAGAGCCAAGTAATCTGAACATTGTATCTAAATACAAGTCTATAACTTGGAATACTATCTCAGTTTAAATAAGATTTAGCTAATCAAGATTGGGTTGGTCTTTGACTGAAGTCATGGAAATAAACTTTAATTAGAAACAATGAAAGAAATCTTGGATGAAAATTTGCAAACTTATTTGAAATCAGCAAATGTTTGATAGTTCTTGGACAAAGATCGGCAAATAAATACACGGTAAATCAATATCGAGTAGACTTTGTACCAAAAACTATCAAACCAAGATTCGATAATTCAACGTTAAATTGAAATACCTCATATTATGAATATTCCTTTTTCTACTATAAAGAATTAAAATCATATCTTGTTAAGTAAATTGTATACAAAATTTATCTATTTCATAGGTCCACATGTCAGAATACATTCGTATTTTTAACATTATATCAGTTATGCAGTCGAAGGAAATTCACCAGTAGCATTCTATGAAGATTGCGACATATCAATAGGCATATCTTGATCAAAATATAACATGGTTCAGGAACAGAATATCACCGACAATTCTTGTGAGTTTAAATAGAGCTTGGTGCAGTTATTTCTGAAACTTTCATCACAAGTACCTTTCATGAGTTCAAAGATGAGCTAAATTAGTTTATAAATACAGAAATAGTCTCTGTTTGGAATTAACAACATAATAACAACTTCATTCCTTGTGATTTTATCATATTATATATTTCGACCAAGTAGAAATACATTGAATAGCAAAAATTTATGTCATAACTGAAGGAATTTCGCCTCTAGGAAATTAAAATTCTAATCATTACTAACAATTTTATGAAAGATACAAAAAGTTTCAAATATGTGGTCACCCTAAATTAATTGACGTTGATTTTTGAGCTCATTCAGGGTTGGAAGAAAAATATAACGTCCCGAGTATTTTTAAAACTTAGGTGTTTTCAAAAAGTGTTATCTCAAAAGTGTTATAACTCAAGAGTTATTTCACAGCATTTATTAATTTTGTGAGTAGCCTAAATAATAAGATCTTAAATTGTTAAAATAATTAAACATTTTACTACTATCGTTATATTTATAAGTTCTCAAGTCTTGCGATATAATTATTGTGAATGAAAAATATAATTGTGATTAACAATATCAGAACCTGTATATAATAATTATTTTTTCGTGGGAAAAATCCGGTAGTGGTTTTCATATCAACTCGTGACCTTCCTCTTAATTTTCTTACTGGTGGCAATGTTACCATCGATAGTTCGACATTTTCGCCAGAAATATTATCAACTGATTGATTTTTCTCTAATGCATCAGTAAACTTCATTAATCTTTGATGTACTTCTTTAAATTCTTCGTCTGTTGCACGCTCTGCGGTTAACAAAATTTTGTCAAATAACGGTTGAAGAATTTGTTGCTTTTTTATTTTTGATATTTTTGTTAAACTAGATTCAGCAGTAGCATTATCAAATGATGATTCATGCACCTCAATTGTTTCAATTTCGTTAAACGAGTCTAACAAAAAGTAATTTGCTAAAGAAGTATTATCATCAAAATCAGAACTTACTACTTGAAGATTTACTTCCTTTGACCACCTATTGTGACACAATTCTGCACTAAACAAATTCAAGTTGTAGTATTTTCTGGTGGTTAAAATGTGAACACATGGCAATTTCAGGCTCTTCCGAAAATGACATTCACAAGTGGTAGTTGATGAAGTAAATAGATAACCATTTATTATCATCCTACAAACTTGAGTCGTGTCACAACTTCCAGTAACTTGAATACTAGAGTATTTTTGTAATTCTTCAAATAGTTTATTAAAAGCTTTCTTCGTCAAAAAGTTGGCATATTCATCCAAAGAATAATTAAGTTTAGAATCAATATTTAATTTCTTCAATCCATCTGTTGCCATTTGTAAGTTACCTTCCATTTTTGACGCCTTCAGGAGTAGAAAAAAATTATATGCGAATTCACAGAGCGTACTATGATAGTGACACATTGTTTTTATCTGTTTGTTTGTACTTTCAACAATATTATTCGTCTCATTTCCATAGTTATGTTCAGCCATCCCAAACTTAGTCCACTCATCCCGATTATTATTCCAGTTACAGTCAAAATATTGTTTCACACATTTTGATACTTGACGAGAAAATTTTTTGTACGTACTATCATAGTATTCTGGAGATTTAGAAAAGGCTAAACTACGGAGCAACTTGAAGCTAACAGATTTTTGTTCTTTAGTTATTTTCATACCTTTCAATTTTCGATCGAACGTTTTTAAAGTATGAAACATACACAAAAGAAATTGAGCATTAGGAAAAACTTTTGCGAATGCAGCTCGCTCTGTAAGGTCTTTATCGGTCATTATGCAAGTAGTTTTCTCACAAGCTTCACTATTCAGTTCACGGAAGTTCCTGGCAACCCATTCAATATTCTGAGCCGTTTCCTTTGTGACAATAGATACTCCCACGATTTCACCTCTCCCACTACCGTTTTGAATCATTATCAAGTATAAAGTAAACCCTAAATTGAATAATTTATAGGTTCCATCTATAAATAATATTTCTGGCCAATTACTCATCGACTTTTTCATCGCAGGATTAGTGAATAATAGTGCTTCAAAATCATTATTGCTGTTGATTTTAATTTTCGTCGTGCAACCTGAAATTTACAATAAAATGTCATTTTAAAGTTTATTTTGAATTTTAACATGAAATGAATAAACATAATAAGTTGTACTTTTTTATTTTCTAGAGTTTTTAAAATTTTGAAATGAATTCTCTAATAGAGAGTAAGTGGTCCTAGTCTAGTAATCCTATTTTTCATACACTACATAGCTGGAGATAACTGGAGTTTTTTTTTAAGAGAGCATATACTTTACATTATTTATTGAATAATATTATTTTAAATTTAAATAGCCACAAAAAATCATCTGTTTAAAAAAACAGATGATTCGAAAAATGGAAATTTGTTTATTCTTTTATAGACTTAAGTGATTATGTATAATTTAATTTTCAACTATTGTTTTCATAAACATCAGTAGTTCATCTTGACAATAACCAGACATTCAGTAAGTATATCAAAAATAAATTTTCTATTCATACTCATTACTGAAGGAAATGTGTATGATTGAATGAAAAAGTTTCAAATGAATGGAAACTAAAATTCCAATATTTACTGAAAATTATGTTTAATATTATAAGTTAGGTTGATAAATATAGATTATTGAAGGAGTAAATGAATTAACAATCAACTCTTCCCCGTTAATTGATAAATTTCCTTAAAAATTATACAATTTGTATTACAATTTTAGATGATTTTCATGCTAAGGATTGCAAGTATAATATTTTAAAGACATAAAATTATCATTTCCTACGCTTATCGAAAAATTTTCCATTGCATCTTTACTAACGACTCTATAAGAAGATTTAAAAATCAACTTTTTACGAGTCTAAAGACTAACAATAAAATTAAAATCACGAAATTAGAAGAATATCTTATGATATGAAATCATAAAAGTTATGAAACTTTTATAAGAATTGTTTATTTGTATTTAAAAGAACCATTATTATTATTGTAAGAAATTTTCTAATAATTTATCATTGTTAGGATATTTAGTATGGTTAAAGTATGATTGCAGTAGTAACTATTCTATGGTTAAAATAAATAATAATAGTGTTAATTGTCATTGAATAACAATGTTTGGGATAAATTTGATTTGAAGACATAAATACCTTGGATTTATAAAAAGTGTGAAATAGTATATTACGTTGCTAGGGAGGAAATGAGACATTGCAACCCGGATTTTTGTTCCCCGAGCCGAAGGCGAGGGGAATAAAAATCCGAGGTTGCGATGTCTCAATTCCCTCCCGTGTAACGTATACAATTTTTATAACGCTAGGATTGAAAGTTTGGTTGAAATTAAAACAGATAAAATAGTAATTATTAGGTTTTAAAATTAGTTTACTCGTACAATCAATTTTCTCGATGATGTTGCGTGTCCTAACAACGCGTAACTAAACAATATAATGTTTATTTAGTTCTCATAACCCCAGAATAAACACATCAATTTAATTTATAAAATGCAATAAGTTTATATATTAATTTTTTTTTAAATAATTAAGTGTAAAAATCACAATGAGTTCAGATGATCAATCGGAAAAAGCTCAAGTTTTTACTTTATCTCAAATAAATAATTTTTTGAACAATTTCGATGATTTAATCTACTTATCAAAAAAAGTAAGTAAAATATAGATAAAAATATTTACAACTTAAATTTAATTGTTATAATGAAGTATTGTTCTTTTATTTTTAAAGCATGTATTATCCCCAAAGTATTTATATTAATTAATATTTTTAATTACAGGTCATTCTCATTTTTGGAATTTTTGGAGCATTGAGATCAAATGAATTTTGTCAAATAAATGTCCAAGATATCGAAGATACTGGAAACCAATTAATCGTGAAAATTAAAGATTATAAAAACAATCATCTTCGGACTTTTGTCATTGGCAAAGAGTATTATGCAACTGTTAAAAATACATGGATCTACGCCCGAAAGACATCGACACAAGAAGATTTTTCATTAAGTATCAAAATGGAAAGTGTTCTTGCCAGGTAATCAGTAAAAGTAAAATCAGCGAAGTACCGAAAGCAGTGGCTATTTGTTTACAATTGGAGAATCCGGAGATCTACACCGGCCACTGTTGTCGACGTTCGGCCGGAACAATACTTGTAAACTCTGAGGTAAATATAAAAGCTGTCAAACAACTTGATGGATGGTAATCCAATACAGTAGCAGCAGAATGCGTTAAAAATTCATCGGGAAATTGATCAAAACTGTACCAGAAGTCAATTAGTGCAGATCACATCGCACCATCTACATCTACTGCTATTCAAACAAAAATTGTTACTGTTGTTACTGTAATGCCAAAAAAAATGATGAATTTTCTTTGTCAATGTTTAATTTGATATTTATTGTTAAAATTCATACTGTTTTTATCATAATTGTTAATCACTAAGTTTATTTATATTTAATTAAAATTTAAATTGTTTGATATTAATATAATAATTATTTGTTGTATAATTGAATTATAGTTAATTCGTTGAATTAAAAAATAAAATATTAATTTTTGTCAGCCAATATTCTTACTCTATTTAATTATAAAAGGTACGTATACATGTATATATTATTAATTTATTAATTTTAGTATAAATAATAAGCTAAAAAGAGAACTATTTAGTTTCGATCTATTTAATAGCACACCACTTTGCTAACCCTCAGTCGAAGGTGAGCGGAATAAAAATCTGATGATGCGATGTCTCAATTCCCACCCGTGTATCGTTTATAATTTTTATAACGCTAGAATTGGAAGTTCAGTTGTAATTAAAATAAATAGAATGGTAATTATTGGATTATTAAATTAATTTACTCATATATTTAATTTCCCCAATTATGTCACGTATCCTAGCAACATGTAACTAAACAATAGAATGTTTATTTAGTTGTTATAACACCAGTTTAAGGGTATGAAATCAATTTATTAAGTGCAATAAGTTTATATATTATAAATTTTTTTTAATAATTAAGCGTAAAACCACAATGAGTTCAGATGAATCTGACACTGAAATTACCGGAGACGAGATTATTCGTAATTTTGATGATGAAGCCAAATTGATAACGGACAATTTGTTGCCTGAGAAATCTAAAGCGCGCTATTTTTTCGCGTATGATCAATTTATATCATGGCAAAAGAAAAATAACACGGAATCATTCAATGAAAATGTATTTTTAGTATACTTCAGAGAGCTATCGAAAAATCATAAGCCACCAACCTTATGGGGCCAATGGTCTATGTTAAGAACCACCATTAACTTGAGACATGCAGTCGATATTAATTCATACCATAATTTAAAATCATTTATTAAAAATTTGGCAAAAGGCTATCAACCGAAAAAAGCTCAAGTATTAACTTTATCTCAAATAAATGATTTTTAAAGAATTATGATGATTTAATCTACTTAGCAAAGAAAGTAAGTAAAACATAGATGAAAATATTTACAACTTAAATTTAATTATTATAATGAAGAATTTTTTTTTTATTTCTAAAAACATGTATTATTCCCAAAGTATTTATATTAATGAATATTTTAAATTACAGGTCATTCTCATTTTTGGAGTTTTTGGAGCAATGAGATCAAGTGAATTTTGTCAAATGAATGTCCAAGACATCGAGAATACCGGAAACCAATTAATCGTGACAATTAAGGATAATAAAAACCATTATCCCCGGAGTTTTATCATTGGCAAAGAATATCATGGAATTGTTAAGAAATACACGGATCTACGCCCAAAAGACATCGACACGAGAAGATTTTTCATCAACTATCAAAAGGGAAAGTGTACTTGTCAGGTAATCGGTAAGAATAAGATCAGCGAAGTACCGAAAATCGTAGCTATTTGTTTACGATTGGAGAATCCGGAGACCTACACCGGCCACTGTTTCCGACGTTCGGCCGCAACAATACTGGCGAACTCTGGGGCAAATATAACAGCTGTCAAACAACTTGGCGCATGGCGATCAAGTACAACCGCCGAAGGATATGTTGAAAATTCACTGGCAAATCGACAAAAACTGTACCAGAAATTAATTAGTTCAGATCACAGCTCACCATCTACATCTACTGCTATTCAAACACCTTTACCTCAATTCAAAGACGCAAGACCAGGGGAACCTCATGAAAAAATGTCGACCGATTTACCTGATAACGATTCTTTTGTCCCTATTGAATCCAATGAGAATTTCGAAGTCAATGAAAATTCATCTCCGTTGCCATCTACTGAACATAATGATGTTGATAGTTCAGCAACCGCGAAACCGAAAAATATACCAACAACAAAATCATCGCCTCAAATCGATGAACATAATCGCCGTTATTTGCAAGAACTTCAAAATCTCAATGCTAACAAGAAGCCAAAGACTCGTCGTTCGAAACCACAAATTGCTAACAATAATTCGAATGCAGTAGAAATTGAGAATGATGATGCTAATGATATCACTGTCTATTCATCATTCGTCAAAATGGAAAAAAATACCATCAACAAAGTTATAATAAACAAAAATTATTATTGCAGTTGTCAAGACAAAAAAAATGATTAATTTCTTTGCCAATGTATCATTTGATGTTAATTCTTAAAATTTTACACCGCTTCTGTTATGATCATTAATTACTAAGTTTATTTACATTTAATGCAAATTCAAATTATTTGCCATTGATAAATCAATTACATGTTGTATAATTTTATTATAATTAATTCGTTTTATTAAAAAATAAAATATTAATTTTTTTCAGCCAATATTCTTACTCTATTTAGTTATAAAAGGTACGTATACGTGTAAATATTATTGATTTATTAATTTAAGTATAAATCATAAACTAAAAAATATATATAATTGCATGGGGATGAAAGTTGACACATGCGCTCTAAATTAATTCGTCATTTGGCCGGGAATGTGGCACTTTCATTCCTAAAATTACAATTCAAAATCGAACTTTCAATCCAGGCGTTATAAAAAAAATCTTACCATATTTATTTCTTAAGAGTTTGTCAAATGTTTTTAAATTATTACTATTCGCAGGTCTCAATGATTGTCTTAGGTTTGAAATATCTTTGGATTTAACATGGATTTTGTGTTTTTCTGCAATCTCGCATCTTATTCTTTTGTTGCTACATCCCATACGTCTCCATTCTGCTGCTTCCGACTTCACTTCAGGAGGTAATCGGCGTTTTTCAGGCAATGTTTTATATAATTTCTGGAATGATAGTATTTAATATAAGTGAATTATTATCAAATGAATATAGTAATAATTAGAGCTTTATGAATCTAATTGCTTAGTAGGTTTATTTGATATTGCTATGTAAATTGAAACATTAAAGCAAGATGATAAACAAAGTTATGGTCTTCAATTATATAATTTTTAGATAAGAAAATTCACCTTAAATTGCAATGGGTGATTTTCGTGAATAGTGTTTATGTTTGTAATTATCAACTTATAATCATTACGTTCATCGCGAATTTTTTCAAATCTGATGAAGAAGGGACAGTCGTGATTGAAAGTACTGTAAAAGAAATAAATAAAAATTATAATATAGTCTTGATTAATAATAAAAATAAGCTCAAGTACAATTTTACCTTGTTTTACGAGTTTTTTCCTTTTTAGGTTTTGAGGATGGAGCACCCAATTTACACTTCAATATATTATATCTATATTTCAGCTTGTTTATTACTTCTTCAATCTGTTTTGAATTTAAATGATCTCTTTTCAAATCAGATGGATACAGTTGTTCGCCTCTGAGGGTGGTCAATAGCTGACAATTTTCATCTTGATAAATAGTCACTTTAGCCAGAACATCTTCCCAGGAATCAAACGTCATTCCAATTTCAAAATCAAAGTTAGATTTGGCAGTCATAATAGCGTTTTAAATATTAAAGTTATATCACGTTGCAAAGTCCATAAACCTCTTGCAAGAGGTTAAGCTGTAGTAAAGACAGCTGCGATCGCACTGTGTTATTAAATCATATCTACATAGATAGTTATTAATGAAAAACTAAACAATAAGTTATATTTTTTCAAATTCTGTTATCGATCTTTTTAGCGATAGAATAATCTTGTTGTGTATGCAATGAATTCCTTATATGACAGTCATACAAAATATCTCAGTACAACGATAGAACACTATTTTATCGACTATGTTATACTGAATAAATTACCAACAAATAATCAACAAATTGCGAAAGTTTAAACGAAAGCAAAGGCTTATATGTATATTATTTTGAATGTCTATAAATTTGAAACTGCACAGAAGTTAAATGGTAAGTTGAATTTTCATTGGGATATTAATAAGAGCTTTCTCAGAAGCTGATATTTTCAATGATAATGTAAGCTTCAGAGACTTTAAATTTATAATCGCAATATTTTCAATAACAGTCTTTAAACTATATTATCAGCTTATTAGTACAAATAAGATTGATATTAAATTCTATTAAAATGAAAAAATCAAATGAACTTGTAAAAGAGCCATTTAAGTCTTTAAGAATTTGTAGCTGGTGTAAGGAGGCTAGAAAAATTTCTCTGGTCGTCCGTGAACTAATTTCAGGAAAAAAAAGTTTTCGTGCATCTTTACTTCCAAGACAGGCTATTAAAATAACAAATAAAACATTTTGAGATATGTCAGTTCACTCTACCAATAACGCAATTTCTTTTTTTTAACATAAAACTGGCTTGGCTTGCCCTCAAAAACTCCAATTCGTTTTTGCCAACAAAAAAGCTTGAATCTTCACGGAAAAAAGGTGATGCAAAATTTGTATAACTGTAGATACAAATATTGGATCTCATGTATTACATCATATACTATACTATATACTCAATACAACATATTCTTAGTAGTGAACCAAATTTAGCATCACGTGATACAATATTTGTTTTACTTTTTTTCCGTGTTAAAGATTGCTTTCATTTACTAGAAGTAAATGCATAACATAATAACTATAATGCATTAATTAATTAAAATAGATATAAATATGAACAACTTTGCAGATTAAATCTTTTTTCTTATTTAATTGCTTATGAATAAAATATTTCTACCTAATTAATGTAAATAAATTTTTAGACGAAAAACAAAGATGAAATATATTTTTATAACTTTTCGTACACATATCAAATTAATATTGATAAATGCATTTTATCAAGAAGCGAAAGAACGGCAATATGTTTACATAGTGAAATAATTTGTATTATATGTAGTTTGATAATCAATTCGTATCGTATCTGAATTTATTTTGAAGTTCAACAGATAGAGTAAGTGTATCGTAAGATGAACTATAGTTTCATTACGTTGTCTAAATGTAATACTAAAATAAAATTTATGAATAATGATAAATGTTAAACATTAAAAAACAATAATTTCATAAGTATTGCAACTTATATAAAAGTAATATGAATTTAAACGAGTGTAATTATGCTTTTTTTAGCCTTTTTAGTGCCATAAGTTAAGAATTCGGCACCTATAGCAGGTCTTCTTTGGCGTTTAGGTCGCCCACGTGTTATAACTTTTTTTACATTAATTTTATTCAAATTTGATAACTCCAGGTCTTCGTTAATAGATGTTGTAGAAAATTTCTCCTGTAATTTGAGACGCTGAAGATTTTGCGATGAATTATCAGGTGATATTGTCAAATCAGAGTGCTGTAACTGAATTGTTGGGGAGGAAAGGCGAAGGTGTACTGGAGAAGAATTCAAGGGACGCAGTGGTGAATTATTTGGTGAAGGTGGTAAGTCAAGATGTAGCGGGGACTGATTGGCTTAGAACGGAACTCCAAGATACACAGGGTCTTCGTCGACTTCATTTGAGGAATGTGTTGGATTGTCCAATTTTTCGAACTTTCCTAGTAACTTTGAAAGCATATGTTTCTTTTTTGTAACCGTTTTTTCATTTTCATCATATTCAATACTTTGTTTAATTTTCTTCAACATTTTAGATACAGGCAGTTGATCTATTGAATTATTATCTATATTTTTAGTAGTATTCACATCTCTCTGTCTTTTTCGTGCTAAAGATCCACGTTTTTCTTTCCTCTGAGCAGCTTCAAGTTCATCACTAGAACCGTTATCACTATTTCTTTTATCTCCAGGATCATCATCAACGCGATGCATATCATCATTATCATTATCATCATCGTCATCATCATCAGTAGTCTCAACTGCCTGTCAATAAAAAATGAATATTTAATAAGAATATTATTAGTTAATTTTCTAATTTAACGACCGTATTTATTTATAATTAATGAATGGTTTTTCAGCCTGTAGCGGTCAAGTGACTAGTGTATCTAATTTAAGTCACAAGATGGACCTCGACCTTTAGGAAAGATGGAAAATGCTCCATTTTGTGACTTAAATTAGATACACTAGTCACTTGACCGCTACAGGCCGAAAAACCATTCATTATATTATTTGTATAACCAATAAATTTTGATCATTATTTTACTATATAGTGGAGAAATTTTAGTAGCTCTGTCAAACAGTATTGAGTTACAAATATTTACAACATTTTATCGAAAACACGTAAGTATTTAATTAAACATTAAATATAAAAATTGTTATTCAGAACTGTTTTGAACATAATTACTGATATGAAAATTTTTTACTATGGGGCATAGATAAAATCACAACAATACTTACTGGTGGCGGATGATTATGATTTGGTTCCCATTTTCTAACAATCAATACTTTTTTTTTCAAATTAGCAGTAACTTGAAGTGCAAATGGACAATTTGTCTTGTTTGACCTGTAGAACATAATGAATATATTACATTGAATAATTATGATCATCAAATCAGCCTAATACAAAAGTATAATTGATACACAGATAAAAAAAATTTTTGGCTGAAATTAAAAATTCTTGACTCAAGAAAATTTTTGAAATTGAGTTGGAAGACAGAAATTCTCTTGGGCCAAGTAAATATTTTTCTTGAAATTGAATTCTTGAATCAAATGTTAACTTCTTGAATGAAATGTTAATTTCTCATTGGAATTGTAAATTTCTTAAAACAAGATTTATTTGTCACCGGCAAGTACGATTGCTACTTAACCCAAGAAAAATTTCTTGAGACAAGAAAATTTACTTGAACCAAGATAAGTCTCTTAGAGCACGAATCTAAAATTTTTCAGGACAAGAAAATATACTTAAATCAAGGGAAAAAAATTTACTTAGATCAAGAAACGGAATTGGGAGACAATTTTTACTTGGTTCAAGTAAATCGTTTTGTCTGTGTAACGTATACAGTCAGTTCAATATATAATTTTATACTTACTTTGTATTCCGGGATTTTGCACCTTCTTTTTCTTCGGAACATACTTTCCACCTCTCCTGCAATGGACATACCGATAATAATATTGCAAATTTTGGTATTCGTTGATGTTTTTGTTGAACTTTTCGCAATGTGCTTTCATCGTTCTTGAGTCATTTTGACCAAATTCGTATTTTGTTTTATTTCTATATTGCTCAAGTAGATCATCAAATTTCTTTGAATCATCAAATTCTTGGTTAACCCAGAAAAGATGAGCCATCGTTACTCTCAATAAATTCAAACGTTTTAATATTTTTAATGTGATGAATAATTAGCATATGTTAATATTAATCGAAAGAGAAAATATTCAAGAATTCTTAAATTTAGTTAAAATATATTTTTAGCTTAAGTCCAATATCGATTTATTTCAATAACCTCACTAATGTCATCCACAGTAAATAGAAAAGTGTCAGATGTAATATCAATCCTCTAGCAGCACTATAATTAACTACTTCTCAATTTTTTGCCCATGTTTTTAACATCATAAATTACTACATTATCAACCGATACAAATATAGTTTAGTATAGCAATATTGTATTATGACAGTCTAATCACACACATTTTCCTTGGCAGATAAGGTTTCAATATTTATCATCGCCAGAGTTGTCATCGCAAGCTGATAAAAAGTACAACCTTATTCTTATAATCCAGTTCAACCACTATTTTTGTTAAGTTAAGGTATAAGTTTTGAATTTGCTTTTAACAGTAATACAAGTATGAAAGACGAAGAAGTAATAATGTCCAAGTACCGAACACTATTTCAGATTTTGTAAAAGTATACATTTTTTAACTTTCTTTTTTATGAAAATTGAAACAATTGAAAGAAATTCAAAAAGTGGTTAGTTCAAGTCAAACTTGAAAAATATTAATTGAGATTCATGTTGCGACACTAAAAAGAGTTTATAAAAGAGAAAAAATGTATTGTAATCAGACGAAACGATTTCACGCTGGAATTTTGTAATTCCTAGATCAGCAAATAAATAATAAATGAATTAAAAAAAATAAAATTAGAAAAAATGTCACGTCAATTCCAAACATTCACGTACACATAAGTACTTCTTAATTTTTTAAAACACAGTTTCAAACATTTCTTTATTTATTATTTTGTTCATCATCCGTAAACTATCATTATTTATTTTAATAATAATATTTACTTATTCATTTATTTATTTGTTCAAGCGTCTTGGGTACATAATCCCATCGCTTGAGATATAATTTCATAAGTGAGCGCCATATTAAAACCCATTGATATATCGATAAAGTTAAATTTTGAAATGACAATAAACTCATACATGAGTCGCCCTCTCGTGATATCATTTTACATTATGTCATCTGAATGGTAGCCATCTTTGTTTATTGTTCAATGTTTACAATCATCATGATACTACTAAGGTAAATGAAAATTGAAAATAATAAATGGTATTCTGGATATTATCAACTTACCAATTGACTTAGGAATTGATCAACCTGTTCTAATAAATAGTCTACGTCGAGTTACTTATGGAGATACCAAAAAGTGGGTAAAAATTGTGTCTGAAGATTTGACATTAAAGTACAGTGACATGATAAGTGCTGGTGCGTTGATAAGTCAATTCTTATTCATTTTCTAATGATAGTTATTGTAAATAAGCTTAAATATATGGATTTCAAATATAAAAAATAAACAATTGAACTAAATTTTTACATCTGAGAGTCAATGTAAAAAAAAGTGATTGGGTCAATCCATTTATAAATGCTTTGGTTATATCAATGAACTCAATTTCAGCTAAAAAATCTTTAAATATCGATAAGTCGGTGAATGTTGCTTTGTGTGATAAGGGGGAACCATGATTGATAAGGAAGTTTTTGAACTGTTTACGAATAACAGTTTTATCATTACGACAAATGACCCAGCTTCAAAATCAACGGTAACATCGAATACAGTAACCAGCACTAGTGCTAAAAATGATGATATTTCCGAAGTACCACTAAAAAAAGTCAAGTCCAATGAATTTGTAAGCTTTAAATTAATTTGAATACGAGTATTTGGTAATATTCACACAATTAATATTATACTAATATTGCATTATAGGATTTGGATCAAGTTCTGGAAAACTCGAGTGTTGGTTCGATTATTTTAGAAGAGTATGCTAAACAACAAGCTTCGTTACCACAAAGTCGAATAACTTTAGTTCCACTGTATGCAGATGCTCTGAAAGGACCCTATAGAAAATATCCTTCAAAACAACACAAAATATATTGTGCGAAAGAAATCATCCGCGTTTTTCTAAATTTAAAAGATAAATATACTTTGGAAGGTTGGGTAAATAAGTCTTATTATTAAACATCTATGTGGATATTTGGAAATATATTCAAAATTCGTAATTACTTAAGTTCGACTTGAAAGTGATATAATTCCGATTTTTTTAATCTTTGATGATCGTATAGAAAGCGTACTATGATGGGCAATCGTCTCAAAAATAGTAACAGAGGTCAATAAAAATCATCTAAGAAAGTAAATTGTAAAATTTTAGATACAGTTGGTACTGTTATTACCCCTGACACTGGTGATACTGTTGATAAAAACAATCAATCAATTTGAAATAATCGATGCTACAGTTCTCAAGAAATGGAAGTTAAAAAAATATTTCTACAAAATGCTGATTGCACGGAACAAATAAATGAGATCCAACAAGTTATGGAAATTACTTTTGAAGATAGGAAAAAAAACTCCATTGAGATTCTCTCGTTATATCCTCGCTTTTGGATATTCCATACCTTGCAAGCAACTGAAACTAGAATATGTTCATCTATTTTTATTGTGGTTCATAATTTTATCAAAATTGATTCACATTTTTATTTAATTTGATTTGAAACTAAAGAATTTTGTCCAACTCAAATTTTTTTTGAAGCTGAAAAACGTAAAATAGAATTTAAAGCAAATAAAAGCTCAGGTAAGATAATTACTAAACTTGACACAACTTTCAATGTCAACTTTTTTCAAGTATAATTTATTAACAAAGTAACATTTTTAATTTGTAGATTGGGATATCATTACAAAAGCATATTTAATGCTCCTTAATTTTCTTCCTGCTGCATCTAATTCAAGAAAAAAAACAAAACATTTTTCAACTATCATGGATCGTTTAATCTTATTTCACGAGGTACAGCAGAAATCCTTAGATATTTTATGTAAGATTGATCTGAAAATTTCTAAAATACTATTTTTTGATTTCTGCAAGGCAAGTTATTTTCCGACATGAAGCTCGAAGGAAAACAACCAGTATTGATGGCAATTGGTGAAAATAAAACTACTATCAGTCACTATTTCATTGGTATTGATGGTCAGTTCGTACCAATTTCGTACCTATAACTTCTAAAGCAGTTTTTGACACTCTTTTTAAGAGGTTTTTTGTTTTTATTATAAATTTTGAACCTGCTTTAAAAATATTTTTTTATTTCAACCAAAGTGACTACTACAATATGGAAGAAATCAGATTTACGTCAAGAATGCGTGACGTTCGTTCTTGATTAAACGAAGATTAATTGATATAATTGTTTTAGTATTTAAGTTATGTTTGAGTTTTAATTTTTCAAGTTATTTACCCAAGTATACAGAAAAAACGATTTACTTGAACCAAGTAAAAAATTGACTTCCAAATCCTTTTCTTGATCTAAGTAAACTTTTTTTAATAGACTTATATCTTGGCTCAAGTTATATCATTGCAACTAATATTATTGCAACTCTTGAAAAAAATTTAACTTCTGTCGGGATCAAACCCACGATTTTCTCTGTATGAAGCAGAGTCGCAAGCCACTGCGCTAAATCGTCAATGCTCAGTGACATATTTTTTTTTTTTCATCTACATAAATTCAAACTTAGACCTAGGCCCTACTTTCACTTTTAGAGTTTGGGGTGGGGGACAAATTGAAGATCCAGAAAATTTTCTTGTCACAAGAAATTTTTCTTGGGTTAAGTGGCAATCTTACTTACCGGTAGCAAATAAATCTTGTTTTAAGAAATTTCAAACTCCAAATGAGAAATTAACATTTCATTCAAGAAGTTAACATTTGATTCAAGAATTCAATTTCAAGAAAAATATTTACTTGGCCCAAGAGAATTTCTGTCTTCCAACTCAATTTCAAAAATTTTCTTGAGTCAAGAATTTTTAATTTCAGCCAAAAATTTTTTTATCTGTGTATTTGTTTTTGTTATTTTAACTTTTTAAGTTACGATATTAATAAAAATTGTGTTCAAATATGGAACTTAAGTGTTTTATATGCGGAGAAAAATTAATAGCGATTGATTTTTATTCATCTCCATCTTTGTCATCTCCATAAAACACATAGGTTGTCACAAAATGTTGATTTACGTTTGTTTCGTATTGTTGGTTATTGTAAAAATACTTAGTGGGGACAAAATATTTAGTGGTTACCGGAAGCATTTGCATTGCTTTTTTTAAATCTGGGCCAAGTAATCAACTATTACAAACAAAGATCAACAGAAGTAAAAATGACTTGATAGTTTCAAAACGTAAAATTATTTATTCTTGTTTAATAAAGTAGTTAAACAGGGGGTATATACCCAGTCGGTAAAACAGATCCGTGGGTTCGTATCCCGCACTGAGCTGGGATCTGCATTACCGACTCTATGTCCGTGACAAGTATCATCTGTGGATATGAGCGACCTGTTTTTACCGACAGTAGGTGTTGCCGGTGGTAGATATGTATGTCATTTTGAGGTTATGGGTGAGGTTTTTATCGAGGTTATAGGTGGCGCAGGTGGGGAATTCTTCCGCCATCTTACTATCCGCCATTTTTTAAATCTTACTATCCGCCATTTTGAATCCGTCATTTGGTGGCTGCTATCCGCCATTTTGAATTTGAGTTCAACATTTTGAGGTTAAAAAGCATCCTCAACTATTAACCCTGCCTTCGGCTCAGCCATAACAGATCAATAGTTCAGGATTACGCATTTGTAGTATGGTATATCCATGTTCTATATATTTAAAATGAAGTTATGTCAACTACTTGCGAGAAGGATTTCACGCAACGCCATCTGGTGACAGCGTGCATTACTTCTAACCGCGCAGTAGATGACTCATTCTGTTCTAGAATTTTCTAACTGCGTAGTAGATGACGTCATCAGACAGGCTTGAACCTGTTCAAGGTCATATAACTGCGCAGTAGATGACTCATTCTGTTCTAGAATTTTTGAGTCTGCTATCTGATTTCCGCCATCTGGTGGCTGCTATCTGAGTCTGAAATCCGCCATTTTGAGTCTGCTCTCTGAAATCTGCTATCTGAAATTTACCATCTGGTGGTTGCTATCTGACTCCGCCATTTTGAGTCTGATTTCCGCCATTTCAAATTTTGATTCTGATTTCCTGCATTTTTGTTAAAAAATGCACCTGTGATCTCAACATCAATAATAGTTGCTTAGATCACAGGTGCATTTCATTGTTTATATTCTGAAAAGGTTAATATATTCAAACTGTACGTATGAGGAGTACATGCGAGAAGATATGCCATCTGTCGAGATTTCTGTCTACTTCTAAACAGGTCTGAACCTGTTCAAGGTCACGGTAACTGCGTAGTTCTCTTTGCTTTATTCCTAACTGCGTAGTAGATGACGTCATCATACAGGTCTGAGCCTGTTCAAGGTTGCGTAACTGCACAGTTTTCTTTGTTCTATTTCTAACTGCGTAGCAGATGACGTCATCAAACCGTTTTTGAGGTAAAGGAGTGGGGGGTAACTGCGTAGTATCCTCTGGCTATAAAAGCAGCGCGCTCAAGCCGTACTTCACAAAAACGAAGTACACGTCTCCAGTAAAGTACGAGCTGGTGGTGACTACAAGTTGAAGTACAAGTTCTTGGTGATATACATCTTCTACCTATCAGTATTACTAATCGTAAGTATTCATTTACTGTCTAATCAAAGTATGAATTAAATCAAGAATCATTTAATCAACCATTACAATTAATTAAAAAATTTTTACAGCAATCAATCATGGATGTAACCAAGATAAATGAGGTTAATTGTCTTACTGGGATTCTTCCTGTTAAGAAAATGAACGAGTTGGAGTTTAATCGAGAATATAAGATTAACGGTATCAAAGCTATTACAACTGAGTATGGAACTAGGATTGTTGCTAATATAAACGATGAATTTAACATTTATCTACCATCAAGAACTACTCAACATCTAAAAGATGATAACTTCATGAAGAGTTTGAATGAATTAATAGATTCAAACTATCTGTTTCTGCGTTATCATGGTGGAAAATATAATAAATTTGAATTTATTAATTCTAGTCTTGATGTAAAAATGACCAGTGGAATTATTTAATCAATAAAATATTGGATTTCAATATAAATAATTCATTGTTTTTATTTATAATTCCTCACATTTTTAATTTAAGATTAATATTTATAATTCAAATTCAATAAGTTATACTTAATCATAATTTTTTAAGTTACTTATCATAATGATAGTTTGAATTTCGCGCTTCTTGTACTAGAGCCATCTACTATCAGTTTATTCTTAGAGCGTGAAAGCTGTCAATTCATAAATATTAAAAAAATTTTCTAGTTATATATACATATATAGAATAATACATGACTTTTAATTTAAATAAAAGATAAATAATTATTATTAGTTTATAATGTTTTGTTATTAATATTATTAATATTTATTTAAATTAAAAGTTATGTATTATTGGATAAACTAATATGGGGTTGATGTGCTCTGTATCGTCAAATCCAAAAATCTTCTAGCGATATATTTTGAAAATCAATACTCAGTTTTTATTTTTAAATGGTTATATAAAATAATGCATGACTTTTAATTTAAACAAATATTAATTATAAAATTTTAGAAAACAAAAACTGATTATTGATTATCATAATTAAAAAATCAAAAACCATTACGCCATCTGTTGATAAGTATTAATATCAGTAGTAGTGTTGGAAAATTATTTGAATTTAATAACTAACAATAATTAATTCTATTCTGAATTAAATGTGTTTTTATGAAATAATAATAACAATTGTAATTCATTTATTTTAGATTTATTGAGTGCTTACAAACCAATCTTTTAAATTTTTTACATTTTCCAAGGCACATAAATCAGATAAACGATCATGATAATTACAAAAATGATTGTTACAAATTTTCATACTTTTTAGAGAGGGACATTTGAAATTATCGAGATCGATTACAATTTTATTATTACAATCAATTAAATTTTGAACCCATAACTTTTTCTCGATACCTTTGACATAAATAATTTTTTTATTACAAGTTAAATAATTGAGAACTTCTTTGAGCTTGTAATATGAAGTTGTTCCATCATGGCACCGTACCGTAAACATCCTGTTACCGATACAATGCATGAAATTGAGAGATCAACAACTTTCAAGCGTGTCAAAGTTGAAGATAAAACTCCAAGCCCGTTGATGTTCAAGAGGATGTGTGAACTTGAGGTGGGAAAAACTTACAAGCTAACTAGGATTAGAACGGTTATGACAGATCATGGACTCAACGTTGAAATCGATCTGGAAAACCACTTTTCAACGTTCTTCCTGCTACCACCAACCAGAAATATCTCAACAATCCTGATATGATATTTAAAATGAAATTTTTAATCTTATGCAATACTTTAAATCGACACTACATTGGGGCCAATTATAATAAATTCAAGCTTATTAATCACTCTGGGAAAACAATTACAGAAATTGTGAGAGAATTGTGTTTTGATATGTGCACTTAACTTTTATTCTAAATAATTGTTTTATACTTAACTTTTATACTAAATAAATTTTTATACTTATTCTAGTAAGGTTTGTAATTAAAAAACATTAAATTACAAAAACATTGTTATTTATTTACTATTTTTAATTACATTAAGTGTATTGATTAGTATAGGATCAATAATGTTATTGATTTGTTGTATTCGTCGACGAAATCGTTCTCCGTCTCTTACTGCTTGTTCCCATGGTCCTTTCCTCGCTTGTCTGGATGCAAAGTCCCATACATACATGTAATGTATGGTGGGTTTCGGATCAAACTGTACCATTAAGTAAGTTTTCTTACAGTGCTCCTGATGGGATTGTACTCAATTATTCGGTCGTGAATTATCAAGCAGTAAGCAGCAGTTTGATTTGGAAACTGTGCTGACGATTCAAACTCCAGACGTATATCCACAGGTCCAGACTTGATTGACTCGTTCTGCTTGGAACATTCAATTATATACAGAGGTGCTGTACTTAGAAATTTTTTCTTAGCCAATAGCGGTTCAGCTTCTTTCCCATAGTAAGCACTTTGAAAATTTGTGTACATATCATACATCAAGGCATACTGATTATGCACAATGTTGAGGTTCAAATTTCCATATGGATAACTCTGAGAGTTCAAGAACACCTTAATGTCTCTTATGCTGCAGTGATCAAACTCGCTTGCGTTTTGATTCGATTGATTCTTTCTTGCTGTTTGGAATCCAAGGATAACAAAACGAGGTTTCTCAAGCTGATTTGTTGTTTTGATTACCTAAATATGCTTGTTGGTAGCTGGTAGCAGTAGATACTCCTACAATTCCCAAGTCCGGAAACTGATTGGGATAGCTGGATCGGAGGTTATGTAATTCAGCACCATAATTTTTTGCTTGTCAGACATTGTTATGTATGGTACAATCCACTCAATTTTTTGAATCGTAATTGAAACATTTTCATTCTCAACGGTAACAACATAAGCATTTTGATCAGTATTTGATCTGATCAGTATCAATTCATGCTTGGCATTCACGATAATTCGTTGATAATCTTCAGCAAATCCAAGAATGAAACTCAGCGTTACTGAGACATCAAAGTAACCGCTATTATCAGTCAGCTTGTTGTCATCTTCATTAACAATCCAACCAGTATTTTCCAGAATATTTTGTTGTCCCGGACTCAGAGAAGCGTATCCTTTCATAACACTGGTGATACCAACATTCTTACATCTATCGATTTCTACACCATAGAGCTCATAACGTATCTCTTCAAACATATGACAAACAGCCATGTTGACCATCTTCGTAGTAGCACTTACAGCAGTACCATCAGCCTTCCTCATTCTTCCATAAAAATGTAATGTGCTCTTGCTTGGGAGCAAGCACAGATCTTGATGTTGAACAGCAATCCTGATTTCATCACTGTTGTTGAATGTTGATGATGCATATGGTAAGTGTGAATGAGCTTCACAGTGTGCAATAGACTCATCGAAAATAATTGATTTTTTTATATCTAAGATTTCCGCCATAGTATCACACAAGCTAGACAACAAAAATTTATTTTTATCTTGTGAATTTTCCACGTAATTTTAGTCCTAGACTTTTTAGGAACTCTGCGTTTTGACGTGTCAACACTTTCAGAGCTCGATGATGACTGATAATCTTTGGACATCCTGCAATCCTTTTATACCCGTTACCAGTCTTTGTCTCATATACGATACCCATTACAGGCTTTTTATATGCAGTCTTATCGTTATAGTCTCGCCGCGGAAATTTGCTATTCTCCCGTCCTGATCAACAATGCGGAGCCTCAAGTTGTGTATTGCTCGTACGGCGACTGGTAGGTAAATGATGTTTGTTGGCACTTCCACTATCTTATATCCTGCTGGAACCCTCGGGAAAAATTCATGGATTGTGTGATTCTTCTCACCATTGATGTACGATCCAGTAGTTATATTGCACTCGACTCTCAGAGCATTGATTTTCAATATTTTGACTGGTAAATCAGATTTATGTGCTGTGTTAGGTTCAAGCACGCGGTTGGTAAATCCAAGTAATGATCCAATGGAATCTTCAGGCTCAAAATTTATATATTGATCACATCTTATTTCACTTCTCAACTCATTGTTGTTTGCTTTTAAAGTGAAACTTAGTTCAGGTAATGTCTTGTTTATATAAGTTTCAATATCTTTAATTTCATAACTCCCTGTTGGTATAGTTATTTCTTGAAATCTCTTGATTGTACTTCTTTTGGATCTTTTTGATGACACATAAAATTTATTAGCACCAACATCAACATTTGGTATTGAATTAAATGTCAGGAGCTTAACGAGTCCAAGTACATAATTTTTTGTTGGTGATAGCTCAATCGGCGGAAAATAATTTGCCTCCAGTATGGAGGAGTTTCCGGATAGTGTCAAGGTGAATGACTCTGCCATGACTGACGCTTGTTGTCCCGACTCACTTCAATTTATAGTTGTCCAGCCAGGAATTTTAAGCACAAATGTCCACATATGATTGTATCAAAGTCTTGATATCTTTTATGATTGTACTTTACGCTACCTACATCCCCTTTTATTACCAAAACTGTCAAAGTAAATTACTTGATTATGATTCTTCTTGTATGCAACCCAGTGAGTTCCAGATCCAAGTTTATCATCTAAAGTTATTATTGCTGATTCGTTTGTCTTTGGTCCAGATTTTGGTAAATCATTTCTCATAAAAACTCCTCGAAAATTTGGAATTTTAAGCAGCTTGACATATTTTAATAAGTCGATGTTAGTCAGTGCTCGATGTGGTAGCTCTACTGGTTTTTTGACTTCTTGCAGCCAGCTCCTTCTGGGTATTGTTTCAGATAAAGTCCCATACCACTGCGGTAAGGTTTGAGGTATAATCCTCTACCTACAGCTATTTCCTCCATCTTCAAGTTGTGACGCTTCTTTTCAGCTAATTGATTTTTGGCTGTGCTGGCATCGTTCACAGCTTTTGCAACACCTGCAGCTCCACCTGTTAGAGCACCAACCGCTGATAACCCTGCAAACAGGGGAATCAAGAATGGAAGTACTCCACTAATCTTTGATGGAACTGGTAGAATACGAGGCAATCGAACGTTTTTCTTCCCACCAACTTTCTTGACAGCTTTGCGGGCACCTCCAAGAGCTGTTTTAACTGGATCTCCACCAGGCTGCATGGACTTTTTAGCTTCATCAACAATCTGTCTCAGAGCAACATCCTTCTTCTTGGTTGTCTTTCTTTTGACTGTCTTACGCTTCATTGTTTTTCTTTTAATTGTCTTACGCTTTGTAATAGGTTTTTCTTTTTTAAGACCCATACCGAAACGTCTTTTCAACTTCATGATTTTATTCACACTCCAAGCAGCAGCTTTTTCACCAATAGCAGCGTCTCTTGCTTGAAATCGTTGCCACGCTTTCTCAGCAAGGATTTTATCAGCTTCGTGACGGGCTTCTAAATTTTCACGATTTTTCGAGTAAGCTATATCATGTTCCTTACACGCAGCGTCCAGAGGATTTATACCTGAATCACCTCGAGCTAACCTCTTAGCTAACTTTGTACCTGGACCGCAGTACTGGTACCCAGGGATATGGAGTTCAAGTGGGAGCTTATTGATTATGTTGTTGAACAAACCTTTACCACGTCTGCTCTCAGACATGTCACATCAAAGACTGACTCGCTTATCTATATAAGCCGGTATATATACCTCTTGAGCTCAGAATACAATCAGCAGTCATGGATAGCAAACCAAGAGCTCAGTTGCCAGTTATCAATTTTGATCAAATTGTTCAAGGAACCGGTGTGAAACTCAAACGACACGGTGCTTTACTTCCCAACAGTATCCGTGCAGTGTTTTGCGGACCATCAAACTGTGGAAAGACCAACGCTCTACTATCCCTTATTGTACATCCAAACGGTTTGAGGTTTGAGAATATATATCTTTACTCAAAGTCTCTTAACCAACCAAAGTATCAGTTCCTGGAGACGCTGCTTAAACAGATTGATGGTATTGGATTCTTCACATTCAGTGAACATGAAGCTGTAATCAAGCCTGAAGATGCTAAACCTAACTCCCTGATGATATTTGATGATGTTGCTTGTGAAAAACAAGATCACATCAAGGCTTTCTTCTGCATGGGTCGACACAAGGATGTAGACAGCTTCTATCTCTGTCAAACTTATACACGAAAACCGAAGCATCTGATTAGAGATAACGCAAACTTTCTCGTGCTATTCCGTCAAGATGAAATGAATCTGAAGCATATTTATAATGATCATGTCAATACAGACATGTCGTACAACTCATTCAGAGATTTATGCTCGGCATGTTGGAATAAATATGGGTTTGTGGTAATAGATAAAGACAGTGAATTGAACAGTGGTAGGTATCGCAAAGGATTCGACTGCTTCATTAGTATAAATTGAGGTACTTTAGAGTGTGATAGTCATACATGCTGTAGACGTTAACCTGTCAACATGAAGCCTGAAGAAATATCAAAGCAGAAAGATATTCTGCATCAGATATCTCAAGCCAGCAATGCCATCCGACGGAAGCACAAGATGTTGAAGTTGGGTAAAGATACAGCTGAGAAAGCTATGGAGGAAATGTTCAAGCCTATTGTGACACCACTCCAGAGTGTAGTTGAATTTTCAAAGTGCTTACTATGGGAAAGAAGCTGAACCGCTATTGGCTAAGAAAAAATTTCTAAGTACAGCACCTCTGTATATAATTGACTGTTCCAAGCAGAACGAGTCAATCAAGTCTGGACCTGTGGATATACGTCTGGAGTTTGAATCGTCAGCACAGTTTCCAAATCAAACTGCTGCTTACTGCTTGATAATTCACGACCGAATAATTGAGTACAATCCCATCAGGAGCACTGTAAGAAAACTTACTTAATGGTACAGTTTGATCCGAAACCCACCATACATTACATGTATGTATGGGACTTTGCATCCAGACAAGCGAGGAAAGGACCATGGGAACAAGCAGTAAGAGACGGAGAACGATTTCGTCGACGAATACAACAAATCAATAACATTATTGATCCTATACTAATCAATAAACTTAATGTAATTAAAAATAGTAAATAAATAACAATGTTTTTGTAATTTAATGTTTTTTAATTACAAACCTTACTAGAATAAGTATAAAAATTTATTTAGTATAAAAGTTAAGTATAAAACAATTATTTAGAATAAAAGTTAAGTGCACATATCAAAACACAATTCTCTCACAATTTCTGTAATTGTTTTCCCAGAGTGATTAATAAGCTTGAATTTATTATAATTGGCCCCAATGTAGTGTCCATTTAAAGTATTGCATAAGATTAAAAATTTCATTTTAAATATCATATCAGGATTGTTGAGATATTTCTGGTTGGTGGTAGCAGGGAAGAACGTTGAAAAGTGGTTTTCCAGATCGATTTCAACGTTGAGTCCATGATCTGTCATAACCGTTCTAATCCTAGTTAGCTTGTAAGTTTTTCCCACCTCAAGTTCACACATCCTCTTGAACATCAACGGGCTTGGAGTTTTATCTTCAACTTTGACACGCTTGAAAGTTGTTGATCTCTCAATTTCATGCATTGTATCGGTAACAGGATGTTTACGGTACGGTGCCATGATGGAACAACTTCATATTACAAGCTCAAAGAAGTTCTCAATTATTTAACTTGTAATAAAAAAATTATTTATGTCAAAGGTATCGAGAAAAAGTTATGGGTTCAAAATTTAATTGATTGTAATAATAAAATTGTAATCGATCTCGATAATTTCAAATGTCCCTCTCTAAAAAAGTATGAAAATTTGTAACAATCATTTTTGTAATTATCATGATCGTTTATCTGATTTATGTGCCTTGGAAAATGTAAAAAATTTAAAAGATTGGTTTGTAAGCACTCAATAAATCTAAAATAAATGAATTACAATTGTTATTATTATTTCATAAAAACACATTTAATTCAGAATAGAATTAATTATTGTTAGTTATTAAATTCAAATAATTTTCCAACACTACTACTGATATTAATACTTATCAACAGATGGCGTAATGGTTTTGATTTTTTAATTATGATAATCAATAATCAGTTTTTGTTTTCTAAAATTTTATAATTAATATTTGTTTAAATTAAAAGTCATGCATTATTTTATATAACCATTTTAAAAATAAAAACTGAGTATTGATTTTCAAAATATATCGCTAGAAGATTTTTGGATTTGACGATACAGAGCACATCAACCCCATATTAGTTTATCCAATAATACATAACTTTTAATTTAAATAAATATTAATAATATTAATAACAAAACATTATAAACTAATAATAATTATTTATCTTTTATTTAAATTAAAAGTCATGTATTATTCTATATATGTATATATAACTAGAAAATTTTTTTAATATTTATGAATTGACAGCTTTCACGCTCTAAGAATAAACTGATAGTAGATGGCTCTAGTACAAGAAGCGCGAAATTCAAACTATCATTATGATAAGTAACTTAAAAAATTATGATTAAGTATAACTTATTGAATTTGAATTATAAATATTAATCTTAAATTAAAAATGTGAGGAATTATAAATAAAAACAATGAATTATTTATATTGAAATCCAATATTTTATTGATTAAATAATTCCACTGGTCATTTTTACATCAAGACTAGAATTAATAAATTCAAATTTATTATATTTTCCACCATGATAACGCAGAAACAGATAGTTTGAATCTATTAATTCATTCAAACTCTTCATGAAGTTATCATCTTTTAGATGTTGAGTAGTTCTTGATGGTAGATAAATGTTAAATTCATCGTTTATATTAGCAACAATCCTAGTTCCATACTCAGTTGTAATAGCTTTGATACCGTTAATCTTATATTCTCGATTAAACTCCAACTCGTTCATTTTCTTAACAGGAAGAATCCCAGTAAGACAATTAACCTCATTTATCTTGGTTACATCCATGATTGATTGCTGTAAAAATTTTTTAATTAATTGTAATGGTTGATTAAATGATTCTTGATTTAATTCATACTTTGATTAGACAGTAAATGAATACTTACGATTAGTAATACTGATAGGTAGAAGATGTATATCACCAAGAACTTGTACTTCAACTTGTAGTCACCACCAGCTCGTACTTTACTGGAGACGTGTACTTCGTTTTTGTGAAGTACGGCTTGAGCGCGCTGCTTTTATAGCCAGAGGATACTACGCAGTTACCCCCCACTCCTTTACCTCAAAAACGGTTTGATGACGTCATCTGCTACGCAGTTAGAAATAGAACAAAGAAAACTGTGCAGTTACGCAACCTTGAACAGGCTCAGACCTGTATGATGACGTCATCTACTACGCAGTTAGGAATAAAGCAAAGAGAACTACGCAGTTACCGTGACCTTGAACAGGTTCAGACCTGTTTAGAAGTAGACAGAAATCTCGACAGATGGCGTATCTTCTCGCATGTACTCCTCATACGTACAGTTTGAATATATTAACCTTTTCAGAATATAAACAATGAAATGCACCTGTGATCTAAGCAACTATTATTGATGTTGAGATCACAGGTGCATTTTTTAACAAAAATGCAGGAAATCAGAATCAAAATTTGAAATGGCGGAAATCAGACTCAAAATGGCGGAGTCAGATAGCAACCACCAGATGGTAAATTTCAGATAGCAGATTTCAGAGAGCAAACTCAAAATGGCGGATTTCAGACTCAGATAGCAGCCACCAGATGGCGGAAATCAGATAGCAGACTCAAAAATTCTAGAACAGAATGAGTCATCTACTGCGCAGTTATATGACCTTGAACAGGTTCAAGCCTGTCTGATGACGTCATCTACTACGCAGTTAGAAAATTCTAGAACAGAATGAGTCATCTACTGCGCGGTTGGAAGTAATGCACGCTGTCACCAGATGGCGTTGCGTGAAATCCTTCTCGCAAGTAGTTGACATAACTTCATTTTAAATATATAGAACATGGATATACCATACTACAAATGCGTAATCCTGAACTATTGATCTGTTATGGCTGAGCCGAAGGCAGGTTAATAGTTGAGGATGCTTTTTAACCTCAAAATGTTGAACTCAAATTCAAAATGGCGGATAGCAGCCACCAAATGACGGATTCAAAATGGCGGATAGTAAGATTTAAAAAATGGCGGATAGTAAGATGGCGGAAGAATTCCCCACCTGCGCCACCTATAACCTCGATAAAAACCTCACCCATAACCTCAAAATGACATACATATCTACCACCGGCAACACCTACTGTCGGTAAAAACAGGTCGCTCATATCCACAGATGATACTTGTCACGGACCTACATTTGGTAATGTAGATCCCAGCTTAGTGTGGGACACGATCCCATAAATCTGTTTTACCGACTGGGCATGTACCCCCTGTTTAACTATTTAATAACTTATCGATTAATTCAAAAGATATATGACAAATTATATCTAAACAATAAATTAAATCAGAATCGAATTGTCAATAATAATAATAAAAAAACCTCTAATAAACTACAAACATCGATTGTTGGTAAATATTTTCTCCAGTTAGTTGCATCCGAAATCCCTAAATCATTGCTACAAAAAGTAGTAGAAGCTACAAAAAAATTATCTATCAATATTATTGATTATATCGAAAATAAACTTTTTGAAAAAAATTTGTTGGATCCAAACCCAAGCTTACATAAATATTTAGTTGATCAAGAGAATGGATTGAAGCCTTTCAGTACAGTTTATCAACGAGCAAAATTCTATGAGAGCTTATCTGATTCTGTTCATCCAACAGAAATTATTGTTGCCATAAAACGAAAATTAAAGTTTAATTATCGCTTACGAAAATATGAATCTATACCTGTTCTATCTAAAATAACATATACACCTATTTTAAAGCAAATAGAATTTATTCTATTAAACGAAAACTACATTTCTTTTCAATGAAAGCAAAAACGAAAATTTGAATATTTCATCATCTACCTCTCATGGAACATATTATCAACATCACAATCTGTTAAACGAGTGTACAGATGCGTTACAAATTCAGCTTTATTTTGACAAGTTTCAAGCTGCAAATCCTATGGTATGGCTAGTAAAAGAAAAGACTATAAAATCGTTGCTATTTATTTTATTATATAAGAAATTTACCGTCACATCTGAATTCAAAACTTCATCATGTTCAGTTAGTCAGTTTATTTCGTACTATTGATATTTTAAGTATTTATCAAACTCTTAAGCCCTTAAAGAGAGATGTAAAAATTTTAGAAACGACTGGTTTTGCTATTGGTAATAAACATGTAAAAGGAACAATAATATCATTAAGCTTTGATAATTTAGGCGGTAATACCTTATTTAATAGTGTCAAATGATTCAACGTGACATATTTTTGTAGGATATGTACATCAACTAGCGGAGAAACAAAAACGATGACAACTGAAAATGCATTAACATTGAGAAAGCGAGATATCTATGAAGAAATTTACAAAAAAAATAAAACGAAAAATTTAGATCATTATTTAGGAATTAAAGAAAATCTACATTTAACTCAAATTATTTTTATATATTTTTGATGCTTATTCTGTTATAATGCGAAATTTGCTAGACGGTGTTGTTTAACGTGAAATTTATTTTCTTATTGAATCTATCACTAAAAAGAAAATACTCACTTTAGAAGTAATAAATGCTCAAATTTATGAATTTAATTTTGGTAGCGTTGAAATTAAAAACCGACCGAGTCCAATTATATTAACCCTTTAATGTCTAGCCTTGAATTCCCGCCTTGAATAAAGGGGGCTAGAAAAATAGTAGAAAAGCGTTACGGACTGTGATTAGCTGTGCCCCCTAACAGCTCACACTGAGACTTCTCGCGACTCCAAAACATTAAAGGTTTAAATCAATCTGCATTAATCGGTCAGCGAGCAGCTCAGACATGGACTGTGATTAGATTTTTACCACTAATTATTAGCGACGTGATTCAGAAACCTGAAGTAAATTGATTTTGGTACGTAATTACTTTACTTATAGAAATTTTTCTAATAGTATTTTCTCCTTCGATAACTCGAAGAAATCTTGGTTATTTGAAAGGACTTATTGATGAACATCATGCATTAGTCTTGTCTCTATTTAAAATTGAATTGACGCCTAAACACCACTTTATGCTCCACTACGCGACTGTTATTTTACTTATAGGGCCTTTAATTTATTTGTGGTGTATGAGGTTTAAAGCTAAACATAATTACTTAGATATAACTTAGATAGAATTATACCTGTACATGTCTAATCAGACCTGTCCATGCATGATCATGTCTGAAGCTATGTATACGTTCAGGCGTAATCATGCATAGTCATGCCTGTTCATGTCTGAGTAGCTACTCAAACAGGTATGATCATAGATGAACAGATCTGATTAAGCATGATCATACATGATCATGTCTGACGTAATAAATGGATTCATGTCTGCTCATGCATGCTCATACCTGATCATATTTGACATAGTCAGAAAATTAAAAACACAGCTTTGATCAGACCTGACAATATGCTACATCATATATGTTTAATAATGCATGAACAGACATGGTCATGTATGAGCATACCTGTTCATGCATGATAACATCGGAAGCGTTAAATACGTCAGATCTGATCATGCATGAACATGCCTGCTCATGTTTGACTTAGCCTAAAAAGTTAAAAACCTCCAGGTCTGATAGTGATTTGATATGCTGGCTCATGTCTGGATTATATCAGAGTAACAGTATCCATAACAAAAATCACAATTGTTAATTTTGAAATTAATGAAAAATTAAGTTTATGTTGAACAGTTTATTGACATTAATAACTAATTGTGAATATAAGAAAAAAGAAACAGATTGAAATAATCAAAAATGTGGATATGCATTTGCATTAGTGAAACATTGAATAAATTTTGTTCTAATTGACAATTTTAATTTAATTTTATTCAAGTGTGATGGGAATTTATATCGGTAGTATTTATTATCTATTCGTTAATTGATGATTCAACTCAGCTACAATTTGAGTGTGTAGGAAAATTATCTTACAAATTACACCAATTAAGTACAACTCCTTACGTGTATGGATCTATACCCTTATGTATCGATACACAAGTACACACATGAATATTTTTCATTGTTTGAAAAAAAATTTCGTTTTGTAATCTCAGGAAGTGCAAAATTTGTGTACAGTGTAATAAAAAACAAAATCCATTATTAATTATGTGGGATATTTTGATCTGCCCTTTCACTGTCTTATAATTTTATTATAAATTATTTTATTATCAAATTTATAACATGTATGCAAATATATCACTATATCCTGGTAAATAAATAAAACTAAAATAAATAAATATAATATAATTTATAATTTCTATGAACTTGACAAATTATAATGAATTTCAGTTGAATAATTAAATCGAAAATATTGAAATAAATTATTTTATTATATTTATAATCAACGTATTCGAAACGTTATGTACTTTATGAAATCATCCGATTTCATAAGATAGAAGCAGAGCAGGCAGGAATTCAAGACACATTAGGATCTCTAAATTAAAGCAGCCGTGAGCACGGTTAGTAGTTGGGTGGGTGACCGTTCGTGTTATATCCATATAATTGACTGTAATTTTTTTTTTATTTTTATTAGTTATAAAAGATTGAATGTAACCATAGAGACTATTATTTATAAATATAACCAAATATTTTGTAATAAATAATTATAAATTATGACAAGCCATGACCGGAACAGGTCTAATCAGACATGAACATGCCTGGCCAGGTCTGTTCAGACCTGGTCATTTTTCATGTCTGATCAGACCGAAGACTCATGCCAATTTATATCTGATCAGATGTGATCATTTTTTCCCTAGTGATTATACACTGATACGGAGTAATTGTACTTCGCTTTAACACCGAAATTACACTGATCACACCAATTTAATATCGAATTTTTAACACCGCTGGGAAACATTTTGACACCGGTGTTAATTAATCAACGTTGCCCAGCGGTGTTAAAATAAGTCCATTTTAACTCCGCTTTTTTAGGTAGATTTCATAGAAATCAATCTATTGCATACTCCCTTATGACGGAACTTTTCTAAAATTTTGTCACCATACTTAATTAATACTACTTAATTAATACTACTTAATTAATACTACTTAATTAGTCAAGTAAGCCTCAAAAAAAGACCACCATTAAAAATTTATATATGTATGTATACATACTTATCTAACCTTCAATTTCTTACTCTCGATTACTTTATTTAATAAGTGAGGATTTTTAATTAAAATCAGAAAGTGAACAAATTTTATAAAATTTAGTTATCAACAGTTACTTTACATTACAATTAAAGGTTCTTGACTTTTAAATACTAACAATCATGAGTTACCGATGATCTTAATGTTAACTTCCGCTCTCATGAATCTCAGCCGTTAATTGGATTTATTAAGTCTGACTATGAATACTTTTCGATTCCAATCAATAAAGCGGTTCGATGCTGCAATAGATGCGGAATTGTTAAGAAAATAAGCAAACTTGGAGAGTTAAATTTACCTTTCACATTATCGTAACCGCAAACCTATAATTTCATTTATATATATCCGTATAGCATGTATAACTGTATATGTATGAATAATCTAATAATTGTTTAACACCGTTTTCTTCTATTTACCAACAAATATTTTACTCTTTCTCAGGGGTACCCCATTTTGCCCGCGAAAAAAACCTAGGCAATTATGCGTCTGACGAAGCACTTCTTAGCATTCATAACGAATATTTAAATCCACTATCGTTATAACGAATTCAAATCTTCTTAACCAACGTGATCAATAGTGAAATAAAAATTCGAGAAAAACCTTTATTTTGAAATATTTCTAAAAATACAATTTATTGTGTAACACTTTAATTTTAAGTTTTCATAATCTGTGGCTCTAAGTAAATAAATGATTAAAAAACATAAAAAATTTTTCTGTCGTCATTTTATTTCACTAAACACAGCAAAGTCGTAAATATTATACTATATAACATAATATCATCTTCCGTGTCTTTAAATCCGTAGAGTCACGGACAACGAGACGCATTCGCCAATCTCTTTGCAATTTTCCGTGTCTTTAAGTCCTTAGAGTCACGGACAACAAGACGCATTCGCCTGTCTCTTTGCAATTTTCCGTGTCTTCAAGTCCTTAAAGTCACGGACAGCGAGAATGGTTCGTTAGTCTCTGTGCAATTTTCCGTGTCTTTAAGTCTTTAGAGTCACGGACAGCGAGAATTGTTCGTCAGTCTCTTTGTAATTTTCCGTAGCTTTAAGTCCTTAGAGTCACGGACAGCGAGAATTGTTCGTCGGTCTCTTTGCTATTTTCCGTGGCTTTAAGTCTTTAGAGTCACGGCCAACGAGACGCATTCGCCTGTCTCTTTGCAATTTTCCGTGTTTTTAAGTCCTTAGAGTCACGGACAGCGAGAATTGTTCGTCGGTCTCTTTGTAATTTTCCGTGTCTTTAAATCCGTAGAGTCACGGACAACACGACGCATTGGCCTGTCTCTTTGCAATTTTCCGTGTCTTAAGTCCTTAGAGTCACGGACAGCGAGAATTGTTCGTCGGTCTCTTTGTAATTTTCCGTGTCTTTAAATCCGTAGAGTCACGGACACCAAGACGCATTGGCCTATCTCTCTGCAATTTTCCGTGTCTTTAAGTTCTTAAAATCACGGACATCGAGAATTGTTTGTCAGTCTCTTTACAATTTTCCGGGTCTTCAAGTCCTTAGAGTCACGGACAGCGACAGTCATTCAACGATCTCTTTGCTATTTTCCGTGTCTTGAAGGCCTTAGAGTCACGAAAATACGATATTTAAATTCACGGAAAATGCTCCTCAACCCTCTTGAATTTTGGGTAAGAGTCACGGATTTTCCGTGGATGGTGTCAATAGACACTTCGTTATTTTATAGGAATTAAAATATGTACAATTTGAAAAACATAAAAATTTTTAATTTTTTCGATATTAGGACGAATGTACAATTATTTTTTCAAAATTATAGCTATCTTGACGATATCATTAATATACAAATATATTCAAAAATTAAAAATGTAATGTAATATATTACAAATGGATGAAAAAAAACAATAATTTATGGGTCCACAAATAATAGTCGTTGTTAAAAAACCGTTGAAAAAGCACAAATTGTGTGGCTTTCCTGCAGGAGAAAAAAAATAATATCGTTAGATTTTACAGCTTCTTTTAATGTCTAAAATTTAAAACCATCACCGGATTATCTACACACAATAAAATCTAGCTTTAAAGTTTCTGGTATGTATATGTATAATAACTTACCGATATTTTTAAACGTTTACATCGTTTTTGTAGATTTGAAGTACGACGTTTTTGAGAAATCGTATTTTCTAAAATATTTGAAGCAGAATTACAATTCTGTAAGCGATGTCGTAAAACTCTACAAGATTTACATCTTGGATTCGCTTGATTTCTTGTATAAGACTCGTCACCAAAAATTACACCCTTACAAGTTTGTGAAAACCTAAAATTTGATGTAATAATTAAAAAAGTTAATTATATTTTTACTCGTCATATAAGTATATTTCTTTGCTAATATAAAAATCGATTATACTTTTTTTTGTCTATTTGAGTACCAACGCATAATGGCCATTTTTCTACGAATTTCAAGTACTCGTAGATGGTTTTGAATGAAAATATATTATCGTTTGTAGTCAATTCCTCATTCGTCGAAAAATAACCTATAATGTGTTTTCAATTAATTATTAGTATTAAAGAGATTGAGACAAATACAATTATTTTGCAAGAACTTACAGTAACAGATAAGTCTTTGTTTACTCGTAAACGGTTTACGATTTGCATAGTTTTAGCATCCATCCGAAAGAATTCCAACCCTTCTGGTTTTTCAAAATACATCCAACCTTGCGGTAGCACAGAAGATTTCAGATTATCAAAAAATTTCTCGGTTGGCTGAGAAGTGTCTTCAGGTTCTTTATCATTTTGTTGATCAGTATGAGTTTCTTCATTCAACTGCACTATTTCTAAATCGTGTTTACTTTGTGTAATCATATCCATAACTCTATCAGAGACTCTCTGATCAGCTAATAGTTCTTGTTGTTTAGATTTATCTTCATGTTTTAATTTTTCTTCAGATTTATTATGGTTAGAACTCGGTTTTTGTAGTTGATTTATAACATTTCCTTCAACGTCATGTATGGCTACAGGGAGAAACTGATGTTCGACCGTTGGCAGAGCTGTATCTCGTAATGTTTTTTTACCTGTTGGAAAAATCGTGATCTCCCCGTTAATGTTGAACGTTTCGTACATTTTTATGTCCTCCTCTTTAAAATGTAAATGACAAATATAGTCAGTTGTTTTCATTGTAGTGCCTAAAGCTGTATTCCATTTATTCAATTTTTCCAGAGTCTATCCCTGTGGAAAAGGTCTCATAAATTCTCATAAAAAAATTGGTTATGAGAAAGTGATCTGCATTTGTCCATGAAAAACCTCGAAAATTCTTATACAATTATTTTCTCTTAGCAATAGAGGGTTTAACAATTTTTTAGGCAAAACTCTGATAAGTTTAATTAGAATTTATGAGAGTTGAGTGATAAAATTGTTTAGCTATGAGTATTTATGAGTTCGGATTATTTTAGGATTACAATAATTACGAGAACAAATGAGATTTAAGGAGAACTTTGTCGAAGTGGTGGTATGAGATTGTATACTGATATACAACATTCAAGGTTAATTAAATGCGAACCTAACCGAACTTTTATAAGATTTAATCAGTAAATTCATGTTATATTTCCATTATTTTAATGAGATTAATGCTTAGAAGTATTTTTTGAGAAACTTCAGAGAACTTGAATGCTATAATGGCAAATAATTTTATAAGATTTTATGAGTTCATTCACATATCATCTGGATCAGTTTTAATAAGATTTATTTTTATACGTAGTTTGGAGGATTTTCAAAAAAATTGAATGCCTCCATAGTAAATAATTTTATGAGATTTAATCAATTAATCCACATAACGTTTGCATCAGTTTTTAAAAGATTTATTTCTATGAGTAATTTTTAAGGAATTTCGAATAAATGGAATATTCTTCTGGCAAATAATTTTATGAGATTTAATGAGTTTATTCACATAACATTCGCATTAGTTTCAAAAAGTCTCAAAAACATTTATAAGAACTAATAAGAAATTTCAATAGTATATTTACGGAAAATTCTGATAATAATGACGTAGCCTAAAGAAAACTTTCACGAGAGTTAGTGAATAAATTCATTCAGTACAGTTACCAATTTTTATAAGGATTTTTTTTTTTGCTAAAATACAGAATCTCGAGAGAGATTCAGTGACGATTTCGAAATTTACATCAATATTCCAAAATTATTCAAGTAATCAATGTAAAAGATCAAACCGATCATATTCAGGTTAATTATATTTATTATGTTTCAATTTTTATGATTCACTTTCGATCGTTCCTAAATTATTTGTGCTGAATCTACAGACATTTTTCCTATCATAAAGTAAAAGAAAACATTCATAATTTGATCAATGTAGTATATAATCATGATTATTATATTTATTATTTTTTCAATAAAATTTATATCAAATATCAAATTCATAACATCTGTAACCCTTAAAAGTAGAAATGCGTTTAAAATAGTAGTAAGCCAATAAATTTAATATTAGAAATACAGAAAATATTAGAATAGGTTTATAATTAGTTAATTTAACTTATAACTATAGTAATGAAAAATCATGTTGGTTTATATTTTTAAAATTAGTAGATATTTGAGTATAAATGAGTATATCCGTCACTTTATAATTTTTTCAATTTTAATCAGTTACTTTTCCTCACTATTATTAGGGTTGGAACTATTGTTGGGTTCACTCTCTTCTTTTCTCTCTTCAATCGATTTTTCCTCAATTGTATTTACAATTGCGACTGTAGGCTCAGCTTCATGATCAACATCAGTTTTTTCAACTTCTTGCTTTCATTCTTGAATCATAGCATTATCGCACTCTTCTTGAGCAGACACTTCATCGGTAGACTCTCCGCTATCTTCCTCTCCATTTGAGGCTATGGTATCTTCCTCAATGTCTGAAATATCTTCAGTGTCACTGCTTTCCACCGGCTTTACCTAAAAAAAAAAATTTATACAACACCCATACTATTGTCCTTAAGCTGAAGAATGAACAAATTACGAATTAAAATTTACTTCAAAATAGGTTGAACTTTTTTTGAGTTTAAATATTTATAAATTTTTTATTTTTGATCATGCTTTAAAATTTTAATTACCTTTGGTAGATTCTTTTCGTTTGGACGCTTCTTTTCGGCTCGGGTATCGGTTATTTTACTCGATACATAGTTATAAAACTGTTTCATCTGTGCATCGTGTTTTTCTTTATCAAACTGGGCTGATTCTTTTAGATAATATGAAAAAATATCTGCAATTGAAATGTTTAAGATAATAAATTCCAATTCAATGAAAAAGTTAAAACAACTTCTGTGAAGAATTCTTAAATAAATAATATATATATATATATATATATATATATATATATATATATATATATATATATATATATATATATATAACATCAAGCTTATAGTTAAAAAATTAATTACAAGTACTGACGTACTCGTACTACTGTGAAAGTTTCTAACATTTAATTTTTAAAATAAAGTTAGTCATTCTAATAAACATTGTCATTAAATTGTTGTGAGAAAAAAACATTTTGAAATAGTTATTATACCAAATAGATACTTTACAATAAGGTCAAGTACCCAGTACTTGAACATTTGTGAAAATGTGACCAGTACTTGAACAGACGTTTCGAATTGTTGTAATAAAAAATCCGTAAATTTATTATCAACAATATGCGCATGTTATAATTATTCAATGATACAGTAAATGATTTCTGTAAGTTTTTTCAATTATAAATCAAAACAATTATATTTTAGTTAACTTAAAAATTGACATGTCGAGAATAGCCGATAGATGCTATTTTTTCATGAAAAACGTACTGAACCGTGAACCGAACCATCAGTAAAAAAATATGGTACATCCTCATTTTAAGTAAAATAAATTGTACAACCTAATTGAATAGTCTTTTCCAAATAATACATATTTTTTGCAAAGACATAAATTATAATTTTTGTATTAAATTTTAGCGTCTAACTATGTTTCCAAATTTTCAAAGTGGCACTCAGAACTTGAACAAGCTGGATTCGTATAATTTTAACAGCACTCTAATCTCTAATAGGCTTATACACTAGTGATCACTATTGTGATTTGTATTAATTTCTGAGAATTGAATAAGTTTTACAGCTAAAAATTAATGCAGTTAAAAATGATTGAACGTTTTAAATTGAGTATTTTTTTTATTTATAATTAATAATATACTTTGGCATTCATAAAAAATATAATAAAAAAATTAAATACAAATATTTCTCATTTTTAAGTGAACATATCAAATATTTATAGTATTATTTCAATATTAAATAGTAATATGTTTTAATTCTTTTGATATTTCAATAAAACGTTGAAAATTTTTAGTGTGCCTATTGCCATATATTTTATTATTTCAATTACTGCTCCCGGAGTGTTTAACTACTGCAGTTTGTTAGAATTGATTGTTCAACTACTATTCCCTTCATGGTATATATCTTAAAAACGTTGTAAAAATATAAAAATTAAATTATCTTTGTTATATTGCGCTTTAATCAGTTCAAAATTGTTTATATTTTCATGAAAATTACTAATTTAAACTAATAATTACATCTTTAATTAACTATTAAAAATAAGGTCAAATACATTTTACTTTGAAACCTGTTCAACTACTAGATACTTTACCTTATATATAATAAGAAAAAAAAATAGAAAACATGCTGACAACGTAAAATTAAGGATGCATTTTGTGTACCTTTCACGGCTTGTAATCTTACAGGATCCAGTCCCTCTTTTTGACTTTTTTGTTTCACTTTATTTGATTTAGCCCCGTGAACACTACTGTCTTGTAATTCTTTTGGTGAGAATACAGCCATGATCATTTTCCGAACAAATTGTGATGGAGTTTTAGACCTACTTGCTGCAGTCAGATATGAATTTTTGGGTACATAAACACCTTGTCCTAAATGAATCTATAATAGTAGTTTGTAATTAGTTGTAAGTTTTTTATTCTATATATTAATAAAAAATGTCACTTACACTATTATCAGATACACGAGTAAAACCAACTTGAGGATGCCCTGTTTTTTTCTCCAATTCGACCGATCCATGATTTGACGGAGTATCTGTAAAATTGAAATCTCCCTAAATTTTTTTGATTAACTATCAATCTTACCTAAAAATTATAAAATAGTCGGAACTACGGTTATCCCCAAATTTCAATTTTTACTATTTTTAAAAAATTCGAAAGAAGTTCGAATTTTCAACTTTTTTTATTTGTTTCTGTATTCTTATAATGTTAATATAGCATATGAAAAAAATGGTTGATAAAAATATTGATTGCCTTTTTATTAACGGCACTTTAAAAATTATTTGAAATTTGATGAAACTATGTACAATGAAATTTGATAACAAATAAGTTTAATACCTCTGTGCTCATTCCAAAAATCCAATATTTTTTGGATCATTTTTCTTTGAAGTTCTAATTCTTTTTTCAGGTCTTCAATACGGCGTTCAATTTCACTCATTCGCACGATCAACTCATCCTTTTTATTATCATGATGTTTTTTTTTTCTTTGCTTTTCCAGATTTCAAAACACTAAAATAAAATTCAAAAGTCATGAAGTATATTAATAGTTTCTTTTACATTTGTGAGCACTATAATTACAAATAAAAAAAATTCAGCATGAACAGAACAAAAAAACATAGATTTAATTAAACGCATGTTATAAACGTAAAAAAACATTTTTTGTTACAAATTATGATTTTCATCATAAACTAAAAAAAAAAAAAAAAAAAAAAAAAAAAAAAAAAACAGTCTGTGCCATTTTTTTCTTATGAAACAGAAATTATTTTTGTTTATAATTAAATCTATAACATTCATTATGCATATGAATAATCAAAACTTACTTCGAAGTAGTTGGGTCATCAGATGATTTTGTTTTAATTTCAAATGGTATAGTGCCATGTTGTGATGAGCCAGCTTCGTAAACTGTTAATGGTAACTCAATTGTTCTGTCAGTCAGAGCCGATGTATTGTCAGGGGGAGTCAATGACTGAATTCCTTTACTCGGAACTGATTTATTTTTGTCAACTTTACATTCATCTGATTCTACAGGTCTTTCAAAAACTTCGTCTTTTTTCGATTTTATCATAATAATCTAAATGAATATGAACTAGATCATTAATCATCATCAATTTACTAGAAAAATTACTAAATTTTTTCATAGCATACATACTTGTTGAGTAATTAATTCATTGTTCTTTTGAACTATTTCTTTTTCTGTAAAATACAATATAATTAGTAACTATATCAAATATCTTATGTTTTCTAGAAACTTACCTTAGGCAATTCCGTCTCTTTCTTTAATTTCTTTAGACAAATGGGCTCCTATAAAAAATGAAAAGAAAACAAAATAATGATATGAACTTCGCAATTGATTACAATTTTATAAAATTGAACTTCAATAACATACATTTTCTTTGTTACAATGCCCATCAGATTGCGAGATGAAAGTGTCATCATTTTTTTTCCGCTGTACAAAATATGGAGAGCATATGAGAAAAAAAAAACATTTGATATAAGACAACAATTTAAATAAATGTAATTTACCTTGCTACATTTATTTTTTTTGACTTTGGAATCATAATTTGTTTCCTTACTTGACTCAATGTTTGAAATTATAGTACCGTCTTTTTCAGTACTATAACGATCCTATAATATTAAAATATTATGTAACTGTTACGAATGTGTTTTTTTTTTAAATAATAGTATCCTTATCAATAATAATGAAGCTTGTAATAGTATATTCTAAAATTTACAAATATATTAACTGTCTTTTAGTAGCCAAAATTTTTCTCGATTTAAATATGCTGAAACGATTATTGTATTTACTTATTATGATTATTATAACGTTTTTTATTATCACTTAACCAATGATTTATTTTTTTAAGATGATGAATAATCTCATTTATTAGAAAATGAAAATTCATCTTCAGTTGAAAATTACTTAATATTTTTACAAAATTATAATTATGCTTTATCAATAATTATTTAAAATCATTTTTAACCAATTGAGTCATTATTTAGTTTTATTGCAGAAAACGATAATAATACAGACTTGAGAATTTATATTTTTATTCTATTGTTGAAATAAATAGATGCTTAATAATAATTAACTAAGAATCTAAAATATATAAATTTAATTATTTATACACTAACCGTTCATTAATTTAGTAGATTTGCTTGATACGATCTATAGTAGTGTAATGGTATAAATATGTGGAATAAATATGGTATAAATATGTAGTGAAATGGTATAAATAAATCAATTCAAATTCAAAATATATGGGAAAAAACAAATGTACTGAGAATGATCTATCTCAATGAATATTACTTTATTTTTGAAATTACGGATGTTTGTTATTATCTTCTGATCACCACATTTATTAGTAATACAATTAATGTGATCCATTTCGACATTACCGACTGCATAAGGAATAATATTGAAGCAACAGCCGTAGATATAGCATTGGTCTTTTATGACTAACAAATGATGGATGTGAATGACTTCATCAGATTGTAATTGTATGTAGGTATCGTTTATTTTTGTTGTTCGAGTATAGTCTTTACTGTGAATTACAGTTTTTTTGTAAATACATTTTTTATACACATTAATGAAAATACTATTATCGTTCATGAAGTTCTTTATTTCATTTTCAGTTTGAACAGATATACGTGTTTTTGCTACCAAAGTTATTTCGTCAGACAGTTTCAAAAAATCTTTTACGTCATCGTGACGAAATAATTCTTGACAAAAATGTTTGCATTGAGAGGATGTATTTAAGTAATCTAGTCTTGATAAAAGCATTTTTTTTTCAAGAATTTTTAGTAATTTGGTGACTCACGCTTCGGGGACCAGTAATTTCTTTTTAAAATTAAAAATTCCATTTTCGAATACAAAAGCTGATGTTCCTGTCATTGGTCCAGTTTCTAGTACAGATTTACACAAATGCCTGACGGAGTGTAAATTGAACGTCATCGCTGACTTTAAAAATTCAATTTGAAATGTTCCAACAAATTTAGTTAAGTCGTACTCGGTTCTCGCAATATCTTCTTTTGTTATGTCTCTTTTAAGTAAAGTAAAAACACCTCGAACAAAAAGAGCATACATTTCCAAAAATTCTGGATTTGCAATGCCATCGAGACATAAAAGACTCCAATATAAAAGCCAAGATTCAAATTCAGACGCTTTCCACTTACTGATATCAGCAGTTGGTCGGGGTAATCTATATATTTCATGAGGTGGTTTTATCGACATTAAACGTTGATCAACAGCTTCGCGGTCTTGCTTGGTTAATTTATATTTTACTCCGGGTGTTTTTAATAATTCCAAAACCTGGCGTGTTACTCCTAACAAACAACCGTGCATGTAATCTATCGGTAACCCCCTATAATACTATCAAAAAACGGCAATTTTTCCACAAAAATCATAGACCCTTTGACACCCATAACTGTTGGTGTCTTATTTTTGATGACAGAGGACTGTTTGATTTCTTCTATTTCCTTCATATTGGCTAAATGACTTGTATGTGTTCGTAAGTCTGGTTCAATTTCACTTAGTGGATAGTGGACCGCATGACCTACATAAAAACCGGGTTCGTAACACCAACTACATCCATAGTAACCGCTAAATTTTACACGATTTTGACAAGTTGCGCGTGCCGGCGTATCAACACAACAGCAAAGTAATGCAAATTTTAGATTACAAGTTTTCTTGGTTGAATGATTAAATATATCAACACCATTGTCCATTAAGTCGATAACTTGATTACACAATTCTTCATTATAAAGATTCATAAATTCTGATTTAGGTTCCTCGTCCGTTAAAAAAATACCACCAAGAATAATATGTTTGAATCGGTCCTCTAGCGGTAATTCGTTTATAATTAACTGTTGAGGCCAAAAGCTCTGCTTTGAACTCTTGAATATAGGAGCACCGTCAGTATTATAATTTAATATAAAAATATGTGGATACTCTCTTTTCAATTTTTATATAAGTTAGAATCTCGGACATCTGAAATACTAGATGATTGATTATCTGCTGTTATGTGTTTAAAAAAACTGTCTTGGATTTGTGGTTGGTTCAATATTAATTGAATCTGATATCTAACATCTACACTCATAAAATAATTCGTTGCTTGAGATGAAATGTTATGGTCTTTTTACATTTTTCGCATTGTACTTTTTCTTTCTTAGATCCATTCTGCAAGCTTCGTTTTGTAAGAATGACGTTGCAAGTTTCACAAAAAAAATTGAGTGTTACTTTATCATCTGCTACACCAAAAATTTTTGATCTTAAATAGTAACTACAGTCCCATGCTTCAAAATCAGGTCCAGCTAAAACCTTTACTAATTTGAGTAAATCATTTTCATCAGTTTTAGTTAAATTTTTTGAAATAGAAAACATTTGTATCATTAACAATACATCTGACACTTTCAAATTGGCAGCTGGAAACATTATACGATCACCCTCTATTTTATGAGTTTCTAATAATTTTTCATTCAGTACTTCGTTATCAATTTCAGTATTAAGCTCTTCGTCTGAAGAAATATCGTCATTACAACACGAACAAATACTGTAAATATCATCACAACTACTGTCAATAGATGCATCATCACATATGCTTTCATTATCAAAGTAAGTTTGTATATGATTATCTAAAATAGTTATATTATCATCTACAGTGGTGTCGTCATCTGTTATTGTAGATTTTTCGAAATCAGGATCATTTTTATTACACTTTTGTTTAACTACCCTCCCTTCGTCGGGCAAATCATCATCTAGATTCATAAAGAAAAATAAAGATATAAGACGAAATTGAAAACACAAAGATTCTAAATAGTAACTAAAATGTAAACATATAGTTTAGTTAGTACGGATATTTGGCTGCATTAAGTAAATATTTCTTAAGGGATACTGAATCGGTAATCATGAATTGATTGATACCTATGATTGCAAAAAAAATTGAAGAGATTTACAACTATCTTAAATTATACAATGTCAAAATCAAATTGAATGTTTGGGGAGCAAAAGCCCATCACTTGTGGAGTAAACAAATAAATTAATTAATTAAATATGAGTAAGCAATTTATGACTATTTAATATAAAAAATGAAATATCTAAACGATCATAAATATTTAACAATTAAAAGTTGAACAATTTTTCATCACTCTCATTAAAATTTTTACAATTTTCATATAAGTAACAATGGAGTAAGTCTAAGGAGATCCAAATACCCTCCTAGTGTAAAGAATGTGTGTAAAAAAATAATACGCCCTTGTGGAAATAATTCTCTGAAAAAACTCTTGAAAAGTCTTTATAACTCTGAATAAGACTTTTCGAAAGTCTTCACATCCCTAACTAAGTAAAGGAAAGACTTAATAAGTCTTCAAAACTCTGCAATACTCTTCAAAAGTCAAATTTTCCCTGCAATTTCGGACTTTCTCAAAGAGTTATTAAGACTTTATAAGACTTGTTCAGTTTTACAGGAAAAGAAGAAAATATTTCTTTTCAAAAAAATTACTTATCAGAATTAAATACACTAGTCACAAAAATTAAGGGATATAAAAAAAATTCCAAATTTTTTGGTGATTTTCAGCGAGCTGTAACTCCGAGGAAAATGATCGCACAGAAAAAAAAAAAAAAGCAAATTGTAGCTCCAAGTGTCTAGTTTTTAGATATGACCATGAAAATTTTTTGTCATCGTCAGGTCTGGAGAAATCCTAAGAAAACTACTGAAAAAAAATTTTTCGAAATTTTTTTTCGTCTTAAAAAGGTCTACGGGCTTCAAAAAAATTTTTTCGATTGTTTCGTTTAAAAGCTCTTTTAGTAAATTTAATACCCTTTAATTTGACGTAGCCAAAAAGCCTGTACGATAATTTGCCGCGGAGTTATCGTCAATCAAAGCAAAAAAGGTTTTTTTGACTTTGGAAATCAATAACTCTGGAAATAATGACCGTATAGGAAATCGAAGGAGGGTTTTGAAAACTACACAATATTCTCTATAAGAGAACGTAAACCGCTTTTGAAGAAAAAATTTTTTTGAATTGAAAACTCGGACTGAAAAAAGACAAAAATTCGCATAATTAAGGATATTTGGATAACTTGGTATAACTTTGGATAAAATGGATGAACGAAGGATATCGTTGGTAATTTTTAACTTCAAAGTGTCCCCTAAAATCCCTAAGAAATTCAAAGCGCTGCGATTTTTTGTTCATAGTGCCCAGAAGCTTCAAATTCTGTGTTTTCGCAAAAATCACCATTATGAGCAATTTTGTGATTTTTATTCATTTTTCCATTGAAAAAAATTTTTTTCAAAATTCTTTATTTTTCGATCAAAGAGATTGATTTTTCAAGAAATTTGAAAAAAAAAAAAAAAAAAAAAAATTTTCAATTTTTTCGAAAATTTTTTCGAAATTTTTTTTTTTATCGTCTTCAGAATGCTTCACTATTGTCAAAAAAATTAACTCAATTTTTTCTGTCCGCTACAACTGCCTTAGTTTTAAATCTCATTTTAAAAATTCAATAAAAACAAATTGATATACCCCCGCGGAGTTCGGCTTTTCCTCACACAAAACTTGAATTTTACGTTTTTTTTTTAGCCTAAATTCCTTACGTGAATTTTATGTAAGTTTTTCTTTGATAAGCACCTTTTGATATGCCTCGTCGACATTTAGCTGCCACAGATGTGGCTCGCATTGTTACCCTCCTTCAAGAGGGCTACATTCAGGTAGAAGTAGCAGCTTCTATGGGAGTGAGCCAGTCCGTTATCAGTCGGACCTATGCCCGATTTAACGCGACTCAAAGTTACGATCGTCGTCCGGGTCAAGGTAGACTACGAATCACTACCGAGCGTGATGATCGAGCTATCATTCGAGAAGCTCGTCGAAACCCTACTGCGCATGCCCACACGATCGCTCATCAATTTCGCAATCGTCGACAACGTCCTCCCCAACAACACATATCGGCATCGACGGTTCGAAATCGCTTTCGAGAGCAAGGACTACGCGCTAGACGCGCAAATCGCATGCCTATGCTCACTCCACGACATCGCCGAGCCCGATTGGCCTATGCTCATGATCATCACCATTGGGGTCGTAGACAGTGGACCAGTGTATTATGGACTGACGAATCTCGATTTTGTCTTCATGGCAGCGATAGACGATCTCTCGTTTGGCGCCGTCGTGGAGAACGAGATCGGGATGGTTTTACGAGACCAGTTACAGCTTTCAATGGTGGATCAGTCATGGTGTGGGCAGGCGTGTCCTTCAATACCAGAACCCCGTTGGTCATCGTTCGTGAGACGTTGACTGCCGATAGGTACGTCGACGAAATTCTGGAGCCACACGTCCTGCCTATGCGCACACGCATGGGGGCAAGACGGTTCATTTTGATGCAGGATAATGCTCGTCCTCACACTGCAGTTCGTACGCGAACTTTTCTCCGCGCCAACAACGTAACAACGCTTAATCATCCAGCGATGAGTCCTGATTTGAACCCAATTGAGCATGTTTGGGACATGCTTGGGCGTCGATTGCGGCGAGACTATCCGCAACTGCACAATCTTCATCAGTTGACTCAAGCGTTGTTACGTTGTTGGCAAGGAATTTCGCAACGTGATATTCGACGATGCATCAACATGCAAGAGCGTTTACGAGCTGTGATTCGGAACAGAGGTGGCAATACACGGTACTGAGCAGTTACTGCCGTGCGTACAGAGGTCATTCGGCAGCTGCAAACAGACAAACACGCAGACAAAGACACACACACACACACACGTGTGTGTGTGTGTGTGTGTGTGAGAAGCGTAAATCCGACCGAGCAACCTCCACGTGGTACGCTTTGGGTAACGCTAATGCCGGCGGTAAAACAACAGTTGAAAAAAATTGAGAAAATTTCGAAAAAAATTTTCGAAAAAAATTGAAATTTTTTTTTTTTCAAATTTCTTGAAAAATCAATCTCTTTGATCGAAAAAATAAAGAATTTTGAAAAAAAAAATTTTTTTCAATGGAAAAATGAATAAAAATCACAAAATTGCTCATAATGGTGATTTTTGCGAAAACACAGAATTTGAAGCTTCTGGGCACTATGAACAAAAAATCGCAGCGCTTTGAATTTCTTAGGGATTTTAGGGGACACTTTGAAGTTAAAAATTACCAACGATATCCTTCGTTCATCCATTTTATCCAAAGTTATACCAAGTTATCCAAATATCCTTAATTATGCGAATTTTTGTCTTTTTTCAGTCCGAGTTTCAATTCAAAAAAAATTTTTTCTTCAAAAGCGGTTTACGTTCTCTTATAGAGAATATTGTGTAGTTTTCAAAACCCTCCTTCGATTTCCTATACGGTCATTATTTCCAGAGTTATTGATTTCCAAAGTCAAAAAAACTTTTTGCTTTGATTGACGATAACTCCGCGGCAAATTATCGTACAGGCTTTTGGCTACGTCAAATTAAAGGGTATTAAATTTACTAAAAGAGCTTTTAAACGAAACAATCGAAAAATTTTTTGAAGCCCGTAGACCTTTTTTAAGACGAAAAAAATTTCGAAAAATTTTTTTCAGTAGTTTTCTTAGGATTTCTCCAGACCTGACGATGACAAAAAATTTTCATGATCATATCTAAAAACTAGATACTTGGAGCTACAATTTGCTTTTTTTTTTTTTTTTCTGTGCGATCATTTTCCTCGGAGTTACAGCTCGCTGAAAATCACCAAAAAATTTGGAATTTTTTTTATATCCCTTAATTTTTGTGACTAGTGTATACGTAAATGATGGTATAATAACTAACTGTTTTATCATCGGTTAAAATTTTCCTTCAGCTCGATCTACAGAGGGGATAATACTGCTCGCGGGAAAATTCAAAAAACAAAAAAATCGAATACACGAAATAATCGTCATATTCCGTTATTGATTTAATTTCATCATATAAAATAAAATCAAAGAAAATATAAAACTTTGTTCGCTATTATTATTAAAAAATTATTAGAAATATTAGAAAAAAAAAAAATAATTGCATGTTTTTTATTATCATTAAATCGAACATAAAATTGCAGGCCTTAAACGTGAAAACTATCATTCACGCATTTTTATTACTGTCTAAAATCAGAAAAATGAGAGAAAAAAAAGTACGCCATTACTTCAGAAAAAAGAAATGAACGAACAAAAAAAAAATTTTTTTTTCTTTCATTTTATTATTACATTTTTTGCATGCCTTAAGCGCAGAGCGCGCAGGTATGCTCTACTCTCGCCTAAAAATTGCATGCCTTAAGCGCGAAGCGCGCAGGTATGCTCTACTCTCGCCTAAAAATCGTGATTTCGATTAAAACGTGATTTTCATAATTTAAACGAAAAAAATTATGGATAAAAAGCATATTAACATAAATAATAATAACTACAGAACACGTTAAAAAATTTTTTCTTATCGATTAAATAAGATTTCTCAGAAAAAACGAGTTTTTTCTGATGAAAAGTGAATAAGAGCGTGGTATTCACGGGTGCAATGGGCTTGACAACACTACAACTTTGTCAAAAACCACTTTCGCGATTTAATTTTTTTTTGTTTTATTTCTGAGGATGTTTGTCAAAACCCTTGTCAAAATTGCGTGTCAAAATAATTCCGTTTCGATACAGTTAATTTTTTCGACTGTCAGTTCGGTGACTTTTTCTGCGATTTCGGCAGCCATTTATATTATTTTTCATAAAACAGGATTGAAATAACTATAAACAAGCAGAAACTATACATACATGATGGTATAATTACTAACTGTTTTATCATCTGTTAAAATTTTTCTTTAGCTCGACCTACAAAGGGGATAATACTACTCGCGGGAAAATTCAAATAAAAAAAAAGAATAATTTTTCTGACGATTTGAATAATTTGTGTATGACGTGAGCGCTTAAGGCATGCTCATTTGGATTTTCCAAACTTTTTTAATAAAACGGCAGCATGAAGTCATAAAAAAGTAAAAGAAAATCACTAGGGCGATTCGCACATAATAGTATGTTAGTGTAAATTGTACTGATGACACTAGACTAATATAATAATTATTAGGTTTCAAAGTAGCTGACAAAATTAGTCTCAATACGCGTAAATTCTTTTGCAACATGCTGCTTTGTCGAAAATGATATCAGTAGTGATAGAAGTAAGTAATGATAGAAATATTTATAAACAATGTTATATGAATTTTAACAAATGTCGAAAAATCATTTTGAAACAGTAGTAGTTACTACAGCAAACACGGCTATTCAAAAGTTATGTTTCGTAAAATGACAAATACTACTCAGGAACTTTAGAATGGTTCATCTGTAATAATATCATCACAAAATATTATTTTATACATTATAACTGTTATTTTTGGTAATAATAATTTTTAATTACATTAATGAAAGTTAATCCGTCAAAATACTTAGTTTGATTTTTAATTCTATTAGATACATCTGGGCATAGAAGCTATTTGAAACAATAATTTTTCAACAGTTTTCTATTCCATGTATACCTAAAAAGAATATAAATTTTTCAACATTTTTCATATAATAAATAATTTACGAGCAATAAAAAAAAACGATGAAGAAAATTGCAAATTTCGTCAAACAATTTACTTTTAAAATTGATGACATAAAAATCAATGCTAGATGAAAAATAAAAAACAAATTTAAAATTAATAAGAAAAAAAAATTTTATCTCTAATTTGGATATCTCCAATCATTAAAGAATGTTTCAGAAAAATTCAAAACTTTGAATTAAATAGATTTAATTTGAAAAAAGTTGAAAAATCAAGAATTTTAGCGAAACACACGACTTAAAGGATTACAAATAAGAGGCTCAATGAGAATTCATCGTTTCCCAACTACCATGTAAGTTGGGGTGATTTACATGCAACGTAAGCTTTTTAAAAGAGATTCAAAACCCCACCTAACAATACAGATGAATATAAAAATTTTTCACTAGTTCATTGCAATAAATTTCAAAGTTCAAGACTTACAGTAATTTTCTGAATTGACCAGATCCATTTTACATACTTTTCTAAAATTTTTAAAAATTACTATAACGTTTATTTGTTATAATCTTGTCTATATCATGAATAAAGAGAATTAAAAAAATTTTGTCCATAAAAATTAATGAAGGAAGTCATAAATTCTGACATAAAAACTCATTGATTGTTATAAAGTATAAAATTATAGTGACATGAATAGTCAATTGAATTAGGCAAAGACAATAATAATCTAGATTTTGAAAAAAAAAAATGTCTTGTATATATGGACAATAATTGAAAGTAAAAAAAACTGTTGAAAGGAATTATTAATTTTCATTTAAGTATTTAGTGTTGTTCATTAGTGATTTTCATTTAATAAAAAAATTAAGTTTAATTGTTTAATCAATTAAAATCATTAATCATTTAAAATTATGATTAATACCTTATTTATTGCTAATAACTTTTTATTTAAAATGTCACGAGTGTTGTCTTCAACGACAGATTTCTTTCCTTTAGGACAAGTTTTCTCATCAATTTCAGATAAATCTGATAACAGAGCTGCTGGTGGAAATCGGACTCGTCCACCCTTGTTTATTTGATCTGTCAGTCCTTCTTTGGATTCTAAAATAACATATTTTTAATTAATAACAATAAAACAGTAAAGATCTGATAAATTCTTATAGAATTTTGTAAAATACGTTTACGAAATTTAATATACTTATAAATTCTATGCTAGTAGCTATCGATATTTTACCAGAAACTTTTCTTCTTAATAAACTTCCCATAGTTTCTTATAAACATACAAATTCTGATAAACTTATAAATGCTATACCAGAACCAATATATTATCAGAAAATTACATTTTCAATACACTTCTCATAGATTCTGATCAACATTTTTTCCCTTTTACAAGATTCTAAGAGTTTCATTAAACAAAGAAAATCTAACTTTGTTACGAATCAAAAACTTTACCGAAAATATTTGTTTATTATGACGAATACTCTATGAAACTCGATTATTTTAAGAAAAAATAATTTATAAAAAGTAAGATATAATTTATAAGACTTTGAATGTCATTTAGAAAGAACAATATGTTGACTTTAGTTTAAATACATGGTTTAAAAGTTTAACGTATTAAATCATTAAAATACATAGAATATAAAATAAAATGTAATACTATATAAAACTCACCATTTGTTAATCCAATCAAACATTTATGGTATTCGCCTTTTATTTTCACTTCAAAGACTTTGCTAGGACGATTCGGCTTGTAATTTTTAATTTGATTAGTTCCAACAGTAGTAAATTTTCCACTGTTGATTAATTTTACGTACGCATACATGAGGATACTACTTCAACACTGAACTTAATTATTTAAAAATAAAATGAAGGTCAAATCTCAAGTAAAATTACATCGCAAAAAAGCGCAAGATACTTATTACTTATAACAAAGAATCGGGCGAAAAACTAAACTATGCTGTCGTATACGTGATGAGTCGAGCGTCTACGAGTCTACTGAGAGCTCGAGACCCGAGCCGCACTTAGCTACTCTTAAAGCGGGAAGCCCTGTGATTGGTTAAGAGAAATGCAAACAATACTCACCGTTTTCCGATATATTGCAACTGTATAGTACGTTGTATCCGTCTTCTATCAACAGACAGCGAACATCGATACACACATGTAAACATATATAACACACACATACACTTTGTTAAATTTTATATTTTTTTTTGTCAATTCTAAAAAAGTAATATAAAATCACATATTAAACTTTATGTATTTTTAATTCTTTGTACTTTAATGTTCATCCTTTGAATTTCAAATATTAATAATATTTTTCAAAATCTTATCATTTATCAAAACAAATCAACATGCTTTTATTCTGTCAGAGCATTGATTAGAATGAATAGTGGTTTTTTAATAATCATTTAAAAATTTATTCGAAAAAATTACAGTCAAAAAAACTTAAATTTCTTCAGGTGGTTATTATTGAATTCTTATAAGATCTGATATATTCTTATGTTCCGAAATATTTTTATAATGTTTATACTTATAAAAACTTAATACTTAATCCAACTGAAAACTTTCGTATTTATATTTACTTTTATATATACGAGCATCATTATAAATAAATTTTTATGAGATCTTATAAGACTATGCAAACATTCAGATATGTTTTATAAAAATGTTATTACAAATCCTTCTCAAAAGTATTATTTAATAATTCACTATTTATTTTATTTTATTATCAATTAATTATTCGTACATAAACTTATATACCCATCTATGCTCACCAGAATGATTTATAAGTACTAAAAAAAAAATTTGTGATTGAAAAAAAAAAGAATTTGCGATTGAAAAGAAAAATACTAAGAATTGCAAAAAAAGTTTTAGTTGAAATTAAATTTTAATTAAAAAATTGAGTTACAATAGGTAAGATAATTATATCTTAAACTCTGTTTTTAAAAACAATAAAATTTATAACCATTTTTCCACAAAACATAATTTTTTTTAATGACGTTGTTCAAAAAACAACTTAAAATTTATAAATAATGAAACAAATATGAATCTAAATTCCGTTTTTAGTAGGGAAATAATTACTTTAAGTTTTCTTTGAATTATCAAAAATATTAGATAAAATTTGAAAAATCTCATAAAAGCTATAGTGGTTATTTGAATCAAATAATACATGCTTCGAGTTTTCACAAGTTTATTCGAAAAATAACTTGCTAATCAAATCTGATAAAATTTTTACCAGAAAATGGTCTGCCTTTGTCCTCTGAATTCCTTGTTTGATCTTATAGAGTTTGAAAATAAGAATGTTCAGAAATTTCTTATAAAAAATTATAACTGATCTTCGATACTTTATCAGATACTTCAGCAAGTGAAAATTCTTATATAAACTTATAAATTTTTCTTATTTGAGTAAAAAAATCGTATCTCTAAGATTCTACAAGTATTATCCTGTGTGAATCTACTTTGTATATCTCATTAAAACTATCCTAGAATAAACTTACATAAACTTATGAAACCAGATATTCTTATAGAATCTTTTATTTGCTTCCGCGGTATTACCTGATAAAATCCTTATAGAAATTTATTAGAAAATTCTTATAGAAATCTGTATCAGAAAATTTTTTCAATCTTATAAATATTTTTTTAACTGATAAATTCTGATACCCAGTTAGCTGTTTTGTATCAGAATTTATAAGACTTTTTCCACAGGGATAAGCAGCTTAAGAAACTATTTAAGAAATATCCCAAAAAATTACCATTAAAAAATTCATTTTCTACTCTAGAGCTAGGAAAAAACTGAAATATAAAAAAAGTAACAAATTGCCTAGATTGCTATTGCAGTATATAGGCTGGGAAATTTTGCTCATAAATAAAATTGAACAAATAAATGAACCTTTTTCTAGGTAACATAAGTAAAAGAATTTAACAAAAACTACGGATTTAAATTCTAGATTTTAAAAACTAGAATATATTATTTTTCAAAAAGCGCAGAAATTTTCGGCTATGACAAAATATAAATTATTTAAATTAATTTAAAATGTTATATTAAAATATAAGTGTACGACGAAACATGCCGCCCCCCTTGAACCATCTAGTTCAAGCAAATTGGGTGAAGTCGTCATCCTCTTCATCGATGGGAAGTGGACAAAGCTTCTTGACGCAACGGTCGTATGTGCCCGTTTTAGTCCTAAGGGTGACCACTCGGACAATTCCATCCTTTCCGGGGTGAACTGCAATAATTCTTCCCAATGCCCATTTGAGAGGAGGTAAATTTTCGTCTGCGATAAGCACTAAGTCGCAAATCTTAAGAGATGTTGATTGCCGTTGAGTTCCAGAGAATTTCATCAGCTGATGCAGGTACTCCTTGTGCCAGCGTATCCAAAAATGCTGTTTGAGCTGCTGAGCATGTTGCCACGCTGACAACCGATTCACTTGTGTATCTGTAAAATCTACCTGTGGAAATGACGTCAAGGCGCTGCCTATGAGGAAATGGACAGAAGTTAAAGATAGTAGGTCGTGAGGATCAGAAGACATCGGAGAAATAGGTTTAAAATTTAATATTGCCTCTATTTCAATTATATATGTTTCTAATTGTTCGAAAGTGAGCAACGTGTCACCCACTGTCCGAACCAAATGATGTTTAAAGGATTTAACTGCAGCCTCCCAAATCCCTCCAAAGTGAGGAGACCTGGGTGGGATAAAATACCATTCAATCCTCTCCTCATGACAAAAATATTCTATTGTTTTTTGGTGTGATTTAGAATTAAATAATTCATATAATTCATTGAGCTCGTTTTTTGCTCCAACAAAATTTGTACCATTATCGGAATGGATTTCGACTGCTTTTTCCCTTCTTGAAAAGAGGCGTTTTAAACTAGCCAGGAAGGCTTCAGTGGTAAGGTCGCTGACGAGCTCTAAATGAACAGCCTTGGTGCACATGCATATATATACTGCAACGTAAGTCTTTATACGAGCGCGATTACGATGACGTTTTTCTTTTATGTAAAAAGGGCCACAGTAATCAACTCCAACGCGCAAAAATGGACGCGAAGATGTTACGCGCTGTTTTGGAAGAATTCCCATTTGGTGATCAGCAAGGCGCGGCTTAGCACGAAAGCAAGGTATACATTTGCGAATAAGGTTACGCGTAATGTTGCGACCGTTAATAGGCCAGTATACTTGACGAACTAAGTACAAGGTGGCTTGTGGGCCAGCATGTTTAAGCCTAATATGCTCAGATAGGATAATTATCCTTGTCAAGAAATGCTGAGCAGGTAGCAAAATTGGATGCCGCTGGTCTTCGGCAATAGAAGCACAAGCAAGTCTACCTCCTACGCGCAAAATTGCGAATTCATCCAATATTGGATTTAAAGGAATCAATTTACTATTGGGGGACGTGGCTCTCCATTTTTAATTGGGAAGTCTGGGCCTTTTGATTGACAGTTGTTAATATACTTGTGGAAAATGTGTTTTCTCGAATGTTTACAGAAGTGTTGTCATGACAGGGTATAATTAAGATGCTAAGGATAGCTGAATGTATGTTTTTTATGTTTAAAGATGTAGGTTGATGTTTGGGACCTGTTCCTCGTTATCCTGGCCGAGGGTAAACAGATGATGTGATAATTTTTCTAATTTTTAAAAAATGTAGGAATATTAAGGATTGATGAGTTTTTAAATGAAATGAAGTAAAATTTTTTGTTTTTTCTTTTTCTTTATTTACCATATTTCTTCATCTTCTTATTTATACTTTTAAAACTATTTTTCGTAGTACAATCAATAATACTAATAGTACGTCAAACTCTCGACTAGAAATTATAGTGAGGAATATCGAATAATTAGTGAGGGACAAGTTTGGCGTGCCTAACTTAGGCCTGCCTAGGTTGCACCTCATAAAAACCAAGGTAGGCAGAACGAAAATTGGCATTCCGAAAATATTCCAAATTTGGTTGTGATCCTGAAATTGTGGGGTGTTACGTCCAATTTTGAACTTAATTAATTTATTTATTTTTGGCCCAAACCTTTCGGCCTATAGACCGGGATCTTAATTTTAATTATGTCTGGAAAGGTTACGTTAATAATTACGATTAGAATTTTCGGTTATAAAATATATTCAATACAAAACTGATTAAATTCAAAGTACATCAAGGCAAAATTTAAATTGATCTAATTGAACAATAAACAGCTTACAACTAGTACAGTACCTTTTACTCACACTGATTACTTATTACACTTTTGAAAATATACAAACGGAATGACCACGTTTTGAAAAATTTAAGAAGAACAGTATAATCACGTTTAAACAAAACTTGAATTTAATATGAATTGAATCACTTGTTAAAAGCTTGAAAAAAAAAAAATTTACAGTAGTCAAACAGGAAAATATTAGTAGCAATTGAATTATTCACTAGAGCTTCGAAAATTTTAATAGCAACTGAACCGTTCACTAAGGACTCGAAAAAATTTATTAGACGTCGATCCGTTTAGCGGACCCTCCAAAATTCTAGTAGTCCGTTTTTGGGAAAAACGTCTCTTTATATAGTTTAGTGGTCATACCCAAATTGTATATGTTCTGGGAGAACTTCCATCCAATGAGAATGCAGTTTTCCGGACTCTGGTCCCATTCCCTTCGGAAAAGCAAATAGGACACGCCCTGATGCAGGCCTGTGTGTGTGCGCACTCACACACATACCGGCATGTACATGTTATTTTATTTTATTTATTTAAGAATAATCTTAAAATTATAAATTAAATCTAAATACTTCGTAATAATAATAGCGATATCATTTTTATCCTAACAACCTTAATGATAATCGGTTTTACAACAAAATTGATTTTATCTTAATAATAAAGATTGCATAGTCTCATGTCTTTATTAATTAATTTATTTCGTAATCAATGAGAAAATTTCATTATTTAAGAAAAGAAGAAGAGAAAAATGAGAATTTATCGGATTATTTCCCTATAAATTGCATTTAAAATTTGTTTTAGATGATTCCCTCATTTTATTTCACAGGTAGATAACGTTTGTTAACGAATGTGAGGTTTTAGTCATCGGGAATATAATTATTTTTAACTCTATAATTTTAATTTTGTTTATAGAAATTTCTTTTAATTATCTTTCGAATTAAAACGTTCTAGAGAAATTATTTTAAATATTTTTAGAATTTAAAATTTTGTTGGAGACGTTATTTTAAATATTTTTAGAAATAAAGTTTTTATTGTAGAAATGATTTTAAATATTTTAGAAGTTAAAATCTTTGTTGTAAAATTTATTTTAATTATTTTTAGTAATTAAAATCTTATTATAGAAGTGATTTTAAATATTCTAGAAATTAAAATCTTCGTTATAAATATTATTTTAGTTATTTTTAAAAATTAGACATGATTTTAATTATTTTTAGAATTTGAAATTTTGGTTTAGAAAGTATTTTAAATAGAATTTTATCTTAAATAGTTTTAAAAATTAAAATTTGTTGTAGAAGTTATTTAAATTATTTTTTTTTTTTTTAGAAAATGAAATTAAATAAAAAGAAAATATCGAAAAGTTCTTCGGACGTAACAGTGGCATTGCCGAAGTCCGGTATATTATAGAAATCCCGGACTGATTTGTAATAACGGTAACCATAAATAATTGCTGAAGTTCAGCTTACCAAACTTGGACGTAACTAGGAAAGTCTCATGGATTCCTTAAGTCTAATATGTCATAGGAATGCCAAACTGGTTTCAAATAACGATAAACTGAGTTTTGCCAGTTTGGATCGAACTTGGCTTTCCGAACGTAGGCTAGCCCAATTCAAATCTTATTTGTTTCAAATTAGGCAAGCCGAACAACAATCGTACTTGTTGTTCATTACATCCGTAACGCACCGCTCTCTGCGGCTTTCATTGGACAATCCCTCTTGAGTCCCAATAGGGAAATCCCCATCAGAACCCCATCTAAATTAAAAAAAAAAATATTAAATTTAAAAAAAAAACTAAAAATTAAATTAAAAAATTTTAACTCATTAGTGATGTTAATCTCTGATTGAAATGGAATTATTGATTAAAAACATCCTTGGCGAGAGTTGGGCTCGAACTTGTGCCTTTTATGTCCCCAGTCGTTCACGTTACTGCCAGTCCAAGCAGCAATACGAACAATGGAAATTCTTATTTCGCATAAAAATTTTAAGAATTTTAAGAAATAGTTTTTTTTTTATTTACTCACTTTACTGACGTAAAAAAGCAATTTTTGTAAGAATTAAATAGAAAATTTAAACATTAAAAAAAAAACTTCACTAAAAAATATAAAAAAATTGAAAGAATCAAAAATAAAATTTCTTAAAACCGTCCGATTGATTTGAAATCCTCCTTATGCTAGCAAAAAAAATGTATAAAAAGGTTGACTCTAAAGGCCATCCCTGCAACTTCCCGCTTATTCCATACTTAAGCTTTCGAAATTTCACTTCTTACGTTTTTCAGCTCTTCGAGCTCTAAAATATAATTTTTGAGTCATTTTGAGCTCTCCGAGCTCAGGAATCTAATAGAGGCTTGATCAAACACTATATTTGAATAAATGAACCGATTTTAACGCGGTTGGTAGCATTCAATGCAGTTTTTAAAGCCTCATAAAGGATCTTTAAGTTTGAATTGATTGAACAAGGAATTTCAAAGTAATTCTGAAAAAACACTTTATTCGCTTTTCTTTCGACAACGATAAAAAATTTTTTTATAGTTTTTTTAGTGGTGATCTATTAATGTATTTATCTTTCGGTAATACAAATTTCATAATTTTCTTGAATATGTCTTGCACGAAATTTTTTCTCTCAGTGTATTTACAAATATGAACTACCAAATAGAACATTTTTTTCTTGGATTCATCGGGGATTCTAACGCACACTTGAAAACATCGGAAAACTCTTTCATATTCTGAAATGATCCTATTACTCTAAACTCAGATGAGCTATGATTATCAACATTTAAAAGAATTTTCAAAAATTCAAGGCGTTCTACAGAACACAAAGCTTGAGCTGCGCTAATCCAGAACATCTGATTTGATGAAAAATGTTCCAGTCCAGGAAGCCGGGGTTCTTGTTTATTCAAACTACTCCAATAATTATAAGCTAAATAAGCTAATTTAATTCCTCCATTGTCAGCAATGTTTTCCAAAATAGTATATTCTCCATTTATCTGAGGAAAAAAAAGAGATAAAAACTCACGTTACAATCAAATGTTTTCTTTCTCCACTGTAAAATCAAACTTACATCCTTTCCAGTCTCCCTCACAGTATAATTCGAGTATTGAGTTATCAAACATGATACTTTTTTCAAGAATTTTATCTTTGTTGATGGTTTCCACCAATTATGCAAATTACCATCTTTGTCAAAATCCATTCCGCTAATGTCGAAACCATGAGTAATTTCGTGGCCAATCACATAACCAATTGCTCCGTAATTCATGTATTGTGGGCGATCAACGTTGAAATATCTACCTTGGAGAAAAGCAGCGGGAATTTCTGAAATAAAAAAAAATAAAAGTCACTGCCGGAAGAAAATGTTTCTATCAATTTTTTCATAAAAAAAAATCGTAAAACAGTTGACCCCAAAGGCCATGGCATACCTGCAACTTCCCGCTAATTCCATACCTAAGCGCTTATAATTGCACTTATGACGTTTTTGAGCTCTCTGAGCTCAAAGAATTAACTGTTCTATGCTTTTGAGCTCTTCGAGCTGAAAAGTCTAATAAAAGTTCAATGAAACACTGTTTTTTTAATTTTCAAACTTCAATTACTTTTGAATAAATAAACCGATTTTCACGTAGTTCGTACCATTCATCGCAGTTTTTTGAATCCTATGATTCACTTTTATACACAAATTGATCAGACCGAAAATTTTGGGGAAATTTGAAAGATTCACTGTTTCCGACTTGTTTCGACAACGATAACTCATGAACGAATCAACCGATTTTGACTAGCTCGACAGAGATCGACGTGTTTTTTTTTGTTAAGATCTGGTTAGTTTTCGAATCGATAGGTAAAGCCGTTTAAAAGTTATTCCTAAAAAAGAGTTTTTCAAAATTTTTATTTTTGCGCGTTCTAAAAACTAACCAGCTCTTAATGGCAAAAAACCACGTCGACTGCCACCGGTCCGGTGAAAATCGGTCTGACTAGTTCTCGCTTTAAGATTCTTCAAAGAGCTCAAAAAACTGCGTTTAATGTCATAAACCGTGAGAAAATCGGTTGATTCATTCAAAAATAGTGTTCTATGAAACTTCTATCAGACTTTTGAGCTCAAAAGCATAGAACGGTTATCTATTTGAGCTCGGAGAGCTCAAAATAACACAAAAACTATATTTTTGAGCTCGAAGAGCTCTAAAACAGAATAACTGATATGTTGAGCGCTTAGGTCTGAAGTTAGCGGGAAGTTGCAGGGATGGCCTTTAGGCTCAACCGTTTTTATAATTTTTTTTTATTTTGTTTTTTCTTAAAAATTAAATTATTCATAATGACTTCGTAAAATTTTTTCGCGTTATTTTCTTTAAAAAATTTCTAAAAATAGTTTATTTTAGGTTGATAATAATTTTAAATGAAATATTTTACTTACGAATAGCATTATCTTGATGAAAATAAAATGCATTAACATCTGTTGGGGTGTATAACTGTCTCTTATTATTCATCTGAACTGATTCTTTTAATAGTTCAGAAGTAAGATTATACCTAATCAACTTCATAGTCAATAGCGTATCTAAAGAAGAATTATGTTCATCCAATTCGAAGTTCTTATAAAATTCATCTATTTTATGGTCATCTAAAAGCATGTCATCATAACCCATACGGTTTATTAGACTGTTAACTTTTTCTAATGCGTGTATTTTAGTTTTTTCATCCATCCAGTCAAGCTACAATAATTATGCATAGTGCTTACTATTAATATTCAATCTAAATATTCTTTATTCTAGAAGAAAAACAAATTTTAATAGTTACCATCTGTATAGTTTTTTTTAATTGGTTTTTTATATTGTTAACCATTTCAATTATGTTTTCTTTTGAATTTTGATTAAAGTAATTTTTTACATAAAGAGCACCAATACTTAGACCCATATAATTCGAGATATCGTCAAAGCAACCTTTTAATCTCAGTGGCTCTTTTGCTCGCCCATTCTTAATTTAAGAGTTGAAAATTTAATTTCTGGTTGACGTATGTCGTCACTCAAGTAAGATACAGATTCAAGAAAAACTCTCCAAAGTATGTAATTAGCTTGAATTCTCTTAGGAGTTTTGTTCATAAGTTTTTCAAATTCTAATAAAAAATTAGAAGCAGAGACAAAGATTTTTTGATTTTTTTCTATGTTCTTACGAGGTTGAAAAATTTTGTTCAAATATTCTAGCCATGGAATACTAGGATACCTTTCTTCTAATTTACTTACGGTTATTGGATTGTAATTTTCAGGCGTTAAGACATCAGTAATTGAACTGGTCTGAAATATGAAAAAATTTTGTTAATCAATGATTTTCCGAATTTGAAAAAAGTTTAGCCAAATCTATCTTCATCGTTATTTTTTAGATTTTTAGGAAAATTTCTCGATGATTACTATTTTTGATTGTTTGTTCTATTAAATTAACCTTTGACATTTTCTACGGATCATCAAATTTTTTAATATTGAAATTTTTTTTTTCAATGGACAATTTTTCGGGACCTTTTGAGAACCTTCAAATTAAAAAATTAAAGAAAAAATTAAAAAATTTAATGATTAAAAAAATTTCAATTTTTTTCGGAAAAAGAAAAAAAATTAAAAGACAATCTTGTATAAATTTTTTGTAGTTATTTATTACGGCCCCATATAACACAATTACGAATTATTAATTAATCTCATATTAAAAAGTAAATAATATTGCTATTGTGTCACGGTACTCTAGTTTTGCAAAAATTGAGGTTTCAAAAGATCTTGACGTTTTTAAGCCCTAAGAAGCTTCCCCGAATGTTTCCGCGATGATATATATATCTTTATATATCTTCTTTATATATATATTTCTTGTGTGCGTGTGTATGTCACTGAACTCTTCCTAGACGGCTGGACCGATTTTGATGAAATTTTTTGTGTGAGTTCAAGGGGATTCGAGGATGCGTTAGATTCACAATTTAGTCCACTGGAAAATGTTTATTTAACTAATTTTTCATTTATAAATAGTTGTTAATTTTTGAATGTTTTACATTGAATTCGGTAGACTGCGCTACCATCACAGCGTCAAATATTAAATATTATTCTATTTTAATGAGACGTTGAAGCAACGGGAACACACCGAGGCTCCACCTGAACGCCGGATGGAGAAGTAAAACGGGAATCGACCAACCATCGAGCATGGAAATTTATCCGACAACGGCTGATTGGACGCGCAGCTTCTTAGCTGCGCTAGAGAAAAACCACATGTTGCTGGAAAACGAAACAGAAATTATTCAATTCTGATCCGGATACCGTTCGAGCCACTATTGAGACACCGATAATTTTGTTGTTACCACTAAAATACAGCGAAGAATTTGATAGGAAATTCATCCGTTTACGTGCCGAATTTATTTAATTATTATTTTTGAGTGTCGATCCCGCCGAAAGTTAATTTTATGGTGTAATTGCCGTACGCCAGAAAAGCCAAGAATTCTACCAAAGATTTTTTGGTCATTCCGACAACGCAAAATTCCGTTTGTGACGCCATCGCCGAGAACCTCTGCCACCTGTCAGCACAGCCGACACCTGCTTCCTGGACTTTCACACCGTGCCGAGACGTCGACTGAACGGGGTAAGTGCGGTCGCAGTTTGTTAATGTACCTGGGTGACTTCACCGCGACCCGCGATTAAGCCGAGATCGGATAGGTTTCTTACCTGTCCGAGTTACAAGCTATAATTGTTTATTTAATTTTTTTTATAACGTTTGAAAGAAAGAAAGGACAACGAATTACGATTTTGAACTTAAGTCCGAGAATAATTGTGTACCGAAATTCAACAATTGCGTTGTTGAATTCCGGCTTCGGGGTGACGTCAGCCAGGTGTCCGGTGCCAATTTTTTTTTGTAAAAGACGCTGTTGAGAGATATCGTGTACATTTGTCGATTTGTTTTGATCAAAGTTTGAGATTGCCTACCGCAGAGAATTGGCTCGACTCGAGGGCCATCTAAGAGCGCCACTAGACACTATACCTCGAGCTTTGTTCCCACGTACTGCCCGACGGGTAACAACAGTTACCGACGGTCCTGTTATCCGCCGCGAATGATCACTGATTGATAGATTGTGCCATCGATAATCTATGTACGACAGATCGATGCACTTGATAAATTCATTTCTTTAATGCGAATTACAGCGAATTTTTTTTTGTTTGTTGCAATTATTCAACTGACTTCTTGTGACCTATTGTATTAAATTTGTTTATTGTTTAAGAAGGAAAATAATTTTTTTTTGGTTGTTAATTTGTTTGCGAGGCTCTTATTCGATTCGTTTGTTTATATTTTTATAGCGTACTAGCGATATTGTTCGACTTCGCGTGCGGTTAAATACGTTACCGATTCCGACTGGTCTGATTTCGGCGATTTTAATCGAATTTTGAACCATTAATTAATTAAATTTTTTTTTGTTATTTTTTTTTGATAAATTCAAAATTTTGTTGTTAAGAAAGGACAAGAGAAACAATTTTTTTGTATTGAGAAATTCAAAATCTTGTTTGTTAAGAAAAGAAAAGCGAAACAATTATATTTTTTTTTTGTATTGAGAAACTCGAAAATTTGTTTGTTAAGAAAAGAAACGAGAAAACATTTTTTTCTGATCATATTCAGATTTCTTTACAATAACAAAACATCATCTCACACACACACACCTCGTTCATTCCATCATCATCACTGCCCCCAACAACAGCGTCAACGAAGATTCAACAGTCACCAGAGATCATCGCCCAGCTCGACTTCAGCTTGATACCCAAGCCAGCAGCAGTCAAGTTTGACGCCAGTGATATCATCCAAAAACCGAAAGAAATTAATTCAGCTGACAGTAAAGTCAATGTCAGGACTGAAACTTCACCGTCATCAATAACTGAACAAGAGAAACTTTTCTCATTGTACCCACGGTTTAAGGAACCTGCAGCTCAACCACTAATATGGGTTAGTGAATTTCTAGATAGTATCAACGAGCTTCACACAGAAATTCGTGAGAACACTTTGGAGATTCAGAGCCTCCAAAAGAACACCCAGGCAGTAGAGAAGCGTCTATCCTCTTTACAGCACCAAAAACTGGCTAATCTACCCAGTTACCTCCGAGAAGTAGCCCATAGTGTTGACACCATCAATTACCGATTCGATGTTATCGAGCCTAAGATACAACTCATAGGCCAGGAATCTCAGCCAATCGCCGAGCCTGTTGCTCCAAAGTTTTTATGATTTGGGTTTTTGTCAGTTGAACAGAAATGATAAAATGTTGCCCAGATTGCTTTATACATTTCATCTACATTATCTTGATTCCTCATAATTGCTAAACCATAATATTTTTGGAGTTTATTTATAAAATTTACAGTTAACTTTTGTGATGTTTTACTTTTTCCTCCTAATTTCTTATTAATGTTCTTTACACTTCGGCAACGTGTTCCCATTCTTTTTTTCACATGTAGATAGCATTCCAATTTAGCAACAGGAATATCATAAGGATTCAAATCTATAAGTCCTTTGTGGGTAGCGCTATCACCATCACCAATATAGCGGGTATATTTTACACCATATTTACTAATGGAACGACCAAACATGTCTTTTACACTATCCACTTCCATTTTTGAGGCAGATCCTTTATGATTGGCATCACATTCTTCATCGTGTAATGATAGCCATTCCTCATAATCTTCAGGTTCGCTATTTTTTTTTCTTCCAAAAACACAACTCTGACAATATGTAGATTTTACGCATGAATCAAGAATTTTCTTGCTGTATTTTCCTGCCAGCGTAACTACTCCAAAACGGGAGGTATGGCCACGTTTTTTCCAGGTACCATCGCCGCTAACAGTCAAATTTGTCTCCGAATTTTCTTTCTTTAATGTAAGCTCTTTTTCTTCATTTATAGCTTGCTGCATACTGAGCTTACAAACAGTTTCGGCTGCAATCTGTAAATTCGTAAAACATCCCGCAAAAGTTTGGTCGTAAAATTTGCATGCTAAATCCATTAATCCACAGAAAAAATTTATCCCATTTATTCCGATGCCCAATAGACGCATCACAGCAACAATACGTTTATTTATTTCAAATGCGTTATTAATCATTGGTCCAGAATTAATATACGAATTGCCACATTCACAAATAATAGCAATGTTGAATCTTAGGCCTCTTGAACTTGCTTGATTGAAAGTAACTTTTTTTTGACAGGTTTTACACACCACTAAATTACTAATTGCACTAAAAACTGATAAAAATTGCAAAATACAATATCCATGAGATGGGTCAATCACAACATTATTGTCATTATTTTGTAATAACTTTTCTGCGGACGTACTGGTATTCGCAGTAGATTGCTCAAATGTAAATCTATTTCCGGTAAACTTGCGTTTTTTCGCAATTGATCGATGCTTAGGAACATTGTGAGTTTCTTTTTTATTTGAATATGAAGATTGATCACTCATTTTCAAGAAAATAGCACGTGTAAAATTATGATGCGCTCGATACAACGATCACAATGAAATTAAATGTGTCTGGCTCCGAAAATAATTTACGTGGCAGTAAACGAAAAATTTCTAGAAATTTCTAGAAATTATTATAATGATATATTTTTGTATACCTGAGAGCCAACAATAGAAACTGGAATCGTGTTATAGGGGCTGGAAGAGACAGTAGACTCTGAACAATACTTCAGGTACGTCTCGCAGCTAATGACACTCTAGCTGCCGAGCGGCTGCTCTTTAAAATGTTATAACTCAAAAACTATTTGAGATATCGATTTGAAATTTTAATATGTTATTTTTAAAGGTGTAATCTACCGAAATATGAAAAAAAATCGACTTTTTCGAAATTTCACACTAGGTATGCCCCTTAAAATTTCAAATCGATATCTCAAATAGTTTTTGCTATTATTTGTGAATGTGGCAATTCGTATATTAATTCTGGACCAATGATTAATAACGCATTTGAAATAAATAAACGTATTGTTGCTGTGATGCGTCTATTGGGCATCGGAATAAATGGGATAAATTTTTTCTGTGGATTAATGGATTTAGCATGCAAATTTTACGACCAAACTTTTGCGGGATGTTTTACGAATTTACAGATTGCAGCCGAAACTGTTTGTAAGCTCAGTATGCAGCAAGCTATAAATGAAGAAAAAGAGCTTACATTAAAGAAAGAAAATTCGGAGACAAATTTGACTGTTAGCGGCGATGGTACCTGGAAAAAACGTGGCCATACCTCCCGTTTTGGAGTAGTTACGCTGGCAGGAAAATACAGCAAGAAAATTCTTGATTCATGCGTAAAATCTACATATTGTCAGAGTTGTGTTTTTGGAAGAAAAAAAAAGATAGCGAACCTGAAGATTATGAGGAATGGCTATCATTACACGATGAAGAATGTGATGCCAATCATAAAGGATCTGCCTCAAAAATGGAAGTGGATAGTGTAAAAGACATGTTTGGTCGTTCCATTAGTAAATATGGTGTAAAATATACCCGCTATATTGGTGATGGTGATAGCGCTACCCACAAAGGACTTATAGATTTGAATCCTTATGATATTCCTGTTGCTAAATTGGAATGCTATCTACATGTGAAAAAAGAATGGGAACACGTTGCCGAAGTGTAAATAACATTAATAAGAAATTAGGAGGAAAAAGTAAAACATCACAAAAGTTAACTGTAAATTTTATAAATAAACTCCAAAAATATTATGGTTTAGCAATTATGAGGAATCAAGATAATGTAGATGAAATGTATAAAGCAATCTGGGCAACATTTTATTATTTCTGTTCAACTGACAAAAACCCAAATCATAAAAATTGTCCAGAAGGCGCTGAAAGTTGGTGCGCTTATCGCCGCGCGGAAGCTGAAGGAATCACTAGTACATTTAAACACGATTACCTCCCACTGGATCCAGAAGTACAAGAAGCTATAAAACCTATTTATGAAGACTTATCTCGATATGAATTGCTTGATAGATGTAAAGGTAACAATACTCAAAACAACAATGAAAGCTACAACGGTTTACTTTGGCACTTTTCACCCAAGCATCTTCATAATGGCTTCAAAACTATTGAATTGTCAAATAATTTTGCAACTGCAATATTTAATGACGGTTATTCGTCAATTTTGAAGATATTCAATGTAATGGGAGTGATAGTTGGACCTGCAGCAAGAGATTTTGCGGCTCTTAAGGACGACACGAGAATATGAATCGCTGATTATCGCCAAAGGGCTTCTTCAAAAGAAGGTCGATCATCTCGAAGAAAAGCTTCTTCAGCTGAACAAGCCCTTTTCGAAGAAGAGGAAGGTGTATTATATGGCCCTGGAATAGCAGATTAGCTGTAAATATGATTTTAAACCACTTATAACAGTGGAAACGATCATTTTATCTTTAAACGCGTTTTTCTCGAAACAGCATTTTCCGAATTTGCTGCAGTGATTACTCAAAAACAAATGATCCGATCACTATCGAATTTTTTTACATGTTCTATATATAGTTCTCCGTACAATGACCTATCGATTTTTTGATCTGATCAAAAATCGAATTTTCGCAGGCCACAAACGACCAAAATTTTAGGTAAAATTCGACTATTTTTTTAAAACGCCGCCATATTGTCAATTTTTGATTTTTTTTTTTATCGTAGGTCATTGTACAGACAATATTATCTAGTTTAACGAGATATTTTTTTTTTAGATTTCATCCACGGAGAAGGCCGGAATCACTGCAGCAGTGAAGGACCTTTTTTTTTCGCGCCGTTAGAGATCGACGATAACTTAAAAAATATTTAATTTTTTTTTCTCCTCCCTAGGCCAAAAGTTCGACTTTTTTCCCGCTAATCCGGGAAAAAAGTGGCACATTTTTTCTGTAGGGAAAAAAGTTTGCGCATGCGCACTAGTATCTGCTTCAGTCACGGTCGTATACAACACCGTGGTTTTAACTATTATGTTTCTAACCCTTTTTTCCATTATTTTATATGTACTTCATGTTGTTAATCCTAGTGGTGCAATAAATTACAAGTGATTTCATAATTTTAAAAATATTAATTAAGAAAAAGTGTGTTATAAAAATGAGTTCTTCCGATAGCTCTATTTCAAATGATGATGATGACAATATGAATATTGATCAAGAGGCTCAAGCAATAACAAATGAATTAGTTGCCAAAAAATCAGCACCGGCATATCATCTTTGCTACAAAAAATTTTTAGACTGGAAAACACACAAAAACATTAACGAGATATCTGAAAACGTGTTGCTCGTTTATTTCAGTGAGTTGTCAAAAACATTAAAACCATCTACGCTGTGGAGTAGATGGTCAATGTTAAAAACCGAGCTTAACCTCAATCATTCAATAGACATAAACACATTTCACAAACTGAAAACTTTCATGAAAAATATCAACAAAGGGTTTCACCCAAAAAAATCCCAAGTGTTAACACTGTCTCAGATCAAAATCTTTCTCGTTGACGCTTCTGATGATATTTATTTGGCTATGAAGGTAAGTTATAAAATAATGAATATAAAAAATAGATATTTTTCTGAGTAATGTTCAAATAATGATATAAAATTCAAGATATATACAATTAAATACATGTAAATTATTTACAATTTTTTTTATATACAAATAAATATATACTAAGATTATTTTTTATTACAGGTGATACTCATTTTTGGATTTTGCGGGGCGTTAAGATCAGGTGAATATTGTAGTATCAAAACTAATGATGTTAAAGACACTGGAACTCAGTTCATTGTTACCATACGCGATACAAAAATTATTATCCACGTTCTTTCGTCATCATGGATGAATACAGCGATAAAATTCGCCAGTACGTAGCTTTACGACCCGATAATTTGAACACTGACAGATTTTTTATACTGTACGACAAAGGAGCATGCAAACGTCAAGCGATGGGTAAAAATACAGTATCAGAAGTACCAAAAAAAATTGCTGAGTTTTTGAAGTTGCCAAATGCCTCTAGCTACACCGGACATTGCTTCAGACGTACCTCAGCAACGTTACTTGCAAATGCTGGCGCAAATCTTACAACACTTAAACAGCATGGTGGCTGGAGATCAAGTACCGTTGCTGAAGGGTACATTGAGAACTCGTTATATAATAAATCGAAAATTTTCAATCAAATTGTAAACTCAGAAAATACACGATTTACTATACAGAATTATTCTATGGACACGATAACAAAGTACTTCAAAGCAAAATGAATTGAGACCTTCAACTTCTGCACAACCGACTGAATCGCTAGCTACACCAAAGTATTCGTGCAAAGAAAATATTGCACCAAAAAACAAACAAGAATCACATCAATCATTACCGGACTATCATACTGAACTACGAGCTGTAAATGACATCGTATGGGACGAAGATTTTGATAATGTCGAGTCTAATAATGATTTGTCTCCAGTACCAGGCTTAAATTTAAATTCACAAGCTGCAAATCATTCAAAAAAATTATCAGCAAGAGAAAAAACTTCTGACAATTCAGCTTCATCTACTGAATCTGAAGAAGACCTTAACATGAACTGTCCAACAGTAACTATTAAAAAGTGTAAAATTACCAATCTTACTATTAATTATACCAAATAATATTATAATAATTAAAATATTATTGCAATTACTAGTATTATTATAATTACTTATTACTATTACGCTATAAACTAAGTAAATGATATAATTGTTGATTAATATTATCACTATTGTTAATTTCACAATTAAACTTAAATAAAGTGAATTATTTCAAAATATTTTAAATTTAAAAACTGTTGTTTTGAGTGGGGGGGCTCCGCCCCCAACCCCCGGGCCGGGGCTTCGCCCCGGACCCCTTTTCGTTTGTCTAACCTAGCTTTATTTTTCGATATTTAATTACGAACTTTTGGCCTGGTGGGAGAAAAAATAGTATGTGCACCACGGGAAAAATAGTAGTACATTTTCTCCCGCGTGTTTGCCACCCTCGCCTTCGGCTCGGGTGGCAATTTCACACGCGGGAGAAAATGTACTACTTTTTTCCCTAGGGGCACAATGTACTATTCTTCAAAAATTTCATTATGTATTCTTAAAACATGTATAAAGATATTCTTAAAATTTTAAAATAATTGATAAAGTATTTTTTTTAATAAAAATTCCCAAAAATCACGTTTTTTTTAGGCCGTTACACTAGGTGTGCTCCTTAAGCAAATTATTACGTTTTATATATTCTAAAAGTTCCTTACTGTTTAATTTAAGTTCTACTATTATAATTAATACGTCAAGCATTTATTGCATTCGAAAAATGTTAAGTAAATCATTAGTGTGTGGAATAAAATAGTTATTTTGTTATAAATCGTATACCATCATTGCTATGAATTTACCTATCTACTAAGATTATTTCACCTACACATTCTTTGAAGGACGAATACTATTAAGGAATAAACTGATACCTCACGGGCTGCTGTATTAATCAGGATCTTGTAAAACTATCATTTCCATATATTGTAAGTAATCAGAGAATATTTACTGGCACACGTGAGACTTCCTATCAAACTACATACTCTTTCTACAACGCTCTATTCATTCTAAATATCTAAAACTACATACGTCATCCGTAAGGAAGTGGATTTCCGAGAGCTGGTGGTCCTAATAAATAAATTTAGAGAATCAATTGACTAAATTCTTATCCGCAAGGTTTTGGTGAATTGATAATATATATATATATATATATATATATATATATATATATATATATATATGTCGGATTAGCGTTGGGTTGAGATGAACTCTCGCTGCCATTATTATTGTTGGACATTTTATTGTGAATTTAATGGTACAACGTCACAGGTAATACAATTTAACAGTATGTAACTATAGTCACTTATATCAACAATCACTTATTAATAACGTACAATAACAAAGAATCACTACACTATGATTATTACTATTATTACTAGATACAAACAATTGTAGTTTGACAAACGGGGTTAATATAAACAATATCAAAGTAATTACAATATTATTAACGTTGACGTTAGGAATGATCAGAGACTTAAGTCGGAAAACGAATCCACGATCGGAAGAGCAGCAGCCCGTTCTCGTGTACTGTTCAGGAAGAACTGCCTATTACCAGAAACTGTTTTCTATCTGTAGCTCCTTCAAGTAATTACTTTTAAAATAAAAAATACACAAGCTACGTACTGCAAATTCTAAAAATGTCTCGTCTTTTTGGTATTGCTGTCCCTTCGATCGTGGCTACGTTAGACCCGCACATGTGGTCTTTCCAACCCAAGTTGACCGTCATAAAAGGCTCCGAGAGAGTCTTACTAAACTTTCCTTAAGGGATTAAATCATAAAAATTAAAATGCTAAAGTTTATTTCTAGTTATAAACTAAAATGCTTGGGATTTTCCAACGTTCCCTTGTAAAAACCCGGCTATTGTCATCTCCGACACGGCCATCCTGACGATCACACGTCCTCGGGTGCATCTAAAATTTAGTTTTGTTCAGGGTTAGAGTCGAACTAACGACTTTTAGACAACGAATAACTTAAAATAATCTACTAGTTCAGGGATCTAATCGAACAACAGAGGATAGAAGGTTGTGTATAACAAAATATCAAATTTTATGATCGCTAGTGCCAGTTGTGTTTCACGAGATATGGATTCTGGTGAATTTCATTTTCTGTAATTGCCAACAAAAAAACACATCTAAATTGCTTTAGACTCCACTGTCAGACTGGACAAGTGGTATAGAAACACATCTAAATTTCTTTAGACTCCACTGTCACACTGGACAAGTGGTATAGAAACACATCTAAATTTCTTTAGACTCCACTGTCACACTGGACAAGTGGTATAGAAACACATCTAAATTTCTTTAGACTCCACTGTCACACTGGACAAGTGGTATAGGTTTATTTGATCTAAATTACTGTCAATGCTCTTCAGTGCTTTCTACACTTAACGAGTTATTTTCGTCCTCAAGATCACTATGATCCAACTCACTAGGAACACAACTTTGCGGCATCTTTCTTAACTTATCATGACTATATTTATACGTTCTTTTGCCTCTAACTGAATTTAAAATGTATCTATCTCCTTCTAGAACCTCTGCTATTACAAATGGACCCCTAAATTTCGGATCTAATTTAGTTTGATTTCTCTCTTCATTTTTTAACAGTACAAAATCGCCAATATTAAATCTAATTACTTTAGCTTTAGTCTTATCAAATCTATTCTTATTATAAATAGCATTACTTTCGATGTTACTTATAGCTTGCTGTCTTACATTGGAGATATCTATTTCTCTTACTTCAGAGTTTTCATGCGCTAAAAATCCGTAAGGTCTTGCCACCTTACCAATGAGCAATTCTAGAGGACTAGATTTGGTAACGCGATTGGTAGTGCAATTCAAAGCCAACTGTATTTCGCCTACTGCGTCTTGCCATGAACGTCCAGTCGTTTCTACTGCGGTGAGCATATTCTTTAGAGTACCCATAACGCGTTCTACCTGACCATTTGCCCTACTAGATCCCGTAGCTATTAGGTGTAATTTAATATCTTGACTTTTACAAAAATTTTGGAAATCCTTACCAGTAAAGCATCTACCTTGATCAGCAATTACACGGCAAGGACTACCAAAAATAAAGATAGCTGATTTAAGTGCTTTTATTGTATTAAGGGAATCTATATTGCGAGTATGATACAGGTATACGTATTTTGTAAAGGCGTCAATGAGTACAATAATGTATTCTTTGGAGTCGTTCTTACCACTTAGTTTACCCGTAATATCCATATGGATAGTGTGCCAGGGTATACCGGTTTTGGGTATCGGGTGTAGCTCGGCCTGTATCTTGCCTGAATTAGATTTAGAGACTTGACAAGTATGACAGTTTTCTACAAATTTCCGCACGTACTTTGCCATCCCTTCGAACCAATAGTATTCGTATAGCTTTTCAAGGGTCTTATCCCAACCTAAGTGCATGATCGATTGATGTATATGATTAATAACGGACCATCGAAAACCTCGCGGGACAATGGGTAGACAAAGAGTCTTCCCATTCCTTTGAATTTTTCGATAAAGGGTGCCGGATCTTAATTCGTACGTCTTTAGGATATCCTCCGTATTTTCATTGTTGTGCAATTTAGAAACGATTTCCGAGATTTGAGGATCGCGACGTTGCTCTGCTAGTAACCAGTCTTCCGATATCTCTGTAAAATTAATGAGCTTCTCTTCGATCCTTTCAAAGGGTTTACAAGAGATGTTAATTGGGTTACGGGAAAAGAAATCAACGTGTGACATTCGTTTTCCCTCCCTGTAAACAATTTCAAAAGTATAGGATTGCAGAAAAGCCCACCATCTATGAACCCGGTCATTTAAATTGATTTTATTTTGGGATGCTTTTAAAGAATTACAGTCAGTAACAACTGTAAATTCTCGACCGTGTAGATAATGCCGAAAATGCCTGATCGAGTTTACTACAGCCAAGGTTTCTAGCTCGTACGAATGATACCTGGATTCGGCTGAGCTAGTCCTTTTACTATAGTATTCTACGACTCTATTGTTACCTTCTACTTTTAGCATCAGCATAGCCCCGTAACCATCGGAACTAGCGTCGGTGTGAAGTTCAATGGGATAATTAGGGTCAAAGATGATCAAGACTGGTTCGTGTAAGATGGTAATTACTTTTTGCCGGAGTGTTTCATGTTTGTCTTGCCAATCTATGTTTTTGTTGCCCGACGTAAGAGAATACAAAGGTTTCATAATCTGTGAAAACTTTGGGATGAATTTACGGAAGTAAGAAGCTAAACCGATAAATTGTCTCAGTTGTGTGACAGTAGTTGGAGCAGGTAAAGAATTCAAAGCTTGTATCTTACGCGGGTTGGGTCGTATCTCACCGTTAGTAATTTCATAACCCAGGTAAGAAATCGATGTTTTGAGGAAGGAACATTTAGCAAAATTAAATGAAAATCCTGCTTTAACGAGGATATTTAGAAGGGTTTCTAATCGCTCCAACGCTGATTCTATTGAACTGGCGATAATTAACACGTCATCTAAATAGACTACAACCCAGGAATAAGCTAAATCACCCAAAGCTTTAAGAATTTCTCTCTGGAAGACAGACGGCGCATTCTTCAATCCAAATGGCATTCTCAGGTACTCGTATTGACCATCGGGAGTAACAAAAGCTGTGAATTCAGTAGAGTTTGGGTGGATACCGATTTGGTGAAAGCCGCTAGCCATATCTAAGCTTATAAAATACTTAGCGTCACGTAACCTTGAGATTTGGTCTGAAATTAAAGGCAATGGAAATCTGTCTGCAACAGTGTTTCTATTTAACTCTCGGTAATCCACACAAAGTCTATCTGAACCATCTTTCTTTTTGACGAGTAATATAGGGCTAGAAAACGGTGAGTTGCTGGGTTTTATAATATTCGCTTTAAGCAATTCGTCAATTCTTTCACGAACAATCTCCCGTTCTTCAACACTGAGTCGATACGGTCTTCTTTGAACGGTAACATTAGGATCTATAAGACGTATTTCTAACTGACCTGTAGTAACTTCGTTTCGGGGAAAACCCGTGATAAAAGAATCTTTAACATTTTCTAAAACAGAAATTAATTTGGTTTTATCGCTGCCCGTAACGTCGGTGTTTATCTCATTAAAATTAATGTCACTAGGAACCGTTTCGCAGGTATTGACTACTTTCGTTTTACAAATAGTAAAGTGATTTTGCGTAATATTTATTTCAAAACCCTGACCCAGAATTTCACGACCAATCATTATATTATATTTTAAGTAATTATCCGGAATCACATGAAAGACTATCTCCAATGTAAAGCTATTTATACAAACGGTAGACAAAATTTGCAAGGTGCATTTGACACAATTATCTCCTATACCTCTCATTAAAACTACGTCATTGATACGTTTGCCCGAAAATTTCTTGGCAACTGACTCTTTGATTAGTGAGCACTCAGCTCCTGAATCAAAGCAAAATGGAAACGACTCACCCATATGGGTCATTGTACCCGTTGGAACATCTACGGTGCAAAAGTCCACTCGGCGTTCGATGCTTGAGTGTTGGTTACTATTGTTGTTGACGCCGGTGCTGTTGTTTTTCCTTGACGGACAGTTCGGTGCGATATGACCCTCTTTGTGGCACTTAAAACAGGTAACCTTGGTGGCGATGGATGATCGATTCCCTTCTGGGCTATGGAGATGTTTCCTCTTGTCAAGAAATAACTTTTGCGACATTCAGCTATTTTATGGCCGGGAATGCCGCAGAAAAGACATTTTATCCGTGACTCCGTAGTTTTAGAGCGTTTAGGGTCTGGATTTGACAAGTTTTCAGATGACTGAAACGGTCGCTTCTTCGCGTACGAATAAGCTCTCATTTCGTTGAGGAACTGATCTTCTGTTTTTACCTCGCTCGTAAGCGCGGTGCGTTCCACGCGGTGATCTTGAGACGTTAATCGATAGAGAACAACGCCGTTGATGATTTCCGCCATGCTTAAATTTTCCCACCTGGCTTTGAGGAGAGAGCGTAAGCGGATACCGAAAGCTCCAGTAGTCTCATCTTTTAGCGGTTGTTCGTTAAAAATTTTCATGAGTGCTGAAGCTGCGGTTTCTCTTCCCCAAAACGGGAAATAAATAGTTCCTTGAATCGGGACCAAGTTATAGTTCCTCCAACCATAACTTGAGTTAACCACTGTGCGGCGGAACCCTCTAGAGCGCTACTAAGCGCGGAAAACAATGCGCTGCCCTGCAACGGATTTTCTTCCATCATGATGGTGACAGCTGAACTCCATGCAGCCGGATCAGAGCCAGAAGTTTCTGGATTAAATCGTGGCAACGTAAATCTCCTGGTATTCGTATTAGGCTTTGGAGTGATCGACTGGATCAACTCGCGTAAAATAGCCATGTGCTCTTGCATTGATATACCAGGCGTCGATCCCACTTCTGATGTCGGATTAGCGTTGGGTTGAGATGAACTCTCGCTGCCATTATTATTGTTGGACATTTTATTGTGAATTTAATGGTACAACGTCACAGGTAATACAATTTAACAGTATGTAACTATAGTCACTTATATCAACAATCACTTATTAATAACGTACAATAACAAAGAATCACTACACTATGATTATTACTATTATTACTAGATACAAACAATTGTAGTTTGACAAACGGGGTTAATATAAACAATATCAAAGTAATTACAATATTATTAACGTTGACGTTAGGAATGATCAGAGACTTAAGTCGGAAAACGAATCCACGATCGGAAGAGCAGCAGCCCGTTCTCGTGTACTGTTCAGGAAGAACTGCCTATTACCAGAAACTGTTTTCTATCTGTAGCTCCTTCAAGTAATTACTTTTAAAATAAAAAAATACACAAGCTACGTACTGCAAATTCTAAAAATGTCTCGTCTTTTTGGTATTGCTGTCCCTTCGATCGTGGCTACGTTAGACCCGCACATGTGGTCTTTCCAACCCAAGTTGACCGTCATAAAAGGCTCCGAGAGAGTCTTACTAAACTTTCCTTAAGGGATTAAATCATAAAAATTAAAATGCTAAAGTTTATTTCTAGTTATAAACTAAAATGCTTGGGATTTTCCAACGTTCCCTTGTAAAAACCCGGCTATTGTCATCTCCGACATATATATATATATATATATATATATATATATATATATATATATATATATATATATATATATATATATATATATGTGTGTGTGTGTGTGTGTGTGTGTGTGTGTGTGTGTGTGTGTGTGTGTGTGTGTGTGTGTGTGTGTGTGTGTGTGTGTGTGTGTGTGTGTGATTGAACAGATTATGAATACAATTTTAACCGATTGGGACTGGTAAATTTTAGGAAATCTCAAAAAAACTAAAAAAAAATTTTTTTTTAATGTGGTTTTCATGGAACAACTTTTGAACAGCTTTACCGATCAATCTTAAAAACTAATCAGCTCTTAATATTAAAAAACAACGTCGATTGCCGCCAGTCCAGTCAAAATCAGTTGATTCGTTCGTGTGTTATCGTGACGAAAAAAAACTGAAAAAAAGTGTTTTTTCAGAATTTCTCCGCAATTCCGATCAAATTAAACTTAAAGTTTCTTTATGATGCTTGAAAACTTAGTCGAATGCTGCCAACCGCGTAGAAATCACGTTATTCATTCAAAAGTTATTTCGGTTTGAAAATTCGAAAAATAGTGATTTACCAAGTGTCTATCAGACTTTTGAGCTCGAAGAACTCAAAAGCATACAAAGGCTATTTCTTTGAGCTCAAGGAGTTTAAAATAGCACACAAATTGTATTTGTGAGCTCAAAAACGTCATAAGTGCAATTTCAAGCGTCTAGGTATGGAATTGGCGGGAAGTTGCAGAGATAGCCTTCAGGGTCAACCGTTTTCCTAATTTTTTTTTCAGTGTAGTTTTTAAAATTATGTAAAAAATTATTTCATACATTGCCTAATGCCCTTTCGAATAAAAATGATTTTGTAAGTTCTTTTTCAGCATAGTCACGTTCAGCTCCAAGAAGTACAGCAACATCAACCATATATTTTTTGTAACCCTTCACTATTTTATTTTCCAAACCATTAATCAGCAACTGAGGATCTAATTCCAATCGAGGTTTATCTACCTATAATAAATGATAAAAAATATTTTCTTTGCTTAAAACCTTTTCAAGGCTCAAGATGACTCAACTTACCTCTATCACTGGTATAGAATTATTTTTTAAATCCACAGTAATGTCGATGCTGAAAAGATAGTCAAAAGAATATCCTAACTCACGCAGCGTGTAGGTCGCTTTAGTCCAACTGAAATCGTCTTCTTTCCATTCACTTCCTTCTAATACCGGCCATCCTCCTAATTTATTAAATTTATCTTTCAAAGGGTTTAATCCATTTTCCTCAATAGCAGCTGTAATAAGACTTAACATTAACACATCATTACTCAATAGTTATCGAAAAAAACTTACATTCATTCATGCAAATGTCGTAAAAAGTTTTAACAAGTTGTAGACGTTTGGGCAAATTTGATGGAAGCTTTTGAACAATCGTTGTCAATTGTTCTAGCACTTTGTCTTTCAAAACAGTTATAGCACTCACTTCATTCTTATCATCATAAATGTTAGTGTTTTTTATGAAATTACCACATGCGAATTTATAAAAATTATCGCACGGGTTTATTGTTGCATCCATGTAATTGAGAACTCTTGATGCTAAAATAAAATCGTGTAATATACTATTATTAGCAAATATCATGAAAAATTTCTTTAAAATAATTTGTAAGATATATTTTTAGGAGATATTTGAAAGTATAGACCTTTCTTAAAATAACTGTTATGTAAAACATTTTTTTTTATAACTTTTATCTTTTCTAAATAATATTAAAGACCGTCATAATTTTTCGTTGTCCGTAGACCAGATAAGAAAATAACTCGAGTTCATGTCCCTTACTTAGATGCTCAGTCTGAGACCTCAATGCATTTAAGATTATAAAACCGGAACAAACAAATAAATGGAGTTTAAACATTAGGAAAAATATCCAGAGAGTTCAAAGGTATTTCTTAAATACATTGTGGCACTCGAACTCAGACTGGGAAATTTTTATCATTATATTCTCATTACTGTCCAAATATTAGGCATAGAAGATAAAATAGTATGAGTCAAAAAAAATAATAATTTTATGATAATAAACAAAATTTCTTAAACAATCTTTTACAATAAATTTAGTTAGATAATGTCTTGAGAATAATAAATAATTCAAGGTAAAAATAATAAATAAAAATTTCAAATTGAACAATTAGTAAATGTTAAAAACCAATAGTAAATAAATTAAAAGTTACAAATTAATTATTAAAAATAATTGACTAATTGTTTATTAAAATTTTTATCGATCACAAAAAAAATCATCCGATTATTGATAAAATCGTTCGAAGAAATTGTTTAAATATTAAATTAATTTAAGAAATGTTAATATTTAAAAATTTTCATATGTTAAACAACAAGTAACATTAAGATCTCTGTGTGCATTTGTGTGTGTATAGATGCGCCTATACATTAACATAAGTGTACCAGTAAGTGTATCGTTGTACAATGTGTAGGAGGTAAAATCATACAAGTATAATAGATAACTTGTGATCTATACTTGTACATCAATATACGGGGAAACCGCCACTGCAGCATTTTTCCGACACATCCGAAGAGAGGGTAAGAGTCCCCGAGCCTCCGGTGATAATTGGTTATTCAATTCTCCCTCTAATTGACAACGGAGGGCCCGTAAAAATCTCGGACCCGGGAAGCTGCTGGGTGTTCGCTTCTTCGTGCTTTGACCTATCTAGTGTTAACATCATCAATAGATTACGACTAATTCTGTTTTTTTTATACAACCAATTGTAAAATAAAGTAAAGTTGTGAAGTGAATTAAATTAACGAAAAGTAAAAGAACAAGATTCACCAATTGTACCAGGTAAAATTTAAAATTACTAATTTGTAAATTTTAACATTTTGAAACCGCATTGTATGAAAGAAAATATTAGATTTCACCTTTTTGTATTATTTGTAATTGTTGCGGAATCATTCAAACCTTCCCGCAACAAACTGGTAGCACCGAGGCGCCGCTACACAAGCGCCCTCGGGTGTCCTACCTCAACTCAACTGGCTCACCGGCAAGCAGCCATACTCCTCATAACACGTGCTAATTGTACAGCGTACACACGCATTTACCGTGACCAGTGCATTTCTTTGTGTATTTACAAAATCATCAAGCTCATCCACTCAACTTTACTGAAGCCAACTACAGCATCGCTACTCATCTTTATTCACCAGCAATCATTGGCAACTCAGGTACAATTAAGTATTTATTGTAAATCATCTGAGATCACTTTATCACAACCTATACTCTCATGTTCCCTCTCTCTCTTACTCATTGTCACATGGCTACCCATGTGTCGCTCTTTCTCATACATATGTATAGCAGCCACCTACACTTTCCACCTAGCAACAATCACGTGTTACAATTGTTAATAGAAATTCGTCATCCTGCGGCAAAATCAAATGCCGCATTGCAGATGTTGCTTGGTGGGGATTGGGGGTGACTGCTACCTGCTCTTGGGCCTGTCGGCCAGTCTGTGTTCAACAACCTGGGCTCCATCTCGCATCCCGAGACCCACGTAATCAATTAAGCTCATTATTGTTAAGGCTCATTCGCTCACACTGTGAAAGTTAATTATATTGTTAATTGAATAATGATCCAGTGACTCCAAATTATACAGCTCACCCAACTAAACATTACCCATATTTATCGCTCATAATTGCTAGTGTTAATTATATTGTAAACTAATTAACAGTTCAATTGAAGATCAAATTTCTACAACTCATGCTCAGTCTAATTAATATGCATTAATTAATACAACTCAATTAAACTCAACAACGCGTACTCATGAATTAATGTAATAATTCAAGATCATAATAAGTGTTCAAAGTGCTCAATATTTGTGAACTACTCAAACTCTGTACAACCAAAACTACGCCTGTGATTAATTTTAGAATAAATACTATTATAACCACGAATGTGTCTCCTTCATCTTTTAACACCTAGTCCCGGCAAATAAATATTTAATGTTAAGACAATTATCTTACAGTAATGAATTTATAATTTAACCAATTTTTAGTTTAAATAATATACTTATTAAATTTACCTAACGAACTATTTATTCAATCAAACCTATCATTCTCAATAAATTAAAACTCGGAAGTTCCCGGTCTATTAGCCTAACACGCTAGAACCAAATACGGAAACTTTTAATTATTTCAAATGTAAAATTAATTAATTATCATAAATTAAATAATTTTTACATAACAAACGATATTAAATTCAAATAATCTGTTCTGCCTTGAGAATTGATAAAAAATAAGACTTACCAGTTTGATTGCATTCTAAAGTACGACAAATATTTTCTGAAACTTCAACCACAGATGTAATTTAATTAATTTGACAATAAATCGATTCACAATAGAATATTAAAAAATATCTTACTTTTTACGGTCGGAAATCCATCACATGTAGAAAATTGAATGATTAAAAAGAATATTAACCCTTGTTTGAAAAGCATATTACAATTTTGCTGAATTAATTTTCTTAAAAAAAAAAAAAAAAAATGTTATCTTTTATTATAGAAGGAATTTCATATTTGAATTAGTATGTGAAGTTATACTTACTTTATTATTTTTAGCGCTATACTCCAAGTTTTGTCACTTGAGCTACCGTAATATAAAAATGAATATACTGTTTGTTGCAGCAGTAACTGAAGAACTAACAAAAAAGTTGAAAATATTACTTTAGTTAAGGTATGAATGAGTAATTTATGAGACGTAGTTATATTGCATTTTAACGATAATACATCATTCATAGATTTGGAGAAAAATGAAAGTCATTTACCTATTGACTTGACATTTTAGGATTTGGACAATGATTTTGAAATTTTTAGTCTTTATGATAATTTGAGTATATATTCCCGGATATTACATTACAATATATAGATAAGTTCTAAAATTCATTATCTTAATTACTTTTCATTATAGTTAGGTGTCTTAAGGTATATAGTTGATACACGATGAATAGGTAGTAGTATTGCTTCCTTTCTTACTTGTTAGTGCTTCTTTTCTGACAAACTATGTGTTTGCTTGTTGTCTCTCATGATCATTTTTGTTTATTAATAATCTCTAGAAAACTATAGGATCAGAAATTCTCAAATTTTTCAGAATGGTTACAATATTCTATGAGTTATAAGTTTTTTATAAAAATCTGACTGCCCATTGGAAAAAATATAAAAATGATCGATATATTCTCACTCTTCTCCAATATCGTCTGTACAAAAAATATCATTTTTAATTCCAATTATCTCGCATTTAGTAAGATCAATCGATTTCAAATTTTGAGGTATATTTAAATATCATTAATGAGTGTACGAAAATTTAGAATTTCTTGACATTATATGACCTTGACGCAACAACTATACCTTAAGTTCATTTAACTTGTTAGATATGCAAGTCAATAGAATAGTTGTAAAATTTTTATCCGAGTTTATTATTTTGAATTTTGAGTCAACTCAACATTTAACATGAATCAGAACTAAATTCTAAATGATTTGCCTAAAAAAGTCTTTCCTATCAATAAAATAATTATAATATTTAGGACACGAGGGAACCAATATAATAATTTTTAATTTTTAAAACTAAATTTTATCCATCATTTTAAGGGGTTACATGAGTTTCACGGTTTCAAAAAATCGATATTTTTTTTTGTCTTATTAAATTCCACAACATCTCGAGAATATAGTCCTAAAGTTTCAAATCGATCCGAATAATAGCTTCGGAAATACAGTTTTAAAAAGTTGCGCACTCTAGGCGCTGTTGTCTTGTCACTCAAAACTTAAAACGCATTTTTTTCTGAACTATGTTTTCAAAGACGGTACCCAAGATTTCTCGAGAACTACTCAACCGTTCTTGATGAAATTTTAAACAGGTCTTCGAGATATAATTTACAAGGTCTTGAACGAAAGATTTTTCTTTTAACTTCCCGCTAAGAAAATTGAAAATTTTCAAAAGTTGAGAAGTTATTGGTTTTACCCCGTTTTTTCGAAAATCGAGTTTTTAACGGATGTCAACGTTTTGAGGTCCTAGGAAGCTTTCCCGAATGTTTCCGCAATGATGTCCGTACGTCTGTATGTGTATTCGTACGTGTGTACGTGCGTGCGCGCGCGCGTGTGTTTGTGTGTGTTAAAACTAGTCAATTTTGCGAAATGTAAAAAAAAACTGCAAAAAAAAATTTTTTTTAATGTGGTTTTTTTGGAATAACTTTTGAACGGCATTATTGATCGATTCCAAGAACTAATCAGCTCTTAACATCAAATCATCTCGTCGATTGCCGCCAGCCTGATCGAAGTCCGTTAATTAATTCGTAAGTTATCGTTAACGAAAAAATATCGAAAAAATCGTTCTGCTTTTACCATCTTGATTAGTTCTTTTGTTTTTTTTATTTCTGATTCTTTGTCTATTGAGTACTTTTTTTTGTAGCCTATGTAATATAGTAAGTAGTTCAGATTTGTTTTTTTGTAGCTTTTTTATTCGCAAGTTAAAAAAATTTCAGGACAATATTTTGTGGTTTAAATTTTGGTACAACTTCTTCTATTAATTTTACTATTGTTTGTGATAAATTACTTATGTAGTTATCTATTTCGTCAATATCTAGATTTTTGTCATCAGAAATTATTTCTTGATATTTTTGTTGCAAGTTACGGGAGAATTTCGGCCACTTGGTTGCTTTGTAGTTGAAACGGTGTTGTTTTGTTTTGTCGTTAGAGTATTCTTGATCATTGGAAAGTTTAGCTGTAAATCCAAGAGCTAGATGGTCGCTGTCATAAGGCTCCCTGTTGAAAAACTCCAATAAGATCCCATCAAAAGCGACAAAAGCCACTTAGAAACCAATAAAATTTATGGATTTCTAAGTGGCTTTTGTCGCTTTTGATGGGATCTTATTGGAAATTTTAAACAGGGATATGTCTTGATTTTATTATCCTCAAGATCAATTAGTTGTAGATTCGTAATGCAGATGTCGAGATAGGTTTGGCTATCTGGTCTCGATGGAGTGCTCGTTGTAAATTTTTGTGCTCCGAATTTGGATGCATCATGGATCTCCCATTTCCTTAGATATTTATGACAGTCGTTGTCGTCGTGGTCGCCCCATTCCTTGCATCTGGCGTGAAGTCGCCTGCAATAACATATCCGCTTTTGTCGATTTCGATTTTTAGCTTGTAAAACAATTGGTTGAGTCATCTGTAAAGATAGTTTTATTATAATTGGTAACATATGAGCTGATAAAATATATGTTGTTAAAATACTTCCTATCGGTATGCAAGTTTATTATTGTGTACTTTACTAATTCATTGTTCAACTTGATATTGTTCTAAATTGATAGATTTAGATTTTCTTGATTTGGCTTTATATCAACACTTTTTTTTGCGGGTTTGGTGTCTAGTGTTTTTAAAATCTTCTTGCATTTTCTTTCAATATTTATTGAATTAATTCTCGTTCCAGAGTTCCCTTTGAGAGCTTTAGGAGTTTGAATGGATAGTCGCTTTCTTTTCATATTTACACTAGCGCCTGCTGACGCCATCTTGGCTGTCGGTTTGTTGGCCATTGTCTCACACTTATTTTTTATTGTCTCAATTTGTATTGTTTTTGTTACAAATTAAACTAAAATAATTATTGCTTACTTAGGCTTTATTAATGTTGTTGTGATTTTTTGGTTTATTCATTCTCGATTCTCTGCTAGATATTTTATAAGAATAGTAGTCACTCATGACTCATGCACTGCGATAGTTCAACCATCATGGCTCCAATAGCAATATGTTTTTTTCCCTGTACATTATGCACCTAGGGAGGAAGTCGGATATTTCAAACCGCGTAGTGTTATCTCCCAAGCCGAAGACGAGCGAAAGTACGATAATCATTAATCTTATAAATAACTGTTTTAATTAAAAACTTACACTTCAAATTTTAATACAGCATAACATTAACATACCCGAGTTAGTTTTGAGCACGAAGGCTAGATAGAAGGAGGACGCTCGCTATACTGAAGCCACAGCCTAAAAATTGGATCCAGACAACAAAGCGCGCTGCTGTTGCAAAGGTCCCCATAGATTTAAATGATTTAAAATTCAAATAAAACCTCTAGTGATATGTTTTTAAATATCAAATTTTAAGTATTCATATTTTCTTTATCAAGAGAACAACAATTATTAATAAAATTTAATTTTTTAAAATAATAATAATATTAATAAAAATAACATTAAATAATAATATTTAATTTTTTAATATTTTGTAACCGTGGGGTTTTCCCAGGTCCAGTTAGCTACCCCTTTCCTCTTTAGAAAGGGCGCCACTGGGATTTTAGACACGGTGTCCCAGAAACCGGGGAAGCATGAGAGGATAAAGACAGGGTCGTGAGAAGTCCGAGAAAGGCTGTAAATAAACTGAGAAAAGAACTAATTATAAAAATAAAATTGATTTATTTCACCAAATCTACAAACTTAATAATTTCCTTAAAACTAACTTAATTGTGAGAACCTCTCACCTACGTTGACCCTTGCCAATTTATTCTTATAACCTAAACTAACTTAATCGTGAGAACCTCTCACCTACGTTGGCCCTTGCCAATTCTTCTTACAAATAAATAACCAATTTTCTTAACCTCGTCACTCCGACGGAATATCCCAATATCTTAATTTCCTCGTCAACCTGACGGAATACCATACAATACCAACTAATTACCTCGTCAACCTGACGGAATACCAATTAACATAATTTACCTCGTCAACTTGACGGAATACCAGTTAAAACCTATTCCCGACTGTGCCCCCGACTCGGGCGTCTACGCAGCGGTTTCCTAACTTAATCCGTTGTACCCCCGACTCGGGCGTCTATACAACGTTTCTAAATACTCACTAAATTCCATACAAAATCGTCCACCGGACGCTAACTTAATACACACTTTCTCTAATTACTCAAATTTCTTCGAATTACTAATTATCTAAATTCCTTGAGTTTTACGCTTAACATTTCTAATACAAAATACCAAATTCACTAATTTAATTCATTACCAAAATTTCTCAACTAAAATTATTCAATTAAATTCATAAACTATTTTTTGACAATTTTCCCTTAATAATTTACTTATTCTCAATTTTCATCAAACTACATAATTAAAATTGTTTCATTAAATTTAGCCAACCGGCCTTAATTTATATTCTCACAATTTCCAAGAATTTAACACACAACTATAAATGACCTTTATTCTGAACTACGCACTTTTCCGAAATTTCCAAATTTTCTAAACTAATTGTCAACTAATTTTGAATATTTATAACAAAAGACCGAATTTATTTTAATTAATTTCTTGATGACAGTTAATTGATAATTATTCTTAATTCTATTTTCTTAATTTCTAAATGACCTTGGCAAACTTAACCCGATTGGAATTTGAAAATTATGTATAGACTATTCGAGACGCTTAATTTTAATTTCAGTAAAACTTATATTGGTCAATTCAGCCTGATTGAAATACAAGGGCCTAAATAACCAATTTACCTGAAGTTCCAATTATTTCAGCCAACGATGGAATTATCCCAGAGCAAGTGAAATTTAGCCAACAGCACTTCCTTCAGCTTCTCGAGTCCGTAAATTTCTTTTCCTCGTCTATTCGATCACGGTTATTTCTCGTACAAATTTTCTGTAAAAGCCGATAAATAAATAATGGATCAATTATAAATTCGTCAGCCTAAAGGCCTGACTGGATGAAATTTTTTTCCCAAGGAATTAAAATATAACAGCTCGCTTCGTTCCTCTTTCGTGAAGCCTCGAGCAAATTTCTACTTACGTTATTTTGATGGTAAATCACTGAGCACTGTACAACCACAAGTCTCGTCCGCCAAAAGGTGCTGTTTTGGTGCTCACCGGCTCTTTTATAACCTCTCTATCAGGTTCTCGAATTTTCCCATTATCTCGTTCCCGCTTAGATTTTCTGGGGAACCGCGGTGGGGACTTAGCGACCCGTACGACCCGGTGACGAGTCTTACAACTAGCTACTCACCCTCAGAAGGTACGGAGTAGTCCCTACTCACCGCAACAAGATAACAGTGACACTAGCCACGCGCGGAAATTCAAATTCCCTGTCACACTCCCCCCTGCCAGACTGTCACCAAGGGCGTATGCATCGCGAAGGCCTGACCTCTAAGGATAGGATATAGCCATGGATTAAAATCGCTGGAAGAAACAAATTAGAAAACAGCCCTTTATTCAGACAACCACTGTTAATACAATCGGTCATCATCCGAGCTAGGATGGATGTTCAGTACATCGTCTGACTCCCATCCAGAGTCCGCTGCGGACTCATCCTCCTCCTCGGCCAAGTCCAACCCGAACACTTCCATGTTGGCCCAATCGGGGCCCCTTTCTCGGTTCTTTCTCTTCTTCTTTTGCTTCCTTTTCTTCTTCTCCTGGTGTCCTTGGGTGTATCCACCTGGAGCAGGAGGACCTGGGGCCTGAACGTAAGTTTTAGCCAGTCCCTCTGCTATAGGCATTGGCGCTGATGACTCCGCTTCAGGAGAAACCGGAAGAGCTCGGGCCTCATCCTGCCAGCCTGCCAATTTTGGAATACGCTCTGGTGTCTCCCCTGGACAAGGCTTCTCCGCAGATGGACCCTCCGCATCAGGGCGAGATGGTCCGTTCCTCAAGAAATTTCGTGCCGAAACTGTACCATGAGCTAGATGCCTACATAAGTTTCGTAATCTTTCTGGGCTAGCATCGGGTCGCTCCAACCACTCCTGCAACTTCCGCTTCCTATATTGGCGATGTTTTTGCCCCTTAGTAAGCCGTTTACTAGGACCAGCGACGGGCTCTTTTAGTGGAACTAGAGTCGACGGTGGTGACTTTTCTTCAAGCATCTCAGTGGACCTCGTTCCTGAACTTATCGGTGGGGCATCTGCCTGAGTATCGGGTAGCCTTGCGGCCTGCTCCGAATCCTGGCATACAGTGATTACCAAATCACGAAACGGCAATCGTTCCACTCTCGGCTCAGTTGGACCTGGAGCAATTGATCTGCTCGGAGGAATCACTGGACCAAGTCTATCAAAGACTGACCGGCCAGTGAGTACATCTCTTCCCTCTGGAGGTTCACTGATTACGCCGATCTGGAACGAACCAGATCGAACCCTGATGGCTCGACGCGCTACTCCATATGCCCGACCAAATCGGGGCACTTCCCGGCGACTGACCAATCGTCTCATCACCTCAGCTCTGCCAGCCCCTCTAGACCGGCGTCCTTGTCGCTCCATCTGGAAAAAAAATTAATGTTAGCAAATTCCGATGTAGCATACTTTAACTTCTTAATTAGTCGTCTTCTGAGCTAGCCTATCACTTCTACGAGGAATTTTCAGATCTGGAGTATAATGAAAGCCTGCGGATTTCCCTGATTCGTTAACTAGTTCAACAACTAATGGACTAACTACCCTAGAAATCGTAGCCGGACCAAGATATTTATTCCCCAGACTAGCACTATAACCCTGAGCTTTATTACTAAGCTTCCTATTCGGATAGTAGACTTTATCCCCGACCTGAACTTCCGGTATCGACCTAGCCTGATTGTAATATCTAGCCTGTCTTTCACTTTCTCTTTGCATATTGCTCTCAATCTTATGCCTAAGCTCATCTAGGCGAGCAACCCGCTGTTTCCATTCATCCTGGTCCAAATCAAGGTCTCCTAATTCGGACTCAGTCAAATTCCCAGATAGACGGGGTTCTTGGCCATGGACCAAAAAATACGGGGAAAGCTTCAGCGCAGCATGATATGAACTGTTATGGGCTAACTGGAAGTCCCCCAGGTGTTCATCCCACTTGGACTGATCCTTATTAATGTATGCTCGAATCATGGGCTTTAAAGTCCTATTTATCCTCTCTACTGGATTGGCCTGCGGGTGAGCGACTGCTAAGGGAGTAAATTTTACTCCCGTAGTTCTTAGATATTTCTTAAGCGTATCATTAACGAATTCTCTGCCATTGTCCGTTATTAAAAATAGCGGATACCCTCTCAAAGAGAAGGTACGCTTTATCGCATCAACAACCGTAGCCCCAGTATGACGACGTAATGGGTGTAGTTCCACAAATCGGGTGTACAGATCCTGAATCACCAATACATACTGGTTTCCTTTCCGGGACCTGGTAAACGGGCCTGTAATATCCGCAGCTACTACGGCCCAGGGCCGGATAGGTTGTCTGGTCTGCATCGGAGCTTTAGACGAAGTTTGTTTGTATTTTACTCTTTTGCATACTTCGCATGTTTCAACAAACTCGCCGACATCTTGGTACATCCCGGGCCAGTAGTACCGTACTTTGATACGCTCATACATCCGATCGCGACCCAAGTGCGCTGCATCAGGATCCTCATGATTCCTTCTCAGAACATCGGGTACTTCTGAGTCCTTCAGGACCAATTTCCAAGCCGTCTCATCCCCGACAATTGATTTTAAAAGATCTGGGCGATGGAAATTCAGACGGTCATCTATTATTCGCCAGTCAGGAAAATTTTCTGGGTTCCTTCGGACATTGTTGAGTTTCCTTTCATACCAATCCGCTAACTGGAGTTGAAGACAGCCAGTATTACCGAGGCCTTTCTTCACCTCCAGCCAGTCTTCCGGGTCTTGATCCTCATACATCCGGGACAAAGCATCTGGACCTTCGTTTTCGGTCCCCCTGCGATGTTCAATGTTGATCCGGTGAGAGAGGAGTTCTATTGCCCATCTTGCAAGCCTACCATTGGGATCACGCAAGGAGTGTAGCCATTTCAACGACGCGTGATCGGTCACGACTGTAAATGGGGCACCCTCCAAATAACAGCGGAGTTTGCGCACTGCCCAAACTACCGCCAAGCATTCCTTTTCGGTAGTAGTATATCTAGTCTCAGCACCCCGAAGTGGTCGACTGAGGCAGATAATCAAGTACTCCTTACCGCTATCCAGATCCTTTTGCACCAGGAATGCTCCCAATCCAGTGTCACACGCATCTGTATATAGGTAGTATGGAAGTCCCAACTGAGGAATAGCCAGTGGACGAGCGTCCACCAAGGCCTGCTTCAACTGTTGAAAAGAATGCTCCTCTTGCTCTCCCCATTTCCACTCTGAGTTCGCTCCTGTTAGTTTATTCAGCGGCCCTTGTGCTTTTGCTACATCTTGTAAATGGCGATGATACCAATTTACAAGACCCAGAAAACTGCGTAGCTGTTTACGATTTGTTGGTCGAGGAAAATTGACGACTGGAGCTATCTTCTCCGGGTCAGGATGAAGACCATCCCTGTTAACAATAAATCCTAGAAACTTAACCTCTGGGCGGCAGAATTTCGATTTATCCGGGTTAATCAGCAAATTGGCCTCTCTGAATACTTCGAAGACCAAACTCAGGATATTTTTATGCTCTTCCAAGGTGGTACTGATGACAATCCAGTCATCCAAGTACGCAAAGACTTTATCCAACCAGTCCATAGGTAGAGATCTTTCTAACAGCTTTCGGTGAAAACGTTCCTTCAGCTCATCCATAGCCTTTTGGAACGTACTAGGGGCTCCAACCAAACCATAGGGCATCCGCAGCCACTCAAACTGGCCTCGTCCTTCCACAGAAAAAGCGGTAAGGGGAATGGACTCGGGAGCCATGCAGATTTGGTGGAAAGCTTCCTTTAAGTCCATAGTGCTGATCCATATTGCTCCATGTAGAGCACTCAATATCCGCAGCATGTTGGGTAGCGGATGAGCTGGAGGTATGGTGACCTTGTTTATAGGCCTATAATCTACACAAAACCTCCAAGTGTTATTAGCCTTGGATACCATGACTGGAGAGCACGACCATAAGCTACAGCTCGGTCGGATGAACTTTTTCTCCAAAAGCTCGTCAATCTGTTTATTAAGTTCTTCATTTACTACTGGACTCCTCCGATATGGCCTGATCCTTACAGGAACGGCCTCGGGTTTTAATATTATTTCATGCTCAACAATATTGGTAAGTCCTTGGGTTGGTAAGTCCTTGAATTTCTCCAACTCGCATCTAAGAAACTCCTGGAAACCCTGATCTGGTTCTGTGGAAATTCTAACACAGACCGAGAGTCCTTCTTTACAGGAAACCAACTGGAATGGGTGAAACTCTGGACTTCCGCTGAACTGCCAGGTCCTATTCTTGCTGTCAATTATCACTCCAAATTGGAGAACAAAATCCATACCCAGGACTATAGGGTGGCTGAGATCTTCTAGGACACTCAGATACTGTTCTCCAGCAACAGAGCCGATCTGGATGATAAATGGCGCTCCACCTTGACTTTTACACCGAGTGCGATTCGCCAATAAAATCCCTCGTTTCTGAGTCTCGTCTGCCCTGAGCTCTCCTGAAGCAAGTTCCTGAATATTGTCATATATCTTGCTATTGATATACGATCTTTCACTGCCAGTGTCCAAAATACCGCTCAGAGTAACTCCAAATATCCACAATGGCACAGGGATCCTAGCCGTAATACTTGGAGGCCTAGGACCTGTTCCTGGAATAAAAATTTTTCTCTCTGCCAACTTATAGTTGATCTTATTTATCAAAGATCCACCCTGAAGTATTCTCGGGATGAAAGCTGCTCTAGATGTCATTCCTGGTGTATTATTCGGGGCCTGTTGGTCCGAAACCCAGCCACCAGGGCCTGTATTTTGGGACCACAGCCGAGTCTTGTCATCTTCAACTTCAAAACCTGGGTCCAGTTCATCTTCCCATAAGGTTTCGGGTTCATTGTCTTCCTGATGAACTTCTAAAGAAGATAGATTACAGTTAATATTTATTTTAGCATCAGTATTAATTATAGAAAAACCAGGATCTTCAAATACCCTCAGAACCTGCTGAAGAAATTCTGGTTGATCTTCTGGTAGATCATCTTCAACCCAGGAGATAAGTTGATTAATGCTGCCTGTATCAGCAGACACTTTCGTAGTTGATGTTGGTGGGCCTACTTCAGAGCGAGGTAGCCGATTGCCTGTCCTGGTTCTGAGCAGCCAGATGTCTCATTCGGTAACTGGTCATTACTAGACCCCAATGTTGCTCTTTTAGTGACCTGGACCGACGGGGAATTCGGGACAGGTGAGGTCAGTTTTTGCTTCCTCTTCAGTCCGAGATTCACTTTTATGCTCACTAGGTTTTGGACTTTTTGAGAACTCTTTGAGCGGATGTCGTTCGACAACAATGGACAATTTTGTCTGGTGTGACCAATCTCGAGGCAGTTATTACATATGTCCTGTCTGGGATTAGTACAGGTATCAAAAGAATGTCCCAGGCGACCGCAGTTATAACATGGTCTAGGAAATCTCGGGGACTGGGGCCTATAAGGCTGTCGATAATAATTCTGGTTAGCTCTTACTCGAACCCCATACTTATTATTGTATGATGTGGTCGGTGATGCTAACGCGTTGCAACCTCGTAATTCCGACTCTTCCTCCTGGTAATCATCTTTCTCAAACTCCTGCTCCATTGTCCCAAATCTAGGTTTATCCTGGAATTTTACAGATTTTAGAGTCTGAAAAGGCTGCGTAGCCTCTCCAAGGCACCTCGTGGCTTCGTGTAGAGCGTTCACTAGATCTTCATAGGAAAAAACCGGCCTGGAGAAAACCAGATTTCGTAGTTCATCTGTTAGGTGGTTTCTAATATTTGACACCTGATCCTCTATAGGTGGTGGATTCATCATTGTCAAATATTTCTGCTGAACCTTTAACACAAACTCTGTAACGTTCTCTCCAGGTTTCATCCGCAGTTTACCGATATCGTGTATGATTTGATAATCTGTTGACGCGCTTCCTAAGGCCTTACGAAATTCTATTTTGAATTGCATATAAGATCCCCATCGCTCGTAGTTGTTATCAAACCAGCGTGCCGGAGTTCCACGTAGCATATATCCCATGGAGCCCAGGATTTCGTCCTCTGTCCAGCCCTCGCGGTGTGCTCTGCTCTCCACTGCTCGGAGAAATTCTTCGGCCGAAATTCCATCTTGTGGGAAGATCAAGTTACCCACCTTCAAGCTTGATAAAATGTCCTTCCGCCTTCTTTCGTGCAGGAAATACCTGGTGCCAATGTTTGGGCTTTGGTATTGACTTTGGAACGGAGGTGGAGCCATCCCCGGCCCTGTGTTTTGGCCTTGGGAGTGTTGGCCTGGACCTCGTCCAGAGTGGTCTTGATTATGAACCGCAGAGTCGCCTCGTGTGTATGTTCGTTGTTGACCCTGGGACAGTTGAAGCTGATTTAGTTGCTGTTGCAGGTAATTGATCCTCTCTGCTAAAGGAATCGTTTGGTCATCCTCAATCCTGACCCTGTTATTCTCCGATTGATTTCTTAAACTAGGCGGTGGAACCGTTCCTTCCCCCCCTGCCAAACCTTGACCCGGAGGGGCCAGGGTTGTACCACGCAGCTGAAGATCAGTAGCGTTGAAATCAACCGGTGAACGTGACCACCCCGAATTGTCACGACTGTCAAACTTGTTCATCAGCTCACGTTGGGATTGAAGTATCTCCTCCAGCATATGCGACAAACGACCAATGACAAGAGAATTTTCTTCGTTTATTGTCCTTTGGTCCGTGCCCATTTGTCTAACCGCATCTGATGCTCGATCCATACGGTTGAAAATTCTCTGCATATCTGGGGTTACTACCGTTTCGTCTGAGCGATGATCCACTGGAGGTTCAAAGTAATGTTCATTGTTCTGGACAGCGCCTCCAGCCAGAGTACTCTGTCGGCGTAACTCACTATAGGCCTGTGAGGTGTGCTGACCCATAGAACTCTCAGCAATTCTACTACTCATCGTAGTTATAATCGTCGAGGTCGTAGTTGTTGCTGTTGTCAACGTTGGGGTTAGTGAGTACATGTCTGTCGAGCCTGGGTTAGCCATGGCATTATACCGGCCTTGCCCGCAGCCTGCAGACTGTATACGTCTGTCCGGTGTATCATTATTATTTTGATTGCTCATAATTGACTCACTAAGTAATACAAAAACAAATTTTATTAAAGCTTGACAAAAGTTGAATTTTCTCAATCGACTATTTTGAGTGCAATTAAATAAACTTAATCCCTCAAGGTATTTTAAGTAGATAGAATATACTGCCTTGACGAAAATTTTAAAATTATATTCAAAATTACTTTCTAAAGAAATTTTTCAGAGGATTAGTACACAATGAAACTTTTGCTAGATTTACTCTAAGCTTGTAGCTAAAATTTTCCAATACTTATTTTCGGTCTTTGAATTCTAATTTTATTTGTCGCCAAATTTATTTTTAAATTTCTAATCTCTAAAATATTTTATTTTTCACTTTTACTTTTACCAATATTACTTTCTTTAATCCCTAACTTATTCGGTTTTTCTCTTCTATTTTTATTCACAACTAAAATTTTCTAATCTCTTCTTTCTACTTATTTTCTTTAATTTTCAACTAACTAGATTTTTTTTCAAAAATTTTTCTCAGAAAATTTGTAACCCTTCCCAAACTTCTCAGGGGTTGTTAGAGTAGTTGGGCGCCAATGTAACCGTGGGGTTTTCCCAGGTCCAGTTAGCTACCCCTTTCCTCTTTAGAAAGGGCGCCACTGGGATTTTAGACACGGTGTCCCAGAAACCGGGGAAGCATGAGAGGATAAAGACAGGGTCGTGAGAAGTCCGAGAAAGGCTGTAAATAAACTGAGAAAAGAACTAATTATAAAAATAAAATTGATTTATTTCACCAAATCTACAAACTTAATAATTTCCTTAAAACTAACTTAATTGTGAGAACCTCTCACCTACGTTGACCCTTGCCAATTTATTCTTATAACCTAAACTAACTTAATCGTGAGAACCTCTCACCTACGTTGGCCCTTGCCAATTCTTCTTACAAATAAATAACCAATTTTCTTAACCTCGTCACTCCGACGGAATATCCCAATATCTTAATTTCCTCGTCAACCTGACGGAATACCATACAATACCAACTAATTACCTCGTCAACCTGACGGAATACCAATTAACATAATTTACCTCGTCAACTTGACGGAATACCAGTTAAAACCTATTCCCGACTGTGCCCCCGACTCGGGCGTCTACGCAGCGGTTTCCTAACTTAATCCGTTGTACCCCCGACTCGGGCGTCTATACAACGTTTCTAAATACTCACTAAATTCCATACAAAATCGTCCACCGGACGCTAACTTAATACACACTTTCTCTAATTACTCAAATTTCTTCGAATTACTAATTATCTAAATTCCTTGAGTTTTACGCTTAACATTTCTTTAATACAAAATACCAAATTCACTAATTTAATTCATTACCAAAATTTCTCAACTAAAATTATTCAATTAAATTCATAAACTATTTTTTGACAATTTTCCCTTAATAATTTACTTATTCTCAATTTTCATCAAACTACATAATTAAAATTGTTTCATTAAATTTAGCCAACCGGCCTTAATTTATATTCTCACAATTTCCAAGAATTTAACACACAACTATAAATGACCTTTATTCTGAACTACGCACTTTTCCGAAATTTCCAAATTTTCTAAACTAATTGTCAACTAATTTTGAATATTTATAACAAAAGACCGAATTTATTTTAATTAATTTCTTGATGACAGTTAATTGATAATTATTCTTAATTCTATTTTCTTAATTTCTAAATGACCTTGGCAAACTTAACCCGATTGGAATTTGAAAATTATGTATAGACTATTCGAGACGCTTAATTTTAATTTCAGTAAAACTTATATTGGTCAATTCAGCCTGATTGAAATACAAGGGCCTAAATAACCAATTTACCTGAAGTTCCAATTATTTCAGCCAACGATGGAATTATCCCAGAGCAAGTGAAATTTAGCCAACAGCACTTCCTTCAGCTTCTCGAGTCCGTAAATTTCTTTTCCTCGTCTATTCGATCACGGTTATTTCTCGTACAAATTTTCTGTAAAAGCCGATAAATAAATAATGGATCAATTATAAATTCGTCAGCCTAAAGGCCTGACTGGATGAAATTTTTTCCCAAGGAATTAAAATATAACAGCTCGCTTCGTTCCTCTTTCGTGAAGCCTCGAGCAAATTTCTACTTACGTTATTTTGATGGTAAATCACTGAGCACTGTACAACCACAAGTCTCGTCCGCCAAAAGGTGCTGTTTTGGTGCTCACCGGCTCTTTTATAACCTCTCTATCAGGTTCTCGAATTTTCCCATTATCTCGTTCCCGCTTAGATTTTCTGGGGAACCGCGGTGGGGACTTAGCGACCCGTACGACCCGGTGACGAGTCTTACAACTAGCTACTCACCCTCAGAAGGTACGGAGTAGTCCCTACTCACCGCAACAAGATAACAGTGACACTAGCCACGCGCGGAAATTCAAATTCCCTGTCACAATTTCATTATAAATAATTATCAATTTATTATTTTCATTGTAATTTAGAGTCATTGATGGTCTTTGGAGTTTTTTTATCGAGGTTTTTGTGATGGAAAAAAGTTGCGAATAACTTAAATGAATATAATCTTTATTATAATAAATAATAATTAACATTATTTAATTAATATAACAAGAATTATTAAAGATAGGAACAGAGTAAAATATAAATTTTCATTTTTTCGCGAACTTGCGCATACGTTTCGTCATGATTTACCGATTGTTGACATTTCTATTAAAAAAATCTGTCAAAAAATGGCCTCTCATAACAATAAAGTTATTTATAATTTTTATCATGAATTCTTTGCGATGTTCTTCACATCCAAGGATAGATAAATCTTCAAGATGTGAAATTTTTTCCAAAATTTGGAACATTGTATTTGATGTAAAGTTTTTTGTTCCCACTATTGTTAATACCTGAGCCTCTAATTGTTTAATTAACAAGAATAAAGCATCACTTGGATAAATTAAATTCCCGTCGCTCATTTTCTCAATTAGTTTGTCACGTTCGGTCGGATGTGAGGCAGTTAACATTTCTTTACAGTCTAAACACTTAGTAAAACGACTAACTTTCCTTGCCATAAATCCTGCAATGTATGAAACGACATGATCACTAGTGTGCGTAATGTCATAATCATGATCTAAATTAATTATATCGTCGTTTAAAATGTTCCATCTATCACCATTTTCAGAGGTATTATTTGGTAACGGTATCTCAGGCGACTTATCATTATAACTATCCAATATTTTAGGAGCAATCGATTGTACTCATATAAAAATTGTAAAGCCTTCTCAAGATGCTGTAGATTATTGTAATCGGAAAAAATATTTTTCTATAAATCTTCAAGCAGTAGTTAATTCTAATATGAAGTTTACTAATATTTATTGTGGTGAGCCAGGATCTTTACATGATGCTCGAGTTTTTCGAAGATCACCGTTATATGATGAGTCTTACAATAATAAAGAAAATGTATTTCCAAATAATACTTTTCTAATTGGAGATTCTGCATATCCATCGCTATCATGGCTTGTTCCACCATTTCGACATAATGGTCACTTGACCCCTCAACAAAGAGAATTCAATTATTTGCATTCATCTACACGAATGGCAGTTGAAAAAGCTTTTGGACAATTGAAAAGTCGTTATCGATGGATTAAATTCTTTACTGAGTACAGAGATTTATCATTTGTATCCGAGGTCGTTACAGCAGCATGTATTTTGCACAATTATTGTATCGACGAACATGACAATTTTGATAACTTAAAAGACGATAATATACATGTCGGGATAAATTTAGAGAAACACGGTTATGAGGAACAATATCAAAATAATAATAATAATAATGATAATGATCGTAGAATGGTATTATTCAGAGAATTGTTTCCAGATGCTCAAGTTGCATAAATTCAAAAGAAAATATATCTATACTTTCCGATACCAATTGTATATTGAACTGTAAAAATTAAATTGTAAAAATCAACGATAAAAAATTGACATTTATTAAATAATTAATTTACTGTTGTAACTAAATTAAACAAATTTCACAATTGTGTAGTTATGATAATACTTAACAACATACAGAAGTGGAAACTGAAAATAAAAAATTTTTAAATATATTATTTTATTGGTTTTTGCATGTAATTATAAACTTTTAAGTACAACAAAATCTTAATCATAGATTTTAATATAAAGTATTTGTTTCGACATGTTAAAATAAACTTTTTAGGTACAACAAACTCTCAAACATAAATTTTTGGTAGTTTAATCAAACTCTTCACTGTCGGTACAATTTTTTAATAGTTTTTTTAGAAGCTCACATTTCTATATTTAAGCAGTCTTTATGCTTCTTTTCATTAAATTTTAGTTTTTCAGTAGCAACATCTCTTTTAACTTGCATTTCAGTTTCACGAACATCGATTGCTTTTTTTTTTAAATTCATTTCTTTCTCTTTCATTTTTAAGTATTTAGTCATTTTCTCATCTCTAGCCTTCTGGTTTTCTTGAATATTTTCCAAAATTTCAATACTTTGAATGCGTTGCTGGTTTCTTGCAGTTTTTTTAACGTCTGCAATCGGAGTTGTTTTGAGTTTTGGAGACTTATTAACTGGTGGTTGATTCTTTTCGCTGGATATAGCATCTATTTTTAATTTTTTACTCATACTAATGTTCTTTGATCCGATTATATCATGCTTCCTTTTTTTTTTTTCATCTGTAGTAAGTATCGAAGAAAATAATGTACTTGAAGTGGAAACCTTTTTCTCTTTATGAAAAATTTCTTCGAATTGCTCATAATATTCAAATTTCATATGAGCTCTTCCACTTTTATTGTTATTGTCGATAAATTCTTTATATTTGTTATATAAGCGATTAAATTTCCACTTAACCTGATCTGCTGTTACCTGTACAACCATAAATTAATGCTTATAATGAAGATTTCTAATCGACAAAACTATCAATAGTTCAATGTACCTTCAGCATTAATGATATTAAGTATATCTACCTGTATACGTAATTCTTTTAAGTCTTCGGATATTTTCTTCCACACCCTTGATTTCTTGCCGATATCCGTAAGCATCTGTAAATTTGCTTCGTATAGGCTAAGCAATGCCATCGTGGCTTGCTTTGTCCACACAGCATCTGAAATATTAAGAAACACAACACACAATTATTATTTAATTAAAGCTTCAAAATCTAATGTACAGTCTACAAACCATTGTTAAGGAAAATTAAAAAATTAATTAAATTCTTACTTTTCTTAGGATTACTCTCCTTTTGAAAATCTACAGATTGACTTAAGTCTTCATCACTTTCAATAAATGCAGTGTAACCTAAAATATACAAATAAAACTCTTAATTCTAATCAGTAGATATCTTATTGATAAGAAAATTCAACATTTTCAAACATTGAAAAGTTCATTAAAATATAAAAATTATTTATTCAGCTGTAGTTGAAACATTCAATGTTAAGCATTATGCGGCATACTGCAGCAACGCTTCGCACAGTCGAGCACTCTCAAAAGTAGTGTTTTCGCTTGATGCGTGCAATGGATACCAACTCAGTGACAGAAAATTAACAAGTGTTTTTTCTTTAAGTTGACATTGATCGGATTGTTTTATTTATATTATCTTTAGTAATATTATTTATTGGTGACAAAATTTTTAGAGCTTTCATTGCGTTGTAGGTTTTTGAAAATAATCAAAGTTAATTCAACCTGTGTTAAAAAAATTAATATAAATATGGATGAAGGTACAAGCATTGATTTTTTTTTTTATATTCCACATTTAAAATGTGAATACAATTTCATTTTAGAATGCGAATCTCTAATCTTGAGAAGGCTTTACAATTTTTATATGAGTACAATCGATTGCTCCTAAAATATTGGATATATTTTTTTTGAGAAAAAACCTTCACATGTATTGATTATTGCATGATTAGTCTGAGGCCACTTGATAACATCATCCAGTTTCGTTAGACTCCAATTTATGACACGGCGAATAACTCGGAATGTTGATGAAATTGAAATATCAAATAAATTTGATATAGTCCGCAATGGTTCAGTATTTGCAATGAACGACAAAAATATTAAAAAGCTTATTTCAGCGCTGATGGGTTTCATCCCAAAGGTATTCTTGGGAATAAAAGTCGATGTTTCCAGTTCATCTGAAAAAAAAAGTTTCAGTAATATATGATATAGTATAAATAGTTAATACTCAAAAATATGAATTCTTAAAATACGTACTTATTAGACGATATGCAATAGTTCGCGATAATCAAAAATTTTCTCGAAATTCAGCATCCGTCCAAGTTTTTACAACATTGAGATAATTTTCTACTCTTTGCTTTCGGCAACCTGTCATCAAATATTTTATCAATGGCTCAATCAACTCATCTGTTTCATTATCATACATATTTTCGATAAATATATCACTTGATAATGAACTAATTGATTGATTTAAACTCGGAGTACTCGATAAATCATCATCACTATCATCTGGGTAAGATGATTCAATTAAAAAGTATATAATTCTTTTAGAACTCATTTAAAAAAATTACTCAAAACAAATGTTAATTAAATAATCAAAATCAAAATTACTTAAAATAATCGTAAACAGTTCTCATACAAATAATTATTTATACCACTTTATTGCATGCCTCATAAGCAAAGCGTTGTTTACACATTAATGAGGTTATTGCTAACTCTATGATTATTTTTTTTTTCAATACTGTACTTAGCGCACTCTACTGGTGCATTTGAAAACTAATTCACGTTCCAATTAAGCTTCAGCATAATTCAGCATTGTGCGCCACTGAGTCGCACAATGCTTTGTAATTGGAAAACTACCCCTATATCGAGCGTCCTCCTTCTATCTAGCCTTCGTGGTTTTGAGCTTCAATCGTCTCCAACGCACTTGTTATGCGCAGTACTCCCTCCCCTGGCTTAATGACCAATCAGGTAGCTCCGAGTGTACTAAAGGTTAGAACGAGACTATAGCGCATCGAAAGCAAGTGACTACGTGACCAACGAAGCTTCAAATTCAAAGCATCTGCCTAAGTGAACGGACGCGTGCGATTAAACTTTTTTTAACATTTTTACTTACATCAATTTTTTTGACAAAATGGACGGACAAAATCCAATTATTGACCACGTAACTGACTTTACTGTTCACCAAGACCTAGAGGATGACGATGACTGCCTCGTTTTGATGACATCATATGACGACGAATTTTTTGGTGAAAACGACAGCAAAGACTTGATTATTTTTGACAAAATGGACGGACAAAAATCAATTACTGACTACGTGACTGACTTTACTATTTGCCAAGACCTAGAGGATGACGATGACTGCCTTGTCTTGACGACTTCATGTGACGACGAATTTTTCGGAGAAAACGACTGTAAAGACAAGTGTTTTAACGACAAATCGAACGGCATGGATAAAAATAACAATACTGACGAAAAGACATCTTTGGCTCCGTTGCCTATTTCTTCTGACGGAAGTGACGATAGTTCAATATTTTGTAAGCCATGGATCATGACATGTGAATTCAGTTCGTGCCGTAAAAGACTATTAACTAAAACTCACGCTCGACGACACCAGATGTGGCATTTTAGCAAGATTTTAACTTGCACAAAGTGTAAACGGAAACCGATGTTTAAAAGAATTTTATGTCATCATATAGATAAGCGTTATTATTATCGCCAGAAATATCTTCTAAGGTAATAAATTTTCAGGTTATATAAAAACGGTCCTTTTCAGGACCACAAATTTTTCATTACGTAAGAGAACTTTCTAGATACTAATTTTTTACTTACAGGAATTAGTATATTACAAAACCTAGAGCAGTAAAATGAGAAATGTCTCAGATCACAGGTAATTGTTGTCCGAGGCAAAGTCGAGGTCAATAAACATGTAATAATCTAAGACTTTCTTATTTACTGCCCATGGTATATATACTATTTCTCTCCTTGACGGAGGCGAAAAACGGCAACTTCGTTTAGCCCAGCGGAACGAAAGTTGATGCTTTTCGCCCGGAGGTCCCGGGTTAAAAAAATTATATATAATTCTATAGAACCATATTTAATCTATATATGATTTCATATAATTTATATATAACTATATGTCTTTACATATTTTTGTTTTTAAGATTATATATAATTATATAAAACTATATATAATTGCATATAATTTATATATATCTATACGTCATTACATACGTTCATTTTTAAGATTATATATAATTTATATATAACTATATATAATCAGATATAATACCATATATAATTATATATGAAAAATGGCTGTTGCGTAAATACCACATGTTCGCGCCAGAACGTGTGGTAAGTCCGCAATCAACCTCACCAGAGGTTCAGCGACTCACGCGCACTCTGCAATTCATTTCCCGAAGTCAACATCTGCCGGCGCGCCAGCCGACATAACACACCAACCTACACGCTGCAGTTAACATCACGTGCATTGTGTACTATCAACTTACTTTCCAAATTTATATTGATTTGTGCTCAATCAACTAAGTGTTTTATTAAGAAGTTCAACACCATTGGCAACTCAGGTACTATTCTTATTTGTAAATCATAACAATTTTTATCTTAAACTCGTGAGATAATTAGTATTGAAAAATGCTGCCATTGTAACCTCATATGCCGGTAACCATTGGAATTTTGGCATTCCACTGTTACCTTGTACTTAAGTATTAATCTCCAGTCACCAGGGATTACTCTTATCCGTCTTTAACATGTTAGTAAGATATGATTTATCATACAATAATTCAGTAATCAACAAAGTCATTATTATACCTGGCTGAGATGATGTCACCAAACACCAGGCATTCACTTAATGCTTCGACACCCCTGTTCTCCCTGGTGACTGTAGATTTGTGTCTGAGAGTCGCATAAAAGACTTCGATCAGTGCTCATCACTCGCATCATCGCTCGTAATAATTTGTCGCGTCATTAATAGTGATTAATGTTATAATTAACTTAAGTAATTCATGCACTCAACCTTGTTATAATTTCAATGTTAATTTCGTTAACTTAAATAATTATCATCGCTCTGAACAATCTCAATATTAATATCGGTGTTTGATGTCACGTATATTAATAACCATTAATCATAATTCTAGTTCACTGATGTTAATCAAATAATAGTAACACTCAATTCAAAATAATCAGTTAATTAAATAAAGTGTTATTAATAGCTTTAAGAGTTCATGTGTTCAATACATTAAACTGTGATATTTCCATAGAATAAACGACAAAACACGAATTAGCGTGAGCATCTTTCTTCTTTCCAACATCCCGATCCAGCATAAATAAATATTTAATGATAAGATAATTTACAATGGCCATATATAATTATACATAACTATATATAATTATTTCCGTAGAAATAAAAAAAACCGTCACGCGCGGGAACTGAACCTAGGACCTGATGCTTGAAAGACTATTACTTTACCCGTTTATGTATAAGACTTACTTGAACCACCAGTTCGCTTTGAGCATTCAACGTAGCAACTTCGTGCTCTAATCCCCTATGTTAAAGTCCTGCTCCCAGCGAAAATAATTGAATTGATTGTTTGATTTTAGTGATTGTGTGGTACTAATTATGATATAATCATAATAATTGCCAAATATAAACATTAACGATTTTTATTTAATAAATAAAATTATTGTTGGTCTAAGGACCGCGTGCCTCGGCACGCCCGTTCGGGAAATGGAAAGGAACAAAAGTACACCGTTAAGTCGGCCATCTGACAATCTTTCATTGCCAGAACTTAAAAAACAAGCGAAAAATCTAAACAGATTAACGAACACATTAAATTTCGATTTTTTATTTGATAAAAATAAAAAGAAATTTACACCTAACCTTAAAGTTGGCAGATCCCGCACGAGTTCAAGAGAATCATCCAAAGATGGCGACTCTCTCATGGAAACTAGCGATACTCAAGAGGTAACTAACGACGGATTCATGTATCCAAAATTAAAAACCCGGGAAAAAATGATTTTGCCTAAATATATATGGTTATATATAATATAACTTATATATAATTAGACCTGAAAATTGGCCAGGTCTAATTATATATAATCATATATAAGTTATACATAATTTTATATACTCATCTATAACTACATGTAACAACATTAAATTATATATCATTACCCCTAATTAAACATGTGGTTATTTTTAGGGATATAATATTTGATTTCGTCGTACCTAATCCTGTAACCAAAAAAAAAAAAAATCATTACAGATGATTTCACAGCTATAACTCCGACGTGGTGACCCATCCAATTACTAACCACGCTCAATGCTGCTTAACTTTGATGATCCCAGTGCGTCTTGAAATTCCCGGCTGCTATGTTGTCGTCTTATAAGTATTGATGATTCTATGAAGTACATAACGTATCAAATCAATTTATCAGAAATATAATATAAAAATTAATTTTATATTAAATTTTGATACTCTTGATTTGCTTATTTCACTGAATCTAATTATAACAACATATTTATTCCAATAATCATTTTATTATTAAACAGTAGCAGGACAAACCAAGACATCCTATAGGAAGTGTAATAAATTTTTTATTTTATAACTATTTAAGCGTATTGTTAAACATCATTTTGCACTGTAAGTGATATCCAAAAAAATGTTTGCTTAGGTCTGACTATGCATTAACCTATGTATAATTATATATTAACTTATATATAATTTAATAATACATGATAATCTATAAAAGGCTAATTATGTTAGCCAAGTTTGATCACATCCAATTATATATGGACCCGTATATAATCAGATCTGATTATATACAGATTCATATTAGTCAAGTATGAGTAGGTAGAATTATATATAAGTCTACATATGGTTATATATAATTAGATATAACTATATATGATTAGGCAAAATCATTTTCTTAGGGAGTATGAGCAGATCTAATTTAACAAAGTATACTCTATTAAAATACTAATAAATATATCATGTAAAATTTAGGAAATATTATACATAATCTATAATAAATGTATAACTTCAATATATATAAGCAAAATGTATTATTAATTTAGTATTGATTTATAAATAATAATAATGAAAAAATAAAATAAAATAGAACTTAGCTCTTCATCTGCAATTATTAATAAAAAAATTCAGATCTTATATTTATGTTAAAATCACTAAAGAACATAAAATCAATAATCATTGATAAATTTATAATTTACATTTGATTATATATATATATGTCAGAGAGGCATGAGTTATTGTTGGGGATTCGGTATTTTGTGATTCACTCATTTTTATTATTACAATTAATTAATATTCACAATTACAAAAAGATCAATTATTACGAATGAGTAGATAAACTCGTACAAGGTTAAGTTAATTCAGGCCGCAAACAATATTAATAATATCTTGCGATTGACCGAGACTTAGGAAATAACGAATTCGCGATCACCAGGACGTCTGTTCGATCTCGATCTCAAAGCAAGAATGTCTTTTCAAAAACTATTCTCAAATAGTCTGCCTGCTGCACATTTCTCTTTTCCTTATTAATTTTATGATACCCCTATCGTCCTGGGATCCCGACTACGTTGACAACCATGTGCCTACCTAGGCCTAAGCCTACCGCAATAAAACATTTTAGTTATATCTTATTTTACAAAATATTAAAGTAACAATACATTTCTTAAAATAACTAAAAAAATAGAGATATCCTAAAGAATATTCTCATCGCTTCGTCAGAAAATACTCCACTGTACTTTACTCTCCGACATATATATATATATATATATATATATATATATATATATATATATATATATATATTATGATGGGTTTTTCTTCACGGCACTGGCGTCGACAGCACCGGGGAGTTCCACCTAAATGTTGGCTTACCTGGTTCGTAGCTGGTTGAACGCCAGGAACTTTACGTTCCGCGGTTCGAAAGTTAGCACTTGGTCGTCGTTGGGCGGCAGGTCAACGTCGAAAAGATCCTAAATTGGATAGTGCGGGTCTAGGAATCGATTCGGAATAATTACCACCAGAGAAAAGAAAATGTTAACGCACAGGGACTGCTTACAAATCGATTTATTAACTCACAAGGTACTAGATTGAACCAGTACACAGGTTCGGCAATTCGCAATAATAAAAAAAAACCAATCGGAATATGATCAAAAATACAAAATAATGAGTTCTTCTTTATTCGCTTAACAAACAAATTTTTGTATTAAGAAAAATAATTGTCTTCGCTTTATTATCTTCACAACAATTTATAAATCGATCCAAACAAAAGTCTGTCCTTCTGGTCCGTTCTCAACAACAAAATCTTTAATTCAACAAAAAAAAATGACAAAAAAAAATAATTGTTTCGCTGCTCGTCTCGTAACAACAAATTTCGAATTTCTCGATACAAAAAAATTTTTACTGGTCGTCGCTCGTCTTAACAAATCAGGAATTAAAAAAAAATTAACAACAAAAAAAAATTAGTATTGCTTCGTATTTTCTTCCTAACAGCCAATTTCGAATTTATCAATAGCATCGATTTGTCGTATTTTGGTTATCGATGGCACAATCGATCGATCATTTATCATCTGCGGCGGGTAAGTGAACCGTCGGTAACTGTTGTTACCCGTCGGGCAATACGCGGGACAAAGCTCGAGGTATAGTTTCTAATTGCGCTCTTAGATGGCCCCTGAGTCGAGCCAAATGTGGCGGTCTGAGCGCCTCGACGCCACCAACGGCCAAGCCTAATACTAAAATACGCCTCGAAGCCATCACCGGCCAACACCGGAATCAACACGAGTGGCGCCAACGTGCCTAATTGGAACTAGTTTATTATTATTATTATTACAACTAACAGAGGCTACAGCTGTAGCATTCCAAAGAGAAATTATTTTATAACTAATTATTGTTTAATAACTAATTATCATCTAATAAAAATATAATTTACTAATTTACGTATTCGTGTGAATTATTGTAGTGATAGTGAACTAGCACCCCACAATTGGTGACCCCGACGTGATGTAAAAAATAATCTCACGAAAAAGCATCGCGTGTCCGCCAAAATATATAACCGCGGCGGCCATCTTTTACCGCATTCAGTGCGAATAAAATATAAAAAGAAATTTAAAAAAAAAAAAAAAAAACAACAAAATAATTATCAAGTTACACTCAACTAAAAAAACCAAAATGGGCATTGATCATAGTCCAACACAAAAACTAGACGACCACAATCGAAGTCTGATTGACTGCACCGAAGAAGAGTTGTTGGGTTACGGCGTAGACGGCGAGCCCAGGCACGCGAAAAACAACAAAACGTCAACTAACAAACCGGACACAAAAATATCTGGCACGTCCAACAAGAACTTGTTTGGTAATCCCATTAGCCAATTAACCGACCAAACATCCGGTGGTTCGAACCAGGACAACATCACGCCTGGTGATACTGGGAGTACAAGCACACCACAAAGCACAACAAACCCAGGTATGCTAAACCCACTTACATTACAACAACTAATTGCTTTTAATAACATGATCCAGAGAAATCAACCAGCCAATACACCAACGGAAAAACCAAAAATGCCGGTGTTCATGAAAGAAAGACCAGAAATTTGGTTCATTATGGTAGAAGCCGTATTTGACACCGCTGGAATAGTCGATGACAGAGTAAAATATGTCAATGTCATCAGGGAACTAGACGCAGCAATGATTGATCAACTTGCTGATGTGATCCGTCAAGAACCAGCTGCAGAAAAGTACCAAACTCTAAAAACAGCTATTCTCTCACGACTCTCTGATTCTAGACAAAAGCAGGTGCACAAACTCATCAGTGAAACCACCCTGGAGGGCAAAACACCATCACAACTACTGCGTAAAATGCGTGAACTGGCCAATGGTGCCGTGGACGACTGCGTACTACAACAGTTATGGTTGGACAGACTTCCTCCGAACATCAAGCCTCACCTCATCACTACAAGCAAACTTCCGCTGGAAACAGTGGCTGAATTTGCGGACAGTTTCATGGAAGTCTTGGGACCATCTCCATCTGTCATGGCTATGTCTCGACAAAATTCGATCCAGAACGGGACCAACTTTGAGTTAAAAATGCTAGAATTACAGCAGACGCTTGGAACGTGCATGAAGGAGATCCAAGACTTGAAAATACAGCAACAAAGCATACAACAATACATGAAGAATCATCATGCGCAACAACAACAACTCATACAGCAACAAACAGAGTTCCAATAAGCTGCTCATCATCAGAAGTATCAACAACGTCAACGCGGAAGGTCTCCAACTCCAACACGCAATGGCATCTGTTTCTTCCACAACAAATTCGGGGCTGAAGCGCGAAAATGCATTTTACCATGCACTCTGGCTCCAGACTTCCTTGCAAAGCAACAGGAAAACTAGAACCGCTGTCATCACTCGGAGCAGTGCATAACAGCGAAACAATCTTCCCTAAAGAGCTCCGACTTCACATCTTCGATAATAATATCCGCCAGCAATTTCTGATTGATTCTGGTTCGATAGTATCCATCTTGCCTGCAAAAATTTACAAAAAAAACCAAGAAGTCAACTCGTTGACGCTCTACGCAACAAATTCAACACAAATAAACACCTACGGTACCAAGCTTATCAACCTTGAACTAAACTTACGCCGGGATTTCTCCTGGACCTTCATCGTGGCTGACGTCGACACAGCTATCATCGGAGCGGACTTCCTCGCACACTACAATCTTCTCATCGACTTAAAAAACCAGCAACTAATCGATCCTATCACACAAATCTCATCCAAGGGATGATTTATCGCTACGCAACTACACGGCATTTCGACCATAAAATCGGACCTGCCGCCTAGATACTTCGAGCTTCTCAAACAATACATTGAGATAACCAAACCCATTGGTAAACTTCAACTAAGTCCCAACGATTTCGCACACAGGATCATAACTAATGGACCTCCAGTCACAGCGCGCCCCCGCAAGCTCTCAGGTGAAAAAGCTGCTGCTGCAAAGGCACAGCTTAAAGAACTCTTAGATGCTGGTATAATCAGGCCGTCAAAGAGCAAATACGCCAGTCCCATACACATGACTCACAAAAAGGACAACAGCTGGAGAATGTGCGGCGACTACAGGAAGCTCAACGAGTCCACTGAACCTGACAAATATCCACCTCCATTCACCATTGACTTATTTCATCGCCTTCGCGCCAAGAAAAGATTTTCGAAACTGGATCTGGAAAAAGCATTTCTACAACTACCGGTACACCTGGACGACGTGGAAAAAACAGCGATAATTACTCCCTGGGGCTTATACGAACACCTGGGAATGCCCTTCGGGCTGAAGAACGCTTCACAGACTTACCAAAGGTTCATGGACCAGCTTTTCAGAGACCTAAACTTCGTCTTCGTCTACATTGACGATATTCTAATCTTCTCCAACAGCGAAGAAGAACATCTAGAACATGTCAAAATCGTTCTTGACAGACTAAAAAAGCATAGCTTGGTCATCAATGTCAAGAAGTGCGTTTTCGATCAACACAAAATCGACTTTCTTGGTTACACCATCAACCAGGACGGTTACACACCAACTAGCGAACGTGTTGACGCCATTCTGCAATTTCCCAAGCCTGAAACCGTGTGTGAACTCCGCAGGTTCCTGGGAATGATTAACTACTACAGAAGCTGCATCCCAAACGCGGCAAATATCATGTTGCCACTCAACAACTACTTACGTAAGTCTATCAAGAATGACAAAACAAAAATCAACTGGACCTCTGAAGCAGACAAAGCCTTCGAAGCTTGCAAACACGAACTTGCAAAGTTTACTCTACTTACATTTCCATCCTCAACCGAACCTCTTGCCCTCACCACGGACGCCTCATCCTCGGCTATTGGCGCCAAACTCGAGCAGCTGGAAGGTGACACCTGGAAGCCAATCGGATTTTTCTCCAGAAAGTTAAGCGAAACTGAAAGAAGATACAGCACCTACGACCGTGAACTCTTGGCAATCTTTGCAGCTACAAAATTTTTCCACTACCTCCTGGAGTATCGGAAATTCGTCATCAAAACTGATCATAAACCTCTTACCTACGCTTTTAAGCAAAAACTAGATAAAGCCTCTGAGAGACAACTCCGTCAGCTGGACTACATCTCGCAATTATCAACTGACATAGTCTACGTTAAGGGCGATGATAACGTGGTCGCGGATGCTCTGTCTCGCATCAACACTATTAACATGCCCACAGTTCTTACTCCATTGAACATTCATCAGGAACAGCAAGTCGATGAAGAACTTCCGAATCTGATTCGAAATTCAACGTCATTGAAGCTGCAGAAATTATCTATCGATCGTGTAGACATTTATTGCGAAATCTCAACTGAGATCGTAAAACCTTACATCCCACTGGCTCTACGAAAAGCAGCTTTTGACTCCGCGCACAACTTGTCTCATCCAGGACGTAAATCCACCTCAAATAAACTCCGTGAAAAATACACCTGGCCAGGAATCCGAAAAGACGCTCTGAAATGGTCCCGAGATTGCCTCGCATGTCAGAAGGCTAAAATCCACCGCCATACAAGAATTAAGCCCAATCACTTGGAAGCTCCAGACAACAGGTTCAATCACATTCACATGGACATCATCTTCCTACCTAAAGTCGGTGAGTATCAATATTGTCTGACAATTATTGACCGCTTTACTCGCTGGCCTGTTGCAGTGCCTATCAAAGACATGACAGCTGATACCGTGGTCACGGCTCTGTTTGACCATTGGATTTCTCACTACGGCACTCCGCTGCAAATCACCACGGACCAAGGAACTCAATTCGAATCCGCACTTTTCAGCGCAATTGCCCAACTTGTCGGTGCGCAAAAAACTCGAACAACGCCTTACCATCCGCAGTCCAACGGCATTGTTGAGCGAATGCACCGCACGTTAAAAACGGCTTTGATGTGCTCTCCAAAGCCCTGGACCGAAATTCTTTCGACGGCATTGCTTGGACTACGTACCAGTTTCAAGGAAGACATTCAAGCAACTCCTGCTGATCTACTATACGGAACTTCTCTAAGGGTACCTGGAGAATTTTTTACGTCAGCTGAAGCACCAGCTAATCCTCAAATCTTCGTCGAGAAACATCGAGAATACATGCGTGGCTTGAGACCTACAACCACGGCTCATCACAACAAAGCCCGAATCTTCATCCTCAAAGACTTGGACACCTGCTCGCATGTCTTCGTACGCTGCGACCATGTTAAAGCACTGCTGGAAGCTCCCTACGCGGGTCCGTACAAGGTTATAAAACGCATCTCTGATCGCGTCTACAATCTAGACATTAACGGCGAGGAAAAACATGTGTCAATTGAACGCCTTAAACCTGCCTACATCGCCAAAAATGATGATGACAATCCAGTCACTGAAGAACCATCAACTCCGTCTCCAAACTTGACGCACCAATGGGGTTCCGTCATGGACAAACCTCAGAAGACGTACACAAGAAAGGTAACTTTCAAAGTTCCCGCCGAAATTCACTCGGAGGGGAGTGGTTGTGGCGGTCTGAGCGCCTCGACGCCACCAACGGCCAAGCCTAATACTAAAATACGCCTCGAAGCCAACACCGGAATCAACACGAGTGGCGCCAACGTGCCTAATTGGAACTAGTTTATTATTATTATTATTACAACTAACAGAGGCTACAGCTGTAGCATTCCAAAGAGAAATTATTTTATAACTAATTATTGTTTAATAACTAATTATCATCTAATAAAAATATAATTTACTAATTTACGTATTCGTGTGAATTATTGTAGTGGTAGTGAACTAGCACCCCACACAAATTGGTGCGACAGACAATATCAAACTTTTACCAAATAAATTGACAACTGTACACAATATCTTTCTACTACGTAATAACAAAAAAAATTGGCACCGAATACCTGGCTGACGTCACCCCGAAGCCGGAATTCGACAACGCAATCGCTGAATTTCGGTACAATTTTACTTTCTGACTTAATTACCAAATGCGTAATGATTTGATCTTTCGATAAAACAAATTCAATAATTAATTATAGATTACAATTCGGACAAGTAATAGGCCTTATTCGACCTCGACTTAATCGCGGACCGCGGTGAAGTCACCCAGGTGTATTAACAAACTGCGACCGCACTTACCCCGTTCAGTCGACTCTCCAGGGAGATTTGAAATTCCTGATAGCAGGTGTCGGCGGTGCTGACGGCTGCAGAGGCTCTCGGCGATGGCGTCACGGAATTTTTGTTGTCGAAATGACCAAAATTTTGTTCGAATTCTTGACTGCCTGGCAGTTGGCAATTACAGCAATTTACGAGAGAAATTCTAGCGTCGACTGGATCGACACTCAAAATAACAATTTCTCAACAAAATAATTAAATTCACCACGTAAGCGGCTGAATTTTCGTAATAATAATAATCAATATTCGTTTTAATTTTATTTCGTAGCGTAACAACCAAAACTATCCGCGGTTCAACAGTGGCTTTTTCCGTGTCCGGCTCAGAATTGCTGGCTTTTCCGTTTTCCAGCAACATGTGGTGTTTTCGCTAGTGCAGCTACCAAGCTGCGCGTCCAATCAGCCGTTGTTGGATAAATTTCCATAGTCGATGGTTGGTCGATTCCCAATTTAGTGTTCCATTCGGCGTTCAGGTGGAGCCCTGGTGTGCTCCCGTTGCTTCCTCGTACTGTCATTCGTCCATTCCGATTCCGGGTTTCCCTCGTTGATCGCTGTCCCTCCCAGATGTCTCCCTGGTCGTTGATGGAAAACTGAACTGCGGGTTCGCCCGATCGCTTTTGTCATTCGCTCTTTCTCTCACACACATTCTTAATTACAAGTAAATTTTTTCGGACGCATCCATCCATACTCAATTTGATTTATTTTTGGCGCGGTTCGGCTTTATTTACCTCGAGCTTCGCATTCTGACCGGAAACCACTTGGGGCGACACAGGCGCGTCGAATCTCCGCATTCCATCAGCTTGGCCAACATTCTAGACTAATTACTACTTAAGAAAAGAAAAAAAAAATAATCTCTAATATGAAATTTTAGTGGGAAAAATTTCCCATGTCACAACACCTCCCCCCAGACGTCGACTGGGAGCCCCATGGGTCGCAGGCTCGGTGCCATTGGTCCCTTCACCTGAATATATAGGGGTAGGATGCGACATGAACGAGAGCAAATGTACAAGAACGAACATTTATAAAAAAAAAAATACATTAATTTTACTCCGCTCGGCGGCACGTTCACTTTATGACGTCACGCGGCGGTGACACAAACTTCTACGCAACGGCGTATAGAAGGCACACAAAATATAATATGATAATACATCCAATAAACTAACAAAAAAAAACAGACTATGATTAATCACTCAGTACTTGCTCCCCCTCTTGGAGTGGCAGAGATCAGGCTTCGCTTAGCGAATCCACCAGCGCAACGGCGCACAAGAAAACAAGAATAAAAATAATAAAATAAAAATTAATAAAAAAACTATCTTAACTGACGTGCAAACGACGAATCGTCCTTGACCGACGTATCGGCTACCCACGCCTTTCGGCAAGGTTAGTGACGTCATTGCCGGGAGTCAACGGTTCGAGGCGGCAATCCAAAAAGAGTCGGCTTACATCGCGGGCACTCCTCGAAGTAAAACCCTTGATGCCCACAGTGAGCACAGAAACTTCCCCCCGGAAATGGGCATTCGGTCATATTGTGCCCCAGGCCACAATTCCAACAGCCGGCATGGCGGATCGGCGGAAGATCGGATCCCTGACGGAGTTTCTCGGCGAGTGCCATCGCTCGCGTCCTTGCGAGGTCGCGTGGCACTTTCGGCACTAACGTAGGTGGTGTATTTCGACGCAGTGTCGCCATGGCATACTCCACCTGTTGTATCGGGCGTAAATGGCTCTTCAGGACCTGCTTAGCCCGTAGCACACACTGGCCTGGGCTCGCTATAGCGGCCTTGCAGCAGGAGCACCGCCACATCAGCGGAATCGCCGTTGTGTGGCTGGGTTGTGGTTCGCAGTATCACCATGCCCGTACCTGGGCCCAGAACCGGGCTTGCGACGCATGAAGCGGCGCAATGCGTAGGCTTCGGCGGTGAGTTTCTTCAGCTTCCTGCAGTGGCTCCACCCACTCTGGTCGGAAGTACGCAGCCCAACACATGTGCTGGGCGTACTGCACGGCTTCATATTTCGACATCCTGTAATAATCACAATCCCACACATATAACATGCGACAATAATACATAAACTAAATAGATAACTTAAATGTACGGCATTAGCTCGAGCTTTGTCCCTAATCATCGAGATCAGCATTATTAGACTGTGGGCGTACGAGTCGTAGCGCTTTAACATGTTGGCGACCGACTGGTCGACCATTTTGATCGACAAGTTCGTAAACGACAGGTGAAATAACATTCGAGACGGTATAGGTTTCTTCGGAATATTTACGCGCGAGTTTTGACGAGAATCGGTCGGCTCCTCGGGATAACACGTGTTGTCTGACTCGAACGACATCTCCGACGGTAAAACGCTCGTCTCGGTGATGACGATTGTAATAGCGGGCTTCGCGTTAGAAACTACGTCCTAAATTGTCAGTTACCAGGTCATGAAGTTGGGTCAATCGGGTCATACGCTTTTCCCAAGCGGTAGTGTCGGGGCAGGGAATGTCTACGTCACCTTCGATCAGTTTTCGGTAGTATTTCGGTGGTCTGGGTTGCCAACCATAGTTCAGCATGGCTGGGGAAACGTGTATCGAACTGTGGACGGCCGTATTGTACGCATGTCGGAATTCATGGACATGTTCGTCCCATAGTCGGTGATCCAACTCAACATACGAAATAATCATTGTTTTCAGGACGCGATTAACGCGTTCGACAGGGTTCGCTTGAGCGTGGTACGGTGGAGTTCGTGAATGGTGTATCCTATACGCATGCGCGACCTCTTCCATCAGTTTGTTCGCAAATTCGGTGCCATTGTCAGTCAATAGCACTTCCGGACAGCGGAAACGATGTACGATGAGTTTGTCGAACTCACGAATGATCGTAGGATCATCGGCTTTCCGGATTGGGCATAACTCTCTCACACACATTCTTAATTACAAGTAAATTTTTTCGGACGCATCCATCCATACTCAATATGATTTATTTTTGGCGCGGTTCGGCTTTATTTACCTCGAGCTTCGCATTCTGACCGGAAACCACTTGGGGCGACACAGGCGCGTCGAATCTCCGCATTCCATCAGCTTGGCCAACATTCTAGACTAATTACTACTTAAGAAAAGAAGAAAATAATAATCTCTAATATGAAATTTTAGTGGGAAAAATTTCCCATGTCACAATATATATATATATATATATATATATATATATATATATATATATACGGTCCTATATAAATTAGATCTGATTAGATATATTATTAATCATGTATGAACCTAGATAACTCAGGTCTGATCAGATCTAATTATATATAGATTTATATATTATCATATATAGCTCTAGATAACTCAGATCTAATTAGATCTAATCATACATAGACTTACATAAAATATACATATAATATATTAGTCTATATATGATTATATATATTTTATATGAAAATTTATATATAATCATATATAAATATATATGATTAGGCAAAATCATTTTTTCCCGGGTGTACATGTTCAGGTATTAAATAGTGTTAATTGAACTTTTATTAAAACGAAAAACACACCTGCTTTATACTCAACACCCGTTTGAGTTTTCAAAACCGCGTTGTTTTCGACGACCGTTATCGTTACCTCCTCGTTTGGATGATTTTGACTAAATTTGAAAAAGTTCTCAAATTTATTGATCAAGCCTTCAAACACCTGATCTATCGTTTCTTGTTCTAGAACTGTGAAAATTAAATAAATTGATATTAACTCAAATCGTAACTGATTAGTATAAAAATTTTATTTTGAATTTATTTAAAAATTTAAATTACTTAGCACTACATTGATACAGCAACAACATTGTTCAGGTCAGCTAAGAGTCCATATAAAACACTTCGATAGGTCGACCATAAAATTTATGTATAAACACATAAAATTCGAGACTCCGCTTGTCTCATCGTACGTACTATTTCGTTATGTTTATTTTAACCCGCGCAAACATCTTACAATCATCGATCAATTTTTTTACCCGGGCTGAAAATTTTCAGCAGACATCAATCTGAAAAATCAAAGTATGCATATTTTGGAGAATTTTTTTTTTTTAGCTTGAATTAATTAATTTCCAAGCAAATATACACGTTTTCTACCCCGAAGGGAGGAAAACTATTATTTCGAGTCTTGCCAAAGTCTATAGTTGCAGTGCTGATTCGCATTGCGAACTAGCCAAGCTCTCTACCAGATGAGCTATCCGAGACGCTTGCCTCGAGTTCTTTTTTAGTCATTTAATCCTGACATATTATTTCTATAATGGATATAATATAAAATTTCATTTGCAGTTATGAGTATAAAGTAAGTGAATTTAATTAATTTAAAAATTTTTGTTTTCAGCTATGACTTGAAGTTCCCTGTTTAAAATTTCCAATAGGATCCCATCAAAAGCGACAAAAGCCACTTAGAAACCCGTAAATTTTATTGGTTTCTAAGTGGCTTTTGTCGCTTTTGAGGGGATCTTATTGGAGTTGTTCAACAGGGTTAACAGTCACTTGATTATTTCTTAATTTTCTTTAACAAATAAATTTGTTCCAAAAAATTATTTATAAAAAATTGCATTTTTAATATTTTTAAATTTTTGCATGTCAATGTTTTTTTCGAATCATATTTTACCATAATTTACTTGTTAAAAAAAATTCTTTAAATTATCAAATGTCAGCTAAATAAATTTTCATTTTTATCTTTGAAAATGTAAAAAAATGTTTTAATAATTTATTAATAAAAATAAATATCTGAAATTATATGATGTTTAATTTTCTTGAATATGGAAATACTCTGAAACCTTTTATTAAATTATTTACTGTGTAACCAGGGGGTTTAGCCCAGGTCCAGTTAGCTACCCCTTTCCTCCTTAGAAAGGGTGCCACTGGGATTTTAGACACAGTGTCCCAGAAACCGGGGAAGCATGAGAGGGGAAAGACAGGGTCGTGAGAAGTCCGAGAATGGCTGTAAATAAAACTGAGAAAATTATTTATAACAATTAAAATGATTTATTCAATCAAATTACAAACTTAATAATTTTCTTATAAACTAACTTAATTGTGAGAACCTCTCACCTACGCTGGCCCTTGCCAATTTTTCTTATAACTAAATAACCAATTTTCTTAACCTCGTCACTCCGACGAAATATCTCAATATCTCAATTTCCTCGTCAACCTGACGGAATACCATAAAATACCAATTAATTACCTCGTCAACCTCACGGAATACCAATTAACATAATTTACCTCGTCAACCTGACGGAATACCGATTAAAACCTATTCCCGACTGCGCCCCCGACTCGGGCGTCTACGCAGCGGTTTCCTAACTTAATCCGTTGTACCCCCGACTCGGGCGTCTATACAACGTTTCTAAATACTCACTAAATTCCATACAAAAATCGTCCACCGGACGCTAACTTAATACACACTTTCTCTAATTACTCAAATTTCTTCGAATTACTAATTATCTAAATTCCTTGAATTTTACGCTTAACATTTCTTTAATACCAATTACCAAATTCACTAATTTAATTCATTACCAAATTTTATCAATCAAAATTATTCAATTAAAGTCATTAACTATTTTCTCAATAAACTAATTTACTAGATTTACTAAATTAATTAAATTCAGCCCAACGGCCTAGAATTAATTTTACAACATTTCAAATTTCAAATTCTACAAATTTAACAAGTCTCATTAAATATTCAAACTGCATATATTCCAAAGTGACCTTGACTATCTAAATTACACAAATGCTTATACTATTTCAACTTAATCAAATAATTTTAACTAAATAATTTCCCATAACTAAAAGGCTTGTAACAAACTAATTAATTGACATTTATGAATAATTTACTTATAAAAGAATCTACTAAATTAAAAGTGACATCTGAGACAATAGCGATCATTAATTGACGAAATTTTATTACAGTTAATTCGGCCTCTCAATTTTCAAATTCAAGCTTAGCCTGAAATAATTGTAATAATAATACCTGACTTAACGTTTACAACTCTCCAACGTTGAGTGATGTCCTGGTGGAAACTGGCGAAATCAGCGGCTGGTTGGTCTCTTTCTCGTCTTCAATGAACTATCTGACTCCAAGTAAAGGGTTACCAATGCCGGATCGTCCATTGACTTCCTTCTTGATGGTCCCAAATCTTGATGACAGAATTTATTACACAGCACTACACTGACTCACTGTTTTGCCAAAAGCCTCACTGTCTCAAAGCGTCACTGGCTCAAAGCCTGGCTTCAAAAGCATTACTTGTTCCAAGGCCTGGCTCAAAAAGCCTCGATGTTCCTTTTGTCGGCTCTTTTATAACCCTCCACTCCGAGTTCTCGAACTTTCCTATTGTCAACCCCGTTTCGTTTTTGGGGATGTTATGTCCTGCGAGGTTACTAGATTCGCTGATGATGACACCTCGTGGACAAGTGGGTTGTTTATTGTCACGCGGGATTTTATTTTATAATTTAATTTGAAATATACGAAAGAATTACTGATTGAGATTGTGTGGCAAGGTATGATTTTTAAATGATAAGAGTTCAATTGAACTTTATGTTGATGTTTATTTAGAAATCGGAGAGATGGAGTGAATAGTTACAGCTCTCGGGGAGAAGTGAAGTCACAAAGTCTCAACTCTGACTCCTCAGCTTCACTTTCCCCCACTATGGTTACACGTATACACTTATACTATTGCTAGAACTACCCTTATACATAGTGCGTAATATACTATCTTACATGTACTTATATAAACTTACTTTTATATAACACTTATTATTTGCGGCTGCGGCCGGCTTACATATTCATGTACCTGTATTTACTTGGCTTTAAATTCAGCACAGCGACCGAGGGAAACCGCAGAAAACCTGGTCGAGGTACAGACAGTAATGATAACATAATATCAGATCGTTGTTAACAATGATTATCCTTATCTATTATTTATAATTTAATTAACATATATTCATTAGAATCAATTAACGTGTTATAATTTTAAAAGGCTTTTAAAGTATTATCTGCTCAATAAATTATATCAGATGCGGATTTTACTTAAATATTTGCTAATCATTTCTAAATTCAATTTAATACCATTTACTATTCAATTATTCTAATATGTAATTAAATTTGTAAAAAAACCATTGTGACATTAAATCCATACATATATACACATGTTGTAGCGTCTAAATACTCATTATTTATGTTATTTAGTTACTTAAAATAAAGTGGCTAAATAAGTTATTATTTATTTATTTGTTATTAAATTCAGTTGAAGTGCCTTGTTTTTTAGAGAACAAGAGACCGTTGACTTTTCACACGTGTCTTTTATGGCTTTTCTTTTAAGGACTTGAAGTTGTCAATGTGGCAAGGACATGTTCTGTATTTACTCGAAGATTTTATGGTTTTTCAGAACCTAATACTATATTCCTTTGTATTATTTTCTTGAGATTAAAGTTTCTCTTTCGAAGACACGTGTGCACTCAACGACCAAACTCAGCAATTAAATCAAATAAAAATTCTAAATCTATATAAAATATAAATATAAATTTAAATTATAAATGTAACTAATTAATATATTCAAATTCTGTTTTATCTGACAAGTAGTGTCACCTGCCAGATGCAACCCAAAGCATTATAGTTATTGCGACATAACACCTTTCCCCTTATTTGAAATTTGACATATACTATATCGAATTTACCGACTGTGTTGTTAACATTCATAACTGTAGAGATAATTTAAGGGGCACACCAAAGAGTATAAGATAGAGGGGAAGGCTCTCATTAGTGGCAATGTTAAAAAGCGTACACAAGTTTCAACGCCTCTAGTGATTGTGTCCAGTCATGAAAACGTAAAACGCGCGGGACATTCGGTTCAGTTCAATTTAAATTTCCTAAGATAAAATGTGAAAACAAATAATTTAAGACAAAATAATTAAGAATTATTAAAATTTATTAAAATAATAAATATCTGCAAATACATAGTAATAAAAAATTGATTAATGATAATCCTGAAATGATAAAACTATTATTTTAACAATAATTATATTGTAAAAATTAGCAAAAAGCAATCTTTCTTTTGCAAAATGATTTGATGTACGATAAAATTTACTCAATTGAACTAATTAAAAACATAATATAAAACTTGGTGTAAATATAAAGCTCTCTCATATTAATAAAAGTTTTCTTAAAAGCAACCTATTAATTATAATAATAAAATATTTCATAAAACATATTTTTTTACTAATCACTGCTGCAACAGCCAAAATTCTGTCATTGCACTTGGTAATATGAAAAAATCTATCTACGAAATATGTTTTAACGTATATAACAGAATAACAATTAAATAATATGTATAAAAATTTTTTTGCTTAAATGACTATAACAGATAAATAATATATAAATATATATTTTACTCAATCTTTTCCTTAATTTATTTTTTATTGGTCTTCACTTTGGTTCGATTTTATCTTTGGAATTTCTTCAGTAGTTGATTTTACGAATTTTGACAGTTTCCTTATATTTATTTTTTTGGATGTTACAGTATCAGTCTTTTTTAGATCACGTCTGATGAATCGCGCTTCCCAGAAGCATCGTGTTTTTATAAAAATATTTAAAAATAAAGTTGTAGCATCGAAGGAACACAATTGAAAAGCTGGTAATTCTGAACTCAGTGTTGAGTATAAATGCGCCGATATATTTTTTCATAAATACAACTACGGATAACTTCGTCAAACTTGGTATTCCATTTTTTAACAGCTGTAAACACAATTTCTGTAGAATATTGGAGCCCATTTTTATCAGCATAGTCTTTCATAATAGTAAATAGTTTGTATTCTTGATAATTGTTATCAGATTTAGGTAGTACTAGGAAATCTACACATTTTTGACAGTTTTTGTGAAACTTTAAAAATTTGCGGGTTAGATATCCACAAATGTAATAAATCGCATTGTCATGGGTGAATGAAGCTGTTTCTGTCAGTGACATATCTTTTTCTATTTCTTTGATTGGATTGGAGGCTTCTATTAAGGCTTCTCGCAAAGACAGTTGACTTTTTTGTGGCTTGGCGATTGCAGCACTGAGCTTGTTTAATTTTGCAAAAATCATGTTTCCGTCATCTTGACAGTTTGCCGATTCGGAAACTTTAGTTAATTGCGTAATAAAATTTTGTTTTATAGCTGTCTCGAATGATCTGGTAGAAGGATTGACTGAACATCCATTTTGTTGACGAATAACTGCAAACAAATTTTCGAGAGGATCTTGATTCAAACGCCTAGTTTTCAATGCTGGAATATTATATTCTTTTCTTAGCTCTTCAGATAATTTTAAAACACTGTTAATAGTTAGCATAATTCCTGTGATGCACGGTGGAATAGCTTTTTGTTTATCATTTTTTTTTTCAAATTTGCTATCGGCAAAGTGAAGCAACATTTCATTTAAAAATTCTATGTGTCCAGATGTCTCAGTTATGGCAAAATTTAATTTTGATTTAACTGTTGGTTGAAGAAGATGCGAGTTAAGTGAATCAAATAATTTATCCATGTCCAATAAGAAATCTGCCGTTGTATCATTGTCGGGAAATTCGTTCGGTTTTATCATTCTGTAAGCTTGATAAGCTAAATACATTGAATTTGAAAAAATTTGAGTTGCTAGTGAAACAGTCATTTTAGCTGCATTTTGTTGCATTCCAAAATGACGATCATTGATTTTGGAATAAAATTAATGTTCATTTGGTTACTCAACAAATAAACTTTGTAAATCAGTTTCCAATCTACGTATCCACCTCGGTATTTAAATCTTTTGTTAAATAGATTGTTGCGAAAAGATTTGATTAAATGAGGAGGGTCAAAAATGATATAAATCTTGCGTTTTTCGTCACCAACTGTAAACTCGAAGAAAGGTTTATCTTTAGTTATTTTGTACTTCTTTATCAGTCCGGTATTTCGAGTTCCCTGATCGCAAATTAAACATTTGACGATAAGATCAGTCTCATTCAATTTTTCAATAGTATTAACCATTATTTTGTGAGTTTTTGCTGAATTGCCTTTCTTTCCTAGAAACCAATATCCAATCGTTTGCTTCATTGGTTTATTAATCCAAGTTATCATTGCTACTAATGCACAATGCGCTATTTCATTCGTACGCTCTTCCCCATCATCAGCATAACCGTGGAACATATCTTTGGCTGCATCATAGTGAACTTCAGTGGCTAAACTTATTTCGTCGAATAAAACACTAACAAGACGATCTTCAGTATTGTTTTTTTCAAACGTATCTTTAAGTTGATTTAATACAGTTAAATTTAAACCTGGAGTGGTAGGAAAATCTTTTTGATATTCGTTCAAAGTCCTTATAGTTGGTATATGTAGAAATTTCGCTAAAAGCTTATAAGTTTTGGGGGAATGATATTTTATAGACAATGCAATATCTTTCACCTCGTTACTGTAGCGTTTAGCATATTTGTTCTTCACAGATAAGCGTAATTGGGCTGCAAATAATACTAAAGCTTTTTACTCAAATAATTTGATGACGCATTTATTATTGATTCAACGTCTTGCTTCATTTTTTTTTTTACAGCAAATTTTTTCTCCATCCTGTTAATTTGGCTTCGCAATCGACCTATTGTTCTAGCCCCTTTATGCAGCCTTAAAGATTTAGGCGTTAACATTTCAATTTTTTTAACTTTAGAAGATACTGCGTTCGGTGATTTCATTATTTGACTCGGTGTTTTTTTTGGAAAAAGTTCAAACTTACGTATAAATTTATGATTCTTTTTAGGTGTACTATATTGCGCAGGAATCTCAGGCGAAATATTCAAGTTTAGCGTTTCCGCCCTGTTGTTGAATGGCAACTCTTCCAATGCTGCGTTAGATTTCGGTTCTTCAGAATTAGTTGGCAATATGGGCATATAAGTATCATTTTGTGAGGCTGCCTCGACAGTATTGATAAGTTTTTCTGCTGCATTAAATTTAGGTTCTTGACTATCAGTTGGCCGTATTACTGCTTCTGGATTTAGTGGTTCCGTTGATTTTCCAATTTCTCGTTCGTCTTGTAATGAAAAAAAAAAAAAAAATTGATGACGTAATAGATGATGCTTTGTAAGATTCATGAACTTATTGTGTTTGTGATTAGTAGAAAAAGTGGGGACAGAAAAAAAATTAAACTAAGTAGGATAGGAATTGGCTTCACAATCAAATAATCTTAATTGTAAATTTTGTCGAGTTTTATTTTGATGTTGTCACTAAATTTTACACTGGTATTAATGCGTATAAGGCTGTAATAAGTTGCAATTATTATATACTGTTCACTATTGCTACGGTAAATCTGGAATATCTATCATGTTTCCGGGGATTGATTACAATGCAATTCGAACAATATTAAGTTACTTACAATTTTCCAATTTTATCATCTCCAAAATAAGAAAATGTTAATTTAAGGTATTTAAAATATTTTCTATTTTTACCAAAAATTAAAAATTTGTGTTTAAATTTTAATAAGCTATTTAAACAAAAAATCTAAAAAATATTTACAATTTTGATTCAGATATTTTTGAAACAGTAGTAACAAAAATTCTAATAAATAATATTTACAATTCGGGCTCAGACATTTTTAAAACAGTAGTTACTATAATTTTTAATTATTTACAATTATTAATAACAAAATATCACATTTTCATTGGCATTGAAATAATAAAAATTTGGAAAAATTGTAAGGCTGCTTGTTACAATAGTTATAATTTTCAAAATGCTATCTCTCAGTTGAATATCACAGAATTTTTTTTTGATTTTTTTGAAGTATATCTTCTGCATTTTATCCCCTCACTTTTGGATTTATTACATTTTCTATCGTTTCACCAGTTTCTTTTACTCGACAGAAACGCAAAAAAATCATGAATTTAAATATTAAATGCAATTTACTGATTTTTTTGCCTGTATTTAAGTCACAGCTTCTAATGCAAGCAGAAGCACTTCTTACCTCTTAATGAAATTTTCACAAAGCTATTTGTTTCAATATTAATTAAAGCTGGTTCATTATCAGTAGCCTTGCGTATTTCAAAAGTAATGCCCCTGTCATTATGCGAGCATTCATCTGTAACAACAATATTGATATTAGCGATATTGTTCTATTTTACTACTGCAACAATTCTCATTTTTTCTTTAAATTATTTTTAAAACAATACCTTTCAAAGCCGGACGTTCAAATATAACTTCTTCATTATTGACGTTTACTAATAAATTTTTTGCAGTTGAATTTGTCAAAGGAGGTTTTGGCATATTCTTGGGCATCTTCAAAATATTATCAGGCGGAAGTAAAGTAGGAACAGCATTTGGTACTAATAGTCGTTTGGGTGGTGCATTTTTCTTGATATAACGTCTTTCAAAATGATCGGAACAAATTCGTAAACTGTTGGAAGACCCTTTATACTGAGCAAAGTCCTTCCATTGTTGGCGTCTATACAATAAAATTTAAAAATCAATTCAAAACACTAATTTCATCGAGCAAAATTTTTAATATTATGTAATTTAATGTAAATAAAAACATTTAACAACACCAAGTTTACAGGATATAAATATTTACAAGCAAGAAAAGTTGATCGATAATCAATAACTTACTTTTGAGACGCTATAAATTTAATGCCTATATTACTTACATTCGTTCTTCCTTTGGCCATAAAAAAAAAGAATGGTCTTTATCTTTTTCTGGTCTTCTTAGACATCTTTTCACATTACACCGAACCATGTTTTTTTAATTAGTTTAAAAAAAATTTTATATTAAGATAAAAATCAAGTGCTGTTAGCCGTTACAAGCAACTTTGGTATTACCAGTATGACGCATTACTTTAAACCGCCATGACAGTACTTTAGTACTTGGACACAAACATCAGATGGCATTCGTAACAGTATACGCGACCTTCCCCTCTATCTTATACTCTTTGGGGCACACCTAGTGTAACGGCCTAAAAAAAAACGTGATTTTTGGGAATTTTTATTAAAAAAAATACTTTATCAATTATTTTAAAATTTTAAGAATATATTTATACATGTTTTAAGAATACATAATGAAATTTTTGAAGAAAAAAATTAAATATTTTTTAAGTTATCGTCGATCTCTAACGGCGCGAAAAAAAAAAGGTCCTTCACTGCTGCAGTGATTCCGGCCTTCTCCGTGGATGAAATCTAAAAAAAAATATCTCGTTAAACTAGATAATATTGTCTGTACAATGACCTACGATAAAAAAATCAAAAATTGACAATATGGCGGCGTTTTAAAAAAATAGTCGAATTTTACCTAAAATTTTGGTCGTTTGTGGCCTGCGAAAATTCGATTTTTGATCAGATCAAAAAATCGATAGGTCATTGTACGGAGAACTATATATAGAACATGTAAAAAAATTCGATAGTGATCGGATCATTTGTTTTTGAGTAATCACTGCAGCAAATTCGGAAAATGCTGTTTCGAGAAAAACGCGTTTAAAGATAAAATGATCGTTTCCACTGTTATAAGTGGTTTAAAATCATATTTACAGCTAATCTGCTATTCCAGGGCCATATAATACACCTTCCTCTTCTTCGAAAAGGGCTTGTTCAGCTGAAGAAGCTTTTCTTCGAGATGATCGACCTTCTTTTGAAGAAGCCCTTTGGCGATAATCAGCGATTCATATTCTCGTGTCGTCCTTAAGAGCCGCAAAATCTCTTGCTGCAGGTCCAACTATCACTCCCATTACATTGAATATCTTCAAAATTGACGAATAACCGTCATTAAATATTGCAGTTGCAAAATTATTTGACAATTCAATAGTTTTGAAGCCATTATGAAGATGCTTGGGTGAAAAGTGCCAAAGTAAACCGTTGTAGCTTTCATTGTTGTTTTGAGTATTGTTACCTTTACATCTATCAAGCAATTCATATCGAGATAAGTCTTCATAAATAGGTTTTATAGCTTCTTGTACTTCTGGATCCAGTGGGAGGTAATCGTGTTTAAATGTACTAGTGATTCCTTCAGCTTCCGCGCGGCGATAAGCGCACCAACTTTCAGCGCCTTCTGGACAATTTTTATGATTTGGGTTTTTGTCAGTTGAACAGAAATAATAAAATGTTGCCCAGATTGCTTTATACATTTCATCTACATTATCTTGATTCCTCATAATTGCTAAACCATAATATTTTTGGAGTTTATTTATAAAATTTACAGTTAACTTTTGTGATGTTTTACTTTTTCCTCCTAATTTCTTATTAATGTTATTTACACTTCGGCAACGTGTTCCCATTCTTTTTCACATGTAGATAGCATTCCAATTTAGCAACAGGAATATCATAAGGATTCAAATCTATAAGTCCTTTGTGGGTAGCGCTATCACCATCACCAATATAGCGGGTATATTTTACACCATATTTACTAATGGAACGACCAAACATGTCTTTTACACTATCCACTTCCATTTTTGAGGCAGATCCTTTATGATTGGCATCACATTCTTCATCGTGTAATGATAGCCATTCCTCATAATCTTCAGGTTCGCTATCTTTTTTTTTCTTCCAAAAACACAACTCTGACAATATGTAGATTTTACGCATGAATCAAGAATTTTCTTGCTGTATTTTCCTGCCAGCGTAACTACTCCAAAACGGGAAGTATGGCCACGTTTTTTCCAGGTACCATCGCCGCTAACAGTCAAATTTGTCTCCGAATTTTCTTTCTTTAATGTAAGCTCTTTTTCTTCATTTATAGCTTGCTGCATACTGAGCTTACAAACAGTTTCGGCTGCAATCTGTAAATTCGTAAAACATCCCGCAAAAGTTTGGTCGTAAAATTTGCATGCTAAATCCATTAATCCACAGAAAAAATTTATCCCATTTATTCCGATGCCCAATAGACGCATCACAGCAACAATACGTTTATTTATTTCAAATGCATTATTAATCATTGGTCCAGAATTAATATACGAATTGCCACATTCACAAATAATAGCAATTTTGAACCCTAGGCCTCTTGAACTTGCTTGATTGAAAGTAACTTTTTTTTGACAGGTTTTACACACCACTAAATTACTAATTGCACTAAAAACTGATAAAAATTGCAAAATACAATATCCATGAGATGGGTCAATCACAACATTATTGTCATTATTTTGTAATAACTTTTCTGCGGACGTACTGGTATTCGCAGTAGATTGCTCAAATGTAAATCTATTTCCGGTAAACTTACGTTTTTTCGCAATTGATCGATGCTTAGGAACATTGTGAGTTCCTTTTTTATTTGAATATGAAGATTGATCACTCATTTTCAAGAAAATAGCACGTGTAAAATTATGATGCGCTCGATACAACGATCACAATGAAACTAAATGTGTCTGCTCCGAAAATAATTTACGTGGCAGTAAACGAAAAATTTCTAGAAATTTCTAGAAATTATTATAATGATATATTTTTGTATACCTGAGAGCCAACAATAGAAACTGGAATCGTGTTATAGGGGCTGGAAGAAACAGTAGACTCTGAACAATACTTCAGGTACGTCTCGCAGCTAATGACACTCTAGCTGCCGAGCGGCTGCTCTTTAAAATGTTATAACTCAAAAACTATTTGAGATATCGATTTGAAATTTTAATATGTTATTTTTAAAGGTGTAATCTACCGAAATAAGAAAAAAAATCGACTTTTTCGAAATTTCACACTAGGTGTGCCCCTTAAATAGTAACTTAACTCGATGAATACTCGATGTTTAAATAATAAAATTATGTTAAATTTATATTATTTTGTACTAAAATGATGATCGAAAGTCGTCTAAAAAAGAAATTATATCTCCATTCGTCATTAGATATAATATTTACAACCTTGAGTACATAAATCTAGATAATCATATCCTACTAGCATACTTATACTTAAATACATACATACAATATAATTTACCAAATTTGATTACAGTTCTATGTCTTTACTCATTTTTATTACTTATAACCTTAGTGACCTTCTTATAGATATGCCAGCTTTAACTTATTAGTATGTACGACCTTTGTACGAGAAGCAGTTATTTGAATTGATACATTTTCGTTATTAAAAACTTCTAAAAATTTTATACGGACCAGTATAATTAGGATCAAGTTTATTTGTTTTCGCATCATTCACTAAAAATACCCAGTCTCCTTCAGAAAATTCCTTAGGATTTACTCGGCGATCATAATATTCTTTTGACTTTAATTTGGCTTTATCTAAATTCATAGCTGCTTTTGACTGAGTCTCTCTCAATTTTAATACTAAATCTCCTAAATAATCAACATACGTTGTAACATTACTGTCTCGAGTAAAACTAGATGGAAATTTTGCAATTCCTCCAAATATCAGTTCATGAGGGGTAAAACCTGTGCCTTCATGAATGGATGTATTGTAAGAAAACATTGCATACTTCAACCAAGTATCCCAATCGCGGTTTTGATCAATAAAGTTTCTTAAATACTCAACCAATACTAAATGACTTCTTTCTAAAGATCCATTTGTTTGGGGATGAAATGCCGTAGTTTGAATTTTTCTAATTTTAAATAATTTCGCCAAATGTTTCATAACTAGACCTGTAAAATTTTTACCTTGATCGGTTAAAATAGATTCAAGACAACCAAAAAGACAAATAAAATTTTCTGCGAAAACTTTAGCAATATTTCCAGCAGTAGTTTCAGCTAAAGGAATTGCCAAAGAGTATTTTGTAAGACTATCTTGAATAGTTAGAACATATTTATTACCGGAAGTGGTTACGGGTAATGGACCAACAATATCAAGAGCAATTTTTTCAAAAGCGACTTGGGGTGTATCAGTTATTACCATGGGCTGTCTAGTTTTAACTCGTACTAATTTGTTGCTCTGACACAAAATACAATGTTTAATAAAATTCTGTACTTCCACTTTCATATTTTCCCAGTAATATTGTTGTCTTATGCGGCCATATGTTTTCACAATACCTTTATGACCCCCTACTGCGGACTCGTGTGTTTCCGAATGATTTCTAGTCTACGCTCAACCGGAGGAATTTCAATTTGATTTAAACAAAGCGTTACGTAGTAACCTTCCGGAAAAGTTTTTGTTAGGTGTGAATTTATATTTCTCCATGGTAATTTATCGAGAGCATCCCCTGTTCTTGCTATTCTAACAATCTTTACATTAAAATAATCCATAGTTTCTTTTAAGTTAGTAATACCCGTAAGAACATCATTTAACTGAGTTTTATTTTCTGACTTAAATTTAATTATTACTGTAAAAATATGAAAACTATTCTTTTTAGAAATTATTACTTCACCTACTTCTAACTGTTTAGGAAATTCTCCAATATTTATATAATTTTTATTTATAAGTTCCTCGGTTACAGGGCTTTTCGACTTAAAATCTGCAAACCAAAAATGAGCAATGTTGTCTTTTTTCATAAATACACCATCTTTAGTTTCGGAAAATACATCAGGTAAAGTTGACTTCTTAAAACGTTTTGCTAGCTGACCCACAGCTTCAGGAGTTTGATTAATTTCATCCTCAGAGGGGTAAAGATCATCATCAGAAATAGGTTCAGGAAAAGAATCATTGTTGTTAAAGGAATCGTTTTCTGAATCACTCTCAGTTAGATACAAAGAGGCCCGACGCTCACAACCGTCTACACTGGTTAATAATGTATTTTTAGTTAAATCATTCTCTATTTCACTTCTTTTAGATGAGTCATATGTTAGTACTTTAGCATGCACATTCAATATCTTTACAACATCAGACATATCTGGGGGCGAGGACGTCCTCTCTGGCATCTTTTGCATGGAGCGCTCACTACTCCATGCCCACTTTGAGCTTGGCAAAACAATTGCGGGTACTTTATCTACTCAATCTAATACTTTTTCCGGCTTTTCTGTAGGGTATGCTCCTTTTATATTCATCCACTCATCTCCCTGGACCAAGAGTACTGCCTCTGTTGGAGGTCTGTTTTCGTCAATGACAACAGGTCGATAAATTGATGGAAAAGCATCACTCTCCTTCAGAATTCCGCTTTGTTTCAACATTGATGCATCATTCTCTTTTACGGGTAAAACTTTGTCTTTATCATTAAACTTTTCATTCAATTCTATTTTATTAACCTCATCTTTAAGAAGTGATTCGTTAAATTTTAAACTTTGAGTCAGAGTAACATTATTAATTAATTTAATGTCAACAGGATTTCTGGAAAGAGCATCCGCATTTGAATTTAATCGTCCCGGTTTATAAATTACATCATACTGATAATCTCGTAGTTTTAATAGCCAGTGTAGAAGTCGGGAGGTAGGGTCCTTAATTCTATGAGCCCACACCAACGGTCTGTGATCAGTAACTAAATAGAACTTTCTACCAAATAGATAAGGTCGATAATGTTTTACCGCGAAAACAATAGCGAATAATTCTTTTTCAATAACAGAGTAATTTAATTCTGCTCCTTTTAGCAATTTTGATGCATAAGCAATGGGTAGATCCTTCCCTATTTCTCCTTGACTGAGAACAGCACCAAGAGCATAAAAAGAAGCATTAGTAGTCACAATAAATGGTTTTGTAAAATCAGGGAACTGTAAAATGGGTTCTCGACACAGTGTGATGGTAAAAAGTGAGTGCGAGCGAGACGGCAGAGCAATGGAATTTATTATTACTATTGTTATTATCGCTATTATTACTATTGTTATCATCGTTATTATTACTATTATTATTATTACTATTATTATTATCGTTCTTGTCATTATTAATACCGGAGTATATTTAATATACTAAAGATGTTTTTTTTTTATATAATGGTTCATTTACATTTCTTTGTTTAATGAAAAAGTTTAGTTAATTTTAAATACTTGACTGAGATTTATTTGAAAATGCGCGCGAATGGTTGAGTACGCCACCGCGGCGAGAGGTGGCGAAGAATTCCGCCGCTCGTTCGCTTGCAGTAAAAACCGGCAAGCTAATATAAGCGAGACTGCGTGGCGATAATTTTTGTTCTTTTAAAAAGAACAAAAATCAATTTTACCTGAAAGAAAGATTTAATTAAAATCTTCAAACAGATTTTAATTATCTGAATAATAATTTAATTAATTAATTTCAGTGCGAAATTAAGTTTTTTTTACTAAGTCCCAGAGATAGAATTAGTATGGGAAATTGTTTTGGTAGAAATCTATTATTTGACAAATGTTATTTTTTTTTAAGTCCCGAATGACTTTTTGTATGGGAATGATTTTTGTATGAAATTTTTGGTAATCGAACGAAATTGATGAGTGAATTTAATATCTCATCAGATTTAAATAATTAAAAATCTGAAGTTTGGCGAAGAGCGATAGATGGCGATAATTTTCCCAGATCTTTCACTCTTGGAGAAAGGTCTGGGAAATGCCAAAAGCGATTTTTAGTGACGGGAAAAGCAACCAAGTTTCCCAGTGGTTATAACCTTCCCAGTAGAAGACCATTCACTAGGAAGTAATCAAGGAACTCGTACCTTGTCTCCGACCAGGAACCAGGTAAGTGCTGACTTGTCCATTGGGGGAAATTTGGCCACCGGGAAGGGTTGCTTTCCAAGCACCCAGCCTGGACTAGGGGCAAGTAGGGCCGGGAAGGGTTGCTTTCCAAGCACCCGGAGGGAACTAGGGGCAAGTAGGGCCGGGAAGGGTTGCTTTCCAAGCACCCGGAGGGAACTAGGGGCAAGTAGGGCCGGGAAGGGTTGCTTTCCAAGCACCCGGAGGGAACTAGGGACAAGTAGGGCCGGGAAGGGTTGCTTTCCAAGCACCCAGACGGGATTAAGGGCAGGTAAGGTCGTGCAACCATCGGTAAAATAGGAATACTACTGCGTAAAGGTAGTAGATAGAGTTTGGCCACCAGATGGCACTGAAAAACGGGAAAACAAAACGGTGTGTGTGGGTTATGTACGATATAGTAATGTTTGATATAAAGGTTGTAAATTTTATAAGTTAAATTTCGATATTTGTTGCTTGTTATTTTAAATAAATAGAGTACCAAACATAATCAGGCTCAAATCTCATTTATAAGTAATAAGCTATCCCTAAAAAAGATCCTGGACTCCGGCGAGATTTCATTCGAGCTAGAGACTTGAGGAAGTGTTATCCAAATCAACAACGATTAAAATTCACTCCTTTTGGAAACCGGAAAAATACCCGTTACAACAGCATGTCTCTTAAATTTTCAAATGCTCTTTGTCTTTCATCGGACCAGCAAAACAGCTGTCCCTTTTTCAAAAGCTGAGTTAAAGGACGAGACATTGATGCAAAATTAGGTATAAATCGTCGATAATATCCTATTAAACCTAAAAACTCTTTTATCTTCCTAGCATTATCGGTACAGGAAAGTTTTTGACCGCATTTATTTTGCCAGGATCTGGACACAACCCATCCTGACTAATTACATGTCCTAAATAGTTAACGCTCGTCTGGAGAAAACGACATTTGTCAGGTTGTAGTAATAGTCGGGCTGTTTGAAGTCTACCTAACAACTTCATTAACTTTCTTTCATGATCTTTTAGGGAGACAGCATAAATGACAATATCGTCGAGATATACGAATAATTCTATTCCTTGTAACCCTGACAATATATTGTTCATGAGTCTTTGGAACGTACTAGGAGAGTTCTTTAAACCAAATGGCATCCGTCTGAATTGATAATGACCATTAGGAGTAGAGAAAACAGTTTTAATTTTATCTAGTTCGTCCATAAAAATCTCATGAAAACCTGACTCTAAATCAAATACCGAGAAATACTTAGCCCCTCCCAGTTGATCCAAAATTTCTACGATATTAGGAAGAGGATAAGCATCACCAACAGTTTTTTCATTCAAATTACGAAAATCAATGACAACCCGCCACCTTTTTTCTCCAATTGAACTGGGTTTTTTACTTACGATTCAGACGGGAGAATTATACGGAGAATTACTCGATTCTATTATGCCACCCTCTAGCATTTCCTTTATTTGTCTCTGAATTTCTTCTTTATGTACCTGAGGGTACCTGTATTGCCTTGTATTAATAGGTACCTCATCAGTCGTTATGATTTTATGTTTAATTACATTAGTTCCTATTAATTTATCACCCGGTAGATAAAATTGATAGGGGTATTTTGATATTATTCGTACTATACTATTCCTTTCTTCAGTGTTTAAGCCCTCAAGATGAAGTGATTCTATTAATTTATTTATCCTTTCATGTCTATCTTCTTCTGATTTTTCTATTTTGTTAACATCATCTATTGGTAAATGGTAAGAACTGGTATTGCCGTCTGGTGGCTCAAGTTGAAACTACTGAAACCAGGTCAGCTGTCATAATAACATTATAAACTGTAGTAGTAAACAAACGTTATATTTGCAATTAAATCTATTTTTAATTAAAAAAAAATATATGTAATGATGGACAGTGTCGATGATTCGTTGGGAGTACGCTTTCCGCCAAAAGAAAATAAACATAAAACATTTTGTAGTGTGTATGGGTGTCACAGTAAGGCTTGCAAGGATTTTGACGTTCGGTTTCATCATTTTCCAAAGGAAAATGAAAATTTCATTAAAATTCAAGACATTTTCGGAACGGATGTGAAAATGGACTGTCGAAAAATTTGGCAAAAAGTTTTAAAAATAGGAAAGAGGATTTCGGATAATATGCAAGTTTGTTCCTTGCACTTTAAGAAATCTGATTATTTCTTCTCAGGTAGGTAATTAAATTTATTTTTTAGCTCATAACATAGTTTTGTTGTTTATAAAATTAATTTAAAAAACTCATCTTCTCTATAGTGTTATATCCGGGGAAATTACCGATATTCTATTTTATTATTTTTTTTTATTTTTATTTTAAATTTTTTTTCCTCTACATCTGGTGACCATAAAACATAATAATTTTTTTTTTCCTCTTAAAGAGAAACTTAAAAATAAACTGTTAATGCATTCTTAAATGACCTTCGTATAAGAGCCTCTTTGAAACAATAAAAATTGAAAGAATATCTTATCCAGATGTGCATCTAAGATAGCATTAACAAATATAATAAGACTAAAACTATGTCTATCTAATAATTTTATCTTTTTTTTTCCTCTCACTAAAGTTTTTTTTTTTTTTTTTTTATAATTTAGAGAAGAAAAAATGTTAAGTTACACCATTTTTTTTTTTTTTGTGTAACGTATAAGTTTTATTTTTTTTTTCTCTCTTAAAAATGTGTTTAAAATTAAATCCCCATCATAAAATTTTTTTTGCTTCAACCTACCTAAACTAATATTTAGAATAAGATTCTATTTTTAACTTCTAAAGATATTTTAAACAAATTCTAAGATAAATTCTATTTTTAACCTCCAATAAGATTTCAAATAAATTTTCAATTCCTGAATAGACCCTAATTAAATTCTAAAATAAATTCTATTTTACGATTCTGATTAAAATAAATTTTAATGTCTAGAATTAATCAAATACCCATTCTAAAACTATCAACCTTTAATATTTGTTTCTATATAAAATTTAAATATCCAAAATTTATTGAAATTGTTTCCATGACAAATTTTTGAAAATTCAAAACTAAAGGAGAAACTTCCATAAATAAAATAATTTAGTCGAATTTTTTTTTATATTAAAATCAATTAAAATTATTACTTCCCAATGACTAAAACCTCACAATTGTTAATAAATGATATTCAATTGTGAAATAAAATGAGAGAATTATCTAAAAGCAAAATTTTATGTAATTGGTGAATTCTTATTTTTCTATTTTAAAGAATAATAATTAATTTTTATAAATAAAGGATTTATCATTAAAATAAAATAAATTTTTGTAAAACCGATTGTTAATAAGGTTGTTAGGATAAAATTTATATTTTCATTGTTATATTCAAATATTCGAACTTAAATTTTTTTAGTTACTTTTAAATAAAATAAAAATATGTACATGTCGGTATGTGTGTGGGTGCGTACACACACAGGCCTGCATTAGGGCGGGTCCTATTCGCTTTTCCGAAAGGAATGGGGCCTGAAACTGGAAAACTGCATCCTCATTGGATGGAAGCTCTCTCAGAAAAGACACAATTCGGACATGACTCGAAAACTATAAAAAGACACGTTTTCCCCAAAACGGTCGACTAAAAATCCCGAACCCCTAGTGAACGGTTCAGTTGCTGTTAAAATTTTTGGATCCGCTAAACGGATCAGCGTCTATAAAATTTTCGGTTCAGTCACTCTTGAAATTTTTTTTTCTCTCAATAAATTGTCCAAGCACTGCCAAGCTTTTGAGTTCTGAAAAGTAATTTGAGTCATTTTAAAGTCATATTAAAGATTTTTGTCTAAAACGTGATCTTATTGCTTGTGTTCGAAAGTCTATAGAAATGTGGTCATTCCTTTTTGTATCTTTTCAATAATTAAATAAGTTATCAGTGAAAATTGAGGTATTGTACTAGCTATAAGTTATTTTATGTATTTTGAATTTCATTAGTTTTTTTGTTGAATATATCTAAATAATTAAAGAATCTAATTGAATTATTCTATACAACCTTTCCAGACAAAATTAAAAATAAGATCCCGGTCTATAGGCCGAAAGGCTTGGGCCGAAATTAAATTAATTAAACAAGTCCAAAATTGGACGTAACAAATTGGCGCTCGAACAGGGACGTTAATAATTTTGTCTGGAAAACGAAATAATAAATCGGCATAGATATTAAACTAACCATCTATCTCATCTATTGCATTACTAGCTGGTCGCGCTTCCTATAGCGCACTAGCCCTAATTTGTTTAATTTTTCTATTATACTACTAACTGGTCGCGCTTTCTATAGCGCACTAGCCCTAATTTGTTTAATTTTTCTATTATACTACTAACTGGTCGCGCTTCCTATAGCGCACTAGCCCTAATTTGTTTAATTTTTCTATTATACTACTAACTGGTCGCGCTTTCTATAGCGCACTAGCCCTAATTTGTTTAATTTTTCTATTATACTACTAACTGGTCGCGCTTCCTATAGCGCACTAGCCCTAATTTGTTTAATTTTTCTATTATACTACTAGCTGGTCGCGCTTCCTATAGCGCACTAGCCCTAATTTGTTTAATTTTTCTATTATACTACTAACTGGTCGCGCTTTCTATAGCGCACTAGCCCTAATTTGTTTAATTTTTCTATTATACTACTAACTGGTCGCGCTTCCTATAGCGCACTAGCCCTAATTTGTTTAATTTTTCTATTATACTACTAGCTGGTCGCGCTTTCTATAGCGCACTAGCCCTAATTTGTTTAATTTTTCTATTATATAACTGGTCGCGCTTTCTATAGCGCACGAGTTCTATTTTTCTTTTGTATTTCTCGCCGGCCGCGCTTGCTAAAGCGTACTGGCCCTAGCAGTCTAACATCTTATGCCAAAAACAAAGAGAGGACATAGAGCAGGCCGTCGTATACAGGCACGACGAAACCGCGAGAATTTACAACATTCCAAAGAAAATGAAAAAGTAGCTAAAAATACACCTCGACCCCAAATAACTAACATTAAAAAGGTCCAGCGTCGTCTAAAGATAGTCATTTTAAATAATTCTGAAGGGGAGATAGATACTGGTTTATATTTACCACGGGTACGATTTCCGGAAACAGATCCTTTAGGGTTACTAGTAAAAGGACGAAATCAAAAAGAAAGAAAAACACCCCGCAAAACTAATAAACGAACATACAAAAAGGGGGTAAAGATAATAATACCGAAAATTCGAATTTTAAGTCCACAACCTTGTCCCCTATCTCTCAAAGTAGACGGGACAGGCTGGGTACCAATTATCGATTTAGATTAGATATCGGGACTAAGAATCTTCTAGGCTAATATATTTTCGTGTTCTAAAAATCACAAATAAAATCGAATCATGCGAACAAATGTCGGATGACGACAAACGGGCGTTACGGAGTCAGGGAAGTCAAAACCTACTGCCAGGCTTACCTCTAACCAAGCCTAAAAAGAAACACAATCTTACATTTATCGATTCGGGTTTAGGTACTTCGGGCTTTCCAGGGATATCGAGTGACGAAGACTCTGAGGGAGAAACAAACCCGGCAGAGAAAACTCTAGTTGTCCCACCTGCGAATTCCCAAATCCAACCGCAAATCGTTGATCTAGTTCCCAATCCGGTAGATAATAATCTCGGTGCTTTACCGCAAGTCGTTGATCCAGTTCTCGATCCAGTACCACCAGCGCCGGACAATATGGCTCTGTCGTCGAATCAGAATATCTCACTAAACGATGCACTCTCGTTCGTGCCTAAATTCGAAGGAAACCCCAACGAACTTTTGGATTTTCTTAGTTGCTGTAAAGAAGCGAAGACCGTTTTACCAGATGGAGCTGAAGGCAACCTCGTAAAATTAATTTACGGGAGCAAACTCGGTAACAAAGTAAAAGCCTCATTAAATTCTACTATTCCGGAGACGGTCGCCCTCCTGACTACTGCCTTAAAGAAAATTTACGTTCCGAATAAATCATTATTTCAACTCCAGGGAGAGCTCGGTCGGATATATCAGAAGGATGGAGAATCGGTAGTTGACTTCGCGAATCGGTTGCGGAAAAAGGGGCGCGAAATAACCGAATGTTATAAAGCTGATAACCCGGATATAGCAGCTGCCGTGGAAAATGATTTTAAAGAAAAAATCGAAAATTCTATCGCTGAATGTTTCGTGCAAAACTTGAATAACGAAATTGACCAACGCATGACGGCATGCGCTAATGTAGAGGAGGCTCTCACAAAGGCCATCAAAATAGAAAAGAAGTTAAATGCCCGTAAAGAACTACGTCGCGATCCCAATTCGGAAAAGAAAAAGGAATCGAAAAAGGAAGATGCGGGTAAGGGTAGCAAAACCGTGAATTTCGCTGTCGAGACACCCGGGAAATCCACGCCAAATAAACCCGTGGGTCAAAACAAAAACCCGTACGGAAACAATACTAAACCTAGTAACGCGAGCGATCAAGATATATGCCGTAAGTGCAAGAAACCCGGACATTTCGCCAGGAATTGCCCGGACATAACGTGTCAAGTTTGTTTCACGAAGGGACACACCGCGAAAAACTGTCCAGAAATTAACGTCGCGACACCGGAGAACCCTTACGCGAATGTACGATGTCAATTATGTGGAGGCCGGGGACACACCGCTCGGTATTGCGAGGAAAATCCTAATCGACGGTCTATCCCGAGTCAATTAATGAACCAATTCCCCGCTAATCAACCGCCAAATCAATCGCAAACTAATCAATTCCGAGCTAACAAATTTTGCGATTATCACAAAAATAATACCCACAATACCGAAGAATGTCGGGTATTACAACAAACGGCTAACTATTTACAAACGGTCCCACAAACGTCTTTTCCCAGGGATGCGGGAAGAAGCAACCGACCGTCACAACCTGTGAACTCGATCCAGGAAGTAACAGCCGAAACCGATTCCGAATAAATAAAATAGATTTAGATTTAGATTTAGATAATTTACCGTATTCTATAGCAAGTAGATCATCTAAGACTGGTGATGTCATCATGATGTTGGATTCTGGTGCATCGCCAAATTTAATTAAACTAGGCTATTTAGATGATAATGTAAAAATTGACAAGGAAAATCTAGTAGAATTACATGGGATAGCTAATGTTCCGGTATACACCTTAGGTAGCGTGCGGATTAAACTATTCGGAAAACAGGCTGTATGTTACGTAGTTCCCGACGAGATGCCCATTCCCCACGCCGGTTTGGTAGGCTCAGAATTTTTCGCGACACACGGCGCAAAGATCGATTACGAAAATAAAATATTCGAAATAGATAACCGAAAGTATCCGTTCAAACAAGCTAATAAGGTAACGAATGGGGTTATGTATATACCACCGCGTAGCGAATCGACATTTTATGTTAAGGTCAGTAATCCCCAAATTAGAGAAGGGTATATTCCTAAGCTAAAATTATGTAAAGGGGTATTCGCGGGAAGCTGTTTAGTTTCAATAAAAAACAATCGCGCTTATCTCCAGATTTATAATACTACGGAGGACGAGGTGGCAATTAGAATCCCCACTTTAACAATTCGCGAGATTGAGAGAATAGGAATATCCCCTGCCATTGATCAGGAGGATTTACATAAAAGTCATAATATTACTAAACGTATCTTCAACATTGTTCAAGATCACAAAGATCTTGAACGTTTTGAAAAAATTAAACCCTTGTTACGTCTAGAGTATCTAGATGACCGGGAAAGGTCTCACGTCGAAAAAATAATAAGAAAATACGCGGATAGGTTTTATATACCCGGAGAACCTCTAAGCTATTCCGGAAACTATTCACATAGGATACCTACACTCAGTGATCGTCCAATAACAATTAAACAATACAGAATCCCACAGGCCCTTAAGGCAGAACTAGATAATCAAGTCAGGGAGGGATTGAAAACAGGCGTCCTCGCACCGTCAGAGTCTCCTTATAATAGTCCTGTTTGGATCGTACCCAAAAAGGCAGATTCGCAGGGGAATAAACGTTGGCGCGTAGTAATAGACTTCAGGTTACTAAATGAAGAAACTATAACAGACGCGTACCCCCTGCCTAATATCACGGACATTCTGGACCAATTAGGAGGGTCCCTATATTTTTCTGTTTTTGATTTAGCCTCCGGCTATAATCAAATTGAAATGGACCCAAAAGATAGACATAAAACCGCGTTCTCGACCCCTCAAGGGCATTGGGAATATCTCAGAATGCCTTTCGGTTTGAAAAACGCGCCGGCCACATTTCAAAGACTGATGGATTCAGTTCTAACCGGATTACAGGGCACGGCCCTTTTTGTATACTTAGACGATATTATTGTGTTCGCCCGGAGCTTAGAGGAACACGAAGAAAAACTAGATGAACTAATGTTAAGATTAAGAAAAGCTAACTTACAACTCCAACCTGATAAGTGTGAGTTCCTCAGACCCGAAGTGAATTATCTAGGACATATTATCAGTAGAGAGGGGTTGAAACCCGACCCTAATAAACTTATAGCCGTAAAAAAATTTCCCGTACCTAAAAATCAACGAAATATTAGGGAAATTTTTAGGTCTAACAGGGTATTATCGTAGGTTCGTTAAAAATTACGGGTCAATAGCTAAACCATTGACGAGATTGCTAGAGAAAGATAGGGAGTTCGAATGGACCGAGTCCGCCGAAACCGCATTCGAACTACTAAAGGAAACACTATGTACAGCACCGGTGCTACAATATCCGGATTTCGATAAACCTTTTATAATTACTACCGATGCATCAGGGATCGCGATCGGCGCTGTATTATCGCAAGGGGAAATCGGAAAGGATCGGCCGGTTGCGTATTTTTCGCGAGTCCTACGGGGACCCGAATTACGTTACGACACGTATGAGAAAGAAGCGTTAGCGATAGTACAGGCGGTGAAGCATTTCCGGCCATATGTATATATGCGATCGTTCACTATAGTAACCGATCACAAACCTTTGATTTGGTTTAAATCCGCGAAAGATGGGAATGCTCGGATTCTTAAATGGCGTCTCCGCCTCGCTGATTACGATTATAAGGTAATATATAAACCAGGGAAAGTCAACCTCAATGCTGACGCTCTATCTCGAAACCCAATAGAGAACGTAAATGTCACAACGAGAGCTCAGAAAGCCAAAGAGCGCTCTTTGGACGACGAATGTCGGGAAAATACTGATAAAACTCCGAACCCTGCTAAACGGGGTCAACCTCTAACTATCTCCTCAGAAGCTCCTACAACTTCTGACAAGATTCCGAACCCTGCTAAACGGGGTCAACCTCTAACTATTCCCCCAAAAACTCCTACAACTTTTGAGGGTCTATCTAAGGTCGCGAACCCTACCGAATCGGGTCAACCTCTAACCGTTTTAAAAAAGTCTATTAATTTACAAGAAAAGTCGGGTGTTACCACTAGAAGGCGTGGTAGACCACCAAAAGTTCGGGAAATACCTATCGGAGGAGAATCCGATCAAGAAGAGCTGATACCTTCTGTGGACCCCGAGTATGACTCGGATACAGACTCGGATGACTCCGTTGAGTCAGAACATTCTAACGAGAATGACGCGAGAAAGGGAAACAATAAAAACTCAAACATTATCCTGGTAAAGGATTTGTTTGAATATAGAAACGACAATTTAGTTTACTTCCTAGATGAGAGAGGAGAACCATGCGATGCAGGTTCTCGTACTCTCAAATCTCTTCATAAATTACCTAAAGTCGGGTCCATAGGCACTGGTCAAGTGCATTGGACAAAACGAGGCAATAACAATTACTTCGGTCTTATAATACGAGGATCCAGGGGAGAATCGTCATTGATTGTCCGAAGTAATATCGCTAAAGGCCTAGTAAAATTAAAAGGAATTTTGAGGGATAAGGATGTTCTAACTTTTTCTATCGCGATAACCGAGTTTATCGAGAATATCCCTTGGGGGGATATTCTCTCGTTAATCCAAGACATATACGATGGTACAAATATAAAAATCATCGTTTGTCTTGGGACAATCCGCTACGTGCCCCAAGAAGAACGTAACCGGATCTTCTTCGAAGCTCACATGTCTCCGATAGGCGGACACAAGGGAGTTTCAAAGACCTATAACCGAATTAAGCCTAATTACTATTGGGAAAACCTCAAACAAGATATTCAGATTCGTATTCAACAGTGTCTGGAGTGTCAGTTAAAAAAACTGGTACGCGTAAAAACGAAACAACCCATGTTGATTACTGACACACCAGGCACTGTATTCGAAAAGATAGCAATGGATATAGTAGGACCTCTACCCCGTACTAAATCCGGAAATGAGTACATTCTAACAATCCAAGATCAGCTCTCAAAATTCTGTATCGCGTGTCCATTACAAGATATGACAGCAATTACGGTCGCGGACGTGTTCATCAAGAAATACATAAGCATTTTCGGTGCCCCTAAAGCATTATTGACCGATCAAGGTCGGAATTTTATAAGTAGTTTTATACAGCGCATCTGTAAGCGGTTCAAAATTAAAAATTACAAACTACGGCCTTCAGACCCCAATCTAATGGTTCACTGGAACGATCCCATCACGTTTTAGGGGAATATCTTAAACAGTATATTACTAAAGATAACGAATGGGACAACTGGCTCGAATTGGCCACTTTCTCTTATAATACTTGCGTACATGAAGGGACTCGGTATACTCCTTTCGAATTAGTATTTGGAAAAGTTGCTCGAGTTCCCTCCAACGAACCCCCCTACATGAACTCGACCGACTGCCCACCTATGACGATTACATAGTTAGGTTAGTTGAACGTCTAACGCAAATTCGCAATTTAGCTCGCGAAAATCTAATAGGCGCAAAGTGGAAGTCGAAAGAACTACACGACAAAAAGCTAAAAATTATTGAGTTTAATCCTGGGGATAGGGTTTTTCTCTTGAAAGGGCCCAAACCACATAAATTTGGGGATCATTATGACGGACCGTATGAAATCGTGGAGGTTTTTCCTAATGGTAATGTTAGTATCAGAATAGGAAACCACGATAAAGTGGTACACCCCAATAGACTAAAGAAAACCCAACTCGAAGTTAGGAAACCAAATAAACCTAAACCTAAAGTCGCGGATCCCGATCCGGACTTTAGACCATAAATAATCGTTCTCTGTTACAGATGAAGCTCATACAATTCATATTTTTGCTCATGGCTATCACTCAGTGGGAGTCCGCCTACGCAATCATAGGATATGATTGCGGGAATAAAATTCTTAATATGACAACAATATCGTTAGTCGATATTGACGACTGTGAGCTCGGGGAGGAAAAGGTGGAGACGTTCTTGCCGGAAATTGCACTTCTACAGTTAAACGAATACGAACATACGAAAATGATACAATGTAAAGTCGAAATCAACCGGGTAATTCAGCATTGTGGGTGGCAATCCTACAATTCTATTGTTAATCAAGGGGTAAACGAATATATTTTTCCTATTTCTCGCGAGATGTGCCAGGTCGCGCACGACCATGGTACGTTTCGTATTGGGAACACGGTTTTTGACGGCCTTACGCCAAATGTAACTTCCGTTCGTAGTATAACATTAGCGGGAAGTGTTAATAATAATGGGGATTGCACCAATGCACAATACAGTGATCCCTTCGGTACTTGGGACAGCGTATTCGTAGTCGGGACTGTAAAAATCACAATTAGGTCGGGGATTACTCGCGTGAAAGTCGCGGAAGATAAAGTATACCTCCCATCAGGTACCAAATGTAAACTCAGTAAAGGGCATTGTATCGATCCTGAGAACGGACATACTTTCTGGAACACGTTACCTCGCAAGTACTGTATTCCCGAAACATATTCTATTCTATACCGTGGGTATGCCACTAAATTAAAATCGAACAAAGAAACAGTGTATTCCCTCAATGTGAGAGATACTAGTTTTTCGCTAAGTACGACGGGGGTTGAGACCTCATGTGGATTACCGATTATCAAAACTGAACATCCTAAATTGTATATAGTTGAAAGCAAAGATTTAGGACTCTTAGAAAAGAACAATATCGTAAAATCGGATCTAGATAATTTAGACATTTTTCTTTATGTTAATGCTAAATTTATTTACGTAGAGAGATACATTAGGTCTCAAGCCCAGTCATTATATGTAGATGTAATTAGGAAACGATGTAAACTAGAAAAGGAGGTGCTAAAAAACACACTCTCGATTGCGTCTACACAACCGGACGAGTTCGCCTACCGCTATATGGAAGGACCTGGATACATGGCTGTGGTAGCAGGGGAAGTGGTGCACATTGTTCAATGTGTACCGGTCGGAGTCAAAATTCAGCACAAGGAGACCTGTTACAACCGAATACCAGTCCAGCGGGGAAACCAGAGCTTGTACCTCACTCCGCGCACACATGTGATCACCAATTACGCAACAGAGTTACCGTGTAACTCTCCTCTGTTACAGTATTACAAACTAGGCCAGACTTGGTACAAGTTTATGCCCAAACCCATCGAGACCTTGCCTCCAAAGGTACTGAAGCCAAGCACAAGGATGTCCTGGAAATACCAGAATCCGGCGAATTTGGCTACAGGAGGGATCTATTCCGAGAAGGACCTCGACGCCATGAGGGGAAGGATAATGTTCACGATGGAGCAAACCGTGGTCATGGAGACCATGGCGCAACAGTTCACTAACCACTCGAGAGGATACCCATCACTGATCAACGCGCTCAACGAAGAAGTCCTGGAGCACCTGGCAGAGAGTGCCTGGTCCAAAACTTGGGGCAAATTCACTGGGTTTGGCACTTATTGTGCCGGAATCATAGGCATAGTAATGTGCTTCCGGGCAGTAAAACTAGTCGCCGACACCGTAGTCCATGGGTATGCCTTGCATACAGTCTACGGATGGTCACTCTGTCTACTTGGGGCCGTCTGGGACTCGATGACCCACCTACTATTACACTTGGGAAAAAGACAACAAACGAAGAAGGGGGGGCGTCTCCTTCAGCACCAAATACAGATGCCGAAAAGGGAGAAACTCCAGACTCCAAGCCTCAAGAGGTCTACCCCTTGCTACCTAGGATCAACACGTCAGCCGGACCACCTACGGAGATTGCCACAACGCAAAGGGTTTTTGTATAATTAGCACCTGCCTATAATAAGTTAGAATTAAAACTTAAGTTTTATCGTCGCCCTCGTGACATTAATCAACTCGTGCTTCCGTCTAATGGCGGGGGTGTTATATCCGGGGAAATTACCGATATTCTATTTTATTATTTTTTTATTTTTATTTTAAATTTTTTTCCTCTACATCTGGTGACCATAAAACATAATAATTTTTTTTTCCTCTTAAAGAGAAACTTAAAAATAAACTGTTAATGCATTCTTAAATGACCTTCGTATAAGAGCCTCTTTGAAACAATAAAAATTGAAAGAATATCTTATCCAGATGTGCATCTAAGATAGCATTAACAAATATAATAAGACTAAAACTATGTCTATCTAATAATTTTATTTTTTTTTTTTCCTCTCACTAAAGTTTTTTTATAATTTAGAGAAGAAAAAAATGTTAAGTTACACCATTTTTTTTTTGTGTAACGTATAAGTTTTATTTTTTTTTTTCTCTCTTAAAAATGTGTTTAAAATTAAATCCCCATCATAAAATTTTTTTTGCTTCAACCTACCTAAACTAATATTTAGAATAAGATTCTATTTTTAACTTCTAAAGATATTTTAAACAAATTCTAAGATAAATTCTATTTTTAACCTCCAATAAGATTTCAAATAAATTTTAATGTCTAGAATTAATCAAATACCCATTCTAAAACTATCAACCTTTAATATTTGTTTCTATATAAAATTTAAATATCCAAAATTTATTGAAATTGTTTCCATGACAAATTTTTGAAAATTCAAAACTAAAGGAGAAACTTCCATAAATAAAATAATTTAGTCGAATTTTTTTTTATATTAAAATCAATTAAAATTATTACTTCCCAATGACTAAAACCTCACAATTGTTAATAAATGATATTCAATTGTGAAATAAAATGAGAGAATTATCTAAAAGCAAAATTTTATGTAATTGGTGAATTCTTATTTTTCTATTTTAAAGAATAATAATTAATTTTTATAAATAAAGGATTTATCATTAAAATAAAATAAATTTTTGTAAAACCGATTGTTAATAAGGTTGTTAGGATAAAATTTATATTTTCATTGTTATATTCAAATATTCGAACTTAAATTTTTTTAGTTACTTTTAAATAAAATAAAAATATGTACATGTCGGTATGTGTGTGGGTGCGTACACACACAGGCCTGCATTAGGGCGGGTCCTATTCGCTTTTCCGAAAGGAATGGGGCCTGAAACTGGAAAACTGCATCCTCATTGGATGGAAGCTCTCTCAGAAAAGACACAATTCGGACATGACTCGAAAACTATAAAAAGACACGTTTTCCCCAAAACGGTCGACTAAAAATCCCGAACCCCTAGTGAACGGTTCAGTTGCTGTTAAAATTTTTGGATCCGCTAAACGGATCAGCGTCTATAAAATTTTCGGTTCAGTCACTCTTGAAATTTTTTTTCTCTCTCAATAAATTGTCCAAGCACTGCCAAGCTTTTGAGTTCTGAAAAGTAATTTGAGTCATTTTAAAGTCATATTAAAGATTTTTGTCTAAAACGTGATCTTATTGCTTGTGTTCGAAAGTCTATAGAAATGTGGTCATTCCTTTTTGTATCTTTTCAATAATTAAATAAGTTATCAGTGAAAATTGAGGTATTGTACTAGCTATAAGTTATTTTATGTATTTTGAATTTCATTAGTTTTTTTGTTGAATATATCTAAATAATTAAAGAATCTAATTGAATTATTCTATACAACCTTTCCAGACAAAATTAAAAATAAGATCCCGGTCTATAGGCCGAAAGGCTTGGGCCGAAATTAAATTAATTAAACAAGTCCAAAATTGGACGTAACAATAGATAATGATTTAAAAGGCAAAGCACGATTAAAAAAAACTGCAGTACCTTCTTGTAATTTACCTTGTACTGAAATAAAAACAGCATCAAGAATTAAAATGAATAATGACAGAGAAAAAAGAAAAATTCAAAGAGACAAGAAGAAAAATATGATAGTTTCAAATACTCAAACTACTAATAATCAAGAACTAGATTTATCTGCAAGTTTAACGACTAATGAATTGACTTTTGATTCTGATGGTCACAAAAATTCAGATATTTTGGATTATACTCCATCGAATCCTACTACTTCAGGTTTAAATGATGATGGATCCGTTGTGGCTATGCTGTCAGTGAAGAATGATGAAAGGTCTGCAAAAAAGTTCATTGATATTGGTATTCAGATTAAAAGTGGTGATTTGATGACTGATTTTTGTGATATGATCAGTAATGAGAAGGAACTGAACACTTTAACCGGGATTGTGAGCTTTGATATCTTAAATACTATCCTTGATGTTTTTAAGGACGGCTTTCCTAAATACGAGTCCGAAAGAATGCATCTGCGTAGCAAAATTATCATGACATTTGTCAAACTTAAACATAATTTGTCGTATGCTGTCTTAACCGTCATATTCAAATACTCTTCAGAGTCACATTGTCGTAAAATTATTCTGCAGATGATCGACATGCTTTACGTTTGTTTAGAACAGGGAATACCTTTTCCAGGCAAAGATGAAATCTCTAGGAATATTCCGATATGTTTTAATGACTTTAGAAATGTTAGAGTAGTGTTGGACTGTACTGAAATCTTCATACAAAAACCAAAGTCACTTTGCTGTCAAAAAGCAATATATTCACGATATAAAAGTACATATACCACCAAATTCATGACTGGAGTGACTCCTGGAGGATCGTTGTCTTACATTAGTTCAATGTATGGAGGGAGATCTTCGGATGATGCTATATTTGAACAGTCTAAGATTTTAGATTTATTAGAGAAAGGTGAAGCAATAATGGTCGACAAAGGGTTTAGGGTTGATAAATTATGCAAAGACAAAGATATAACTCTCATTCGCCCTCCATTCAAGAAAGAAAAACAGCAATTTTCCCGAGAAGAATCGCGGTTAAATGCGAAAATTGCCAGAGCACGAGTTCATGTAGAAAGATCTAATCAAAGATCTAATCAAAGTATTCAAAGTGTTGGGTTCACGAATGCCAAGTGGCCTTGTTCACAAGGGCAAAAAAATATTAACAATTATTGGTGCAATTGTTAATTTAAGTTCTTCAATTTTAAGTAATGATAAATTTATGTCAAATGATGCAGATTAATAATTAAGACACGATAATAAATGTAATTAAGTAAGAATTTATTAAAACTTCATAATAAAAATTATTAATTGAAAACATAAACATGCTTAAATATTTTTGAAGTGTTTAACAAAGTTTTTTTTACAAAAATAGTTGTTTTCGTACAAGTTTTTAATTATGTTGCTTACTTTCGCAAGCATAATGCAACATTTGATTGAAAAATATAAATTTTAAGGATATAAATAAGTCTTTTACAAATTTCTTATCATAATCAACAGATATAATTTTCATACTTTTGTCATGAGAAGAAAATAGTATAAAATCCGTTTTTTCAATATTCAAAATACCCATCCCAAGTTGAACCTGACCATAATATTTATGATTTTTTTTCAAAGTTAAATTGTTATTGTCTTCCGGAGTTTTTTGTATGTACTTTATGTTAGAAATAATATCATCCATACTCAAAGATTTACCTTCATGTGGACATTTGATTTCAATCAACTTGACAGGTTTATCGTTTTCGAATATAACTCCGTCGGGAGAGTAACCAAGCCAAGGGTTATTTTCTGGAACTACGAGACGACATTGAAATACATTTACTCCAGCATATTTTTCATAAGCTTTTCTTGCATCTGATTCAAATTTTAAACCGTGGTTTATAGCTGCATTAGAAATAGTGCTTGGATAAAAATATTTGAGAGATTTTTTTTGCCAATCTGGTTTTAGATTTTTTCGGTATGTGTACAATTCATAGCATCGAGAACCCGTGATTCTAAACTTTCGTTCGTTTTGCCATACACTATAAAATTTCTTTGTTTCTTTACAAATATGAAAAGGATCTCCTATTAACTGTTCGTAAGTTTTTTGACAACATTCTCGCAGAGGTCGAAAAGTTTGATCGGAAATAGTAGAAAGGATTGATGACGAGGATAAGTGAGATATCAAACATTCAATCTGTCGAAGGTATTCAGGTGGTAGAGTCTCAACAGTGTGAAGTAGTGGAGTATGTCTTCCAGCTCTATTATAAATAAATTTAAAAACAATGTATAAAATACGATGTATAAATAAAAATATGTCCAAAAATTGTAAAATGCGTAATGAAGTAAATATTCTATAAAAATATATAAAAATAAACTTTTAAAAATGAAGCGGTTGACATATAAATTGTAAATAAGCATAAGGAATTCATCGTAAATTTAAAGAAAATAGAATTTTCTTTAACTTTGAAATATATACAAAATTGATTGCGTGAATATTTTTGATTTGTTGATAGCTGAAAAAAAGAATCATATATATATATATATATATATATATATATATATATATATATATATATATATATATATATATATATATATATATATATATATATATTTTAACTATATCTACTTCATCATAATTTTCAATAGAAAAAAAATTAGTTATTAAAATCAATCATTCACGCCCATACGCATGCTCCGATAAAGATGACTTCAAATGTTTCGAATACAATTTTTCCTTAATTAATTTCTTGACATCCTTATCCAACTCCAGATGATTCTTTTTGATCTTAAAACAACTATGCTCACTCAAAGGCTTTGCATTATATTGCTCTAAACAAGAATCCCGTGGCGCACTCCAAAGACATTTTCTGTCGGTAGATGTTACTATTTTTAAACTAGTCAAATCATTACTGAAATGATAAAAATATAAATGATTAAACTTTAAATGATAATTACATTGTAGAGAAAATTTTTTAAAATGTAAATTTTACCGAGTACAAAATAATAATACCGCAGCACTATGTTTACACCGTTCACTTAGTCCAGCTGTACAGCTACATATCGATGAAACAACTTTTCCAGTTTTGGTAATTACGGTATTTATCTCGTGCGGATCATCTCGATTTTTCGAGGATTGTATACAGTAAGACAACAACTTATATTGTTCACTATTTTCATTTAAAATTCCTGTGTAAACTAAGTGGTTAGAATTCACAACTTGTTCACCCTCGATAAAGTTTCGGCTCTTGGGTGTAGAACCCAAGTGATCCAAAATCTCATTTATTGATAAAAACATTCTTCTTATAATTTAAAATAATTTTTTAAACTAATTTTGATCGAAAAAATATTGAAATTATACGTAAACAAATGGATTTGTTTACACGCAGTCTGTACGGTGATTCAACACCCGACCTGGTTACACTAGTTTCAAATTTGATCACCAGTTGGCGTGACCGCAACTCTCACTTACCAATCCCCATTGACCCTATTTCCTCTAATTGTACCGACGGTAAATCAATCTCTTTCTCCTCCTCGTTAGTATTGACTACATAAAGCCAAGCAATTCCATTTCTATTTTTTACTAAAAGATTACCTGCATAAATTTTATGACCTAAATCAAGTTTATTAATTATTCCTTCTTGTATTTCGGTATTTGTGACTCTAACAGCAACTTGTACTCTACTTCTACCAGGAAGTTTAATACTATGTTTGTTTAATGGTATACTACTATTATTAATTAATTTTTAGATATTATCTTCAAAGCAAATGCTGTCTTTATGTGGCTGAAGGAAATCTAAGCCTAATATACCGTCTTCTTTTAATGGGACATCAGGTCCAATGACCTGAAATTTGCAACGCATGGAGTTAAAATTTATAAAAACTTGACCAAGGGGTCTGGTTGACCCAGAAGTTATTCCTGATAAATTATATATAATACTTTTATCAATTTTTAAATTTGGTGACAATCTTCTTTAATTAAACTAATATCAGCTCCCAAATCTATCAGTAGTCAGAATTTTTGCATATTTAATAAATCATCACTGGTAACAGTAATACACGGAGGCGTAACGTGATTTGATTCGGTGACGTTAATAGATGCGTTCATTTGGGGTCTTAATTCTCTAACTTCAGTTTTGATTCTATCTTGAGTAATACTTTGATCGCTACCGTCTGTTATAGCCGTTTGATTCAGAGTAGGAACTTGTGGCGCGCCCGAAGTGACTCTAGATCTACAAACGGCTGCTACATGATTCCTTCGCCCGCATTTTGTGCAAAATAAGTTTGAGGTTGTACATTCTCGTTTAACGTGTCCACGGCACCCACAGCGATAACAAATTACAGACTTCCGGTCTAGTTTATGAAAATTATTACCGTTACCATGATCATGAGACTGAGTAACCTTTACAGCAGCATGATTCTTAAAATTTACCCCATGATTCGGTTTATATTTGTTAAACCTTCTCTCCCCTTGAAATCCACCGGCGTGTTGAAAATGACCTACGTTGTTTACATTTAAATGTTGATTATTAATTATTTCATTATCAAAAGGTAAATTAAAAAGTAAATTTCGTTGTTCAAGTTCCTTCTCTAGTTGTAAAGCTACGTCTATGGCTTGGGTCAAAGTATGTGGCTTATGGCTTGCAACAGACAATCCTAACTGACCTCTTAAACCCCGAATAAAACTATCTCGCGATCCCTCACGTAATGCGACCAACAGCCCATTTTTAACCTCATTAACAGGATTCTTAGAGATTTCCTCAGATAACCCCTGCATTATTACCTTCAACCTTGTGATATAATCCATGATTTGTTCACTTTCGTGCTGATAAATGGTTGCCAATGAGGTTTGCCACTGGGACAAAGTTCTTCTTGGAGATAAAGCCCGTTTCAAATTATTTAATATATCGTCCAAAGTGCACTCAGGTTCATCAATAACATAACCGCTAGCCCTGCCTTGGATACGCGATTTCACTAACTGCGTTAAATACGAAATCCCAGAAGGGTGAATTAATTTAGCGGTTTGTTTGCAAAGTCCAATAAAACTATTTACTGGCAGATTATCCCCATTAAAAATAGGAATTAAACTAATGCAATCTTTCAGATTCATATAACGAGAATCGAAAGTATTTGCCGGGATTTGGAGATTATCTAGAGAATAATTATGTTCTTGATTTTTCGGAATACTTAACAACGGAACGATACTAGGTGGATTTATAATCGGACAAAAACTATTTGAAGTTGATGCAGAAGATACAGGTGGCATAGTAAAGGTACCAGAAGAGGAGGGCGAACTTTCTGTGCTAGGAGAATTTACAATCGGAACTAAATTAGTTGAGGCTGTATTAGAAGATAATGTAGAATTAATCGTGAAAGCACCAGAGGAAGAAGATAAGCTTTGAGTATTATTGTTTACAGATGGTAGATTTCCGACTCCAAATTCTAATCCGATTTGCGGAGGAGTCTCTTCTAACCCAACTTGAGCAGAATTATAATTCGACATTTTGGTAAAATTTATAGTTCTGACTTAATTAATGCAAATATTTCAATACCTAATACAAATTTAGATTTTAATTAAAATTAACCGATAGCTGGCATATACTAAAAGAAAATTAATAATTAGGACTTACAGTGTGTAAATATTCAATACAGTTGATATTCAATATAACTCATTAATGACAATTTACACCAACACTCGCGAAATTGCCCCCCCCCCTTTTTTTTTTGTTTTCGGAACTTTTCACTTTTCACTTTACACTTTCAATTTATTGAGATCATCGAGATTATCAATCAAATAAAAATTCTAAATCTATATAAAATATAAATATAAATTTAAATTATAAATGTAACTAATTAATATATTCAAATTCTGTTTTATCTGACAAGTAGTGTCACCTGCCAGATGCAACCCAAAGCATTATAGTTATTGCGAAATAACAGGGATGTTGATTTAATTTATTTAATTTGATTTAATATTTTATTTAATTGCTGAGTTTGGTCGTTGAGTGCACACGTGTCTTCGAAAGAGAAACTTTAATCTCAAGAAAATAATACAAAGGAATATAGTATTAGGTTCTGAAAAACCATAAAATCTTCGAGTAAATACAGAACATGTCCTTGCCACATTGACAACTTCAAGTCCTTAAAAGAAAAGCCATAAAAGACACGTGTGAAAAGTCAACGGTCTCTTGTTCTCTAAAAAACAAGGCACTTCAACTGAATTTAATAACAAATAAATAAATAATAACTTATTTAGCCACTTTATTTTAAGTAACTAAATAACATAAATAATGAGTATTTAGACGCTACAACATGTGTATATATGTATGGATTTAATGTCACAATGGTTTTTTTACAAATTTAATTACATATTAAAATAATTGAATAGTAAATGGTATTAAATTGAATTTAGAAATGATTAGCAAATATTTAAGTAAAATCCGCATCTGATATAATTTATTGAGCAGATAATACTTTAAAAGCCTTTTAAAATTATAACACGTTAATTGATTCTAATGAATATATGTTAATTAAATTATAAATAATAGATAAGGATAATCATTGTTAACAACGATCTGATATTATGTTATCATTACTGTCTGTACCTCGACCAGGTTTTCTGCGGTTTCCCTCGGTCGCTGTGCTGAATTTAAAGCCAAGTAAATACAGGTACATGAATATGTAAGCCGGCCGCAGCCGCAAATAATAAGTGTTATATAAAAGTAAGTTTATATAAGTACATGTAAGATAGTATATTACGCACTATGTATAAGGGTAGTTCTAGCAATAGTATAAGTGTATACGTGTAACCATAGTGGGGAAAGTGAAGCTGAGGAGTCAGAGTTGAGACTTTGTGACTTCACTTCTCCCCGAGAGCTGTAACTATTCACTCCATCTCTCCGATTTCTAAATAAACATCAACATAAAGTTCAATTGAACTCTTATCATTTAAAAATCATACCTTGCCACACAATCTCAATCAGTAATTCTTTCGTATATTTCAAATTAAATTATAAAATAAAATCCCGCGTGACAATAAACAACCCACTTGTCCACGAGGTGTCATCATCAGCGAATCTAGTAACCTCGCAGGACATAACAGGGACAGCCGTGGGGACTTTCGATTTGCACGCCGGGTGACAAATCTGAACTACTTGTCAAAAACCGAACGGTAAGGGAAAACCCTCATTTATCGTGGCGTCAATAAAGTGGTCGATAACGACCATGGAAAGTTCAGTTTTCCCTGTTACAACTGAGCATTAAAATTTTTTTTATCGTGCTATTATTTTTCATTAATTTTTCATAAGAACCCTGATAGCCAGCGCTTTCTCAGTAAGTGTTGACTCCTAGCAGTTACGGTTAAATTATACATCAAGTTGGCGGTAATTCTTCACTCAACAACAGTTGTAAGCAAATTGACAGAAATCTACGGCCGCAACTTGAATACAAGTTAACAATCAAACTTGTAGTTAAATTTCTTTTCAACTTTACTACAATTTGAAGGAAATACTTGTACAGCAAGTTTTGACGTCTATTTGCAGAGTAAGTTATAGGTAACTAATAGGTAATCGCTCGCTTTGCCAACTCTTTCCGTCAAGTTTGCTTCAAATTGCGGACGTAGATTGACAGTAAGTTATAGGTAAGGTGGCTATCAGGGAAGTGATTGACAATTAACTTGCAAAAAAATTTGTTAAATAATGGTTTTCTAATCAACTTGAAGGTCCAAATAATAAATACAACTTGAAGCAACATTGCTTTTTCTATCAATTTTACAATTAAAGTTACCGAAATTTCGATATTAAAAAATCATTCCAACTAAACAATAACTTTTTTAGAAATTAAAAGTTAGTTAAAACTTAGATTCAAATTACGGCTATAGTTTAACGTTAAGTTGCTATGCAATTTCAATACATATTGTATTTAATTGGAGTGAACTTGACGTTAACTTTGACTAAACTTTCTATACTACAAGTAGTAAGTGTGGTTATCAGGGTGCATGCAGTCACTGCCCTTATCAACGCCCAGCTGACGGAAAATGTAGGATGAGAAAAGTTTCAAAAAATAGTTAAGAGATGGCAGATACAGTTCAGGAATAGCAGAAAATAAAATTGTAAGCACAAGTGAGACAAACCGAAAGACAACATGAATTTTAACTATAGTATACAACCTAGTTATAAGTTATATTTCTTTCTCTCTTCTACTCACATGAAATATTTCATATATAGATATACCTACCGTGAGAGTGAGTAGATCATCCAATGTAACTTATAACCAGGTTGTACTGTATTAACTTTAGAAAAAAAATGAGTAATGTTATAATAAGAATAGTATATTACATACCTAGGCCAGTAAAGTAAGAAAAATTTCAGATCACATGTAATTGTTGGCCGAGGCGAAGCCGAGGTTGACAAACATGTGGTCTGAGGCTTTTCTTTTTACTGGCCAAGATGTGTATACTATTTTTCTGCTCGACGTAGCCGGAATGTGGCAACTTCGTTTAGCGCAGCGGCCAGGAAGTTGCCACTTTCCAGCCGAAGAGCAGAAAATCAATTTTCATTATTAATAATCATTATTAGAAATAATCATTATTAACGACAAAATAACTTTAAAAAAATTATTGGAAGATATAGTCAACGCAATTCTCTTTTCATCACTGAATTAAATTTATTTCTTCTATTATTTTGATTTTGAATTTTTTTTTATAGTTATTTCATCATTATGATAAAAATTACATGGACCTGTAATTAAACTCAATGAATATAATAATTAATTTAGTTGATTTTTTTTATTATTTCTTATATTTCTTTTTGTAACGTAGATGTTTCAAGCATGAAGCCATTAATTGAGTGCTACGATAAATATCAATATGTATATATTTTCCTTTAAAACACGATTTTTTTACAACGTTCTTATCAACTACCTTACAGCCTACTACGTTTACATGATAATGTTTTAACCATAAAATGTTGAATTATTAAATGGAAAATAGAGTCATCCATAAAGAAGCTATAGAACTGAGAGGAAGATAGAAGTTAATTAAAATTGACTAAAAATTTACAAAAATAAGTTAACTTATTAGTCTTGTGTAATAACTGGAGAAAATATCTACCAAGTAAAATCACAGAACTAATGGAAGGTAGATTTCTTCATTAAGAAAAAAAAAAGTATGTGCGGTCATTATTTGACGAACTAATCACAGCATAAGTATAATAAGAAGACACAAGTTACAAAATCAAATCGATTTATATTAAAAAGAAAAACATGTTAGGCTTCCGTCAAAAACATGTTTTTAGGAATTAAAAAAAATTTAAGTAGCTCGGTTCAGAAAAAAGGAATTTTTTACGTGTTATCTAAATGGGAAAACAAAATCTCAATGAGCCTCTCGTAGAATTAAGAGATCGAACTGTTTTTCTGAGAGGATTTTTTTTAGTACTTAAGAGTTACTTGATAAGAATTAAGTATAGAAAAATTACTTTTTACAGCCACTGTAATATATTAATATAACTTTCTCAAATAGCTTAAAAAGATATTAACATATCTTCTAAAGCCATAAAACAACGAAAAAATTAGAGTTCCACGAAATTTACCTAAATAAATTCGAGTTGAATTAACGACGCGGTTTATAAAATAACTTTATTAAATTAAAAGTTGTTTCAAGCAAAATAACAATATCGTTAAAATTTAATAATTTAATTGCAATATGAATAATTTTTGTAAATAATCATCTTTAACTTTTCGTTGTTTTGTGATATATTTTAGTATAATCTGAATTATAATGATTTATGAAAGGTACTTTTATAGTTGATCCCATCTAATATATACAAATTCATAGTTATGTTATTGATGATAACATTAACGTAAACACTCATGATTTTCTGATCATAGTGACATGAAGAAATCAAATTTTTTCATTCAAAACAGTTTTGAAAATTTAACATTAAGAAATATTTTTGTTTTTATAGTTTACATTATTTAGGACTATTGCGATTTTTAAAATCACAATACTATAATTTTATTGCAATTTTTCATATAAATTAACACTATAATAACGATATATTTTCATTAGAGCTATTTCTTCACATTCTTTATATATATTTTATGTATTAGTTTTCAATTAAAAAAGAAAATGTTTATAAACAAGATATGTAACTCGATCATTTCTATCAATCATTTAATTTCTCGAAGCTTATATCATAAAATTTCTTAGTTTACTTATTACGAATGTCACTTTGAAAAAAAATTACATACTAGTCTGCGCAAAAATTTTACGCATTTGCAAAAATTTACATGGGTCATTCGATCAAAACAAAGTTGTTCAAAACTAAATTTCTATCATTTTTTTGCGACGTTTCTATTTTTTATCAAAGTAATTTTCGTTTTAAAATAAATAAATGAATATTCAAAATACATGAATTTTATTAAATCTTTGCAAAAGTATGACCGAACATTAAGAGGTTAAATGAAACTAAACATTTTCGTTTTTGCAAAAAATACCTCCGTAAAATTAAAAAACTGTGAATTACGCTTAATAAAATTTTTTTGGTAGAATGACCCATGTATATTTATATTAGAGTGTTGTGAAAAAACTAACTACTTTTTTTCAAGTCTGTAAAAGTATGTTAATTTATCATATTTTTAGAGTCCTCTCCGAAAATCAGTCGAATCCAAAAATTCTTTGGGATTGTTCAAGATTTTTTGAAAATTTCAAAATCATAAAAAATTAAATTCTCTTCACTTTCTAGTATGTCAACTTAAAAAAAAAATTTTTTTCGATGTTTAAAAAAATAAAAAAAAATCTTGAGTGACTCCCAAAAATTTTTCTATCGGACTAATTTTTGAAAACGGCCCTTGAAACATTAAAAAGTATCATATCTTCATGTATGATTCGAAAAAAATAGTGAATTTTTTGTCGCCACTTTATATATTCTCTTTTAATTCACTATTTTTCAATTATTTACTTCGTTTAAATGCGTTGAGTGCATGTTTAATAAGTACTTTTTATGACTATTATTATTTTAATCCTTAAAAATAATTATTATAATTATGGTACAGTTCTAATCATGCATCCTTGTGATCGTTCAATTCATAAATATCGAACATTTTAAAAAAATATTATTAACAAGTTGGTGCATAGCCAAGATTTTTCCTCTGAAGAAACAGTGATATTTCACGGAAAGTTGGACGACTATTTTCATCTCGTCTCCAGCATTCCAACATCAAATCATAAATATCTTTACTCGATGTTTTCGGTTTTGGTAAATATTCGAATAATACACGTACTTTTGGATCATTTTCATTTCTACCACTATTACAATTATCATCTTCGGTATGCAATTGTTCAAGATTTTCAACAACTTCTTCGTCTGTTAAATCTTCATACGGCACATGCCGACCAAGATTGAGAATTTCCCAAAGCGTTACCGCAAAGGCCCAAACGTCGCTTTTGGTTGTATATTTCCTCTGTAAATAATTCAAAATAAATTTATTTACTATGTAATAAATATTCTCATCCATTAATATTCATTTCATTTACCAGGAAAACACATTCCCAGGCCATCCAGCGTACTGGTAATAATGCACCATCACTAACTTGGTAATAATCACCAGCATATAATTCATTGTCTGTCCCAAAATCAGAAATTTTAATAAGATACGCCTTACCAACTAAACAATTCCTGTGAAAAAAAGTAACAATTATTATTATTGTTGTTATTATTCTTAATATTATAATAAACATTATTATTAAAAAATTATTTGAACCAACCTAGTGGCTAAATCACGATGAACAAAATTTAAATTTTCTAAATATCGCATTCCTGATGCGATTTGGGCAGCCATATAAATAAGACAATTAAAGCTAAGGGTTTTCACACCATGTGGCATTGAATGTGCATCTTCGACAGTTATATGAGTCTTTAAAAATTGACAAAGATCACCGTGTTCTAAGTATTCCATTACGACACAATAAGGTTCTTCGCGACAACATACTCCTAAAACTCGAGCTATGTTGACATCTTCTAATGCTGCTAAAATTCTTACATCACGTTGAAAGTCGAGTCTGAAAATAATTAAACGAATAAATTATTATATTTTAAATAAGTTATAAATGATGATTTTTTTTTAAAAAACAATCAAAAAATCAACTTATTAATTTTTTACTATATGCAAAACTGTAAATAGATCAATTTGCGATATTAAAAATTTTAGTTTGTACATTCAAGTTAAAAGTTTCGAAAATAGCAATTTCTACAGTTTTTCATAGAAAATTTTTACATTATTTCTTTTAACTCTTTATATTTTTTTTTTCCTGAAAGTTTATGAAAAATCATAAATTTTTCATTTTTAATCACAAAAAATTTTATAGTATTATATTAAATTTGGTCTTATTCGTAAAAATCATTTATGTAAATTTCTCAGATACTTATTAATTGTTAAATCTAAAAAAATATTCATTAATTTCCAATGCAAATGTCGTAACTAAATTTAAAAGTTCAATACTTTTTTTTTTTAATTTCAATAATCAATTTACTTTTTTATATTTTCATCATATTCACATTTATCAAAAATTGGGTTTCCTAATTTCTAGTCAAGCACATTTCAATAAATTTTTAAATTTCAAAAAATCTAAGCCAATATAAAAGCAAATTTTTTTTATAAAACTGTTATCATCAACATATATGTAAGAGCTGTTCTATAAATACATTGACTCATCACGATATCTCTAGAACTATGACACCTAAAGACTTGAAATTTTGTAGGAATATTACTTTTGCCATGTAGAGGTCAGCTAAGAACGGATTTTAAGAAATTCCTCCCTCAAAGGGGTTTGCGGGGGCGTTAACAATTAAAAATTCCCGTTTTTAAACTTTAGCTCCTATCGAATCCAAATTTGGTAGGAATTTTCTGTAAAAGATGTAGAAATAGTCTATGGACAAATTTTACGATAGTTCATCTCACAGGAGTTCGCGAAAGTGGGTGTTAGAGATAAAAATTTTTAATTTCCAAGCTATTACTCCTATAGACTCCAAATTCTCATTTCAAATTTTTTTCTTCGTGTTAATTATTATTCATTTTTGTAAAAAAGTCACACGAACGTTATAGTGATTGCACATTGAAAGTTACAATGAATATTAGCTAGAATAATCACATGGATAAAAGGTACAGGCCAATTCGATGAAATTTGGAATTTGTGCAAGTCAAAACAATACTTCAATTAAATTTCAAGCTTAGATCTAAAAATACAATTCTATAAAATTGTTTCAAACAATGTTTGTCGAAAATCCATAAAATTACAAAACTTACTAATTATGAATAGAATTTAATAATTAAAATTTTAACCCTAGACTAATAAAAAAAAATTAACTTGATTCAAGAGAAAAAAAAAACGTTAACAAATAAGATCATTTCAATCAACTTCATAGTGTTGAATCAAGTAAAAAAATTTTTAACTCAAAATTTACTCAAAACAAAAAAAATTCAAGAATTTTTCTGTTTGATTCAATATGATTTAATTCTTCAAAATGATTTTCTTGTTTTAAAATTTTTCTCCTTTAATTGAGTTAGTAATATTATCAGTGCACGCTTAATAATTATCACAATGTGAATTTTTTTACTAACTTTTCTTTTTCACTGGCATCAGGCAGTAAAAATTTCACAGCAACAAGTCTTTTGCCAAGTGTATTAGAATTAGTACCATACTCTGGAATTCCTTCAGCTTCAGCTACATAGACCTATCAAAATAAAAAAAAAAAAAAATGAAATAAAATAAACTTAATTTAATGCAAAAATAAACAAAAAAACAAAGTAGTTTTTATAATTATACCGATCCAAATGCTCCCTCAGCAAGTTTTGAAAGCATTCGTAGCCGGTGCCGTGGGAATAATGGTACTGTTGACTGTTCCAGTCGTTTTTTCAGCGCTGCAAGAACTTCTTGCTGTGTTGGTGACTAATAATTATTTAAAAAAAATAAATAAATAAATAAATAAAAATAAAAATAAAACAAATAATATTTAGCTTTATTGTCGAAAGTTAATTAATGAAAGTTAAAATTTATCGTAATAAGTAAAATTAAAAGTGTAACCTTTTTATCGTCAATACGACTGTTACGCGAGGATGTTTTAGAAAAAATACTGTCTTGATCGTCGCTGGCACTTACACTAGAAACAGAACTAGATGGAATTTCATGTGTTGAAAAGGTGCCCTCGGGATTGAGAAGAGGGACCGTTACGACCTCTGGAACTGAATAATTATACAATTAATTAACTTGATTGCTCATCATATCTGTTTGGGTCACAAACACTCAGTACTCTGTACTCGTACCGGCAGCGTAATTGATACCAGTACCCATATTGTTCAACATCATATCCTTCATTTCCATAATAATGGTGCTGTAGCTATAGTACGGAGCATATTTAAGAGCTTGATAAGGCTCTTGGTACTCATCTAATTTAACGAGGTCTAAAAGTCGATTGTCAAGTTCACGCGGTAATGTTGAAGTTGTGCCACCACCAGCGTATCGTCTACAAAATTCATTTTCATTACCTTGTATAAACACATTATTTTTAATGTAATTAAATATTACCCTTCGTCTTCTTCTAATGTGTAAGCCATTAATGCGGCTCCTTTTTCAACAGTCGCACACGTTGACCCAAGATGCGAGGGAACTTTTACTGCTACAGGACTTGCAAAACATTTACGCTGTCTATGCCGTGATACGATAAAAAATATCGCTACAGCTAGTAATAAAATTATTGCTGTAAGAACACCAATTACCACTGCCATATATGTAGGATCATCATGCTGGGCTGTTAATACTGGAAGTTCACTGTCTGATACTGCATTTTTATTGTTTATGAAAAACTCGTCTGGCAGTGATGATAAATCTGTTGTCACAAATTCTTCTAGTGTAAAATTACCGTGAGCTATATCTGAAAATTTATATGAAAATTTAATATCATTTTTTCCTATAAAATACTTTAAAGATTAATCGAGTAACTAAAAATTCTGGTATTTGGGTAAAAGTGGGGACCACGTTATTTTTGGCGATAGAATCAATATGATTCGATGTCTTTTTAACATTCACTTATTTTTTTTGCTTATCGAAAATAGGACAGTTTAAAAAAAAAATACTTTGCCTATTTTAATTAAATGAAAAAAAAATATAAAAATTCTAAGGATTGACAAATCAAAAAATTTTTTTATTAAAATTGTTCTACTTTCGACGCGCAACATAAAAAAATACGAAAATATAAAAAGTTAAAATATCTTCTGTTATCAATTTGCAAAAAAAATTGTCAATAACCACATTTTTATATTTTTTCATAAATAGAAAAAAAATTAACTTTAATCAAGAGAAAAATTCTTAAAACAAGAAAATAATTAAGAAGAATGTCATTGTCTTTAATGAAGAAGAAAAATTCTTGAATCAAGTAAAATTTATTTAAACTAAGAAAAATTTCTTAGTTTAAGAATTTTTTTACTCAAATCAAAATAATGAAGTTTGTGACAGGGAAAACTGAACTTCTCATGGTCGTTATCGACCACTTTATTGACGCCACGGTAATGAGGGTTTTCCCTTACCGTTCGATTTTGACAAGTAGTTCAGACTTGTCACCGGGCGTGCAAATCGAAAGTCCCCACTGCTGTCCCCAAAAAACGAAGCGGGGTTGACAATAGGAAAGTTCGAGAACTCGGAGTCAAGGGTTATAAAAGATCCGACAAAAGAAATATCAAGGCTTTTTGAGCCAGGCCCTGGAACAAGTAACGCTTTTTTGAGCCAGCCCTTGGAACAAGTAACACCTTTTGAGCCAGGCTTTTGAGCCAGTGACGCTTTGAGACAGTGAGGCTTTTGGCACAACAGTGAGTCAGTGGAGTGCTGTGTAATAAATTCTGTCATCGAGATTCAGGACCATCAAGAAGGAAGTCAATCTACGATCCGGAATTGGGAACCCATTACTTGGAGCCGGAAAGTTTATTGGAGACGAGAGAGAGAGACCAACCAGCCGCTGATTTCGCCCGTTTCCACCGGGACTTCACTTAACGTTTGGAGAGTTGTAAAAGTTAAGTCAGGTATTATTATTACAATTATTTCAGGCCAAGCTTGAATTTGAAAATTGAGAGGCCGAATTAACTGTAATAAAATTTGTCAATTAATGATCGCTATTGTCTCAGATGTCACTTTTAATTTAGTAGATTCTTTTATAAGTAAATTATTCATAAATGTCAATTAATTAGTTGTTACAAGCCTTTTAGTTATGGGAAATTATTTAGTTAAAATTATTTGATTAAGTTGAAATAGTAGAAGCATTTGTGTAATTTAGATAGTCAAGGTCACTTTGGAATATATGCAGTTTGAATATTTAATGAGGCTTGTTAAACTTGTAGAATTTGAAATTTGAAATTTTGTAAAATTAATTCTAGGCCGTTGGGCTGAATTTAATTAATTTAGTAAATCTAGTAAATTAGTTTATTGAGAAAATAGTTAATGACTTTAATTGAATAATTTTGATTGATAAAATTTGGTAATTAATTAAATTAGTGAATTTGGTAATTGGTATTAAAGAAATGTTAAGCGTAAAATTCAAGGAATTTAGATAATTAGTAATTCGAAGAAATTTGAGTAATTAGAGAAAGTGTGTATTAAGTTAGCGTCCGGTGGACGATTTTTGTATGGAATTTAATGAGTATTTAGAAACGTTGTATAGACGCCCGAGTCGGGGGTACAACGGATTAAGTTAGGAAACCGCTGCGTAGACGCCCGAGTCGGGGGCGCAGTCGGGAATAGGTTTTAACTGGTATTCCGTCAGGTTGACGAGATAAATTATGTTAATTGGTATTCCGTCAGGTTGACGAGGTAATTAGTTGGTATTTTATGGTATTCCGTCAGGTTGACGAGGAAATTAAGATATTGAGATATTCCGTCGGAGTGACGAGGTTGAATAAATTGGTTAATTAGTTATAGGAAAAATCGGCAAGGGCCAACGTAGGTGAGAGGTTCTCACAATTAAGTTAGTTTTAAGGAGACTGTTAAGTTTGTGGAGTTGGTTAATAAATCAGTTTAATTTTTATAAATAAATTTTCTCAGTCTTATTTACAGCCTTTCTCGGACTTCTCACGACCCTGTCCTTTCCTTCTCATGCTTCCCCGGTTTCTGGGACACCGTGTCTAAAATCCCAGTGGCGCCCTTTCTAAAGAGGAAAGGGGTAGCTAACTGGACCTGGGCTAACCCCCCCGGTTACAAGTTCTTCAAAATTATTTTCTTGATTCAAGTAACTTTTTTGTGTATTACTAAAAAAAGGGTTGAAATAAAAAATTAAACATTTTAAAACGTCAAGTTTTTAGCTACAAATCTTATAATGGAAATCAATGTTTTTATTTACATACTGCTCATAAAAATTAATTTTGTTTGAGAAAAGAAATTTTCAGCTAAGTGAAAGTCGTTTGAACTAAATATAATTTTTTGCTTGATCTAAGATAGTCAAACTCTTTAATATGATGTATTTGACTCAACATTTTTTATATTAAATCTAGTTAATTTTTCTATCAGTCCAGTTAAAGCTCGACGCTATTATTTTTTATAATAATACATACAGTTTTTTAAAATACACAAAAAATTAGGAAATTTTTTTGATTTTTTTCTTTTCTGAGAGTATTATTGTTCAGATCAGTAAAAAATCAGATAAAATTGTAAACTATTAAAAATATAAATTACGATTTAATTACGTCTACTTAAAACTTCTCACGACTAAAATTATTGAAAATTGAACATTATTAAATAATTCGAATTAATACTAAAAACAACATTTATATACTAGCGTGCAGTAGCCTGTCGGATCCGGCCCTTGCTTACCAAAGCATTGGACCGGGTTCGATTCCGGCGTACACCAATTAATATTTTCAATATTAAAGTGTATTATGCTGTTCAGTCATAAAAAATAATAAAACGAGTCCAACCACGAAAGTTTTTTCCCTACCGCAGTCGCTCATGACCTTAGTAGTAGTTTGTGCGACTTTAAACAAATAAAATAAAATAAAAAAAAAAAAACATTTATATCGTGAAATTCCATATGAATAAGTTCTATAATTATTCTCTTGTAACTGAAAATACTAAAGTAATTATCAATTTAACTGATATTTAATTTACAGTTATCAATATATATTTACCAGAATCAAATATAACTTCGCTAAGCATAATCCATTTTGATGAAAAGTGGAGACGTAATATTATGAATTTTCCAACACGGTGGTGAAGTTTAATTGTAATATTACGTGAAGTTTCAAATATTTTATCCTCCATGTATGTATAAACAATCGGTTCACCACTGAAATAAGTTCCTCCAATACTGAATAACACATCTACTTGCGAAAATACCTGAAAACAGTATTAATATAAATCAGAAGCTGAACTAACTTTCTGCGGAGACAAATTATTAATTTTAATGATTCCACCATTCAAAATATGTATAAAGCAATTTTAATTATAAAAAACTAAAATTACCGAAAATAATAAAAACTCACATGAAAAGAAAGTTAGTTAAAAAAAATACGCTTTTCTTCTTGAATTTCAAATAGAATAAATATGCGTACTTGGTACGAAAAATTAAAAATGCAAAACTATTGTGATAATTAAAGATGAAATTTTTCAATGCTACAAGTCAACTTTTAGAAAACATCTAAAGGTCATGAAAAAAATCTACGAATATTCTGATCCAATCTAAGTATTTCAAAATGAACATAATAATATGAAAAATAAAATAATTGTTTTCATACTTGTACATCTCTACTAAATTGATTATTACAGTAAAGATGAACCGCAGCAAATTCTCGTACAGTATCGAATTCAAATTTTATTTCGATAGGTTCATTAGCACGAGTATCGTTTCTCCAAGCGACCCATCCTTGACTACGAACAGAATCATAGTATCCCATTTTAAAATTATCCGGTCCAATTTTACTATCAACTAATTGTCCTAAACCACGACGTAATTCCCCATCCCAGTGGCCATCGTAACTTGCATCAAAGAACTCCCATTCATTTCCTCTCGTGTCGCCTTGGGGCATCGAGTAAGCCACTATACCATCTGTAATTATTAATTTAATAACCATTACCACTTCATTAAACTTAATAGCAATAAAATTTGCTCAGTTTTTTTTTTTTTTTCAACAGTAAGTATATAATTATGCAATTTAAAATATATAATTGAAGTACTAAATTCAAATTACCCGTCCAAAGACACCCGTATAACTCAACTCGCATACAAACAGTTCGCCGATGATTACTGTAGGGGAAAAATCTTATTTTACTTGCCCACAATGGTGGATCTAATTCATGCTTGTTCTCTAAATAAGTATTTGTGTTTCCTTTAAGGATCTGAAAAATAATAAAATTTTATTATTCTTCAAAATTTATCCAATAATAATCATTGAAATACATACACACTGACAAAAAACTTATCATGAATCAAAAGAAAATCTTTCCAAAAACTTATTTTAACAACAACCGATTGTTGCTTCAAGAATTTTTTGTCTTAAATCTCGTGATCGTATCTTAAAATACAAATATCTTTCATTAATAAAAATTTCCCCTTTATTCAAGAGTATATTAATTTTGATTGATATAATCGAATTTTTTATCTAAGAACACTTCTCGAAAATTAACAATAATTTTGTTTTCTTTTACGAACTTTATATTGGTTCAAGAACAAGTTTCTTCATTAAAAATAGCAAAAAAATTAAAAAAAAAAAACGAAATTTTTACTTCAAAATATTCTGAAACGTATAAAAGATTTTTTTTACACAGAAAGTACCCGAAATACGAGAATTTTTAGTTTAAACGATATTCTTGAAACAATTTGATAATATCTTGACTCAACGTTACCGCGTATCTTAATCTAAGAAAAAGAAACTGTTGGACAAAGTATGTATTTCTCTTGTTTGAAAACAGTAAAGTGCTTCGTTGAAGTAGAATTCTACTGAAGAATTTTCTGCTCATCCAAGAGTTTTAATTTATTGATTCAAGAGTTCATTTCTTGAATTAAGAAAACTGAATAACTTTAAACAAAAGTGCAATCTCGAATAAAAATTTTTCATGAGTTGTTTTTTTTTTTCAGTGTATTATACCGGTGATAAAACTCAATATATTTATACCTACTAAAAATATTATTTAAAATCATAAAAATATCTTCAATTATATAAAATTGAACAGAATTATAAAAAAAAATTTTTTTTTTAATTCTAAGTAGATTGAATGTTGGTACAAATAAATGACAAGAGATGAAATAAAATATTGAATGAATAATAAATGAAAGAAATAAGCTTTAAATAGATAAGTAGGTATTTAAAGAAAAGATTTATTGAAGCTTTTACCTCCTTTCCTTTGATGTCTCTGTACCGTACCCATTTACCGAGCCGCGGGCGCCAATATTCTAACAAATAACCCTCTGCGTACTCAACTCCCAATCCATTTCCAAAACGGCCTTGAGTATTTGTACCAGTGATCACATGTACAGAATGCAAATCGATTTCAAGCCATTCACGAGGCTCACTGGTAATTTCGTTTTTAGGACACCAGGCTCCTCCATGATTTTCGGTCCTCAGTCTGTTAATGCATACAGAAATTACAACATTTAATTATTCAATCTTTTTATTACTAGGTATGTTACTTGTAAAATAACTGATAAATAAATCTTATTTTTAATTAAAATATTGATTTTTAGACCTCGATTGACGTGGTCCCACATTTCCACTATCAAAACTAGAACTTGCAGTAATGTCTGCATCTGAGATTGCACCGGATTCCATTCCTAATGGATTTATACATTGTGCTAAAAGAAATTTTTAATATTTTTATTTTTTTTAAATTATTGAAATTTATTTAATAAATAATTAACTAATTTTTATTATTGTTAATTTTTTTTACATATTCATTTATAAATAAATTACTTCAAGTGTCAAAGTATATTCTCCCCCTCTTAATATTTATGAACTTGTTGGAAATTAATCAAGAAACATTTTTAATAAGGAGAATTTTACTTATACAACAAAATAAATCTAACATATGTATATGGTGTAGTATTATAATGATATAGATGACTAGTATAGTGGTAAGAACAAAAAATGAAATCACTCACAAAGATCTATACTGCGTGCTGTTGAGGCAATACAAAAAAGACACATGAAAAATCGCTGAATAATTAATGAGACAACGTCACAAAAGCGTGAGATTTTCATCGTAGTTCCGTTTTACGGGGTTCTCTCACTATTATAATCTTTCTTACTGACATAAAGTCTACCTTATTATCGTTTAATCTGAAACAAAATAATAATAATAATATTAAAATTATTTATGGAATATTTATTTTTCACCATAATTTCTATCCAATTAATGAAATGTAACTTTGAAAAAAATGCAAAATTTCAATCTGAAATATCATATCGCAATCTTGCTGGACTCATATATTAGTGCAATTAATATTTTTATTTTTATTTTGCATGCTCTTATCTTTTAAATCTTTTATTATTGAACTCTCTTTCTGTGATATATTAATTATATATTGTGATATATTCAAAATTTCACTAGTAATACTTACATCAATCCTATTATTATTATTGAAATGTATTTCATCTAAATATATAATTTCTTATAATAATATGTAAATGCAGAAATTGTAACTATTTTTTATTAGTTGTAACAAATTTTAAAAAGTATTAGTCGTGTAATTGAAATAATTTCTGTCGGACCTCCTAATGTAATAAATAAATAAATAAATTCTTAAAATGAAATTAGCAAACATCTGACAAATTTTTTGTTTTATTAAACTTTTAAATTAATTTTAAACTATTATTTTAAAAATTGCACTTTAAATTTTCGAAATTTCTGAAAATACATTTTTTTTTATTTTAATTTCTTTGTTGAGAAAATTCTAAAAATTTTTAAATATTAATTTTGGTTTAGTTTAAAATTCTAAAAAAAGTAAGAATAAAATATCTCTTATTGTATAACTATATTAAAAAACAAACCATAATGGCACCGTAAATTTAGAAAAAAAAAATGATACATTTATTCATCAAATTAATGCATTAATTTACAGTCTAGTTCATCAAAATAATTGAAGGGATTAGGCAAAAAGGGTGTGAGACAAAGAAAATTTCTCGCGTAAACACTAGTTTTTAGTTCAGTAAATTTTGCTCTTTCAGAAAGTTTACATTAAAAAAAAAAAAAAAAAAAAACTATTGACCTTTTTTTGTACTCTTTTAGTTCCAATCCCTTAAATTTTCTTTTACAGAAATTTTTTTTCCTTTTTCTAAAGCAATTAGTGTTTATTGACATCAAAATAAACAAAAGTATCATTAATTTTTTGTCTATTTTTTATAATATTAATTTTAATTGCAATTAAACGAATTCGAAATGATAAATATATGCTATCATAATATTTATCCGATATTGATTAATAAATTTTCCACAAATATTTGATTAATAATCATCAAAGAGTACACAGCAGTATTAATTAAATTAAGAACAATGATAAAAACAAAATGAGTAAAATAAAGAAAGGATGTAAAAAATAAAACTAATTAATATTCTATAAATAAAGTGAAAAAATAATCTTATTTAATGAGCTTACTTTTTTAATAAGCTTTCATTATTGAATTTGCATGCCCCAGTTTGCTCCATCTAACGATAGAAGAATCACAAGCACGCACTGTCAAATAAGAAATGATTGGCTATGTAGACTGTGATTGAATTTAAATAATGTCAGAACATTAATTATCTTAAATAATTATCGAAAAATCATTTTTAAAAATATTTAATAAATTATTAACGGTAGTATAATTCTATTTAACAGTCTATCAATTATAATTGACAATGTTAAAAAAATAATGACAATATATCATGTTGATAAATGAAAGATTTAATAAACTGTTATTCGCGATAATTTATACTGATTCTAATGGGACGGAGTGTAGAGTATACTGCGAGAAAATTAAATACGATCGATAAAATTGTTAGTGACAATGCATATCATTCGCAACTCCAAGACAAACTGAGGGTTGGTGAGGGTCGACCAACCCTCTGAGGGACACAAGTACCCGACGCCACCCTGACTTGTGGCGACATAGGGAACTCCGGTAAGCGCCAGATGTCGATCTTTTTCCCTCAGACGTACATACGTACCAATGTATCTATGGTCCTATGCCTTTCAACTTTCCCTTCACTTTTATTCTTTATTATCTTTTTTTACTAGTTTTTTTCTTTTTTTTCACCTCTTTGCTCCATTGATTTCATCGAACAAACATAGATTCTCTTTTATGTTTTTTATTTCTATTCAGTTTTATATCCTTTCATTCTATTACTAGTTGAGTGTATTCTATATTCTATATTATATCATCTATATGCTTTACTCATGCAGTTGTGTTTGAGTAAAAAAGCGATAGGGTGATTGTAGACGAAAATCTGCGACCTGAGTCCACGAATTATTTAAATTTTCATTAAACATTTCTAGTCAAACAAGTCTGATTTTATTAATAACTCCCGATATTCTTTCATTTTTATAATTATTTTCATGACACTGAAGTTAGCAGGCGTCTGAAAATTTTTGACTTTTTTTATTAATTAAATTACAACTAAAAAGATATTTCTAAAAAATTACACTTATAGTTTTTCAAGTTTTTTACAGGTGAAATTTTTTTTTTAATTATTTAATTAAAATTTTTTCAGTAAAAAATTTCTAAAAGTTTTGAAATGTCGGCTAACTTCATTTTCATTTATTTTCAGATGAAAAAAAAACCAAATCCTCTCAATAATTGATAAATTTTGTTTATCGCAAGAAGAAATGAATCGATCCAATTATAATTACACTGAGAGAAAAAATTTATTTTAAAAAAAATAAACAATGTTATAATAAGAAGTTAATTTGTTGTAAATTTCAAACAATTTTATTTCTTAGCTGAACAAATAAAAATTTTTCTCAAGTTGCCTATTCAAGACACCTAATTATACATAAATTTATAAAATGATATATAATAAAAAATGACCTTTTTTTATTACACAAAAGGATATTAAAAATAATTTATAAAATCAATAAACAATTAAATTGTTACTATAATTCAATAAAACTTACAAATTTAGGATTGGTATTACAAAATTATATATTTAAATTATTGTTATTATTATAATCATATGGTATTATATATAATCACTTATAATCAGATATAATGATATCTTCTCATATATAGCTGGATCCTACCGAAATTAAATTCTGGATCTATCTTACCGTTTGGATCCAATTACATATAATCAGATTTAATCATTTTCTCTCGTTTTGATTTCATACTTCCATTGTTTAAATAAAAATATTGCTTCAATGAGGATCTTGAAAACTTAAAAAGGAAATTTTATGAGAAAAGGGAATAAATAAAAAATAAATAAACTTTAAATTCTATATATTCCATTATTACATATTGTAGAAATAATTCAGCTATTTAAAAACATTTATTATTGGTATATAATAATTTCACTTTGTGTTTGTAATTTTTTTTGTAAACGTGTATTTGTGTAGGTGTGGAATTTCCATGTGCGTGTGGGGCACCATTAATTAATTACACTTGGTGGTTACTCAATATATAATTTATGATACAATTATATACAAAAAGGGAGTTGAGTTTTTTATTATCGCTTGGGTACTTTATAAATTACATTCATATGTACATAAAATAAATAAACTTGATTTTTTTTTTTTTTTTTGTTAAAAATTCATACATTACATAACTCGCGCAGTTACATAGAAATTTTCGCACTTTTTATATTTTTATATTTATATATTATATATACGTATATATACATACATATATATTTATATTTTTTTTCTCTTTTATTGAGAGTCGTTGATTTTTAATCTAAATCTAAAGTTGTATTAAAATTCAATTTGAGTTTTGAGATTTACAGGTGGGACGTTCCAATCCAGAAATACAAGGCAAATTCAAGAAAACGAAATTAAAAATTTTAATAATTTTCAAGGATTTGTCTTTTTTTTTTTTTTTTTTATTTTTGTGATATTCTACTCTACTCGTTATTATTAATTACACCTAAATGCTCCTATTTATTATCTTATAATGATTGTATATCGTTTAAAATAGTCCATTAATGCAAGATTTATTCTTTTAATATTTTTCTAAATTTATCATTCGATTATGTTTTTTTTTTTTTTTTTAATGAAAAGATCAAAAAAATTAATATTTTTTTGTCATTTTATCATAAGTTACTAGTAATCATAATTTTTATTATTATTTTTATTCGCGATTCTATTTATTATTTTTTAAAAGAATTAACATTTTTTTAAAATATATAAAACTTTTTTTTCGTTAGTATTTCTTCCTAATACAAAATTCGCAGTAACTAACGTCGACAATTAATTGATTATCATATCAGCTCATGTATGTTTTTTCTTTTATTCTTAATATTATTTTTTTATTAAAAAGATTCTAACAATAAATTGTATATATAGTATTGCTGAGTTCGATATCATATAGTAGTTTATAATAACGTCAGCGTAAAAATTCTCTTTCTAAATACATATTATAAATCTTTTCTACTTCAACGATAAAGATAAAAAGCAAAGCATTTATTTCTTCTTTTTTTTTTTTTTTAATTTTTTTATTTATAATAATTTTGTATTTTCCTGAAAAATTCACTTTTAAACGACATTAAGAATTTAATAACGTGATTATCTACAAGCCATGTTATGTTTAGATAACGCTTACCAGAAGCTTAAAAACTAAAAGCAACTAAAAATTTTCGTAATTGTTTAGTTTCACGGTGATTTGGTTTTTTTGGTATAAAATATTCACATTGTTAAAAATTTTTTATTAATTTTTTTACAGTAATTTGCAATAATAATTATGAAAGTTTGTGAAAAAAATTGGCAATATTAAAAATTTTTTTTTCAATTATTCTGTTTTTGATGAATTTCCAAAACAAAAAATATGTGATTGCTCATAAAAAATTATAAATATCATGTTTATGGAATGAAGTATTGTGGATCATAAAACTAAACAATTATCAAAAGTTTATCGAATAATTTAAATCATAATGTTTTGCTGATAGAATACTTAAATTTTTTTAATATGTTTAAATAAATAAAAATTGTATGCTTGTAAAAGGAGCAAATAATACTATTAAATTGTAAGAAAATTGAATTATTAAATAAAAAAAATTAATCAAAAAAATACAATTTCTTTTCTTAGCAAAAATTCTGAACAGGTACAAATCCCCACCAGATTCTCGTATCATATTCTATTTTTCACTCATTAATTATTTTTTTTTTTATTTAGTGTTATTTCGTACAAATAAAATATCGAGAAGTGTATTTCCATTACGACTTGTAAATTTTATATTAATTTTTAGCAATCTATATTTTATAAGATTACATAAAGTGTATTTGATCGTCCAGTACGCATCATAAAAATTGACATTTGCCGTTTTTGTTTATTGTGTATTTTACACTAAATTCTCGATATAAAACTCTACGAAAAAAGAAATCTAAAGAGACAAAAAATATTAATCGTTTATAGATTTCCAGTTGAATAAAATAGAGGCTTAAAAATTTTTTTTAAATAAAGTAATGCATTTGTTTCGTCAACGAATACATGCACAGTAATAGCTCACAAATGAAAGTTTCCATTTAACAACAATATTCATATTGTGACCCTTTTTTTTTTATCACGTACTTAAAAATCATAGTCCCACTTTTAGAGAGTAGTGGTAACTTCCGTCACTTGAACTGCTTTCATTCGTAAAGTTATACGCGACTGTAGAAAATTTTTCACTCATATATATTTATCGCTTATAATTTTTTTTTTTTTTCAACGACATAAACAATAAGTCAAAAATCAACCATAATCACTGCTCATTTTTTTTTTAATCGTTGTTATATAAAAGTATAGACGTCGTAATAATACGTAGTAATAAGCCAACAAAGCTTCGATGAATCGAGTATCTATAAATGGTAAACCTCATATTATATTAATTAATAAGAAAATTATCATTTCTTATTTTTTTCATGATTCGCAATGTGGTTATAACTTTAAATTTTAATTAATTTGTTAGCAATAATTTTATTTCCTTCATTTCTTGTCTCTTTTTTTTTTTTTTTTTTTTTATCTATATCACAATCGTCATCGGGTTTTTTTACATACATGATATTTTTATTGTTGGTTTATCCCTGTATTGTCAATTCTCATAAAAATTATGTTTATTATTTCTTCTTTGTTCACTTTTTATTTTAAATTATTTATTTTTAAATTTTATTCTTATTATTTTTTATTTACTCGTTGCGTTGAAGGCGATGTCGGTTTCTTTTTTAGAAATAGAGAAATAACATAAGAAATTTCACCTATTTTAATTACACTTAACGTCTACAATTGGTCATTAAGTTACAATAATTATAATTGGTTACAAATATGTTCTATATTTAAAATTGCTGTATAGAAAAAAATAAAGTAGAAGTAAAAAAAAAATATAATACAGTACATTATTATTCGTGTTTGTTTGAATGTTTTTTTTTTTTTTTTTTTAAATCTTGGAGTACAAAAATTCATACAAAGCCAAACACGTTTAGTCTGTTAATTTGTTGTTCTCAAATTTCGCAATTTATATAGCTTCAGTCTTATAGCGTGGCAGTCGATTTGTTAATTACTAATAGCAAAAAAAGAATTTAACAAATCGATCCTATATATAGTATGTACGTTTTTATGTTTATGTTAATATAATATTATATTGTATGTGTACAATATATTTAAATATTTATCCGACATTAACTGACACTATTTCCAACTCATAAAGAGATGAAGAGATGAATTTAATAATAAAAAAATTCACATCTACGAAAACACAAATATGAATATAATAAATATAAATACTGTATGAGTTCGTAAAAGTGATATTAAAAACCATCAGATTAAAAAAGTTGCATATCATATGCAGTACACAATGCGAGCATATTCTTACGCGTATCTATTGTGCGTGTGCTCCCGACGTTTGCTTCCTCTCCGTTCACGCTCAGAGATTAGTTGAGGGCTTGGAGAACTTGAATAGACTACGTTGTTAGATCCCCGACTTGGAGGGACGCTTATCGGTGGCGGTGGCGGTGGAAAAAAACTCTGCAAACATGCCTGGAATACCAATTTATTTAATTTACCACCGCTTGAAATCAACTTGAGATTTTCTATGTATATATAAATAAATGTATATATATACACTTGGTAATAAAGATACTTTTATTAAGATCACGACAAAAAAAAATGATGAAAAAAAAAAACAAATTTCTTCTCGAGATAACAAATTACGATAGTAATAAAAAAAATTTGTTTACCTTAGCGCTACCTCTCGACGATGTTTTCGAAAAGACACTTTCATGCTCGCTACTGGTACTAGGTACTGGTATTGGAACCGCATAATCATACGTGGGATCTACATAGTTAAAAAAGAAATTATTAGATAAGAATATCATTTGGTTTTGTTTATTATATAATTTAACAACTATGGATATGAAATTTGATATTAATAAAAAGTATATTAAAGTATATTACCTGAGCAATCAATATTATCATGCAAATCCTTATTGTCAATAACAACGGTACTATAACCATAATAAGTAGCTTGCGATGGTTCTCGATATTTATTTTCATGAAACGGTTCCTGGTATTCATCTAATCTAACATCACCGAGTAAACGATCATTTAAATCACGCGGTAATGTTGTTAATTTAGCACCAGCATAACGATCATCAAAATCTTCAACTCTGTAAGTTATTAATGACGAATCTTTTTCTCCAGTTGTGCCGTAAGCTGATTCTGGTGATAAATGTTGATGATTACCAGAAGGTATTGATTCTTTAGCATCAAGAGAACTGGCAAAGTTCTTCCTTTGCCGATGATGCGATACGATGAAAAATATTGCAACAGCTAATAAAAGTATTACAGCTGTCAGTACACCGATTATAACAGCCATGTACGTTGGATCGTCCTGTTTAGCCGTTGAGATAGGAATTTCCGCTTGCAGTGGAATATCTTTTGAGGTACTTTGGTTCTTTGTACGTGGTGACTCGGTCGAGGGGGGAGATTCTGGCGTAAAATTCCCATGGGCTATGTCTGTCAACAGTGATACGATAAAACATAAGTGGAATTGATTATTTATTTTACTTTTTTTTATTTTTTTTTTTTTTCTATTCTATTTATTTTATTTTCTTAGTTGGCTAAGCCGCTGTGTCGAACGTTATTTGGGTTATAACTCGGTAAATGAGATAAAAAAAAATAACTTAATGATAAAGAATGATATCAAATGAAATACACAATGTGACTCACCAGAATCAAAAGTGATCTCACTTATCATAAGCCACTTGGCCGCTAAAGTAAATCGTAATTTTATGAATCTACCAATACGATGGTGAAGTTTTATTGACACATTTCGTGGAGTTTCAAATATTTTATCTTCTATGTACGCATAAATTATTGGATCACTTATGTACCATTTTCCACCAATGCTGAATGATATATTTACTTCGGAAAAAACCTGAAATAAAAAAAAAATAATTAATTCATTTTTGTTTATTAATATGATTTTAAAATTAACAAAGAATTGTCAGTTTTTTTTTATTATTATGACTAAATTATAATAGAAAAATTTCACATTTAAAAATTTATAAGAATTACAAGAATAAATTTTTTTTAATACTATTTTTTTACAATCGATTTTTAATATATATAAAAAAAAAAAAAAAAAAAAAAATTGTCAGATGTCAGTTGATTTCAGTATCATTTATTGATTACTAGAAATTTGAATAGCGCGCTACGCGCGCGTCTAATTTTTACCAATAAGGAATCAGGTACCATTTTTTTGCGAGTTTCGACTATTGACTAACTTCACACTTTCATGTATTTTTATTGTAGGGATAATGGTGGTATTATATTTTTTTATTTATTTATTTATTAAATTAAGCGGCCCTAGAACAAGTGCTCTTTAAGGGTCATAAGTACAATTTACATAGAGTATATATAATATTAATAAATAAGCATTTATACTTATATCATACTATTATATCATACATATTATACCTACTTAAATACAAAAAAAAAACTAATAAATAAAAAAAAAAATTTCTCCTTAAAGTTCATCAAAACTATAATTAAAAAAAAAATGTCAATTTAGTAAATGTTTCGTTTCATGGTTCGTAATACTTTAACCAATTAAAGTGATACTTATAACTTTTTTTTGAACAATCACAAATTTATTTTTTTCTTAATTCATTAAAAATACAATAACTACAAAAAAAAAAAAAGGTAATTTTTCATTCAACAAATTTTTTGAGAAAATTATTAAAAAAATCAAGAATTTGACATTTTGAAAAATATCTTTTGAATTGTTTGGTTTTATAAAAAAAAATATATTTATTTCAGCTGGTATTTAATGTAGTAGTCTATTTCGTTAGTTCAACAATTTATTTAAGTTATAATATAAACTATACACTGATAAAAAAATTGACGACTCAAAAGCCAAACTCTTGAACCAAGAATTTTCTTGAGTCAAGAGAATAAATTCTTGAAACAATAAAATTTTCTTAGACCGAGAATAATTTGTTACCTCAAGAAAATCATTTTCTTCAAAATAGGATTCTTGGTTCAAGAGTTTGGCTCTTGAGTCCAGTCAATTTTTTTATCAGTGTGCTCTTTACAATATCCGAATGAAGTTAATAAAGTTTCACAATAATTAATCAAGCCCGTAGAATATAGTTATCAGTAAAGTGATATAATTAATTAAATTTGTATATAAATATAAACATCAGAATAGTACTCCGCGGTTACAATAATGCGATGATTAAGTAAAGAAAATAGGACGTGTCGTAAACCTATGGTGCATTTATCTCAAAGGCTGAAGAAAATCTGCCTCGTGCCCTTTGATTCTCAAAGGTGTTAGCTTTTGCTAACATTTCGCGTTGTTCTTAGGGCCCCGTGACGTCATGAGCCCCTTGAATGCCGGGAAAGAGATTTTATGACTCGAAAAATACGGTGGTGACGGAAAATTTTTCGAGAGTGGAAAAGTACTCCCACATTAACATATCGATTCTAATACGTTGTATCCCACAAAATTTGACAAATTGATTTTTTTTTTTTTTTTTTGAAAAATGGAATCATAACAATATTATGCAAGTCGTATTGAAATTTTAAAGTTCAAATAGTTTAATTACTATTTTTAAATAAATATTTTCGTCAGTCGAATTCCATTCAATCAATGTTAAAAATAAATCGTTTTTACCGCCTGCTGTAAAATTTTCTAAATGTGGGATATGACGTATTAGAATGGCAGTATCGATATATTTAATTTACTGATCAATAAATTACATTGGACAGTTTTGGTTTATTAATTTTAACATAGTGATGAGTTTGAAACGGTACTTTTGATCATTTTTATTTGTAAGTCATCAGACCAATAACTTGTTTAATTAGCATAAAAAAGTAATTAAGAAAAAAAAATATGTATAATACCAAAAATTGAATTTTTTATAATAATAAAATACGTTAGATATAATTTAATAATAATAAATAGACAAGTAGAAAAACAAATAATTAACATAAAACCTGTTTTTTGAATATAGATGATATTTTGTTATGTTATGAAGCAATAAAATGCTTCATTAATTACGGAATACTTTCTAATTTATAATTATTTTGAGCTCTCCCTTCAAAACAGATTTTATAATCTAAAGTGCTGAGAAGTGAAAATAAAATAAAATATAATTATTATATGTATATATAAATTTACCTGTACATCTTTAGTGAATTGATTATTGCAAAAGATATGAACAGCTGAAAATTCTCTGACACGATCAAATTCAAATTTAATATCAAGTGGGTGTCCAGCTCTTGTGTCATTTCTCCATCCGACCCATCCTTGGCTTCGATCATCACCGTAGTATCCCATTTTGAAGTCATCTGGTCCGGTACGACCGTCCGTAAGTTGTCCTAAGCCTCGTTGCAATTCATCATCCCAAAATCCATCATAGGTAGCATCGAAGAATTCCCAATTGCCCCGTTTATCGCCCTGTGGCATCGAATATGATACAATACCATCATTCCATGGACATCCATACAATTCGACGCGCATACAGACGGTACGATAATGATAACTGTACGGGAGGAATCGAATTTTCGTCGCCCAAATTGCTGGTTCGAGCTCGTGTTTCGATTCTAGATATGTATTTGTATTGCCTTTTATTACCTTGTTCATAACAAACAAAAAATAATTATTAATTATTGCCACTGTAATTTATGTATTTCAATATAATTAATTTTACTATCAAAAGATAAAAATGCCAATTATTAAGACTATTAAATTTTAAAATTCATTACAATTTACTCTTAGTTAAAATATATAGTGAAGTGAAAAATAAAAAATTCTGATGTTTTATACTGAAATTTATAAATTCATGTTTTTTCCTTACAATAATGTCTTTTAGTAAAAATAAAATCAGCATCAAAAGTGCAAGATAAATTCGATTTTTTAAAACTAATTAGACTTATAAGAATTTACTGGCATAAGGTAATATATTTTTATTAAAATTATAATTATCATAAATATTTACACTTCTTTGATAAAATTTCATACTATTATACTTAGGTAATTACGTATGAGATAAAAAAAATTAATAATTCTTTTTAGTTAACATTATTTTTTTATACTAGATTTTAAAAGTAAATTATTTACTAGACAAATGAAATGAAATGGAGAAAAAAATTTTTCTAGTCGATAGAAAATTATTAATAGTAGCCAAATCGAAAATGCAATTCACGAAAATAAATTAGACTTATCGTTGGGTCAAAATATGATAACAATAAGATATTTTTCTAATCAATAAGGTAAAAAAGTATCGATTATTAGCAGGAATCCAATTATTGACACTATTTTATTTTGAGATTTGTTTAATTATCTTTGGTATTATTAGCAATCAAATGCTTTTTTACAATTTTAATAATTTGAAGAATTAAAATAATTAAAATAATTTGAGAAAAATATTAAATATTCATTAATTTAAAAAAAAAGTTTACTTCAGTTTATTGAAATAACATTTCATAAGCGTAAAATTCCTCAACTATTCTAGTTAGACGTGCTCTTTAAAAAAACACTGATTTTTCATTTTTTTTTTCATCTATACAAATTTTTTGTTTTTTAATGAAGTATGAAAACTCAATAATATTGGATCTTTACCATGAATTTCATAAATTTATGGTTATTAATTTCAAAATAATGTCAAGAATTAATACATAAAATTCAAGCTTTATCATATTGGCAGCCTCTAACCGCGAACGTTTAAGGAGAGCTGTAACTTTTTGTTTTAAAAATATTAAAAATAATTTGAATAACGTAAAATAAATACACGTTCATTTTGTATTCTAGACTTATTCATTTCAACAAATTATTGAATTCGAGCAGCTATTGAGTTAAAAGCGCAATTAATTTCAACGGTTTAGAGTTTTTCGTATTTCAATTTATGGAAAATTCATCACTATAAACTTTAAAAAAATAACTATAAGTTTATACAGTCTATTAATAGTTATTATTTAGAAATATGATGGAATTTATTTGAATTATTGTCAAAAATCCATTATGATTGCCTGCAGGAAGTAGATAAGCGAAAAACATTATGCTGAAAAAAAATTGAATCGAGTAAAATTTACTTAAATTTACTTAAAGAAAAATTTCGAAGTTAAAAAATTTTTTTACTCAAATCAAGACAATAAAGTTCTTCGAAATTATTTTCTTGATTCAATTTAATTTTTTTTTCGGTGCAGTAGTTGACAGATTGATCTAGTAGACGATCGCAAATGCTTCAGTAGCTGATCAGTCAAGTATTATTATTTCTTTGATTCTATATTAATTTTTTAAGTTTAAACAGCATATTTTTCTGTATAAAATCGTCTTAATATCAAACTTAATAATTAACTAATGAAAATAATGGTATTGAAATTTTTAGAGATTTGACAAGTAGGCTTTTTTTTTAATAACAAAAGTTATAGTCAAAAAAAATTTTTTAAATGTGTACATATAGTTTTTTTAATCTTCTAATAGATTTACGTTTGTTCTTTTTTATATATTATCAAAAATAATGTATATTTATAAGTTCATGATTTATACTATGAACCTAAATTTAACTGAAAAATGTTCTCGTTGCCTAAGATATTAATTTTAACTAACGAGTAGTAACGTAAAATTGATGCTTTTAGTGTTTATGTACAAGAATTAATAATCGTTGATATGCAGTCATTTACTAGAACAATGGTGTTTTTATGGACTCAGTATCTGCCCGGTAGTTAAACTTGTATTTACATGTATATGTACGATTATTACACCTATTAAGTTATTATGCATCTTCACATGACTTACACAAAATGTTTTTAATTCAAATAAATCCACTAGATGTTATTTGATTGATTAAAAAAAGTAGTCACCTCCCCGGAGTGCTATTGTAATAAATGATTTACATAAAATCAAACAGTCGGTAATTTTCATGATTTATTTTTAGATTTATACTCACTGCAAAATTTTGAATGTAGCTATGATTTATGCATGTTATGAGCCCGGGTATAATTAAAACATATTTTGAGACTATAAAATCTTCGTTTAATAATAATATTATGACTTTTATATACAATTGGTTAACTACACTGAGGAAAACAATTTCTTTGAAAAAACAGCATTGTTGTAACAAGAAATTAATTGGTGAAAATTTTTAATAATTTTATTTCTTAGCTGTAGAAATCCAAATTCTTTTGACAGTAATTTTTTTTCAACGAAAAAATAACTGTGAAAAAAAAATTTTTTTTTTCGGTTGAGAAAAAAAATTGTTTGAAATTTTCAACAAATCAATTTCTTGTCATAACAATTCCCATTTTTTTCGAAAGAAATTTTTTCCGTCAGTGTACCAATGATCGGTCAGTTATTGATACATTTATGCTGATAAAAACCCAAAATTTTCAGTCAAAAGACTAATTAATACCGCGTTTAAAAAAAAAATTAATCTCATCTTAATTTATAACATATATGGGGCATTCCACGCCAAATCGACCATTTTGAAACCCGACCTCTTTCAATTTGGCTAAAATTTTTTTATCCTTTCCTACCTTATAAAATAAATTTTTCAAAATTTTTTTACCCAACAAAAAAAATGATGAGTTAAAAAAAAGACTTTTCATTTTTTAAATAGCTATAATTTTTTAAAAATTTGACTTATTCAGACATTTTTTTTTAATTTAAAAAAAAATCCAAAATTTTTCAATGACTGCCATTTTTGAATTTATTTTTCATTCTCTTAAATAAAACTTTCACATTTTCTGCAATTCCTCGAATTTATTCAGTTTTTTTTTTTTTCCTATTGAAAAAGAAATTTCTTTTATTTAGCTTACTTCTCATAACACCATGCCGCAAACTTTTAAGAGTATTCAGAGAACTTCTAAATTACAAAAAAAAATAGATAAATAAAAACAAAAATAAAAATTGGTAATTATCAAAAAAAATTTGAATTTTTTTTTTTTTTTTTTATAAATTTCATTAAAAAATAGATGAAAGTTTTGCAGTAATCGAGTTTTCATCAGATATCGACGTTTTAGGAAACTTCACAGGAAGCTTCCCTTACTAATTCCGCAATGTTGTCACTATGTCTGTATGGATGTATGTGTGTAAGTATGTGAACCGCTCATAACTTTCGAACGGTTCGACCGATTTCATCGCGCTTTGCGCCATTTAAAAGGATTCGGCCAAACTTAAATTTTGAATACAATTTGGACTGATTCGGGCCAGCAGCTTTCGAAAAATCTAAGAAAAAACTAAGAAAAAATTTCTTTCAAATGTGGTTTTTTTGGAATAACTTTTAAACGGCTTTACCGATCGATTCTAAAAACTAATCAGCTTTAACATCAAAAAACCACGTCATTCGCTGTCAATCCGGCTAAAATCAGTTCATTCATTCGAAAGTTATTGCAGTTTGAAAATCCAAAAAATATTGTTTTATCAAACTCTCATCAGACTTTTGAGCTCGAAGAACTCAAAAATGTCACAAGTGCAATTTTATGCACCTAGACATGGAATTAGCGGGACGTTGTAGAGATGGCCTTCAGGATCAACCGTTTTCCTAATTTTTTTTTCGATAACTGCATTCAAAAACAAAGAAAATTGAAAATTTTTTTTTGATTTCGCCCATTTTTTATCAAACTGTAGAGTTTTGAAAAAGATATTTGACCTAGTTCGTATCATATTATCAATTTTTTAATTAAAAAAAAATATGAACTATTTATAAGTATTTGTGTTGAGTAACCCTGCCATTAGCCTCTAGCTGTTGGGTCTTATACACAGAAAGAAAGAAAGTCTTGAGTCAAGCGTAAACTTTCTTAAATCAAGAAAATCTTAAGGAAGATTGAAAATTTCTTGAATGAAGTTAAAATTTCTTGAATGAAATTAAATTTTTTTAAGCCAAGAAAATTTTTTCTTGCTCCAAAATAACTTCGGTCTTCCTTACAATTTTCTTGGTTCAAGAAATTTTTTTTTCTGTGTAGAAAATCATAAAAAAAAAAGTTAAAAATTTGTAATTACAATCCTAACTGTCTCTTATAGTGTCAATAATTGGTAATTTTACGTTAGTTCATGTGTAAACTATTGATCGACAGGTATAAGTTAATAAAACTTACTTCTTCACCGCGAACATTTTTATATCGGACCCATTTGCCGAGCTTTGGTCTCCAATATTCAAGGATATATCCTTCTGCAAATTCTACTCCAACTCCATTTCCAAAGCGTCCCTGAGTTGCAGTAGCAGTAATAACGTGCATGGTATGCAAATCTATTTCTAGCCATTCATGCGGCTCTGTTGTGACCTGTTGTTTTGGACACCAAGCACCGCCATTTCGTTCTTGTTTCAATCTAAAATCATGAATAGAAAATTAAAACCTCTAAAAAAAAAAAAGAAATTGTCATAAATAGAATTGAATAACTAAACATCTCAGAGTTTTTTACTAGAATTATAAATGAGATAAGATAAAATATTACAGTATCTTTTCGGTGGGGCATTAGATATTACGGGTGTTTTTTTGTAATAATAGCAGGAAAAAAAAAGCATTACACGTTTCCACAACTTAACTTGCCATTTCTCAAGCTGTCTTAGTAATTTAATGAATCGTGTATCCCCCTATTTCTCAATGTTTCTTCCTCTCAGTCTTGTAACTCTCGCGGCTCTACCAAATAGAACGTGTTATGTCGTTTCACGCGGAGCATGCGTCACGATTCTACCAAGCCAGTATAATTGTATATGTAGTATATATAATATAATAGTTGGAGCGAGCATGTGCACAGCGGGTTCGAAATTCTGAGTACATCACCGGTTGATCCAGAGTATATATCTCTAGGTATAGCATAGGTACATATTAAAATTTATGATAATGGGCGTCAAATAGAAAATGAGTCAGAAAAGCAAATGTATCGCAGGTAGATTGAATACCAGTATAAAAATCAAATGTTAATTTCTGTCATGGAAACAGCTATAAAGGTAGTCTTACAACATTATCAATGCTTCTATATCTTGATCGTTACCAGATATATACATATATAAGTAGGCGTCAAGTGTATAGCGGTATTATACCTATTTACACAATGAAAATAAACTACTCGATGCAAGAAATATTTCTTCTTAAAGCTCATTACGAATAAAATAATTAAATGAATTTACAAAATGAAATAATTAAATGAATTTACAAAACATCAATTTTTTAATTATCATTTTGAAATAGAAATTTTAACAAGAAATTATTATTGATTTATGTGTCAAGATAAAGTTTTGGTTAAAATTAATTAGTTAATAACAATCAGGTGACCGTAAAACTATAAAATTAACGTTAATTTTTTTATTTAAAAAAAAAAAAAAAAATTATTTTACACTTATTTGAACGCATTTTATGAACGATTTTTGGTAAGCATTTGACTTTTTCCAACATTAAAAACTTCAATTCAAATTGAAATTTTTTTTAATCAATTTCCACAATTTCTAAGAAAAATTTTTATTTCAAATTGCCCTGTAGTTTTAAGTTATTCAATTAAAGATTTAAATTTTTAGAAGAAAACAAAATTATTGATAGTTTTTGAGAACTGTTCATTGATAAAAAAATTAACTTATTCAAAAAAAAAAATTCTTGAAAAAAAAATATCATTCTAAAAAGTTTAAGCATATTGAATTGAATGAAGTAGTTTTTGATCTAAGACATTATTCTTGACTCATGTAAATTTTTACTTGGTTTAACAATTTTTCTTCTTGATCTTTAATTTTCTTCGTGAATTTAGTTTTTTTATCAATGTTTTAGGATAAAGAATTTGATTGTATCGATTAAAAATAATGTACCCCTAAATTCTTCAAAAAATTCTTGAAGCACAACCACCAGTTTTTTGAAAAGATCTTTTTTTTTTCATCAAGATAGTTTAGTTTAATAGTTTTTCTATTAGTATAAGAGTAACTGCAATACGACATGAAGAAGTTAGTTTGAGAATATTTTCAAGAAAAGTAAAACTTCAAAGACGGCATAAGCCAACGAACTTAACCGGCTGCTCTGGCAGTTAAGTGTCAAGTGCCAAATCACATAGTAAATGTCAGTGCGACAGGTTTACCACTAGCTTAAGAAATAAATACGTAGCTTTTTAAAGAAGAGATGTATAGACTAGAGAAAGTTTTATCTTTCTTATTTTTATTATTATATATGCAATATGCACATGTATATATTAGTGTCTTTTACATATTAGACTTACCGTGCAAATTGTGGTCCGACGTTGCTACTGTCAAAGCTCGAACTTGCAGTGATGTCGGCGTCTGGAATGATTCCTGCTTCCATTCCCAAAGGGGCAATGCATTGTGCTGCAAGCAGAAAAAAGGAATTCGATATGCAAGCCATTACATATTCATTCGAAGTCTGTAGCTTAAGCACGACTACGACGAGAGCCCTCATTCTCCATCCATTTGCTCGGACTCTTCAGTCACAAAAGCGTGCTTTCTAACTTTTCACTCCTCCTATCGTATCTCGATATATACATATATATCAAGATACATAGATATACATAGCTTGCAAACGCGGATAAAAACGAAGAAATGCTTTCAGAAATGAAAAGTTTGAGGTGGAAAAATTTTTTGTTACATGAATAAAGTATTATTGAAATATCTATGAGAGTTCCTTTGTATAGCACACGGAAAAAAATAAATACTTCTTATGAAAAAAAAAATTCTGTTAGAGATATTCAGTTATTATATATGTATAGGGTATAGTAGGCGCACCAATAGATGAACAAATATTATTTTAACAACCGATTACAATAAGTTCTAAAGGGACAGTGAAAAAAATGTTATTATTATAAACATACAAGTTTATGATCGTGTTAAATTAATCTTTTTTTTCTTCTTTAGGTTTTTGTAATCTAAATAAAAAATTTTTTTATTAAAAAATTTCAATACTATCATTAAAAAAATAATATATTACTAACAATTTTTATTTCAACAAAAATGCTCACACTGCAAAAGTCCTATATTGTGTAAAAAATTCTCAGGATTCCGAAAAAATTTTATCTACTTCAATCGCATTTTTTAGAGTTTTCGGTCACTTTTTATGTATAATAAATAGTTTCCTTGGAAAGCTGATAATTTTTTTACATGAAAGGTATATTGCATACGTTTAAATAAATTATTTTCGTTCGCAAATATTACTTGAAAAATTGAATATCGGCGGAATAAAAAAAAAGTTACTCCAAAATGCTCCGTAAAAATAATTTTTTTTTTCCGATGAAATAGCTCATTTATAATGTATCTGTCATTATTCATTATTAATGGGAAGAAATTACATTGTAACGTATATGTAATATATATTGTATTCATATTTTATTAGACTAGAGTAAATGCATAAAATGCTTCAAGAAAATTACTTGACTCATGTCAGCCTTTTTTTGCTAGTATGTTTGATCGATTTGACACATCATTAAGTAATATATGACACATAATTAGTAACACTAAGAGAAGAATGTTTAAATTTAAAAAAAAAAGTTTTTTTCATGCATTTTAGAAGTTTCTGTGTCATCTAATATTTATTGATTAATTTTATTAAACTTAAACTGTTGTCAAACTTCAAATCTTAAACTGATCTTCATATTAAATGAAGATAAAACTTCTTTTTTTATAAATGTTACATAAGATTTATGTTACAAATTTCACATAAGATTTTAATCTTTTCTTGCTAATTCATCAATGACATTGAAATGAACTAACATCAGCTAATTTTTAAAATCTTTTTCTCAAATACATTATTTAAAAAAAAATGTTTTTTTAATTCTACATGTGAAATGTGACAAAAACTGTAAATGCAATTTTTTTTTAATTTTTCTTATTGCTAGTTCATCAAATTTACTTAATATGTTTATTTATTGATATTATGTTGGTATAATTAATTTTATTAATACTTATTTATATTTTATTCCATTATTTCATTATATAAAGATAGACAAGAATCTGGTTAACAGTCCATCTGTTGGGGCGTTTACCCTATTCACATACATTACACTATATTATTTTATATCTCGTTATACTTACATATGTCTATAGCTTCTCCACCGTTAAGATAGAGAATGAAAAGGTAAAAAAGATAAAACAGCCGCAGGTTATTCATTACGACAGACGTTTTAAATGCCGATTACTTTCACGAGGGCTACTCGAATCTCATAGTCACATGAGTTGATGATACTTGTTGTAGGTCTGAAACATAAAATAAAAAGAACAAAAAATTAATTACATTCACAATTCTGTTTCATAATTTATAACGTCTTAAATAAAATTTAATTCGACAATTATTATCACTTATTATTTCTTATCAGTGAAACCAATTCCATAATTTCAGTGTATAATTGGAAGTTATTGAAGTTAAAAAAAAAAAAAAAAAAAAAAGAAGAAAGTAGTTATGTACGTATAGTAGTTTAACTACCCTATGGCTCATTCTCTTTGTCAGGCACAGTGATTCGTGTCGACTGGGCTGAAAGCGACGGACAAAGAACGACATTCACGCTAGCAGCCATTATGCATCATTACCAAGATTACGATCAGACTCACGGAGAGTAGAATGAACGAAATTGAAAGAGAAGTCGACTGGTAAGGCTGCCGCAGATGTTGCCTGCTCTCTTTACTTTACTCCTTTACTTCTTCTTGTTGGAATAAACTCCAGGCTAATCGAGTACTTTATTTTCTTCGTTTGAGATGTCGTTTATGCGACCACTGACTTCTTCTCAAGTACACCGTCCATATAGATATAATATGTATATTCAAGAGAAATAAGGAAGAACAAGAATACTAGACGTTGTCAATTATTCTTAAAACCTACGCCTTTTTTTAAGGATAATCATAATTTCAAATTTTATTTTAATAACTGGATCAGATATCATCTTTATAATTATATTTAATTTAAGTGATTTTTTAATGTAAATAATAAAAGATAGAAAATTAGAAATTCAATTTTAATTAATTAATCAGATATTTTTATCACTTTTATCATGAAGAGGATAAGGAAAATTTTATCTCAGACATATATATGCACCATTGAAAATTCTTGACATGAATTTGTGTCTTCTGATAGTTTCATATGATCAGAAACGATAGTTAATTTATTATTTTGAATTTTCGGAGTAGTTTTAAAAAGATTTAAACTTCGCGCCAAAAATTTTATTTTATTTTGTATATTTATATGTAGTTAGAAGTTAAATTTTCATCAATGAAAATTAAGTTTATGAAAATAAAAATATTTATTTTCATCCAGCAGAAAATCAAATAATTTTCGTTTAAAAAAAAACCATCGATTCGCTTACACTGACAAAAAAACTATCATAAATTAAGAGAAAATCTTTCCAAAAACTTATTTTAACGACAACCGATTGTTACTTCAAGAATTGTTTGTCTTAAATCTCGTGATCGTAACTTAAAATACGAATATCTTTCATTAATCGAAATTTCCCCTTTATTCAAGAGTACATTAATTTTGATTGATATAATCGAATTTTTTATCAAAGAACACTTCTCGAAAATTAACAATAATTTTGTTTTCTTTTACGAACTTTATATTGGTTCAAGAACAAGTTTCTTCATTAAAAATAGCAAGAAAATTTAAAAAAAAAAAAAAAACGAAATTTTTACTTCGAAATATTCTGAAACGTATAAAAGATTTTTTTTACACAGGAAGTATCTAAAATACGAAAATTTTTAGTTTAAACGACATTCTTGAAACAATTCGATAATATCTTGACTCAACGTTACCGCGTATCTTAATCTAAGAAAAAAGAAACTATTGGACGAAGTACGTATTTATCTTGTTTAAAAACAGTAAAGTACTTCGTTGAAGTAGAATTTTACTAGAAAATTTTCTGGTCATCCATGAGTTCTAATTTATCGATTCAAGAGTTCATTTCTTAAATTAAAAAATTGAACAACTTAAAACAAGAGTGGGATATCGATTAAAAATTTTTCTTGAATTGAGCAGATTTTTTTTGCATGTTTCTAACATTCATTCACACTTATTCCATAAAAATTAAATTACCGGCAGATGAATTTTTTCGTGCTAATAGCAGTATAATTTTTAAATTAATATTCGTACCTAAAAATATATCCATGTATCTTGTAATTATTTAAATAATATTAATATGTATTTAGTTAATTTTAAAATTAAATGTATATTCCTTGGATCTTTTTTTTAATAAAGAAATAATGTCATCAAAATATCAAAAAATCAATTAGCCAAAGTTCCGTAAATTTCAATTTTAAATTCTTGTCAGTCACGTAGTTGCTAATTGTTATTAATTTAAGCAAAATTAAATAAAATAAAAAAAAATAAAAACGACAATAAATTATAAATTTTAATCAGGTATATAATTTCAAGCCTCAATAAACCATTTTAGGGAATAACTTAAGCCCGGGATTACAATTGCGAAAAGCCCACCTGGTGCTCTCGTCGCGTTTACGATTTCCACGATCGTTGTTTCCGTCGCGAGCTTTCAGCTCGGTCGATGAAAGCGCTATAGGTATACCAGCCTAAAGAAAGATGCCTATATATATACACAATAAAAGTGAGGGAGAGAGAGAAGAGAGAAAAGAGAGAAGAGAGAGAGAGTGAGAATAAAGCTAAGCATTGAGCAAATGAGTAAGAGAAACGGCAGTCAAGAGCAGGAACAGTAATGCTTCGTCGACAGGCACATCGCCACAGAAATGTAAATACCAGTTGGCCAATCAGACTGATTGCTCCCATTCGTGCTGGGATGCCCGTCATTCATGGTAGACGGTTGTGCCTTCGGGATTTCGCATGGCAAGCTATTGAATCGACCTATTGTTCCTCAATAGGTGGTATGTATCTTCAACCCACCCCTTCACTACTTCGAGACTTAATACTCTATGCTCATTTTACAGATTAAAACGACAGCCTACTGTACTGTACTTTTTTAGATGCATCGTCAACTTTTTTTTTGTTTTTCCCAAATGAACCATTTGGTCTGCAGCAAAAAATACCACAGTACTGAGAAAGTTAAGATTTATGAATTATGAATTGCTATATTTGCTGCTAGAAAATTTTTTACCATTATGTAAGGAGAATAGTTTTTTTATTTTTTATTTATTGTTTTTCTCAAAGTTTTTCTTCATGTTTATCTTAATTTAATTAATAAAAATTCTGAAATGTTAACTTTTAATTATAATGAATGATTATAAATTATGTAATATAAATAATAGTAATGAAAAAAAAATTACACAGAAAGAAAAATTTCTTGACTGGAGAACAAAATTCTTGGCTCAAGAAAATTTTCGGGTCCCTGAAGGAAGACCGAAGTTGTGTTGGCCAAAGTAAAAATTTTTCTTGAAATTCTATTCTTGGTGGAAGTAATTTTTTCTTAATTCAAAGTATCATAAATACTTGATAAAATAAATTTTTATATTCGATCAAGATTTTTAGATACTTTAGGAAAGCAGCGCTACCTACTTCAGCTGAGAAAAAAATTTTCTCATCTTGAAAAAATTTTTCTCTTGAATATTTGATACCCATTTTATATTATTTTAGCGTGCAATTATACATATTGAATGAAAAAAATGATTTAATATTATTTGTTCTTCCCATTTGACATGTTAATCAATAAAAATATTAATGAAAATTTACTTCTCTTGAGATGTTTCATTTTTTGGAGTAAAAGAAATTTTCTCAACACAAGAAAATTTGCTTCTATCAAGAATAAAATTTTTGGAGCACCCATACAGGAAAATACGACGGGGCCAGGTATGGGCCTCGCTTGGCGCAATGCTGTCAATCTCTGGCCCATTCTCGTAAACCCGCTTTGGCCCAGCTTTGGTAAAAGTCTGGGATGATAACAGGGTGCCAGGCTTGGTTGTTATCATTGGCCCAGGTATGATCGCCTAGGCTGGTCCATGCGTGGTAGCCAAATCTTGGCCATGCTTGCTAACCAAGGCTGTCCCAAGCTTGTCAGCCTATCTTGGCCCAGGCTAGGTAATCAAAACTGCGCCACGTTTGATTGTCACTACTGGCCCATGCCTAGTTACCAGAACTGGATAATAGTTAATTTTCAAGTCTGGTTTATGCCATTTGATAAAAAATGATAAAAAAAGAATTTTGTAAGTGTTATTTTTTTATTTTAATTTTGATGTAGAGCTAGCGCAAATTCAGACCGTGACCTCTTGATTTAAATCTAACTTTCGCTAATTATAGAAATAAAGTGAAAATCGCGTCCGTTCTAACCGAGATTCGAACCCGAGCCGTGCGCTTCCCAGACCGACGACTAACCTCTACACCATACGACCGGTGAGTTGATGCACATCTCATCATTCCTATAAGCTAAATCTATATGGTGACCAAGTGTGACGGTTTATTATTTATATAATTTATGTTATTTAATATTGTGTTTGGATGAAAATTAACTATTTTTTTACAAATGTTTATTAGTTATTAAAAAAATGCAAGCGTCACGTTCTTATATTACTTTAGATTTCGTACATCGTTCTGTATATTTTTAATATCTTATTATAAATTTTAATGTTTAAAATTATCAATATTAAAAATTCAACTGTAAATTTTATATTTTAATTTTCTAAAGACTATATCAATTTTGACGATACGCAAATGTTTTGGTTGAATAATGAATTTTCAATTTTAACGTTTGCTAACAAATATTCGTTGAGCAATAAATATTTACTGTTTAAAATTCTATTGTTTAATGATTAATTAACTTTGGATTTCCCATTGAATGGCCGTGGCTGGGGAATCTAATTCTGACTCAGGCTCGAGCAATCATTGGGCCGGCCAAGGCTAGGTTAGCAAGTCTTGGCCCAAGCTTGGGTCACCAATGAATGGCCAAGACTAGGTTAGCCAGTCTTGGCTCAAACTTGGATAATCATTGGCATGGCCGAGGCTGGGTGAGCCAGTCTTGGCCCAAGGTTTGGTGATCATTGGCATGGCCGAGGCTGGGTTAAGCATCCTGGCCCAGGCATGGGCCAATATAGGTACGCCAAAGCTAGGTTTCCCAGTACTGACCCAAGCCTGGCCCTTTTGTCAACTCTGGGGGTTTCCTGCATGGGCAAGAGGCTGAATTTTCTCAAAACAAGAAAATTTTCTTGACTTAAATAAATTTTTTTGGATCAAGATACGTATTTCTTAAAGCAAGGGAATTAATTTGTTGGAATAAGTGAAATTTCTTGGGTAAAAAAAAAAATTTGTTTTCACTCAAGAAAATAATTCGGAAGAAAAATATTTTCTCGGCTCAAGTGAACCTTTTTTTCTATAGAAAAACGGTTCACCCTAAAAGCCATCCCTTCATCGTTCCGCTAACTTCATACCTGAGCGCTATACATATCAGTTATTTTATTTTTGAGCTGTTCTAACTCAAAAATATAGTTTTTGTGTTATTTTGAGCTCTCCGAGCTCAAATAGATAGCTGTTCGATGATTTTGAGCTCAAAAGTCTGATAGAAGTTTTATAAAACATAATTTTTTTAATCTTCAAACCTCTCATGATAATTTTGATTCTTAAAGTCATACTTTGAGATGAAAATGATAAATTATTAATAATGAAAATATTTTAATTCTCTTACAACAATAAATGAAAAAATAATAGTGAATCGAATTCAGTGAATTTTCTGTCATATAATAAAAATAAATAGTATATTACACCCCTTGGGAAGGAAAATAAGAAAACCTCAGATCACTTGTTTGTTGACTTCGGCTTCGCCTCGGCCAACAATTACATATGATCTGAGAAATTTCTTACTTTACTTCCCTAGGTGTGTAATATACTATTAAAATATAAATTTAAGGATAAAATTAAAAAACAAAAAACACCATTCGATCACAGCCATTGGATAGGTAGATTTCATAAAAGAATATGAAGGGAAATGAAGATTAGTCAAGAAATATAACCATAGTAGAAATAAAATCAAGTATCTGGCCAGTAACTGGCTAGTTTAACTAGACTTAAGCTAGGAACTGGCTAGTATAATATTTAGTAACTGTCTAATTACTGGCCAGTTTTACTAGACATCAAATAAGACATGGCGACACTTGTTGGTCTTGAGATTATTTAAAATTAAATATGGATAAATTGTTATAATTTATTTATTATTATAATATTTTTTATTATTATAATTAAAAAATTATTATTTATAATATAGATAATAATATTTAATAAACGGAATAATTATAAAATTTATTTATTAATTTATTATATTGTATTTTTAAATATAAAATGAGAAACATGAATAACATAAAATAATAAAAATTGCAGTTATTTTTTTCAACTACCCTCCCAGTCTTTAGCATTACTTAAAATTACTCCCACAGCTTGTAATAGATCGAACGGATTACCACAATTGTTGGCTTTAAAAACTTCGTTTTAACTACTCTATAACTTTAAAATCTTTTATAATAGTTTTCTCACCACTTTTTCAGGAACCAGTTGTGACCAATGTGTACCATTCAGTTGTAGGTGGTGCAATTTCTAGTTTTTACCTAGTTTTGCTGACCAGTTACTGGATTTGATCGCTGGCCAGTTACTAGACATGATCGCTAGCCAGGTACTAGATTTAATCGAGTGAAACTTGAACATTTCTACTAGGGAAGGATTATTTTCAGAATACATTTATGTTTTTTTTAATTTTATAAGTCACGGAAATAATTGAAAAAATCATCGAAACTATATAGACAAATATTAACTTAAATTGAAGATAATTTTGTGAATTTTTACATAAATATGATTGATTACAGCTATTTTTCATGGTTGAAAACTTATTCTGATAAAATTAATACAATTCAAAATTTTTTGAAAATAAAAAAACTTCTTAATACTCACAACTCATAAACTAACTGACCGATTTTACTTATCTTCAAACTTAATCTCGGCATTCATTTATATAATAAGTCAACAAAATTTTGTAAAAATCGATTAGGAACTGTGGACGCAATCCTACTGACAAGACATTTTATACGGTACATACGTATAATATATAATATTATAAGCCGGTGCTATTTTTCAATATAATTCGACAAAACAAAACATATTACAACAAAATTTTTTTTCAAATTGCATTCCTGTGCAAAAAAACTTCTGATTCAAACTGAATTTAAAATTGAAATTCATATTTTGACACAAATATGAATTAGTTTTGAGATCAATTCAAATTTGAAATTGATTTGTAAATAGAAATAAGCACTGTTACGTTCTCGGAAATTTTAAATTTAATAAATGATTATTTTAATAAATTAATTATTATCCGAGGTATTTCGCAACGGTAATACCTCGAGATAAGAGATTTCTGGAACGTCAACGCAGCCCAGTAGACTAAACAGTCTACGTTTTGGGATTTGGACTGCGTTAATGTTTACATAGGGTAACCTGAGATGCAACGTTGGTAAAAATCATTATAAAAACTCATTGTAATAATTATAAAGAACATTCTGTCTCCAGACTTCTTCTGGAATAGTCAGTCCGAGGACTTAGCAGAGGAGCAATCTCTGCTGGTCCGAGGCTGAGCCTGCTAATTCCTTATTAATAAATATTTGTTAATTGTTAATCAATTATAATGGATATTTATTAAAACCTCAACCCAGGGTTGAGAGCGCTTATCAGCGTTCCACCCTGGTTCCTTTACCTAAAGCGCTAGCTAGCGTTCAGGCACGTTATCCATTACCTACCTGAAGGCAGGTAAATTAAAAGTAAATATTAAATAACTTTATAAATTAATTTTAAAAAGTACTTCGCGGAGGAATCAGTGACATGACCTACCTGGAGTCTATTGACATCCTAATGAGGTCAAAATCTGGACTTAAATTATTTAAAAATTAATTACCCCAAAATTTGGGAACGCAACAGCACTCCTGTAGAAATTTCGATTCTGCTTTAGAATTTTAATAAAGCCTTAAGAATATTTTATAGATAAAATTTATCCTAAATATTTTCAAAGCTTTATTAAGGTTCTAAAGCAGGATCGAAATTTAAACAGGCGTGCTAATTTCTATTTACAAATCAATTTCAAATTTGGATTGATCTCAAAACTAATCATATTTGTGTCAAAATATGAATTTCAATCTTAAATTTATTTTGAATCAGAATTTTCTTTGCACGGGTTATATATGTGCAACTTATAGGACCAACAATAACTCCATTTCAACAGAAAATTAGCTAAAAACTACACTTTTTTCTCACGGGCTGCTTAATATCTAATGTCTTAATTATCATCCGTGATTTAACAAGTAAGTTTTGACAATTAAAGTAACGAACCATGTACTTCAACTTGTTTTTAATTTAATCTAACAATTGAATTTTTACTGTCAAATATTTATCCTACTAAATTTTAATCATTTTTTTTTATTTTAATGGTCACCGTTTAATTATTTAAAGAAGTGAAATTTTTATAGTAATTTGTTTTATTTTTTTTTTCTTTTTAAATTTTCAAGCTCTATACTTATTTCAACTTGGATTCATATATTTATCCAACCTAATAGTATCCTATAGTTCACACTATAGACCTACAGACTAATAATTATTTTATGTTAACTAATCGATAAAAATAGTATAAAGATAAAGTTTCCTATTCCGGGGTTAACTGTTATTATCTATAACACACTTTTATTTGATTGAATGGTAAAGATCTTGTATAATATTGATATCACTTTGGATAAAAAGTTATTTTTTTTATCATATTTTGAGATTAAAGATCGTATTTTATCGTGAATTTTTTTCGACAAGCAAAGTTTATCTAAGTATTTTTAAGTTTCATTAAAGGTAACTTTTTCAATATTCCGATATCTGAGCAAAAACATATTGTTTTATTCGGAATTTATACTTTTGAAACAAATATCACTTTCACATACCAATAAAAAAATTAATTTGGATCAAGAAAAAAAAACTTGGACCAAGATTATCATTTTGAAATGTTTCATTGTTTTTAATCAGGTACAATTTGTCCAAGAGAAAAAAATTTATCAACTCAAAAATTATTCTAGTTAACTAAAAATAATATTTTGTTCTATAAAATTTTTTCTTCATATTAATATATATTTTTAACAATGAAATTAATTTACAAAACAGTTATTAATGTTTTCTCGTGAAAAATATGGAAGAGAAAAAAATAATGCGCCGAATTATCTGAATTATTTTTTTTAACTTCCCGCTAAGAAAATCAATGATTTTCGAAAAATCGGGAAGATGTTGTTGTTACCCCGTTTTGCAAAAATCGAGATTTCAACAGATCTCGACGTTTGGAAGCCCTAAGAAGCTTTCCTGACTATTTTTACGATGATGTCCGTCCGCCCGCCCGTCTGGGTGTGTGTGTGTGTGTGTGTGTGTGTGTGTGTGTGTGTGTGTGTGTGTGTGTGTGTGTGTGTGTGTGTGTGTGTGTGTGTGTGTGTGTGTGTGTGTGTGTGTGTGTGTGTGTGTGTGTGAACCTCTCGTAACTTTTGAACGACTTGACCGATTTCATCGCGGTTGGTGGCATTCGAAAGGGCTTTGCCGAACTAAGATTTCCTGTGAGTTGGAACCAATTCGGACCGGTAGATTTCGAGATAATGCAAAAAAAAAATTAAAAAAAGTTGTTTTTTTTTTAATTTTTTCAAATATCTCCGAATTGGCTGAACCGATTGGTCTCAAAAACTAATCAGCTCTTAACCATGAAAACCCCCATCAATCGCCACCAAAAACGTCAGAATCGGTTGATGCGTTCGTGAGATATCGTTGTCGAAAAAAATGTTTTTTTGTAATAACTTCGAAATTTTTCATTGGATCAATTTTTTGTTCTAAGTTTTTTATAGAGCTCAAAAAACTACATCGATTGCCGCCAACCGCATGAAAATCGGTTGATTCATTCGAAAATTATAACAGTTTGAAAATTCAAAAAATAGTGTTTTATTAAACTTCTATCAGACTTTTGAGCTCAGAGAGCTCAAAACTACATAAAAATTATATTTTTGAGCTCTTCGAGTTAAAAAACGTACTAAGCGCAATTTTGAACGCTTAATTACGTAAGTAGCGGGAAGTTGCAGGGATGGCCTTCAGGGCCAACCGTTTTCCTAATTTTTTTTTATATCGAACAGAGTATATATTCAACTTTCCCATTACCATTGTTATAAAAAACCTTTTTACTGGGTCATTTTCATATTTAATTTTCGTCATATTTAATACGAATTGAATCAATTTGTATTACAAAGCTGAAAATATTCTCCCATTTAACTTATAATGACAGAAAATATAATTCTTTTATAAATATAATTATAATTATTTTATGAACTTATCGTTCATCTAGAGCAAAAGGTAAGTTTTTGATAAGAATCCCTGATTTAATCATTAAATTTTCATACAAGGATGAATTTACCCAACATAAATTTTAATTGATCATCATTATTCTCTTGTATAGCTATTTCAAATTTCTCGCTGCTTTTCTTGCACATTTCTATAAAAAATTGAAATTATTTTCCTGCAAATTGATTTTTATTTTGTAAAACAAAATAATTTTTTTTTTTTCACAGGTATTGATTTCAATCGAAATATTTTGATTATTTATTTATTTTAGCTTGTGTCAGTAAAATGAAACGTTTCACTGATTGGACTATTTTTATGTTTAGAACTGGAGTTTTATAAATATCATGCAATTTACTTTAAGATTTCAGAAGTTATTTATTTATTTATTTACTACTCTGAATAAATAACATAATATCTCATATCATATCTTCTTGATGGTAATAGTAAACCATTTTTATTATCTCCTGAAAAATTTTCTAGATACTCCGACGTTTAAAAATGCTGATAAAAATATGTATGCAATGTAAAATATAATTCACAATTTAAAAAAAAATTGTCTAACGTCATTTTAATGTAGAATATTTATGGATTATTTTTTTGAATTAATCTAATGCAATTGCATGAAAACATAACTTATATGTTAAAAAAAAACAACTCAGAAAAGTGAGTCATCATAATTAGATTGATTATTTTATGATTTATATTTACTTTAATAATTTATAAATGTGGGTTGTCTTTCTTAAATGAGACGTTTGTATGTAAATAGCGTTAATAAATGTCACATTATTATCACTTTTTTTATAATTTATCGCACATTTAAAATTGAACTTCCGACTGATAAAGTTTACTCTGCATTGTGTATTATGTATTTTTTAAGATTACGAATCAAAAATATAATTTTAACAAATTTTTGTTTATCAATAGCTATAAACTGTTTCCGTCATTTTTTTTAAAACACTGATATCAGTCAGTTCCCTGTAGTTCATAAAATAAAACTAGAATTGTAGTTTAAAATTTTCTTTTGTCCACAGAAAAAAAAAAAAACTGTAACAGTTTGCAAATTGCGCTCGTTGCTCGCTGTAAATATCACAACATAGACTTTTAACTTTTTGCAGAATATACATCATCACTAGGAAGTGTAAATAATTGACGCTGGAATAAATAAAGTAAGCCGCATACTGTGAGATTTTTTTCTACTTAATGATAAGTTTAATTTGTTGAACTGCAATTGTTACTGTTTTTTTTTTTTTTCTTAGAACTGAAAACTAAAAGTGACTATGATATACATCAAATATTAATCCGAATTGATTACTTATCGATAAGTTTTAGTAAAGATAGCTTTTATCTATCATTAGTAAATATACTTTTACAAATATTCATATATATATATATATATATATATATATATATATATATATATATATATATATATATATATGACGATATTCTTTTTATCACTTTTTTTTTTTCGTGTGCAGTCAAGCAAAATTTACTACAAAGCTTCAATTTTTCAGAAATATTTTCTTAATTTTATAGCCTCCAAAATTATTAATATTAATCCTATATCTGACAATGTAAATTAAGATATTGAATTATAAATTAAAAGAAAGAATTTCTTTTGAAAAAACTAAACAATTTTGTTTGTTGAAATTTTTCAACGATCTTAATTCTTAGCTAAAAAAATAAAAATTTTTTTCTCAGTAACTTTTTGTTGCAACTGAGTTTAAATAAACTTTTCATTTTATTTGTCATGTTTTATATATTATCTGTAATATTAATTATCAAGTAAAACAATTTTCAGAATTCACGTCAAAGACAGAAATATCTTAATTAAAAAACATTTCACAAGCGGTAAAAGAAAAAAACTTGGCAACTAAATCTTTTTCGTTTGTAGGTAACAATCCAATTAATGTAGACGATTGAACACGAGACATTTAATTTCAGTAAACGAATAAATGAATTCTCCTCGAGTGGAAAAAAATGACTAAAAAATGGAACTTTTTTAGTAGTAATTAAAATAGAAGTTTTATTCATTTAAATTACAAAACTAAAAATCCATCATTCATTTTTTTCATACCACCGTCATTACTCAGTGAAATAGAAATTAATAATTTTTTTTATTTTGATGAATAAGCAGATATGTGTATACTGTTTTAAATGCCGTATACTTGAAAGGTAATATTTCATTGTAAAAAAAAATAGAATAGTCGTTTAATGTCGGGTAATATCGGAAATCGAACTTTGTTTTTTCACATCAAAGTAAATTAATGGGATATTGATTATTATGCACTCAGGATCTGGTAGTATGGTAAAAAAGTATCTGTTATTTTAAATTATTTTAATTGGATAAATTAAACAGAACTAAACGACAAACTGGGGTTTTAAAAATAAGCTAAAGTGTGTGTATATCGAAAATAAAACTAAAATTAATGATTAGATCGAGTATATTAAATAATGAGAGTATTAAAGAATAAGAATATAGGTAATGATAAATAAAGATAATATGAAATATTGTCTAAATTAAATGTTAAGAGTAAGTGGCCTTCATAAAGACTAGGGTAATAAATTTAAATAAATTAGTCTCACACTTCCGGTGTTTCGTTTAAACTCTTTATAGAATTATATAGCACCAGGGTGTTCCCCAATTGAATATATACTCCCTTCTTCTCATTCTCAGCGTCTAGTTGTTCCATGAATACACGTGCGAGCATTGATTTATTGACGGTCATTAAGCACTGACACTCGTATATGCTCAACCAATTAACATTGGCGAAAAGACTACTATACTGGCAAGTAGAGAATCTCTCTGTGCGTACACACTTATGCAGGTGCATTTATTTTCAGTATTTCTTAAATTTTCTCATGTACCATCTGTTCATACTCGTTTCTCGGCTTCTGCGATACGTCGTCTGCAAAGAGGGAAACGAGTATATTTATTTTACTTCTTTTCCTCCACTTCCCGGCCTAACAAACTAAACCAGATAGAGTATAAGGTTTATATTTAGATTACTCCTCGTCACTCTTCTCTCATCTCTATCCTTATCCGCCTACCGCATCTAAGTACCCACCCTTGCCACTAATTTACTGAAAAAAAAAAAATAACAATGTTATTATAAACATAAATATTGAAAGAAATTACTGAGAAAAGTAAAAGAGCAAAATTTACCAAATAGTTTAGCGATAATACTTTTGAATTTTCAAATTTTATAAATAAAACAGAAGATTAAAAAAATAAAGATTAATAAATGGCTGGTTGGTTTTAAACATAAGCCATGCCATATAATAATATATGCCAGTGGATGTTAAAAAGAGCGAAATGTTACAGCAAAGCCGCATCTTTTTCATTGTAACGACGCCCTGCTTTTCATTGGCATCTCACTCGCACCTACTAACTTACTACGTTACATTTACTCTCTTATATGCCGCGCAACGCCGTTGCTCATCCCTTTTCCTCTATCGATCGTAACACCATACCACCCTAGAAAATACTGTCCCTCTATGTTATGTTGTATATATATTGTGTATCACACTGAAGAACAAAAACAAAAGTTTAAAAATTCATTATTCACGTCAACGACGCGTTCCTTTTTTTCAATTACATATTTTAAACTTTTATCATTATCTGTATCCGTATCTATATCTCCACCTATGTACTCTGTAATCATGATGCATAATGTATATTTTATTATTATACTTTACTTGTTTCTATTCTTTTAATGCAAATAATATGGCTATAAAGTGAATTTTATAAATAGGTCATACAATGAGATTTATACAACAACAGAGTGTTGCAGTATTAGATATATACAGTGGAAGTTGTAGGTACAAAATAACAAAGGTAATATTGATTTAACTAGTAAGTATTTCATGCGTGGACGAATGTAAAATATCATGACTACTGGTAGGCAGACGATAAAATCCTATTAACTCTTTATACAGTCATAGAGGAGTGAATATTAATTTAATAATACGAATAAAAATTTTTGGCGATGTGATACTGTCGAACGAGTGATATAAGGTAGGTCTTGATAGTCTTGATATGAGTGCTCTTCAATTCACTAACCGATGATCCGATCCCCTAGTTGATGTTGTATATGGTATATATCTGCATAATCCAATATCGTTTGTTAACCCAAACGTCGTTTGGACTACCCAGAGCCCTTGTATTTTTATTACGTCTACGGGGAAATCTAGCCCTCAGTTTCGTGTGCATATACCATCTGGTAGCCAAAGCCAACATGTCTCGCTCTAGCTCGTAAATCGACTTCAAGCACAAACAAGGAGGATTTCAGTACGCCCCCAAACTCTCATATACTCTTTCGAGTCACATAGATCGATTTTTTTTATATTTTTTTACTCTCTTTTCTCATACTCTATATTTCTCTTGCTCGTTCTCTTGCTTTCCATTAACACCGGAATTTACTGAGTTAGAACAACTATTAGAGGGTGAAATTCTCTGAAATTTTATTTTTCTGTGGCATATGCCAAGTCAAAGACTTCTTAAGAACGCTTATCTAAAAAGATAAATAAAAGCAAAATTAGTTTCATTAAAAGGTGAATGAATTTAATTCTCACTTACAGTGTCCATGTTTTATGGTGTTTTTTTTTTTTTTGCCAAGTGTAAATTAAAAAAAAACGGATATGATGGGTGTTAGTTAAAGAATTGGCAAATATTCACGTACATCCGTGTCAATGATTCAGTACATCATCTTAAACCGGATGTGAAGACACCGCCGACGTTTATCGGACACGTAAACTCTTCTTCCCATTCTCCTCTTGCTCCTTCATATGTGGTGGTTTCCACTTGATTCACTTTGTTTCTCATTGCTTGTTATTATTCATTAATATATATGTGTACATACATCTTCTCTCTATATCGACCCTTATTTCATCAATATACGTACGCACGTCCTCTTGGCACGTGAGTCGCATTTATTCTTGCACTTCTCGTGTATAAAGCGAAAGCCAATTTATCGGGGCTCTATATGAACATTAATCACAAAAGCGACACTAGTTTAGACCCATATTCTCACCCTCCGACCAACGGGGTATATGCTATAGTCTATCTCTATGAAAATGAAAGTACAATGATTGATTGCCAAGTAATTTACTCCTGCAATTATTGCATCGTATAACTTTAGCATTTAAAAATACATTTTGCTACCATCAACTCTTTTGCAAACATCATTAATTTTCTTCAGTTAACTTGTGATATCCACTTTAAAAGTTTTTTCTTGTTTCTCCATTAATAACTTCTAATTATTAGGTAGGATATTGAAATATTTGACTGAACTGTAACTTGACCTCTGATACATGAAAATTTTTTTGTTCATTTTTTGGAGAAAAATTAATCTTCTTCTAGTCATCAAAGATATTTCAGTAAATTTCTTCTAACATTATCATAATACATTAATAACAATAATGTTTATTTACCCCTTGGCTATTTCGTATAGAATTTTATAAATTTCATGGCCTCAATTCTATAATTAAGTAATATATTATATTAAAATTCATTTGTCTAATTTTAATACTGATTCTGTACATGATTTTTTTTTAATTTTTCTAAAACATTTCAATCTCTTGTCATTTCCTATATTTTCTGAATTTTTCCATCAACTTGATATTGATTGATATTTTAATGCAGCAATACAATAGTTTATAACATTTTCAATAAAAATACAATTAAATTTCTTAATTTTCTTGTTCATGACTAAAGAAATTTTAAACAAAGAAATTTATCTAAACTCGAGAAAAATTTTCCTTGGTTAAAAATATTTTCTCTTGAATCAAATTAATTTTCCCATCAATTTATAAATATTAATTAAATTTATTTATGCGTGAAGATAAATACCATAAATTATAATATAACAAATTGATTTTAACCCTTAATGTATACAAAGAAGTATATATATACACGGGTATATAATCTCCAATAATACAAAAGCGCATGCGTCCACGCTGGCGCACTCTTCTATTTATTTTATCGATATTTAATTTTTTTTTAATTAATACACATTATTTACATTTATGATGACCATTTAATGACCACAAATTTAATCATCCTCGATATAAATTATATAATTCACGTAACTTAATGAAAGTACCACTAATGAATAGACATGTTTCACGGGTTTGTATCTTTATTCGTATCATGTGTAATAAATCTAAATGAAAAATGAATGCAAATAATTGAATGAAATATGTTACATATATAATATATGTATACAGCAGATGACCTAATAGAGAGAATCTGAAACAACCCCGAGAGTGTTCTTTAGACTGAAGTCATCAACCTAGAAGAGGCACACGCGATATCGACCTGTTAGCAAGGCAGCCAGTATCAAGTCGATATGAGAAGCAAGGCTGGCGGCATTGCCTCTACACTTCTATTGGACTCTCACTATAAACTTTCAGATCTAAAAAAAAAAAAAAGGCTATAAGAAATAAGAAAAAGAATCAAAGAACAAGTATAAAGAGCAAGAAGAAAAAGTAGACGATGAAGAAGAGGAAGAAGATAAAGAAATCAAGTGAGACTCTTTAACTAGAGTCTTAAGGGTACGATGATATATTTTATTCATCACCTGACAGATATTCTTATACAACTAAGTATAAGTTTAATAATTTCAATTGTCTTCTTCACTTACTATTCTTTTATATTGAGTTATAGACCGTAACTGGCGTACGCATTTACATTTTTAACGAATGCCATACGCAGAATTCTTTCGTCTGCGTTTCCGCTTGATTCCCATCGGAGAATAAGAAATATAACGAAAGAAGAAAGAAAAAAAAAAAGAAAAAATTTGCTTCGTTAATTAACTGTTTAATTTATTCATATCAAAGTCAATATTTTATCAATAAAAAAAATCACGCTGGGTTAAATGTTCTGAAATAAGAAAAATAAAAAATAAAAAGTCATAAATTTAATATATATGATTTTTAAATTGAGGCTTAAATTCCAACGAGTTAATTATCTAGTGTATATATTTTATAATATTTATTATATTATCTATTTTACCTTTTTGTAACAGGATAATATCCAAAAAGCCAGGTCAGTAAAAAAATAAAGCTTAGCATGAACTTATCGGATAAATAAACACAAAATCTTCAGTAATCCATTCATGGTTTAGTCGGTAGTAAGATTTAAATTTAAAAATAAAAAATAATAAAAGAATCTATTTATTATTAATAATTCACGATATGAAATTTTAATCACAAAGAATCACAGTGCACTCTGGCAAAATTCACATTGTTATGATTATAAACGACCTTGAAAATACACGAGAAACAGTTCGTGAAGTGCCCATGGCATTGGTCAACTATTCTTCGCGGTAATACTAGCAATAATTATTATTACGTATGTACATCGAATAATAATTCAATAATAAACAATAACTTGTAAAACTCCATACATTTATTGTGATAATTTAATTAAAATTGTTGGTTTCGTGACCGCGGCGCGGCACTAACTGACAGAAGACAGAAGTGTCTATCTATCTGTACAAGCAGGAGCAACTACGGCGATACGGAGAGAGACGGCTGCTATAAAACCCATGGGGAAGGGTCACGGTAGTTCGATCGGGCTTCGGACTGGATAGAGCTTCTCTCACTAAACCGCTAACCTTCAGTGCCACCTAGTATATAATTTTGTAAGTCATTGTGCAGTCGGTATACACTGGAAACTGAGAAGAACTGAAGACTGGAGACTGGAACTGGCTGGATGGGTGGATAAAAGTAAAGAATAACGTCAAGCTGGAGGTTTTGTTGCTTAGTGTATTCACAAACAATGGACCAACGAATGGGAGACGGAAAAACACCCCAGGTCGTGTTTTATACAATCGTATGCTGTAAAACGATAAAAGTACAAAGAAGAAATCTTAAATTATATTTTTCAATTCAATTCCTGAAACTTGTAATTTAACTGTTGACTACTACGCTGAATTTACTTTGGATTTTGATTAGAACTTGTATTTTTTTACCTTTGATCTATTCAATAATTATTAAAAGGCACGTATTTCGGCTTTTGGCCACAACACCCTATAATAATATGTACATAAAATTATATTATAAGTTAACTTGTATAAATTTACATTATTATTGTTTATTTTAGATTATTCAGCTCGCATTCACCAGTATTTATTATGTTATTGTGGCCACCCGACTTGGTTGTTCGGATCATAATACGGATCTTAATGGGATTTTCTAGAGTAATGGTTTGAAAATAGAGACCGGCCTATTTTTGGTCGAAAAATTCGAATAAAATTTTCGGGTGATACTGAAATTTAAAAAAATTTAATCATTTAAAAAAAAAAAATATCTCAAAGATTTTGGAAAAACATTCCTCAAGGTGAAATTGTAAAACAGTACAAATTGAAATTTTTTGGTGCTAATTATTTTTTTACATAAAAAACCAAAAAATAGTAAAATTTCTGTTGATTTCAATAACATTATTTTCTAATGTTTTTTTTTTTAAAGATTAATTTTATGGCGCATTTAAGATAAGAATCATAATAATAATCAAAAAGGATTTTTTAATTAATTAAAAAACTTTTAATATTGAAAATTATTGATAAAATTTATCCAAATAATTGCAGAATAAAAAATTTTGCATCATGGCGTCAAAAAAATTTGTGTTAAATTTTTAACACTTTTTCATATTGATTCAAGAGAATTAACATAAAAAGTGTAAAATTTTTTTAATTTTTTGCTGTGTGTAGTGATTTCAACAATTTGGAAAAAAATTTATCAACTTTTCGAATTTCAATGACAAAAAAAAAAAATTTAATTCTATTAATTTATTTTTGCAAAAAATTTAATCATTGACGCCCCTAATTTCCAAATTAGCTTTTTTTTTATCGAAAAGTAAAAATTAACGAATTGTGAAAGTTTTTAACGCGTAAAACAAGGACAGATTTTTTTGAAACTACTTAAAATTAGCATTAAAAAGGTAAATAAGTTTAAAGCCGACAGGAGCAGATGTTGCATGGTCTACAGATAATATATTTATTAATAATACTTTAAATAAAGGTTTATCTAGAGAAAGAGCGGTATGAGAGGAAGGAGAGGAAGGCAGTATCATACACTGTGACATGAAGCGTAGCATCGACGGTGGATGGTGGGTCGCAATGAATGAACGATGTTAGATAATTATAAGAGCACGATGACAACAAGGATATATTATAGAGAAGAGAAAAGGAAAGGTTCTGGTTCACCATAGCATATGAATGCGAGGTCGGATGGTTGAAGGTTCAAGCACATGTGAAGGGGTATATAGTATATGGTATATGGAGTACAGAACAAAGTATAACAGCGAGTCCCCTCACCCTTAAACAATAATGTTGGGACTCCGTTTGGGAGTGTGCAACAACCAACTTGAGGGGTCGCGAAATATGTTGTAGAAACGAGACGGTGAACGTATGTGGTCGGCCGTTGACGCGGGATTTTATTGATTTTCCTTTTGCCTTTTGGGGATGACGCGACTTGACGCGAAAGCTATGATGTTAATTATCGCACGGAAATTTAGACGCAGGTGGGGTTAGTAGCCATGATGACGCCAAATTTAAGGAGCGCCGATATACCCTTACTAGCTTTCTCTGTTGAATATTTCTTTATTTAGTTACAGATGGATAACTTTGATATTACTCGGTTTTAATGTTTTCGGGGTCGAATTCTATTGTGTGATATATATATTATACACTATGAATGCCATGATATCGAAACTAATGTTATTACCGCTCCTGCCACTGGTATAACTAGAATATAGGACTAAAGTCCTGACGACCATTGTCGACATTGGCTTTTCAATATATTGAGTCAACGGCTCTATGGGATTCAACATCGCTTTTTCAAATTCCTTTGTGTTGTACCATTGTCATAAATATATTCTTTTATTCCTTTTTTTGTCCTGACATGATCCGATTATAACTTTTTTTTTTTTTATTTTTTTCTGCTTCGTAAGTGAAATGCTTCTGAGATCATTTTGTTAGTTTTTTTTATAAAGCCAACGACTTTGATGCTTTAATGCTGCGATTATGCACTGTCACTTTTTCTTTAAATATAGTTTACTTTTTTTTTTTTTTTTAAATAAACGTTCAAAGTTGATTTATCTAGAGACCTTTTAAAAAGTTTTTAGAAAAATATAAAAAATCTTAAGACAATATTAAGTTTAATTCTACAATATAAAATTTAATTTGGCTAAGTAGTACGGTGCCATTTGATCAATTTCTAAAACATAAATCACAGTTGTTGATAAAGTTTTAAGATAAAAACTTGTATTTTTTTAATCCATATTTTTAACATAAAAAATAAATAACGGAGTAGAAGTGATAGCTCATGAATAAAAAATTATAAAAAAAAATAACAAAGGTATTAAGTAAAAGTTTATGAAATTGGTACAAAGTTAAATTTAATATGTATTAAATTTTTTATTACAAGAATTTCAGCTCTTGAAATATTTTTCTTTAGCTTATCTTGTTTGTTTAATTTTTAAATGAATTTTTTATTCACCTAGCTACCTTGCATAAAAAAGGGCTTTGCTTTTGCTCAAGTATATTCAATCGATGCGCGTGCCCAAATCGAGTTTCTTGTTTACATACTAAAATAAAATCATACAAAATGCAAATTTTTAGTGAGAGGAGATTTCATCTAAAAGCGCATTTTTTATCGATTACGGTTACTTAAAAAAATATTGATGGTGAATTTTAAATTATTTTGCAATTGTTACGTTAGTTATTTTTAAGCATACTCGTCAATTAATATAAAAAAAAATAATAATTAAAGCTTATTGATTTCATTATATTCAAGTTCTTTTTCCAGAAGAAAGCTTAATAAAACTTTATTATTGTTTTGACAGCACGCCAGTCTATAAATAGCAGCTATTCAATTATTTAAGTTCTGTTGTAACTTGGACAAAAATCAAATAATTCATTCGAAATTTTGCATAACTGTAGCTGATTTAAAATGAATTTCGAATATTGTAAATTTATAAATTTATTACTTCTTGATATATCGCATTACGAATGTCACAAGGGCGTATAATAGATTACACCCTTACGGCTCCCGGGAACTATAAAGTCACACAAAAATAAATTTACGCTGAGAATCGACGTAATTATGATTTATAAAAGCTTTTAAATAAGAAAGAAAAATTATGTTTTTATCTATAATTTTTAAATTCTTAAAACAATTATCAATTTTCAATAATAAAGTTTTTATCGGACAATAACTCACTGGTTCTAAACTTTAAGTTGTAACTCTAGAATTACAGATTTATACTGTAATTTTTATTATAAACTTGTTTAAACTTTATTAAAAGTTTCACTGTGATATTCAGTCAAGAACATTCAAGTGTAGTTTTAGTATCGGTATTTACCGAATATAAAACAATACCAATACGATTTAGTCATCAATGAAAACTTATTTATGTACTATCGACGTTGTAAACTTCTATTGCATTTTAATGATTAAGCGCTTCAATTTATTAATGTTTAGGATATTAAAGTAAAAAATTTTATTGATAACTTTATTTTCTAAGTTTCTCAAATCATCTAGCGAATTGATGTCAAATAAAAAAAAATCTAAATTCAATCTAATTCTTTCGAATGCAATAAAATAAATTCGATTTAGTTATAATCTGTCAATTAATTTTGAAGATATTGAAGATATTATTTATATCAAGAAATGTTACGGAATTCAAATCTATTTTTTAATTATTTACATTTTTATTATGCTAAATTTTTTTTCTCAATTTCTTTATCTTCAATTTAACTTTTAATAAGTAAAAAGATTAATTTACATTTTGTATCAATTTGATATTTCACTTCATCAACTAAAATTTGATTATTAAGTAATAAATTAATATTCAAACGCAAAAATAAAATCTTTCACGCACATTTCTCAATTTAATAATTATTTTAACTAAAACTTACAAATAAAAGTTTTGTATACAGTTCAAAAACACATAAAAAAACTAAGGATTAATTTAAATTAATTAAAAAAACAAATTTAACTTTTCAAATGTTTATTTTCCAAAACTCCCAGAATCATCTGAAAACATTACAAGAAAAAAAAAATAATCAGAAATAATCATAATATATTTCACTAAAAAATTCAATTAATTAACCATAATGTCAATAACCAGAACTTTAAAAGCCAAAAAACAAGTTTTAATTTAATGTCATTCATAAATATTACCAAAACTGATATATAAAAAATTAGGAGTCATTGATTTAATAAAATAATTTCGATTAAAAATATCGGAAAAACACCTTGTCATATAATTATTGACACAGAGATTAAACAATTATTGTGATTTTTTATTGAGGTTTACTCCTCAATGGCAAAAATTGCTGATAGCATAATTGAATAGTTCCTTAGTCTCATAGCATTTTTAATATAAAAAATAAATTTAAAGTTTCAAGATCAAGACCAATGTTACCAAGATAAATTATTATTTAAAAATTCACGATTTTTTTTCATAGTAATCATCAGTAAAGTTTTATCCAATATCAAAAATGCTAATGAAGTGTATAAAAGTCACTGATTCAATAAATGCCCATCAGGTGGATGAGATGCCAACTTCGACCACGAACCCGTAAGTTGATACTTTCTACTATTGTCGAAGAAATAGTGCAAGAACTTTAGAAGCAGTATCATACTAATAAGTGCTGATCGTGTAGTTTTCAGTTTTTATTTTTGATACGCAATTTTAGAGACAAATAATATAACCAAAAACTTAAAATTTTAATCCAATCTTCTGTTATTGATAAATTTATTTATCTCGCATTTCAGTATTGTTCAATGTATTAAAGCGATCTCAAAAGTTTATCAATAGCGAGTAAAATTGTCAGCTTGCACACTTTCTATACATTGTATAAAATATTTTCATTATGAAAGTAAATTAGTTACAAGTAATTAACTGCAATGACTTAGGCCACAGTACTAATTAAGGATGACTATTTTTGTAAGGTAAAAAATCACAGTAAGAACTTCAATTATAAAAAGCTAATATAATTTTCTTTTTCGATTACCCTTTAAAATTGAATTTTACTATTAATTATTAAGATTACTTATAAATAAATATCAAATTTAAAAAAAAAGTAAATAAACTAAAAAAATTAGGAATATTAGTATAAAAATTTTAATCTGATCATGAGGAAAATTATTTTTTGAATATTTTAATCAAATAATGGAGGGAAAAAAAAAAACATCAAATTTAATCAAGAAAAAAATTCTTGAATCAAATAAAATTTATTCATACCAAGAAAAATTTCTTAGTTTAAGAATTTTTCTAGTCAAATTGAAAAGATGAATTTCTTCAAAATTATTTATTTGATTCAAGTAAATTTTTTTTTTTTCAGTATATAAAGAATTAAATTAGATGGAACTTAATTATATCGTCAAAAATACATAACCAGCAATTTAAATTTTAATTTAAAGAAAAAAATTGCAAATTTCTATAGTATCGACTCATTTTTCAAAAAGTAAACATCATTAATTAGTATGAATTTTTGAAATTTTCAAGTTCGTCAATATAAATTTTCATATAAACTTTACTTTCACAAATGAAAATACTTAACTTAATAATAGAAAGCCAACCGTGGGTCCAATACTTACAAAATAATCAGTATTTAGTTCATTCTTCTGGAACTTCGAGTTCTCCTGCATTAATATCATCGATAAGATCGTGAGGTGGTCTTCCTTCCACAGTACATCCTACAGATTGGCAAGTTCCTAAAATTTCTTTGATGGTCCCACTCAAGTTACGGGACATAGAACGTGGCTTCATTGTGCGAGCAATTGCGATGATATCATCAAGAGATAAATTTCCGCTGTGCTTGATGTTCTTTTGCTTCTTTCTGTCTCGTGGTGGCTCTTTGAGGGCCTTGATGACTAGCGAGGCAGCAGATGGTACAACAGAGATAGTTGCTTGACGATTTTGGATTGTCAATTGAACGGTAATTTTCAATCCCTTCCAGTCACTGGTCGCTTTGGCAATATCGTCACCAACTTTTTTGGGAGACTAGAAAATTAATTGAACCAATAAATATTTTTAAATACAAAAATTACTTTAAATGATCATTAGATAATAAGTAACTATTCACACCGATTAAATAAGTATCAAGGAAAATCTCAACTTTTTAGATGTACCATATGATCAATGTACAATTGTGGTCATTAATTTAAGTATGTTTTTAAGTTTACTGGAAAATAGTCATTTGTAAACTCGAACGTTGATAAACTATAAATTTAAAAATTAGTTGATAATGTCATTTATAAAATTAGTCACAAATAAAAAATGATATTAATGAAATTAGCGAAATGGAAATTTCACCAAATATAAATTCATTCATTTATAAAGGAGCGAAAAACAAAAATCTGAGGCTACGTAAATTTAGCAAATTCTTACTGCAGAAACTTATAAAATTAGCAGATTGTAAAATTAGCCGTTTTTAAACTTCTTCTAACTTTTGCATGACTCTGTCGAATCTGCTCTTGTTTTCAGAAAAACTAAATTTATGTAAGTCCTTTTAGATGCCTCAAATCGTTTTTTGATCCGTCGATTCGTTAAAGAATTACAAGGGATTTAGAAACGGCTAATTTTAAATTTCACAAAGTTTACAATCGGCTAACTTAACAAGTTTTAGCAGTAAGAATTGGTTAAATTCACGTAGCTACAGATTTTTGGTTTTCGCTATTTTTTAAATGACTGAGTTTGTATGTATTGAGTGAAATTTCAATTTCACAATTTTCATTAATATCATTTTTTATTAGCGACTAATTTTACAAATGAAATTTTCCAGTAATATTAAAAACATACTTAAATTAATGACCACGGTTGTAAATGATTTATGACAAATATAAATAAAATTTATTATCAATGTATATTTACCAAACCAAGTGGACCAATTTTGGGAGCAAGTGAAGATGTGGCACCAACTTCTCCTCCGACACATCTCAAGAATACTGAAATAGTTTTAAAAAAATAACATTGAAATTAAAAGACAATATTTTTTGATTTCTAAGTTTATGAATTGTAAGCTAGAGCTAGAAAATTATCTTTGAAAAATTGTATTTATAATTTTTAAAGCTTTTAAAGATATAATTTTATAAATAATTTTCTCTTGGTGATTTTTTTTGTTAATAAATTTTTAAACATTATCAGACGTTTCTCAATATTAATATCGTTTAATAAGCAGCATGGTATAACCTTAACCTCAAAGAAAAATATTTAATATTAATTAAAAAAAATTAATGTTATAAAAATACCTTTCTTAACTTCAGTAGGATCAAATTTGGGTGGCATTTTGGCTGTTTATTTAATAATTATATTAATTATTAAAGTGGTGTATCTAGATTTCGTTGAACGAAATTAAATAGCACCTCACGCACTTAACACCAAACGAGAAAGGAATTATGAAACAGATGTCACACAGCAGCGCTATTGTGCCGGGAAATTAAAAAAATAGTCAGTTTCACGACCAAGTTTGAATTTTTTTTCTTTCAAATTACAAAATTCTCAAGACCGACAATGTTGATATAAAATAAATTGTTTTTATAAAAGTTACTTACAGTTTTTAATTACTTTTTATTTTGTGAAAAAGAATTGTTAAGTGATGCTTTTAATTTTAACAATTTAACTAGGGAAAAAAAACTGTTCCCAGAAATGAAAGGTGCAAAATTCCCTAGAGTTGATCACAGTTTACGCCGGTCATACGTACGTGGCACTAGAGGTAGAATAAAAGGCAAATTTTGTTATTATCAACGTTGACAGATACGTGTAAAATAAAAATTGAATTTAAAAATATCAAAATGACATTATTATTTAATTTAGTATTGTTATTATGTAGCATTTGCAGTGTACATTCTTATACTGTAACTGTAGATGCACATGCAGAAGAATGTTTTTTTGAAAAAATACCAAAAGATGCCAAGATGGGTTAGTCATTTTTTATCAATATTTATTTTACATTTACAGTTAAAATGATTATTAAATTCATCAATTTTCTTATTTGCAGGAGTAACGTTTGAAGTTGCAGAAGGTGGATTTTTAGATATTGATGTAAAAATTGTTGGACCAGATGGAAATGTTATCCACGAAGGTGAACAAGAAGGAAGTGGAAAATACACATTTGCTGCTAACGTTGAAGGACGTTATACTTACTGTTTTAGCAATAAAAAAAGTACAATGACACCTAAAGACGTTATGTTTAACATTGATATTCATCAACCTGCCAAAAACAAGGATGAAAACCTGCCGACTGACGAAGAAACTGTCAATCATCGTAAATTAGATGATATGATTACTGATTTGGGCAATAGTTTACGTGATGTTAAGAATGAGCAAGAGTACATGCTGGTATGTATTAGTATTAGTTTTAATAATTATAATTGTTTATATAAAATCAATGAAATCACAATTATAATATTTTATATTATCATTGCAGGTACGTGATCGTAACCATAGAGCTATAAACGAAAGTACCAATTTCCGTGTGGTATTATGGTCAATTTTCGAAGCATCTGTATTAGCTGCTATGACTGTCGGTCAAATATTTTATCTTAAACGGTTCTTTGAAGTGAGAAGGGTTGTGTAATGAATTGAAAAAATTTTTGTATAAAAACCAAATAACTATTATTATATAATAGCACGATAAAATTACAAATTTCTAATTAAATGATTTATAAATTTGTGAATATTTAAAGTTCAGAACTTAATAATTTACCCGCCATTGATCACTTGTTAATTGTAATTTTTTTCTAACTAAATAATTAAAATTTATTATTAAAGAAATATACATATATTATATTTATTTACTTCGCATAATTATAATTTCAAATAATTAATCAATTCTCATCTTGAAGATTTTATTTTGTAGATCATTTCACTTATTGTTTATCGTATTATCAGTCTTTTATGTTTTATAAATTTTCCAGTCTTTTTTGTTTTATAAATTTTTCAAATCTTTTTCTCCATAAATCATCTGTATATTTTGGTTCATGCTAGAAGAAAATAATTGTTATTTTTTGTTATTGATAGAAAAGAGTAAATATAAAAAAAAATAAGTACCTGTAAAAAATATACACCACGTTGCGTCAGTACAACTAATTCTTTAACGCCATCACCAGTTAAATCTAAATAACAGATCGAATAGACCGGTGAATCAAACTTTCTTTTATCTATCAAGGACCATGTGTCATTATTACACATAAATATTAATATTTCATGGCTATAAGTTCCTAACAGTATTTCATTTTTGCCATCCATATTAATGTCAGCAACGCAAGATGATAAAATACAATCTGTGTTATCACCTGTTTGTAAAATAATTTCTTTTTTCATACCATGGGATAAAATATCTCTAAAAAAATGTAAAATTATGTACCTTTTAAAATTTTCATAAAAAATTAATTTTTTTTAAATTATAAACTTACGTGAAAACTATTGATGGAACTAGTGCGTTAACAATAAGAATATTTAAATTGGGTTTGGTATTTACATCTCTTTTCTTGTTGAGATCTAAAAATCAATGATAAATTTTTAAAAAATGCAATTTTATCCAATTTAAATAAAAATTTACCTTTATTACAAAATGGGTCGGACAAATTATTATCTTGTGAAAAAATTTGTATTCTTGACACAGGTCGATCGTAACGAAGCATCCATTCTTTTAATTTCTTTTTATTTTCTACATCAACTAACGATACTTTAACTAAACCACATTCACAGGATACTGCAGTCAATCTCCTAAAAATAAAAATTAATGTAATGTGAATTTGCTATGTAAAAAAAATTCTAATTCAATAATAAGTACAACAGTAGAAGATCAATAATTCAATTTCAAACCTTTTATTATTATCATAGTAGTAAACATTAATCCACAAAGCAATAGTTTGTAAATTAATCAACTCAGGAAAATATTTGTCCAATGGAAATTCCGTGTATCCGTGATTTAACTTATCTTCACGAATCATGTGTAATTGATTATCACTACCAGAAATAAGCCAAACAACCTGTTGAATTGATAAACAATTAAACAAATTTAATAAAATGAAAAAGGATTTTGGCCAAAAAAAAAAAAAATGAAAATTATTACAAACCTCTTCACCGATTTCATCATCATGTATAGTCGTATGAAACAACAAGTATGGAGTATATGTTAACTCAACAGTAAGACAATTCTGAGCGATTGTTTCAATTGACGTTTCATTATTTTCTCCATCTCCAGTGCTTTCAGAATAAATATTTAGATATCTTTCAACGCTGCCCTCGTTGGTTGGCTTTATAATTGTTATTCCTATGACAAATTCTTCATCAGAGTGATGTTTGTTGTATGCATCGACAGAAATTATTTCAGCACCACCTAAAAATTTAGAAAAATGTAAATATTTATGGAACGTTGCAATACGCAATATATTTTTTTTTTTAGATTAAAAATTACTCTTTGTTATTACTCGGTATGTAAGTGAATAATAATTCTTTAACATGCGGTCGAAGAATCTTATTATTAGTCGGTTGATATCCACAAGAAAATATTTTCCTTTTCAATGAAGCAACTAATATTTTATTAGTGCCATAAGGTGAGCACAATTTTGACATTGAGTAAACATTACCCTGGGAAGTTAATGGAAACCAATGAATGTTTATTAAAGCTCCCAACTTTTTATCGATACTCTGTAAAATTAAAAATAATTATTATTCTCAATGCTTCTATGTACATTAAGATATTTTCATTTTTTAAAATAATTTATTCATAAGTGATTTTTATACTATTGAAATTAGCGAAAATCTCATTATTTTTTGGATTTATTAAAAAAATAAATTTTTATTGAAAAATATTTTTTAATCATTCCATTTTTAGATAGGTATTTTAATTTCTAATAAAGTAATAATTAAAAAGTTTTTTAAATTTAATTAATTTGTAAAAAAAAATCTTAAAATTTGTCAATATTTTTATGACACTGAAGTTGACAGATATAAAAATTTTTTTAGATATTTATAGCAATTAAATTATTATGAAAAAAATTAAATTAAAAAGTTTCACATGTAAAAATTAATAAAAATTACAAGTGAAAATTTTTAGAAGCATTTTTTTATTGTAATTGACTTATTAAAAAAATTTTTTAAATTAACAGCTGACCGCTAACTTTAGGATTATATATTTTTATCATGTTTTTATTATTTTTGCAAAAATATGAATTTTACTTACTTGAATTTGTTCAGTCATACTGCAAAGATAAAATTAATTAGACTATTATTTGTTTACATTGAACTAATAACAGAAAAAAATTAATTTACATTTTATTATTTATAAAAAAAGTGTTGAAAATTAAATTTATTTTTTTTAAGAGCAGGTAAATACAGTGAAAGCTCTTAAAAGTTACCCAGGTTGTCTTTTTTGCTCTTGTTAGCGTTTTATGAGAAATTGAGAGAATTACGGTAACTTTCAAGAGCTTTCACTGTGTAAAAATAAAAAAAAAATTGTGATGAGATGGCGCTACTGCCGAATCAGTATTTTTTTTTTACAAACAGACTGTTATTATTACTATCATTGCTTGTAAACAAAAGTACCGGTGGAGCATAATATTGGAGAAAAATTTGCGAATTAAATCAAATAGCAATATCCATCAATATATTTATCAATTTTGGCAATAAAAAGATTAGAAAAACAACAATAAAATGTCTGGTCCAATGATTTTATGTCAATTATGGATGGGTGGTGTAAGTACAAAAAATTATAATAATTTATTATCCTGATAGTTAAATTTGCTATGTTATTTATTTATTTATTTATTTATTTATATACATTATACGCCAATCGGCATTATACATTAATGTTTTAAGGTGAAAAGAGAAAAAAATTGGAAATATAAATTTAGGTTAAAGATCAGGAGTAGAGACATTTTGTTATTACAATAGGCAATTAAGTCTGGAGATAAACTGTTGTAAAGTTCCATTGAAGAAGTCTACATCTGAATGAAGCTTGTTGACCATATTTGCGATTCTATTACGAGGACCATCAATAATATAATTTTTATTAGAACAAGATGTCTTTAATAAGCGGTTGTGTCTTAGGTTCTGTTTGCTGTTATTGATGAACTCAAAGCAGCTAGATACATCAGGGGCAGCAAGATACATCATGTTATGAACAATACTTTATAATGATTTTTTATCTAGTTAAATAATGTACTTGTTTACAAATTGAAAATTTAATTGGATAAAAATTAAATGTATAGGTCAAAGATGTTGAGAATATTTTCTTGTTATTTTATGTGTGAAAAATGTTCATTTAAAATTTTAAATAATTAACTTGTATAAATATTCTAGTTGGAACCGTATATGACTGAAAGTTTTATTATGAACGCTTTCCACAAAATGGGTGAACAACCACAGACAGTTAAAGTGATGAGAAACAGATACACTGGTGAACCAGCAGGCTATTGTTTTGTTCATTTCCCAACCGACGAAATGGCACTTGATGCGATGCACAAATTAAACGGTAAAATAATTCCAGGATCTAACCCGGTAAGTTGATATTTTGTAATTTTAATAATTGCTTTTTAACGACTTTAAACGATTGCCAAGATTGACGGATTAGGAATAACAAAACTTTGGCTTAATGATTTTTTGATATTTATGATCACACTATACATCGTTTAGAAACTTTGCAAATATATTTTAACAAATAGTAGTACTATAACTGAAACAATTACAAATAATTTAATATATAAATGTGACGAAACAAATTTATGAACCCAACAAACTATTCAAAACTGCTCCAAAAATTTGATATCTTTGAAAAATATATAAAACCGTGAAAAGACACAACGTGACCCAAATGCCAAAAGAGCGTATAAAAAATTTTTTGTCGCCATTCAACTTAGAACTACTCAAAACGTAAAGATTTGTCAAAAAAAAAATTTTCAACGTACTAATGCCAAAAAGGCATATCTCAAAACATGCCCTCTTTTGGTTTTAGAAAAAGTTTAGCCTAAAGCCAAAGGGGTGTATAAAAAAACTTTCAATTTTGCTTGGAAATATAAAATTTAACTCTAAAAAATAAATCCAGATCACTTAATATTGTTCAATTTCGCGCCTCTGACTCAGCAAACATGTTAGATATCCCATTTTTTTTTCTGTTTCAATTAAAGTTATAAACAGAATTTGTATTAAAATTGTACTTAATAAGGTAAAAGACCCAGTTTTTGACACTGGCCTAGTTGTTTGACACTTGCAATTTTATTCTAATTAAAAAAATCAAATGTTCTCAAAAAGCCAATTTTCTTAAAATTTATAATGCAAAAATTACATTTATTAATTTATTAGAGTTGATTTGTTTTTTTTTTTAATTAAAGTAAAATTGCAAGTGTCGATAACTAGGTCAGTATCAATAACTGGGTCTTTAACCTTAATAACCTTTAAAAATACCTATTTGTAATTTAATAATCAATTTATATTTTCAATTCTGCAGCAAAATTAGTAACATATAAATCACAATTCAAAGCAATCGGCAAAAAAAATTATCCGCCCTTTTGGCTTTAGGCCACTAAATTTTCAATGTCCTAAAGCTTAAATGACGTATGAGTTAAAGCATACGCCCTTTTGGCTTTGGAAATTTATTTTTTTATTTTTAGAATTAGAAAGTGTTAATAAAGCGATTAGTAAAAAAAAAAAATTGATACGCCCTTTCGGCACTACAAAGCCAAAAAGGCGTATAAATTGATATACGCCCTTTTGGCATTTGGGCTGCGACAAATTCTTATCAAGAATTTTTTGATGATACCAAATTTTCAATAATACTAAATTTAATTAAAAACACTCATTCTATCACATAAATACGCTAGAGGCAAAATCTAATTTTTTCTCACGAGTAACGATTATTTTTAATAACATTAAATTTTGAATTCTATTATTTATTTCAGACTGTTAGATTTCGACTAAATCATGCAAGTACTACAGGAAAACCTGCTGCCGATCGTGAATTCAGTATTTGGGTTGGTGATTTATCAACGGATGTTGATGATTATTCATTGTATCGAGCATTTGCAGCTAAATACAATTCTATACGTACTGCTAAAGTTATTTTAGACAGTTCAGGATTCAGTAAAGGCTATGGATTTGTAAGATTTGCTAATGAGGAGGAACAAAAAAATAGTTTAGTTGCGATGAATGGATACAGAGGATTAGGAACAAAATCTTTGAAAATATGCAACGCTGTCCCTAGGCCATGGAACAAACTTCCAGGGTAAAGTATTAACTGATTGTATTTTTATGGGGTTAATTGATCGAAAAAGCTCTAGAATAATTGAGAAGAATATTTTTTTTAATTATTTTTCTCATTTTTTATAGATCAACTCCTCCCCAGTCATCATCGGAATATTCATCCACAAATATTGGTTCAGATGGATATAACTACTATGATTCCTCATCGTATTGGAATAGCTACAGTGCATGGCAACAGGGTTACTATGAAAGTGAACCAACTGCTGATGTCTATGGTGCATATGTTTCTGAACAGAAACCTGAAGAAGATGAACTTGAACTTATTGGTAAGTTTATTAAATAAAATAATTTCATACGAAAATAAAATACAGACTACTTATGTAGTAATATTCAATCATAATCATGGTATAAATTATTGTTTTTTTAGAGCACTCACTCCCGGTAGACTGCGATAAACTCAATCGTGAGATCATCGAGCAAGATTACAACATGTGGGATGCATTAGAAAGTTCTAAATGGATTCCTTGTGATACACTTGAACTTTGTTATTGAAAAACTGACTTTAGTAATTTGGTAAATTATAATTTTCTCTTATTGAAACAGTTGAAGTCGCACTTTATTGTCATAACTGACAATTAATTAATTCTATTCAATTATTCTGAAAATAGTTGACTTTGTATTGATAATAGAAATTTAATTTTAATAAGAGAATTTAATTATCTAAACTTATTATTAAAGTATTGCCTAAGAAATTTTTTAATCAATATCCATTTTATACCTATACATATATTTTAACTAAATTAAAAAATTTTTTAATTCAGAGAAGAAATATAAATAGTTTTAAAATACCAAAGTGAAATTCCTTGAATAAATTTTCAATTTTATTGACTTTAAATAGAAAATTTGATTTTATTTTGTTAATTTTTTGCTATTTTTTTTAACTAATAAGCGTTTAAATTAATAAAAATTGAGTTTACTAATATAAAATGTAATATTAACAGAATTAGTTATAAAGAAAATAACTAGTGTTTATTAATAATCATAATTTACAAAGTAAAATTAATTTTCATGAATTTCCCATGGTTTTTCGGGCCTCTCACGATCCCAAGGATTAGGATGAAAATAGCGTAGTGGTTCAGATAGTGAAATACCCTCGTTAACCAATTGTTGCAATGCTAAGTTTGTTTTTTCACAATCCGGTAAATCGGGATCTGGATGAACGAATAATATTCCACTCTCTAAACATCTTTGGGCCAATACACGGCCAAGGTTTATGTAAGCCGCGCTATCTTGACATCTGAAACATAACAAAAAAGGTATGAGAATCAATTTAGTAGATAATAATTAATTAAAAAATATTATTATTACTTAACAACTTTTTTTTTTTATATTCATAAAATAATTTTTTATTTCGTACCTGTATAATCGTTTCTTTATTGGCCATTCTTTAGTTGATGCACTCAAAACAACTCCATTTTCAAAATGCTCTACTTCAAAAGTTACATATTTTATTGAACGTATAAGAGTCAACCTAGATTTTAAATGTAAAAAAGAAAATTGACAATAAAAAGTAAAAAATTTTTCTATTATACCTTCAATAATTAAGTAACTTACTTGTGCCAATAAGATGGAATATTTCTTTCTAAATGATAACCATGTGGTCGGTGTGCAATACGTAAATATTCCAAATTTCTAGGATTTCTATTATAAACATTTTGACAATTATCAACAAGTGCTGCATTTGATTGTATTTTTCTTATGTTTATTTTTGAAAAATTAAACAATTGTAAACGATTAATTACATTCATTGTTATAAATTATTTTTAGCCAGATTTTTTCTTAAAAAAAAACGTATCACTTCAAAAAATTTATTGGTTTTATAATAACTTATAATTTTTAAAAATATAAACAATTAATAAGTATTAAAATTATCTATAATAACAGTTTAACTCCAATTTTAGGGGTTAGAATTACAACTTGCGTGAAAACAAGATTTAGACAAAATTATTTATGCGCATGCGCTTCTAGCAGTATGAAATACACAGAGACATGAGGAATTACACCGTCATAGTTATTTGTTTTAAATTATCAAATTTTAAATTTAATGAATTATTAAAAAATTTATAGTAATTAACGTTTAATGTAAAAATTTATCAACTATTATTACCTGAAATATCATATAATTAGAAAAGAAAAAATAGTTTCAATTCAAACTTAGGCTTATATTCAATATAAAAAGTTTATTTCATTTTTTTCGAAAAATTATTAGAAAAAACAAAATTATTTTGTAAATTTTTAGCAATTGACTTGTTTTTTTGCGATACTGAAATCAGCAGACTTTTGAAAATTTTTTTGAATTTTTATAATAAATCAATTTTAATAAAAAAAATATTTTCGAAAATTTGGACTTCTTTTTTTTAATTTTTACATGTATCATATTTTTGCTCAATTTTTTTTTTTTTTTTTTTTTTTTTTTTTTTATATAATAATTTGTTATATAAATCTTAAAACTTATTAAATGTCTGTTGATTTCAGTATGTTTTTTAGATTAAATTTAAAAAGTAAATGAATCTAAATTTACAGCTTTCAATAGTAATGATGAATTCTCTCTGAAAAGTAAAATTAATTGGTTAGAATACTGAGTACATAGCAATAAAATAATTTTTATATGTTTTATTTACAAATAAACAATTATAAAATCAATAATTTTATCGATACATGTATCAGTTGAGTCAACAGTCATTCGTTGATTTCTGTCGTTAAGGAATGCATCAAATATTGTAAAATACTTAAAATCAAGCAGTTGGATCTTTTTTCATCAAAGCCAAATCAGCGTTCATCATATCTTGAACAAGCTCCTGTAATAAAAATATGTTTAGTCAGTTAAAAAAAAACATTATTAATAAAATAAATTTTGATCCATTTCAAAACTTACTTTGAAAGAAACGGAAGGTTCCCATCCTAACTTCATTTTGGCTTTTGAAGCATCACCAAGGAGTATTCCCTTTATAAAAAAAAAAAAAAGCATTTTTTTTTTCAATTTATCAAGAAACAATAAATTATTAAAAGTTTAGAAAATCGAAAAGTGCACGTCTCAACGCTCATTCATCACAAAAAAAAATTAAAATAACATAAAACTGAAATGATCGGAAGCGTCCATGTGTGGCCGAAGATTGGATTATTTTTTATATATATGTATATATAGATATACAAAAAAGACTGTTTAATGAACTTATTCATTTTGTAATTAAATTACATTGAATTAGACGGTAATTTTAAATACAATATTACTCCGAATCATACTGAAGAGAATGAAAAAGAAAAAGACTCAAAAAGTGAAGTTTTTTGGGTGTTATCGTGACCACATACATCATCCGTAAATACAGACAACCCGACGTCCACCGAAATATTGTTTCAAAACGATTTTTTTTGCCCTCCAGACGAAAAGTGGCAACTTTCAGCTCGCTGCGCTAAACGAAGTTGCCGCTTTTCGCCCAGAGGACAAAAACAGTAGATTTCACCCCTAGGGAGGGAAAGTAAGAAATGTCTCAGATCACATGTTATAGTCAACCGAGGCGAAGCCGAGTATCTAGAAAAAAATATAGTGTTTTTTAAAATATCTACTGTCATAAAAAAGTGTTATTGTTTATGTTTGTCAACTTATTTAATACTCAAAGTGCAAAAAAGTTCGGATAAAAGCAATTTAAGCATAAATAATTGCTTGACCTTGAGAGAGGAAGAGTAAAGCACTACTCACGCTTCGCGTAGAGACGTGCAATAATCACAAAAAATTAATCAAGATACTTACCACTTCCGTTGGACGGAAATATCGAGGATTTACTCGAACTAATACTTTTCCACTATTTTTATCACGACCTACTTCGTCAACTCCTGTACCTTCCCAAATAATGTTTATATTGACATGTTGGAAGGCTAGTTCAACAAATTCTCGTACACTATGACTTTCACCGGTTGCTATCACATAATCCTCTGGATTTTCTTGCTGTAGCATCATCCACATCGCCTAAATTTATCATCCCAACATTTAATCTTTATCAATATTTGAATTATAAAAATTAATTTTATTTTTTTCACTTACTTTAACATAATCTTTGGCATGACCCCAATCCCTCTTTGCGTTTAAATTTCCCAACTCTAATACATCTTGTGCTCCTAAATAAATCTTCGCAATAGTTCTGGTAATTTTTCTAGTCACAAAATTTTCGCCTCTTCTGGGACTTTCATGATTAAATAAAATACCATTGCATGCATATAAACCATAGGCTTCTCGGTAATTTATAACAATCCAGTAACTATATATTTTGGCACAAGCTGTCAATTAAAATTCATAATTAGCAAATGTACAGTGCATTTATCATTTAGGAAATTAGTTAAAAATTTTAAATAGAAAAAAAGTACTATTAAATAATTATCGTACCATACGGTGAACGTGGATAAAAAGGTGTCGATTCATTTTGTGGTGCTGATGTATCTCTACCACCATAAAGCTCGGATGTTGATGCTTGATAAAATTTAACTTTTTTTTCAAGTCCACATGTTCTTATTGCGTCTAATAGTCTAACGGTACCAATAGCATCAACTTCACCGGTATATTCACTCAGTTCAAAGCTCACCTACATGAAAGAAAAAAAATATATTTTTTATTAATAGGTAATAATAATAAAAACAAATTTCAATTAATTGATTATAAGTTTGTTTGACACAAAACCTTAACGTGACTTTGAGCAGCAAGATTATAAATTTCGGTTGGCTGAACAGCAGCAATAACTTTTATTAAACTGCTCGAATCAGTCATATCACCCCAATGTAGTTTCATTTTTTCTTGTTTATGACTTTTAGGATCAGCATAAAGATGTTGGATTCTAGTAGTATTAAACGAACTAGCTCTTCTTATAATACCATGTACTTCATATCCTTTTTCTAGTAAAAACTCTGCTAGGTAAGAACCATCCTATAATTATTTCATTAAACAGATCAATCAATTATAAAATAATAAGTTATTTTAATTTATTTACAATATTGACTTACTTGACCTGTTATCCCCGTTATCAATGCAATTCGCTTTTCGCCGGTTGCCATTCTGTTGAAAACTATAATTATAGTATAAAAGGGGGAGTAGTTTCAATAACTTCTATTTCAATGTGTTTCCAAGTCTTCCAGAGTAATATGAAAAATGTTAACGTGGCTAAATGACTGTTGATTGGTAATCCTACAAGGACATAAATGTTTTATTAAAAAATGCTGATTAATCTTTATCAGTACTACTGATTTATTTATTTACTGTTTTACTATCAAGTTACAAAACAAATTAAATTAGCTTTATACTTTATTAAATTTATTTTTCAATAAATGATCTTTATAAAAATTCAATTTCTAAAAAATACAATTTATAAAATATAATTTATATTCATAGGATTTTAAATTTCAATGACAGTAGACATTTATAAATTTATTATTTTTCAAAATATTGTAGCATATATTTACAAAGAACAATTAGATTTTTAATTAATTAAAACATTACACTATTTATACAGGTAGATTTACTCAAATGTAATTTAGACAGATATGACACCTCGTATAATGTAAACAATGAGTGAATTAAAAAATAACTCCACCATATGCTGATGACGTAGTAGAAAATCTAGCGGGAAATTTCAAACGAAAGTTTAAGAAGTTATTTTATGCACTAATGATAGAATATCATTAGTATTCCTTATTATTTTTTGGATCATTAATTTTGTTCAAGTTCAATTAATTGAAAAATAACTAAAAAGTTATTTTTAAAAAAATATTTTCTGAATATTTTTAAACAACGATATTTCTTGAGTGAATTGATTAATTCTCCACAAAACCCTTCGATGCCTTTGCACTAGTTCATACGAGATAACCAGTGACGTTTTTAGCTTGACGACAACGTTATGAAAAAACAATAATTTAGACGATATTGATTGAAATTTAAAATTAACAGGTCAAGCCAATAAAAGCTTGTTAAAATAGAGAAATTTAATAGTTTTAGTATAGAGCTGAAAAGACTATGCAGACAAATGGCTTTACCGCTATTATGTTTTTGGGAGTTAAAATGTTGCAAATGATAATTTTTAATAATCTTAATTAACCGGTTTTCTTTTCTCTTTAAATAATTCAACAAAATAATTATTTTAAATAGTGAAACCTCTTTGGAACCAATACTTTAGTTTTGACTATAAAATAAGCTTCTCTGCACAGAAAAAAAAAATTTACTTGAATCAAGTAAATAATTTTGAAGAATTTCATCTTCTTGGTTTAAGTAGAAAAATTCTTAAACTAAGAAATTTTTCTTGGTTTAAGTAAATTTTACTTAATTCAAGAAATTTTTATCTTTATTCAAGACACTGAAACTCTTCAAAATTATTTTCTTGGTTCAAGAATTTTTCTGTTAATTCAAGTTAATTTTTTTTCAGTATGTAGACCTTCTCTTTTATGATATTCTTTTTGTTACTCTAATACTCTTCTGTCACGAAATAGAAATTTCAATTTTGTCCAGTGATATTGATTTTATAGTTCGAAAATCCATTTTTTTTAGATCCAATGAAATCAAATCTTATTTATTTGTAGATCTAATTCTAATTCAACTCTTTTACACTAAGAAAAAAAATTTCTTTTGAAAAAAATGGATATTGTAGTGATAAGAAATTAATTTGGTGAAAATTTAAAACAATTTTATTCCCGTAACAAAGGTTAATTAATTTTATAACTCGACGACGGAGACGTTGACCAAAATAGAGCCTTGTCCAGGTCGCTCCAAAATGAATTATATCGATAATAGAGGACTTAGGAGGTGCACTCAGCCTTCTGAGCAATACCGTAGTTGGAACTTAGACTGTACTGGGTTAGTGCACGTTTGGTCGCCAGTTATTTTTTCCTATAAAGGGAAATAATAAACCCCTTTATGTTCAGGGCCAATCCGCAGGCATCCGTGGGGGAAGAAAAAATAGAATAGTATTAGGAGAGAGAAAGAGAAAAGGTGATATATGTTAGAATTAAGAAATTGCATCTGACGATTATTTTATTGAGATAAACCCAAAATCCTTCGTTGGGTTATCTCAAACAAGTATGATTATAAATTTAAAAAACCACTGACAAACTCGAAGACCCGTGGCTTTCGGCACAGGTACTTTATTGTGATGTCCTTTACTTGTTACGGGATCGACTCGAATTCAAATATTAAAAATTTGATATGCTATAAATAAAATAGGTACTTAAAGGCAGGAGACGATGCGGTGCTCGGAAAATACTCAGGCTCAACTTGTGAGTTAGTTACCAACTTATCAGTGATATCAGAGACTCGAACATCGACACTCGACTTACATCAATGCGGATTCCCACGTGTCTCCCGATTTTCCTCGCTATGAAAACGTCTGAGGCCTACGTAGTGTCCGATTACGAGAGTCTCTGAAGCCATTTGTTAAAATTATTAGCCCCTTTGTTCGCGATTGATAGTACAGGGCATCACCCATGCGAATAAGGGCTACGATCTATTATCGATTTTCAATATTATGCTTTGGTATTTCTTTCGTTACCTATCCCGATATCCAATCGTTGGACCTTGAAATTTAATGCTGAAACAAACTTGCAATGTCATTAGATACAATATGGCAAAGACTTATGGTGATATATACATGCAATAATAATATAAAATTATAAACAGTTCGATATAAACCTCCGGAATAGCTCTAAAGTTAATACTTAAGTGCTAATTACAATAATATACGATTCTTAAATGTAAATAATAATAAATTCCATATAATGAATAAATTAACACAAAATAATAAAAATGAGAGACACATCCAGTATGGATTTGTTGACAAATCTAGGCGCAGGGAGGGACGCAAACGGGGAATAAAAATCCCTGTGACCCCTGATTAAGAACTCTAATTTGAAATGATTTAAAATGATTCGAAATGATTCAAAAGTATCGGATTTAAATACTATATAGATATACAATTAACATGGAGGTAATCATTTCAAATCATCTTTCAGAATCAGGAACGTTTCTTAACAGAAGAAATCAAAAGTTTTCTCATAGTAACTCTTTTTTTTTTGGAAAAAAACAGTTTCAAAAAGACAACTTGCGAATTTTCATCCAAAACTTTTGTTTTCCAAATCTAGAAAGCTTTTTTTCAACAAAAAAGTTATTGTGAGAAAAATTTTGATTTCTTCTGTTGTATGGCTATTTTCTTTTCAAAAACAAATTTTTTCGTTCAGTATACATTAGACTAATTAAGATTAAAAAATTTCTTACTTGAGGATAAGATTTTATACAAAATAATATTTTTCATAAAAATTTTCAAATCAATCGTGACAAATGGATTCAAGAAAGTAAAATTGAAGTTTGTTTAGATAAACCTTTAGAATATTTATAATCTTCCGTAATATGTCTATGACCTTTTGTAGGAATGTTATCCAAAGGTAAATCAAGGAAAGTTAATTTTTGCATCATCTAAAAATTACTATTTTTCTAAAAACTTTAACCGGTCGATTTATCTAAACAAATTTTCCTACGTAATTTAAATCTCTGTGATATAAATACTCTTCAAGCGGCACAAAAATTTTTTTGGTGATGTTTTGTTTAATTTAAATTGACAGTTATAAATTTCTAACTTCTTGTTGAATAAAATCTCCCAAAAAGTCAACATTGTGTGAAGCTTGGGTCATTGCTGTCAGAGATAATCCAACGAAAAAATATGTATCAAAGATATTAACCGGTCGCATTAAAATAGTTAATCAATACAAATAATAAAGAAGTAATATTTAAATTTATATTCATCAATGACATTTATAATATATTGATAAGAAGTTTACGTAATAGATTACCATTAATAAAATTTATTTTTGCAGCACTACCTGTTTGCAAAATTTTTTTCTGTTATCTTTCTTGTTTGCTTTTTTTTTCTCTTTATTTATATCATCGGACAAGAAAAGATTCACCTCCAGATGGCAGTTGTTGTTTTTGGAATTCGGAGAGTATACCTATCCGAAGAGGATCGAAAGGACCTAGAACACCTGAAAGGAGTAGAATGGGGATCAGAATGCCCTTCCACTCTCCCATAATTCAATTCGTCAGTGTCAGTGCACCGTGCAACGGAACAGAATGTATACGAAAATACAGACATAAGAGAGTAAGTACATAAAATGTACATACATACAGTACAGTAACGGCAACGATCACACTGGGTCACCATTATTTCAGATTATTTCAACCGGCGCACATCACTGATTCGCTCGTGATTCTTTATTGTACATAGTGTATTATTTTTATTTGTGTCCATGTTTTAAAGTGATATACAAAAAATGTAACGATAATTTTTTAAATTTAACTTGTTGCAGATAATTACTTGCTGATATATTTTTAAGATGATAATTATTAATGATAATGATCTACAACAAATCAGTACTCTTTATGCAAGTGCAGTGGGAAATGATTGAAAGCATTCAAGTGTATCTAATGTTCCTACGAAGATTATATTACGAGATATAAGGATACACATACATATAAGAGTACTCATACACCGAGTGTTATTTGATATTAAGTATCATTTTCATGTTATAAAATAATTAATCTCGATAAAAAATAATTTTTTATTATTTGACGATGATTACGTGTGTGATAATTGTGAAAAGATTTTATTTTTTGACCTATTCATTTATTTTCCCGGCTGAACAGAAGGCGCGAACAGCGCACGAGTAGTGTCACAACAAGTCAATAAGTACAAAACAAATATAAAAAGGAATTATTTAAAAAATTCAATAAGAAAAAGTTATTTATAGATGTCTGTAACCAGTAATCTTATTTTTTGCGAATTTTAATAGCTCGATAATAATAATAATAATAATAATAATAATAATAATAATAATAATAACAATATGTATGTATTTATATAAAAAGTGTGCGATAAGAGTGTCATGATAATGTAAATAATTATTTATAAATTGTAAAATTAAATTGTGTTACTTCGGGTATTGATAGAATTTTGTAAAATATTATTTTATACTAGTGATCTACAATGGTGCTGAAAACAATGTATGGAATTGAATGAAAAAGTAGAAGATCCTGTGAGAAATTGATTTAATAATAGCACTGAAAAATTCTCACGGTAATTAACGATGACAGATCTATTGATTGGAATTGCAAATGCAACACCCAACGGGGGTGTTGTTTTTCGAAATAAAAATCCAGGAATATGTCGTAAATCAGAAATGCGACATTCAAGAAGTGAAGATATTTTAGGAGTTGCTGGGCCAGGTGCTCCAACTCGAACTCCAAGTCCTTATTTTCATGAGCAATCTTGTGCTTCAGAAGACGATCTAGTTGCATCTAGTGCGTTAAGAGATGCTTCTTCATCATCTGACCTGCTTCAAGATGCAATGTTTTCTTATGGAAGAAGATCTGCTGCATCACCACCACCGACATTTGGTGCGGATCGAGTTGATCCTGAAGATTCTATCCGAGATATTGTTACGGAAAATGACTTGTACAGGTGGGCATTTAATTATTTCATCATGATTATGACTAAGTTAATTTTTTTCTTAACGCTGAAGTAACTTTTATAAATAGTCTTTATTTTTATCCTTGAACGTCATAGTATTATTTTGCATTTCAGATTTGTACTTTTCAAAAGACACTATGACAAATATATTGCGTTGGCTGAAAAATATGAAGAATCCCGAGGAGTTGTTTATTATCTTGAAGAACGCTACCACGAAGTTAAGGTATGGAAGTAATTTTATTTACTCTTAACACTCATATAATATAAAGTAAAAAATAAATTCTTGGGTACGGATTAAGCTATGGTATTAAATAGTATTTGACCTTTCAGAGTAACAAAATGTATTATCTATAATAATTTAAGTTTAAACCTCTCTAAACCTGAGGTATTTACCTCGTACCTATACCTAATTGTAGGTATATAGCTACAGAATAGTCTGAAATGTGAATCGCTTTCTTCCTGCTATTTATGTAGTATTTTATACATTTACCCACACATTTATAATGGCCGGAACAATATATTACTTTGCCCTGGCGTGACTGACTTCCTCTCCCTCTCTACAATTTCTTCACATCCACAAATATATACATTTTTATTTATTTATAGTGCAGTTATATTAAATTTAACACTGTGATAATTGTCATGCTATTATCCGGCGCTAATGACTATGTACTATGAGATACTTATAATTATTAATTGACTAAGATATACATATATAATTAAGTATATATATTTATATATAAAAGAGAATTATTATAAGAGACTCAGGTAGAAGGAAACTACGGCTTTCGCATTTGCCGTTCACCGGACCGTGAGAGCGGGTGACCTCACCACTAACAACAGCGAATCCGAGTAGTTGTTGGGGCCGCGCCGTTAAAACAGTACTATACCAGGTCTCTCAATACTTAAACTTTAATGTCGCCCACGACTATATTATGCATCGTTATTAATTTATTTTCCGTCTAGGAAGAGAACTCGGAAAACTATAATTGACTCTAGTTAATTCTTTTTTGTTTGATAAATTATTATCTCGTCTGGATAGAACCTTAGGATAACTTGTATTGAATGAGTTGAGCTTATGCGTGAGAATATGGTTTACAACCCACTCCCTAAAACACGTTGCGGTTCGTTGAAGTTCTTTCAGGAAGTCTTGGGCATAAAAAAAATTGAAAAAAAAAAATATTCAACCTCTAATATAATTTCTCTATTAATTTATTATAAAAAGTTTAATATGTATTATTATTGTATGCACATACTGAACACATTTATATTTTTTATATTTACTATTTAATTAATTATTATTTTTTTTTGTTATTATCTTTATTAGGCTGAAAAAGATAGATTGGAAAAAGCATGTCAAGATTTAGAAAAACGATTGGAAAACCACGAGTCACAGATGCGAGAAAAAGAAGAAGAATTGTTCTTACATTTGGAACGAAGTTTACGATTAGATGATGAGATTGAAAGACTCAAAGCTGAACGTGATTCTTGTATTGCGGCGCGGGAACGCTTAGAACGTGAACAAACTACTGCATTAAGGCAGTTACAGTTGGAAGTAACGCAGAACGAAGCAACGAGAAGAAACCTCGAACAAGCGAGGCAAGACATCGTCAGACAAGCAACAGTCATTCGGGCTGAACGCGATGCTTTAGAACGAGAGGTAAGAATCGTTTATAACTTTCATCTGTCTCTCTTGTTCCTCAACTTAGAGAAAGAATTGTCATGAATTTATGTGAAATGTTTGAAAGTTTAGAATGTTAGTAGAACAAAAAGTTTAAAATATACTTTCTTATTGTAGATATCATTAACTAGTCTGTTAATATACGTATAATAATGTTATTAAATTTAATAATAATAATTTTTTCAGAATATTGTGTTAAAAGAAAAATTACGTGTAGAGCAAGTAGAATTGGGTGAAGAAAGACGTAAAAGAGAAGAAGGAATTGCTATTCTAAATCAGGAAGCAGTGACACTTAGACACGCTGCTAGACATTTAAGGGCCGCTGCTTTACATGCTACTGCTTGCAAACGAAGAAGAAGATGCTCCGTATGTCTTTATGCCAAGCGTACCTTTTCTGAAGTTGATGATTATCGTAATGAGTAAGTTATTTAAAAAAAAAAAAAAAAAAAATTTTTTTATAAAAAAACAATTTGGTATTTTTTGATTATTTATTATAGTAAATTTATTATTTATTACAGTAAGAAATTGTTCAAGTGTCTTCAAACGCCTCTTCAAGACTTAAGAACATGGTTTCGTCCGGGTCAATTGTCATCTTCATCATCATCCCATCCTACTGAGCTGAGGACTAGTTCACGGGCTATCAGCTACATAGATTCATCTAGCAGCTCTGAGGATGAGGAGTTTGGTGACACACCTCTAGCTGAGATTTCACTGTCTTCCACCAACTCAGGTGTACCACCAGCTTCTCGGGCATTCTCCTCAGACTCTGGGTATGTTATCAATGCGGTGACCCCACCTGTAAAATCATTAATCACCCCGACGAGCACGCCAATAGAAGGTGATTTTTCTTCGTGCAGTTTTTCATCAGAAGTTGGCGACCGCAGATCACGCAGATCATATGAAGTTGATGGTGCCAGCCGTAAAATCAGTGAATCATCTACCAGTGAACCTGATGCATTGATGGGTCAAAGGTCTGGCCCTACTTTCACTCGCTCCAAATGGACTTCATCATTCCGTAAACTTCTTGGACGCAAATCCAAAGCTAAGATGATCAAAGACCACTCAACACCATAAATTAATTAATCAAGAAAGGAATATGGTTATTTATATATTTTTATTATATATATTTTTTTTTCATTTTTTATTTAATTATAACCTTCGTGTAACACATTTTATTACTAGTAATCCTATAGACTTAATTAACAATTCTTATAAAAATCCCACCTATTATTTCAAGGTCTTTGAGCTCAAGTTTTACTGCCAAAGCGTGGGACTTTTTAAACTATGAGATCGTTAAAAAACGAAAAGATAATAAGAAAATTTAAATTATTAAATGGTTATAGCTTATTTCATTATTTTGCCGCGAACTTTTACTAGTAATATATGATATTACGTTTGTTAAATAATTATCGAAATTCAGTATTTCGAAATATTTAAAGACTGTTTATTATAGCTAGAGTAATAATTGTACTTAACACAAATTTGATATCGTTCAAACTTTACAATATTATATATTTAGAAAAATTAAAAATTACATATTATCTCAGTAGAACAATTAAATAGCTACGTGCTAAATGTGCTGGTTGTAGATACAATGCTTTATTAATTTAAATTTAAAGATCAATCTATTCTTTAGTTTAATTTTCATAAATTTTTAAGTTAATTCGCAGTTTCTTGAACGAAATAAAACCATTTTTTATTAAATTTTTACGTAAAAACTATAATTAATTAATTTTTCAATTGTATATTTATAAACTATTAGAAAATGTGCCGCTAATAATTTATATTTATTTATAATTAGTTATAATTGTAAAAAAAATCAATTTCAAACAAATCAATTTAAGAAAAATAAGTCATTTATTCCACATTACAGGGTGCCAAAAAGTAATTAGCACAAATAATAATAATTATAATAATAATGATGATGATAAAATTAATAACAATTAACTATTTTTAGCAATATTTAAAATAATAATTTACAAACATCCGTCAAAGCATTTGGAATTGTTATGTCAAATTTAGTCAAACATAATACTGAAGTTAGCGGTCAGCTGTCAATTTTGAAAAATTTTTCAACAAATTAATTACAATGAAAAAATGCTTTTAAAAATTTTCACTTGTAATTTTTATCAATTTTCACATGTGAAACTTTTTAATAATTTAATTGTTATAAAATTCTAAAAAAATTTTTAATATCTGTCAACTTCAGTGTTATCAAACATTATACTCATCTCTGTCATCCTCAATCATATAAGAGGATCATCCCAGAGCGATTTTTTTCAAAGTATATTGACACTCATTTTTTTTTTTATTTAGTTATTATATCAAAAGGAAATTGATGAGTCGATATCATTTTAATGAAATATAATTATTATTATAAATAATGTTGTACTACTATAATAAAATTATTAAGTGTTATTATCAAAAACTGTTATTATAAGAATAATTAAAACAATAAAAACAAAACAGTTACCTGTTTCTGACATTCAACAAAATAATATAACATTAAAATTTTACTTATTTCATTTACATATTTAAGAATACCTATCCTTATTTGTGTGTCTCTACCTGTCATACTTTTGAAAATACATATTTTTTTTTAGTAATTCCCATAGCAGCAATAGATGGCAGCAAAAGTTCTGTTAGAAGGTGAAATTGAATGGCGCTGGCATCTGGAATTCTGATTCTAAATTCTATGTATATTCTATACTCATATCAATTCTACTATTAATATATCCCCAGCAGAGCAAGTAAAGTTACTTGCTTGCTCTTATTCTTTTCGATTATACTTATTAGTATTTAATTTCACAACTTCTGGAATAGTTAACATCAATAAGAGTTCGTAATTCACACAAACATAGTATAAGTTGAAGTTAGCTAGTCGTTGCGGTCAACTTCATTTACTCGTAATATTTTTTTTTTTGCTTTTGAGTAGCATCTCTTGGATAAAGCTCTCCCCACAGCCGCAATAGTGGATGAGTGGTGAGTCTGCTGTCTCTTGCTTTTTATTTCACGCAATTCTTACACACACAAAAAATAAATATACACATATATACCTGAATAAGAATATATAAAATCTTAATCTCTTTCTCTTGCTCTGTCTCGTAATCAATGAGACAATCAGAACAGTGAGTGTTGTATTGCTTCTTCTCCAAGTAAAACTATATCATCATGTGAATCATTACTGCCTCTTTGTGTATGAGCATGTTGTAAATAGAAAGCCAAGTACAGATTGACTATCGTGAGTGTATATCACGCGTGTGAATTCGCGGATGCCTCGCCCGAAGGATTAATCCAACTTGAAATGTGAGTAATAATCCCTTCAATATAAATGTTATTTTTCCTAATACGTAATAGATACTGCTATTGTTTTTTAATTAAACAATAATCATATTTATGTGTTTAACAGTTTTCAAAATAAATTTGAATGTTACAGTTTATTTTATTATTTAATTTTTAGGTATTTGTTTAAAAGACTTTTAAAAGAAAAATTTTTCCACTGGAGAAGAGCAATATCATCATTACGTACGACTGCTATTTTATTTGATACAGTTTACGTTACGCTTGTCAATTTATATCAAGTCCCGGTTGAATTCTTTGAGGTGACAGTCATAATTTAGACACGATTGTAATGACAATGAACGTAGAGAACATGTTAAGATGTTGAGGTTCATTAAGAGTCTAATGTCATTGTATCCAGACAATCGCTGTCTACTTCGATCGAATTAATAACTACCTTATATTATTTTTTTTTCCATCATCTTTCCTACTTTATCTTTACTACATACCACACTTAAACGAGGCCGTCGGTCAACAAACTTATTGCAATAAACTCACACATCACCATGGTAATCCTGAATAAAAATAGAAAAACGTAATTTTTTTTATTCTATTTTCAATATTATCATTTTTTTAAATATTTTATTTTTGTTTTTTCCTTCTATGTCTCAGATGATTGTATGTTGACGTACAAATACCGTTTGCGTGTATTATTTCGTCATGATCTAACTACCGCAATAAAACGCTCAGTTATTTTTTCTTTAGAAAAAAAAAAAATTCTTTGTTGCAATTGTAATTTGCGTAGTGTTGTAACCATTATATTTTTGTAAAAGAATTAGTCATTCTAATGTGAGTGTGATGTTGGTGATAAAATGTTAACTTAGATTATTCGTATTTTTATATCAGACGTCTTATATATTTAACATTAAACATAAACTTGACAAGATCCCAATGAATCACCCACTTTAAGTATAATTATAAACATATACATATACACAAGCCTACTCAAAGCAATCGCAACTCTATACATGTGTTGATTGAATGATCGGATTTATATAGTTGCAGGTTTTTCATATCACTTGGAACGTGACCAGTTGGGTTGATCGGCGTCAGCCCATTCGATATTCCATATTTGTCAGTGGTTCAGTGAGTCTTGATAGTTAATATACACAAACAATTAGAAGAAGAAAAATATTGGAGATAGAAAAGCGAAGGTTGACTATCAATGTTGTTAAATGTCTTTATCCTTTTATCATCATCATCATCTTGAGAATTTGCGTAATTAAAAATTAATTGCATCGCAAATAGATTGAAGATAAGTTTGCATAGAAGCCTTTCAAGAAGTTTTGTCCCTCGTGGTCTTTAGTGACGTCTTAATTCTTGTACCGAGAAGCACGTTGTGGGGTCAATGGAGCCAATCAGTCGAATGATAGTTCCGCGTTGCCAAGCCAATTAATGTCATACAGATTCTATCTTCCACATTATTGGATTCTTTAAATATTTAATTTACTTTCAATAATATTTTTTTATTATTTTTTATCCTCTGACATATACTATTGAGATTGAGTTTTAATTTATGTCTACGTTGTAATTTGGGTTGAGAGATTGCTGCATCTCGGTCGCCCACTTAGACTTTTGTATTTATAGAACAGCACGTTTCTGTCAATGTATTCCTGCGTTTATCTTTGTACTCTAAAAGATGACTCCAATGGCTACTTTCCAACATTTAAACTTCTCAACTAACACAGATTTATTTTCTTTTCTTTCTTTTTTTTTTTTATTTATTTTTTTTTTTTTTTTTTAACGCAATTGTATAAGTATACATCGAATTATTTACCCGTTGACAATTATAGATATTATATAAATAATTTTAGATAAAAATACAAAGATGTTGAGATTTTATACTTAAGATGAAATTAAAAATAGTGAAAATAAAATCTTGATTCATTGCACACGTTCACGTGCTTTCGAGATTGTTAGGCAGTTCTTAAGACTGATCTACTAAATAACTGGGGCGCGTATTAAACTCTAAAGTAACATAAAATGATGATATTTATCTTTTTCATTTAAAAGAATAAACCTAAGTGGAGTTATTATGTTGATTTAAATATACAGTGATATTTTACAGGAAAGACTTACGTTGAAAAATTAAATTAAGTGGCCAGGCTGCCGATCGTCTAAAGGACAATATAAGAGATCAAAATGATGCAGGATCACGGTCATCAGTCAAGCAGAAAGACACTGGTAGCGTCGCCAGAAGTCGCAATGGCTAGCGAGGTCTTTGATCTCTTCTGTAACGCCACAACACTAAAATCCATCCTTGGACATTTTCGCCATCTTTGTGATCTTCTTAATATGCGGCCTAATTCCTTTCCACAATTTTATCCTAAGTTTAAATCTAAATTGAGATCATGGAAGGCTCAAGCGTTATGGAAAAAATTCGATCAACGAGCTAATCACAAGTGCTATAACAGAGGAAAAGCTTGTCCTAATTCTAGAGTAAGTGCATAACTAGACTAAGTGTATATGTATATTTTTTTTGTATTACAGAAATATTAATACTTATTTATTTTTTTTCAATAGGTTCTAATTATTGGTGGTGGTCCATGTGGCTTAAGAGCAGCAATAGAAGCTCAATTATTAGGAGCTAAAGTTGTAGTAGTAGAAAAAAGAGATCGTATGTCTCGAAACAATGTTCTTCATCTTTGGCCTTTTGTAATTCAAGATTTACGTGCACTAGGAGCTAAAAAATTTTTTGGTAAATTTTGTGCTGGATCAATAGATCACATAAGTATACGTCAATTACAATGCATCCTTTTGAAAGTATCTTTAATTTTGGGCGTTGAATTCCACGAAGGAGTAAGTTTTGATGCTTTAATCCAACCACCTGAAAGTCAAGATGAAGGGAAAATAGGCTGGAGAGCTAAAACTACACCTAGTGATCATCCAGTATCTCAATATGAATTTGATGTGCTTGTTGGTGCTGATGGAAAGAGAAATACATTAGAAGGTTTTAAAAGAAAAGAATTTCGTGGGAAACTCGCGATAGCAATTACTGCTAATTTTATCAATAAACGAACTGAAGCAGAGGCACGTGTTGAAGAAATAAGTGGTGTTGCTTTTATTTTTAATCAAAAATTTTTTAAGGAATTGTATCAAGAAACAGGAATTGATCTTGAGAATATTGTTTATTATAAAGACGATACACATTATTTTGTAATGACTGCAAAAAAACACAGTCTTATTGATAAAGGAGTTATTCTTCAAGATCATGCAGATACTGCAAAATTATTAGCTAAAGAAAATGTCGACCGAGATGCATTAATGCTTTATGCTCGTGAAGCAGCTGATTTTTCAACTCAGTATCAAATGATGGATATGGAGTTTGCTGTCAATCATTACGGACAACCAGATGTGGCAATGTTTGACTTTACCTCAATGTATGCGGCTGAAAATGCTAGTCGAGTTCTAGAAAGACACGGACACAGACTATTAATGACGTTAGTGGGTGATAGTTTATTGGAGCCTTTTTGGCCAACAGGTTCAGGTTGTGCAAGAGGTTTTTTAAGTTCTATGGATGCTGGTTGGGCTATCAAAGGATGGGGTGCATCTTCGTCTCCATTAGAAGTTCTTGCAGAACGTGAATCAATTTATAGACTGCTTGGCCAAACAACTCCCGAAAATCTTAATCGTGATTATGCAGCATACACATTAGATCCGCACACCAGATATCCTAATCTCAACGTCAGGTCTGTTTCAACTATTCAAGTACGAGGACTTCTTGACACTGATGATCCAGACAATATTAAACCACTACTCGTCCAATCTTCTGTTGATGTGCCGAAAAAACGAAGGCGCAAAGATACACAAATACATCCTGATACGCTGTTACACTGGTTGCAGAAACAAGTAGCTTTATACGACACTGTTAAAATAACGGATATGACATCCTCATTTAAAGATGGTATGGCAATATGTGCTATTGTTCACCGATATCGCCCGGATTTGATAGATTTTAATTCTCTCAAGTCTGATGACGTTGAAAAAAATAATCAATTGGCTTATGATGTACTTGAAAAAGAACTAGGTATTTCACCGGTAAGGAAACCAATTTGCATGTGATATATATATATATATATATATATATATATATATATATATATATATATATATATATATATATATATATATATTTTTTTATCGTCCGATTTTACGTCCCCACCATTATCGTTTAATAAAGCTACTAACGATCTCTTGTTGAATAATATAGATAATGACAGGTGAAGAAATGGCTCAGTGCGATGTCCCTGATAAACTAGTTATGTTTTCCTATCTTACACAAATTTATGAGGCATTCCGCGGTGAAATTCCTCATATAAAGCATCCAAAACTCGTAAGTATTAACATGTGCGTAACTACTCTGAACACTTGTGATAAACGACATGGTACATTTTTATTCACTCTAAGGAGCCAGATACAGATGATAATCCACTGTATAATAAACAATTGGGACAAACACTTGGGACAAAATTACAAATCAACCGTTTACCGAAACACGAAACACTAATAAGACCAAGACACTCACGTTTTTCACGCCACAACAATGAAAATGTCCAAACAATTGTGGATAAAAAAGGTGAAGGAAGTCTTGGAAGAAGATCTCGAAAACGACGCAGTAATGAAAAAATGGGAGCTACAGTCGTAAGTATATTGATGTTTTTTTTTTTTTTTTTTAATTAAATAAGTATCATAAAACGTTAATAATAAAATTGATTAATTCTATTAAGCTGGTGTGGCAGGAGAAGATTGTCATTTCAATTATGCAAAAAATATTTTTCAGCCTTGTGATTGTCCTCATTATTTGGGTTATAATGTGATTCTAAACATATTTTTTTTAAATTTACCTTCAATAATATTATTTTATGATTTTTAATTTACACAGTTGATTGTAATCTTTATCCTTTATAATTTAATAATTATTTATTTACAATTAAACGCAGAATTTATAAAACAAAAACAGTTGATTACTTTTTGTGTAATGTTAAAATTTGTAATAAAAAGGAGGAGCGACAAAAGAGACTAGAAGAAATTGTGAACAATCGGAATGAACGAATGAGAAGAAGACAATTTTTAAGAAAAATGGCAACCCAGCAGTTTTATAAGAGCTTACAGATGTTACAAGCTAACGCGAAACGCGATAAAGAAGAACCCTTTGAAGATTACTCGATATTTTTATATCGGCAAACAGCACCCGACTTCAAGGATCGGGTCAAAGAGTTAGAGCAGAAAATACTTTACCCAGTAAGATTTGTTTAGGAGTTAGGTGTGGAAATGTGTCAATAAGGCTTTATTAATCTATTTCACACAGTTATAAGAAAGGCATCTTATATTTTTTATAAAACAATACAATATCTAACGATTGTGTGTCCCGTTTTTTTTTTTCTAATTTTTAAAAAATTTTTGATTTTATTCGATTGCTGATAAATATTAATACGAGTTGATTAATCTAATGACTAATGCGACTGTTTGTAACAGCTGAGTATGATTTAATCACATCAGTAAACCGTAAAATTATTATTATTATTATTATTATTATTATTATTTTTTTTTTTTTTTTTTTTTTTTAATTCATAGGATAGAGAGCCAAAAATGCTTTTACAGCACAAAGGCGGCATGGATGATGACTTCTCTGGGAGAATAAAAGATATAGAAGATAAGCTTCGAGGAACTACATCTTCAGAGAAAAAACCTCGGGATCTTTTACGTGCTATTGGTAATATTAAATATAAATATTGGTAATATTTATATTTAGTTTATAAATATTATATTTTTCTTGATATCATTTTTTTCAATTTGAATTTCCTTAGGTAAAATTGAAAAAACCGATTGGAATGTAAAAGAAATAGAAAAAAAAATTGAAGAAAATAAACTTGGTAAAGGAATTCGACAAGATAAAGTAGAACGAGTACCAAAATGGAGTCGTGAACAATTTCTTGCTCGTCAAATAAAAATGGAAAAGAAAGGCCGTGATCCAAATGATCCAGAACATAAATATACTGAAATTGATAATACATTAAAATGTATCGATCGAAAAATTAAAGAGGGAAATATTTTGGGGCACAACAAAGTATCTGCAATGGCCGAGCAATTTGCTAATAAAAATCAAGACTCTGAACCAAAAGTTCAAAGATCGGTAAGTAGTGTTATTTAAGAAACAAAATAAATACGTTAACATATACTGTTATTATTATTTTGCTTGTATATTATTTTAGAACTCTAAAGCCGCAATTATTTTACCAACACAAGGAGGTTCAGAAATGTGCCATTTTTGTGATAAAAGAGTATATCTTATGGAAAGATTGACTGCGGAAGGCAAATTTTTTCACCGGGGTTGTTTCCGTTGTGAATATTGTTCAACTTCTCTGCGTATTGGAAATCATACGTTCGACAGAGATAAAAATGGTGGTCGGTTTTATTGTACTCAACATTTTGGATTACCAGGTACAATAAAAACAAGAATAGAAAAGAAAAAACTTCCTTTACTCAATAAAGAAAATATACCAGCAACGTCAGAAAAGAAAAAATTAACAGAAAAGGTATATAAAAATTTTTAATATTTATGAAAAAAAAATAATATAATTCCACGATTCATTTTTTAGATGCATACATTAAAACCACCACTGGATGGAGTAGCTAGCTTGGATCTTCTCGACCGTGGTCAAACACCTGAAAGAATAGAATTTGAAAATTTGGCAGAAATGTCAGATGCTGAAGAAGCTCATAGTCAAATGGATGAAGATGAGTGGACGGATAGAAATTTTGGTGCTTCTGCGGCAGAAATGGGATCTAGTGATGATATTTCAGATATGAGGTAGGTGTAGCTATTTATACATATATATTGGCAAATATTTTATACGCCTTAACAAAGTTACTCAACTGAAAAATTTATTTAGATAAAAACAACTCTTCAATGTCCAAAATTAATTTAATTTGAGGCCTTTAACTAAAAATGACTGTAACAAATATTTTTTTCATCATTAATTAATTAATTAATTAATTCAGTGCTCCCTTCCTAATATGTAACGGGTTATATTTTTTTTTCTCTTGTTAGTAGCTAATAGAAAATAGTAGCTAATTGTTTTATTTTTTCATTATTAGTGACTCTGATGAAGAAAACGAAATCTACGAAGAAGCTATTGATCAACCGCTAACAACCGAAGGTACAATTGAACTCGCGAAAAATTGGACATTGAGGTACTCTCATCCGCACACAATAACTGGAAACTCTGATACTGGTAGTAATGAGTACGAGGACTCTAGTGATGAATACACAAGCGAAGGTAAGTACATTTATGGAAAAAAAAAAAATAGAAAAGAGAAAAAAAACGAAAAAAAAAAAAAAAAGTCTGAAAGCAGTAGTGTTAGCGTAAATTATGTAAATATATTCAGACAAATCCGTAATCCTGATGTAGACGACTTCAGACCTTGTTAAAATTTGCGTCTAGACGAAGAAACTGGCACAGCAACCGAAGACGAAGAAGACGCGCGTGCGAGAGAGCTGAGAAAGCAGGAGGTGTGGCTGAAGATGCCGCCGCGGGAGTCCGACACGGAGACTGGCTCGGAAACAGAGGTGAAAAAATCATCAAAGGACACTTTATCTCCATTATCCGAAAATTCAACCGCGGCCAGTGACAAACTTTTCGTAGAAGCAATAATGGGTAACAAAGTAGATTTAGATAATAAAGAGCCCAGTGAAACAACTATAGAAAAGGTATTAGATTGTAATCCGTCCGAAGAACATGAAGGTATAGGAATTAATTCACTAATATTCGATGAAACGAGTCAATTGGTTCCTGTAACGTTGTGTACGGATAAAAATACCAGCATTGCTGATAATGCTCGTAGTAGTAGTGTTAGTAGTCGTAGTAAATATTGTAGCAATGGTAGAGGTAGTGCTTTAAGTTTAAAAATCCAAATCCGTGATGATAAATCTGATGATTCTAATTTATATATCGATAAATGTAAGTGGAAATACAGCCTAAATGACCTTACTTTCAATCGTAAGGATAATATAAATGATAAAAAAGAATCTTCTAAAGTTTCGGTAATTATCGGTGACAATTATACTGTTGGAGAGACTAAAAGCAATCTACCTGATTTAGTTGCTTCTTCACCGGGTCTTGCCGAAAAACAATTTGCTTCAGTTACCGATCAATCATTTGATGATAGTTTTACTGATGCCAATGATGATTTTCTTGAAGCGCGAAATGAACTTGTAACTTGTGAACAGTTGACTGATTTACGTGACAACAAAATGACTGATATCAATAAAAAATACAATTATTCAACAGACAATATGACAGATAATTTAAAAAAAAATACTCCTGAAAAACAAACGACATTGGACTCTTTCAATATTTTAAAACAAGAAATCAAATTAAGAAGAGATAAGAAAAATATCAATTTAACTCCATTAAGACCTTTATCTCGAGAAACGGCGCGTTCGAAAATGAATCAGTACTTTGATGCTATGAAAGATGAACAATTAAATAATCAAACAACAAAAAACTTTCAAATTGAACCAACTGTTGAAATTGATATAAAATCACACGTGTCAAGCAAAATTAATTCAAAAGATTTAGAGAAATATTTTAAAAGTAATTCTGACGAAAACAAAATAAAAAATGAAGCTTTAAATTCTAGTTTATCTAACTCTATTAATAATATTGATGGTGTAGATCCTTTAACAAATCAATCTATCTTGTCTGACGTAATTTCAGTTTCTCCTGTCGTATTGTCTGATGAAATCTCTGAGTCAAATATACAATTAAATAATTTAGCTAAAACAGGAAAAATAAATGATGAAAAATTGTCCGGTGAGCTTATTAAAAAAGTATCTGTAACTGCAAAAGAAATTAAATTTCCAAAAAAAATAATTTTAACTGACGATGAAAATGCAACAAATCAAACACCCAAAATACCAGAACGTAAACGTATTTCTAGGGAATTAAAAAGTAAATTAGTTGATGATAAGGGTCTCTCAAAAATAAACGATGAAAAAAATAATGTAACTTCAAAATTAACTTTAGTTCGTAAAAATGATTCTGGTGGATCTGGCAAAACAGAAATTTCTTCCTTAAAATTGAATAAAGCCAACAAAAAACAATCGTTTAATGAACATGAAATGAGTAATAACAAAAAAGATAAATGTATTATATCGTGATAATTATTAATTTTGAATTCAGTTTATGAAGATAAGGAAGCTGAATATTACTTATGAATTTTTCTGTAATAGTCTAATGTGCATGTATATTTTTATCAAAATGATCATTTTCTTATAACGATTACTTGTGAGATATTGTTTAATAAAGAATAATAATATTATATAATTATAAAAGTATTAAATTATGGCTAGTGGTAAATATAATTTCAAACCTATAGGAACAAATGACAAGATATACAAAGGTAACCATCGAAAAACTTTATTTGTATGAGAATGGTGTGTTTTTTTTTCCTTTTTTGTGCTAATTAACAGAATTAACCATAAACGAAAATTTATAAAATATGTTTATGAGTAATTAATTGTTATGCGCCTTCCAAAGTGCTTAAAAATTTATTTACTAAACTTTTTTTTTTAATTTGTCTAAATTTTTTTGTAACTTACCACAGCCGTAAAAATCTAATCTATTGGTTGCATTTAATTTTAAACTAAAAAGAATTTTTTTTTTTTTTTTTTTTTTTTTCTTAAAAATTTATCTAAATAATTAATATCTCACTGTTTATCGTTATCAGAATTTGATTCAACTGTTAATTTTTTCAACCGCTTTATAATTAATTTTAACTCCATAATTAGTCAACATTAACATAAATTTTTGTTTGAATAAACTTATTCATTTTTTGTTTTCAAAATAACAACAAATTTTTTTTTTTACTAATATATAAATTATATATTTTCACAGGTCGCATCAGATGAAGATTCAAGTGAAAATCGTAGAGAAAATTCAGCAACTGAAATTTCGACCGATTCAGAATTCGAGCACGACGGTACTACTCCAACGCAAAATGAACTTCCTGAGATAACTATTAATGATTGTTTTGTACGTAAAACACGTGGTCAGTATATAGAACCAAAGAAAGTACAAGTAAAAAGTAAAATAATATCTCCAGTAAATGGAAAAGTAAAGCCAGATGAAAAAAATGATACTGGTTCTACAAATAAAACAAGTATTATTAAAACAAATAATTCTTTACGGCCAGTTAATATAAATGCAGTGCCTTTAGTAAACCCCCGTAAAGGTGATTACTTATTAAATCGTACTCACTCAACTGAAGGAATTGCCTCTAAATTGTCACTAGAATTGAAGAAAAGATATCTATTAGGTGGAACAGTATTAGGCGGTACTGTTATGAAATCTGGATCAACGTCAAATGTTGATACCAAGTTACGAAACTTTACCGATACAATTTCACAACATCAAAAATTGTTAAATCCTGCTCCTGAGCCTAGTCCTACTATGCAAGCATTTTTACAAGGCACTAATAAATTAAGATCTACTTCTAATATTCCATTATCTCCTATTTCATCAACTGAATTGTTAACCAGATCTCCATTAAAAACTGTTAAGCTACCAGAAATAGATAAATCTAAAGACCGTCAAAATTATACGAGAATTCCTTTGCCAGATTTGATAAAAGAAACAAATGTTATGAAAGCTAAAATAGATCCGAATACAACTTGTACTGAATCGTCAAAGCAAGTTGATATTATTGAAAACGATGTTAAAGAAGAAAAAGGAGTAAATGAATTTAAAATGGCAGAAAAAGTTAGTGAATTAGTTGAAGAAGTTCATAAAGAAAAGATTTATGAAAATCAAGAAATTGAGAGTAACAAAGAATCAAAAATTAATCTACCTGAGATATCTGCGGATGTTATACAAGTGAACTGGAATAAAATATCAATAAACAAAAAAGATAATAGTACTGATGATTCTGAAATGGATAGTGATTCTCTTTCATCAAATTCTAAAATGAATCTCAATGTTGATAATAATAAAGAACAAAAAGATGAAGAAACTCATAGAAATTTTTCTTCTTGCTCACAAATTCGCGATACACCTGAAAATGTATTAATTGATGATAAAGAAGATAATTATAAAAATGAAGATACAGGAATGACATTTGAACCTGATTCTATTGAATGTGTTATGAATGTTAGAGATGAAATAAATGAAGAAAGAGTAAATAGTGTTGAACCATCGAGATCGATAAATGTATGGTCACGTTCATCAAATAATGATAATAAAAATTCAGTATATGATATAGAAACCGTCAATAATAATTTTAAACAAGTAGATTTGAAAGAAATTTACTCAAGTATAAGTAATTGCAGTAGTCCAACGTCTTTGGCTTCAATTATTTCAAATAAACAAGATGATTCTATTGATAACGACTTAACAACTGCAGCATTAACTGAAACTGAATTTTCAGAATGGGCGCGAGATGGTGAAGGATTTGTTATTGCTGATTTAAAGGATGCTGAATTCGATGTTAGTTCTCGAGGTAAACTTTCAACAAATAATTTGCAAGGCAGTGTAAGAATTGCGAAAGAAGAAGAAGATTTAACAGACATTGAATCATCTGAAGGTATTTTTAGTTGTCCTGATCGCACAGAAATGCCAACAAATGATACATCAAAATTATTGGCTGATGGAGAAAATATTGATTACATGGATACTGACAATGAATCCTTATTAGATAGTTTACGAGATGCTACAAATATACCACTAATAAAAAATCGTGGTTATGTTGAATTTGTAAATGTAACTGGTATTTCTTCTTCAAATTCTAAAAACTTTTCTTCACCGTTTGCCGATGCTCCAATTGCTAAAGCAGAAGCTGAACCTGAACTTTGTTCTGATGAAGAAAAATACGACGGTAATGTTATTAAAATGAATTTGGTAACTGTTGATGACGTGAGAAATCGTTTAAGTAATTGTACGATTAATACAGAACAAATAAATAATGATATTGAAATAATGAAAAAAGAACCGCTAATAGTTGAAGCTGTTAATCGTGATGTCCTACAGTCTATGGATGAAGATAGTTTGTTGGTTGTTGAACCTGCAGAAGATACAACAACCAGTGAGCTCACAACAATATTAGCCAGCCCTGAATATCCTGTGCCGCAAAGTCAAACACAATCAAAAGTTAGTAATGAAAGTTATAAATTAGAAGAAAATAATCCAGATTATCTTGAATACGTAAAACGCTTACAATCTAGAATTGCAGAATTTAGTAATGCTAAAGACTCAATTGATGTTAGAAAATCAAAACGTAAAAATTCTAAAAATGTACTTCAAGAGTGTTCAACAGAAATAATTGCTGAAGAAGTTAAAAGCCCATGGGCTACATCAAATCTATGTTATAATTCACCAGCGACATCGCGAAAGCTTGAAGAAATAACTCGAGAACGTTCTAAACAAAAAAATCTTATTCAGGATTTATTGATGGATAAAATAGAAGCTCACAAACAAAAATCAGCTGAAAAAAAAGCTAAAAGAGCTGCTAGAAATACATCATTCAATTCAGGTATGCAATTATATTCACCAAAACCACCCATCAGTGAATCTGATAAATCATTAAGCAATATGTCTGTTACTCCGTCTAAAACAAGTACTCCAACACATACAACATTTGCTGAAGCCAAAAAATCTCTTGAAATTCCATCAACTAACGAAAAAAGGTTTGATAGTAAAATTTATCAAGAAATTTCTGATGACGATGCTAATAAAAAAAAATCGATAACAAATAATTATTCTGATGAAAGTAACAAGGACAAAATTATTAGTCAAGTTAATAATGAAAACTTCAAAACGCCGATAGCGCCACCCAGAACAAAGCATGAAGAAGCAAGAAGAACTGCTGAAAAAGCTAAACAAGAAGCCCGAGAAAGAGCAAGATTGAAAAGTGATGAAGATTTGGGTCTAAGTCCTGAAGATAGAATAAAACAATTACGATTAAAAATAACACGAAGACAATTGTCAATGGAGGATAGACGAAAATGTGAAAACGAAGATGTTTCTAATTTGAAAACTAGAGCTTACAGTTTTACTTTTCAAAAATCAGAATCTTCATTACAACCAAGTAAAAGTACAGATAATATGAAAGTATTGACCAAAAAAATAGATTTTCCAGCTACTAATGCTAAGTCAATGAGTGAACTAGCTTACAATAAAGATCCTGACGAAAAATTGTCATTGGACACTGTTGTTAAGCGCAGTAAAAAGAAAACTAAAGATCCAGAAAGAAGAAGAAGCATAATTCAAGCCGTGTCAGACTTTTTTAAAAAAAAAGAAACAGCTTCATCACCAACAAGTCCAAAAGACAAGGGTTTAGGATTCTCTAGATTAACAACTAAATTGAAAGAAAGAGGGAAGGTAAGAAAAAAATTTAATCAAGTATTTATTTATAATTGATACTAATAATATTCCTGAAACATGTTTTATCGAATTTTTAACATGTTTCAGTTAAAATGGTACTCAGAAGGGTCCGATGTAAGCAATCAAAAATTAATCATTTTTATACCGAAATTTTAGTTTTTTTTTCATTGTTGTGGAATTTCAACTGTTTAAATTTTTTGTTTATTTATTTGTAATATTATAATTTTTATTTTACAGTAGTTAATTGTTTTAAATTTTTTATGTTTGTATTGTTTTGATGTGTGTAAAATGTAAAAAAAAATTTTGTGTCAGTTTAATCAGTAAAATTATAAATTTAATAATTTTTTAGATCGATAAATTGGATCGTAAATTTGATGAAAGACCCAAAAGTGTTTGCGAATCAATTTTAATTGAAAACTTCATGGTATCTGTGCCACCTGTACCACCACCTCCAATTAATTATCCAGATGTTACAGTACATGTTTCGTATGTTTTTTTTTTTTTTTTTTTTTTTTTTTTTTTTTTTTTTTTAAAGATCAAAATGTGACTAAAAAAATAACACCTATTAATTATTTTGGTTAACAGATGATAGCTTATCTGAGGAAGATTCAAAAATGACACATTCACAATTACAAAAAACTGCAAACTTGGACGGATCGTGTAATAGTATATCACGTAAATTAAAAAACACTAAAAAATTAGTCCGTCAAGCTCAGTTGAAGAGATTAAGAATGGCACAAGAAATTCAACGTAAACTCGAAGAAACAGAAGTGAAGCAGCGTGATTTAGAAAGCAGAGGGGTTAGTGTTGAAAAAGCACTTCGGGGTGAAGGAGATTCTTCTGGTCGCGAAGAAACTGATTTATTAGGTGAATGGTTTGATTTAATGCGAGAACGTACTGAACTACGTCGTTACGAGAAAGAACTTTTGGTTCGAGCTGAAGAAGTCCAATTAGAGGATCGTCATGATAGATTGCAACAAGAATTACGAGAAAGATTAGCTGACGATGGTTTGTATAATTACTTTTTATTGTTTTATTTATTGATTTTTTTTCTAATGTTCAACTTAAAATTATAATAATAATTTATATTTTAGATGATAAAAAGACATCCGCTGACGTAAAGAAGGAAGGAGAAATATTAACAGAAATGCTAGAAATTGCAGCAAAACGAGATTCATTGGTAGCGTTACTCGAGGAGGAACGACAAAGGTGGCGTAGACTCTCGTGTCCAACATTCATTGCACATTGTTGTACAAGCATTTCTTCGAATTCTAAACAATCCATTAACACTCATAAAACTATTTCAACTCTCTATTTACCAATAATCATTTTAATAACCATCATAATTTTTGTAATTTTTTTCTATACAGTAGAAATTTTTTTACCCCACTATTTCTAATTAATTTAAAAAATTTTTTTACACTAATCTAATGTGATTGCTTGTTGGTCATGGTTTTATCGTGCATGGTTTTATCATATTTTTACAAGATTGCATTTTGTTATTCTTTATTTGTTAAAAAAGAAATGTTTTATCAGTGCATGCAGTGTTTGCTAAAAATCATAACAAATACTGAACACAAAAACATTGTGTTGTTTGTCATTGATTTAAAATTTTTTTATTCGACTGAATTTTTAAGTGCAATATTTTATTGTTGATATGTGATTAGAAGTATTGATTTTTTTTAAGTAATGACAAATTATACATCAAATATCGGAGCATTTTCGTTTTTCAATTGTTTTGATGCATGTTCTTGTTGTTTTTGTTACACAAAAAAATTTTATTTAAGAAGATAATTCGTTTATAAGACTTTTGATTGTAATTATTATGAACAAATTGAGGGAATGGTGATAGCAAATTTGTATAAACAATAGTATTAATACCAATATTAAAACAATTAAATTGTTTGTATTTTTGTTTAATGAAATTTTTATGCTTGAAGAATGGTTATTTTATGGATTTTGTAAATTATTAATTATTAAATTTTTTTTATTTAGAAAATGAAATTTTATAAATAAATTTAGTATCAAATATTTCTGATAATAATTAATGTTTGATTATATATTTATTTAATTGTATTAAACAAATTTTTTTCAGATATAAAAATGAAGAGAAAGATCTCGAGGCTCAAATGCTAGCTAAAGGCTTAACTTTAACACCAATTGAGAAGGATGATTCGAAATATTTAATTTAGAAGATTGATTGTGATGTTTTTAAATACGAATTTAATGGTTAATAATTATATTTTTAAATTATATATAAAGTAATTATGTGAAATCTCGAATCGTTAATAAGAAAATTGTAAACGTGGAGAATGACATTAATTTTTTCTTTTTTTTAATTATAAAATGTAAGTAAATCGTCGGAATTTCTTATTCAAATTCAATATTTAAGTACGTAAATGGATAATATTTTTTAATAACTTATAATATAAATAAATTAATAACTAAATATTATTCGTTTATTTACTAATAAATAATTATTATATTTTTAATTGAAACACGGAAAAAAAAATCAGATAATTGTTAACAGAGAAAATTATAATCACTAACGTATTCACAATTGAATTTTGAAAACTGTAGTAAAATAGTCTTTACAATGCAAAAATTAACACAATTTATCACAGTTTTATAATTAAAATGCATGGCTTTAGAAATCATTGCCATTACAACCAGGAAAAAATGTGCCTAAACCTGGAATTGAACTTGCAAAAAAAAAAATGAGCTTTATCTATTTCAAGAAAATGTATTAGAATACAACTGGAATTAATTTTATGTAACTATTAAAAAAAAAAAGAATCGTTATTTAATTTAACGCTCATGTAAGGCCAAAGTTTTCTCGAAATTTCATAATATTAATAATAATTGACGATAATTTTAAAAAAGCGTTAAAATTACCGAAAAAAATGTATTGTTATCTTTCATGAATTTATAAATTTAGTTTGTATAGTTATGTAAATACATGAAATTGATTGTTCTTAATAACAATAATTATTAATTTGATCTTCGTGAAGATCATAATTTTTAAATCCATATGTAAGTATGTATTAAAAATTCTTAAAATATAAAAGTTTTTTACTTAATAAATAAAACTGAAATTTATTGATAAAACCTATTTTTTCAACTTTCCGTTTTGAAAATTAATAATTTTCAGAAGTAGGAAGTCATTGATTAAAAATATCAGAATTAAACTCAACATCGTACAAGTTTAATGTAAATTGTTTAATTTTATTTTATTTTATTCATTTGAACACCAATCCGTATTATACAACAATTAATATATTTCTTAAATTATAATATATAAATTATAAATTTTTTAATTTTGAAATTTTGGCTCGAAAATTACACAAGAATAAATTTATTTGGCGACGCATAAAAAAATTTTTTTAAATTAATAAATGAACAGCGTTATTAATAGTATTGCAAGAAAGTTTGGAAAATTAAAAAATGCATTTCTCTGAAAAAACTGCAAATAAATTTCTTGTAATTACGAATAACAATTCTTAAATGTTTACTTTTTATTAAAAAGTCTGAAAAAGTGTTACTAAAAGGATAAAACTTTTAATTTAGCATAAAAAGTCAATGTAATTCCAAGATTTTGGTCTCTTTAAGAAGAGTTATTCCGAGTCAACAAAACTTTATGCAGCTGCAAAAACACCCCGTAGAAAAAAATTTCCTGGTCTAACATAAGTACGTTTTGAATGCTTAAACAGAGTTTATCTATCATATAAGTCAAATTCAAAGATCTAACTTAATTAACTAATAATTATAATTCTATTGAAGTTATGGAAAATTTTTCCGGTATTATATTTTCTCGTAAACATCAAGAAAGGATGATTATAGCTGATAAATTGTCGTTTACAAACGTGGTTTGTAAGATTTTCAAGTCTTAAAAATAGTAGATTTCACCCCTCAGCTTCGCGTCGGTCGACTATAAAATGTGATCTGAGACATTTCTAACTTTCTTTTTAATAAATAAGAAGTACTCTGTTTAAGATGTTCAGAAGAGTCAAGTTTGAGGTAATAACTTCCTTGAAAATGATATATGTTGAACATTTGTATAGAATTTATTATTTTACATCTCAACAGTTCATCCTCATTTAAATTAATCGAAGGAAAATGAAAATACTTCTGATCACCAGTTTACATGAATCTAACAAATTTTGTTGAAGTATTTCACTCAAGATTGAGACGCTATAAAATAATAACCAAGAACGCCACTCAGTAACTTTCCAAGATTTCTTCTCTATCAATATTTGTGGAGTTCGATGAATTTCGTTTGTTGAATGGATATTCGTTAAACAAGCATTTATTAATTTTTTTTTTTGGCCTCCTGATATGTAATCTGCTCCATTTGTTCCGAAGCTGACCGAGTCACGTCCAATAATAATCCATGGCATATAACCGTGAGGATATATCACACCAAATTCAATCAAAATTGGGCAGTGATAACAGAACACTAGATCCTTTTATGTCGTAAGTGAAATATTTTTGCTTTTGGGAGTTTTTAAATATCTTTACTATGCTCTTCGACGTCTTTTAGGTCATGGTCTCGTTCTAGCGGTATTTTTGAAGATAATGGATACTTCATACTGTCAGAGCTAAACATCCCACGCTGGTCACAAGAACTGCAACCATAGAAGTAGTCATTAAATTGCAATTGATTTTTCAAAACAAGCCGTGCTACAGAATCAACTGGAAAAGAGAACATTTTTAAAAAGTACGTTGCAATCTTACCGTCATCGCTAAGAACTTTCAAATGACACTGAAGTTAGTAGACATTAAAAATTATTTTAAAATTTGATAATAATGCAATTATTAAAAAAAAAATTAATTAAAAAGTTTCACATGTGAAAATTAATAAAAATTACAAGTGAAAATTATGACATTAAAGTTAGCTGTCACTAGACAATTTTTTAATTTTTTTAACAAATATATTTGCTCGAAAAAATTATTTTAAAAAAATTTCATTTGTAGTTTTTTAAAATTTCTAAATGTCAATTTTTTTTGCCATAATTTATTTGTTACAAAAATTCTTAAAATTATCAATTATCAGCTATGTACGTTAATTTTCATGAATAATTTTAATAATTCTCTATATACAGGAACAATGGACACTTGGATGATGTTTGCCAGAACTGTAAGCAACAACCTGGAGCAACTGATATGACAATTTTTTATATTGCGCGGTACCGGATGATAGGGAGGAGATAGACCGATAGAAGCGCCATGAGGTGGTCATTATTGATAAATAAAACGCCCGACCCTGACGCACAGCGCAGCACTTTACTAATGAGATTAAATCCAGTGTCGTGGTGTTTTGAGAGTAAAAGATTTCACTATCTGTCAATAATTTAGGACAAATAATGTTACTATATTGTCGATAAGGATATTTTATTTAAAATAAGTGGTGTTATTAATTTAATCTTGAATTAAAAATATTATAATTTATTGATTGATAATATGGAAGCTGACCCAAGTTTAGGTAGAGCTTTGACAGGTAACTGCATAACAAATATAAACACATAGGCGTTTTGTATTTCTCAACAATATTTACTATTAGCATATTTATACATTAATGTCACACACCAACACGAATAACACACCCATATTAGGTTTCTTTTCATTGTCACGTAACTATTTTTTATTTAAAATTATAGATTTATTTTTATTTTAGGAAATGAAGAAGATCCATATCCAAGTTTATCTGATTACCATGACTATGAGCCAAATTTAGAGTTTGATGATACAGAACTTCAAACGACTACTACTAATGGTTATAAATATTTTTATTATTTTTTAAAATTTTAATAAATAATTAACTAACTTCTATTATGGAATTTATTAACTATGTATAATTTAGTATCACAACTTTTGGAAGAAAAACTCGATCTTAGTACCGCTGGATCGGGGATTGTGGATTACTTAGAAAGTCCTGTAAGTGATGGAACCATAGAAGAAAATTTTGAAGAAGCATTAGTTGACGCACCAGTAATTAAAAATGGTAAAGTACTTTTATAGCTTTTAAAAATCATTTTAATATCATGTTTTTCTCTTAAATTTAATCTTAACAGCTGAAGACCTCGCAGCCCTCGATGCTGAACTTGCTGATGAAGAAGATTACAATGACATTGCACGTCTTGGTATTGTTGAAGTGGTTGGTGATGATAGTGCTGGACGTAAAGTTATCGTTGTATCAGCTTGTAAACTTCCTGCTGTAGGAAAAGAAGTCTTTAATCATGCCAAACTACTCCGGTGTGTAGATATATTATAATTTTTAGTGCTATATTTTTAAATTTTATTGGGAATAATTAAATAAATTTCTTTAAATAATTTTAGATATCTAACACATACTTTGGATACCTTTGTAGAACAAGATTATAGTTTAGTATATTTTCACTATGGCCTTACATCGAAAAATAAGCCACCATTAACATGGTTATGGCAAGCTTATAAGGCATTTGACAGAAAATATAAAAAAAATTTAAAAGCGTTATATTTAGTACATCCTACAAATTTTATTCGAATAGTTTGGCAAATTTTTAAACCAGCTATTAGGTAACGAAAATTTCAATTCAATTGATTATTGACAATAATAGACGTTTTAACAGTTTTATAAACATTTTACAGTGCAAAATTTGGTCGAAAAATGATGTATGTAAATTATTTGGATGAATTGGCGCAGCATATTAATCTTGACCAGTTGATCATTCCTCAACAAGTTATAGAGTAAGTTTTCCATATAAATTAATTAATAATTATTAGAATTGTGTATTTTACAATGACTTTGTTTTTCAGTCACGATGAACAATTAATGTCTAAAATAAGAAAGCATTTACCAACAAGTCCTCCCCCAAGTTCAGTCGCAACGCCAATTGCTACAACACAATTTGGAGCAAGCCTTCAATTTATTAAAGAAAATAATGGAGGAGATCCAATTCCACCCATTGTAAAACAATGCGTTGAATTTCTTGATACTCCGGATGGTCAGTTTTTATATTTCAGAATTCAGTTCCTTGTATTTAAATTATTTATTATATTTTGTTCTAATTTTTAATGTTGTATCCATAATATTGTTAGCATTGGAAACTGAAGGGATATTCAGAAGATCAGCAAATGTAGCAGTAGTTAAAGAACTTCAAAGTCGATGTAATCATGGGCTTGCAGTTGATTTTCAAGGAGATCCTCATATTGCGGCCGTCCTTTTAAAAACATTTCTTCGTGAGTTAGATGAACCTCTTATGACTTACGAGCTTTATGACGAGATTTCACAATTCCAAAGTATGATAATCTATTAATCAATACAAATATGTTTATTAAATGCCAAAATGATATAGAATACAGTAATAAATAAATATTGTAATATTAAAGCTTTATCAAAGGATGAAAGACCACGAAAAGTGAAAATTTTAGTTTTGGAAAAGTTACCAGAAGATAATTATCAATTGCTTAAATACATAGTACAATTTTTATCTAGGGTAAGTATTTCAACTAAAGAAATCAATTAAGAAATAATTATATTATAGTTTTGATACATTTTTTCTGCTTTTTACAGGTAATGGATAGATGCGACTTAAATAAAATGACATCAAGTAATTTAGCAGTAGTTTTTGGGCCAAACTTAGTTCGAGCTCCACCCTCGGTAGGCATGTCACTTTCAGCAATAGGACCAATAAATCAATTTGTAGACTTTTTATTTGCTTATCAAGATAAAATATTTATTATTTAAGAATTATTAATTTTTAATTTCTCTGGCCTATAGGTACTCGATTAGACAAAATTTTGATGCAATGCAATAGACTGATAAAATTGATTTGTTTCACAAAAAAAATTGCATCATATTTATTTAGAGTCAGTATTGATGGCTAAAAATTAAAAAGCCTGTTAAACTATTATTAGAGAAAAACAAAATTTTAATACTACAATGTTTTTAATTAAAAACATTTTTATATATATTATCAAACCATTATTGTTTTTTATTGTTTTCAAATTAAAAAACATAGACTTTTTTTAGAAAGTAAAAAATAAAACTATTAACCTAGTCACAAGAAAATGCACAATTTTTATCATGAAAGTATATTTGAAGTTAACAAACAATTCTGTATATCAATTTCGAATTTTTCAATATTTATACTGAATTCTCGATTGTATACCAAAGATAATTAACTAAAAAACGTTATAGTGTTAATATTATATTAATTAAAAGAAAAAAAGATTGACGCGATGGTGAAAAAGAAAATAGGGCCAATTTTCTTTTATAATAACATTATTGATAAAAACAGATGCCTTAATAAGCATGAGATCATTATCATTATGAATAGTTGATAATTTTTGTAAAAACATATTGTTTTCTATTAATTCATTGAAAACATTTTTTTTTTTTCAATACTAAAATTTGTACCTTACATTCCATTTATATATACTACCGGCCATTAAAAATATATTAATAATCCGATTAAATATTATAAAATTTTAAAAAAGCATTATACATACATTCAATGATAAATATAAAATTGCAGGTTGCATGAACTAAGTATGGGGCATAACGATGATGATGAAAACCGTAAAATAATTATATTGTAAATATAAATGATTTAATTAAGTGTAAAAAATATATTTAGATTAGTTGAAACAATTAGATTTTTAATAATATAGAATTAGATTGATTATAAATTTTCTTTATACATAATTATGTGTTCAACAGGATAGATTGTGAATGCAACGTAAAAAAAAAATGTATATCTAAAAAAGTTTTTTAAAATAATTTTTCAATTAATAATTTTATTTTATTAAATAAAAATTTTGAATCAATCACAAATGTATAACATAATCCAGATATAAATATGTATCGATAACCGAATTTAATTCTAAAAACATTAAATCCTCATTGAAATAAAGCGTCAGAAAATCATAATAAAAGCTTTTATTCATTGTTTAATATATTGTATATATTTTTTTTTGTATTTATATATTTACATAGGTAAGTATCTTAAATTATTTCATTTTAATCGAGGTCAATAATTATCATTGTATTTCATGATTTATATAATTATAGCGTCTCAGTATATTATACGTTTTAATGAAATCATAGGCGGTATAGTTTATAAGCTTGAAACTTATTTTGTTTTTATTTTTGGCTCAATGCAGTAATCTGTGATTAGCATTTATTTCATTTGTTGCCAAAAATTATGGTTTACATTTTAAAATTTTAATTATAATTTTTATTTATATAATTATGATTTCAACTTGATATCAGATTTATAGTAGGTATTTCATTTGTTTATTTATATTTTCATAGTAAAATATTAATATTTGATAAATCATTTCTTACATATGAGTACATTTAAAAATGAATTCAATGACATAGTCATTAATATAGTTTAGAAAATGACTAATATATACATTAAAATTTTTTTTTATTGTAAAAAAAAAAAACAAAATTATTAATGATGTGTCGAGCCTCCACAACAAGATGATCTGGTAGACTGAGTTTGTTCTACATCATCTTCAACAACAACAACATTTCTTCTATTACTGTTGACTCGACTTAGACTAGATTTTTTTTGTTCAATTTCATCTGCATGGGCCATCATTCTCTTCGTTAAATCCAAAAACATTTCTTCAATATTTCTATTCTGCTTCGCAGAAGTATGAAAATGCACTGCGCCAACTTGTTTTGCATATCTGTACAAAATATCAAGTAAATCTTATAATAATTGATAATAATAATCAATGATGAAATTTGTTGTATCTTGAATAATTGATACTAAAATTAAAATGTCATGAAAAAATAATATCTTACTCTTCAGCTTCTTCGATAGAAACATTACGATCTTTCTCAAGATCTACTTTATTACCAGCGATTGCTAGACATACATCGTCTCCGAGCATTTTTTTTAGTTCTTTAACCCAACTCTTCACCTATAAAAAATACATTAATAAACTTGATATCTTTTAGTGTTCTGATAACAAAAAAAAATTCTTATCAATAATGTGTAATCTTACTTTTTGAAATGTGTCTTCGTCAGTAATATCATACACTAATATGGCTCCATTTGACATTCTATAATATATTGGTCCTAGAGCATGGAATTTTTCTTGGCCGGCAGTATCCCATATTGCGAGGTTTACTCTTTTAGAGTTAATATTTAATTTTTTATTAAGAAATGACGCCTGAAAAATAAAAAATATAAATTATTGAAAGATAATAAAACAATGACAATAAATTATAAAAATAATATCTTGCCTGAACAGTTGTTAAATGTTTGTCATTAAATTTATCTTCAACGTATCTGAGAGCTACAGAAGTTTTACCTACACAACCTTCACCAAGTAGAACAACTTTAAAATTATAGCCACTGCCCGAATTCAATATCGAGCTTGCCATGATGGCAAAAAACCGGTTTAATTAATAAACAAATTTAATGTCGTTAATAAATAATTAAAATCAAAAATTGACCTTTTCGATATTATAAAATTACCAAACATGCCAAAAAAATGAATTAATTATTTAAAATGTAACACTAAACTGCTTAATAAAACTAATGTCAAAGTTATATTAGATCAGCTGTTTTAAGTTATAGTCAATCAGCAATAGCGAAATAAACTGACAGAAACTTCCATACTAATATTATCATTATTTACTATTTTTCATTAAAAATAAATACCAAGTACATTAAACTTTCCGAAAAGTTATCTTCTATCTTTTTCTTTCCAATTGTGATCGTGGCAAAAACTGAAACATAACTAGAGTAACTTTGTTGAGAGTTTACCAAGTGTCCGATTTAACAATCGCTGACAGATGTCGCATTGTAAAGTTAAAATATCGGAGTAAATAAACAAACTTGTTTATACGAATGGAAATTAATTATTAAAGTATAAATATAAATATATAATTAAATTTATAACATTCGTATATTTTTTTATTTTTTAAAAAGATGCAATTCCTTTTAAATCATGAAGAAATTAATAATGACAATAAATGAAAAACAATATTTTTGAATAAATATTATTAAATATTTATAATTTTCCAATTCTGGTTTTACGTCAACTGTCACTTTGGCTGACATCAACAGCGTCACGTGACTAAATAATGTGTAGCATACAAAAAAAAAATAACAAACCGGAAGTGACTTAAAAATTAAAAATGTTAAATAAATAATAACAGGTAAGTATAAAAAATAAAATAAAATGAACGATAATTATGACTAATGATTGAATATTTTTATTTGTGTTAGGAATAATATTTATAATAATTATTGGCGGTTTTTGTAAAATAGTTTCTGATTTGACCTTGTGGTATCTGAGATGACTCTGCGTGATAATGATGCGCTAGAAACTCTGAAATTTGGCCGTCACCTGTATTGTAAAGGTAAGTGATACTCCGCTTGGATTTATATTATTAATCTAGTAAAATTATGTATTTATATTATAGAATTATTATTAATATAGTACTAATTGATTGTTTATCATTTGAGTGCATTGTCATGAACAATAAATAAAGTATATTCTTATAAAATCGTGTGAGATGTCAGCGTCGTCCGGTGTGTGTTTAACTCGTGCATACGCCAGACTGTTAAGTGTATCATATTAAATTACAATATTTAATAATTATGCAAAGTTTCGAGTTTCTAAAAGTACGTTTTTAAATTCATTTTTTTTTAATATTACTATCAATAAATCGAAAGTGGATGCTACTGTCAGATAAAATATTAAAAGTGTGGCTTTACAAGTCAAACGCGCGCCGCTGTCTGACTTTAGTACTCATTTTAATCGGCTTTCCGTTGACAGATTTACTATCATAATAATTAAAAAAAAAATTGTATTTTTAAATAATCAACAGTCATTATTATTTACTCAGTTGTATAACAACTGATACTATTACTTTCCAATAATTGGTGCCATTTAGCAAGTTACATTTATATAGTTGTTTGTTTGCGTGCTGTATTATCTGTCATGGCGTTCCCATGGCGGTTGATTGTCGGTAGCACTTTTTGCAAATTGTCCAAAATATCTTTATTTATCAAGTGAGATTTAACAATATTATCCGAAATATCTTTCGTTGATGTTGGGTTGGTATTTAAATTATCAGATTGTTTGTGTCCATTGTATATATTTGTTTAAAAGATGTTTAAAGTATGACATAATTTATAGGGCATAGAAGGGGAGTCGGGGACGAGGAAGGGACGAATGCCGCAATGGCGGCGTCCTGTGCTGTGCCACGCGCCATGTCGGACTTGTCGTTGCGCACGTCGGTTTTATGTACAGCCCTTTCGCGCCTCATGCTGAATTTGTCCTCTAAAATCACCGACACTCGTTGCTTCTGTTCTACTGGTCTACTTTCTTATTTTGAATCCCGTCATCTAATCTGGTTTCTTAACGTCTTCTCACCTAAAAGTCATATTAATTTTTATTTTTATCGTAAATATTTCATACTGTCCCACTATTTATAAATTTTCGATTCAATTGTTACTTTAAATATATCCACACCAAAAATGTTATCTTCCCCCATATGCAACGTCATGTACCCAAACCTAATCTCTCATTCCCTTCCCCTATAATTTCCTTGTCCTCTTTTTCGATAAGTAAACGTGCTAGCATTAATTTATCCGTGTTTTTTTTTTTTCTTACCAATTAGTAGTTTTTTTTTTTTTTTTTAATTTTTTTTTTAATAATCAAAACGCTGATTGAATTTTTCTAGAGTACGACGACTTCTGTACTCATTCGAATGTTTGTTTCTTGATGCAGTTCTTTATATTTACTTTAGTACATTGACAGATATAAACTACGCATATGCGAGCTTATTTATTTGTATGTACTTATAAGTTATTTTTGTTCATCTGAAAATAAGAAAAAGACAAGTGGATTATGTGTACATAACGCGACACGTTCATTAGTCAACACACATTCACACGCAAATATAGAAAACACGAATAATAACAATTTACAGACTGTTAAAATATAAAATGCGTATTTAGCGTATGATGATAAAAAATTTTAAATAAATTTAACGTTAATACTGCTTGATTGCATTCGAATGTGAAAATAATAAAATAAAATAAATTTACATTTAACAACTTGAAAAATAAAAAAAAAATGAATATACACTGTCAGCATTCATCAATCTTTAACATTTTGTGCGCAAATTAATCATCGGGATTTCATTTTCGATACAAAACGAATTATTTTTAGCTGAAAAAAAAATGCATTCATTTTATTGTTTTTCAGTCACTTTCATGTCATCTCGAAAGTTCACTTTTCGGCAAATATATACATGTGTACCCGGGAGGCGGAGAAAAAGTAAAAGAAAAGTTGTATTGCTGGGTAACTAGGTCAGGGACAAACAATTAATTGCTATATCAGACAAATGTCATTACTTAGTTTTTTTTTACATAATTGTTTATAAATAAAATACCAAAAACTTTTTCTTTTCACCATTATTTAAGTTACGTAGTAAATCATTAATTTCATGTCGTATGAAAAATGAAATCGAAAAAGAAAAAAAAGTAAAATTGAGTAACTGAGCGCGATTCACTTTCTTTAGTAGACAGTGATCGACTATTGACTCTGTACCTACTGGTATTATCATTCTTTGACAAACTATTACGTGCAACAACTGTTCATGGTTAATAGTGTCAAGGACAAAGCATGCGAATTCTCCATCGATATATTTCTAGGCATATAGTAGTTTTTATTTATTTATTTTAAACTTTATTTATTTAATTTTAATGTAACTTTTAATAATTATTGCTTATTTTTATTTTTCAGTCATCCTGGGTTGATTAAACAAATAATGATGTTTAATTTTCATAAACCAAAAGTTTATCGCTCACCCACGGGATGCTGCATTTGCAAAGCCAAATCAAGCAGGTTTGTTATTAATTTTTTCTTTTTAAATTGAAAGGTTCAAATTTTTTAACACAAACTTAATAATATTAATATTCATTTTTGTTACAGTTCTCGGTTTACAGACAGTAAAAAGTACGAATCCGAATTTACGAAGTGTTTCCTACTAAAAGAACCTCGCACCGGTGAAATTTGTAACGCATGCGTTCTTTTGGTTAAACGTTATAAAAAGCTACCTCCTGGTTCACAAAAAAATTGGGTTTATGTAAGTTGATTTTATTCCAAATTTTAAGTCATTGAGTGTTATTAAAATTGATAAAATCAAGATAACAGATAATTGAAACTATACCTTGTGTTACTTACTAAACAAAATAATCATTTTCAGATAGTCGATAGTCGTGGAGGACCTGGTGTTAAGTCGTCAACGAAATATAAATCCAAGAAAAAGAAGAAACCTAAAGATATTCCTGATAAAATTGTTAAAAAGAAACATGTTTATGTTAAATCTGAAGATAGAGAGCGTAGCCCTGTGATAAATGACGATGTAAATGGTAAGTAATCTTTATTTTGGCTTCTTTTATACTTTTTATAAAAAAACGTTTATGTTTAAAATTATTTTCATATTGAAACTTATTTTTAGATGAATTTTTGAATGGCAATGGAAGCAAAGAATCTAGTAGATCTGGAAGTCCCGAAGAATGTGATGACATCGAAATGACTGAAAGTACACCAACTGAAAAGCATCGTATCGACAGTAATGAAGAATTAGCTTATAGTTTCATCGATTTGGACTATTTTAGAAGGTAATTAAAATTATTAAGTTAAAGAGATTAAACTTTGGTTTATAGTTTTTGTTACATTAAATATGATACATAAAATTCAATATAATTAATATATTTTTTTTTTGTTTTTCACAGGACTACAATTTGTTGCGGAGTCATATTCAGAGGTCAATATGATGAAATTATCGTAGTCCCAGAACTGATTAAACGTTGTTCACCCTGCATTATGCGACAACAACAACGTAGACAAATAGAAAAAAATATTGCAGCTAATAGCCCATTCCATAGCTCGGCATCAACAAGCCCAGCTTACAGTGCATCCTCGTCGAGTCCTGCTCACAGTCCTGACTCCACTACAGATGCTGCTGGAACCAAATCTACAGGTAAAGTGTTCAGTGATAATTCATGGGATTCTGGATATGATGAGTCTTCCAACCAAGGAGTTGGTGAGAATAAAGTTGTCCAAAATAATTTAAATAATAGCACAAGTGTGACTGACTCAACTAATAACAATTCAATCCAAGCAGTTCAATTAAAATCTACGCCGCCAACAGAAACTGTCAGATTAGTTCAAGTACCAATTAAAGTGATAAAACCAGCTGAAAAATTCGGAAACAAATCAACTCTTTTATCATCTAAAAGTCTGACTAGTACAAACAGCCATCCTCATACGATAATAGGTAATCCTCTTGATGATTTCGCTACTCATGCTGTAGCGAGACAATCTGTCATTAATTAGTATCGTATTTATCCTAGACTTGATTAATTTATTTTAACTTTTTTTTTTTTATGAGATAGTTAATTGTAATTGAATGAAGTAACGATGTTACTACATTTAAATTATTAAAAAAAATGATACTATACCCTGGCAATCGTATGGTATTTATACATAATTATTAACTAAGAAAACTATTCCATGAAGATGATGGGTCATCTAGCAAAAATTTAATTTACTTGTCAAGGGGAAAAAAAAAAAATTGAAAAAAAAAAACGAAGTAGAAAAATTGTAGCTATAAATTTTATTTATTGTGAATAACTTATTTTCAAATTTATTTAATGTATCGCGGTGAAAATATAATATTTGGAGTTTTTTTTAGAGAAAAAATTGTAAATTGTAAAAAAAATTGATCAATCATATTCCCTATTTGATGATATGCATCAAAATACTGTGATAGTTATGGTATATTGATATTATATATTTTAAAAATATTCGTATAACTGTGAAATTATTATTAACAATGTAATAGTTTTCAAATTTAATTGATTTATGATGCCCATCTTATCGATTTTAATCAAACAAGTCTTCTCGATAATTTATTGATAATCATGAGAATAAATAATACAATTTTACACGTAATGTTCTAAGATGCCAATTAACTTTATTAACATTTAAATTATTTAAAGTAGTCGAATCGTTTAAAATCGAAATTAAAATATTTCCTTGTGAACATATAAATATACAAAAGCTATTGCATTTTGGATTAATCGCAATCTCCATGACGTTAAGAGTTAATTTACTGAAATTAAAAATAGGCGTGCTCGGATATTAAAACTAAAAAAGAGATATGATGACCCAATAATTTTATAGCAATAAATGTAAAAAAAAAACTTTTTATTTTTATGAAATTTACCAAGATTTAATGAAAAACTTGTTTTTCTTTTTTCTAGCACTTATGTTGTATTAAAAGTTAAAAAAATTTTATCCAGAACGATCTTTAATCAAGAAAATTTTTGAGTAAATCAATGTTAAAGTGCAAAAATTAACGATGCTTATAACTTGAACCATTTCAAAAATAAGGATGCTAACAAACATTAAATGGCTGATGATTAAAAATTTTCTGCACGACTCATAATACGAAACATTAGAGAGTGCTTTCTTTGCAGAAAGAAATTTTTTTTTCGTTTTTTTTTCCTTTTACTATAAAAAGTCAATTGTATATTAAAACGACGTACAAAGATTAGTTTTATTTGTAATGTGCAATATATGTCTTTGTGTCTCGATAATTTAAAGGGGGAAAAAAATAATAAAACAGATATTTTGAGAGATTATCAAGAAGTAAACTTGAATATTTATCGATGCATTTTTTAGGTACATGTTGATGGCTTAATTTTATTTAATTTAAATAATTTAATACTTGGACATTGATTCAGATTTTACCATTTCAAAATTATACAAAAAGTAAATGAATGAAACAATTCGCAGTAAATTTAAAGAATTGAGTCATCAATTTAATAATAATAATAATAATAATAATAATAATAATAATAATAATAATAATAATGATAATAGGAATAATAATATATGCTCAAAGACAATCATAAAATATATTTGTAAAATATTTCTTGAGATAGTGTCATTTTAAAATCTAACATTGACTAGATGAATTTTTTTAAGACGTTTTTTATTTTGCTTTTAAAAAAGTTAATTAATTATAGTTATATAATCACATGATCTCTAAAAAAAAAAATAAGTCCAGAGTCAACAGTTTATTTAACAGTACAACAAATGGGTGTTATCATTGGGTTTTTAGCATCATTTAATAGATGTTGTAAGACTGCTCTATTATTTTAAGCCGAGTACGTATTTAAAGATAAAAATATTTAATATAATTTTTTAATTGCAATAAAATAATTAAAGTTTTTATTTCTTGCAATTAACTTTAATACTAATAGGCTATTTACAATAATATTTTTAATTTACAAAGTATCTGTTGGTCGATAAAATGCCTGTACTGCCAGATTGTAAAGTAAACACACTAACATTTACTTATATGAATCATTTAAAAGTTTTATCCAACAAAGATTTTTTTATGGTCAATTATTTCCATACATAGTCAATTTTTTTATTTACTTACCAATCTTTTGGTCAATTTATACATAAGTATTTGTCAAATATTTTCTTCAATTACAATAATATAAAATTTTATACATTGAAACATGTTTTCGCTAGTTTATACACTGTATTTTTTTTTTTTATTTAAATGACTTACTCCATGTTTTATTATTTTTAATTGAACGCATTAATTTGTGAATATCGCAAATAATCTGACAGTTTCTGTAAAAGAATACCAAGTAATTTATAACTATTTTAATAAATACGACGAAATGACAGATTATAAATGAATTTTTGATATAAATTAATATTAACGATTAATACTATACAATAATCATCTTAAATAATAATTTTATTTTATAAGTTAACACAAATATAATAATAGACACAAGGCAAAAATTTATAAGAATTGTAATAATAATCATGATTATTTTCTATATATTAAGAATTTTTACATCAAAAAGTAAAATTAATTGTTGATTTCAATTAATTTTTCAGAAATAATTATTGTCTTTATATATTAATATTTAATTATGATGTGAGACTGATCGATGTTAAACAGATAACAATTTATTTACATAAAAATATATTGTAGTATAGATCAGGATTATTTTATTACCATATGTATGTATACACATACGTAAGGATTTTTTTCCACTTGTTTAGTGTGAATATGTAGCAATTTCAAATATTTTTTTTATACATTCTGTATTGAGAATTAAAAAAAAAAGAAAACAAAAAAAAAGTACATTAATTGATCATACACTATTAACTTATACCATATTTTAATTTTAATCAAACTTCTTCATTGATTGTGTATATGTAAATATGTACATCAGTTTATTAAAAAAAAAAAAAAAAAAAAAAAAAAAAGTAAATATAACCTGATCGAGACTGCCATACATTACCTTCTTACATTTATACATTTGTACAGAAATATCGATATAAGAATTTATGGGTTAAAAATAACCCAATTTTCCCACCATCCCTTAAGAGAATATTTTATTTTCTCTTATTGAATATTTATTTATGTTACAAGTTTATTTAGTATCAGTCACACAACACAAAATTGATTTTAAGAATTGTATATGCATTTTTTTTTATCACGGTGCATTTCATCATTGTAATGTACATCATTATTTGATATTTATAAAAAAAGTAATAATAATAATCGTGTAATGTTTATGGCAAAACAACTTAATGTTTTAACTTGTTTAAATAAAACCATTTTTACTATTTTACACTTTTATTTTTTTTATTTTTCAATATAGTTCAGCATTAGTTATAAATATATTTATTTACCTGTATTGGCGCTATTTAGCCATAATTACTTTATAATAATTGTCAATTATTGATAAATCGACAATTAGTTAATTTTTTTCAAGTCAAAAGTTAGTTGTTTTGCCATTAATATACTGGAGATTTTGATTTATTTGTAATTAAAAAGTAAAACTATGTAAGAGCAAAGTAATTACTGTAATTTAAAAAAAATTATATATTTTTAATCATTGACCGAAATTGTAAGATCTAAAAACCTCATAATGTTTCATTACTATTATTATTTTATTAATTACAACTATTTTTATTATTAATATTACAATTAATTTTAGTTTTTAAAATACAAATAGAAGAAATATTTTACTGTGTAAAAAAAGCCAGAGAGATAATTCAAGCATAATAATTTCTCTCCTCATTATTTTTTATTGTAATAAAAAAAAATTTTAATTATACAATTAATGCACAGTAACAGTAATAAGTATTATGTATAACTCCATTTATTAAAAATTATTTAAAATGAAAATAGCATAATTTTTTTTATTTCCACTCCAAAAATTAGTAATATGTTTTTAGATAATTGTTATTTTTAAATTTATAAATACAAGTAGAGACATCTATAATTTTATACAATTCATTTATTTTAAGGTTAACAATATTTACTTATCTAGTATCTAGTTTCAACAGCTCAAGAATCAAATTAATTGCATTTTATGACGTAAATATTATGATTTCTTAGCATGATCTTTTATGTTATAAGTCGTTCTTAAAATTCATTATAAAATGAATGTTAAAAATATTACTAACTTGCGATTGATAACATTCGATGTAACTAATACATTACTGAATACATCAGTAAAAAATCACTATGATGAAATAAGCTTAAAACACGACGTTTCACTAAATCCCGATAAATTAGAACAGAGTTTCAAAAAATATTTCAAACATTGGTGTCATGAGCATCCTAATTTTGGAAAAGGTACTGGAATTGGTTGGGAAAGTTGGTGGAAAAATATTATTTGGAATGTTTTTAAAGATCAAAATTTAAAAATTTCTGATGAAAAAATTAACAAGGTAATAATTATGAGTCGTGAAATAATAATTTATTTATTTATTAACATTTTTTTTTTAATTTTAGATTTCAACAGATTTAATAAAATATTATAGCACAAAAAAGTGCTGGAAGTTATATCCTGGAGCGTTGGATATCCTCAAGTATTTAAATGATCGAAAAATAATTGTGGGGGTGATTTCAAATTTCGATCAACGTTTGGAGTCTATTTTAATAAGCACTCAAATACGAGAATATTTTTCATTCATTCTTACATCTTACGATTTTGGCAAAGAAAAGCCGGATATTTCAATCTTCAATGAAGCTTTGAAAATTTCCAAAAAATTTTATGGTCATAAAATATCCCCTGAAGAATCTCTACATATCGGTGATAATATAAAAATTGATTACAACGGGGCTAAAAATGCTGGGTGGAATGCATATTTAATTAATCATCATCATGAAGCAAATTCGATTTTGTCAACGCTGGAATATCAAAGCTTTAACGATCTCTTTGAATTAAAAAATCATTTTAAAATTATCTTCGATCAAACTTGAATGATAATTATAATTTAAATCAAAATTTTCTCATTATTAAAAATAAAAAAATCTATAAGAGTGTAAGTATCTAGTATATCAAAAAAATATATAATTTAATTAAAAAATTTTAAATATGCATACAAAATTTTTGTTAACTTATTAAATACGGTGCTATAAAATGCAACAGTAATGTCTTTATAGAAGAAAAAAAAATCATGGATTGACTGAAAGATAATAGTCTACTGTCAGAATGAGTGGGTAGAATATCTACAAACATTTCCGTAAGATATTTTGTATCCGTTTTCTTATCATAATTATAATTTAAAAAAGTAATTGCAGTAAACTATTTGTGCTCAGAAATTTTTTATGGCTCAGAAATATACGAAAATAGAAATAAGAAACGTCCAGAGTTACAACTTAGAGCACCTACACTTCTGGTGAATAGCGGGTTGATTTTACTGCAAAGGGCTATACTAAATAAAATCTGTGTAGAGTGGTACAGTAGATTTATACCAACTAAACTCCTCTAAGCACAGAGAAATAAAACGAATGTATGAGTAAGAAGGAGATAAGAGAAAGTGAGATGAACGAGAGCTCTCAGGCCTCTCGCTTTAAGTTCATTCTTTAGGTTTGTGCTCACAATCCCTCGGTTATACGCGCTACGCCTTCAGTTTCTGTCAGAAGTAACACCAAGTTTTTAAATAGTTTATGCATACATATGTGTTTAAATTTAGTTTAAAATATCTATTTTGTTTTTTTATCTTCAAGTTATATACCTCAGTGATGTTTTAATTACTTAATCATCTTTCAAGCATATTTTAAAGTTACATTGTCTTATACAGTTTACTTACTTTCTAAGAATCTAAGATTTTTATTCTCAATGTAAGCATTTTTTAACCAATGGAATTTTTACAACATAAGTATTGAATTTACAAAAAGTGATTATCAACTCATTTTTTTAAACGTTTTTTTAAAATAATAATATTTAGTGAAAATTAATCTTGATTGTGGGGAAGTAACTTATACCGTTAAAATGTTAGTTGTTTATATATACATTATTATATATAGAGTTTATACTCACATATATGCAAAAGTTTATACTTACATATGCATAAAATTTAGCGTTTACTTAAAAAATTCACTTTTTTGTAACTTTAATAATTTTTGATCTTTCTAAAAATTAAAATCAAAACTTAATTTTAAAAAACTTGAATTTAATTTAATAAAAAAAAACTTTTTTTTTCTTTTTTAGATATATTTACGTTTACAGATAAACCAAAATCATTTTAATGGATTATAAACGATAAAAAGACTATCAGTTACTTGGAATTAAAACATATAGGGAAGAAAAGCAAAAGCGTAGGAGTATAAGTTCAGTAGTTTAGAATCAGTGAGACATTATATCCGCTACTGAGTAGTTGGATAAAATTGTTTTTTTTTTTTTTTTTTTAACTTAATATAAAATAATATTATTTTATATTTAAATGAAAAATTTATAATAATATTCATAGAAGAATGAAGTTTCCTTCGTTATGGACAAGTTTTATAACTGTTATTTGCATATTTGTTGGAATTCTCGGCGATCCAGGTCCTGCTGAAGATTTTTATCACCGGACTCCATCTAACCGCGATGAAATAAAGTGTTACGATGATTTTGGAAAAGCTCAGGTAATTTAAAAATTATTAATTAATTAAACTTTATGAAAATAAGTATTATAAATATTATATTGCTATTAAATAATTTCACTTAAATTTTTTGTTGATAATTTTTGTGTAATACTTCGAATACTTATCGTCAGTTTTTGAATCAATCTTTTCTTCCTCTTCTTCTTTTATTAATTCATTTCTATATGATAAATGAGGGGTTATCGTTTGCTTCGTGAATCGCTTAAACTCTCTCTAAGATAAGCGGAAGTGAATGATAAAAAATTGATAATATTATACATTCATATAATAAGCTTTCATAAGGCAAGTTATCCAATTTTTAATTCTGCAATTCCCTCTTTAAAAAAAAAATCTTCATTAACTAAAATGATAGTTATCAGTATATTTGAATGACTAATGTTATAAATTTATCTCGAACTGTTTATCGTAATTTTCAGTAATAAAAAATTGTGTAATTTTATTTTTATTGATATTGAATATAAAAAAATTATTAAATAAAATTAATTTCAGAGATGTATCCCACCTTTTGAAAATGCGGCTTTTAATATTTTAATGGAAGCAACAAACACGTGTGGTCAAGAAAGTAGACCTACAGAGTTTTGTAAGCAAACAGGAGTACATAAAAAGTCCTGTGCAATTTGTCGATGGGGTGACCATCCAGCAGCTTATCTTACTGATCATGATAATAATGATAATGCTACGTGGTGGCAATCAGAAACTATGTTTGAAGGAATCGAATATCCTAATCAAGTTAATTTGACTTTAAAACTTGGTATGTTATCAAATTTTTTTTTTTTTTTTTTTTTTTTTTTTTAATGAAGCTTATGTATGATACTATTTTAATTTTTATGAACGTAAAATGAGTAGAATTTTAATCTATTACAGCTAGTTTTAGATTAAAAAAAACGTCGTACCTACGGGGACCTTTCATTCTAGAGGTCTTTGATTTCATCCATCTGCCGACCATATGTTTTTTTTTTCTCTCTTAAAACAATCTTATGTAAAATAGATTGTAATGCAGCAATAGCGTAGAATTTATTTTTTTTTCTAACTGCTGTAATTTTTTAGGTAAAACTTTTGACATCATATACGTTCGGGTATTATTTGAATCACCAAGACCGGAGAGTTGGGGAATCTATAGAAGAAAAAATGATAAATCAGATTGGGAACCATATCAATTTTACTCAGCAACTTGTAGAGATACTTACGGACTTCCTGATGTCAAAGAAACTATTCGGGGAGAAGATACTCGAGTTCTATGTAATTCTGAATATTCAGATATCTCTCCATTAACCAAAGGAACTGTTGCTTTTTCAACTTTGGAAGGAAGACCCTCAGCTTATCAGTTTGATACCAATGCAGCACTTCAAGTATATATTAATAATACATTTTTTATTTAAATAATCATCTGCAAAAATTAAATAGATTTTTTTTTCTTTAGGAATGGGTACAAGCAACTGACCTCAGGATAACACTTGACCGTTTAAATACTTTTGGAGATGAAGTGTTTGGTGATGAGCAAGTACTTAAATCTTATTATTATGCAATCACTGATATTGCTGTAGGCGCTCGTTGTGCTTGTAATGGCCATGCGGGAGAATGTATTAATTCTAGTAGTGCTGATGGATTAACGAGTCGCAGAATTTGTCGGTATGATCAATAAATTTTTATTATTTTAAATTATAAATCAGTTTTAAAGTATTATTTTTTATAAACACGTTAATTAACAATTAAAACTATTATCACAATAGATGCGAACACAATACAGCAGGTCCAGATTGTAACGAGTGCCTACCATTTTATAATGACGCTCCTTGGGGTCGTGCAACACTGAATGACGCTCACGAATGTAAAGGTAAGTTAAAAGTTATATGATGGTTACTTTGTTCAAAGGATGAGTTTAAAGAAAGCATGAGTGTGTATCCAAGATTGTCGGGGCACTTTTTACGACGCTCCTTATAAAGTATATTGAGTACCAGCTTTTCCATATAAGTCAACAACGATAATTCCATAGCAAACGACGTATATCATTTATTGTGAGAATACAATTTTCAGTTTACTCTTCGATTTATAGATAGTTAATCCTTAATTTTTAAATAATCTACATAAAATTGTACAAAATAAAAATGCGGTTCTCATTTTTTATAATTGCATTATTCAATTTTGTTTTGATAAATCCTAATTTGGCTTATTGGAGCCGAATGTCTGCTCGTTATTTTAAACCTACCCGTGAGTTTTAAATAAAAATCCATAGCGAAGTTTAATTGATTTTTTAATTTAGTAATTTTTTTTTTTTTTTAATATGTGAAATAAAAAAAATACTAATATTGATAATATATTTTTTCAGCTTGCAATTGTAATGGATATTCAGACAAATGTTATTTTGACAAGGATCTTTACGCACAAACTGGTCATGGAGGACATTGTATTGAATGTAAAGCTAACCGTGATGGACCTAATTGTGAAAAATGTAAAGAAAATTATTATCAACGTGCTGAAGACGGTTATTGCGTAGCTTGTAACTGTAATGATATAGGTAATTACTTTTTTTTTTTATATTAAACTACTTATGTGATTTAAGTGGCATGTAATAAAAAAAAACTTCAAACAGGGTCAAGAAGTCTTCAATGTAACAGCGAGGGTAAATGTCAATGTAAACCAGGAATTACTGGTGATAAATGTGACCGCTGTTCTCCAAACTTTTATAATTTTGATTCGATTGGATGTACTTCTTGCGATTGCAGTGAAAAAGGATCATTGGGTAATGAACCAAGTTGTGATTCTGTTTCTGGTGCTTGTTCTTGTAAGGAAAACGTTGAGGGTAAACGTTGTAGAGAGTAAGTATTATATTGTGTCAATATTAAGTAAATCATATTTTTAAAAAATTAATTATATCATTAATTAATCTCAGGTGTCGTCCAGGATTTTTCAACTTGGCTTTAGAGAATGAATTTGGTTGTACTCCTTGTTTCTGTTACGGACATTCATCAATTTGTCGACCAGCTAATGGTTATTCAAAAGTTGTTATTGAAAGTATGTTCGTACGAGGTAATGAACGATGGTCGGCAAACGTTGTCGGTAATAATATATCTTTGCATTATGACGCTGTTACGCAGACGATATCAGTAGCGGCTCCAGATCGTGACAATGTTTATTTTGTTGTGCCTGATAGATTTTTAGGAGATCAACGAGCCTCTTACAACCAATATTTATACTTTAATTTGAGAATTGGCGAAACAGATCCTACACCAACAGCTCGCGATATTATATTAGAAGGAGGCAATGGTGAACAAATAACTCAACCAATATTTGGTCAAAATAATCGTTTACCTACTGTCACTCCTCAAGTTTATAAATTCAAACTTCATGAACACGCTAATTACGGCTGGCAACCACGTCTGTCAGCTCGTGCTTTTATGTCAATTTTATCAAATCTTACATCAATAAAAATTCGTGGAACTTATACTCATCAAGGTCGAGGATTTTTAGATGATGTTGGTCTTGAAACGGCACAACGAGGAGTAGCGGGTGAACCTGCTGATTGGGTTGAACATTGTCAGTGCCCACATGGTTATGTAGGACAATTTTGTGAGTCTTGTGCTCCTGGATTCCATCATGATCCACCTAGTGGTGGCCCATTTGCTCATTGTGTTCCCTGTAATTGCAATGGGCATGCTGATATTTGTGAAGCAGAAACTGGACAATGTATATGTCAGCATAATACCGCAGGAAGCAATTGTGAGTTATGTGCTCGAGGATTTTACGGATATCCATTGAAAGGAACACCAGATGATTGTGAAGCATGTCCATGTCCTGACAATGGACCATGTATTCTTTTGGGTAATAATCCCGATCCTATTTGTTCAGAATGTCCAATAGGTCGTACAGGTGCTAGATGTGAAACTTGCTCTGATGGTTATTTCGGTAATCCTGATAAAGGAATATCATGTCGTCTTTGCGAATGTAATAACAATATTGATCTAAATGCTGTAAGAAATTGTAATCAAGAAACAGGAGAGTGTCTGAAATGTGTAAATAATACTGCTGGTTTTCATTGTGAAGATTGTCTTCCTGGATACTGGGGTGACGCATTATCGGATAGAAAGGAAGATAGTTGTAAGCTATGTCAATGTTATCCACCTGGAACATTAGAAACAGAGGTTGGAGGTATCGAGCCCTGTAATCAGCTAACAGGTTATTGTTTATGCAAGCCGCATGTTACAGGAAAAAATTGTGATAAATGCGAAGATGGATATTATGATATTTTAAGTGGAGAAGGATGTACTGCATGTAATTGTGATCCTGAAGGATCATATAATCGAACATGTGACGCTCTTACTGGACAATGTCAATGTAGACCTGGAATAACTGGAAAACGTTGTGATGCTTGTCAGCCCTATCAGTATGGATTTGGTCGTGAAGGCTGTAAACTCTGTGATTGTGATCATATTGGATCACAAGATTTACAGTGTGATGCTTACGGACAGTGTCCATGTTTAACAAATGTTGAGGGAAGACGTTGCGATCGTTGTAAAGAAAATAAATATAATAGACAGTATGGATGTATTGATTGTCCACCGTGTTATAATCTTATTCAGGATGCTGTCAATTTACATCGAAGCCGTTTAGCGGACCTTGAAAATACTTTAAAAAAAATTAATAGCAGCCCAACTGTCATAAAAGATTCAGATTTTGAAAAAGAATTAAATAATGTTGAAAATCGAGTAAGACAACTTTTACAAATGGCTAAAACTGGATCTGGAAGTGAAAATAAAACATTAGTTGAACAACTTGATGATTTACGTGATCAATTAAATCAGATAGAAAAAATTTCGCAGAGTGTTGATGTTACGGCTCAAGATGCTAAACGTAAAACTAATGAAGGTCTTACGAGTATTGAAGAAGCTGAAAGTGTATTAGATAAAATTCATGAACAGCTAACCGAAGCTGAAGATTATTTAGCAACTGATGGAGCTACGGCTTTATCTGATGCTAAAAAACGTGCTGAACAAGTTGGTCAGCAAAATCAACAAATGACTGAAATAGCACAAGAAGCTCGTATTTTAGCTGACTTAAATATTAAAGAAGCTAAAAAAATACATTTGTTATCTGAACAAGCTAAAAATACATCATTGGAAGCTTATAATTTAGCTAAAAAAACGATAACTAAATATTCAAATATAAGTGAAGAAATTCGAGAATTAGAAAACAAATTAGAATTACTCACAGATCGATTTAATGAAGTCAAAAATTTAACTTCCACTGCTATTGCTAAATCTATAGCAGTTGAAAATGAAGCACTTCATTTATTAATTCTTGATCTTACTGTCCCGTCTATAGATATAAAAAAATTACAAAATCAAGTCACGAGTGTTAATAATGATGGATCAAGTATCAAAGAACGTGCACAATTATTATTAGAAGAAAATGAACAAATACTGAAAGATTTAGATGAAAAAATAAGAGATAGTGAGATATTGTTAGAAAAAGCACAGGATCAACAAGCTGCTACAGCGGAATTATTGTCAGATGTTGATAAAGCTGATGAAAAAGCTAAAGATGCATTGAAAAGAGGTAATGAAACGTTGGTTGAAGCTAAAGAAACACTAAAAAAACTTGGTGAGTTTGATGCTGAAGTTCAACGTGAGAAAATGAAAGCCCAAGAAGCTTTGAAAAATATCAATGAAATCACTACTATGGTCAATGAAGCTATTGAAAAAGCTGATGAAACTCAAATTATCTTAAACGGCGCTGAAAATAATGCAGCTGGTGCTTGGAATATTACAGCAGAAGCTCAAAGAAATGCTGATGATGCCGGTGAAAATGCCCAAGGCATAAGAATAGAAGCCAATAGAACAAAATCAGAAGCTTGGCGTTTAAGCAATGAAGCTGATAAACTTCATACTCGGGTAGAAATAACTGATTCAATTGCCAAAAAATATGAAATACGTGTTGGTAATGATGTTAATCTTACTAATGATGTTAATCATCAAGTTGGACAAGCACGAAACCGAGTGGTTCTTGCGACTCAAAAAGTTGACAAAGCTCTAACAGAAGTTTCTGAAATAATTAATGAATTGGAAAATCTTCCGGAAATAGATGATGCTGATTTAGATCGTCTTGAAGAACGTTTGATTGCCGCGGAAAAAGAAATTAGAGCTACTAATTTAGATGAAAGAATTCGTGCATTAACAGATGCTAAAAATTTACAAACCCAGTGGGTTAAAAATTACGAAGATGAAGTTAATCGTTTACGCATTGAAGTTGAAAATATTGATGATATTCGAAAAGCATTACCAACTTCTTGCTACAAACGGGTTCGTCTTGAACCATAATTACATAAAAGTGCCCTATTGTGCCATTAATTACTTAATTTTATTTAATAACATGACTTGATGTTAAAAAAATAAAGATGAGTAACAATCGATAACAAATTGAGCTTAATATAACTATTTTTAATCACGAAATTTTTTTAAAAAATTGTTGAAAGTTAAATAATTAAAAAAAAAAAAATAATAGTTTTAGTAGAAGAAAAAAATTTTTAAATGCAGAAAAAAAAGAAAAATTTCTTCGTGTTTCAGAAATATGCTATAAAAGCGATGCCAAAGACTTTTATAATAATGGAAGCACTTTGAATGTTACTAATAATCTCATACACAAACACATTATTTACTCCCAATAAAACGTATAAAAATAATTCACCTATTTTATAAATAGTATATGCATATAATAATTGATTTCAATGATCATTATGCCTTCTTGTAGATACATTAGATACATTCTATCGTCAGTAATACTTTTTTCATTTTTTCATACTTTCAAATAATATACCGTGCTATATTTTATAAGTTTTTTTTTATGAAATAGAATAGTAAAATCCATTTTTTATAAATTTAGTTAAGAAAATTATAAATCTATGTATAATGAAAAAGTATATTAAATATATGATTAAAAAAAAATCTATTTGTATTTTTTACAATATTACCATCATAGGATGAAATTTAAAGGTAAAATAGCTAAAATCTTAATTTCAGCTAAAGATTGAAGCGAGATAGGTTCAAATGAATTAATTAGAGATGTTTATTCTGAATATATGATTTAAAACCGATAATCATAATTATTATTTAGTTATATTCACTTGATTATAAATAAAATAATCAGTAACACCAAAATAGCAGTCAATACTCCAATAGCGACCCATTGTCTCCGATCTAAAACAAACGGAAAGTAATGTCGCATACGTATTATTTTTTATATTCTAATTAATTTTATTTTATTATTTTATCATTATGAATATATATCCAAAAATTTCTGTATTCTTCTTATATTTTTTATCTAATGGTTAACTAATTAAACATGTACGCTAATATGATCTGATGTTTCAGTTTTATATGAAGTACATAAATAGTAATACGAATAACCTTTATTTTACTGCAGTAAAATATTTTTTTTCCTTAAATTAACTAAAATTTTTCTATTAAATAATTTTATTCTGCTACTACTTTACGCCAATAAACGTAATTATTCAATAAATAAATATTATATTTTTAATTTCTTCAAATTCTCATTCTCAAGTTGATTACACATTTATATTTATCACACAGTAAACATAAAATTTTTATACGAATCATGTATATATTTAATACTTAATTCCATCTATATAATAAATTTACTGTTTAGTTGGAGGACAGTGAGATCTTTTTGGTTATTAATTATTATCTACAAACCACAAATTTCTTATCAATTACCACCAATAACAATAAATTTTATATTTATATTATTTTCCTATATGTAATCACTATTATTATTTATTCATTTTATTTTCCGTCTAAATGTAATTTACATTAGTTTATTAAAAGAATTTTATACTGATTTCTATGCGTACTCACATATTGTGGGGCAAAGTAAAAAAATTATTTTATTTATTATAATTTAATTGATTTTGAAATTAATTTCATCATTTTTAAATAATTTAAAGTTTATATGCTTTTCCCTGATACTTACACAATAAGAGAAACCCATGAAGTCCAGTATAATTTTCTTTCAATTTTAGCTATTATCATGAATAACAAGAGTTTTCCAACAACCTTTAACTTTGTTTTTCAATTAACTAAATGAATAATTTCATAGACACTCTAATAAAATCATCGTAATTATACAGTTTAATTAAATATATTTGGTTTTTACTATTTCTTGTGTTAATATATACTGTATATAGATAAATATATTTTACTAAAATCAAACTTGCTATATATTGTATTTCTGTAACATTTTGGCAATAATTTATTTTTGGCATTGTAGTTGGATGAAAAATAAGTGTACTCTATTGCGTTGATACATTTTTTTTTCATTTGATTTTATGATTATATGATAAAATATGTTGAAACGATTAATTATAATTCAATCTAAACAAGGGTTCACAAAATGTGATTAATTAAACGATCAAGAATAACTTGAAAATAGAAACTAATTATTGATTTTTTATTTAAACTGACTCTTTAAGTTTAACATGTCAAATTAGAAGAAAAAGTAATTTAACTGGCGGACTATTATTATCAACGACAATTATTTCTGATTGCATTAACTGTAATTAGAATGTTTTGTAAATTATTGAAATCATTTGCTAAAAATGATATTAATTAATAAGATTATTAAATCAGAACTGAAAATAAAATTATCTCAATAAAAAACCGATCAATTTACTTCTATTCGGCTGCACATAGAAAACAATTCGTTATTGTAGTAGAAAACGTGGATAAGGATGTTGTTTTAGTAGGATAAGCTGAGACAGGAGATATTGATGCAGTTGTAGGAGCAGGAATGTAATTACTATAGTTACCATTACTCATGTGAAGAACCTTGGCCATTTTTTTCATTGTAGCATCCAATTTTGAGTCTGTCACTTCCATTTCATTACCAAAATCATCTAGCATACTACAATTATTAAATCAAATTTATTAACCGAAAATACATTAAATCACGAGTTTTTTTTACGATACTGAAGTTAACAGACATCTGATAATTAAAAAAAATTTTACAGTTAAAAAAAAATTTCATCATGAGGATTAAGTTTTAAAAACTATGAATGCAATTTTTTAAAAATATCTTACTAGTACTAAATTATTTCTTAAAAATAAAGCTAAGAGAATTTCAAGTACCGGTTGACTTCTGTATCATAATTTTTTTAAGATATAATAAATACAATACTTACACAGCTTGTTCATCTAATTCAGAATTAATTTGTCTTGATACAGTTTTCAAAGTTCCAATACTTTCACCTATTAAATCCAATTGATCATCTTGTTGTCTAATCATTTGTCCTTGCTGCTGTAGAGTATCTTCCAGGAATTGTCGACTAGGACTATCAAGTTCATTTTCTAATTTACTATATTTTGTCGTTTCATGATTAACTGGAGCGCGAGCTGGACTGTTGTCCAGCAGCGGCTAAAAAAATAAATTGTTATTTATAATTTAAATATCAATTAGTCAATAACTAAGTTATAATTATAATTAATAAGCATTAAAAATTAAATTGTAACCCAAAAATTAAATGATACTGAAATGACATTAAAGTTAGCTGTCACTTGACAATTTTTTAATTTTCTTCAACACAAAAAATTTGTTCTAAAAAATTTCCATTTTTAATTTATTAAAATTTCTACAAGTCCATTTTTTTAATAATTTTTTTTTGCTATAATTTACTTGTTAAAGAAAATTAAAACAACTATGAAGTGACAGCTAAATTTAATGTCATGATACTGAAAAGTCATCTGACAATCTTTAGAGTTTTTTTAACAAATAAATTATTATTAAAAAAATGTTTTTTTTTTTTTTCTACAAGTGAAAATAAATTGAAAAAAAAAACACCGATGAAATATTTTTAAAATATTTTCTTAGCATTTATTTATTTGTCAAATAAAACTCAAAAACAAATAATGTATACTGATATCAGTCTCATAAAATTTATAATAAATAATAACTGTACAACCATTATTATAATTCACAAAAAAAATATTTGTCTGTATGAAACTCGAATTTTTTGATAACTTAATTAAAAATTTATAACACTTGTGTAGAGTTTGTTATTGAACTTTAATTGGTTATAAGTCATGATACGTATAGGTCTGTATATGCCTATTAAACATCAACAACTGACAAAACATACATAGATAAGTATGTGTTGTCAAGTTGAAGCTATTGTCATAGGTGGCGCAAATTTATGTTGACATTCATCTTCCCGTACAATAATTATTCCACGTACCAACGTCTATGAGTACAAATAATAATTTATATTTATGTAAATAATTAAGATTACTCACCTGTCTCGCAGTTCTGTCACGATCTCTTCCACGACTGAGATTCATTTTATCTTTCATGATCTACATTTATTTAAAATGAAAAACATAACTTTATTGAAATACGCATATTATTTTTGTAAAAAATATACAACATGTCATAATAAACATTTACCTTGACCTCGTCTCGTGTATGATCAATGAAAGCTCTTCGAAAATTTAGTTCCTTGTTATCAATTTTAAACTTATTTGGATTCTTTTCCACAATACGTGATAGTTAATTGTCAAGGAAAAATTAACCGCTTATTCATTAATTACTAACTATGAGAAGAAAACAAATTAAAAATTTTATTTTTTAAATTAATTATAAAAGTAAGTAATCCTTTTTTTGTTTTGATTCTTAAATCAATAAAGTGAGATTAAAGTTAGCTGTCACTTCAGAATTGTTTTAATTTTTTTAACAAATAAGTTATAGCATAAAAAATTATTAAAAAAATGGACTTCTAGAAATTTTAATAAATTAAAAATGCAATTTTTTAAAAATAATTTTTTTGTCAAAGAAAATTAAAAAATTATCAAGTGACAGCTAACTTTAATGTCATATCAATAAAATGATTATAATACTGAATCGAACAGACATTTGAAAACTTGTAGAATTTTTTTGACTAATTAAAGTATTTTTAAAACTACTCAAGTAGAAATATTTGGATGCTATAAATATGCAATTTAAGAAAAAAATATTTTCTAGTAAAAAAAGAAAAAAAAATCGTCTAGTCAGTTGATTTCAGTTTATAAATGTTTAAGCAAAAAAATTATTTTCAATTTTTTCAAAAAAATAAGATTATTGTAAAGTATCTATTTCTAACTATTGCCAGAAGCACAAGTAATTTTATTTCAGAAAGGATATCAATTGTGTCTTCCAAATCTTCAAGATCCCATTCAATAGATCTCAAAGCGTTTCTTAACTCTGTGGTCGTCCACTCCAATTCTTCTTTAGAAACCGGAAGTCCTCCAGGGCCTACTCCATTTGGCGTTACGACGGTGACATTTGACTGAGAGTCGGTCCAGCGACCATACAAACCACGAGTTTTGTTTAAAGCTTTACATACCTCGCTGAAGTTGGTAAAAATTATTAATTTGATGATTAATATTGCTGAACTTTATTAAACTGTTTTCAATTTTTCATGACAAATATAAATTCATTATAGTTTCATTCAAAATCAGAATGTTTTTACTTTCTTTTAGAGGCGTGCAACAAGGAAATACAAATCTATTAACAATTGATAGGAAATTTTTGCTACGTATGTGTATGTACAGAATTGATAATTTTCCATCTGATTGATTTCTGATAATTTTTCGATTTTTTTAACAAATAAATTGTTATAAAAAAAAAGCTTACGTGGAGAAATAAAAAAAAAAAAGATGACTGTAATTTTTTTAATTTTTTTCAGTGCCAATTTATTTATTAAATAAAACCAAAAAAATATCAGATCTCTGATAGTTTCAGTATTATTATAGTAAATGATTGAGCTTGGTATATCATCACATCAAATTGATAAAATAGCTGAGATAATAAGATAGATAATGATGTACAATTATTTTTCATAGTTCGTGAAGAAAAAAATATTGTCACAACAAAACCCGGTCATTTCTTTTCGCAAAGAGTGTGTGTATTTGACCGATCACATTGTTAAGAATGACAGAAAGGTTTAAAATGATAACTTATGCATATGGCTCAGGATGACTACTGATGAGGCTGTATTATCAATCTGCAAGCTGCTTTATAATGGAAAAAAAAAAAAAAAATAGAGAGTGAGTTACAAAAAAAAATGTATAAAAATGGTAATTATTAAAAAATTGTTGCAAATAAATAAAATTTTTTTTTAATGTTTCTAGACGATTGTATGAGTATGAGGAATAATTTGGTGTGCAAAATTTATTGAAAAATTATTTGAAGCACTTACTCTTTGACGACAAAGAATGGGTCTTCAAGCGTCATTCCTCACGAGAATTTAAAAAACCGGCCTGCTTTGCCGTCTTACGTCTCTAACAGAGATCTTACGTATTTGTAATTTATCAATCATCGGTAGATTTCAACAAATTTTATAAAAAAAAAAGATTTTTTTCTTTTAGATATTAACAATGAACAGTATTTATCAAGGATTGATTCAGATGCAACTCAATAGTTGTTTAATTTGAATAAAATAACAAAAATTTAACAATTACATGAATTATAACAAGCGTTTTGCATTTGTACAAACGAAAAAATTTTTTTTCGATTTCAAGTAATAAATATGACGTCTGTACGACGTCCGCGACTGCAGATGGCTATTTTATTCGATTTTGACGTTTGCGCAAAAGCACTTCACTTAGGAAAGCACACCAACATCTATTGATTCTACCGTCATAAGACCGACGTAGAAAAGAGTGAGATACATTGTGAAATAAACTGAAATAAAGGAATTAAAAAAAATCGCATGAAAACTGAATTCAAATTGTCCTACAGCGCTGTTGAAGCTAAAAAAATGATGACTTTAATTTAAAAACCTGATAACTGAGATTTAAAATATGAATATGTACAGTGGAAGCTTTCAAAAGTTTCCTAGGTTGTCTTTTTTGCTCTTGTTAGCGTTTTATGAGAAATTGAGACAGAAATACGGTAACTTTTAAGAGCTGTATTTTTGTTCACTGTACTCTTGTTTTAATTTTTAAAATTTACAGACTTAAAATTGAGGACTATTTTTCATCCGGCTGATGAAAAAAATTCGGCTGATTAAAATCAACTTGTAAGGGATAGTGGAGGTGTGAAATCGGATTTGCTCATTTTCTAATTTAATTGAATCATGATCAAGTACCATGCAATTGAGTATCAAAAAAATTTCATTTATTATGAGTATATGTTTACCTTAGCGTTAATATAACTCTTTAAAAATTAATTTATCTATTAGAAAATATGTTAAATTTAAACACAAGTTTTTTCATTCGGGAAATACAATAGTTGAAATAAACTACGAAAATGTTTTTAAAAAACTGTATTTGTTGTGTTTTAAAACAGTTTTTCCGTATTTTACAGTTTATTTGTTTATATTATACTCACTATGTAGATTGTTACGATAGCTCTCAGTGAACACTTGTTTTAGGGTCGCTTAATTTAATAAACAAATAAAATTTCTTCATGTAGAGTATTGAAATTTTTTTTTACAATAGTTTAATTACTAAAAAAATTTTCGAAAATTGTCAGAAGTCTGTTAATTTCAGTATTGTAACGATAAATTTTATTGAAGACTGATATCTAATGGACATCAGTATGTATTCTTCTGTAAACATTTTGTACTTAAGTTTTAAGAAATGTCATTAACTTAGCAGATAGTTGATAATTTCAAGAATTTTTGTAACAAACAAATTATGGCAAAAAAAAATTGACATTTAGAAATTTTAAAAAATTACAAATGCAATTTTTAAAAAAAATTTTTTGGAACAAATTTATTTGTTAAAAAAAATTGAAAAATTGTCAAGTGACCGCTAACTTTAATGCCATATTTTAAGATTGTCAGAAAGATAGTTTTTAAATGTTTGAATTGCGCGCTTTTTTGGTTTTTACAGTGTAGTGACACGAGTGTAGAGTTTTTGAACTTGTTTTTGACATTGAAGCGATCACTTTCTATAGTAAGTTCCCGATGTATGTATGTACGGTGAATGGCCATTTGTAACTTGTGTCCCATTTAATCTGTACTATAATAACTTATACACAATTTCACATAAAACTTTTATTTCTCGTTGTTCCTACTTCATTTTGGCTTTCTCTACAACTCCAGTTCGACCATCATTCCGTTTTACTCTTGGGGACTGGACTTTGAGGCTAAGCGACGCTTTATAATCAATAATCTTTTTCGGGTAATTTATTAATTATTATAACTCATTTTACAAAAATATATATTATTATTTTATTAATTCTAATTGTCAAAGTGAAAATAATTGATAGCTTTTGTAACACCGGCATTATTTAGAGTGGAAATAATTCTAAGCTCTGTGTAAAAATTGTTATTATTATTATTATTATTATTATTTTTTTTTTTATAACAATAGTTTGATTGTTTTCAGATTTAGGACAAAAATGTCTTACAATCGTGGAGTTAAACGTAATTCCTCAGGGAATCGTAATTTTAATCGTAACACTGGAGGAGTCGGCATGGGGGTTGGCAGTACTCAGAGCTGTGGATTAAATCCTTGGGAGAGTGGTGTAATGCCTGGTCGCGGGATTTTACCTACGCCGAGTAACAACAATCTCTCGTTAAATTCACCGCAAGCTCAACTAGTCATTGCAAGTAATCTTCTTAGTAATCTTCTGAGGACTCAACAAGATACTCAGCCTCAAGTAAATTTTTTACCCAAACTTATGATATTATGATCACCAATTTATTTTACTATTGATGAGTTCATTTTAGCTTTTTGGCTGAATAACTAAAATGTTAATTTATTTTTTATTAATTCAAGTAATTTTTTTACCTCGAACAGGTTCCATCACTCCTGAGTTTAGGAACAGGTTTAAATGGACCTAATTCGAACTTCCGCGGCGCACAGAGCTTTTCAAACAATCGTTATAATGATAGACAAGGACGAGGAAATTTGAAAAGTCAACGTTCACAGCCATACAGCAATAAGGTATGAGGTTTTTTTTTTCCTTTTTTAGTTTATATTAATTTACAGTTACATTAAAGAAACTTCATTGAATTCCAATTCATACATCTAACCAATTATCATCAAAACATTGGTCGATTATTCCAGTAGAGTAATTTTTATTTTTTTAAATACTTATTAGAATGTTATAACATTCTCTAACACATTTCTCTATTGAATGAGCAATATTCTCATTATAAAGATCTTTTTTTTCAAAGTACTTTATTATTAAGGGAGATCTAATCCCATTCATTTCTTCATACCACACAAAATCGTTGCGATTATTTTTTTATATATATAAATATAAATATATTTGTAAAATCTAATTAATATTTTACAAAGAAGCTTTTAAAATTATTGAATGATTTTAACTGGATAAAAGAATTAAAATCTTTAACCATAATAAAAAAGGAAAAAAATTATTTTTCCGTAATTTGACGTTTATATTAACGTCGATCTCAAAAGTTTTATCAACAAAAAATCTAAATGTGTATTCTTTTGGGAACTGTTGTCCAAATGTTATCATGGACACTTCCCCCTTGAATCCGTTAAAAGAAAAAATTTTATTAATTATAAATGATAAACTTCTGATGTTTTAATTTCGGTGGTTGTTTCAACCACAACTTTAATTCGAATGACAAAAAAAAATTGTCACCTTTCTGATGGCTTGACTTTTTGGTCATTATGGCCCTATCATTTAAATAGATGGGTAATCGTGCTCGCGACGCTGTCGCTAATCGACGTGGCCCATCATCCGCACAACATTCTCGTGCGCAGTCCAATCAACGTATCAATGGAAACCAAAATCAACATCGCAACGATAAATCTAAAGCTAATTCTGATTCGAAAAAAAATCAGACTGTCAAAAAGGAACAGCAGGATCCTAAGAGTGTTGATAATGAGAAAGCAGATACCCAGCCTAGTGCGAAAAGGTAAGAGTTCGCCATCGTTTCAACGGGCGATTTACGTTTCATTCATATTTTTATTCATTATTATTAAACCAATAAACAGCTGATAATTTTTGTATCGCAATTGATTATATTGGTTATCTATTCTAATTGGTTATCTATCTAATATATTCATCTATTGGTGATATAACAACGCTATTTCTTCACGTATCTCACCCGATCTTTTATGATCTACGGATTCATTTATTTATTTATTATAATTATTATTATTATTGGTGTTATTATTATTGTTGTTATTATTATTCATATTTTTAATTATAACTCATTAAAAATTTAAAGCCTACTGAAAAAAATTTTTTTTTTAAATTGTCAGTTACTCAGCTTACGATTGATGTTAAAAATTATTTTTCATTAGTGAGGAAGATGAGACTGCCAAGATTATAAAAGAAGAGGAAGAAGATGGCGAGAAAGAACAAACTGAAACAACTTCAACTGAAGTTACTGAAAATGATGACAAGTCGAAAGATGAATCGACTAAAAAATCAGAAAACGCTGCTAAAGGTTCACCATCAAAGAAGACGGAAGAATCAGCACCGACAGGAAAAAAATCAGAAGCTAGACATGCTGAAAGCCGATATGCATCAGTGCCAATCAGCCAAATGTTTTGTCATGTCTGCAATAAACATATGTGGGATGGATTTGTAAGTAAAAGAATTAATACAACAATTACTTAACTGTATTTATCAATAAATTTATATTACAGTCTTTTGAAAATCATCTTCGAGGTCGAGCTCATCAACTTATGATGGAAAAACTTGATGAATCATACAAACTGAGAGTTGATTTTATGAGACATGAATTAAAAGTTTCCGAAGAACAGCGAGAATTAAGTTTACATAATTCAAAACGTCGTGGAAAGAAGGTAAATAAATAAAAAATAAAATGCACAATAGGATAAAGGCTCCAAATATTGATTAGTTTAGATAAAATGAATATAAACACATTACTTATTGAAAGTTTATGCTAAAGTTGAAGCCACACTAATATTAGGTACATTGTACAATTTACAATACCAATTATTGATGATTAATCTTAGATATTCAATTGTTTTGATAAATATTTATTGATTATGAAGTATTTAATTTTAGATAAATTGATTACAAATATGGTGATCACCAAACACGGCAAGATTACGTTCTATTGACTAATTTTCACAATTTTTTGACATTTTTACACAACCTTTTTTTTTTTGTTATAACAACTGCATATGTTTATGTGCAGGCGCAAATTTTTATTCAACTTAATAAATTACGTACTGAGTATAAAATTAAATAACTAGATTTTTTTAAAATCAAGTTGTTAAGTTGTCTGGTCAATATTTGATTCTATTACTCTTTTTGTTTTATTTTTAAACGGGTTCAGAATAACAACACGATTTTTTTCCTCATTTTTTCAGGTTCCTGTAGACTTAAGTGTTCGAGAGTACTGCACTATGTGTGATTTAAATTTCTATGGTACTCTTTCAACTCATAGAAAAAGCGAAAAACATCAACAATTGAAGATATTTTTACATCCTCGTTGTGTTGCTTGTGCTAAAGAGTTTCCATCACGCATAGAGTATGATGAACATTGTTTGACACCAGGTCACATGGCCAATGCTGTTCAAGTTGAAGAACAGAAAAAAACAAAAAAAAATAAACTGGCTAAAGGCGAGTCAGAAGTTCGTACAGGAGATGATGAAGATAAAGATTCTGGATCTGATCCAAAAGCCAACGATAATGATGATGAACTTCCAGAGAATACTGAATATATTACAGATATTAAAGAAGATGTTGATTTGACAAAATATAAAATTCCTTCTTACAAACATTGCCGTCAGAATCAATTAGAGATGGGAGCTTCAATGGTTAAAAAAGTTGAAGGTTTTCATTGTGAAAAATGTAGGCGGTTTATGCTAACTGAAGAAGACATGAAGTCTCATTTGCGTACAGTGACTCATTACCGAAACTTTGTTGCTGAAATAAAAGCTTTAACTACTCCGGCAACTGCTGAATCTAATGACGAAAAACCTGTGATTCAGGATGACGAAAACAAAGGTGACGAGTGTGAAAGAGAAAGTAAGCGACTAAAGTTAGACAATACTGAATCAGAGACTAAAGATGAGCCGATGGAGGATAAAAATAGTTCAAAAGTTTCTCCTGAAAAAATAAAAGAAAAACAAGAACACAAAGAGAAAATAGAGAGTGGTAATGAGAAGTATGATCCTATGGAAGCTGATGTAGAATCAGAAGAAGAAAGTATTAAACCCCAAACTGATGAAAAAAAAATAGAAGAAGAAAAAAAACCAGTAGAGAAGAAAACACAAGAAGAGCAAAAGGAAGAAGAAAAGGAAAAGAATGAGGAAGAAAAAGAAAAAGAAACAGGAAAAGAAAAAGAAAAAGAGAAAGAAAAAGAAAATACAAATGAAAATGACAAATCCATGGAAGCGTGGGACGATGGCGATAATGAAGCTGAATTTGGATTCGGAAATTTACTTGGGGACGATAATGAAAATTCAGAAGAGCAACCTACAGTTCAGCAAAATGTGCCTGAACAAAAGACGCAATCTACACCGCAGGTGCAGCCAGTGAATAAACAATTATCGGCAACTCTCGCTGAAAGTCCTGCAAAACTAAATAGTTCTATAGATAAAGGATCATCACCAAGAGGTCGAAACTACCGTGGAAGAGGTCATCAACGTGCGCGACGATCACGTCGTTAATTTTTTTTCAATTTTTTCTATGACTATCGATAAATTAAAACTAAAAAAAACAATGTTTTTTATTTAAATAATAATCAGCTGTTCAATTTTATTATGTATTGATAATTAATACTTATAAATTTTTTCACATAATATAATTGAGCGTATAAAAAAATTAAATCATGTATCGGAAATACCTTTTGAATTAACTAGCCTTTAATACAAAAAATTGTGTTTTTGTGTCATTCCAAGAAATAATAAAAATAAATACTCTTATTATTTTATTCTTATTTCTACAATGTTTTTATGTCTAAATGTATTATATCATCTATTTATAACAAAGTGATAACATTTACAGGTGAACATAAATTTTTATAGAAACATTCAATTACTTTGCAGTAAAAATTTTAATTTGTCTTATTTACAGAATAAAATTTGTTCGATTTTCAATAAAAACTACGTATACAAAGATATTTTTTCATTGAAATAATTATTATCAAGAAGAATAGAAGCAATCATCTGAATGAGATTTAGAACAATGTGTTCGACGTTCAATAAATGCTGCCATTCTTGCTGAAGGAATTGTCGCACCTTTTGTTATCTAAAGCCACAAAGTATAATTATTAATTTATAATTGTTATTGTTAATGACAAGTTATATTATAGTAATACATACTTTAAACCATGGAGATGTTAAACAAGTCTCAGCGACTCCTCTGTCTTCTCCTTTCAATGACAAAAGTTTCAAAAGAAGATCCTTGGCGTCATTTGATATCGATTCAAAATATTCATCAGGGAAGCAGAAATCACATTTTAATATATTTGCCGTTGTTTCTTCTACAGATTCGTCTAAGAAAGGTGAAAGGCCACTAAAAATTAAATACACATACATTAAACTATTTTTTCAATAGAAGTTTTTTTTTTTTTTTTTTAATTAATTAAAATGAATTATTAACCTTAAAAGTACATAAATAAAAACACCAGTAGCCCATAAGTCGGTATAAAATCCCGTAGGTTTTCCAAGAACTAATTCCGGTGCTGCGAATTCTAAATCCCCTGGTGGTACTACTTCTTCGACTGGGCCACGCACAGATTCACCAAGATCAATAAGCTTGACGATTCCAATATCTTGGTCAACAAGCACATTTTCAGGTTTAACATCTAAATGATATTTATTGCGCTGATGAAGCCACGACAAGGCTGACACCAATTGATGAGCATATTTACTTGCCATTGCTTCCGTATATTCAGTCTTCTTACTCAAATATGTAAACAATGTAGGACCACGAACTCTAAATACAAAAAAAGAAAATAATTAAAAAAATTTTAATATCTATACTCAAAAAAGTAAATAAATAAATAATAAAATGATAATTACAATTCTAATACAATGGTATCTAATCCTGGCTGAGGTGCATTTTCAAAGAGTGCAAAAGCACGAATGATATTGCCATGGTGCGTAGAAGCAAGTAAGTCGTACTCAGCCCTAGTTAGTAATCTTGATTGTTTGTGTCTGGAAGTTTGTTTAAGAGCCACTTCTTGACCAGTTCCTCTATCTCTTGCACGTCTTACAACGGCATACCGACCCTTGCCAAGTTCATCTAGCTCCAAATATCTTCCGATAAATTGTTCAACTTCCCAACTTATACTTTCATCTACTGGCAAGGTAATAACTGTTGATGGTGAAGTACCATTTTTACCACATTTATCTACAACTCTAAAGCTGTAGGAAGCACCAGGTGAAAGCTCTAGTATAACTGGGGGACTTTTAACATTTTCAACAATTGGCATCCAAATTGTTGAAGGTATTGTTCTACATTCTAGAGTTCCTTGTTGAATATCACGTTTTTCCCAATCTATTTTAACCTTTGTTGGACTCATAATTTGAGCCCATGTAGCTCCATTCCCACCTAAAATAATATTTACGTTAAACAGTTTAATTTTTGATTTATATGATAAACTAGCTGACCCGACAGATGTTGTCCGATCCAAATTTCACACAATTTGTATGTGACTGTTTCATTAAAAAGTAAAATGTTTTTGAAATTGTGTCAATGAAGTAAAAATTTTTTAATTTTAAGTAAACAGTTTTAACAATGAAATGCTGTTCGTTGGTAAGCGCATAATAATGGGACTAATTTTTTTTTTTTTTATTAATATTTTCGTGTGAGAATACAAATTGTTTTTATGAAAAAAAAAAAAAAAAAAAAAAAACTTGTCCAGAAAATAAAAAATTTTAGGAAAAACTTAGTTTCCTTATTTACCGAATTTTTCTATGAATTAATGATAACCCTGTTTAAAAATATCGATTGAAAAGAATTAAAAATGATGAAATTCGAATTTTTTTTAATAATCTCAATTCATTTGTTTGTATATATTGATATACAGTTTGCATGGGCTGACCGCTTCTTAATTCTTTTATATCAGTATTTTTAACCAGGGAATGACTAAGGATTTGAAAAATGGATATCCATAATTTATTTTCTGTTTTGGGTCGTCATTTATGATAAAAAATGTCGTGAAAGGAAAAAATAAAGATTTCGATAGTACTGAAATTAGCCGTCAGCTGTCAAGTTTAAAAAATTTTAATAACAAATCAATTGCTTTAATAAAATGCTTCTAAAAATTTTCACTTCTAATTTTGATTAATTTTTAGATGTGGAATTCTTTAATTAAATTTTTTTTTATAATAATTGCATTATTATAAAATTTTAAAATAATTTTTAATGTCTGCCAACTTCAGTGTCATAGATTTCGATAGCTTTTTTGCCTTTAGAAGTTGGAAAAAATGTTGGCTTTCATGTTTTTGGATAGAATTTTTGTTTTATCTTTTTTTGATGTTTTTGATACATTTTTTTCTAAAAAAAAAAACATAAAAAAATGAACAATTAAAAAAAAATTTTTTAATTTAATAACATGGTCTAGCATGGGTTGACCCCACTTGTAAATAATTACCCCAAGTTTTTCCACAGATTAAAAATTTTTTTGGTTATAAAAACATAATATGACAATAAAGTTAGCTGTCACTTGACAATTTTTTAATTTTCTTCAACAAAAAAAATTAATTAAAAAAAATTGCATTTTTAATTTATTAAAATTTCTATTAAAAGTCAATTTTTTAAATAATTTATTTGTTAAAAAAAATTAAAAAAATTGCGAAGTGACAGCTAAATTTAATGTCATAAACACAATTAGAACTGTTGCGAACATATTAAAAAAAAATCAGTCTAATCGGTCCTGCTATTGTCAAGTTATGTGGTTACCAACAAACAGAATTTTTTTTTTTTTATTATATAGATTTACCTGTAACACTGAGATAAATTTTAGCAGAACACGATCCCACTTCTGATTGGATATTACATTGATAAAATCCAGCATCATCAATACGACAGCGAGCAATTTCTAAGTAAATAAGACTGGCACTTAAATGAACTTGAAACCGATCATTTGGAACAATATTGGTGTTGTTTTCTTCCTTCTTCCAAGTAACTTGGATACCCTCAGAGTTGATAACCTCGACGGACAGTCTGGCGATGTCACCAACAGAAACTTTAACTGGTGATGAAATACTCCCTGGAGTAATCTTCGGTGGAAATACTTTCCGTTCATTAATACTACGCTGGGGACTAACATGTTTTTCATTATCAAGTTTACGTGGACGGAACGACCAAGAACGACTAAAGGATGAGTTCGGAATGAGGCTTGCTGGTATCCACAGTTCTTCTTTTACGTCCAACGGTGATACAACAACTCCTGGACCGTCTAGATGCGAGATAACCACCTCATCACCGGCATGAAGCTTACCCCAATCTGCTACAAGTCTTACGCGCGATCCTGGCGTAACCTGAGTGAGGTGTTTTATTTATTAAAAAAAAATAAAAATAATAATAATAATAATAAGATAAAATAAAAAATTTAAGAGAAGAAAGAACAAAAAGAAGACATGCCACAATGCTTCATGCTCACCGCAATTTATATCTTGACCACCACCACCACCACCATCATATATTATCATTATCACCAAAAATTAGTTATACGTGTATCCGTTTTTTAATAAATCTTTATTCTTGTTTAATTTTATGCAACTATAATTCACTTTAAACATTTTTTTTTTTTTTTTTTTTTTTTACTATACACATGTAGTTTCTTTATACTTTTTAAGGGGTTTTTAAAATTTTTTATTTTCTATTGTTATTATTATTATTATTATTTTATAAGTGATGTTCAGTGTGTTTTTTGGTTTTTAGTAACAGAAGTATGTCATTGCAATGACAAAAGGTAATGCAGTAGAGAGCAGATAGCAACAGACATCAAGAGGAAGAAGCAGAAGAATCCCTAGGCTGTAAGAAATATTATTAGTATTTTTATTAATGAGATAAAAATAGTGAGTTTTCCTTTAATAAATTCCACCATTAGAAAGAACGTGCACCATTATTTAAATATCGAAGCTCACCGGAATGGAATTTGTGCGAACTGGTGAACGTGCCCGAGTAATGGTATTCCTAAATCCCTCGAGGAAATTCAATTTACTTTTGGTTGGTGATGGAGTTCGTGGTGAATTTTCAAGACCACCTGTATGTGATCGATGAATACCTTGGGATTTTCTATGGTCACTACTTCGCTCTTTATTGCTTGCACCAGGTACTGTCAACATTGGTGGTACTGATACTGCGGCACGAGTTACTGGTTCCGGGGTCATCGAACGGCTGTATTTCAATTAACAAGTCAGCTATTTTATCTTCAAATTATTATGTTATTTCTAACAGTTATTAAAAATACCTAATAATAATAATAATAATAATAATAGATAGATAGATAAGACTATATAGTACCAAATCTAATCTACACGATTTACACATATTATTATTACAATTATACAATGGAATATTATATAAGATACCTGGTATAGTCCATCGATAGGAAAATCTGATAATTGACTAGGTTGTGACAAAAGGTAGGTATTAATTAGTGAATTATTGATACTATTATAATCTTAACATTAATAAAGCGAGCAGTTAGTTTAGTGCTGAGAGTAAAATTATTAATTTTAAAAGGAAAGTAAAAGGATACACGATGCACATTAAAATTTCATTATATATTAATTATTTTTCAATTTATCATTTATTCTAAATAAAGTTTGTTACGTTCATGAGTTGATTATAATTTGATTTTTTTTTCTGTCATTCAATTAAGTAATATTTACATACACCTTCGATTCTCATTTTAAAAACCTTAAGTGTTATAAACGTTTTAAAAATTACTATAAATATATCATACAATTTTTCATTGTTATACTATAATAGATAGCATCACGCTCACGCCAAAAAAAAAAAAAAAAAAACAAGCGCCTTTAATTTCACAATTATGGATATTACTTAAATACATTGCACATTGGAACGGTTTAGTAATTAGTAGGCTCTGAGAGCAAATCGGTGTGATAAAGTGAGTTAGTTACATAGAGAACGTGTTAATAAATAAATAACAACAATAAATTAAAATATATTAATAAAAGGTTCCTTTTAAAAGGTGATTAAATACAAGTTAAATTAGAGTTTTACAGAACCAGGAAAAAATTTCTACCCATTGTTAAACTACTTTGTCGCTTATATCCTTATATAAAATATACAAAAATATGTGGGAACAAATATTCACAGGTCAAAGTGTGACAAATATTAGGTGTATTCATAAATATGTTAATTTTTTTTTTTTTTTTTGGTTTTCATGTTTTTAAGTGGTAATAATAACGCTTACAGTGGATCTTTGGTAAGTTCCTTTTGATAGGCAATTGGCGATTGAATCGCCTTAAGAAAGTCACGCTGGGTTTGGAGAATTGATGTGATTTTATCTACCCACTCCTGTTTCCGAGGCCCATTATCATCTGGTACACTACATACAAAACCAAGTCCAGGTTTTCTCGGATCCGTTGAACGAATCGTGAATTTTTCGGGGTCCTCTGTTGAGTTTTCTAGACTCATTTTATTTACCTATTTAAAAAGTTATTTTCTCAATTTATTATAGACATTTTAAACAATATCATTAAAATAAATGTCAACGTTAAATTAACTAACCTGAATGTGAGCTTTGTATACATAGGCAGGGTTTGTAAACTGAGTTTTCTTGCCAAGCGCTTCACTAAAAATAATATTTTGCTCAAATAGAAAAACTTGCCATTCACGACCTCGTGCTGGCAAACTTGATAACTCCGCAACTAATAAAGGCCCATGCAATAAAAGCTTGCCTTGTGCTGTTATTTTACCCTAATAGTATAAGGATAAAATTAATTTAGCTTAATTATAAATCATCATTAATCTATCATCATAACTATTAATATAAAAATTTACAATCTTACATCAAAACCTTGTAATCTCCCAACATCCATCATGTCATTAGCGGCTTTAGGAATGATTCGCATTACGTGCACTGCTGCACGAAGTCCTTCAATCTCTGATATTCTTTGAGTTTTTTCAGTCAACCGCAAAGCTTCTCTAAGTAACAACTGATACTTAGTAATTCTTTGAACGGGTTTTATAAGTAAATCACAAAGTTGTAAACGATGTCCAAGCTTTTGTCTCAATTCCTAATTAATAAAAAAATATATTTCAAACATTGGATATAATTGAATTTAGTTGGAGAAATTATTAATAATTAATAATAAATCAGATTGAATGAAGTAATTTAAATAATTCAATATATTTACTTCGAAATATGTGTCTATGTGCTCAGAAACAATGTACTCCGAGACCGGTTTGTTTTGACAATAGACAACATACATGTGTAGTTTCCTTTCATATTTCTTGAACAATGGACCGAGCTCTTCAGGTTGCTTTAAACAACTTTCAAGTGCTTTAAGAAAGAAGCTAGAAGAAAGAAATCAAGAGAAGAAAATATTTAATTTCTTTTCTCATAAACATTCTGCACATTTCAAACGTAAAATGGTTATGTTATATAAATAAAATTAATAAAATACAATTATCTTTAATCATTTTCACTTTTTTTTTTTTAAATATTTAATTAGTAAAACAAGTTATGATAATTTTTGGGACAAATAATAAATTTAAAAAATATTAATCCTTTTTTTTTTTTTTTTTTTTTTTTAATCAAGGTTTGAAGTATGATTTTCTTTTTTATCTAAACAATTCTATACTAAAAAGATATTATTTAAATACTTACTCTCTGTGCCATTCATATATTGCTTCAATATTCCCAAATATCATCTTATCTTTACCCCTCGAAGATCCTCAGGCAAAGGTATTTCGCTGTCGGGATCTCTCATAGGAAGCATATAACCCTCAACAATATGCTTAAGATCATTAACATAAACTTGTTCTGTCTCAACCAACTCACTGATAACAAATTGTCGTTTTGCAAGTGCTGCAGCCTCGGGATCAGTTTCTTCAGAAATAGTCGATCCACTTAAGCTAGCGTAATTATCATCAGTGGACGGTGGACGTCCTGGTGTTCTCATCAAACTATTTCGTTCTTGATTTTCTGTATGTTGTTCCTACAAATAACACGGAATTAATACAATTTTCCATTATTTGAATTAATTAATGCGTGTTAATTATATTTGTAATAAATATTGGTTGGTATAAACAATAAAAAATTAAAATACCATTCTCTCTTTGACAATTTGCTCGATCTCTGCCAAGTCAGCAGTTGTAGCGCCATCCAGACTTTTTATTGATCGTTCTGTAGCCTATAACACGAATATAATAAAATTAATTAAAAAATTTCATGAAATATAATAAAGAATAAATCAATAAAAATACTAACCCTCTTTCCAGGGAGTTCTTCAGGAACAGTAGAACCTGGGGGACCATTACCGGCAGCTACTAGTATTGGTTCAGTAATGGGTTTCATAGGAGGCGGTAGTTCGAAATCATCTTCAGCATCTTCTCCACCATTTTGTTCCAAGAACGGTGGCGTTTCATTGTCATCACATTCAACTTCTTCTTCTTCTTCTTCACCTTCAGAAACTGTACGACCAGATTTATCGTCAGTTGGCAACTTGAATCTTTTATCAGAACCGGTCTTTTTAAGCGCTGATGGTCGATCTGCTGATTTTTCAACTTTACCCTGACTGAGTTTACGGAATTGTTGTGGTAACCATTTTCTTCTAAAATAAAATTAAAAAAATTAATGTGTTAAATAACAAATTTTTTAAATTAGTATTTTTAACAAAAGCAATTATGTTTCTATACAAAATACTTATAAGATCTAAAATTTATTCGTATTATAATATTAAAATACTTGAGATATTTATATCACTAGTTGACGTTTTATTAATTTAACTTACCCACTAAAACCACGCCTCCTGTTTCCTGGTGAGCTTGTACTAGCTGAGCCATTCCCGTCACTCCCACCGGTGTCTAAAACAATGTCGAAATGTGTTATATATTACTAAAAATTTATGTAAATGTATCTAAGTTTATCTTTTGGATGTGTGAAGAAATAAACAAGGCCAAAATTATGTTTTATTTTATAAGCTTTTTTTCCCTTTCAATTTAAAAACCTATTATTATTATTATTATTATTATGATTTTTCTTTTTTTTTTCTATGTAACATACTTGGATTTAAACGTGAATTCCTTTTTTTATGTCGTAAAATTCCCATAATACAACGTTACTTTGACGTAAGGGTAATCATGATTCAATCAAGAAAGTTATATAGTACACTTGGTTTAATTTTTAAAAACACTGACGGATATAAATAAAAAACAAATATTATTATTTTAAAAACTCACAGTAATAATTAATAAAATTAAAATTTAAAACATTTTAATAGTCTAGTCTAGACCAAGACGAGTATTTATTTTCTTCGGAAGAAATATTATTATAAATAATAATGACCGCGAATTAAACTGTTTTATTAAAACTTTTAAAAATGTAGATTAAATAATTAATTTATTTATAAATAATAAATACTTGTAAATATAAAAAAACAAAAGAATAAGATTAAAAATTTAAATAATAATCCGATTATCTCAACGTTTCTTTGACCAATTGAGAGATCTCGATCTTGACCGCAACGCATCAAGTTCGTTTTCATTTAAACCGGCGTAATCGCTGCGGAAATAGTTAGTCAAGTCTCGATTTCTCTTCTGGTTCGATTCCAACTAAGTTAACTGTATCATAATATGCAAGTAAGCTAACTAAAGGCCGTCTAAGTGACTCTCGAGGATGCTTCTGACGTCAGACACTCTTTTCATAATATTTTTAGATACGATAGGTCGATTCGTCAACAATTACATTTTTTTTTTATTTTTCATTTTATTTCTTCTTTTATTGAATAAGTTTTGGAAGTAACTAAAATTTATTAAAAGGTTACTTCAAAAAATTTTATCAATTCAGGGTTAATTTTTTATTTTAAAATTTATATTTATACTATAAATATTCTGCAGATTGAACTACGGTTGAGAAGATTCATTGAATCCAGAATAGTTTTACACTGAAAGAGTATCGGTTGTTTACTAAAAAAAAAAATATATACGGGAAAACAAAAAAAATATTAATAAAATAGTGATATCAGTAGTACCAGTTAACGAAGGTACGCTGTTAATAGTATAAAAACTTATTTAAAATTTGTTATTTTAATTTTAAACTTTTTCAAATTTTTTTTACTGAATAATAATAATAACAAATTGTAAATCTCATTCATAAAAAAAGGTTTTTAATGTGCGCATAAACAAAAAAGATTATTATATGTCATAAAAAAATCATTTAAAAGTTTCAAATGCATATACCGAGGATGAAATGTCTGCGTACTTGGCTATAAGCCAGAATATACACTCTTCTCTGTACCTAGTTAATTCTGTAATATTATTGTTTCTTGCACTATTTACTACTTTAATACATATGGTGTATAATGCAGTCATACTAAAAAATATTTCAATAAAGATAAAAAAAAGAAGATAATATTTTAAAGTTAAGTAACGTAATAAAATAAAAACGATGTAATGAAAAATTATGATTAAGTATTTGTTTATTGCGTAATTTATTCATAGTAAGCATAGAAATCTAAAGAAGTAAAAAAGTTTGGATATAATTCGCTCTGATGGAAAACGAGTTTAAAAGTGATAATTTTAAGTACTTTATTCTCAATAAATGACAATTTTTTATAAAATACGGGGTTTGCTAAAATAGACGTAGAGAATATCATTAAAATATTGTCAAATCAAGGTTATTTGATGGGTTTCTTTGCAAGTACATATCAAACTAAAAGCCTTGGGTGTACTTTATTCTCACAAAATATTATACGTGGGAGAAGCCTATTTTGAATCATCTTCACTAGTGTTGTACTGGATTAGTACACTATAAATAGTACATCGATATCAAGGGACTATTGTAATAAATCTTACGCTGTTCTGAATTGTTTAATTTTAATTACCACAAAACAATCTAAGTGCAAAAATACTAAACCTGTTTTTTTTTTTTTGAGCACTGAAATAAATATAATAAAATAAATATCTAGATATAATAGAATAATAGTTAGTTTTACGATTCTGGAATACTGCCAGATTAGCAGAACATTCATGTTCCAATATTGGAATTGAAAATAAAGGCGATTGAATGAATGCCCTATAAATTATTTAAAATCTTTAACAGTAGAAAAAAATTTTTTTAGGCGTTCGAGTTTAATTAAAATATGTTGTTATTTAATTGAAATGAAATCCTTTTCTAAAAAGTTGATGGCCGGATTTCGTATCGTTTTACGTCACGTCGGTGACAATTTTATTCGGTTGTTGATTGGTCGACTGAGATAGTGGCGGGATTTTTGAAAGAATGAAGGCGAGCGAAGCGAGTGTGTTATGTCCAGTATAAATAAAAAAGCCACTCGGTAGCCGAAATTGAGATAGATTTTTCATAAATAATTACATTTATTACTTTTGTAAATTTAATCAATGTTATTGAATAGATATTTAATTTTGTTTAAGTATATTATGATATAACAACAACGAAACTTTGAAAATTTCTATTATTCTATTATAATTCGTAGGAAATAAAAAAAAATCTGTAAGGCATTAATTTATAATTAGAATTTTAAATAAAAAATATTGAAAATTGGTCCATCAAATTAAATATATTTTGTTTTAAAAAATAAATAAAAATCAAATGAAAATTAAATTTAAAAAAATATAAATAAAACAAAAGTAATGTAAAGAATTAGTGGAATAAATTTACTATTAATTAACTACAAATTGTAAAGAGTTTAAAATATTTTCAGTGTAACACTTATACTTAGTAAAAAAATTTTAAGACTCGTACTAAAGTTCATTGAGCTCATAAATATTAACATCTGTTTGTTTGTTTTCACAATTTTTGAACTTATATCACTGTCGATAAATTTTCAACAAACAAAAATTATTAAAAAAAAAAAAATTCAATTAAAGTCTATGAACGAAACTCGATTGATTCAATTGAAATATATCCTATTGCAAATTATAGTTTTTCTAATAACATCTGAAAATATTTTCAAAAAACTTCTCATTGAAATTTACACATTTATTCTTGAAAGAAGAATTTTAAAAAGCCGACCTTAACTTTTTTATATACATTTTAAAAATCATTCATTTTATCGAGCGGAAAAAAGAAAATTAAATACTTTTATTTTTATGAATAAAGGAAGTGGTTAAATTATTATTGTGTATAAGGAAACATATATTTTCTGATTTAAAAGCTTGTTTTATTTCTATCAATGAATAATTATATACTTGAGGGTCAACGGTAGATAATTTTCAATTAAATTCAATGCATTGATAAAATGAATGCTTAAATTAACTGTCATTTAGAAGAAAAATTGTATTCTTTCACTTACTGCTTTAATGCAATAAAAAGGTTCCGTTTATTTGTTTTAAGACATAAAATAAAATCGGCAGCTCTAATTTTTGAATAAAAATTAAAAATATAAAAATTGTAACCAAGAATAAACATAATTATTTATAATTTTCAATAGCTAAAGAAAAATTATTTTTCCCGTATTTTGTCATTTTACTGGAAATTATAAAAGTTTAGATTCACAATAAATTTTTAGCAAATAATTTCCATAAAAAATAATCAATAAAATAATAAATTCTTAGGACGATTTACAAGTCCAACTGAACTACGAGCAATAACTCAACATTCCAATACTTAAAAGTCTCTGAATTCCGCAAATGGAATTCAATAAGTATTGAATGACGATGTCTTGCCTGTCAATTAAAGAAGCTATAATATTTGTTTGGTATAAAATTAAATTAAAAGTTAATTTAACGTAGATATTTAAAAAAATATAAAAACAATTAAAATCATATTGATGTCTAACCTTTATGACAGATTTTTAATAACGGAAGTGACTGTGTCCTAATAATAGACACGAGTCTTAGTTCAGTGATATTGTTCATTCGTGACCACAATTAACAATGTTTTATAACGCGAAAGACTACACAACTGAACTCTCTTGTGAATAAGAAGTCCTTTTAATTTAGTATCAGCCAAACAGTTTATTCCCACCAGAATATTTACTATACAATGCTAAATATTCATTATATATATATATATATATATATATATATATATATATATATATATATATATATATATATATATATATATACAATAAATTAATTTAATATAACTTGAATTCATATAGAAAAAAAAAGCTTATTTCATTTTAGCGTGGATTTTAATTATTTATAGCATTAAATTTTTTATAAGTTGGAAAATCTCACTAATAGAGATTAACCTTTAATATTTATTTTAAATTCTAATTAACTAATCGATGAAAACAAATAATACTATAATGAAAGATTAAAATGAAAAGTGTTTTTTCTATAATTAAATGAATGATGTCGCGACATAGTCTTGCACATTCACGTGTGCTGAAAATTGTGATAGGTCGGGCAGTAAAAAGCACCACCCTCTATTCGGAGTCTGCGAACCAGTCAAGGACACGCGCTGGTGCGTATTGATCGAGTGCGAGTCATAGTACTTATACGTACTTACTAAGAAACGCTAGAGAAAGTATAGATACAAAGAGTCTTCTTTATTATTTTTCATTTCATCTCCATTGTAGACAATTTACTTTTCTTATAATAGTTCGTTCATGACTTTTTTCTTTAACCATCTCTATTGATAATTTACTTTTTACAGATAGAATTCATTAAAATTTATTTTATGCATTTTTTTTTAAAGTAAAATTTTGCGTCTTTTGGAATTATGACCACACTATTTATAGCCATAAAATCAACATAAAATTTTTTTTGAATATTTATTTATTTTTTTTCATAAAAGTTTATTAAAAATAGAATAACTTAAGAATTTAATTTTTATTAAATGGTCATTTTTTTTTTACTTGAAAATAAATTTTTGTAAAAATCTTAAAAATTTAACAAGTCAAAATTGCTCCAATTATTTGTTTTTAAATTTCAAAAACAAAAAAAAGTATTCTAATGATCCTGTTACTTATTTGAATAAATTTTATTAACAATTTTCGATAAATGTTTAATTTTTTTCAACATTAAATTATTAGTCAAAAAACCGGTTAATTAGTTTAGAAATCTCAATTGTGACAAATTTAAAAAATTGGCTATTTTTCCCAAAAAATGGACATAAAACTAAAGATATTATTCTATCATAAATAGTATCAAAATTGAATTTCCGATACCGGGTAATATAATGCATATCTAATACTGTTTCTTTGATTCAATTTATTGAAACGACTTAAATTTCACTTTCATAAATCTTACCCTCCCCTCAAAGCGTTCTACTCACATTCACGGTGTACCGACTAATTTTACATGCTTTCAATTCTAAGTATTTTTTTTCCACCTATTGTTACCTTGACCTTAAATTTCTGTATTCATAAAACTTTTCTTTTCACACCTTTCTCATTACTTTCGTACTTAAGTTTTTATTCCTATTAAAGTTTGTTTCAGCTTATTATTTGATTCGATATATCAAAATTATCTTTTCTTTTAAAATTGAAAAGAAGTTTGGGAAAACCAAAGCGTGCGCTTCCAAGTTTTGTCAATTAAAATAATAAATATACTATATTATTCACTATATATTGATATTTGATTATTATATTTATCCGATGTCTATTAGATAAATAATGTCGATTGTTTCTCGAAACCATGTTTACTAAACAGAGACTGAGTCAAAGCACTTTATGTATGTATTTACTAGTTTCACCAATTATGGACTTATTACTATCACTACTACTTACAAGAACTACTATCAAACATTGTTACAGTTATTTTTTTTTCTAATGGAACCCGCTTATTGGCTTTGCTGTAGAGTTCAGTGTATTGTTTAAAATAAAATAAAAAATAAAATTATATACGATAGACAGACAGAAAACAATTTTGCGGTCTCAACATAAGACAAAAATACGTTGCGAATTAACTCTAATTTTTTTTTTGCGCTAACAAACATAATTTTGTAAAAATTCAAGTCTTTTGTTCACATTTCGTTGCCCCAAAGATTTTTTAATCGGATAATTCAATACTTGAGAAATAATTTAAATAAACATTTTTTAAAAACTGTGCCTAAACACATTCACGAATTGACTTTCTTAAACAGGAGTATTTTATTTATTATGAAAAATTGAAACATGTAATATACTCTAACGTAGAATTATTGTTCTCATGAATCTGATTATGATAAAACAAAAAATAAAAACAATTTAATTACTAAAGTATTATAACGACCTTTCTTTTTCATTTTGTGAGAGTAAAGCACATTTTTATTAAGGCGGACTATAATAACTCATAAAAAAAAATTATGAAATATTTAGAAACGCTATTAAAAATATAATTTATTTTTATAGATAATAAGATAGGATATAAATAATTAAGAAAAAATAATGAAAATTGATACTTACCATCATCCTGAGTGACAGACTGTTGAGCAATCGTAACATTAGTTTGAGAAGGTGTTTTTCTGGACGGTGAAGTTTTACATGATGTTGTCGGGGGTTGTTTAAGAGCACTAGTAGGTACTAAACCTTCAGCTGGTGGTTCGGTTTGACCTGCTATTAAAGGTAGTCGTACTAAAGTCCATTCGCTGGTATTGCTACTACTTCCAGAATGCACACTTCCGTTCTCCAATACTTCTACTTGTTGACCTTTTGTCACACTCAGCTCTCTAGAACCTGGTGTAGCTGCATGATCAGCTACTACCCAAGTCATCTCAGTTACTCCTGTCTTTAAAAAAAAATGTATGTTGGTTTAAAATTAGAATTGATAATAATAATAATAATAATAATAATAATAATAATAATAATAATAATAATAAAATTTAAGTGAAATTAATATCATAACAGCGAGTTCCTAAATTAACAATAATTGGGAAAAAATTGGTAGTACAGATACCAAAAGATTCTTAGAAAAGTCAAGAGACTTGTTGGAATAATCAATGATTGTATATCGATAAAATCAATAAATTGTATACACGAGCTTTGAATTTGCGCACCGTCGGAGCGGTTAGTAAATTATTAATGCTCCGATAAATTATTTACTTAAAAAGATTTACAAATGCGTTTTTTTAACAATTCGAATTTAAAAAATATCAAGTATTAATTTATATAATAAATGTTATTAATTTAAATGAATGAAAATATGTAATTTATTAACAATGTAGAATATAATAAATAATAATTTGTTTATTAAATGAAAATGAAGAGAACGCAAGTCTCTCCTAGATAAATCTTTTAACGTTATGGGTTGAATTGGACTAGCTCGATTGTGTATGACCATGGATTAATCCGCAGTGAAGCGAAATCAAAGCAACGAGGATATAAAGCCTCTTCACGACCTTCAGATATACTTTATTCAACAAGAACAGAACGGCCTTTATTTGTGATCTAGATCATCGACATTTGTCCACTGGGTAATTTTGTTATTATTGAGAAAAAAAAAAATCATTTTTTATTCCAATATAATTAATAACGTGACTCTAATAAGTCATTGATTATAATAATCAATACTTAAAAATGTCTTTCAAATTTTTATTTTGCGCAGATAAAATATTTTTTCAATCCAGTATTAGTTGATTGGAATAAATCTAATTAAATTTACAATAGATTTATATATATATATATATATATATATATATATATATATATATATATATATATATATATATATATATATATTGAGTAATTAAACCTTTTATAGAAAAAAGTAGATTGGACTTTTATGAGTTACTTTATGTTTTTTAATATAAATTTAGACAAAAGACGCGTTGGAACTTGTTTAACACAGTGAGTTATTATTTTCCAATAAGTTCATCCGTCGATAAATTTTACTCAAGGAAAATATAACAAGTTAATAAATGATCATTCAGTTGCAAATTAATAATTTTAAAATTAGATGAACGATGGCATTTATTGAAATTTAAAGGATAGAGGTAAATTTATAAGCGATAAAGTTTAGAATAAATATCATTTAAATTAAATTAAAATTTTATAAAGAAGCACAATGGTTTTCTTTCAAGACAATGTTGAAAACATCGTGTATATATGACGCTTAAAAAGGCATATTTATAAAAAAAAATTCGTATATATACTTCATTGCAATTAACAGATTGAAACTGATTTGTAGCTGTTTTAGGAATAAAATTTTTTTTTTGCTGCCACAATATTCGATTTTATTTTTTAAGCTTTGTAAAAGTTGATAACTGAATTTATATATGAGTTATTGATCTTTAAGAGTCTCGGTTCAACAAACACAAGGAATTAAAATTTAACATTCCATTTTGCAGAGTTAAATTACATTTTTAGCCTTAATGTGATGTTAGCTCTTGACATGCTTGGATTAATCATCTTTTGACTGAAATAGTATTATTTTATTTTTCGATTCACAATACATGATTTATTTTGTCAATGGTGAGTATTAATTATTATATGATTATTCTTGTAGAGTTAAAACGTATCTTCGTTAAATAACATTGAATAAAATAAATAAAATCAATTAAAACTAGCTAAAATCTCAATTTGTCACCTAAAATAAATTGAGTTAACAAACGAAAAAGGTTATTCAATTAAAAAAATTTATTTTAAGATTGTTCTTTATTAAATGTGAGCATTCAGTTTTATTTAATAAAAATTTTTTTAAATTTGGATTAGATTAATCATCGACTGCAAAATTCAAATAATTTGATTTTGAAACTGCGATTAAAAAAATAGCGTAGAATATTTCAAGTTCCATTTGAATTTTTTTTTTTTTTTCAAATAATAAAATAAACAATTTCTTTTTTTATTTCCTCCAATATTTTATAACTATAAATCAAAATTTTGTTTAAGTAATCTGATTGTTTCATATCAAAACATTGACAGAAACAGATGAAAATATTCTTTAGCTTCCTCAGAAATTTTTCAAGCGATTAGATTTAAAAAAGAGCCGGGTTTTAGGGCTAGTCTAAAAGGTCAACTGTTTATTAGATTCTTTCTAAAAAAAATCTAAAAGGTTTTCCTGAAAAAAAGTAAAGAATAAAATAGTGCAATTCAATCCAATTGTTTTTGTTAACTATTTAAACATCAGCGTGCTTTTAGATGAATGATTACATTAAACATTAAAAACGCATGCCAAAGTGACTCTGTTTTAACACTCAAGATACTAACAAGTGTTTTCAAAATTTTAATTAACTTAAAAATTTTTGAGCTCTATTAAAGAGTAGTGATTGTAAATATTCACAATAAGTATATAAATTGTTTCGTTTTTGCAAGTTGTCACTACTCTCATGTTAAGTTATTTTTTTCATTTATATAATAAATCTTTTAACGTTTTATTATTTTTCATTTCTTCTAATTAAAAATTAAATTGTGCTTTTATTTTATGTTTTATCAATATTTTTTATCCAAAGAATTTTAACACTTTATAATTTACTTCAATTGTTTACGAAGTTGTAATTCAGATTTTACAGATATTCCATTTAGAGTTTTGCATAATATTTTTAATTTGATTACCTAAGATATTGTTAGCGTTTTTATATAAGATCCAGCGACAATTGAATTACATCAATTTGATCAAATTCATTTATCATTATTAATACAAATTGTCTTTTAACAATTCGCGTGAATATAAACAACTTTGATAGAAATCAACTAATAAAATTAGCTTAGACACATAATTCATTTGACCATGGTATTTTTTCTAAAGTATTTAATTTTACCTTAGAATAAACAATAGAATTAACCTTAATTTGATAATATTGTTCAATAAAAATTTACGTCTTCGAAAAGTTATACCGTCAAAAGGTGTTATTTATTGTCTGAAGAAACAACGATTAAATAATTGTTTAATTTGTTTGTATAGAATAAATGATCGTATTGGAGATAAAAAATAACAAACAATTGATCTCTCACCGTAAATAAAAGATAAAGAAGAAACGGAAACGCCCTTGTTGATTTTAACTGATTGTTAAAAAAAAAAGATACAAAAAAGCGAATCGATTAGTGAAAGATAATAAAAAAAATTATTTTTTCACAAAATATAGTAATAAATTGTAGAAATTCATTCAATAAAAAACACATTTTTAGATCGATTGTAGTATAGTAAAAACAAAATTTGTGTATAAAATTTCAAATGAAAATTTTTCTGAATGTTTCACTTGTTATTATTAATTAAATGATCATCAACCATAACATTTTGTACAAAGATTAAATAATCATTGTTATAATTTTTTTAATCAATTGTTAATACGAAGGTCAAGTCATACTTAAAATAGTTAATCTCCAATCAGAAAATCTAATTATTGTAATCATCATTATTAATAAAATAGCTTCGATATGGTGCGGAAAATTATTTTGTTTTTTGCGCTCTACTGCGCATTTTGGTTGTATAAATATATTCTATGAACCGACAAAATTTTTTAAAAAAAAAATAAAATTGAGGAGAGGTCGTTCCCAAAATAGGTGAGTATTAGGCAACGTCTATTAAAATATTTAAATATTAACAACTTGTTTAAATTATTAATAATTAATTATTTTATTAGAACCCACACGCATTGTACCTGAGCCAAGGAAGGATTTCGACGCAACTGTCTAGCCTGGAATGAGCCAGGTGTATCAATAGTATGTTGTCGCGAGAGAGTAGGATGTGGTGGTGTTACAGAACCTTGTCGAAACCATGGAAGAGAGATCTTGCGTCGTGCCTTTTGGACGATCGTCGTCGGTTGCCTAGCTGGTGACGTCATTGCAGATACTGCAGATTCCACAAGAAATATTCTTTCGCACTCTTTTCCTAGCTCTTTGATTAAAAATTTTTTTTCCAATTTGAAGGTGCAACTACAGTTGTTATTATTTGTAAACCGTATTTTTTTCTTTTCTTTACGCAAGATGACAAAGTCGCAGTCGCGTCGATGCCTTTACCGTGGCGGCGACGGACTTGGCGACCAAGTCGCAAAGGGTCATGATCACGAGATCTCTCCAGCCGGACCAGAGAACTACTGGAACGGCGTTCTCGGAGTCCGGCGGACTCGAGAGTCACGTCCGTACTGATATTAGAGCTGTTCCTGGGATAAATTCCCAACGCAACTACAGCAAGAACCCGGCGAACACCTCTTTACGTACGCTTGAGTGCGCCGGCGAATAGTATCATCAGCTCCCACACAATCTAAAAGCTTTTGCGCGCATGTGTAAAACTGATGAGCAGTTTACATCTATGCATTGCTCGAGCAAACTACTTTCAATCGTTTTCCTTCACAAATCTGGTAAGCGACTGCTCCAGATCATTGATCCTAGTAGATTCAATCTATATCCAGGGTGCTGGATCTTTTTATTTTGCTTTGTCTACTCGATGACCAAAGCCGAAATTATATGATCTGGTCATCGTAAATTTGTGTTTTTAAACATATTAGTTTTTATTTTTCATTTTGTGAAAATAAATTGTTTTTAATTATTACTTAATTAGTAATATCAAGTATTACTGTGTCTTCAATTAAAATAGTAATTGTTATCGTTATTATTATTATTATTATTATTATTATTATTATTATTATTATTATAAAATAACAATTCGATAGAATAACTATTATAATGATAAATTATTTTTTTTTTATCAAATAAAAATAACTGATTGGATAGTTAAAAAATAAAAAATTTTCAAGAACAATTTATTAAATAATTAAATTAAATTAAACTCACCTTTTCAGAATCAGTTGTATTCGTAGATCCAAAAGATGCTAATGAATTTCTATCGAGGTTTTCTACACTGTCATCAAGTGATGCACATTCCTCCAAGTCACGACTTGATCGCTGACTCGAACTCTTTTTCGCTGGGCTCTTAGGCATACTTAAACTGAAGTAAGTTTCTTGTATCACTTCACGTAAACGTTTAACCCACAGTTGTTTAGCCTCCAATGAATTAGCACGTAATACTACTCTTGTATCGCTAGTTGGTGCACGACCAGTCCAAACAGCAAATTTACATTCATCACCCTCAATATGCTCAGTTACACCAAGTTCCGAAGTCATTAAGCGACTTTTATAAATATATTTGACCTAAAAAAATATAAATATATTGTAATTATTAAAAAATAAAAAAATTATTTCGCTTTATTTAAAATAAAAAATAATTGTTTACTTTTCCTGTAGAATCTTTAACTTCTTTACTGAAAAGAAGGTATAATTCAAAAAGAAAAATATGACGATCTCTGCCTTTTCGTATAAGTTGTTTGGGATCCCAAACAGTAAAAGAATCTTGTAAAACTACATCCCCCAGTGCATCGATTCTAACATCGCAGCCTTCAAGTAAACTTAAGTGTAAGGCATCATTTGCTTTTTTAGGCACATTTAACATAACTTCAAGTCCATCTTTTATTTCACCCTGTCCTTCTTGACAACAAGCTTGCAAATCTTTGAGCAGTAACTGATATTTAGTGATTCGCTGTACAGGTTTTATAAGATATGCAGCTATCGGATGCTCAACACGATGTTTTTTTTGTAAATCCTCAAACCAAACTCCTCCGTGAGCCACCAACAATTGATTGCTTTCTGGTTTATTTTTACAATATGTAACGTACATATCAAATTTAGCAGCCCAAGTAACAAAACAATGACCAACATCCTCTGGCATTGTTTCATATTTTTCGAGTTCACGTAAAAATATATCACTATGAAACTGATAAATCTCTTCCATGTTACTAAATATTATTGATTCACGACTTTGTAATCCTGGTGGGACACTACCACGTCCATTTCGTGTTTCTTCCAAGAAACATCGAATACACGTCTCTAAATCTTTGACGTAAGTCCGTTCAGTTTGCAATAATTCAGCCATAATGAATCTAAAATAAAATAATATTCATAATTAGTACTCAAATCAATAACATATTTTCATTTTTAATTATTATCATAGTTAATAATAAATAATCAGTGAAAACATACTCTTTTCTCCTAGCAGAACGTCGTTTTTCTTCATTCAATTCTTTTAAATCTTTTCCTTTGATTTTTTCTTCAAGTAATGGATCTGAGTTACGATCTATTGATAAATCTTTTTGACCATCGTCAGATTGTATTCCTAAGTCATCTTCAATTTGTGTTTTGTAACAATCCATGCGCATACTGAAATCTTTATAACGCTGATCAACTTCAGCAACAGATTGTTTTATGGCTGTAGCGTGAGCATGACCTTTTTCTACTAAATTGTCAGCCAATTGTATTAATAATTTTACTCGTTCTCTTGTTTCCTATAAGTACGTTAATACCAGTATTAAATAACATTATGTACTGTATACTAAGTATATATAATATAAACACAAAATGCTAATAAATACTTAGTAAGATTATTATCATAGTTATTTTCTTAATCTTTTGTTTAAAATTATAATATTTAAAAAATTAGTTAAATACGTAGTGATTGAATAAACTATAACTAAATTACTAAATTATAAATATTTCAAAATATAAATTAATAACACTTACTTTTGCTGCACCTTTAAATTCGTTATGTTCTTGAAGAAGTTGTTCATTTTCTAGACGATTTTTTCCAACATTTGTATGTGTAGCTAAGTACAATTCACCCGTTTCACGTATCCATTCTAAAGCTTGTTTAGCACTACGTTCAAATAGAACATATTGATGACAATGATCAAGCCGTTTTTTACGTTGTGTCCAATATTCTAATACTTTATTTTCTTTGCTCAATAATTCTTCAAGAATATTTTTAACTTTATTTTCAGATCCACCACTGGTAGTTTTATAACTATAAAATTGTAAGCTTCTATTTGTATATTTCAAAAATGTTTCAGCTGTTCGTCGTACAAGTGTACAAGCTTTAAGAAAAGCTTCCTTTTGTTCTTGATGTTTACCAACAAGCGTTGGTACTTGATTACCTTTTTCTCCACCAAAACACCAATCTTCATCACGACGATACTCACGTTCCAAGCTGTCTAGTACAGATCTTACTTGTTCAGCTGTCTTATAAAAATTAATGCTAGCAGTCACAAGTTTATGTCGCTCTTCAGCACAAGTAACAAGTTGTTGCCATCGTTTTGTTACGTCTTCAGCAACTTCGCGAATACTTTTAGGATCATAGTGATTAGCACCAACTAATGCATCTGCTCTATGTTTAACTTGGACAGCCGAAGTGTGAGTTTTTTCAATAGCTACTTGAAACTGTTCATGTTCTAAGCGTAACTGTTCTGCATCTGATAGATTTTCTGGAACTCTGAGTGATGCCAAGAGCATAGCTTCACCATTTCTTATCCAATTAGCAACATGCTGAGCGTCACTTTGAAGCTGTACTAACTGAGCAGCTTGTTCTAATCGTACTCGTCGGATCTCCGCTAAATCTTCAGCATCCATTTCTCGTTCGTTTAGAAATTCTAAAAGAACTTGAACTCGAGCAGTTGCGGTATGCTGACCATCAGCCATAATACAAACTCCAGCTTGATCTAAAACTTGAGCAAGTTCTTGACCCTGTTGTAAAACTTGAAATGCAGTATTTTGCATATGAGCCACTCCATCATTGTGAACACGAAGCAATTGTTCAGGCGAACCTTCTCTAGGTGGTCCTCGAAGCTCCTGAGCCCACATTTCAAGTTGTCCACTTGCTTCAAGCGCATCTCTCTCAAACACGCGCAAACGTAAACAAAGTTCTAATCGTAATTTACGAGTTGCCCAAAGTTCCTCAAATTCTTGACGTAATAATGCAAGTCGATCAAGAGCTGCTTCTACTGCGCTTACCGATCCAGTTGTATCTGAAGTTTCAGTCGAATCTCGAAGTTCTTGTAAGAGAGCCTCGCCTTGTGCTATTGTTGAAGTACAAGCTTCAAGACAAGATGATCTGTGCTGTGCACATTGATCTAAAAGCCTTTCTGCTGTTTCTAAATTTTCTGCAACTTCATCTTGTTGTAACTCTTGGCGTAATTCATCTACCCAGCCGCTTAACTGAAGTAAATTAAAAAAAATAATAAGTAAATAATTATATTTTTTGTGTTTTAAGAATTGTAAGGAACAACATATTTTGAACTTACTTCTTTTTCATGAGTATAAAATATAACAGCTAGGTGTAAACGACGACGCCTTTGCTCAACCCTTGTTGCAAAATTACTCACATGTCGTTCTAATTCTTGAGCTACTGCGTATATTTCATCAGCTGCACATTCTCCAGTATGAGCAAGTTCTTCAGCAGCAGTGAGTAATTTAGTTGCATTAGTATAAGTATTCTAAATAAAAAAATTTTTAAGTTTCGTTTATTAAAATATAAAAATTAAACTTTATGAATTAATTAATTTCGTTGTTATTTACCTGAGCAACATTTTCGAAGTGTTCATGACTTTTTTGATATACCCTGGCTTTTTGAAGGTTTCTTCCTACTCCAGTATTTTTTCTGATAAAAACTTCACCATGATTTGTTAACCAATCTAATACTTGTTTTACATCTTCTTGAAATAATCTAAATAAAAGTGAGAAAAAAAAATTATTTCTCAATAATCTTATAAAAATATATAGTAGTATATAATATAAAATATAAATGACTTATATACCTTAAAGCAAGTCGTTGATGTAATTTGACTTTGCGAGCATGCCATCGAGCTTCCAGAACTCTATGATGGCCTAAAATTTGATGAATAACCGCAAGCACATGTGACGCACCCTCACTGTAATCCGCAGCTGGATTTCCACTCATTCCACCACGATTGTCGATTCCATGGCCATCTTGACTCTAATCAAATTAAATTGTTATAATTTATTTACTGAACCACATCGTAATTATTATTAAAATTTAGAAGCTACCATTTAAAGTAGTGCAATAATATAATTAATAAATTTAATTTTAGCTTAAAAGTAAAAATACTTCAAGTATACGGTTAATTATTCAAATAATTCCGAATCAAATTTTATAACATATTATTGAACTGCTAAATTTTTTACTTATCATGCTGTATTTAGTCAAGTCATGCAATTCATATGTGCAATATATTAATTTGAAATGATGCTAAAAAACTTTTAAAAAAGAGTTAATAGTTTGGTGAACTAAAGTGACATTGCATTGATAAGCGAGAGAAATAAAATAGAAAAAAAAAAATAATAGACATATATATACTAAGAGAGCAAGTCATGAACATACATGTTTTCTGTTGTGGTCAATCCCTTGAGGCTGATTACAGACTTGAACAAGATGATCCAGTTGATAAAGAAGCTTCTTACTGGTACTGTGTACCTAAACAATATTACAAGCCAAAGCCAATTTTAGGAGAATGTTAAAATCTATTCGATTATTTAGTTACCTTCACCTTAGGAATAATTTTAATAACCACTATTAAATATATTATTGTAATTATTAATATTATTATATAATTTATGACTATTGCTATTATTATTATAATCAAATTAAGAAAATAGAATGTCACTATATTACATTATGTAATCACGTCACCATTGTTTAAATTAGTAATATCCCTGAAAAGAATGAAATAATAATGAATGTTATTCTTCGCCCAGTCACCAAGCAATCATTTGGTTTTGTCATTGGCTGTAAAAATTTATAAAATACAAAATATAGCGTACATATTCGCTGGGAAAAATCTCATTGTTGATGACCCCAGTGGAACTTGAGCTGTGACAAACTTGTAGCATAGTACCTAGACCACTCAAAAGGGCCTGATATGCATTGTAAACCTGTTAAATATTTTTCTGTTTTAATAAAAAGAATAAAAAAATTTACTATTCTCAGCAAAACGAAATCTGAATTTTATCACCCACTATTTTTATCAAGTGTATTATATTATTAAGTATAATATTATAAAAAAATACATATATAGATGTAAAAAATAAAATGAATTAAGTAAAAAACATACCTCAGTATATGCTTGACACATGGCTTCATATAGTGTTTGATGTTGTCGTATATGAGATTCAAGGACTGCAATTTCGTTGGGTAGATTTGTCGACTCGCATGCTTGACTCCATCCTGCTACGCTGTCAACGTACTGTTCGGCCTTGTGATGAAAAACAACACTAAGACTAAGAACAGCAGTACGTTCATCAAGTCCAGCAGCGAATTCTTTCCAAGCACGATCTAAACGACTAGCTACAGCTCTCACATGCAAGGTAGCATAGTGTTTCATTTCTATAAGTCTTCCTGCTGTTGTCAATATTTTATTTATAGTAACATAAACATTCATTGAACTCATTGTAAAATGTTTATGCTCTTCTTGAAGATTCTTTGCTAGTTGATAAGATCGACCAATCTCAACGTAATTGGCAAGAAAAATTTCTCTATGGCGACAAATCCACTCAAACATTGATTCACAATCTTGTTCGAACATCCGAAGTTGTAAACAATGATCTAGTTTTGTTTTCTTAATATGCCAAAGCTGAAGTAGATGCTGTTGTGCCGCATGAACAGAATCCAAATGCTGAATGACTAAAGTTGCCAATGCACAGCCATCAGAATCGACACTACCTGATGCTCCTCCTTCAATACTACCACTATCACTTGACGTACCGCTCATACCTTATTCATGGATATTTATAATTTAAAATTCACTGCCATATTTCATTAATTAATTAAAAAAAAGAAAAAAAGTATATTTTACATACCTTGATTAAATCGCTGCAACAATCGTTGGCCTACAACTTCAACTTCTTCAACGGGTATTTTCATTATCTTTTTTCTCATTTCATTGTGAAGATCCATACCATGTTTAGCACCACTTACGTCGTCCGCAAAATCATTACGACTAAGATCTTCTTGAAGATCATCCAAACGATCAAGTAAATCTGCAGCTTGCCAAGTAAAATCTTCTACAGCCAAACGTGTATTTATCCATTGAGCATGGTCATATTGGAAAGATCCATTTAAGTCTGCGGTTAATTGAGATGGATCAATGACTGTTGTCAGTGCTTCCAAGCTTATTGTGTTTACCTGAAAACGATATAAAAATTTATACTGTAACGATATACTATATCTTTGTAGTTGGTTTTGCTTTATTGTTATTATGATAAAAAATAAAAAATAGAATTTAAAAGACTATTAAAAATATAAAAGCAGTTGTAGCAGCAGAAATCGATTTTTTAGAAGGTCAAGTTTTTGCCACAATAATCTTCTCGTGTCTGAGTGCACATTTTGTAGCACGTGTGCATTGTGGAATATTTGGTTTTGGCATCAGTGCAACACAATGAACAGCCTAGGATTTTACTGGTTGGATGCATTCAATAAACGCTACTGCGACAATATCGTGTCCAAAGTAGGACAGTGAATCTTGCCAACAGTTCTGGTGTTATCGCTATATACTAAATCTGTATTCAACTGAACATTTCTATTGATTGTTCCATTTACCTCAAAGTTATACTTCTTCTGTTTTGCCAAAGAAGTTCGTTGTTTCTGCCAAAAGTTATCTGGTTTTATAATATATGCAACTTGAACGGAGCGATGAAAGTACTCGTGTAGAACCTATTACAAAAATATTAAAAATGACAATGAAAAAACTCAGTAAATTTTAATTTAATTTCATACTTGTTTGATTTAATTAATATATATATATATATATATATATATATATATATATATATATATATATATATATATATATATATATATATATATATATATATATATATATATATATATACCTTTAATATCGGCTTTACAGAGTCCCAAGTCCCTCCTCGCATGTCAACAATAACCGTAAAGCGAGCTTCATCATTAGAAATAGCAAAAAGATACTGGAGTAAGCGACGATAATCTTCTGATTTAGTACGTTCTCTCCTTGATGTTGTAGGGAATAATAAAAGAGGACCACCTCGACGATCACGTCCACCTGGCAATATTGCCAAGCGTTCTTCTAGCAAAGGTAAAACTTCTGAGGCACGCGTTCCGTCCATTTTTTAGATTTTTTTAAAGTATTGTCTAAAAAAAAAAAAAAAATTCAAAATAGAAATAATATAATCATTAATACATTGTTAATTCTTTGTTTCTAAAAAAAAAAAATTCAATAGTGTTTTATTTTACTTATTAAAAATGAGATTTAAAAAAATCAGTAATGTTAAAATATTATTTTAATAAATGATAGAATGCAATAACAAGTTCTATTCATGTTGAATATTATTGTGGTTAGGGATTTGCAGTGAACTTATTGAGTTTAATTAAACGTACGGACAAATTTATTAAGAGCAAAAAATATAATAAGAGTATGTTATAATAAACAGTATCACTGAGATTACTTACGAATCAATGTTTTTATTTTTTTTTCTATTGTATTGATGATTAATATTTAAAAAAAAAAAAAAAAAAAAAAAATTCTTTTCTACACAATTTTAATCAGAGAATTTAATATTGATGAGGTATATTACGAAGTTTAAAAAAAAAAAAAATATTTTTATTGAACGTATATAACTCAACTAGCCGCAAATTAATCTCTGACCATGAAGAAAAGAGAGCGTGTGCACGCGCCTACAACCCTCATTTTTAACACGTCTAAAAAAAACACAAAAACTAAAAAAAGTAAGTAAGATTTTTTTAGTGGAAACATTTATAAAATAATACGACATTAATAGCACTTTCTTTCAATAACGTTAGATGACAGTTAAAAATACAATAATACCAGGCGTTAGTGATGAGCCATAAATTGTCAAAATCACCCTTTTTTCTCTTCTGGTATGACGAAAAAAAAACAATTGCGTGGGAGTAAAGAATGTTGTTTTTACCTGAGTAAATCTAATCCTTAAAGTGCTAGTACATTTGCAGATCTTAGAGTGGTGATGTAAAACACTCAGATATTCAGAATAAATAACGTCACGGTTCATATTGTTCCATCAGCGGCGTAAAGTCATGCAAGCAACGCGAGGAGACTATTAACTTCTGCCATCTTCTCCGAGACTCCAACTCCCACTGCCAACTGCAAGCAGTTGATGTTGGTGGTTCGTTATTTCAACACCAGCAACAGCACTGAGCACGGGCTATTTTGTCATCTAAATATCCGTGCATTCCACAGAAGTCCATATTCCGTTATTAGCTACAGTCCGTTTAGAGCCATATCGTTGTTTTCATGTGTTTTTAATTTTGTACTTATTATTTTATTTGGTTTTTAATATCATTTATCAATAATGAAAACAATAGCAATTATATTTATTATTTATTAAATAATAAACTTTACTGTTATTCGTTATAAAAGTCTGAAAATAAAGAACATATCTCTTGTTTTTAAACTAAATTATTCTGTGCTTTTTTTAAATTTATTTTATTTACCTAAGCGGAACAAAAATTATTTTGCTAATGTTCTGTTGAATTTAAGTTGAAAATTATTAATTTTTGTCAATTTTTTTTGTGACGTTTGGGTAATTGAAAAGAATTTAAACACTTATTTAAACAAAATAAATTTTAAGGATAGGCCGTAATAAATGAATTTTTTGAAATATTATTTTTTTATTTTTTGCAAAAATTGGTTAAATGAATTATTGAGTAGCTTCGCAATAATTAGTCATGTGTTATTTTCAAAAAATTTTATTTCAACATTCTAACGCAATTCTTAGAAATTTTTTAACTTTTCTTACCCAATCAAATAAAGTTACAAATTTTTGTAACAAAAGCCTATTGTGTATTGAAGTATCCACAACTTTGTCGAAAATTAATTTATGAGGACGTTTTTTTTTTTTCAAATTTTTTGATTTGTGTACTTTTTTATAACACTGAAGTTGACAGATATTAAAAATTTTTTTGGAATTTTGTAGCAATTAAATTATTAAAAAAAATTTAATTAAAAAGTTTCACATGTGAAAATTAATAAAAATTGCAAGTGAAAATTTTTAAAAGCATTTTTTGTAACTTCAGTATTATACTTTTTCTAACTTCAGTATTACACTTTTTTAAAGGTAAAAAATAAAAAAAATTGTACAGATCAATCTTAAATGATTTTTTGGAAAAAAAATGAGATTTTGAGATCATGGTTGTAATTTTTTATGTTTTTTTATTTACATAAAACTTCGACATTTTTTGCAAACTCTCTGAAAATTTAGGAGTGAGATTTTTTTATTTTTTTTCTCACATAAAGAAAATTTTTTTCTTCCATTTTGGCTTATTTCCCATAATGCTACTAAAAATTTTTGAAAATATTCAGATATTCGTAAAACTGAAAGTAATAAATAATAAAAATTAGGTGTCAATCATCGAAAAATTTCAATTTTTTCCGAAACAATTATAAGAGTAACAAAAGACATCCTTGCGCGATTTTAAATAATTTTTTCTAGAAACTAGGTTCAAGAAGAAAGAAAATAAATAAAAGGAGCCTTTTGGACTATTTTTAATCATGCGGTTTTGAAAGTTGAGAATTCACTGATTCGCGACTAATCAAAAAGACTCAGGTTCAAAAGTGGTTGATTTGGCGTAGAATGATCAATATAATTTTCTAAAACGAATTTAATTATGTGAAAATAAAGTTTCTTAAGAGTTATTCCAAAAATGTTTAGTAAAAAAAACTGAATGTCATTAAATTAATTTCAAAAACATATTAAGTTTAAAATAAAAATACAAGAATAAATAGAATCATAATTTTAAATGAATTATGAATTTGTTTTTCCATATTCACTTTTTTCAGTACAAAAAATAGATTTCAGAAAAATATTTACAAATAAAATTTGTTTTATTTGAAGGTGGAATTAAAAAAATGATAAGGAGCTTGATATAAGAAAAAAAATTAGCTCCATATATTTTTTTTGACTGTAATAATAAAATTTTTATTAATCAAATATGTCTGCATAACAGTTACCCTGTATTAAGTATTTCCAAATCTCTATTACGAAAATAAAACAATAATTGTCTGATAAAAGTATTGGGAAGTTCATCAATGAAAAAATCAAAAATAAATTTTTCAGCTTTATCTAATAATTTTTTTCTTTCAAGTCCTTTTTTAAAACGATTGATTAATATATAGGCATAATGAGGAAAAATATTTTCAAGTTTCACAGGATCTAAAAGTCCTGATTTGATTCTTTCGTTTTTTGCCAATAGGGCTAATTGATGAATACTCTTAATCATGATATGATGATACACAACGCTAGTTCCATAAATTTTTTCTCTTTTCATTTTGTTTATTTCATTGATACATATTTTATGAAAATCAATTAAAGTATTGTCGTTTACAACCTCTTGTAAAATATTTGTATCTACATAATAATTTGCAGCCATTAATTTAACTACATGCTGCCTTACCATAATATTAATTTTTTCATCGGTATTTTCATTTAGTAACTTTAGCACAGATTTACCATTAAAGTTCGTAACATTGATGTTAGCATCATTATCTAATAGCAGTTTTACAGCTTCTGTTTGATTCCAAGAAATCGCTACAAATAGAGGCGTTTGACCTTTCATTAAGTTGTCATCAGATTCAACATTGACATTAGCTCCATATTCTAATAAATAGCGAACAATATTTGAATTTTCATAAATACAAGCAATGTGAAGTGCTGTACCATCATTTTTAGACTTAAAATTAACGTCTGCATTTTTACTCAAAAGCAAACTGACTATTTTTTCATCTTGACTGTGTACTGCGTATTGCAAAGGTGACGAGTGTACTTCATGTCCTTTTTCTCTATCAATAGCGGGATAATTTACATCAGCACCATAATCAATTAGATATTGAATAATTTTTATATCAATATTCTCCGTAAAAATAGCTGCATGAAAAGCAGTCATAGCATATGTAATGTGACATGGAATTAATTTGTTTGGGTCGGCGCCTTTACTTAAAATAAATTTCACCAACTCAACATTGTTTTCCTTGACAGCGGCCATCAGAGGTGAATGACAAAGTTTTTTGTATATTCCACAACAATCAATATCTAATCCTTTATTTAAAAGATTTTCAATTGTTTTATGATCAACACTGTTTAGATCTAAAGTAAGTTTATCCATATTTTGAGAAATCCTAAAAAAAAAAAGTTTCAATGAATAAAAAAGAAATGATAACTTGCCAGTATTATTGATATATTTTTTTAGTAATGCCAATTTTATCATTTCTCAAGTGGCAAGGATTTTTTTGTTAATGTTTTGTTGAGTTTAAGTTGACGATTATTGTTATTATTTTGTTTTAATTGTTTAAAGTCGCATCAACTACTTAGCTATTAGCGAATATTTTTGACTTTTTGTTAAGTAAAATCAACCAAAAAGTCAACATTTTTTTTTGTGACGCTTGGGTTTAAGTAAAACTTGCGTGTTGTTGTATAATTTATGTTTTTAGATTTTTAATCAACTAAATAATTACTAAAAAATATATGTTTGAACGAAAATTGAATTTTTCAAATTGTATTTGCATTGAAATTGATTTAAAAAAATTTTTTATAAGTTTATGACACATTGCCTAAATATTTATAATAAATGAGTTGATTAATTAAATTTTAATTTTGTTACCTATTAAAAATGGTCAATTATGCACGTTCAAAGGTGGTTTTTAAAAATTGATTTTTTTTCATTCTAATTGTTTTTCCAAAATAATAATTCTATAAAAACATTATTTGATTTTAATGAATGACATAGAATAAATTTTAACTAGTTCCCATTAATCTGCAAGATCTTCAGAAAACAAGGATCATCCTTAAACAAATCCAAATCTATGAAATCAAAGAAATTTTAAAATGAAATAAAATAGAATTTCCGAAAAAAAAAACTGACGACCATATAACTGATAACTTTTGTACAAGCTTTATTACCAGAGTACAAAATATCTACAATACAAAAAGTAATGAGAAAAATGATCACTCATACTTTTTCTACGGCTAATCCCTGGCGCATGCGCAATGATTAAAAATGTATTAAAAATCAATTTCACACGACGCTTATTTTATGATACAAAACAATAGAATACATTTTTAAAAATGATTAGTCCAAAGATATGCAAGACGATTTAAGTATTAAAATTTTAATTAATTTTATGACTTTGTTATTAAAATATTTTGAATATACCATTAAAGTATTTAAAATTAGCGTTTTGTTGACAGGTAGTGTCTCCTGTTGGATTACAAGACCATGTTGGTCAGTAATTTTTAATTTAGATTTATGTTCTTAGTGTATTAGCTTGTTATGTCCAGTAAAGTCACTACATTGATCGTACTGCCGCCTTCTGGATTGAGGTGTGAGTTGTCGTTACGCGGGCTCTATTTAAATCTATTGTTGTTTGTTAATTCAGCTTTTGATAATGAAAACTGCTATAGGTAGATTTTCCACTCTTATAATTTAGATGAAAAATATAAAAATATATCATACAAGCAAACTATTCGTAACGTGATTGGTCAAATATATCATAAGCATGAAAATATATGCAAACTCTAAACTCAGGCGCGCAAATTTGAATTCTAGTTAAATTCAAGAAAAGGAAAACTTTAGTTAGATAGTGTGACGTTCTGGCAAAAATTTGAACTGTAAATCGATAATTTATTGTAAAATTATTAAATGATTTTCTCAGAATTACATTCCAAAGGAGATTCGTTGCTTCGTTGCTGAATTGGCAACGCGGCAACGGAAATTTTAGACGATAAGAAGTCATCGCGGCCCGCGAAACGTTAATGTACCTACGTCAGCGTGGGATCCGGGCCTCGACGACGTTCCCGAGATGTAATCTGAGCCCAACAATGGCTGCCACTGATCATTTGTATAATTAAATAATTAACTAAGTCATTTGACCGGAAGAGCTCTTCGAGCTCAGACCTTGCCCACCGGCTTCTATCTAACCTTTTCCCTATCATTAAATTTTTATGTTACAATGTTAATCTTGATTAATTACTTCTAATAGGGGGAGCACTTCTTAGCGTTCCACCCTATTTCATAATATTTCTATTCGGGCGAGCGCTTATTAGCTGTTCCACCCTGTTCCTATCAGTAAAAATTAATAATAATCTTATAAATAAAAATCATAGTACGAGACATTATCTGTGCGGCCCACCGGAGATTTATCGATCAGCTAACGCGGCTGGCCTGGAAATAATTCTTGAAGTTCGGAAAATTCCAGAACGTAACAATAGATTATTTTTAAATGATAAATAATGATTATCAGAGAGCTTAATTTTATTCAGTGATTTCAGCTACAGCAAGTGCTCAGTTACAGCTCTCAGGGAGGAGTGAAGTTACTAAGTATCGGCTCGAAGTCTGTGTTTTCCGGCTTCACTTCCCTGTTGAAAAACTCCAATAAGGTCCCATCAAAAGCGACAAAAGCCACTTAGAAACCAATAAAATTTATGGGTTTCTAAGTGGTTTTTGTCGCTTTTGATGGGATCCAATTGGAAATTTTAAACAGGGTTCCCCCGGCTACGTTTCATACCATTATACTTAGTCTATTATATCTTATACTTGAGCAAGATCACGTCATATGGACCCCCCATTTTCGACTTAATCCTGAAAATTAAGTCTATATATTTTTTTCTCAAGTAGTCACAATGATAAAATTAAACCCCCAAACGATTTTTCACAATTTTCATTTTAACAACAATTTTTTTTACAATGAAAATTTTGAGTAGTTTTACCCTAGCGGATTCGTGGTGACGGTCAAACTACGGTCAAACGACGGTGAATTCACCGTCAATTCACTTTACTGATGAAAGAAAGTCTATTGATGGTCGAACAACCGTCGTTTGACGGTGAAAAATAAGCCAAGTTGTGAAATATTCTAACAGTGATTGCATGGTTAATAAAGTAAACATTGTACAAGATTTTCTCCATTTTTTTCCCATTCGATAGCCATGACTTCCCGATCCTTTGATTGTCTTCAGACATAAATACAACAGTGAATGACTGGTAAAAATTCGGTGAATAAACTACGGAAGCCCGGTAGTGACATGTTATTACGTATGATAGTAGCACTGACTTTTTCAACTCCGTTGACATACTTAGTATGTCTATCTCAATAATCTAAAGGTGGCGCTAAATGTTCCTTCTATTTTTTTCTTGTAAATTTGTTCGCCAGATAGCGCTTATGTATTTTTTAATTTTTTTAAATATTTTTTTACTAGTAACAATCTCTTTTCCTGTAGGCCTTGTAAGGAAACGGTTAAAAAATTATTTCGCTTGCGGCTAGTTAAAAAATATATAATTAAAATTGGTCTTTTCGTTAGTTGAAATAAAAATAGCTTTTGTTAAAATTCACTACAATTGTGAAGAAATTTTATTGCCATTGACCACTGGGGGAAATTTAAAGCTGAGTGTTTTGAAGCAATATTTCCCGAATGCAGTGGGCTTAACCTATACTAAAGATAGTCACTCATATGGTGTCAGTATCGAATCGGATGAGCTTATACTTGATAAGAATATTGAGTATTACAATTTACACATTAATTCAGGTCAATATCACAATAAAATTTCGAGTTTTTATATGAAGTATATACAGGTTTTAAAGGTCTTTGCTCTATTTAATTTTATTTTAATTGCAGAAATCAAGAATCCGATCATTAGTAAAAAGAGGAAGCTGGTTGCAGAAATGCTGAGCAAGCTGCCTGCGTATGACCAACAAATTTTGGGAAGCTCTAAAACTAAAGTAATTACATTTTTTTATTGATAATTTTTGTTCTTACTTATAATACAATTTTAAATAATCCATACATAAATTTCCATGTTACAGTTTATGCCAAAATCTGGTTATTCTGCATCTATATCCATTTCTAAATCACAAGGAACTTCAAATGAGAAACAAAAATCCATTTCTTATCGAAAAATTTTGGTTGGCTGGCTGCGCAACCAAGATGGAATTTTCAAACAAGTTTTAAAACCATTAGGTGGTGTTAAGGAACTCTTATTAGAAATCGGTAAAAATTATACGGTCGAGGAGATCACAGTATTGGCAACACAGGAGCTCGAAAAAAATTCCGATGTGTCATTTGCCAAATACAAAGTTTTATTGGGTCATTTCAATGGATCTGTCATTTCGAACTTTAAAAATGAAATGGACAAAGAGGGTGACATTTGGCACTTTCTGAGAGACCAAAAGTCAAAAAGATTCGTTTTTTACCTTTTGACATTTTTGAAAAACGAACCTTCAAGATATATATCAGAACCCTCAAAATGTCCAAGTAAGCTTCCGTTGACCTTACACGATTCAAAAACTGACAGTTATGATAATATTGAATCGAAGGAAAAACATCATCGTAAGCTGAACGACAAGAGTAACTTATCAACTACTTCGGCGAAAGTCAACAACAATATTAATATTTACTATGAATGCGTCATTGTTTCAAAGTACACAGGAGATAATTCTATTGCATGTGTGGAAAAAGAGAATCTCTATCATATGAGATTTGAAGACTTATGCTATCTTACTATTGATGAGTTTGACCCTTGTAGGAACGGCTTCCGAGTTGCACAAATTACTGCTGGGGGGAAAATACTACTGAACATCAATACCGATCCTGAGAATCTTCAGCGCGAATTTCTGTTTCCGGCAGCAGATATTATTGAAGATGAAGAAGATTTGAATAATAATCATTACATCATCCATGATGTTGATGAACTTAATGGCTATTGTGAGAATAAACTCGGAATTGGTGTCATAACCAACTGTAAGGATCGTTGCAAGTCTGTATTTGTGTGGTACAAAGATGAAAAATTATTTGAACAGGGTCAGTTCAGGTACTGGATATCAGGTATCGATGTTACTAGTACTTACAGATGTGTTATTAAATGCCAATCGAAGGATTTAGAAATTTCTTCAGGAAGCTTTAAATATAATGATGACAAGAATTTGTCGAAATCGACTCTGATGGACAACGCTCTATGTATTTTGAAAAAAGCTCAAAATTCTACGATTACATCAATCAAGAAAGAAAAGCTTATTATTTTTAAAGAATTGTTAGGAGCTGGTGCACAAGGCAAAGTTAAAAAAGGCCGCTGGAATGGAACCGAGGTTGCAGTGAAGACTATTATTTTATCTGAATCAAATTTAAAGTTGGCATGTCGTGAAATAAAAATTTTGGAAGTTGTCAGGCATCCGAACTTTATTCAATTCATGGCTTATTGTACAGAAAAAGATAGGATACATTTAATTATGGAGTTATGTGAAAGTACTTCTCTAAATGACATCTTGTTTGAAGAAAAAATCAATTTGACATTAAGGGGGATAGCCACTGTGACGCTGGAAAAAATAGGCAATTTTCGGGAATTTTTTTTACTAGGATAATAAAGGAATTTGGGGATCGGGTTTTTTTTGTTTTATAAAGTATATGTTGAGGATAATTCTCCTAAATTTTTATTCAAAAATATTTTGTTGTCACAAAGTTATAAACATTTTTGTAGAGCACCAAAAAAATTTCCCCCTCCATTGCCGGTACTGTAACTCAAAAACGGATTATCTGAAACAAAAAAACCAAATGGCATTTTAATCTATAGGAATGTCGCTATCGTCGCACGTAGGGGATTTTGAAAATTTTGATTTGAGAAAAAATGGCGCCATATTGAAAATTTTTTCGTCTTTTTTCCTCATTTTTTGGACTCAAACAGCCTTAAAAAATCTTAAAAATTAAAATTTTCAAAATCCCCTACGTGCGACGATAGCCACTAAGTAGACGAATACGGGGAAACAAAAAAATTGAGAATCGGTTCATATTTACGAAAGTTACAGTACCGGAAAGTTTGAAAAAGTCGTTTTGAGAAAAACGCGAGTAAAGTTTTAAGAAGATTCTCGCAACTTTAAAATCTAGTCTTTCACAAAATATTCATACTCACATCAAACTATCAAGTCCTGGGCCATATGAGGGTTCTTCCTCCTTATCTTTAGTATTGACCTTGACTTTTTTATTTTTTACTGGCCGTTTCCATGCGGCTTTCAGCAGCTTTAACCCGAGTAGCGTCGCGCTCAGCGCAGTATGAGTAGAGTGTTGGTCCTACTTTAACATCGAGATTCTCTAATATCTTCAGAGTTGCTAGAGCCCCATCATTGAATGTAATTGTTGAAATATATAAAGCTATTTCAACAATAAGGGAATAAGAAGAATTTGTTTTTGGGGCGAGCTGCCACACTAATGCATTGAAGCTTTCATTATTATTTTGTGTAAACCCACCGACACATCGTTCCAATAACTCTGGATTCGATAGATCTTCATAAATCGATATTAAAGCTTCCGCAATATCTGCAGGAAGTGGTGGTTTTTCAACTAATGAGTCCAAAGTATTTGTTGCCACAGCTTTTTGAAATTGACACCACGAATTTGCACCTTCAGGACAAAGAAAATGCTGCGGATCTTCGGGTGATGAAAACTTGTGATAAAATGTTTGCCAAATAGCATTATACATCTCATCAACATCATTAGAATGACGTCTGATTGCTAAACCATAATACTTTGTAAATTCATTAATTGCTTTGTCCGTTAATCGACCTTTCCCACCTAAACTTTTCTGTGTATTTTCTTCTTTTCCTGTTTTTGTCTTCTTGTTAGTTCGTTGCTTCTTCAAAGCCCTTAGTCGACTGCCCATTCGTTTTTGCACGTGATTAATACATTCCTTTTTTTTATCTTCACCATGTCCCCATACGGTTTAGCATCACAAATATTTTTATACGTTTTAGTGTCACCATCACCTATATAGTTTACATACTTAACGTTATGTAATAACTCTGATCGCATAAACATCTCTTTTATTCCATCTACCTCCATTTGTCCAGAAGAATTTTCATGGTTTATTGGACAGTCTAGAGCATGGTCTTGCATAAATTGATCGTATTCAGCTGTTCCTTTTTTGAGCTCATTAGCGCACACATCTTACAATAACTGGATTTCATACTTACATCTACGATTTTGCCAGTGAAGTAACCAATTAGAGAAGATATACCAAATGAAGATTTAAACCCTCTTTTCTTCCAACTACCGTCACCGGAGACAGAAATTCCAGGAATGTCATTGGATTTTAAATGCTTGCAGGTTTCTTGGATTTCTTCTTTAGCAGCTTTTTTCAACACTAAATCACAACAGTTTCTAGCTGCATTTCTGATTTGTGTGACCAGACGATCGTAAAAGCTATGGAACATTGGTCGTGGTAAATCCATGAAAGCACAAAATCTTTCAGCTCCAGATAACCCAATACCAATTATCCGCATTGCAAAGATGAAACGGCGATTAATTTCATACGCATTCTTGATGAGTGGACATGAATTTATCAAAACTGGATCACATTTTTTGCAATTCACAACTAGTTTAAAACCTAATCCTCGAATACTTGTCTCAGTAAAGTTTACATCACCACCACACTTTTTACACGATACACAGCCACTTAGTAAATTAAATATCGAAAAAAAATTTATAATTTTGTAGCTAATACTCGAATCAATTGTACAATCAGATTTTTGTGATAATTTCCTCTTGGAAGCACTATCACGTCGTTGAGAGCCAGTATTTTTTTCAGTTTCATATCTGTTGAGCGGTCGATTAAATTTTTTCCTGTCGTTTGGCAGTTTTCTTTCGTTTTTAATAACTTTACTTTGTTTACGATCCATTATTTAACAAATTTTTTTGTTAAATAAACAAAAAAAAAGATCAGAAGATTTAAAAAAAATAAGTAAGTAAACAATAACGAGTACACTAAGAAACTCAATAAATTAAAGAACGAGTGTGTATTCATACAAAACAACTAAACTATGAGGTACAGTATCTCAACAATAAGAAAAAATATACGTTAAAAGTCAAATAATTGTAACGGTTGACAATCGTGAGGGAAAACAATCGCCAACCCGTACGAATCAAAGACGGAGCGAGCAGGCGACGTTTTCGTCGAAGCGCCGCGCGTAAAACGGTCAATCGACGCGCTCTTATAAAAATGACTATAACTCGAAAACTATTCGGAATTTTTCTATAAAATTTGAAATACATAATTTTGAATATATAAACTTCAGTTTAATGAAAAAAAAAAAAAAATTTTTTTTCCGAAATTTTACAGTGGCTATCCCCCTTAAAAGAAAAGCATAAGATTGGACAACAGCTTTGTCAAGGAATCAGTTACTTACATTCCAAAGAGAACCCTATTACTCATGGGGATATCAAACCATCTAATATCCTTGTTGATACCAGTAGATTTGTAAAAATTTGTGACCTGGGGTTGAGCAAATTTAAGAAAATGACTTTCTCGTTGAAAAGCACTATTGGCCGTACCAGATTTGTTCGAGGAACTCCATTATACATGGCTCCTGAATTATTATTACAAAATTCAGAAGCGAATGTTTATTCTGATGTTTGGGCTTTAGGTTGCACCCTAGTGGAATTATACTCAGAAAAAACTATTTGGGGTGATATAAACGGCGAAGATGGATTAAAAATGATATTACGGCAGAAAAAAATACCTGATTTGACCTGTATTCCACTATATTTGAGATCTGTACTTTCCGAAAGTTTTTCTTATGATTGCCAAAATCGGCCTTCAGTATTAGATATTTTGGAACGTTACGCCAATTTGGGGTAAAAAATTAGATCTATAAATTATAAATTATGAATAATAATTATTTAACGAACTCATATTTAATTTTCTCTAATTGAAACTTATTTTAAAAAGTTTTTAAATATACAAAAACTTTAATTATCGTTTTCTAATTACTGTGACGTTACTTATTGCAAGGTAAATGTTTCTAAAACTTAAAAAAAAAAACTTGCATTACAATTATTTTATTTTGATTTAAAAATAATTTTCATTGTTACAGTTGTTTAAAACATAGTCACATAATTTTTTTATTAATATTCTTGTGATCTCAACGTTTATTTTAAGTTAAATAATTAGTTATTATTAGATTTATAAAATCAGAATTATTAGCCATGTGATCGTATTGGTAAAACTAATTTTATGAGTAACACTAATGAGCTAACTGATATAAATTTATAGTGATTAAGGACTTCTGTCTAAAAAGTTTAATTAAATAAGCTATACCTAAGGCGGCCTTGAGGTTAATTAATATAACTCTATTAAGTTTCCAAAGAATAGATATTTTCCAATAAAATAAAAGAATTTAGTTTATAATTTAAAAAACTTGATTTTATATTAGCAACATTAAATAATGTTACATCAGTCCTGGTTTAATAGTATAAATAAAAATAAAAACTTGGTAATTATAAAGGGTCTCTCTTTTTTTTTCTATAAAAATTTAAAACAAAACTTGTTTTTTTGTAAAGCTTTACTTCGTAATCAAAGTTTCTGGATGTCTATTAATTTTGCTATCATTTGTCAATTATAAATAAAAAATAATAAATAAAAACCCTTCAGCTATGATCTGTATGCTTGTGTCATGGTCCGGAGACATTCTAAACAAAATGCATTAATCCATATCTGAAAGATACAACAATGTATCGATGGTCTGATAAACAAAACAAGTGATAAAAATAATAACAATAGTTATAAATATAAAAAATCTTTTTCACACCTTAAACCAATGTCTATTCTGATTAATTAAGTAAAAACTAATAAAAAAATACTTATTCTTCATCCTAAATTGTTAAAAACTGGTATAAACAAATAATAAAAATTATTCAATGGCGATAAGTAAATAATAATTAATAATATAATAAAAAACAATTTTCAGTTATGGATATTTATCATTTAGTTGCTAGAATACCAATTTAAACAGATTCAACACCTACTCTTTTTATGTGTCAACAAATATAAGCATTGATGAGCCTTTTTCAGTAATTGATGATGTACCAAGTATAATAAATTGTAGTAATAATAATAATAATAAATTGTAAATCTTGTAAATTTAATTACTGAACAAGCTTCCAAGGGTGAACGTGGTAGCTGACTATTTTGTGATGGAATAAAATTGGATGAAGTAACCGAAATACGAATTGAATTTTCTAATAAAGTATTTTATAAATACATGTATCAATTTTTTTATTGATATTAATAAATTTTTAACTCCTACAGAAATTTTGAAGATAGACCATCTTTGGATTATGACTAATCTAACAAAACTCATAATATCCCACATTATTGGAAACCTCGACTCCCTGGTGAATCTTCAAGATCTTGATCTTTTTTGTAACGGAATAAAAAAAATGGAAAATTTAAACTGTTTGGTTAAATTACAAGTTCTTCTTATTGCTGGCAACAAAATTTATGAGATTGAAAATGTTGAAAACTTGAAAAATCTTAAAATTTTTAGTATCGCTGAAAATAAAATCGACAAATGGGATCACGAGAGTGATTATTTTTAATTTTTTTTATCTAAATAAATTAATACCAAGACTTTGTAAATAAAATTTATCTTTTAGGTATTATATTTAAGAAAATTTAAAAATATGATAGGGAATCCTTGCACTCTACAAGACAATTATAATTATTATCTTATTGCTTTACTGCCTCAAGTGATTTATTTTTCGTATATCTTAATAGATAGAAATAATAATAGATAATAAAAGTAAGAGATAGAAATATATTGAAAAATGTAACTAATGATACCCTGGAAATTATATGAAGAATATAAAAAAAAGTTTACAACAGTATGTCAAGAATTGAAAAAATTTGAAGTAGATCAACACGTACTTCGCAACCTTGAGATCACCGTGGAAACACAACGTTGTTAGGGCGAAAGAAATTAATGAATTTTTTTTTAGTCGTTTGAAAAGCTCGAGAAAATGTTCGTGATCAAGTAAGACAGTAAGTTTATCAAGAATTCTGTTTAAAGAATTAATAAACTTTATTAAAAAATTTTTTTTTTATTTTTTTAAGGTTCATTGAGAGAATGAAAACAGAAAGAAACGGAATTTTCAATTAATTTTATAATTTAGTGAAATCTGATAAAAAATCGAATGAACAAGAAATAAAAGTAGCGAAAACTCAAGAATTCAACGAAAGTTTGACGAATATGTGCACAAAGCTGATGTACAGCGAAGTTGTTTTGCATGAACAAATAGATGATATGTTTGAGATTTTTAAGATAAATATGATTGACTTGAAGAATCCATTTGTAGAATTAGTACGAGAAATTTTTTTTCAAATTCGTGATATTTCTCTCTGATATCGCGAGGCAATAAATGCTGCGATTAAAAATGATTTAAATAATGTTGGAGATTTGACGGTGCCAGCGAAATTTGTTGACAATTGTGGCGACGTTGATGTTTTAAACAATACTTTGATCGCTTCACATGATATTCATATACAGGTAATAAAAAGATCTTAGAATATAGAAAAACTGAAAAGAAATAAATAATATTTATATACTTTTTCTTCAAAGATTGTTGCGGTAACCGCGATGACAGTATCATTGAAAGAATAAGCCTTTGGCTTGAAGAGTTGTTACATGAATTCAGAAAGTAAGTTTAATCGAATAGATTTTTAATTAGTTACTTTATTAAATTATTATTTTTTTAGATATTTTAGAAATTTCTCATTTTTGCAGTTTCAGCGAGAACGGATGCATAATCATTTTTGTATTAATGACGCACTTGCACTTGATTTTGCAGCGGCTCTCAAAAGATAATTTTAATAATAATTATTTCACAATTTAAGTATATTTATTTATTTATAAAACGAAAGAAATTCTTGAATAACACACATGATCGTTGTATTTATTATTTTATATTATTAATTTATGAAATATGTACAACTTACAAAAAAACAAATAATTAATATATTTATGTAAAATTAGTCAAATCTAAATTCACTTTGTTAATTTTCGTTCATCTTAAAAATTATACTTTTCAAACATAAATTATATTATTCAAAATCGTTACACTCGATTAATATAAAATTAATTTTTTTTTCTTCAAAGCTTCAATATATAGATGCAAATCTTTCTGAACTTCAGGCTGAGATATAAAATTTGTAAAACGAAGGGTATTGAATTTAGCATCTCAATTTTTCTTCAGCCATTCAATTAATTCACTTCTTAAATCCATTTTAGTGGTATGTCTTCCTACAGCTAAAAATAAAATAATTATAAGTTATAACATACAAACTATTATATAATTCAATTTTTTATTTTGCACTCATAGATTTTTAAATGGTTTGCATGTGGAATTTTTTTTTGTTACAGTTTATTAAAAGCGAATCCTAAAAATTATCAAATGTCTGTCAGTTTCAGTATCATAAATTTAATATGATAAACATTTGGCGTGGGCAATCAAGTAAATTAGTTCACTAAGAGAAAAAATTAATTCAGAAAAAAAAACCAATGTTGTAATAAGAAATTAATTTGTTGAAAATTTTCAACACTTTTACTTCTCAGCATTTATTTCGTGAATGACAAGAGCTACAGAAAAAATGTAAACAATAACCTTGTACAAAATTCAATTTCCTACTAAAAATCAAGGTCCTTAGCACTAAGTTGCTAAAATCAATATTTCTTGTCATTCACGAGATAAATGCGAAAAGAAGCAAATTTCATGGAAAAATTAAGTTTAAAGGCCATGCACTACCTCACCGGTTCGAGTTACGGCTTAGCCGTAAAAAAAACACTTTTGTACAGCATTCAAATCTGAAAAAAATCCGTCCATGGCCGAAACGATGCTATGAAATGCCATTGAGATATAGAAATTTAAAGATAATAAAATCAGAGTTTCTGTATTTTTTTAACGGGAAATCTTTAGACGCCTAGGTTGAGGACTTAATATTAATATTAAAGGCCTAAACTTTTAGGGAATTTTTTTTTGGATACGTGCAAGAAAATTTCACGATGAGACCGAAAATAAAAAAATAGTCGAAAAAAAGCACCCTAATATATATAAATGGATGTATACATCCAGTAAAATGGATATATATTAAAATAAAAAATTGTCTGGTAAGAAAAAAATGGATAAATTGATAGGAAATTAAAAAAATTAAGTTCTGAAAAATGACAGGTGTAGATTTTGATGTAATAAAGACCTTCATTTTTTTATTTTTATGCTAAGTCTTTTTTTTTTAATTGTTACAGTCCAATTTATATAATAATAATAATTTTGAAATAAAAAAGAAATGCAGGTCTAAATTAGTGCAAAAAGATGCAAATATATTATTTCTAATTCCTCCTTCAGAAAATGTTGATTGTAGCGCTTGTTAAAATTTTATTTTTTAAATTTCGATTCAAAAAAAAATTTTTTTTTTAAATATAAATAAATGAAGTTGTAACTATCCAAATTATGAATAACTTCATTTTTTTATTTTTTGTAAATTCAGTTCCTTCGCCGAGATATCGATTCTCAAAGTTATCGATTGTCTGTTGTCCGCTACGTTCACTCATCACACTCATGAATTTTTTGACGTTAGAGATCCGAAGATTCCGATACCCGTGCTCGAGAAATAGAATTAAAATTAATTTATAAATTATTAATAATAATGATAATAAATATTTAAATAAATACAAGCGTTCATCAACTACATTAATCACAACACCAGGATTCCAAGCTATAAAATTGCTCACCGGTGTGTCTGATGAGGACCACGAAACAAATCAATTGACGGCCCACATCTGTAGACTGTATTAGTTGGAGTTTGAACTTTTGCCTTTAGTATTCTCACTTTGAACTCAATCAAATTATTTTAAGACATAAAACAGTGTTTAAAAAATAATGGAAAGATTGAGTGTTTTTGTTTTCGATTTTTTTAAATATCTTGATATTTTGTTTGAAACTATGTATAAATTTTTAACAAACTTAAGATTCTAAAATAAAGTTCAAGACTTTCTTCGACATTCAGAAGTAATTGCATGTCAGGTATCAATACATCTACCAATTGACAAAACAATTCATTGTACAATTTAGGCTCCAGAGTATAATCAAATTTGAGAATATTAACAGCATTTTCATCAATTGATTTCTTGTAATCCCTTGCCCCAATTACCTCAGGAAGATAATACAAACAATTTGGTTTTCCTGAAGCTACATGACGACTTTTTTGTTTTCTTATACGATGCCGATTCCACTCATGACGAATCATTTTCAATTCAGCTCTGATTAAATGCCCAAAACAGAAGCGTAAACATTCAACATGTAATATTGACGAATCATTATAAAGACCTCTCTCGCGTAAATCTTTAAATAAATTGATCCAAAAATCTAAACCATGACGTCTGAGTTGAGACCAATAACTTTCTATACGCTGATTAGACGTACTTTTACCTTTAATAAAACTTTTCCAACCAGCTAAATTATCATCATGATGAAAACGTAAAGTTTGCTGAAGAGTTTCAACAATACAATTTTCTGTACCACAATCTGATCGAATTAAAGTTGGAAGTAACTTTAATTTTTGTACCGCTTTTAAAAAATAATGGGCAATAATTTCCGGTTTATTATTTGATGTAGCGACTTCCAACCAAATAATTTTTCTAGAAAATCCATCAAGACATCCGTGAATAGCGAACCCAAAGGGTTTCAATTTATCGTAGCCATCAATGTGCCAAAGGAAATTAGGTCCAGGAACAGAATATTTACGTCTCAACAATCGTCGACGAGACCTCTCTTCGATAGAATCTGGATCAACTATATGTAAAATTTTATTAACTGTACTCCTCTTTACTTTTAAGCCATAAAGCAGCTTCAAACGTTGCCACATTCTTTTATAGCCAATACACGAACCACTACTGTATATTTCGTCAATCACGGCAGAACCAATTTTCTCCATGGAATCTTCAACAATATTTTTACGCTTCAGTTCAAGTTTTTAAGAATTCGAATTAAATGTCGACGAGATATTGAAATGTTGTGATATTTATATAGAAAATTTACTATTTCGTTATATGTAAATCCTTCGTTAAAATACTTCCTTATCAATAAATCACGTGCCATCTCTTCCAAGTTTGTTGAAACAATTAATGCTGAAAATTAAATAAATATAATGACATAATAAATACTTAAAAAACATATTATTCATAAAAACGAAAAACATGAAAATGACAACAAAAAATAGATACCTAATGTTTGATGATCCTAAATTATTTAAATTATTTATTTATTTAATGAAATAATAATGAGTTATTTTAGTATACAAATATAAATTACAGCGTAGGTAAATCCACATGAAACATACACATCATATATTATGATTATTATTCATAAGAAGGAATATTTAGCGCCACCTTTAGATTATTGAGATAGACATACTAAGTATGTCAACGGAGTTGAAAAAGTCAGTGCTACTATCATACGTAATAACATGTCACTACCGGGCTTCCGTAATAAACAGTATTTCGATGGTGAATCCACGGTAGTCTGCGAGTGAATTTAAGGTCAAATGGCGGTAAAGAAAATAGTGACGGTAAAGTAGAAATTTTATAAATTGCTGAGTGAATATAAGTTTGATTTGTAATTATAAAAAAATTCTATAAAATAATATATAAGGCCAATAAAATATAAATAAATAGTTAATAAAAAATAATTTGAAAAAAAATTCAGTCACTAGAATTTTTGACATTATCCAAAAAAATACTTTTTATAAATTTTTGTAAAATTTCAAGATTTTTTTTTTTCATGAAATCTTAAATTTAACATAAACTTATAAAGATCAAGAAAGATTTCTTTATAGTTAATAAAATTTAATGCATTGATTTTGGGTGTCAAATTCGGAGAATGAGTTATTATTTAGAATTCGTGAAATAGAAATAATTATCGAAACAACATCAAGTCTCCGTAAAATAGTTGGTGATTCAAAGACATTTATAATTCACGTTTGTGGGATAGCATTACAGGAAATTCTCTTGACTCTCGATCAGATGATCCAAGTTCGATTCCCGGTCTAGGCGATGTGATTTAACACTGATTTTTTTTTTTTTTTTCAATATTATGATATACGCGAACATTTTACGAGCTTAATACTGATTATTCTGGGTGAATCCACCTATTTTGTTACATCGGATTACTATAATGAAACGGTGAATTTACCGTAATGAGCTAGTTTTATGCTAGTTTTTTGCTAGTTCTATGCGGGTGAATTAATGGTCAAATGTCGGCACCAACTGCGATGAAATCGGTCAAGCCGTTCAAAAGTTATAAAAGAGTTACACACAAACAAACACACACACACACACACACGCGCGCGCGTACATACATACACATGTACATACATACATACATAGTGACAACATCGCGGGGGTAGTCAGGGAAGCTTCCTGTGACCTTCAAACGTCGAGATCTGATGAAAACTCGATTTTTGCAAAACGGGGTGAAAACAATAACTTCCCGATTTTTGAAAATCTGAGATTTTTAGCGGGAAGTTAAAAATATACGAGAGTGCTTTAGGTAAAATTTTAAACCATTTGTGGTATCTGAATCCTGAAAATTGTTTATTGGCTTTATTCAATAATGATGTAGATACGGAAACGAAACAGAAAATGGTTAAAAAAGTCATTGAATTCTCACAAAATGCAGATGAATCTGATTTATTAAACAATAATGAACAAGTTCTTAGGAAGGCTGTAGTATCTCGTGCGGATATCTCAAAATTGTTTGACCAAAGATTAGTTTATTAATGCAACGTCTATTAATTTTTTCCATAAACTTGGACTCAATACGAGCTGGTTGACTAAAAATTGTGAAAAATGGTTAGAAGACTCTAATTATCAAGATAGTTTGAAGGCTGTAACAAATTTATCAGTCGTTAACGATGTTGCAGAACGAGGTGTTAAACTAATGCAAGAGTACAACGATTTATTTACAAAAGATGAAAAACAAAAGCAATTCCTCATTCAAATTTTAGATGATTACAGAAGCAAAGGCATCAAGACAACGAAAGAAAGTTTACTTAAAGAATGGAATGATGAAAACTAAAGATTAAAATTAAATTTGTATAAATTTTGTCATAAAATAAAAATATTAATTAAAATATCATCAATTTTTTTGATAAACAGACCTTACAGTTCGGAATATTTATTGTAATTTTCATTAACTATCGTATTCTCATGAATTTGGATTCTCTGATTGTTCGTATTTTGTATGAAATTGTATTGATTATTATAAATCCTCAAAAAACATTATTAGACCCAAAAATTTAATTCGGCTTGAGGCACGAGTTGTCTTGGATTAAAAAAATTATAAAAAATTTTCTTAGTCTTTTTTCATAAAAAAGATGCTTTTTAGGGGGCGCCTCAAGAAATTTAATTTTTAACGACCACCCTATTATTAATTAATTGTTTTATAATTTTTCTAATCTTAATTCTAAATTTAATTTTTAATTTGTAAAATTCGTGATTGTGACCGAACGCGAAATGGCGATGACCTTCAGCCGACATAAGACCTGGCTGACGCCGCGAATCCGAGAAATTAATCAGACATGATAATTGTACCTGGAGTTCTTTTGCTTTCCTTAGCTTTTTATCAGCAATTCCTTTTTCGCTGCGACTCCTTGTTGAAATTCTCTGCGTACAATTTGTCCTCGGTGAGGTTCTCAATTTTGCGGCAATATCCAGGTCACCTCGTCGTGTTCTATTCTCCTCAGATATTTATTCCCGGTAACAGCAAGTTGGCATTAGAAATTTGTTACAATTTAATCAAATCTAAGCGAGCTGGCATATTGGCCTAGCAGGCATTAAATTTGTCAAGTTCTCATCGCCTCGTTCCACTTAGAGCGAGCGAATTAAAAATAATTACCTGATTTGAATTCTTCGCGAGGTGTTGACTTCGACAGTTCGATCACAATAAAATTTCCAATTTTTGTTAGTTCGTTTCTTTCTTCACTCTATTTTTGCCTCTCTCTCTCTCTCTCGGCGCCGGCGCTTCCACCATGGGACTTACTTACTAACTTATACCTACTGGCGCGAGTACTTCAGAGCACAGCGCTCTAGGGAAACGGTCGATAATTACTAGTGTACGGATCGGAGACCTTCTTCGGATAAGGAAGGCCCCGTGTACTCCGTTACAATTTGTTTATTTTTTACTTTTTTACACGAACTGTCGACACTGTCTTTTGCAATGACTTCGTTGTTGCCAAAATTGTTAGTTACAGTGTTATCGTTATTTTCACAACTACTTTCAAGATCTTCAACATTATTTGTTTTATCTGATAAATTTACCATTTTTGTATTCGAAGAATCTTTTTTTGGGCATTGTAAGGTTTGATCTAGTGGATTTTCAGAATCTTCAGAATCAGAGGAGCTTATCATTACTTGCTTAGATTCAATAATTTTTTTTTCTGCTCCAGTGGTATGAAGCCCTCTCCTCTCGTGGTATTAGTTGTTTTCTTCGTAGAATCATTAACATTTCCTTCATTACTACTTTCATCATCTAATGGATGTAGTATTTGTCTAACATTAGAATATTTCTTGCGGCGTTGTTGTGTAATAATTTTTTCTTTTTCAAGAATTTCGGAATTAGACGATTCTACTGATTCGTTATCTGGATCATGAGGTTTACTTTTTTTTGTGACATTTTTCGTCTTTTTACATTCATTTGATTTTTTTTTTTGATGTTATTTTCTGTCTACTATTTGCTTCCTTGGTAATTGTTCTACTTTCATCAGTAGTCTTATTTTGTTTCATTGGGATCAAGTCTTTTCCTTCCTTGTAAGTTATTTTCTCTTTTTTCTTTGTTGTTTTTTAATATCTGATACTTTTTGGCCCCACGGTGCATGCACTAATGGATTAGACGCAGGTTCAGGATCCATTAATGTTTCACTGATTTCGATTTCGAGATTTTCTTCTCTTAGTGATAGTCGATTTTCATTTACTCGGAATTTAACATTCTCTATTAAAATCTTACATCAATTGGTTACTGTCCATTTATTAAAACCTTTTAGTATCGAGTGGTCATATTCATATATGTAATCATTTCCAAACCTGCTTACACCCAACGACATATTTAATTTTGATGGACCTTGTAAGATTTTTGTAACAACTGGTAACCATGGAACAAAATGTTTCATTAAATATTCACCCACATCAGGTGCATACAAAGCATTACTTACTTCGACGATTTGTTCTTCTTCATAATTTACAGCTGTTTTTCTTGCGATCCAATTTGGATTTGTTTTTTTTTTTTGTGAAAAGGAGATTTTATTTCATCTGGACAATCACTTTCATATTTATTTAATATTCTGATGTTGTTTCGGAGTTCTTTCCCACCAACTGATAATTCACTAGCTCTTGCTACAATCTCTTCAATCATTAATTTGTTTTCCTTTATTTGGTTCTCAATTATTATTACGTTTTGTCCTATTTTTTCTTCACTTTTGTACAGCATTATTTTGTACAAATCATTGATTATTGCTTCTATTTTTTCCAAATCTCGACACAGAGATAACAGGGTTATACTTTTTAAGTAAAAAACGTGTGCCTTTGCGTTCAGAGAATATCGATCTTGTAACCATGGGGTTTAGCCCAGGTCCAGTTAGCTACCCCTTTCCTCTTTAGAAAGGGCGCCACTGGGATTTTAGAGACGGTGTCCCAGAAACCGGAGGACCATGAGAAGGAAAGGACAGGGTCGTGAGAAGTCCGAGAAAGGCTGCGAATAAAACTGAGAGAAATTATTAGAAAAATATAAATGATTTATTCAATTTAAATTTCAAACTTAACAAATTTCCTTATAAACTAACTTAAATGTGAGAACCTCTCACCTACGCTAAATGGCCCTTGCCAATTTATCTTATCCCTAAATAACTGCTTCTCCGACCTCGTCACTCCGACGGAATCTTAATTCTAAATTTTCCTCGTCAACCTGACGGCATATCAATTAAACCAAATTTCACGTCAACCTGACGGATTCTCAATTAAAACCTAATTTTTATGTCAACCTGACGGATTCCTTACTCTATCATTTTCCTTACTTATCTACTACCTCGTCCACCGGACGCTAACTCAAATTCTCTAACTTTTATTCAATGTGCTAATTCTCTCAATTTTAATTCCAATTAACAATTAAATTTTTCCTACAATTCTTAATACAAAATTTTCAAATTCCCAAAATTTATCACTTGTCGATTTTCCTAATTTATTCATTTCAATACAATCCTAATCACAGAATCTACAGAATTACTTTTCCAAATTTCTCAACCAAAATTCTTCAACTAAATTTCACCAAATTTCACTAAATATCTTCTGACAATTTTTTCTTTAATAATTTCTTAATTCCCAAATTTCCTCAACTCAATAATTAAAATTGCTTCATTCAATTTAGCCAAACGGCCTAAATTTATCCTTCCACAATTGCCAAAAATTTAACACATAACTATAAATGACCTTTATCCTAAACTACGTACTTATTCAAATTTATTATCAAATTTTCTGAACTAATTTTTAAATAATTTTTTGAAAATGATAAACAAAAGACCGAATTGAATATATTTATTTTCTTATTTTCCAGTTAATTGATAAATGTCTTAAGTTCTATTGTCTTAACTACTAAGTGACCTTGACGAACTTAACTCGATTGGAATTTGCTAATACGTAAAGACTACACGAGACGATTATATTTATTCTCAATAAAAACTTAGATTGGTTAATTCGGCCTAATGACGATTAGAATGGCCTGAATAACCAATTTACCTGAAGTTCAATTAATTCTGTCAACGATGGGGTTTGTCCAAGAGCAAGTAAAATTTTGTGAACAGCAACTTCCTTCAGCTTCTCGAGTCCGTAAATTCCTTTCTTCGTCTCCTCGATCTCAATTTTCTCTCGTACAAATTATCTGTTTATTTTGATGGTTAGTCACTGAGCACTGTACAACCACAAGTCTCGTCCGCCAAAAGGTGCTGTTTTGGTCTTCGCCGGCTCTTTTATAACCTCTCTCTCAGGTTCTCGAATTTTCCCATTATCTCGTTCCCGCTTAGATTTTCTGGGGAACAGCGGTGGGGACTTAGCGACCCGTACGACCAGGTGACGAGTCTTACAACTAGCTACTCACGCTCAGAAGGTACGGAGTAGTCCCTACACACCGAGACAAGATAACAGTGACACAAACCCCGCGCGGGAATTTAAATTCCCTGTCACAATCTAAGTCCACTGATATCTTTCTCATAACTGAATCACTACAACACATGATTATCGACATATTTGGTAAAGGATCTACATGCGTTATATATTTATATACATCCTCTACATATTTTATGACAGATTGTTTATTCCATGCCTCCACTATACTCTGAATCAACTGCCACTTCCAATCAATAATCAATATATTAAAATAGGGGCATCTACGTTCTCTTCGAATACAAATGTCTTAAATTCTATCCAGAATTGACACAAAGACTTTTCTCGATTATCCATAGTGACCAATTCTGCGATAGGCATTTTTGCTTTTGTACCTACGTACAGCAAGGCGTAGTAAAAAATATCACCAATTCCTAAAAATTGTGGAATGACACAGCCAGCCAACGTTGCACATACGTACAGAACTACAGGCAGAGAAGATGCATCAACAATGTTTAGTTGACTTTTATTATACATATTTATCTTCAATGGCACCCAATACTTGGCATTGGAGAATCACTTTCCTTACCTAAATTTACGTATAATTCGACTTTGTCATGATATTTTGTACAATACTCGTCTGATTTTTTTTGTTGTTTGTCTTCTGAGCAAATTTTATAATAAAAATTCATGTTTTTTACTTCTCCTGTATTTCCTCTCAAATACATATCTTCATTGGTTATTTCGATGTCTTTATAGTAAACATCTCGAAGTGAAGATATTTTCAAAGTTTTTTTCATTGCTGCTCGCTTATCTCCTCTTACTTGTGCAAATTTTCGATTTTTTGTTCGAGAGTGAAACGGAATGTCGTTTGCTCGTTGGTCAACCCTTTTATTTATTAAGGGCGCCACTGGATTTTTGGACTCAGTATCCAGAACTGGACCAGAACATGGAGTTATAGGTCAGGATCGTGAGAGATTGCTGAAAGGAATCAAAATTTAAACACAGAAAATTCGTTTTACAAAATTATATAGCTTAATTTTTGTTTATGTTATTCAATTGTTAATTAACAAATTTTTCGGAGACTTGAGTTTTAATAAAATTTTGTAAACGCTTTTAAAGCTACGGAAAAAAATATAATGAAAATGGAAATTTGTTTATAAAATAAACAATGAAAATTCAAATAAAAAAACATTTATTTTCATAATTAAATTGAGAATTGTAAATGATGATTTTTAAAAAAAAAATTATGTGGTGTCGTGGGACACCAGGTAGGAACGAAGTTCCTTCGGCTAATGTAGAATCGACACAATATGCAAAAAAAAAATCGTGCTCAATTATATGTAGGTTTTCTTGATTTTTTTCTCGTAAATTTTGCTGATTAGTTTTTATTTAAGTACAGGAAAGTATTTAGGAAATTCAGTATTTTAGGAAATAATAAAATAAATTACGTAAAATAAAAAAAAATCGTAATTCACATTATCAACTAAAATAACAAAATATGTCTCTTTATTTTTGTTTGACAACATAAAATAACATTGAAATATGAGTTCATAAATTCATGGGTATATCGCGTGCCTAAAGGTAAAAGGGCGCATATTTTTTTTTTTTTATTGCCAATTAAGTAGTAGACACATTCTATACTTAACATTGAAAAAAAATTTTGAAAGGTAAAAGGGCGTATGTCTTTAATTATACGCTCTTTTACTTTTAAGAATTCAAAATTTTGGTGATCTAAAGGTGAAAGGGCGTATATTTTTTTTTCGGCCCGGTTTACAAAGGAACATATTTGTAGTTTAAAAATGTGAAAAAAACTTTCTGTGGTAGTACCGGCGTAAAACCTCAACTGTACAATTTTTTAAAGTTACTAAAGTAAATATATCCAAAAAACAATAAAGTACGCGTGATTATTTTCTCGCTTTTTATTTTAAGAAATAGTTATTATAAAATTTAAAGATATGAACAATTATCATGAAATTATAATGTTTGAAGAAAAATAAAAAATTTTAAAATATTCAAATGTTATAATTTTAAAATATTACAATGCTTAAAAAAAGCGGGAAATTTCAAAATATTTGAATGTTATCTGTCATTGTGGTTTTTTTTTTTTACTTAATTTTTACGTAATTTGTTTTTGATTGATTTATTTTCTATTTGTTTATATTAAACTTTGTAAATGGTGCTGTTATTTGAGCATAACTCGTCTTCTGAAACTATTATGTAACATTTGTTATCAAAACTACAATTTTTTTTATGCGCCTTTTTACCATTAAGTAGTACTTTTCTCAAAGCTAAAAGGGCGTATATCTTGAGATACGCGCTTTCAGCTTTAGGATACCAACTTTTTTTTTCACAGATTTTTACGTTTCAGACAATTTTAAAACGAATGGCAAAAAAAAATTTTTTTCTATGCGCCCTTCTATACACCACAAATCCCTGTTAACCCTTAGCTATAAGCCCTTTTACCTTTAAGCACGCGATATACTAGCATTGGCGGGGTGGAGTGGTAATGGAGAGAGAAGAAATGAGAGAACGAAAAGAAAGAGGGAAAAAGATAAGATATTATACACTACTCGCTGTGTATACGACTGCAGCGCCTGCGCACGGCTCATTTAACGCTTTTTTTCTTACGGTTTTACCATCACATTTTTTCACTTAGGTCCCCCAGCAAAATCCCTATCTCCTCCAAGCCTGCCGAAAGGAATTTCGTTCCAAAATGATTTCTTAATAAATAATTTAAATGGTGGATAAATGAAAAAACAATTATAAACAATTAAAAAATTTTTTTTTAAAAATCATTATTTTACTAAGACAATAAAATGACAAAAAAATTGTTCAAAAATTTTCAATTTGTCTATTTGTTTATAAAAAATTTTTAAACAATCTATGTTAAAAAATTTTTAGCCAAGCTACCAAACGCAATATATGAATACAAAAACAACTAAAATGAAAGATTTGGGAAAAAAAATTTTTTTAATAATATTAGCTGGATATTTTGTAACAGATTTTTTTCCGGGCCCTAAAGAATGATTTTTTAACCGGTGTTGTGATTCAGTCAAGGCTTACCCAGATATCTATATCCCCTAGCTCGAATGAAATCTCACCGGAGTCCAGGGTCTTTTTAGGGATAGCTTATATAATTTATAAATGAAATTTGAGCCTGAATATAATTGATACACTATTTAATTTATTTAAAACAACAAATATCAAAAACTTGAGTGATAATATATACAAACTTTATGTCAAAATTAAACAATATTCGAACATAACCCGCACACACCGTTTGTTTCTCGTTTTTGGTGCCACCTGGTGGCCAAACTCTGTCTACTACCTTTACAGAGTAGTATTCCTACTGTACCGACGGTTACATACCAAATCACGACCCTATTTTCCCTTAGTCTCGATTTGGGTGCTTGAAAAGTCACCCTTTCCGGCCCTACTCACCCCTAGACCCGTTATGGTGCTTGAAAAGCCACCCTTTCCGGCCTTACTTACACCTAGTCCCGTTTGGGTGCTTGAAAAGCAACCCTTTCCGGCCCTACTTACCCCTAGTCCCGTTTGGGTGCTGGAAAAGTACGAATGCTTGAAGAAAGTGCTTGAAGTTCGATCGAAATTATATGAAGAGTCTCGTTCAAAGATGATGTTAACATGTAGTAGTGTCTACTGCCTTAAGATTCCACAACTTTTTAGAGTATTTGAATTCAAATTTACCGCTCCCGCTTGTGGCGCCCCTGTCTGGGCCACGTCGACAGCTATATTCTATGTTCTCATTTGTTTAGAGTTTTCTTATTTTTTCATTTTTGTGTTGTCTTCTTCCTTACCTTGTTAGTTTGAGATGATCCGGGTTGGGTACTACCGTCCCTGACTTTTGGGTTGGGAAATGGATCATCTTCGAACGAGACTCCATATAATTTTGATCGAACTTCGCCGCCTTCGGCGGGCTCGTTTGATCGTACAATTATATTACGAGTCTCGTTCTCGATGATGTTAACATGTAGATGTTTAGAGCAAGAATGACAACACAATTTGTCCATTTATTTATCATCAAACACTTTACATTAATTATTGTTTTAAAATAACATGTGCAAGCTTCTCTGATGATTGAATCGGTCTGTTATAGAATTTCGCGAAGGTCTGGGTGTTTTCCGATTTGCCAGCAGTCCGTCGTAATGTATCGATACTTACGCCATTTTGATAAGCTGCTGAAACTGCTGCATGTCTAGTGCTGGATGCAGAAAACTGATTTGTGCCCACTACTGCCTTCTGTAAGATCGATTTTATCCAGTGCCCCAATGTTTGAGGGCTTGCCGGTCCGTAGGGCTTTATTGTCGAAATGAGCAACATTTTGTTATTATCTGACCTTAGATTTTTCATATATTCTAAATATTCTTATATGACTGATGCTGTGCAAATACTAGGGTTGTCTTTGAAGAAGGGGAGCATGAGTTCTGGTTGATTCGAGCCTGGCTTGGACGTTTTTATTATATCTGGAATTTTTACTGTCATTCCTGTAGCTGATACCTTGATATTTTCAATATTAATTAATGCCAACGTTTGAAGTCTATGAGCAGTCGTTAAAGCTAATAAAATTGTTATTTTTTCGGCTGCTTCTTTTAATTTTAAGTTTTTGAGTGGATGCAACTTCTTTAAATATTCCAGCACTGGTGAAACGTCCCATGTGCTTGAATGACGTGGTTTAGTAGGTTTTTTCCTGTAAACCCCTTTCAAAAATCTTGAGAGAAGCCCATCTGATGATAAATCTGAACCTGAAATAAGAGCTATTGCTGATCTGGTGGTGTTCAATGTACTGTAGTTGGCTCCCTCTTCAAATCTTTTTCTATCAAAAATCTATCAAAATTCTATGCAAAATCTATCCATAGTTTAAAGGTACTTTGGTATTGCTTCATGAGCTTGCGATTGAATCCGCCATTATTTCAGCTGATTTTTCATTTAGTCCTTTCCTCAGGAAAGCCGTCCGGATAAGCTCCCGACCACCAGGGAGAGACTGCTTGCTAATGGGTGTGTCTTGGTTCTGCAAGGAGATAATAGTAAGTTTTGTGCTGGTTTAATAACCATAGGTTCTTCTTTTAAAAGAGACATAAAGAGAGGGTACCATGGTTGAGTTAGCCATTTTAGAACAACTAGAATACCCTCTGCTTTGTTTCGTTTGATTTTTTGTAAACATCGTAAAATTACAGCAAATGGTGGGAATGCATAGAATCTTTCCTTATCCCAAGACACTGTAAATGCATCAATTACTGTGGCCCCTGGATCCGGAAATCTAGAATAAAACCGCGTACATTTTTTGTTTAGCCTTGACGCGAAAAGATCCACCGAGAAAGGTCCGAACTTGTTAAAAATTTTGTCAAATATATCTCTCGATAATTCCCATTCGGAATCTATATTGTTTTGTCGAGAGGCTTTATCAGCTTCATAATTTTCTTTTGAAGGTATATATGCGGCAGTGATCCACAATTTTTTACCTTCACACCATTGCCATATTTCACGCGCCAGTTCACCGAGGTGCGGGAATTTTACTCCACCCATTTTGTTAACATATGCTAACGCTGTTGTATTGTCTAACTTTAACAAAATTTCGCAATTAGATAGCTTACTTGCAAATGATTTTAAGGCAAAAAAGGCTGCTAAAAGTTCTAGGTAATTAATATGATGTTTTCTTTCTTTTGCACTCCAAAACCCGTAAGTACTGCGATCATTTGAGTGCGCTCCCCATCCGGTTAGGGATGAATCCGAGAAGATTTCCACAACATAGTTATGTGTTCGGAAGGGATTTATCCCTATAGCTATGTTCTTTTTCCACCATAGTAAATCTTTAATTAGGAAATCTTTTAAAACCATTTTGCCTTCAAAATCATTGTCATTAAACACAAGAGCAAGAAATTTTTCTCGTTCTAGCCTCTTGCTGTACATTTGACTATAAGCAACAGCAGGACTTGCTGCTGTCAAGACTCCTAATAACTGAGCTACATCTCGAATCTTATACCATTTATTCTCTCTAAATTTTTCCAATAAATTTAATATTCGTTCTTTCTTCTTTTCTGTTAATTCTAATGAGAGATCGCGAGAATTTAATATAAAACCTAAATATTGACAAGTTTGCGTTGGGATTAAATTACTTTTTTTAAAGTTAATCACAAACCCTAAAGTCTCAAGGAGACGTACCGCGATTTTTGTATTGCTTGAGCAAGAGTCATAAGTATTACCCAAAATTAATAGATCATCTATACAAATTACCAGTAAGATTCCTAGTTTCCGTAATTTTTTAACTACTGGTTTCATGACTTTTGTAAAGACATAAGGGCTCGTAGAGAGACCAAAGGGCAAGCAAGTAAATTGAAAAACTTTTTCCCGGAACTTGAACCGTAAAAATTTTTTATAATTTTCGTGAACTGGTATTAAGTAGTAGGCATCTTTTATATCGACTGAGCACATGTGCGAATATCCTCCATTTTAAAATGTTCAGTTCTTACAAATTTGTTTAAATTTTTTAAATGAATGATAAATCTATATGAGTTATCAGGTTTTGGGATAAGGAAAAATGGCGAAATAAACTGATCAGGCTCCTCTATGCATTCTTCTATTGCCGTTTTGGCCAGCAATTTATTAACTTCCGTATCAAGTTTTTTCCATTCCTCTTCTGAGAAATTTTTCTCAGGTGGAGGTTTACCTTGATACGGAGTCTCTTCGAACGGAATTTTGTACCGTTCCAAGCTGTTCAATATGAACTGATTTGTTGTAATTTTCCTCCATTCCTTTATAAAATGTTTCAATCGACCTGTGCTTACCTGTATTATTTCTTGGACGCTGCCTGGTTCGAAGACCGGCTGGATGTCCTGCCCGTGCTCTGGTTCTGTGAGTAATTCGTTTTTCTGCTGAATCTGAAGGTTGGTTCTTTCCACTGGGTTGTACCCACCTGCTTGGGCTTCGCAGGTGGGTACTTCCCATTTCCCGAACTCTTCAGAGGATTTGCTTTTTTAACTGCAGGTTTTAAGCCAGAACTAGTTTTTTCTAGGAGTTTTACCTCCTTTACCTGCTCAGTGAATTTTTCGCCATACAGCCACTCATCCGCTTTCGCTTTGTCTAAAGATGATTTATAGACTTTATCCATCAAAGGAGTGATAAAATACTTCCTAGTTACTGACAACTGATAAAAGGTATCAGTCAACAACTGTCCTGCATGCGACAATAATTCATAAAATGACTCTTGGTCAATATCTTCTCCTGGAGATGATTCTAACATCATGGAGATTGCTGCCGCCTGCGTTGCGATAGCAGAGCCTATTGTATTTTGCAATTCAACAAAATGTTTATCTCTTTTGGTAGCAGCCTCCGTTATAGGTACACCTAGGTTAACTTTTGGTGCTTCGAGGCGAATTTCGCCCGTGCGTGTGTATTTTTCTAAAATATTAGTTTTTAATTTTTCGTGTAACCCCTCTTTTAACCATTTCTCCAACCTTGATTTTAACTCTGGGTGAAAGTGATGTGCAGACTTATTCGAAGCATTTGGGTCTTCCCCAAGATTTTCAGGATTTCCTCATTCACCTTGTTGGACTCATTCTCTTTTTTATCATCTGGGGTTACTGATTCTTCGGATGCTGGGACTTCTACTACCTCCTCGTCCTGAGTCTCAGGCGATGTCTCCGATTCAGTGATGTCCGTCACCTTATCAGTCGTATCCTTCTCAACTGCAACCCTTTGGTCCGTTACAACCCCGAAAAAAGAAAACCAAGGCAAAATTTATATGTGCTATAGGTTAGACTTGGTGTCATTGCCTACGCTATGCTTTTATCCTAATTGGATAATGAGCTTTTGTTCTTGTTGAACACTCATTTCTTAAATTAAGATAGAAGGTCTACGAATACATTTTGTATTCCCATCAAACAAATAAGTTTGATACATGCTATGATTTATGAATATACACATTTTTGAATAGTATTATATACAATATATATATATATATATATATATATATATATATATATATATATATATATATATATATATATACTAGCTGACCCGGTGAACTTCGTATCACCTACAAAAATTTTTTTTTTTACAAATTTTGATTTGTGATTTTTAACCTGTAAACTCTAATTTATTTTTGTCAACAATTAACACTGGTCGTATTGTAGACGGTTAAGTTGGTATTAAGTTATTAAATGAAACTTGTTGGTCATTTTAATATGTTTTATGTGTTTTATTTATATAATAAATGTATAACAAATTATAGAGCCTTTGGCGCGTAACCAAACGATCCGGGTTCGATTCCCGGTCTGGGCTGTCTGAATTACTTTTTCAGTTACCGAAAATTCCTACTGAGTAAAGGTCCTCCCCTTCCCCCTTTATCTTTCATTTCCCCCAGTTCCCAAAAATTTGTCTTTAATGACAAATTTAGCTATTAAATATGGCTTTTTTATATATATATATATATATATATATATATATATATATATATATATATATATATATATATATATATATATATATATATATATATAAAGATACCCAAGGTATACTTGTACGTATCTTCCTGCATATTGGACAATTTTGTATACTCTTGCAACCTTGAGGCTCAAGCGTATCAATAGCGATTTCGATACAAAATTAACAATTTTTTATTTTTTAAGCTGAAATTTTTTTCAATTCCAAAATTCCAAAATTTTTTTTTCTAAACCATCCCTGAACTATAACGAACAAAACAAAGAAAAATTTTGAAAATCGGTCCAGCCGTTTTTGAGTTTTAGTGAGACTAACGCACAGCAATTGATTCATATATATATATATATATATATATATATATATATATATATATATATATATATATATATATATATATATATATGTAAGAAATGTGAGATTGCATGTGCGTAGACTTATGGGATGATTCCCGGTCAGTTTCGTGTGGAAACTAACCACTCTGATATTCGTATGGAATTACAGAGTTTATTCACAATTTCTTTTTTTTTTTTTTGATATTTACCTTCATTTTTCTCTTTTTCCTTGCTTTGAGCTAGTTGAACCTCGACAAGTTGATTTACAACTTTGGTTAGGTTACTCATTTGCTTTTTTATTCTCCTGAACTCTTCCTCTTGTCTCTACTTCTTTCGTTCGCTCGATCTGGAACGAGACCTCGGTCTCTTCTTTCCCATATTGATGTGGATTATTAATAATTATTTCGTAATAAACGTAATAATACTCTATGCGTTGTTTCCTCTTTGGCACAAAAAACAACAATGAGAACATAGAATATAGCTGTCGACGTGGCCCAGACAGGGGCGCCACAAGCGGGAGCGGGAAATTTGAATTCAAATACTCTAAAAAGTTGGGGAATCGTAAGGCAGTAGACACTACTACATGTTAAAATCATCGAGAACGAGACTCGTAATATAATATCCTTGTAAACGTAAAATTATGACAAAAGTTATTTCGTTGAAAGCCGAGAGATTTTATTTTAAAATTGAATTATTACTTTAGTTTCGACCTTGAGTGTCCTCTACTCAGAGTTTGAACGCGGGAAGATGGCCGACTGTATCTCTCGGTCTTGTGTCTTTGTCACACAACTTTTGATGATTTCTTTATGGACGAAATTTACCAACATTTTATTCTTTACTCTTGATAAATTAATTTTAGCAAACATTTTACCAATTATTATCTGATCCTAATTTTTACTGTTGTTTCATTTTATGCACTTCAAATTTATTCCAAATTATTTATTGAATTATTTCCTGATTTTCATTTAATTTTAATTCTGCTAATTTTATTAAACTTTTTACTGAAAGATTTTAATGAATTAATTTTTAGTGTTGATTAAATTTTGTCTTAAGTAATTTTAATTTTAGTTTACTCAATTTCAATTTTTCTGGCTTAAGCCAAATCTTTAATTACACGATTATTGACAATTATTATTTTACACACGACATAAGAATCTGAAATTAATAAACCGAAATATGTTCCTAGTATTATTAACCCAGATAGGCCTATATGTAAAATAAGTAACCTGACTAGAACGACTCATTTTTCCTAAACAAATTGATTAATAACCCGAAATAGGTCCTGGTATTATTAATTAATTGTTTTATAATTTTTCTAATCTTAGTTCTAAATTTTATTTTTAATTTGTAAAATACTAGCGATTGTGACCGAACGCGAAATGGTGATGACCTTCAGCCGACATAAGGCCGGGCTGACGCTGCAAACCCGAGAAATTAATCGGACATGATATTTGTACCGGGAGTTTATTTTCCTTTTCTTAATTTTATCAGCAACCCCTCGACGCTGCAACTCCTTGTCGTAATTTCTGCGTACAAACATCTCCTCGGTGAGGTACTCAAATTGGCGGCAATGTCCCAGGTCACCACGTCGCGTTCTATTCTCCTCAGATATTTATTCCCTGTAACAGCAAGTTGGCATTAGAAATTTGTTACAATTTAATCAAATCTAAGCGAGCTGGCATATTGACCTCGCAGGCATTAAATTTATCAAGTTCTCATCGCGTCGTTCCACTTTGAGCGAGCGAATTAAAAATAATTACCCGATTCGAAACTTTTCACGAGGTGTTTTGTTCGACCGTTCAGTCACAATAATTTTCCCAAAATTTTTTGGTGCGTTTCTTTCTTCCTCTGCTCTCTCCACTCACTACACCGACACCTCCACCTTGGGGACTCACTTACGAGTCTCGAACTATGCCTACGAGGGCTTAAAATCACAGCGCTCTGTGATCCGTCGATAATTATGTAATCGAGCGAGGTCGCCGAAGGCGACCTCGCTCGATTATAATTATATTGATGATTTCGTTCGAAGAGATCACTAGGTAGTACCGTCTTTGTACGCATATTCACATCACAAAGTTCAACTGTAAAAACAAATATAAAGCGTTTCCCAGGTAACCGACTTATTTATCCTCATTTCAGTTTAGCTAAAGCTTTATTTGAAGAGATCACTGGGAGGGTGAAAGATGGGTGGGAGTGATCTCTTCGAACGAAATCATCAATATAATTATAATCGAGCTTCGGTCGCCTTCGGCGGCCTCGCTCGATTACATAATTATATTTCAAATTTGGTTCTCGAGATCACTTGGTAGATGTTCAGAGCTGTAGCATGTAAGTAAAATATTAAATGAGGAACAGTAAAGTTCAATTAAAAGAAAATAAAATTTTTTTTTTATTAGTAATAATGAACAATTAAATTAATCATAACAAATTGAAATTGTGAACAGGTATATTTTTTTTTTTTTTTTTTAAATTAAGTAAAACAAATGGTTAGATAATAAGTAATCTTAAGACAATATTGATGACGCAAACGTGGTCTTATTGTTAATTATAGGTCTGTTATAAAATTTTTCAAAGACTTTTGATTTATTAGACCATCCTGCAAGACTTTTAATAATATTTATATCAACTTCTTTGCTTAAGGCAGTTGAAGTAGACGCATGTCTAAGACTGTGAGAAGTATAGTTTTCACCAACTTCACACTCAGTTAAAAAGGATCTTATCCATCTACTGATTGTATCTTTTGATGCTTTTTTATCAGGTTTTTTAATTGTTAGAAAAAGACAGTCATTGTTATTTACAATAGTAGATGTGACAGTTAGGTAATGTTGTAATGTCGAAGCTACGCATAAGTTAATATTACTAAATTTTGGGATAATTAGAAGGGGCTGAAATGCACTCTGTCGAGAGGATTTAATCCTATCAGGGATTTCAATTTCATAGCCATCATTTCTTTTATGAATATTAGATCTTTTAATTAAAGAAATCGTTTGGACCCGATGTGCAGAAACTATTGCAAGTAAAACAACTAATTTTTTTGTTAATTGGTGTAAATTAAGATTATTAAGTGAGTTTAGATTTTCTAATTTTTCAAGAACAGGATCTAAACTATAAATCCTATCATACTTGGGTCTAGCAGGTTGAATATTATAAGCACCTTTCAATAGTCTCGATATTAAAAAATTTTTTCCTAAATCTTTATCACATATTAATGATAAAGCAGAGCGGATAGTATTTAAAGAACTATACTTTACTCCATTATTAAATTTTGATGTTAAATATTCTACAACCTTTTCTTCATTTGGGTTAAAAATGTCAATATTTTCAAATATACAGTAAGATGTCCAATCTCTTATTGGTTTGGAGTATTGTTTAAGTGTTGTAGCAGAAATAGATTTCACCAAAATGTTAACAGAGTCATTACTTAAGTCTTTTCTTAGAAATGCCTGTTGGATAGTCGAGCTGCCATCAGGGATAGTTTCGAGGCTAAAGGATGTTGAATTGTTCTATAAGGAGAAAGAAGAAGATTAGCATCTGGTTGGAAAATAATTGGTTTTGATTCTAGTAAAGATAACCATAAAGGGTACCATGGCTGACCACTCCAATTTGGAACTACTAAAATCCCACAAGCCTGATCTGTTTGGATTTTTTTTTAAATTTTAGAATTAGAGAGAAGGGAGGAAATGCAAAGAAATTTAAGTTACTCCAATTGATAGTAAACGCATCAATACATACTGCTAATGGATCACGATCTATTATTCAATAGATATTATTCAATATATTCAAAGGGAAAAGATCTATATTTGGTCTACCGAGTTGTCGAGTAATTTTTTTAAATGCATAGGGAGATAATTCCCACTCGGTATCTATATTTTCAATTCAAGAAGCTCTATCTGCATCGATATTATCCTGAGAAGGAATATAAGAAGCAAATATCCAGATATTTCTTAATTCACACCAAGACCAAATATCAAAAGCTAGATCGTTCAAATATTTATACTTAGTTCCTCCCATTTTATTAATGTAAGCAATGGTGGTAGAGTTATCAATTCTCAAAAGAATCTCACAATCATGTTGGTCAGAGACAAATGTTTTTAGACTATTAAATGATGCTAAAAGTTCTAAATAATTAATATGATAGGATTTTTCTCTCGAGTTCCAGTGTCCATAAGCTATTTGTCCATGACAAGAAGCTCCCCAGCCTGTTGATGATGCATCCGAGTAAATAGTTATTTTAAAGTTGGAATTTCTAATAGGGCATTTTGATATAAATATATTATTAGACCACTAATCGAATTCTTTAATTAAATGAGAAGAAATAGGCATATTTTGATCATAATCATTGTTAGAATTATTAAGAGCTAAGTAACGCTGTTGTTCGAATGCTTTTGAATGAACCCAACCATAGTTAACAGCTGGACAAGCTGCCGTAATATTACCAACAAATTGAGAAAACTCTCTAATTGTACAAAAGGAGAGATTTTTAAATTTTAAAATTAAATCATAAATATTGGATCTTTTTTCGTCTGTTAGAGTAATTGTCATTTGATGTGAATCAAATAAAAAACCTAGAAATTTACATAATGTAGATGGGATGAGATTACTCTTAGACTTATTTATTATAAATCCTAATGACTCTAAAAAATTTTTTGAAATGTTTATATTTTTTTGACATGATTCAAATGAGTCACCTACCATCCACCAATCATCAAGATAAACTACTGATGACAACTGTAAGCTTCTTAAATGACTAATAATAGGTTTAAAAACTTTTGTGAAAATCCATGGGGCTGTACTCAATCCAAAAGGTAAACAAATAAATTCATAGAGATGATTATTAAAAAAGAATCTTAAATATTTCCAATATTCATTATGTACTGGAATCATAAAATAAGCATCTTGTAGGTCAAAATTGGCCATGAAACAATCTTTAGATATTAATTTTAAAATTGTTCGATAATCTTCCATTTTAAAATGAGAAGTCTCTATGAATTTATTTAATTTTTTCAGGTTAAGAATAAATCTCATTTTTTTATTTTTTTTAGGAACAAAAAAAATGCTAGATAAAAATTCGCCATCTTCCTCATAACACTCCTGAATAGCCCCCATAGTCAAAAGATCATCCACTTCTTTCTGAATAAGGACATGATCTTCTACTGAAAGATGACTATTAAGAGGTTTTGACGACTAAGTTGGAGCAGAAACGAATGGAATTTTATATCCAGAAATAGTTTCAATGATTAAAGGGTCAGCTGTGATTTTGGACCATTCATGTATGAAGTATTTCAGGCGACCAGCGACAGGACTCACCTTTACTTTTTGTTCTGAGTCTGGTTTTGTAGAGCAAGAGGGAGTTGGTTCTCTGAGCGGGATCGAGTCGTCGAATGATTGTTCTTGAAGGCATTTGATTTCCTCATGAATGAAGAACGATTGTAGCCCGTCTGGTTGGAGCGTGGAGCAGACGGGCTCTTCCAGTTTAAATAAGTTTTCGATTTTGAAAATTCCTTTTTAGAATTCTGATTTTTAATAGAAAGACCAGTTTTTTCTATTACGACAGCAGACTTGATTTTTTTAGCTAAGTTTTCACCAAACAAGAATTGGTCTGTGGGTGAATCTTCCAATATAGATTTTCTTTTTTCATCTACACAAGGGTATAATTGAGCACGTCTTGATTTAGTCAATTGAAACATTAGCTCACACATCATGGAGCTGGAATCGCAAAGAAGTTGTAAAAGGTCTTGTTTATCTAAAGGCTCTTCTTTGTCATTGAAGATTTGACAAATAGCTGTGCCAAGAGCAACTAAACTTTTTCCACATAAATCTTGGTGATTAGCCAAGTATTTATCACGCGATTTGGACGTCTTATTAAGTAATGGAAGCATCTCCGGGTTGAGAATCGGAGCAACGAGAGGACAATTACCTTTGTTAGGGTATTTGTTATCCATTTTCGACTTATCTTCCTTGTTCATGCCTGATGAGAGGATCTCTTTCCAGCATGATACAAGTTCCGGATGAAAATTGAAACTTTTGTCCTTCAAGGATCTTTTTTCAGAACCCAACATTTGAAGGACAGGTTCACTGAGGGTAGAAGCTTCAGGAGCCTTTGAATCTTGCAGCCCGACTGATGCCTTGGGATCATTATTAAGGGAAGGATCAATTTCCGGTTCCAAGTCAATGTCACTTTTAGAAGTGTCGTCATCACTTGAGTCTGCAAGACCATAAGATCTAGGTTAAGAGAAGCTATCAAGTAGAAACAATAAATAATTTTTCTTGACGCAAAGAGTAAAAATAATTTTTAAATAAATTCTAACTCTGTATTTTAACTCTAACCCAGTCGAAAAAAAAAAGGTACAACAAAATTAAAAATTTAATTTTGGTTGCCCAAATAGAAAATAAAATAATAATAAATAATTATTCACCCTCAGAAACATTGTCAGGTTGATTTTTAACTAAATCTTCCAATGGTTGATTTTTATTTTCTAAATTGAAAAGCTCTTGGTAGAGTTTCAATTTCTTTTGAAGTAACTCTAAATCAGAGTTATTAAAAGCTTGACATTTGTTACTCATTTTTAAATTAGATAAAAACTAATTTTTTTTTTTTTTTATAAATTATTTTAAATAAAATCATTAAATTAATTAGATGTTTAAATGTGATGTTCACTTTACAGCGCACAAAAAATGTAATGAGGATAAATAAGTCGGTTACCTGGGAAACGCTTTATATTTGTTTTTACAGTTGAACTTTGTGATGTGAATATGCGTACAAAGACGGTACTACCTAGTGATCTCGAGAACGAAATTTGAAATATAATTAAACGAGTGCGGATAACTTGGTGATAACGAGGGCTCTTAACGGGTAACTTGTAACTCCGTTACAAGAGCAATGAAGAGATATTTTTTTATCACACGAACAGTGAATGTCATAAAAGTGATTGTTATTTATCAGCCTGAGAAATACATCATATCTATAATTCGCATCATGAGCCTTGTTTTTTACAAGATCCATATAATACCCAGTGGTTTTCTTTGTTCTCCCGAAATGTTCCCTGCAAAAAGAGAGGGCAGTCACATTTCCACGTAAACATGAGTCTTGTAATTTCTTTTCTTGTTAGATTTCGATCTATCTTTTCTATTTCAATGCTTTTTGCATCCACCAAACTTTGTCCAATTTTTATTTTATATTCTCTCTTAATATCATCTTTAGACTTTGGATGAATTTTTCGTTTGGGGTTTGGTTTTATTCTTTTATTCGATCCAGATTGATTTTTAGTTTCGGAATCTACCTCACTATTATCTCATTATCTCATGAAAATTTTTCATTAAGTCAATTTTTTAACATAACTAGAAACAGTTTTCGAATACATTTCTGAAATGATTCCGAAATGAATAAAGTTTGATAATAGATTAAATAAAAAAAAAGTGGGGTGGGACACTTGATAAAGGATTTTAGAATAACAAGTAATGTTCGATCGACGCATATCGATCAAACAAAATAAATACTAATATCCTTTGTTAAAAATATGGTGGCCTCCATGTGGCGTGTCCTGGGCAACGACCAAAGAACTACAGAACAAGCAATGCAAAACAATTAAATAAAATTGCATAAATATGAAGCGTAATGGTCTTGTAACTTGCAAAGTTCTAAATTCTTTGGCTCGGCTAATACCTAATAACTGAATCTTCTATAGAAAAAACCAACGTTAGTAAACGAACTAATAGTTGCTAAACGGTCACTTCCAGGAAAGTTAAGAGTCTAACGATTTTTGTCTAATAACGTAAAATAGTTGTCCGCGTGGTGCAAAAAATCGACGGCTTCAAACGACCCTTTGAACTATTTTTTCTGAATTTTTTTTGAGATGTCTAAGTCTTAGGGGTGGCTGGAGGGGTATTTTGGGTATTTTGAGAATCCAATATACCATTTCCCGGGCTCTTTGACTTAATTTGAAACTGGAAAATCATTTTCAGTTTCAAAAGCAAACAAATTTTTTTTTTGATTTTTGTTCATAAAAAAACGTTCAGAACTCCAGGTACATTACCTTCTGATTTCATAGAAGAAGATATTCCTACGTGGCCCAATAATGACAGCTTCAAAACTTGTCTGGAATTTTTCAAAACTTTGAAAGTAAGGAACGACGTTGCTAAACGGGGTATTGCATAATTGAAGAATATAACTGCTGCCTAACTAAAGATGAAGAACAGTTGCAGTATTTATTACAGATTGTTCATCGGCTATCACAACGTTTTCCGTATTGTTATAAAAAATCACTTTAATCATAAACATTTAATATAAATAAATAAGCCATTTTTTGAGCAAAACTTATTAATAAAATGAATGTGAACATCATAATAGAATTAAATTGTTTATTTGTTGATTTATTACAAAAAAATTCTTTAAAAGCATCATATTTATTTGATTAAATAAAAAAAAATTTTGGTCAACATTTATCAGAAGACCAATTTAGGTTTGACAAAAAATTTAATCCTTATTTTGGCAGTGATACCCACAGTTGTGGTGTAATTTGTAAAATTCGATCAAATTTATGAAAAATTAAACTTTGATCTTGAATAACTTTTGAACGCGTCAACAAATCAAAAAATTTTATCAGACCTTTTTTGAAGAGCATTCAATTCTCTATATAAGGTAAAGGGCCCTATTATGAGACCGATTCTAAGGTAGGTGGGACATTCTCACTGCTTAAAAAAGTATTTAAGAGAAAAATACCATTTGGATGGTATTATATCATTTCTCTGTCATTATTAGACAGCTATTATATATTTAAACTCAATTTTATCTAACAAATAAATAAAAATAAACCATTTTTTCTAACAACCTTTATGACCCCTTTTATGAGACAGTTTTAAGACATATGACCCCAATGTCTCATGAAAGAGGTCCCTATTTATGAGACAGCTGAAAAATAAGTAAAGCGATATCTATATGATTTTTTTTTTTTATTAATATGAGATCATTTTTCACAATTATCAAAGAAATTAGATAAATTGTTACAAAATAACAATTCAATAGTCACATAATAAATAATTTATTTCTCTTCTTTTAATTTTTTCTGAATTTCCTTTACTTTTTCTGGAGCTTTTTTTTTTTTCGTCTTGTAATTCTTTCCGTTTTAGTTTTTTATCTTGCTGCTGTTTCTTAATTTTTTCTTTTTCCAATTCAGACTGATACCATTCGTCAGATGTTCCAACAGAAGGTAATTTTGATTTACCCGACTTTTCAACTCTACACCTTTTTTTTTTCGGTAAATATTCGACAGGTAATGTAAATATTTCTTTGAATGGCTTTTTAGGCGAATTATCTAAAACTAAAAATCGCGAAAATTTTATTAAATACCTTTTTGATACATAATTATAATCTAAAAAAAAAATTTCACATTACCTTTTTGTCTGCTTTTGGAGAATTTTTTTCACGCTTGAACTTTGTCGATCGATTGATTTACAAATGTTTTCTTGATTATTTTCAAGTCCTGAAAGTTTATGATTTTTATTAATAAAATCAAAATAATACGTGAAATGTATTATTTTGAAATGTATGTACCTTGCTGATAATCCTGGTTATATGAACATTTGTCTATAAGGAGTGATTGTACGTCAATAGGATCACTTTGATTTTGTAATAGTAAATTGTTATCAGAAGCAACTCCTGAATTTGCAGCGATCGGAGAATGTTTGCTAAGTGTGTCTGGCATGGGATTAGTGCTAACTAATGATTCTTGATCAATTATCTGAACTGGCAGATCGCATACAATGTCATAAGTATCATTGATTGCCCCAACACCATTTTCGTCGGTATTCATACTCGTCTGATTATCGAAAATAATGACAGATTGCCATCTTGTATCGCAACTCTCTGCTTTGAAATTTGTTTCATATTCTTCATTATAAGTTGCTCTATTATTTATTAAGGGATTGATTCCTGGATCAACATCTTCAACATTGTTTTCTTGACTAGAACGCGACCTATATTTAAGAATATCAAGGATTTTGGGATCATGTAAAACCTCATTGCTCAAGATAATTGGTTTCTTTCTTGGAGTTTCACCTATTATTGAAATGATTATATGTATATACTAAAGAGAATTTATGTCAAATTATTCAAACAGATATTCTACAAAAAAAAAAAAAAAAGGTGTTAATATTAGTACAAACTTAAAATAGATTAAATTTATGTTAGCTGAAAAATTGATTTCGAATATATAAAATTCTAAAAAAGTTGTACGTATAAAATTTCAAAAAATCAATAGTAAAAATAAATTAATTGTAAATGAAGTAAAAAATAGTTCGATTATACTTAAAGTTGATAATTGTAAAATAAGTTAATGTAATTATTTGTTTTAAATACCCGTTGAATTTTTGTAAATTTGTAACCAATAATCAAACAAAGCTTTCTTCTCCACATCACCCGTCCATGATCCACTACTCGCTGCCGCATAAAAATCCAAAAGTAGTTCCTCTTGTAAATTTTTTTCAAACTCATGTAAAAATCTTTGTTCTTCTGTAACTTCATTGGCTTTAAAAATGTCATTATTTTCAAATTTTTGTTTTGATTTCTTCCCCTTATTTAAAACATTGTAATCTACCGCTTTAGAGTCAAATGGATAGAGCCCTGATCCTCGAAAACCACTCTGAACCACGTTCTCAGCATTAGGCATATTATCCAGAGTATACTGAAGAACAAGAGGAAAATTTTCTTTGGTTACTGATGTCTCACTCTGCTGATTTTTCCACTTAGGTACACATTTTCTCCACGATTCCTTAAATGGATGGAAATAGTATATTACACACCGAGGGAAGTAAAGTAAGAAATGTCTCAGATCACATGTAATTGTTGGCCGAGTCGAAGCCGAGGTCAACAAACATGTGATCTGAGGCTTTCTTATTTACTTCCCGAGGAGTGTATGCTATTTTTTTGCTCGACGAAGGCAGAAAGTGGCAACTTCATTTAGCGCAGCGGGCCGAAAGTTGACGCTTTCTGCCCGTCGAGCAAAAAAACGATATATCCAGTGGTTGCATAATATGGGTGGAATTTGGCGGCAACATAATCAATTCGATCTTTTTTCTCGACAAAAATTTACTAATGGCAAGTTAAGATGGGTTGAATGGTTATCCATGTAAACTATTACTGGAAACTCCGTATTTTCTTTGACTAGCCAAGGATAGAATACGTTTGTTATATATTCATAAAAGGTTTCGGTTGTCATCCAGCCGTTGTCCGAAATTCCAATCCCCAACCATTTGGAGTATTCTCAATTATTTTTTTAGTACAGTTCTCTTATAAGAGTAAGAGCATCGGAGGACCATGAATACCATCAGCTCTGTACATAAATAATACTGTTAAAGCTTCCTTACCACCGTCAACAACTTTGTAAACCGCACGAGTCCCCTTTGCTGCCAACACACTCTCAGCATCAGGACACAACTAATGCTACTTTCCTCACAATTAAATATTCGACTCGGAAGAATACTCAATAAATCTTTTTCTCTAAATATATTTTGTTGTTTGCAAACCAATCTTGAAGATCTTCTTGCGTTACTGCTGCTCGAGTCATACTCAATTTTTGGGGTTTTCGAATTGACAATTCGGGGTGCCTTCTTCTAAAGTTTTCGTACCAGTGTCGACTAGGACGATCGTCTTTGAATGGTTTTTTCTTAATTTTTTTGACATACTTTTGGATATTGTCCAATAACTCACTTTTGGTAACAGGCACTCCAATCTCTACTCGATGTAATATCCATGTAACAATCTGTTTTTCTTCATCATCACTCAAAACTATGCCTGGGCCAGTTTTACTTTTGGTTTCTCCTGGATCTAAATTTTTCTTTCTCCCCAAAGTTACAACCGGTACACCAAAGGCAACAGCAGCCTTTCTTAAAGACATTCCGGTATCTTTTATAGCTTTTAAAGCTTTTTCAACATTTTCTGTACTGTAATTCAATCGTTGACATTTTCTTTTTTTTTTGAATTTTTAATTACATTCTCAGACGTTACTACATATTTTTTTGCAGGATTTGTTTTCTTTTTCAACTTCGATTGTGTTGATTTTTAGCCATATTTTTAAAAAATTTTTATAAGTATTTGTTGTTATATAATCTGAAATATAAGAAAAATCAATATTTATAGTAATGTTTCGAATATTATACAAGTTAATTATAAAATTTAAGTACTTAAAATAATTAAAAAATGAATTTTGTACATCAGCATGCTGTCCGAGTTTTAGGTTAGATTCATAATTTTTCACTAATAAATGTGACATACTTACTAAGAAATATTAAATTGAGTTTTTATACAATAATTAGGTTCTCAGTTATACATACACACCGTTTTTTTTATAAATTATTAATTACTACTTATATTTATGACTGTTAAAACTCACTGTCTCACTAACTGGGACTATAAACAAAATCATATGTCCATGTTGCGCGAGACACCTAATAAAGTGTCTCATAAAACCGTACATGCAAGCAAATAACTGTACGTATTATGAGACACCCAAAAATTAAATACTTTTGTTAAAAATAACTTAAAAATACTTATACTCACTCAATTTACAACTCTTTAGCTTTCAATTAATATGTAACACGTGAATAAAAGTCACAAAAACAATGTTTTTTACCAGGCTACAAAATTGGATACTCGTCGCTGTTTCACTCCTTTTAAAGGTCTGTAAGAGCGCAAATTTTAAGCCAAGCAATTTCAAATATTTTTTTAATTATATCTATTAAATTAATCATAAAATTAAAGGATCATCTTAGAAACTTAGTTAAATACCGATTTATTATAATTTTTAAATTCAAGTTAACTCGATCTTTTTTTTTTATTTATCGCATAATTCAGTCCTGTATCATAAATATGGACACTGTCTCATAATAGGGCCCTTTACCTTAACTCTATCGAATTACCGCCAATATTTTAATACCGACATAAAAATTCATAAATTAGTAAAAAGACAATAAACGTGTGTTTACAAGTGCATCGAGTATTGTAATATATATGTGCTGTATAATAATTAGAAAGAAAAATAAGTTAAAACAATGTTCATTTTAATTGCATACACCGTTGTTTATTTTTCTCCTTTTACTAAATTATGTTTGATTAATTTGAAATTAATTGTTACATTAAACTAGTTTAATACAAAATTTTTAAATATTTTTCATCGAACACACTGATAGAAGGATTTGTTTACATTTAATAGGCTTTATTAACTATTAATAAATGATTTTTGAACATCATAGAATTTAATAAATTATAATATGTATATCAGGAATGTGGACTAGATAGGATCATAATAACAAATTACATTATTATTTCTGCGACGTTTCGGTCATTTATTAGACCTTCATCAGGCATCTGAAAATTACACAAATTAATAACTAACAAAATAACAACAATTAATACAATTCTAATATTTACCATAATACGAATTCTAACAATCACTATCTTACATTGCACAGTTGCCTTAGTCATATAAATCATCACAAAATTAACAAAATTGATAGATATATTAATTATTCTTACTATTAACTCAGAAATAAAGTACACACGACTCTTATAAAATTGTTATTGCGTGGCAACAGTTAACTCGAATCTAAACTTTATGTACTATACTGCAAGTCATTCGTCATACAAACTAGCGCTGCTTACGTGAAATATTCGACTCAAATTCCATATATAAAATATAATTCCAAATACCTCAAATAAATTACTCTCGAAGGTCAGCATACTATATAAACAAAAACTTAAAGTTAAATTACTCCGTTAAATCTCTAATACAAAATAAATTATTTTCTCCTAGTTGATTTATAATCCTTTAATATATCATTATATAAAATACTTAGATTGTTGGTGTCAGTTCTTTTATTCACAGTATCGTTTATTTTAATAAAAATCATTTCGCTAACGTTGCGTTTCCACCAATTTTTTTCTTTATCTAAAATTTTTACCTCGTCAAACACAAAATTATGATGTTGGTCGAAATGATGTGATGCTAATGCCGTTTTGCTCTCTTTTACTATGTTAATGTTTTTGCAATCATAGATATGCTGTTTCACTCTATCCCTTAAATACTGTTTAGTCTGTCCGATATAGCATAAACCACATGAACAAGGTATTTTATATACTACCCCTGTTTGTTGTTGTTTATTTACTGGATCTTTTAATTTAGAATAGACAGAATTTGCTCTCAAGGTATTATAGAATGCTAATCTCACATTTGTTCCTATAAAGCATCTATCTACTCTATGTGATAATTCTACTATATACGGAAACCGACAATACTTAATGCTATTCTTTCTGTTAGCTGAACTGTATGTTTTATTTTTCAAGTTCTCTTTGAACCTGTTTATAACACTATCTACTAGTGGCATTTCATAATTATTATTCAACAGCATACTACGAATCTTCTTAAAATTATCTTCATAGAAGTCACTACTACATAACCTTGACATTATATTCAGTAGGCCTTTAACCATCCCTATTTTTTGAGATCGAGGATGATTTGAATTCCAATTTAATAGTCTACCTGAACTGATGGGTTTTATAAACCAATCAGTTATCAGTTTACCATCTGATCTTTTAACTAATACATCTAAAAAAGACAAGCTGTTATCTTTTTCTACTTCCATGGTAAATTGTATATTATTATCGAAACTATTAAACAATTCCAAGATATTATTTACTTCCTCCTTTGGTATAGCTGCGATGGTATCATCCACATATAACTTTAAGAAATGCACTTCAAACGGTAAAACCATCAATATCTGACCATTATAATTAAGAATTATGGATGATAATGAAAATAATATTAATTTAATAAATATTTATTAACAGTTAATAAATATTTATTAATGGTTAATGGATATTTGTTAACTGTTAACAAACATTTCTTTGAAATAAAAAGTAAAAATAGCAATTTTCTTTTGACACTTTTTATAACCTTGTAGCTGGAAGACATGATAATAATTAAATTCATTAAATAAATTAACGTTTTTAATATTTAAAAATATAAAAATATAAGCAATTTTTATATTACATGCAATTTGCAGACGAAACAAATTCACTCTACAAAATATTTATTAACGACTGTATGTCATTTGACTGTTAATAAATACTTATTAACTACTAATAAACGTACTTTCCTCCCAAATAAATATTAATTTAATGTTAAAACATATTTATTAAAATTTAATAAATTAAATAATTGTCTTCAAATAAATTAAATTATTAACAGTTAATAAATCCTTCTATCAGTGCCACAACCTATTCTATATTAATTAAACTAAATTTGTTGCTACTCCAATATCAGCATAAGAGATATTACAATGACGGATAGACTTTTCTGCCATGAGCATCGTAAATGTCACCAGTCACTATGAGTCTGACGCCCATAGTGACATTGGCGCATCGGCTATAACTATTGTCGATGTTACTATTCCCACCATAGCCAAATCATCTATGCTGACGATATATCGAATCAAAATCTCCTAAACCATACAGTATAGTGCTCACGCCCATAGTGACATAGTGATATCCGTAATGTATTTCTTTCCGTGTGGTAGCCAGGCATGGGCCAGCGTTATCATTCCAGACTTAAACCGAGCCAACTCTGGTTTTCAAGTCTGATCCAGAGTTGTACATAGTTGGACCAAGCCTAGGATTGCCATACTTTCCTACATGGGACTTTATAACTATTTTTCTTGATTTTATACGACTTCTAGTGTTATTCCGCAATTTATTTAGACGGTTTAAATTTTTTTACCTGGGTAATCAAGTATTGAGCTTAGCATGCAGAAAAGTGTGTTATGATCTAGATTTCAAATGCATTGTCAATAAACGGCCTGGATATCGCTCGTGACACTTAATTAATAAGTGGTAAAAAGAGCGTGACGTGCAAGCAGTAAACAGTTCAATCAACTAATGACTCGTGACTTAAAGCTTAACGCAGCAAAATATCCCGGGAAATATAGATTTTTTCAATTCGCAACAACAAATGTTGTCATGGATACTTTGTATTTTAGCTATAATTTTATGAGCTTCCTGGGTCACTAAGAACTTGACTCTTGAAGAGAGCAGTCGTTCCAATTGACAAGCAGAATTTTACAACTTTTAGAAATATTTGAGCTCGAGTGTTACTTTCGCTTACAGTAGTGAAGAAAATTCATTTAATGAAACGCAATTAGATCGTTTTAAAATTAACTATGTGGCAAAAAATTATTTCATGTTGTTTCATTTTCACGATTGTGGGAGGAACTAGAATGGATATTTACGATTCGAAAGTAGATTCTACCGAAAGTCTCAAAAGCGATGCGGTAAGTTTCAATATGTATATGATTCTCATGAAATGATTTTATTTGCTCCCTCTACCAATGTAGGAAAGTATAGCAGGCCCAGGTTTGGCCCAACTATGTAAAACTTTGGGCCAGGCTTGTAAACCCGAATTGGCCCAGTCTTGGCTTAAGTCTGGAATGGTAACGCTAGCCTAAGCCTGACAACCAGGAATCGGCCACAGTTGATTTTCAAGTCTGGCCCATGTCTGGTAACCAGGATTGGGCCATAGTTAATTTTCAAGTCTGGCCTGTAACCAGGGGGTTTAGCCCAGGTCCAGTTAGCTACCCCTTTCCTCTTTAGAAAGGGCGCCACTGGGATTTTAGACACGGTATCCCAGAAACCGGGGAACATGAGAGGGAAAAGACAGGGTCGTGAGAAGTCCGAGAAAGGCTGTAAATAAAACTGAGAAAAAATTATTTATAAAAATTAAAATGATTTATTCAATCAATCTACAAACTTAACAATTTCCTTATAACTAACTTAATTGTGAGAACCTCTCACCTACGTTGGCCCTTGCCAATTATTCTTACAACTTAAACTAACTTAATCGTGAGAACCTCTCACGTACGTTGGCCCTTGCCAATTATTCTTACAACTTAAACTAACTTAATCGTGAGAACCTCTCACCTATGTTGGCCCTTGCCAATTTATTCAAACCTCGTCACTCCGACGGAATACCTTAAAACCTAAATTTTCCCTAGTCAACCTGACGGAATACCATAAAATACCAATTAATAACCTCGTCAACCTGACGGAATACCAATTAACATTATTTACCTCGTCAACCTGACGGAATACCGATTAAAACCTATTCCCGACTGCGCCCCCGACTCGGGCGTCTACGCAGCGGTTTCCTAACTTAATCCGTTGTACCCCCGACTCGGGCGTCTATACAACGTTTCTAAATAACTCACTAATTTCATACAAAATCGTCCACCGGACGCTAACTCAATACACATTTTATCCGAATTATTAATTCTCTAAATTCCTGAAATTTTACGCTTAACATTTCTTTAATACAAAATACCAAATTCATTAATTTAATTCATTACCAAAATTTCTCAACTAAATTCATTAACAGTTTCTCAATAAATTAATTTACTAAATTTACTAAATTAATTGAATTTAGCCCAACGACCTAGAATTAATTTTACAAAATTACAAATTTCAAATTCTACAAATTTAACAAGCTTCATTAAGTATTCAACTTACATATATTCCAAAGTGACCTTGACTATCTAAATTACACAAATGCTTCTATTATTTCAACTTAATCAAATAATTTTAACTAAATAATTTCCCATAACTAAAAGGCTTGTAACAAACTAATTAATTGACAATTATGAATAATTTACTTATAAAAGAATCTACTAAATTAAAAGTGACATCTGAGACAATAGCGATCATTAATTGACAAATTTTATTACAATTAATTCGGCCTCTCAATTTTCAAATTCAAGCTTGGCCTGAAATAATTGTAATAATAATACCTGACTTAACTTTTACAACTCTCCAAACGTTGAGTGAAGTCCTGGTGGAAACGGGCGAAATCAGCGGCTGGTTAATCTCTCTCTCTCGTCTCGAATAAACTTTCCGGCTCCAAGTAATGGGTTCCCAATTCCGGATCGTAGATTGACTTCCTTCTTGATGGTCCTGAATCTCGATGACAGAATTTATTACACAGCACTACACTGACTCACTGTTTTGCCAAAAGCCTCACTGTCTCAAAGCGTCACTGGCTCAAAAGCCTGGCTCAAAAGGTGTTACTTGTTCCAAGGGCTGGCTCAAAAAGCGTTACTTGTTCCAGGGCCTGGCTCAAAAAGCCTCGATGTTTCTTTTGTCGGCTCTTTTATAACCCTCAACTCCGAGTTCTCGAACTTTCCTATTGTCAACCCCGCTTCATTTTTGGGGACAGCAGTGGGGACTTTCGATTTGCACGCCCGGTGACAAGTCTGAACTACTTGTCAAAAATCGAACGGTAAGGGAAAACCCTCATTTATCGTGGCGTCAATAAAGTGGTCGATAACGACCATGGGAAGTTCAGTTTTCCCTGTCACAGGCCTATGCTATTTCATAAAAGATGATAAAAAAATATTTTTTTATTTTCAATGTAGAGTTTAAGCAAGTTCAGACTGTTTGAATCTTTTTTTAGACCTAACTTTCGCTCATGATAGAAACAAAGTGAAAATCGCATTCCGTTCTATCCGAGATTCAAATCCGAGCCGTGCGCTTGCCAAATCGATTATTAATCCCTACACCATACGATCGATGAGTTGATGTACATCTCATCATTCTTATAAGCTAAGTTATAAGGTGACGAAGTGTGACGGTTTATTATTTACATGATATATGTTATTTGACATTGTGTTTTGATGAAAATAAACTATTTTTTACAAATGCTTATTAGTTAAAAAAATGCAAGAGTTAAGTTCTTATATTACTTTAGACTTTGTATATTGTTCTGTATATTTTTAATATCTCATTATAAATTTTATTGTTTAAAATTATCAATATTAAAAATTCAACTGTAAATTATATTTTAATTGTTTCAAGACCATATCGATATTGACGATATGCAATTGTTTTGTTTAAACAATAACTTTTCAATTTCAGCGTTTGCTAACAAATATTCGTAAAACAATAAATGGTTACTGTTAAAAATTCTATTATTTAAGGATTAATTAAATTAACTTTGGATGGCCAACCCTGGGTAAAAAAAAGTATTAAGACAAAGAAAATAATATTGAAATGTATTGGTTTCCTGGTCAATCTAATTCTGGCTCAAGTATGGGTTGCCATTTAACCGCCATGGCTCGGGTAATCATTGGGCCGGCCAAGGCTTGGTTCTCTTGCTGTGGCCTTTCTATGGCGAACCAGTGATGGCCCAAGTTTAGGTGATCATTGGGCCGACCGAGACTTGATTGTTCAGTTTTGGCCCAAGCATGGGCCAAAATCGGCGCATCAAGCAAGGCCTCGAATGAATCAACCGATTTTGACAGGGCTGGTAGCAATCGACGTGGTTTTTCAACTTTAGGAGCGGATTAGTTTTTGGAATTGATCGGTATAACCGTTTAGAAGTTATTTCGAAAGAACCATTTTTTGAAAATTTTATTTTTGAGATTTCTAAAAATCTAGCAGACAGAATTGATTCAAATTTTTGTGAAATTTAATTGCGATGATACTCTTTAGATCAACACCTATTTCTATCCCATCGGTCAAACTGTTCAAAAGTTATAAGAGGTTAACGCACGCACAACACACACACACACACGCACAACACACACACACACATCATCATCGCGGGAATAGTCAGGGAAGCTTCTAGTCTAAGAGCTAGCAACGTTTTCGAGAGAGAATTTCAGGTAGGCCAGTTTTTAGATAAGCTATCTCTCTCACTCCCCCGGACATCATACGGGCTATCTGGCTGGCGGTAGTGGTTGCGTTCATCAGTGCACATCCTACCTGTACAGGTAAAATATCGATTTTTCAAATCATTTTAAGAAGTATTTTTTTTTTTTTATTATTTTTATTGAATTTTTCGCAACATGAATCTATTATTGCCAGATATTTTTATCGTTGTTTAAATTGTGCCAGACACTAATTTTGAATTGAAAAAAAAATTTTTTTCAAAATATTTCAGTATGGTTGAAATTTTTATATGATGTTATTTAAGTATCTAAAAACCTAAAATTAATTTGCCAAACAATAATTCGATTGTTAAACCTTCAGCCAGACCGATCTAAAAGTGAAAAGTGATTGAGCATGTTGGAAGAGTACAGACAATCACGTGTTAGTTGCGCAAGCGAGATAGACGACAGCAACTGTTTGTAATCAAGATGGCGTCAGTTTAGTCACATTGGTTTATTCGTTGCTGTTATTTTTAATGTTTTTAACAAAATTGTGTTACAATGGCTAGCGAAAAATTAAAATGTGTTTTTTGTAAAGACAGAAATGGAAAAATAATAACTTTTGTTGAAGATAAATTAAAAAAGTGTAAAGAAGTTCTACAAATACGTGTAAATTTTAAACTGAAATATAATTGTGTACAGTTACCGGAGCAAGTTAATGACACTGATGGATATCACAGAAATTGTTACAGCAGTTTTACAGCTCTAATGACAAAATATCGTAATTTATCTGAAATTCATTTCTCGTCAACAGTAGATCTTTCCAGCACATCTAGTTCAACTTCGTTATCAAATACGGCAGTAGATGTTAGCAAAATCCTGCCAGATAATACGTCTCAGAATTCACAAACAGAAGTTGTTATCCAAGAAATTGACACTTCTAATGCAATTATTGAGCCTGAAAGTGTGGTAAATATAGAAACAAATTCAGGTGTTAAACGAGTTTGTTTTTTTTTGTGGAAAAGATCGCAAGCAATCAAAAGGTAAACAACAAACTTTACACTCCTCAAATGATGCAAATATTTATAAAAAAATAGCAGAGTGCATGACAAAATTAAGTAATCAAGAGTTGTTAGACAAAATAGAAAATTTACAGTCAAAAAGTGAAATTATTTTTTATCATCATTCGTGTGAATTGGGATATTTAAATGATTATAATAAAGTTATTGCTGATAATCCACAAACTCCCTGGCATGACAATCGGAGTATCCACCAGTGCATTTTCAACCAAATTGTATCATTAATAGAGGAAGAAGTTATCAACAATAAAAATTGTTTGTTGTTATCTTCTCTTTGTGATACATACAATAATGAATTAAAGCTTCAGTCTCAGTCAGATGTAAATTTAATGACAAATCATTATCTTGAGGAAAAAATATTTAAACAATTTAAAAAATCAATTAAAATTATTTCAAAAAATAAAAAAAAAGTTATCATGCACAAAGATTGTAGTTTATTAGAAGATAATGATTTGACGAGACTCGAGGAAAATGAACTTATTGATAAAGTAGCTTTAGTCCTGCGGAACACCATTTTAAAAATGGACAAATTAAAATTACCTTCAAAAATCAAGCCAAATGATTTAATCAATGGTGAATGTACCATTCCTGAAAAATTAGATCGATTTTTTAAAGTATTGATTGAAGGCAAAGATATTCGTCGCAGAAATGGTGTAAACTGTGATCGATTGAGCAACTCAATCGCCTCTGATACTATTTTTTGTGTGACTAATGGTACTATTAAACCATCAAAACAAATAACTCTTGGTATGACTGTTAAAAGTCTTACAAGTAGTAGAAGAATCATTAACATTCTTAATCGTTTTGGACATTGCTGCAACTATACTACACTGGAGGAGCTGGAAACTGAAGCTACTTATTCATCTGTACATCGCTCTGAAATTAGTCCACCTGACATTATTCGGAAATCATCGTTATGCACAGGTGTAGCCTTCGATAACTTTGATAGGTATGTTGATACTCTTAATGGAAAGGAAACTTTGCATGACACCGTTGGTATAATATATCAAAATATTGATAATGATGCTCCTAATGAAAATGATATCGATTGTAGAAGTGATCAGTCCGACATGTTACCACCACCAGCAAAAAGAAGACGAACCTTTGAAGTCATTGTTCCTGAACTTGTTCCAATTTCTGCCAGATTGCAAATGTTAGAACGATTAACACCTATTGAGAACATAGAGCAATCTGTTCCGAGTACCTTGCCTTTAGTACAAACTATTGATTTATTACATATGACTTCACTCTTTTTCCACGTGCCAAACACTCCAATGTGGACGGGATTTAATTGTAGAATTATAAAGGATAATACTCCAAAACAAAAAGTATCTTACCTTACTCCAATCAATTTGTCACCAACAGAGACATCAGTAGTGAAGTTGACAATGACACAGGCTCAACAAGTTGGTGTGGAATGTGACCAAAAATACGTACAAGTAACATATGATTTGGCCATTGCTAAAATAGCTCTCAAAATTCAGGCAACAGAAACCCCAAAATTTGATAATCTCTTCATACATCTTGGCTCATTTCATTTGATGATGGCATTTTTTAAAGCGATTGGAGTATTTATCAATGAGTGTGGATTATCACATATGATGGTTGAAAGTAAGATCATAGCATCAGGCTCCGTGAACTGAATCATTGAAGGCAAACATTTTAATCGTTGTGAACGTCTGCATCCGTTGATGGCTGTAGGTTTGCAAATATTACATTTTGACCAATACTTGAAAACAAAACAAGTCGAACACAATTTTTTAAAAGAACAAATCATTGGTGATCTTTTACAATATCAAAATCGTGAAATTTCCCATTCAACTACGACTGCTGAATTATTACCAAATCAAGTATTGTTTCGGCTGCTCTCTTCGTATCAAAAATTCGTAGATAAAACAAGACAAGGTGATCATGGTAAAACTGCTCAGTTCTACATGATCTACATACAACTAGTAAATTATTACATCATTTTATCAAGGAGTATACGCATGGGTGATTTTGAAACGTTTAAGCATGTAATTCCAAAAATCATAAATTTATTGTTTATGTTTAATCAGCCAAACTACGCTCGATGGTGTGTTAACTATTATGAGAATCTGAAGAACGTTGACAAAACACATCCAGGACTTAAAGAGGACTTCAAATCTGGATGTTTCGGAATTAAAAGAACTGATAAACCTTTTTCGAGAATACCAATAGATCTTACGTTGGAACAGACTATAAATGCAGATGTAGCTAAACGTCTCAGCGGTATTGCACATTTTACAAATTCGATAGCTGCACGTCAACGCTGAACAAAAAGCCATAGTATTAGAGCTGCTTTGATTTCCCATGTTTTCGATATTTGTGGATTAAGACACTTGCAAGAAAACAACTTGCTGATTTTATCGATATTTTTGAAAAAAACTGTAATCCGTTTGATCCAGATCTAAACAAAGATAATATTTACAATATAGCTACTGGAAAGCCGGCCTCTCAACATATAGCTGAGTTCCTACTGAACGTCGAAGAAAATGGTGATGAGTTAAGGAAACAGTTGATTACTGAATGTGCTATAGATGAAAGTAGATTTGACAAACCGATAAAAAAAAATAAAATACTTAACTTCGCTGAGGCTCCAAAAAAAAAAAATTTAACTCTCGGAAATAAAGTTGTCGAGCTGAGAATGCAACGCGATTTATTAGGGAGAATGTTAGGAATATCGTTAACTCATAAAGTTGATATTGAAAAAGTTTTAACATTTCCACTGACACCAGTGCCAACATCAATGTGCCACGCAGATGGCAGTATTTGTAAAACTGACAAATCTCAATTGCTTAAATTGATTGAGAAGAAAATCGGTGGTAACGTCGATAAGCCACCTTCATCTTTTAATTCAGCTATTTTAGATGGTTTCTTCATGTTACACTTAATGAAAGAAGTACCTGTAACTTTCGGTGCTTTATCTAAAAAATTTCTGAGTATGATACTACGATTTAAATCCAATCGTGTCGATATTGTCTTCGATCAATATTTTACACCGTCAATCAAAGATTTTGAGCGTTCACGTCAGGATGAAATAATCAGCCAAATTACAATCGGGCCCAATCAAATTCGTCCACATAATTTTATAGCTGAACTTAAAAATATATATTTTAAAGAAGCCCTTGTTAATTTTTTTATTGACCATTGGGCTGGTGATGAAATGGCTCCTATCATTGGAAATAAAATAATTTATGTGAACTTCAACAAGTGCTATTCATACCGGGTTGAAAGTAATAAAGTTATTAAAACTGTTGAAGATTCACTGTCTTGCGAAGAACACGAAGAAGCCGATTCTCGAATAATATATCACATTTGTCAAATAAATGTCGATGGTGAAGTTGTGATACGCTGCTCAGATACAGATATTTTAATAATACTTCTTGGTAACATGGATCATTTGAATGCGTCACTAAAAATCTGGGTAAATTTGGGCGTGGGGAATCATGAGCGATTTATAAGCGTCAATCAAGTGCACGAAATTCTAGGGAATTCTTTATCGAAAGCTCTACCGTGCTTTCATGCACTCACAGGATGCGACTACACACCAACTTTTTTCCGGATAGGTAAACTTCGACCTTTTAAACTGTTAGAGCAATCAGAAGAGTATCAATTAGCCTGTCAAAATATTATAACAGATGATGAAGAATTGCTGGATGAGACATTTAAGATCTTAGAAAAGTTTATTTGTCACATTTAGGGAGCTCGTGATTCTTGGAACGTCAATGAAGTTCGGTTTCATCTGTTTTCAAACACTTATCGGTCTAAAAAATCAGATGATAATTTTGAAAAAAATTTTCATAATTTTGATCCATCAAGCCTACCACCATGCAAAGCTGAATTGTATCAGCATTTACTACGAATTCGTTACGTAACAAAGTTTTGAAGAAATGCTCATTTACAACACCCAACATCTCTATCATCTCAAGCTTCTGGCTGGACCATAAATGACGATAAATATGATTTTATCTGGTTTGTTGGAGAGCAGTTACCATCATTAGTTGCCGACATTATCATTAAAGGTAAAAATTGAAAATAAAATACTAATAAATTTCTTTGCCGAAAGATTATAAAATTTTTCATTCTTTTACAGATAATAGCTTATTACAAGACGATGATAATCCAAAAGACGACGATGACAATGAAAATGACAGCAGTGATGAAGATGATGATGATGATAATTATCAAGATGCCTCCGTTTTCTGTGACACAATTATGGATTAAAAAATATAATTTTTGTTTACTTTCATCCTTGAGATTGATTATTACCTTAATTTTTCACAAAAATAAATAATTATTTTAATGCTATGTTAATCTACAATTAATTCAATAGTTTTTAATTCTTTCTCTGTAATTTATTCGACAACTATTCCTAGACCAAGCAAAATGGTACCACATCACTTTTCACTTTTAGATCGGTCTGGCTGAAGGTTTAACAATCGAATTATTGTTTGGCAAATTAATTTTAGGTTTTTAGATACTTAAATAACATCATATAAAAATTTCAACCATACTGAAATATTTTGAAAAAAATTTTTTTTTCAATTCAAAATTAGTGTCTGGCACAATTTAAACAACGATAAAAATATCTGGCAATAATAGATTCATGTTGCGAAAAATTCAATAAAAATAATAAAAAAAAAAAAATACTTCTTAAAATGATTTGAAAAATCGATATTTTACCTGTACAGGTAGGATGTGCACTGATGAACGCAACCACTACCGCCAGCCAGATAGCCCGTATGATGTCCGGGGGAGTGAGAGAGATAGCTTATCTAAAAACTGGCCTACCTGAAATTCTCTCTCGAAAACGTTGCTAGCTCTTAGACTATTCCTGTGATCTTAAAACGTTGAGATCTGATGAAAACTCGATTTTTGCAAAACGGGGTAAAACAATAAAAAATTGTTTTTTTTTTTTTTTTTTTATTTTGTACTCTCATTGTTAGAATATTTGTAGTGTTTGTTATGTCAATAAATGTATTGCTTGTAACATAATGTAAATTTTTATTTTATCTAATTCAAGTGTGATCATAGTTAAAATTTATAATTGAGAAAAATTCATTCTTCAAAATGTTGTTGTGTTGTTTGTTAACGGATTATTGACTTTATAAGTTTTTTATTAGTCTCCTATTGACAAAAATTTAATGTGTTGATGAATTCTTCATCGGCTTACGAAATGAACGATTTGTTAAAGAACAGAAGACAAAAAAAAATTTTTAAATACCGAAATTCTGACTAATAAGCTGAAAATAGCCATTAATGGGGTTGTTCCTCCGTGTCCATGGGGTGGATTAAGCTGTTATGGACTTGTCGACACTCTAGATTGTGTATAATTAAGGTAAACATCTCGTATATCTTTTATTTTTATCTCGACACCGAGCTTCTAATTTTTTTCCGCGGGATGCATGCACGCGACAGAGAGGTCCGACCGCTACTTGTCATTTTTCGCGATGCCTCCAAAAATATTAATTTCATCAAAAAATTGATAAGTACATTTTTTATTGGTTTTTTAACTTTAAACTTTTTTTCCAAAGCCGAAATTCCCGTCAAACTTACAGTTCTCGGGTTATCACCATTTAAACAGTGAAATTGTTATTGACAATTGTTTGTATCGTTTGTCAACAAAGTGAATACGATATTCATAAAACTTGACCCAAAATACATAAGAATTCGTTAGGTTTTTCCTTGGACATCAATTGTACATGGGTTTCCCTTTCTGTGCAGTTAGGTTCTCTCATAATTGAAAAAAATAATTGAATTTAAAAATTGTTTTAGTCTACAATCAACAAAATTAGCAATTTTAATGTCTATTTAAATCATTACACAATTACCAGAAAATAATCAAATTTAGAAATTAATCCAAATCCGTGAAAATTCGATAGAATAAAAAAATTTCATGCCTAATCAAGTCATTTTATATCTTATGATAAAAATTAAATTAAGACGATATTTTAGAATTTGACAGTATTTTACAGAATGAAAAGTTTGAATTCTAGTTTAATTTTACGATGTTCTTAACAAATTATTAAATTTAAACACTATTTTAGGATTGGAAAATATTCTACAAAATTGAAAATTTGAATACTATTCTAACCATATTCTATTCAAGGAAGATAATTAAATGAAGACATTACTTCAGGAGTAAAAAGTACTCAATAGAATCAGAAATTTCGTAGGCTAGTTATATCCTTTTATATTCTGAAAAGATAATCAAATTGAGATCTTATTATTATTTGAGTTTTTACTTGTATATCATTTCTGGCTTTTACAAGGCTGATTGTCTCAGCGTCTCCACATATAATCCTCTCTCTATTATCAACGTATGCTCTCCGCTTTTATATTATCAACACAATCTTTCCACTCTTATTACCAATATATTCTCCACTTATTATCAGCATATTTACTACATTCAACGTCTTTTTCTTTATAATCACATATTATCAATAAATTCTCCACTTTTATTATCAACATATCTGCCTCTCACTTTCAAATTCCTGCACATATCTTTCATTATTCTCCATGCAGCTGTGGACCGACTTGTGCTTTCTGTACTGCATTTACCCTATTCCTCACCCCTTTCGATGGGTTGTTGGAATAGTGGCGATGGGGAAACCACAGAGAAAACCCATGCTAGTACAGTTCGGCTACCGGAGCGACCCCCGGCGGTTGGTGTTGGAACTATTCTAACAACCGTCGGGGCTCGAGCCCTCGCCTCACGGCATGATGTGCGACCGAACTAACGGGATAATGACTTAGTCCGCTCGGACATCATGCCGCTTTCAAATTGAGATATTATTTCAGGATTAAAAATTAGGAAAACGGTTGACCCTAAAGGCTATCCCTGCAACTTCCCGCTAATTCCAAACTTGAGCGCTCCAGACTGCATATATTACGTTTTTGAACTATTATAGCTCAAAAATATAATTTTCGTGTCATTCTGAGCTCCCAAGCTCGAAACTCTGATAAAAGTTAAATGAAACACTGCTTTTTGAGTTCTTAAACTTCAGCAGTTTACACAATTAAATTGATATTAACAATTAAATTTGCTATCTGCGAGCAAAATAACCTAATTTTTCGTAATCTTAGCAAAAAATAGGTAAATATCAATTATCAGAACCCGGGGACCTAGAAGTGCATACGGACCTTTCTTTAGCCGAGAGACTATATTCCGAATGTTCAATTATCCTAAATTTCTCTACATCTTATTTTCAGAATGAAAAATTATTGAATGGTAATTAAAATTTTGAGTTGCCATATGTCATTATGAATCTTATTTTTAGCATTTAAAAGTATTCGGTAGTATTCAAAATTTTCTATCATCTTAAATCCTAATTAATCATATTTTTATGATTCACAAGCATTTGACAGTATTTAACAGTTTAAATCATTTCCTATTTTTCCAATGTTAACATAGAAATTTTTCCAAAGTTAACATCGGAATTTCTCCAATGGTAACATGAGAATTTTTTCTTTATTAACATGATAGAAATATCTATGTGAAATAGGAAAAATTAATTTATCACTGAAATTTATGTAACTTAATTTAATAATGATAAATTTACATAACACATTTCTTACTCAAACAATGTCAGATAATTCAAAAGTAAAATAGTGATATACAGTCGGTTTGTAATGAAAAAATTCGAGGAAATTTTTTTCAATTTTTGCTTTACATTTCAAAAAAATTAAAAATCCAGCAGATTATGGACGTTGTGGCTTAATGTATATGGAGTATTCCCACACCAAATCGACCACTTTTGACCCTGACCCCTTTTGATTTGTCTGAAAGTCTTTCCTCCTTTTCTACCTTATCAAAAACGTCTCTCATTATTTTTTCAAATTTTCTTACCTAACCAAAAAAAAGTTATGAATTTTTTAACAAAACTGCTTTTTTATGTTTAAATTGCCATAATTTTTTCAAAAATTGTCAAAAGCTAGGCATGTTTAGTGACGAGCGGTATTAGTTTCGGCTCATGAGCCGCAACGGCAGCCGTTAAGGCTGTGGAGACGCAGCCGTCGGCTCGTCTATTAATGGAGACAGCTCCTTCGGAGCCTCTGTCCACTCGGGACGTAGCAGCAGGCTCGATTTGAGCCGAGACGCAGCCGCAGTCGTAACCCGAAACGGCTCATTTTACTTTGTGCTTAGCACATGCGGCTCTACATACCGACGTTATTTCTTCGCCTCATCAGGCGCAAGTATGATTGAAGGCTCGCAGACATTCTATCTCGAGCTAAACATCCAAAAAATGGATGAAGGATATTTTTTAATAATATCCTGGGCTGTTTCAGATGAGTGAGGAGCTAGAGTGGACGACGATGGAGGAGTTAATGGAGGTAGCAGCTGACACAGAAGCAGAGGACAGGATTTTGGATAGAGTCAAGCTGGTCGCGCAGGAGAGCTTGCCTGAGGGATGGTTGAATTGCGTTTCGCTTTGCCTACAGTGGCTTTGGCCCGTGCCTTTAATCCTTCGGCTGCAGATTTGCCAGAGAAGCAGTATAGAGACCTTAAAGTGTCCATGTTGAATTGGTCTTTTTCTAGAGCGCTTATTATGAGTCCTCCAGCTTTGGTAAATAAACTCAAAGGCTCGGTTGGACGGGCAGAAATTTTTTTGCACGCGATAGAATCTGTAAAGCCACTGTGTATTTCACGCAAGCGGGCGGCGGAGTTGTTGAGACCGCAAGGAGTTGGCTCAGATTCTGATGAGGAGAACGATTCTTCTCGGGCATTGAAAAGACCGGGAGAGCATCTGAGTCAGGATGCTCCAGGTTCAAAAAGATATAAAGTAACGGAACTGCAGGATGAGATGCGTCACATGTTTGGAATAGTCATGGAAAAGATCCAAAACATGGAACAGCGTGGCCACAGAAGGAGTGAGGACGATGATTATTCCGACAATGACTCAGAGCATTCTGGTGACAGTAGTGAGTCTGTTTTACCAGGACAAGACTGGACCCCACGAGCCTTTGAAGAACCTTCAGTAGTATCAGGAATGCCGGTTACACCGGTAAATGATCTTGAGGCTTTGTCTTTTGCACCTCAGGTAAAAGAAAAAGAACTAACTATTCCCCCACCGGCAGAGAATATTAAAGCGCAGGGAATTCAGTGTCAGAAGTTTGGTTCTTCAGGGTGGAGCAGAATAAGGTACAAAGAAGTTCAGAAAAAGCTCCAAGCTTCACCAGTGTTTGATTCATTGAAAGTAAATACACAGCTGGAGGGGGAAGTGTCAAAGTCTTATTACCAAACGCTTTTGGAGCGTGTAGATGAATTGACAGGCACGTTAAGTCATGGCTTATTAAAGCAGAGACAGAAACTCATGGAGGGCATGAAATCCTTGGCAGCTAAGCATCCGGGAGCGTATGAAGACATTAAAGCCACTTTTGTGGGAGAATCGGAGTTCAAAGAAGTCTCAGACGATCTGCTCCAGTTTACATGCGCTAGGAGAGCGGAAGTAATTGAGATGCGGAGAAAGGCCTTTAAGCCCAAGGAGCAGCATCATGCAGCGAAGCTGGCAGAAATTCCACCGTCAGAGTCTCACCTGTATGATGAAGAATTGCTGTCTAAGTTCTTAGATCAGCGAGGTGGTTTGAGCAAAGTTTTCCCGCCAGCTCAAAAACCGTTTAAGGAAAGATTTTCCAATCACGGAACTACAAAGGACAAACCTGCTCAGAAGTCTTCTAGTTTTGGACACTCTTCCTACCAGAAACAGAGGTCTCAGCTTGCATCACGTACTCCATTTCGCAGATCTGATTCAAAAAAATCGAGAAAAGATTACAAAAAGACTGATTACAGAAAGAGTGACTCCGGTAAAGGAAATCGGAAGTCGACTTCACAAAGAGCATGACTACGAGTTCCAGGCGGGCCAGCTTCAGTTTTATATTCCCCAATGGCGCAAGCTGGGCGCTCCAGAGCACATCATAAAAACGATTGGGGGGTATTCAATACCATTTGTGAAGAAGCCACCAGCAATTCCATTCTCAGAGAGGAATATTCAAAGATTCGGTACCAAAATATCTCATCAAATGTCGCAGGAGGTGGAGGAACTGCTAAAGCTGGGAGTTCTAGAAGAGTCAAGGTGGCCTTCAGGCTTCCTCTCAACGATGTTCCTGATCCCAAAATCGGATGGCAGCTTCCGACAAATCTTCAATTTACACCGCCTGAATCAGTATTTACAGACCAAAAAATTTCGGCTGGCCAATCAATTGAAGGTACCAAGTTTCTTACAGAGGAACGATTTCATGGTCAAACTAGACATATCCAAAGCGTATCTTTACATTCTGATGAAGGAAAGTCATCGGAGATTTCTGAGTTTGGCATACAAGGGCCAAATCTACAATTTTATTTGTCTCCCGTTTGGTCTCGCTACAGCTCCACAGGAGTTTTCCAAAATAAGCAACTGGATAGCGAGCCTTTTCCGTCAGCTGAGCATAAGGGTACTGGTCTATTTAGACGACTTTTTGTTCGCCCATCAAGACAAGGAGGTCCTTCAAGAACAGATCAAAGAAGCAATCCGTTATCTCCGATATCTTGGTTGGCGGCTAAATCTAGAAAAGTCAGTAACAACGCCGACGAAAGAGTTAGAGTTCTTGGGAATTCGATGGAATACAGAGTCAAACAGAATGTGGTTACCGGACAGCAAGAAAGTGCATATCCTCGAAGTCATGAATCAGATAACATTGTCGAGACAGTGGAACTGGAAAATAGGAGCGTCGTTGCTGGGTCAGCTGAATTTTGCAGCCTTGGTAACCCCGCTGGGCCGTCTGTACTCTCGCGGTTTGCAGAGGGCATTCAAAAAACTACCAGGACAGCGGCCGAAGAAGAGCTTGAGCATAACTTCAGAGGCTCTAGAGGATTGCATATGGTGGCAGAAGAATATCGAACACACCAGTCCGATATTCAGGAGCGACCCGGATGTTTTCCTAACAACGGATGCGTCAGAAACGGGTTGGGGCTTTCACCTGGACAATGTGATCGAAGCGGGTTCTTGGAAACCAGAGCAACAGAGTTGGCACGTGAACCAAAAGGAACTCTTTACAGTACTGATTGCTATCAACAAATACAAACACGACTTGAAGAACAGGTCAGTGTTATTACAGTCGGACAACAAGACGGTGGTGGCGTACATTCGCAAACAAGGAGGAACTCGATCTCAGACTCTTCATCTTGTGACCAAGCAGCTGTTGTCGGTACTTCAACAATTTCAGATCCAGCTAGTTCCTTTTTACCTGCCGGGTCAATACAATTGTCTGGCAGACAGGTTGTCCAGGGGCTTACCTTTGACAGATTGACATCTCAAGGGCAGTCTGACCAGTATCATCTTCGAAAAGTGGGGGACTCCTTAGATAGACTTGTTTGCGACAAGCAGATCGAAAGTAGTGTCTCAATATGTGACGATAGAAGCCAACGATCAGGAGGCGTGCTTCATAAATGCCTTCAGCAGGCCATGGACTGTGAATCTAGCATGGATTTTTCCGCCGCCACCGCTGATTCCCAAAGTCTTGCAGCATTTGAACACAGCAAAGGGTCTGTTTCTGTTGGTAGTACCCAGATGGAAGAAAACATTTTGGAGAGGAGATCTCAAGAGCAGGAGCACCGCAGCACCGTTTCAGTTGTGGAACCTGGAGGATCATCTGGTGGACCTAGCGACGGGACTTCCTCCACAGAATGTAAAAGACCTGTGCTTGGAGGTTTGGAGAGTACGGGGTGGAGCGAGATGATTTCTGGATTATCAGAGCAAGATACCAGTCTCTTGTCTTCAGCTTGGAGAGATTCCACGTGGAAAACTTATTCTTCGGCATGGAAGCAGTGGCTGCAGTGGTGTAAGACGAACCAAGTCACCCCAAGTAGTCCAACACCGCAGAATTTAGCAACTTACTTTGGTTATTTGCATAGAACAAAGAACCTGACATATAGGACAATTCTGGTGAGGAAATCGGTTATCAGCACCTTTGTAGATCCGAAAGGAGATGCAAAATTGTGTACTCATCCGCTGGTCAAGTCCATGTTGAAAGCTATTAGTACTGAAGAAGCCAAAGCAGCTACTCCTCGCAAGGAAATATGGAACATTGAGTCAATAGTCGATTTGCTTGGTAAAAATTCTCCGGATAAAAACAGTATTTTTCAATTGTTAAGACACACTGCAATGTTATTGATGTTGGCTTCGGGTCGTCGAATCCATGATCTTACTCTTTTGTCTACGGAGTTAAATAAAATGATAGTGAAGAAAGATTCAGTAACCTTTTGGCCAAATTTCGGATCGAAAACGGACTCGGCGAGCCATAGACAGTCAGGTTGGAAGTTGTCGAGAGCAGACAAGCCAGAGTTTGATGTTGTAAGCTGGATTAAAGAGTTGATACGGGTGTCAGCCAGTAGAAGAAAATCAGTTCCGGGTCTATCGAGTCTCTTTATTACCACGAGAGGTAAAGTAAAGGAAGCATCACGAACAATCATTGCTGGTTGGTTGAAATCGATTTTTGTAGCTTCAAATATTAAAGCGAGTCCAGGTTCATTGCGGTCGGCGGTAGCGTCATACAATTTTGATAAGAAGGTAGATTTAGAAGAAATTTTAGATCGTGGTAACTGGAGAGGTCCAAAAAACTTCTTTAAATTTTATTATAAAGCTGTGGAGAAACCAAAGGTTAAATCTAAGAATGTTATGTTCAGTACTTTTAAACCGGTATGAGAAATTATTTATAATTATTTAATAATATTTAATTATTTATTGGCCTATGATAAGGTTTGTTTAACTATAAAGAGAATGATTTACTTTAAATAATAAGATTTGATTGCATTTCAAGCTAGTCAATAGCTGTATAAAAAAAAAAAAAAAAAAAAGTTTATTGATAAGTTATGGAATTTATTAATGCATGTTAATAAAAAAAAAAAAAAAAAAATTTAATTAAAAATTATTTCATTTAAGTCCTAGTTTCTTTTCTATGTTGTCTTTGCAAGCAAGTTTAAGTATTTCAAGTCACAGTACGCTGGAGGTTGTGAGCCGGCAGATTCCAAACACCTCAGAAAGGTCAAGCCAAAGGCACAGACCTGAAATATAAACCGTTTTCCACCCCGAAGGGAAGAAAACGATTATTTCGGGTCTTGCCAAAGGCTTGACCTGACTAAGGCCTTGCCGGCTTCTTTTCAGAGTTGTACTGAGGATCGAGCCGGTAAACCGATCGCACTAGCCGTCATAACCTCTAGGGGGCTGAGGAGAAGGGTAATTTCCCCTCTTAAGGGCCCTCTAGTGGTAAATTTTGGTAAAACTTGGGCGAGTATACATGAAAGGTAACGGTAGGTAATCTCCGAAAGGTCAAGCCTTTGGCAAGACCCGAAATAATCGTTTTCTTCCCTTCGGGGTGGAAAATGGTTTATATTATCTGATTAAGTTACATCTTTGGTAATGAGATTGTGAAAGAATATTTTCTTTCTCAGCTAAGCTAAATGTTTTTATTAGTTTAAGAATTATTGCATTTGAAACATCATAATCATGTACATTAAACCATTTGATGAAACCGTTTTAAGCATAAAACTCAGAGTATCGGCGAATTATTTATTTCAATGGCCACCATTTATTAAGCAATAAATTAAAAAAAAATTGTTTTTAAATTTTCTTTGTTTTTAAAAAAATCAATTTTTTCGATGATTAATATGTTCAATTTTTGGTTCTATACTTTTTTTGTGTTTTTTAAGGATTCCCGGAAATTTTTGGAATAGTGTTACAAAAAATAAGACTAAAAAAAAATTTTTTTTTTTTCAATTGAAAAAAAAAATAAAAATCGAAAAAACATCATTCTGAAATTTTCAGGATATTTGTAAAAAATGTCAAAGTTTCATATGAAAGAAAGAAAAAGAAATTAAAAATGGTTATCATCAAGAAATTCGGAGTTTTTTCGGAAAATCTAAAAAATAACGATAAAGATAGGTTTGAATAATTTTTTTCCATTTTTTCCCAAAATAAACATTTAATAAAAAAAAGTTTTGAAAAAAAAAAACGTCCCGATAAGTCAATTTTTGAATAAGTTATTGCAATTTAAAAATAAAAAAGCGGTTATGTTGAAAAATTCTTAACTTTTTGTTTGGTTGGGTGTTACGTTCCCAAAATTACGTATATAAATTCATTGAGATTTTTTAAATAATTAATTACCAGGTTTTGACACCTTGGGTAGTCGATCGACTCCCGGTGTGTCGTCACAGATGAGCTTACTTACTTATTATTTTATTATTGACTTACCATTATGGGCCCCATAAATCTGCCCAGATAACCCCCTAGATTTCTAACCATTTAGCTTTAAAAGGCGGAAAAATATCGTGACCCGTCTTTCTGAAGAACTTCTCCGAATAATACCCGTATCTGGGGTCGTTGATGGGAATAACGCCCCCTGGAGGGTGAACCTCTGGAATCTCGATTGGGACCAGCTTCCAAGCCCTGGTGATGTCAGTCCAATAGGCAGGGCGGTTGTTGCTGACAAAGTTGGTCTGACTCGGTGGACCTCGGCTCGTGGGTGATCCAGGTGAGTCTTCCTCGGCGGTTCGAACCACTCTTACTCGGGGTTCGATTAAGATCTCATCGTCGGTTATCCGCACTACTGGTCTCGCGTTCCGCACTACTTCCGCTCGCGGTTCGGCTGAAGTTTCGACGGCGATTGTCGGCAACGATAAGTAGAATGGCTGGGCCAAGCGACGACGACTCTCTTGTACCGAGCGACCCGATCAGCGTGACCGTTTTCCGTGAGGCATTTACGTACGGGAATTTGGTGCTGGCCGAACGCTGACTAGCGCTTTTACTGAAGAGATTGGGACCTGGGGATACGTTGATTAAGCGCTCGCCCAGCAGAAGGGTTAGGTTGGCGAAACGCTGGCTAGCGCTTTAGCCGGACGGTTTTCTTATTTGGGTTGGAACTGCTGTAAAGCACTCCGCCCCATAATAAGTGTATTGGACTGTATGTTTTTGGTGTAGTTGGTTTATTTAGAAAATAGGATCTGGAGAGGTTCAAGCCTGAGGATGAAGCTCTCTGCACTCGAGAGTCTTTAGATCTACTGACTTGCTCTGCTCCAGAATGAATGTTTATAAATCTTATTGTCAGCCATGTTGGTAGCTCAGGTTACTCCTGAGAGAGTCGACGAGGCCCGGGTCCCATGCTGACGCAAGATGTTTTGGTTATCCGCGGCCACGGCAACTCTCTGCTGACGCCTTATCACAAGCGATTTCCGTTACTCCGCCGTTGGTATAAGCACCAGCGAAGCAACTGATATCGCTTGGTATGTGTTCTGAGAATCATCTAAATTAAACTAAACGCTTTTTAAATAAAATAAAATAAATCTTGAGAAAAAAAAATGTAATTTTAGGCGAAATTCTGAGAACGTAACATGGGTAAAAGGGTCAGGGTCAAAAGTGGACGATTTGGCGTGGAATATCCCATATACATTAAGCCACACCGTCTATAATCTGCTGGATTTTTGATTTTTTTGAAATGTAAAGCAAAATTTGAAAAAAATTCCCTCGAATTTTTTCATCACAAACCGACTGTATATCACTATTTTACTTTTGAATTATCTGACATTGCTTGACTGAGAAATGTGTTATGTAAATTTATCATTATTAAATTAAGTTACATAAATTTCAGTGATAAATTAATTTTTCCTATTTCACATGGATATTTCTATCATGTTAATAAAGAAAAAATTCCCATGTTACCATTGGAGAAATTCCGATTTTAACATTGGAGAAATTCCGATTTTAACATTGGAAAAATTCCTATGTTAACATTGGAAAAATTCCTATATCAACATAGGGATTTTTCCTATGCAAAAATAGGAAAAATCCTTACGTTTTTTTCGCCGTGTAGAGTTGCCTAGGGATTCATGGTACCCTCCTCTGTTTCCTGGGCACACTTAGAGACCGTAGTATAGACATCCGGGTCGGGGGTACAACGGCAGTACGTTAGAAACCGCGGTATAGACGTTCTATATGAGGGTATCGTCGGGAATAAGCACTATGATAGAAACCATTGCGTTGTAACCAGGGTGTTTTGCCCAGGTTCAATTGCTCACCCCTTTCCTCCTTAGAAAGAGCGCCACTGGGATTTTAGACACGGTGTCCCAGAAATCGGGGAAGCATGAGAGAGGAAAGACAGGGTTGTGAGAAGTCCGAGAGGGCTATAAATAATACTGAGAAAAATTATTTATAACAATTAAAATGATTTATTCAATTAAACTACAAAACTTAACAACTTAACTTATAAACTAACTTAATTGTAAGAACCTCTCACCTACGCTGACCCTTGCCAATTATTCTTACAACTATCTAAATACCAATTTGCTCTATACCTCGTCACTCCGACGGAATACCTTAAAATATCTAAATTTCCTCGTCAACCTGACGGAATACCAATTTACCTTGTCAACCTGTCGGAATACCAGTTCAAACCTATTCCCGACTGCGCCCCCGACTCGGGCGTCTACACAACGTTTCTAAATAACTCCCTAACTTCCATACAATCAATCGTCCACCGGACGCTAACTTAATCCATAATTCTCTCTAATTACTCGATTTTTCTAAATTACTAATTATCTAAATTCCTGGAATTTTACGCTTAACATTTCTTTAATGCAAAATATCAAATTCACTAATTTAATTCATTACAAAATTTATCAACCAAAATTTCTCAACTAAATTCAATTTCCAATTTAATTTATTCTATTAACTCACTATTCAATTAAATTCATTAAACAATTTTTCCAATAAATTAATTCACTAATTTTACTAAATTAATTAAATTCAGCCCAACGGCCTAGAATTAATTTTACAAAATTCCGAATTTCAAATTCTACAAATTTAACAAGCCTCATTAAATATTCAAACTACATATATTCCAAAGTGACCTTGACTATCTAAATTACACAAATGCTTCTACTATTTCAAACTTGATCAAAATAATTTTAACTAAATAATTTCCCATAACTAAAAGGCTTGTAACAAACGAAATAAATGACATTGATGAATAATTTACTTATAAAAGAATCTACTAAATTAAAAGTGACATCTGAGACAATAGCGATCATTAATTGACAAAATTTTATTACAGTTAATTCGGCCTCTCAATTTACAAATTCAAGCTTGGCCTGAAATAATTGTAATAATAATACCTGACTTAACTTTTCCAATTCTCCAAACGTTGACCGATGTCTTGGTTGAAAACTGGCGAAATCAGCGGCTGGTTGGTCTCTCTCTCGTCTCGAATAAACTATCTGGCTCCAAGTAAAGGGTTCCCAAATTCCGAGTTATACATTGACTTTCTTCTTGATGGTCCCAAATCTCGATGACAGAATTTATTACACAGCACTACACTGACTCACTGTTTTGCCAAAAGCCTCACTGTCTCGAAGTGTCACTGACTCAAAAGCCTGGCTCAAAAAGCCTTGATGTTTCTTTTGCCGGCTCTTTTATAACCCTCAACTCCAAGTTCTCGAACTTTCCTATTGTCAACCCCGCTTCGTTTTCGGGGACAGCAGTGGGGACTTTCGATTTGCACGCCCGGTGACAAGTCTGAACTACTCGTCAAAAATCGAACGGTAAGGGAAAACCCTTATTTATCGTGGCGTCAATAAGGTGGTCGATAACGACCATGGGAAATTCAGTTTTCCCTGTTACAGCGTAAATGGAAATAAGGCTTAAATTTAAGTGTTGATTATTGTAAAGGGGTTCTTATTATTGTGAAAGGGTTGACTAAATAAAATAAATTTTGAAAATGAATTTCTTTTGATGTTTTTTGTTTCCTTCCTAGCAATCTATCGCGACCCGGTAGAACTACTTCATGCTCTGGTCGAGTTTCTGGATACTGTGAACAAAAATTCAGTGGTGCCCTAAATAAATAATACGGGTGACCAATAAGCGAACAATTCCGTTTCAAATTACTATTTTTAAATAAATATTTTCGTCAATCGAATCCCATTTAATCAATGTTAAAAATGAATCGTTTTTACCGTCTGTTGTAAAATTTTCTAAATGGGGGATACGAGTCGTATCAAACGACGTAATAGAATGGCAGTATCGATATGTTGAATTTTAAAGCGTCGCAACCAGAGGCTCCGGTCCATGTCGCTCCATGTCGCTTAAAATAAAAATGAAGAAAAGTAGCGTTTTCTTCAGATGTCAAAATTAGAATAACCTCTTAATGTTCGAATTTCAAATTCATTTTTAGAAAAAAATTAATTCGAATTTTGTAGGAAATTTGATAAACGAAGTAACTTCGAGTGTGATTATTTTTTAAATAATTATCGGAAAAGTAATTAAAATTATGAATCAACTTCTGATAAAAAAATATAAGATGTTGTATCAAAGATGTACAACCAAGGTAGAGCGATAAATTGTGATAAATTATTTTTTTTTACAGAGGGAGTTGGTTGAAACGTGTCTCAAGAATAATTCAAATCTTGTGATGATCTCCAAGGAATTATTCGACAATAATTGGGATCCAGTTAAAAATCCACTAATTGTAATTGATAACGAATTTAAAAAGCAGATCACAGGTTTTCTCCCTGCATATCCAACGTACGTGCTTTTTTTTGAGTCAATAGATAGTCTGAAGGAAATTATGAACCATCTCAAGAAATCGACATTGTGGAGTATTCAATCACCCTTTGTAATCATTGACACCGAATTACATTGTAGAAGTTCTACGATCATTCTCGAATTCATGTGGAAGCAGGATTTATTGTCAGTCTATTTCTTGTGCAATAAAAATGATTTGACGGTCATCCTTACAATGAATCCTTATGCAAGATATGCTCCAAAGCCGTGGGTCCTAACTGAAAAATTTGGGGAAAGTAACAAGAAAATGAATTTTTATACATTAAATTATTCAAAAGGTACTTTAATAATTAACTATTGTATTACATCAGAAAGCTGTGCTGTCAGTTAATTACAATACAGTATGTTTGTTTTCAGACCTAAAACTATGTAAAAGTATAACTTTCGAAAAGACGGATTATTTAGAAAGTGTGAACATAAAATTCAGTCGTTTTGAAATTTCAAGATCCCAGAATACTCAAAAATTCGCTAATAAGACTCTGAAAAATCTATTAAATTACAGAAGGATAACCATATTCAATTTCCCAGCTTATATTAATGCTACCCCACAACTAGAAATAATTCCATATCCAAGTTCGTCTCAATTAACGCAAGGTTACGTTCAACAATTAGTTGACCAAAGAATTGACGTACATGATTTATACGTGCCATTAAAAGATACTAACTATAAGTATGTAGATATCGTGGCGGACTATTCTAACGAGCGTTCTTATTATATCATTTCCAGAAGGGCAAATTTGTTAACAGAACTCAGCGAAGTAACTAGTGATATAGAATTTGTAGTTAAGACAATTGGGTTGTTTGTTATGTTCACGATAGCTATGGTACTCATCAACAGAAACGATATACGCGAGGCTTTGATGGATGCTATGAGATTAGTAGTCAGCATGGGACTTGAATCCCCGCTTAACCGACTAGCAATTAAGTTCATCTTTTTCTTTGGATTTCTGTTTGCGTTCTTGATAGTTCCCGACTTTCAGGGCCACGTGTCTGCGATCCTGTCAAATCCTACGAGACGCAATATCGAGACGCTAAAAGACCTCCATGAAAACAAGTTCCATGTGTACTATTCAGATGTATTGGGCCAAACTGTGATTAATAATAATTTATGGATGACTAATGAAGACAAAAAATATCTTCATCCAATTACTTCCTCACAGGTGGAAGATTTTATTAAAAAAGCAAAGACGAATTTTACAGTAGCTTGTGTACATGACAGAGATCTATTACGGTATTATGCTCATAAGAATCCCGATATGTATCTGTCGAAAACGGTAGCCTTTAAGGGTTCTTACGTTCATTGGACCAGAAAAAATTGGCCCTTAAAGAGTAAGTTTGATGAAATAGCTTTAAAGATTTCAGGAATAGCGTTAAAAATGGTGAGTAATCGACAAAAAATATTCGAAAGTACAACGAAAAGTGAAATAATCAAGAATAGGATGGAGACCAGAGAAGAATATGACCAATTTGGCTATGATGAGTTGATATTCAATTATTATTCTATCAGTTTTCTTTCTGCATTTGGGGCTATGGTTTTTATGATTGAAATAATATTGGCTAGATATTTTAGAATTTACATATAATTTAAACTCGTATATCGTATCCGTATATCTAATTACCTAATTTGTATTTTTATCGTTAATAACACCGGCACATAAAAAAATTAGGAAAACGGTTGACCCTGACGGTCATCTCTATAACTTCCCGCTACTTTCGTAATCAAGCGCTCGATATTGCACTTATTATGTTTTTGAGCTCTTCGAGCTCAAAAATCTAATTTTCGTGTAGTTTTGAGCTCTCCGAGCTCAAAAGTTTGATTAGAGTTTAATAAATCACTATTTTTGGAATTTTCAAATCGCAATAACTTTTCAACGGATCAACCGATTTTCATGTGGTTGGCGGCATTCGACGCAGTTTTATCATCCTCATAAGTTATTTTTAGGTTTTTATTGATCGAAGCCAAAATTTCAGTGTAACCCCGAAAAAACACTTTTTTCGGTTTTCTTTCGTTCACGATAACTCACGAACGAATCAACCGATTTTGACCGGGCTGGCGGCGATCGACGCAAGTTTTTGATGTTAAGAGCTGATTAGTTTTTGGAATTGATCGATAAAGCCGTCTAAAAGTTATTACAATACAACAATACAACTACAAAAAAACCAATTTTCAAAAAAATTTTTTTTGTAGTTTTTTTACACTTTCTCAAAATCTACTGGTCCGAATCGGTTTAAATTTTCAGGAAATCTAAGTTTGGTCAAGTTCTTTGGAATGGTACCAACCACGATGAAATCGGTCAAGCCGTTCAAAAGTTATAAAAGGGTTACACACACACACACACACACACACACACACACACACACACACACACACACGCGCGCGCGCGCGCGCGCGCGAACATCATCGCGGGAATAGTTAGGGAAGCTTCCTAGGACCTCAAAACGTCAAGATCTAATGAGAACTCGATTTTTGAAAAACGGGGTGAAACTAATAACTTCCCCATTTTTGAAAATTTTCAATTTTCTTAACGGGAAGTTAAAAAAGTTGTTTGCGCATTTGACCGGACTCATTTACGAGCATGGATATCGGCCCGCTGAATTTGAATTTTAAGTTCGTTTGGCCCGAACACCCTCCATATTTGAGTAAAACGAAAAAAAAAAAAAAAAAAAACAAAAAAATTGCAAAAAACTTCAATCACAGCGATGAAAAAATTTTTGTAGATCCGCATCACGTATGATTTTCATGTATATCAATTCTCAGAATCTGAATTTGAACGTTAATTAGCCTGTTCACTCTATGAATCAATTTTTATTGAAACTAGTAGTGGACCTACCCTTGATTATTACTAAGAGCAGGTGATTTATTGTATGTATGATCTGAGGTTAAATTTTACGTTATTTTATTTATCATACACTGATAATTAAACAAATGATAAATACTGAATTCAAGATTTAGCATATATAATATTGGTTAGTAAATAATGAATTAATTTTATATGGTTAGTAATTAATTTACGTAGATATACGTATGTTTGATGATATTTTTATTATATTATTATAAGCAAGAGATTTTTCGGTCTGAATCTCTTGGGTACCTAGGTTGTACTACTTTTTGTGCTAACTATTTTTTGGGTCAGTACCTACGAAATTTAACGCTTAAAGTAGGAGTAAAAAAAAATGCTTCAAGTAAGTAGATGACGTCGTATACTTGAAGACTCATATACAGATGTCCAAGTCTCGCGAGATGCAGGTATCATAAATAAAGGGATTATAATTTAGCAGAAATTTCAAATGGAAAAAAACTAAGTTGTAAAAAAGTGTCCTTGCGAAGGATTAAATAAAAATTAAACATATACTAGAATTTTCAAGGTAGTTGTTAGAGGTTTATAAAAAAAATGTCGTAAATAATATTTAGAAAATACGTGAGAAAACTTTACGTTAGCTATTATCAAATATACGTGTACCTATAACTTCACAAATTATTTCTTCGTACGCAACATACCCTGTAGAGCCGTTAAAATTTTAAAAAATTTCGTAAAATCGATAAAAATCGCAAGAAAATCATACCAGGTTTTAGGAATTAGAAGGTATCATTGCTTTAAGATTAGTTCTAATTTTTCCACCTAGTTGTATTTAAGATCTTTAATTGGGCTCGTTGAGACCTTAATAAGTCGCAATAGGTATAAACGAGGCCAACGATCAGGGTCCATTTTTAAAATGTAGATGATCTAGCTCCACACGTTGAGACAATGTAAATTATATTTCAAATTTCGTTCTCGAGATCACTAGGTAGTACCGTCTTTGTACGCATATTCACATCACAAAGTTCAACTGTAAAAACAAATATAAAGCGTTTCCCAGGTAACCGACTTATTTATCCTCATTACATTTTTTGTGCGCTGTAAAGTGAACATCACATTTAAACATCTAATTAATTTAATGATTTTATTTAAAATAATTTATAAAAAAAAAAAAAAATTAGTTTTTATCTAATTTAAAAATGAGTAACAAATGTCAAGCTTTTAATAACTCTGATTTAGAGTTACTTCAAAAGAAATTGAAACTCTACCAAGAGCTTTTCAATTTAGAAAATAAAAATCAACCATTGGAAGATTTAGTTAAAAATCAACCTGACAATGTTTCTGAGGGTGAATAATTATTTATTATTATTTTATTTTCTATTTGGGCAACCAAAATTAAATTTTTAATTTTGTTGTACCTTTTTTTTTTTTCGACTGGGTTAGAGTTAAAATACAGAGTTAGAATTTATTTAAAAATTATTTTTACTCTTTGCGTCAAGAGAAATTATTTATTGTTTCTACTTGATAGCTTCTCTTAACCTAGATCTTATGGTCTTGCAGACTCAAGTGATGACGACACTTCTAAAAGTGACATTGACTTGGAACCGGAAATTGATCCTTCCCTTAATAATGATCCCAAGGCATCAGTCGGGCTGCAAGATTCAAAGGCTCCTGAAGCTTCTACCCTCAGTGAACCTGTCCTTCAAATGTTGGGTTCTGAAAAAGATCCTTGAAGGACAAAAGTTTCAATTTTCATCCGGAACTTGTATCATGCTGGAAAGAGATCCTCTCATCAGGCATGAACAAGGAAGATAAGTCGAAAATGGATAACAAATACCCTAACAAAGGTAATTGTCCTCTCGTTGCTCCGATTCTCAACCCGGAGATGCTTCCATTACTTAATAAGACGTCCAAATCGCGTGATAAATACTTGGCTAATCACCAAGATTTATGTGGAAAAAGTTTAGTTGCTCTTGGCACAGCTATTTGTCAAATCTTCAATGACAAAGAAGAGCCTTTAGATAAACAAGACCTTTTACAACTTCTTTGCGATTCCAGCTCCATGATGTGTGAGCTAATGTTTCAATTGACTAAATCAAGACGTGCTCAATTATACCCTTGTGTAGATGAAAAAGAAAATCTATATTGGAAGATTCACCCACAGACCAATTCTTGTTTGGTGAAAACTTAGCTAAAAAAATCAAGTCTGCTGTCGTAATAGAAAAACTGGTCTTTCTATTAAAAATCAGAATTCTAAAAAGGAATTTTCAAAATCGAAAACTTATTTAAACTGGAAGAGCCCGTCTGCTCCACGCTCCAACCAGACGGGCTACAATCGTTCTTCATTCATGAGGAAATCAAATGCCTTCAAGAACAATCATTCGACGACTCGATCCCGCTCAGAGAACCAACTCCCTCTTGCTCTACAAAACCAGACTCAGAACAAAAAGTAAAGGTGAGTCCTGTCGCTGGTCGCCTGAAATACTTCATACATGAATGGTCCAAAATCACAGCTGACCCTTTAATCATTGAAACTATTTCTGGATATAAAATTCCATTCGTTTCTGCTCCAACTTAGTCGTCAAAACCTCTTAATAGTCATCTTTCAGTAGAAGATCATGTCCTTATTCAGAAAGAAGTGGATGATCTTTTGACTATGGGGGCTATTCAGGAGTGTTATGAGGAAGATGGCGAATTTTTATCTAGCATTTTTTTTGTTCCTAAAAAAAATAAAAAAATGAGATTTATTCTTAACCTGAAAAAATTAAATAAATTCATAGAGACTTCTCATTTTAAAATGGAAGATTATCGAACAATTTTAAAATTAATATCTAAAGATTGTTTCATGGCCAATTTTGACCTACAAGATGCTTATTTTATGATTCCAGTACATAATGAATATTGGAAATATTTAAGATTCTTTTTTAATAATCATCTCTATGAATTTATTTGTTTACCTTTTGGATTGAGTACAGCCCCATGGATTTTCACAAAAGTTTTTAAACCTATTATTAGTCATTTTAAGAAGCTTACAGTTGTCATCAGTAGTTTATCTTGATGATTGGTGGATGGTAGGTGACTCATTTGAATCATGTCAAAAAAATATAAACATTTCAAAAAATTTTTTAGAGTCATTAGGATTTATAATAAATAAGTCTAAGAGTAATCTCATCCCATCTACATTATGTAAATTTCTAGGTTTTTATTTGATTCACATCAAATGACAATTGCTCTAACAGACGAAAAAAGATCCAATATTTATGATTTAATTTTAAAATTTAAAAATCTCTCCTTTTGTACAATTAGAGAGTTTTCTCAATTTGTTGGTAATATTACGGCAGCTTGTCCAGCTGTTAACTATGGTTGGGTTCATTCAAAAGCATTCGAACAACAGCGTTACTTAGCTCTTAATAATTCTAACAATGATTATGATCAAAATATGCCTATTTCTTCTCATTTAATTAAAGAATTCGATTAGTGGTCTAATAATATATTTATATCAAAATGCCCTATTAGAAATTCCAACTTTAAAATAACTATTTACTCGGATGCATCATCAACAGGCTGGGGAGCTTCTTGTCATGGACAAATAGCTTATGGACACTGGAACTCGAGAGAAAAATCCTATCATATTAATTATTTAGAACTTTTAGCATCATTTAATAGTCTAAAAACATTTGTCTCTGACCAACATGATTGTGAGATTCTTTTGAGAATTGATAACTCTACCACCATTGCTTACATTAATAAAATGGGAGGAACTAAGTATAAATATTTGAACGATCTAGCTTTTGATATTTGGTCTTGGTGTGAATTAAGAAATATCTGGATATTTGCTTCTTATATTCCTTCTCAGGATAATATCGATGCAGATAGAGCTTCTTGAATTGAAAATATAGATACCGAGTGGGAATTATCTCCCTATGCATTTAAAAAAATTACTCGACAACTCGGTAGACCAAATATAGATCTTTTCCCTTTGAATATATTGAATAATATCTATTGAATAATAGATCGTGATCCATTAGCAGTATGTATTGATGCGTTTACTATCAATTGGAGTAACTTAAATTTCTTTGCATTTCCTCCCTTCTCTCTAATTCTAAAAATTTAAAAAAAAATCCAAACAGATCAGGCTTGTGGGATTTTAGTAGTTCCAAATTGGAGTGGTCAGCCATGGTACCCTTTATGGTTATCTTTACTAGAATCAAAACCAATTATTTTCCAACCAGATGCTAATCTTCTTCTTTCTCCTTATAGAACAATTCAACATCCTTTAGCCTCGAAACTATCCCTGATGGCAGCTCGACTATCCAACAGGCATTTCTAAGAAAAGGCTTAAGTAATGACTCTGTTAACATTTTGGTGAAATCTATTTCTGCTACAACACTTAAACAATACTCCAAACCAATAAGAGATTGGACATCTTACTGTATATCTGAAAATATTGACATTTTTAACCCAAATGAAGAAAAGGTTGTAGAATATTTAACATCAAAATTTAATAATGGAGTAAAGTATAGTTCTTTAAATACTATCCGCTCTGCTTTATCATTAATATGTGATAAAGATTTAGGAAAAAATTTTTTAATATCGAGACTATTGAAAGGTGCTTATAATATTCAACCTGCTAGACCCAAGTATGATAGGATTTATAGTTTAGATCCTGTTCTTGAAAAATTAGAAAATCTAAACTCACTTAATAATCTTAATTTACACCAATTAACAAAAAAATTAGTTGTTTTACTTGCAATAGTTTCTGCACATCGGGTCCAAACGATTTCTTTAATTAAAAGATCTAATATTCATAAAAGAAATGATGGCTATGAAATTGAAATCCCTGATAGGATTAAATCCTCTCGACAGGGTGCATTTCAGCCCCTTCTAATTATCCCAAAATTTAGTAATATTAACTTATGCGTAGCTTCGACATTACAACATTACCTAACTGTCACATCTACTATTGTAAATAACAATGACTGTCTTTTTCTAACAATTAAAAAACCTGATAAAAAAGCATCAAAAGATACAATCAGTAGATGGATAAGATCCTTTTTAACTGAGTGTGAAGTTGGTGAAAACTATACTTCTCACAGTCTTAGACATGCGTCTACTTCAACTGCCTTAAGCAAAGGAGTTGATATAAATATTATTAAAAGTCTTGCAGGATGGTCTAATAAATCAAAGGTCTTTGAAAAATTTTATAACAGACCTATAATTAACAATAAGACCACGTTTGCGTCATCAATATTGTCTTAAGATTACTTATTATCTAACCATTTGTTTTACTTAATTTAAAAAAAAAAAAAAATTATACCTGTTCACAATTTCAATTTGTTATGATTAATTTAATTGTTCATTATTACTAATAAAAAAAAATTTTATTTTCTTTTAATTGAACTTTACTGTTCCTCATTTAATATTTTACTTACATGCTACAGCTCTGAACATCTACCAAGTGATCTCGAGAACCAAATTTGAAATATAATTATGTAATCGAGCGAGGCCACCGAAGCTCGATTATAATTATATTGATGATTTCGTTCGAAGAGATCACTCCCACCCATCTTTCACCCTCCCAGTGATCTCTTCAAATAAAGCTTTAGCTAAACTGAAATGAGGATAAATAAGTCGGTTACCTGGGAAACGCTTTATATTTGTTTTTACAGTTGAACTTTGTGATGTGAATATGCGTACAAAGACGGTACTACCTAGTGATCTCTTCGAACGAAATCATCAATATAATTATAATCGAGTGAGGTCGCCTTCGGCGACCTCGCTCGATTACATAGTTTTATTGCATTCGTGACGTTACAGACGACTTAAAAGAGGAGAATGACCCAATACCTAACAAACCCGAGCATTGATCGGGACCTCGATCCTACACTCAATTTGCATTACTTGTAGTTGTTAAAAACCCTGATATTCAAGTAAGTCTCATCGGTAAACTGGTGTCAGAAAAAACTGGAAAAATTTCCAAATAAAAGAAAACAAAAACTCAAACAAACTAGTCCCTCATAAAGACGTAGTAAGATACCTGGGTGTTTACCTAGATAATAAACTAAACTTCTACTCACACATAGACACACAATTTACCAAAGCAAAGAAACAATTTAAAAGCCTTTCCAGATTATTCTATTCTAAATTTCTGAATAAAAGAGTAAAAATCTTGTGTTACCAACTCTTGATTAGACCAATAATCACATATGGTTGTCCCATATGGTTTAACATCCCACCTGTTGAAATGGAAAAGCTGAGAAAATTTGAAAGACAATGTCTGAGAGCTTGTCTAAACATGTACAAGACACCTGGCTCAAATTACACCAAATACTATAGTAACCTCCCACTCTTAAATTCGGCTAAAGTAGAGCGAATCGACAATCATATCATACGTCTATGCCGCAATCATTTTGCTAGTGCCTCCTCCTCCACAGTAAACAGCTTAATATCTGGTCTATTTTACCCACAACCAACATATTTTCAAATAGCAATGAAGTCGGGATTCACTCCTCCCGAAATATTCACTTACTTGGACAGTCTGGGCTACATACAAGACTCAAACAGTATACCTCTTATATACTACGTCAAAAGAGGTCCCAACACAAAAGCTATTACTTATGACCCAAAAGTATTATCATTCTTAGATCTGAAATATTGCATCTCAATACCCCTCAAAGATACAACAAATAAACCTCATTCCCGTAAAGAGTATTGGTGGCTCACCTAATCACCAGCTCTTTTTGTTTATTTGTTTTGTTGTTCTCTTTTAATAGCTTCCTTTTTCTTTTTGTCTTCTTGTTCTATTCTATTATTATGTAATATTTTTTAATTTTAATTTTTGTTGATTTAATGTCTCTCATGTACTATTTTAATAATGTAAGCCTTTTTTATGAAAATCAAGTTTTTTTTTTTTTAGGCTAACTAGTATAAATCATGTATTAACACTTTATGTATTCAACACAATCAGAATAAGAAAAAACTATATTATTTACTTCACTATGTACAGCCCCTGAGGCTTATTAGGTATTAAGAAATATCATTTATGTTACCCTTTATGAGAGCCCGTATGGGCCAGGTAGACAATTTATTTTAAGTAATAGTTCTTACGTTTATACATGTGTATGATGTTTATATCTATGTATTAATGATTTAAATAAATAAACGCTTGAATAAAAAAAAATCGGTTAACTGGTGAAGAATTAGTCTTTCAAGCGTCAGGTCCCAGGTTCGATTCCCGAGCGTAACGGTTTTTTTTTATTTGATTCCACTCTGGCTTTAGTCTGGGTTCACTCTAGTTCCACTTTAATTTCATTCTGAGTTCACTTTGATTCCACTCTGGTTTCATGCTGGAAAATAGGCACAAAACCACTCTGGAACCACCATGATTTCATAATGTTTCCAGAATTTTTTCAGACTAATTTCAGAATGATTTGAAAGTCGCAAGGGAACCTATAACCATCTACAAAAAATTCTGCGTCGAATGGTAGTAGTTCCATTCCGATAGCTTCAGTAGTTTTGCCGTCAACTTTAGTCGAAGGAACCCTATTCCTATATATATATATATATATATATATATATATATATATATATATATATATATATATATATATATATATATATATATATATATATATATATATATATATATATATAAATGTATTCTAAGATATTTGGACTACAAAGTCTTGTCTTTTTAATAAAATTGGTTTTAGTAATCTAAGTAATTATTAGTTTAATAATTTAAGTCATTAAATTAATTATAATATAAGTCATTATTAGTTTAATAATTTTCATGCTTAAAAACTAATTTTTCTTAATTTAACATTTTCACGGTTATTTTTTGGCTAATTTTTCTAAAATTTGAAGGAATTTCTTATCCATTTCCATTCGTTCGATGTGTCTTTTTTTTTTTATTTTCTTCGTGTTCCTCTTTTTGGTGCAATCTTTTTTCCAGTAAAGATGCTATCGACGTCTTATTTGATTCTGCAATGAAATTTAATTGGTACATTAATTACAAGTTTAATTATCTTGCATAATCAACTCACTTAGTGAACATCCGTTATCAGATCCCTCTGTACTATCGTTACTTTGTGTTTCTTTTAACGATAGACCAGTAGAAGATGCAACCGCAAGTGGATTGCACCATGCTTTTTTGCCAAAAATTTCATCCATAACCTAACAAAAGTATATTATAAAAAAGAATAATTACATAAAATATATTTCATTAATAAGAAAATTATTTACTAGTCATTATAGAATATTCAAGTGTATGTAAAAATTTAGTAACATATTCAGTAATTTGCACTAACTTCATAAAACTGCCACGTCTTTCTATTATTCCCTGATTTGTTATTATGATCCTTAGTAGATTTATACGTTTTTTTTTAGGCTTCGTAGTTTTGAGTGGCATTGCGGTCCAGTGACATCGTATCCTTTCTTTTTCATTTCTTGGGATATTTTATTCCATATTTGTTTCTGAGAAATTTTCCTACTGTTGAGTGTTCCTTCCATAGACCTATACAACTCTAATAATAATAACACACATGGTGAAGTCCACCTGTATACAGAATTTTCTCCTATGTAAAAAAATACAAATATAATTAAAATTCTTGCATAATATATATACAAGAAGTAAGATGATTGTAGGATTTGTAGGATTGTAGGATGTCTTCAGTAGACCTTCAAATGCTGGAGTTTCAGAGTTGAAATCGGCTGGGTTATCACTATCAAGTCGTTCTTCTTCAACGAAATCCTCTGAAGCCTCTTCATCGTATAATTCACTGGATTCATGGTCAACATCAGCAGATGTGCAAGCTTCAGAATTTTGATTGAAAATCTTTCTTAATAGCTCAGTTGCGAAAAACACGTCTGCAAATAAAATAAATTTGCCATGAAATAAATGTATTCTAAATGATAATGAACATTGTTTATTTATGATACTGAAATTGACAGATATCTAACAATTTTTTGGATTTTGATAGCAATCAAATTATTGTGAAAAAAATTAAGTAAAAAATTTCACATGCAGAAATAAAAAAAAATTAAAAGTGAAAATTTTTTCAAATAATTTTTTCATTAAAATTTTTTTCTATAAAATTTTGAAAAATTTTCAGATGTCTGTTGATTTCAGTATCATGTTTATTTATTAAGTTAGGTTATGTTATTGATTATTCAAGCAAAATGTATTAATAGCTGTCGAATATAAACTAAAACGAATTTTATTAAACTTATCTTGCATAATTATATTTACCTGTTTCCGCATGAGCAGCGTCAGCTTCAGAAACGGTAGCTTCTACTACAATTTCTCTTTCTGAATCATACAATGTAATTCTTCTTGTCGCCATCTTTAGGCATTGAATTTCATATTTCAAAAACAATTTCAAAAATTGCGCCGGAATATTCTCAACGTCCACTTTGACCCACCTCTTGAGATGGGTCGTTGTGAGCTTTGCGTGAGCGAAAGTCATGACATCATGAATGACGTTTTTGCCGCGACCACAACGACCGCGGTCGTTATGTGGAACGCCTAAAGGAGTGTTTTGATCGCTGTGAGCGCTAAGTGTGTAACCAGGGTGTTTTGCCCAAGTCCAGTTAGTCACCCCTTTCCTCCTTAGAAAGGGCGCCACTGGGATTTTAGACACGGTGTCCCAGAAACCGGGGAAGCATGAGAGGGGAAAGACAGGGTCGTAAGAAGTCCGAGAGGGCTGTAAATAAAACTGAGGAAAAATTATTTATAACAATTAAAACGATTTATTCAATTAAACTACAAAACTTAACAACTTAACTTATAAACTAACTTAATTGTAAGAACCTCTCACCTACGCTGACCCTTGCCAATTATTCTTACAACTATCTAAATACCAATTTGCTCTATACCTCGTCACTCCGACGGAATACCTTAAAATATCTAAATTTCCTCGTCAACCTGACGGAATACCAATTTACCTTGTCAACCTGTCGGAATACCAGTTCAAACCTATTCCCGACTGCGCCCCCGACTCGGGCGTCTACACAACGTTTCTAAATAACTCCCTAACTTCCATACAATCAATCGTCCACCGGACGCTAACTTAATCCATAATTCTCTCTAATTACTCGATTTTTCTAAATTACTAATTATCTAAATTCCTGGAATTTTACGCTTAACATTTCTTTAATGCAAAATATCAAATTCACTAATTTAATTCATTACAAAATTTATCAACCAAAATTTCTCAACTAAATTCAATTTCCAATTTAATTTATTCTATTAACTCACTATTCAATTAAATTCATTAAACAATTTTTCCAATAAATTAATTCACTAATTTTACTAAATTAATTAAATTCAGCCCAACGGCCTAGAATTAATTTTACAAAATTCCGAATTTCAAATTCTACAAATTTAACAAGCCTCATTAAATATTCAAACTACATATATTCCAAAGTGACCTTGACTATCTAAATTACACAAATGCTTCTACTATTTCAAACTTGATCAAAATAATTTTAACTAAATAATTTCCCATAACTAAAAGGCTTGTAACAAACGAAATAAATGACATTGATGAATAATTTACTTATAAAAGAATCTACTAAATTAAAAGTGACATCTGAGACAATAGCGATCATTAATTGACAAAATTTTATTACAGTTAATTCGGCCTCTCAATTTACAAATTCAAGCTTGGCCTGAAATAATTGTAATAATAATACCTGACTTAACTTTTCCAATTCTCCAAACGTTGACCGATGTCTTGGTTGAAAACTGGCGAAATCAGCGGCTGGTTGGTCTCTCTCTCGTCTCGAATAAACTATCTGGCTTCAAGTAAAGGGTTCCCAAATTCCGAGTTATACATTGACTTTCTTCTTGATGGTCCCAAATCTCGATGACAGAATTTATTACACAGCACTACACTGACTCACTGTTTTGCCAAAAGCCTCACTGTCTCGAAGTGTCACTGACTCAAAAGCCTGGCTCAAAAAGCCTTGATGTTTCTTTTGCCGGCTCTTTTATAACCCTCAACTCCAAGTTCTCGAACTTTCCTATTGTCAACCCCGCTTCGTTTTCGGGGACAGCAGTGGGGACTTTCGATTTGCACGCCCGGTGACAAGTCTGAACTACTCGTCAAAAATCGAACGGTAAGGGAAAACCCTTATTTATCGTGGCGTCAATAAGGTGGTCGATAATGACCATGGGAAGTTCAGTTTTCCCCGTTACAAGTGGAACGCACCCATACATTGTTGTGAATCCGAAAGGTGCTTTTTCATGCTGACGCTTGACGCTGGTTTCTAGCGTAAAATTTGATCACGTGATGAGAGTTCAACACTGCGCCATCTAAAAAAAATTGTAGCGAAAAATTTCAGCGTTTAGCGTCAAATTCAAGCGAAAAATAAAACGTTAATATCGAATGTCGATTTATCGATACAACCACTACACTTTATAGGTTACGTATATGTGATTGTGAGTAATAAACATTCCAATACTTAGTTACAAACTTAGTGACCTCGTCACAATCATTAATAAATAAATTATCCTTGTGAATACATTTATCGATAAAATTATGTCTAGTGAATATGACTATCAAATGTGGATTTACAAGTGTCAAAAAGTTATTCGACGAGCGCAAATAAACAGGCTTCGACGCAATAGGATTCTACTTACGCTTATTCTAAATGATATCGCTATTCAAAATAAAAAAAATAAACATAAAAAGAAAAGATTTTGGGTACATCCGTTGTATAAATTACGACGAGAACACGGATTTTTTGAAGCAGTATTTCCAACACTTTCTTCATTTCCTGAAAAATTCGAAAATTACATTCGTATGTCTGCCTCTCAGTTTGAAGAATTGCTGTGCTTAATTGGTCCACATATAACTAAAAAAAACGTTGTGAGAGAACCAATTTCAGCTACCGCTCGACTTCTTATGACTCTGCGGTAAGATCTCGTAACCTTTGTTATTATTATTTAGTTTCGTGGAGTAAAATAATACTAATTATAAAAAATACTTTTAGATACTTGGCGACAGGTGATTGTATGACATCTATATCATATCATTATCTCGTTGGTGTGACAACAACCGCAAATATCATTGCTGAAACTTGTCAAGTTATATGGGATTGTCTTCAGCCGAAGGTGTTACCTTACCCTTTAACATTCGGTGACTGGTTAAAAATTGCAGATGATTTTGATAAAAATTGGCAATTTCCTCATTGCATTGGAGCTATTGATGGGAAACACATACAAATACAGGTATATACAATTATAAACGTCGATGTCAATTTTGACAATAAACTATCTTCATAATTATTATCATCATAATTTCAGTGTCCTGACAATGCTGGCTCGCTATATTTTAATTACAAAAAACACACAGTATTGTACTGCTGGGAATATGCGACGCAAATTATTCATTTTTATTCGTTGATATTGGTGCATATGGCCGACGTAGTGATGGTGGCATTTTTCGTGACTCTCCAATGGGTCAAAAATTTGAAAACCATGAAATGAATATACCGGGCGCAGAGTTGCTTACAATTGATGGTATGCCTTTACCATATGTGCTTGTTGGTGATGAGGCTTTTCAACTAACTGATTATCTACTCCGACCGTACCCTGGTAGAGGTGGTCTTAATAAAGATAAAACTATCTTCAATTATCGTCTCAGTCGTGCTCGACGAACAATAGAAAATTCCTTCGGTTTACTAGTAAGTTTGTGGAGAATCTTGAAGAAGCCCATAGAAGCTACAGTGGACAATACAACTCATATAGTGAAAGCAATTATTTGTCTTCACAATTGGCTTCACAAACGAGATGAAGATAATAATTACATACAAGAAAATATGGTAGATCGCCATGGAGAAAATGGTTTTGTTCCGGGACTCTGGAGAGATGAAGTTGGAAATCATTCAGCACTCCAAGATGCAAGAATTCATGGAAATAATTTTAGTTCTCGAGCCGCAGTAACTATTCGCAATGAATTTTGTGACTATTTTAATGCAGAGGAGCTGTTCCTTGGCAGTATGATTGAACATTGAAATAACTTTCTTTAATATCATTTATTCCAAGAAAAAGAAAAAGTAAATACAATGTAAATAAAAAAGAAAAACATAGCATAAGCAATAACACTCTTTCCAAATTATTCTGTTAATAATTGATCAATTGTACATTATTTCCAAGTAATTGTAAATATTACAAAAATATAACTATGCATTTTTAAAGTTGAAATTTTAATTGTAAAAATTATTTTTAAATATAATTAACTTGTTCATAGCAAGACACACATCAGAGTTTTTCATTTAAGTATGTAATTACTACATAATTTGAATGTGTATGGTTTTATATTCTTGCACTGTGAATTTGAAATAATAATACCAATAACAATCATACGAATGAACTAGGTTGGAACCGTAAAAATTTTTTGTAAACATAATATTACAGAATAAAAATTATATTTATAATTGGATTAAACTCGTTTTTTTCTTCTTTATTATTGGTCACTTCCGTGTACTCATTCTTTCTTTTTTTACAAACTATGCAATAAAAAATACTGAGCACATATATTGGTGATATGGTTTAATTTAATATCTAATAATAGTAAATGTAACTTATAGTATTGCGTTTTTTTCCTTAATCTAATTATTTATTTTCTTCTCGTAATCTTAAAAGATCTTATTGATTGTGCTTGACAGCTTCATAAACAATGTCTGTCAATTGTTTTAAAAGATCTGTTTGTACTGGTTGTGGTAACTGGCGTATTTGATTGCCTAATCCAATAAGAAATGCGCCAACAGTATCAATTTTTGGCGGTTCCGGTAGCGTTATAGGCAAATTTTCACGGCACAAAGCATCGGCTATACGACTCAAGGCGCTTGCAGAATCAATCGCATCGTCTTTATTAGACCTTCGACGCTTTCTGCTGTTACTCGCGATTCCTGAAATAGATAACAATTAATTAATTTTTATATCACTGAAGCGAACATACTTGTAACAAAAAACGTATCCTCATTATATTGATATTGATTTATTAAATATTGCGTTAATCTTGAAGACACAAGCTGAAAGCCTCAAGTTAAAATTTTCGAAATGAATTTCCTCAATACATTCATAAGTGTTATATGTACATACCGGAAGCTTGGCTCCCTCCAAGATCTTCTTCAAATGCTTCAGTCAAACTGTCATCGACTGATGAATCCAAGTCAGCACATCCTTCAACAACACTTTCCCTCGTTACATTACTGATTGTGCTGCAAGATAAAAAAAGAAATCATTGACCATCACACCCCTCAATGAATATAAATTAATTTACAGAATTGAGATGTTCAAGTCTTTTTCAAATTTAATATCAAACAATTTACTCTTTTGATAAACAATGATCACGGAGAAACTCGCAGCAATGGTAAAATTTCCAGGGGTCTCCAGGTGGTACTGCAGCTGAACCACTAGCACGATGTTCAGCATTAATAAGTTTACGGTAGGTGTCACGTAAACTTTTAAATTTTTTTTTAGCTTCGGTAGCACTTAATTTTCCTGGTGAAACAAATTGTTATTAATAAAATTTTTATTTTATACTTCTATTTTAATTAATATTAGCATTTCATTTTGACAGAGTAGACGCTATAAAAGATACAATCATTTATTTTTACCATTCAATGCTGCAGAAACTTCTTCCCAAAGCGTAGCTGTTATTTCTCGTGTTCTTTCCGCTAGTGGAATATTAAAATTCCACAAAGGAATTCGATTTTGTACCTCAATAATTAAATATTCGATCTCCTCGTCACTTAATTTTTTTTGACTTGTTTTCAATGCTGCCGTATTACGTCGCTTTGTTAATTTTTGAGTTGCTGGTGGAGATTTAACTGGAATAAATTACAGAACATATTTACCCATACATATATAAAAAGATTAGACACTAATTTTAATTCAAGTACTTAGTTTGTGACAATCAATTCTAATAGCTTTAGTTTCTTCTACACTGTTTTAAAAATATCAAAATTGATTTGGAAAGTTCTAAAAAATATTTAACTCGGGCAACGAAGTTAGTATCATTTAAATTAAAAATAAAAATGAATATTTTACTAACATGAATTTTGACAACAATTCTCTTTGTTCCCATAAATGGAATCTTCAATCAGTCCTTCCCTACCGTCTGGAAGAATCGCTCGTCGAATAATAGTTTTTTTATCACCTGAAAATAAGATATGTGTAATTTTTAATAATTATTTTAATTTTTTGCTACACTATTATTTGCAGCAACAAACCTAAGAGAGGATAGAAATAATAATTTTCGTCTAAGTGGACATCGTCGTAATCATTTAAGCATGGATGGTGTTGGTACTCATCACATATCATTTCACATATGCCACATGTAAAAACAACACGTACTTCCTACATTACAATAAAAACCGTTTAGATTCTTTTACTACGTTTATATATCATATTTGTTAATAATAATTAATATTTACCTCAAAACTCATTGTGAATAGTTTTAATAATCACACCGCACTTAATATAATAACTGGCAACTTTGAATAAAATTGTATGTGCTATTTTTAAGTATTTGTTTTGATATTTTTTTACACTCGCTATTTTTTATTTATATCATCACAAAGTAACAGCTGATTGTTGTTGTTTGATAAAGATCGATTACTATTGATTATCGATATCACTGTTCGAGTTGCGCTGACGCTTATATCATCCGTTAAAAAAGCTAAACTATGTTTAGCTTTTTCGCTACAATTTTTTTTAGATGGCGCAGTGTTGAATTCTCATCACGTGATCAAATTTTACGCTAGAAACCAGCGTCAAGCGTCAGCATGAAAAAGCACCTGAAGGGTGTGGCGGTCTGGTCGCCTCTCTCACGCCACAGTGGCCTTACCCTGAACTAAATATTCCTCAACACCACCAACGACGAGAGAGAAAAGTACAGACCTTCCCGCCTACAAATTATTATTATTATTCTAATTACCAACCGATATTACGCGCTACAGCTGTATCTCACTAAAAGTTTATTTATTTAAATGTAATTGTTTAAACTAAGTGTTTGTTTATAATAAAATTTAGTAGACCACGACTTTACTGATCACCGATTTATTTAATAGTAGTAGTAATAAACCCGTTACATTTGGTGACCCCGACGTGATCAAAGTGGTCCAGCAGAACGTTCACGCCAAAGAACGTCTAACCTAAAAAAAAAAAAAAAATCGAAGTCTACGGTCTTCTACATAAAAATATTTTTATAAAAAACGACTGATAAATATAATCAGCATCATGGGTGTGAACCGTTCTCCGTCAAAGGAAAACCCGCCGCCGCTTTTCGACAAAGATGGAAATCCTATAATTTCTGAGGACAATGCATTTGGTCTTCCGTTATCGGATCAAACTTTATTTACTACTCAGCCTCCAACAACAAACACTGGTACCACGCCGAAGACAACATTTGTCCCATCTGCAGCAAATCCAAATCTAAACCGGCAATTTCCAATGTTTGGCCAGCAGAGCCCAGGTAATTCAATCTCATCTGCAACCTTTGAGCAAATCCTCACCGGTTTGGCACACACAGCTCAACAAATCCTGCAAGTCGCAACGACAAAACAAAAATTACCCGCATTTAATAAAGCAAGACCAGACCTGTGGTTCATCATGGTTGAAGCAGAATTTAACACCACCAACACCGAAGATGATCAAGTAGAATATCTCAACGTCATACGTGCACTTGAACCTAAGATCATTGAACAGCTTGCAGACGTCGTTCGTCAGGAACCTGCGACAGATAAGTATAACACTATAAAGAATGCCATTCTCACGCTTATCTGATTCCAGACAAAATCAATTAAAAAAATTACTCAGGGACCTCACTCTCGAAGGACAAAAACCGTCTCAGCTCCTGCGCAAAATGCGCGAGCTCGCTGCTAGTGATATTGACGACAAAGTGCTTCAACAAACGTGGTTAGATCGTCTTCCTACCCAAGTCAGACCACACCTGATCACCACCGACAAATTAGGACTAGACACTGTAGCTGAGTTCGCAGATCGTTTCGTCAAAGTAATGGAGCCCAGTCTACAGGTCTCGGCCACCTCAGCACGACCATTTTCGCAAACCAACACGTGTAACCACGAAGCAAAATTCGTGGAAATACAACAAACATTGGCCTCGTGTATTAAAGAGATCTGCGACCTCAAACTATAACAGCAAACCTTGCAGCAATAATTCCAGTTGGCAGCTAATCAAAGTCAGCAACAACTGCAATTTATTCAAAATCAGAACCAAGGTCACAGGTCAAGGAACAAGTCAGCCACTCCTACACGTAATGGTATTTGTTATTATCATCTAAAATTCGGGGCAGAAGCTCGCAAGTGCACGATGCCATGCAAGCTCTCTGGTACCTTGAAACCGGCTAGCCAGTCGGAAAATTAACGTCGCTGCCATCGGTTGGAGCGGTCGGTGACAGCGCGTCTTCACAACCTCAAGAGCTCCGTCTACATATATTCGACAGCACTGTTTGATGTCGGTACAAAGGAGATTGACTAAAGTGCTCTCATGAGTATACTCAAACTTTAAACATCTATACTTAATATCTAACATGGGTTATTCTCATGGCAATTTCTACTATCGTTCTTATGAACGCGATGTCAATTGGCGGCTGCACATGCGCCCCATGACTTAGCGGGAAGAAGACCGGCAAGCCCGGAGCACGAGGCCGGTGGGGACGCCATGAGCGGCAGTTGTACTGGGACTAGTGACTAGTGCAATATACCTGCGTTCTCTCTGACAAAGAAATTATTCCATTGTGTTTTATTATTTGCTAACGTAATTAATTATCAGTTAATTATCAGTTCTCATACTTAATTAAATTCATTGATTCGACATTTGTGCAATAATTTTAAACTTAACATAAATTCGTGGTCAAATATTTAAGACGCTAATAAAAAGTACGTCGTACTTAGCGTTTAGCATCGCGGCCATTGTCTTCAATCGCGTGATAAATTAGACGCAATAAATTATCATTGTTAAAAGTTTGTCAAGTATCTTCAATTCAGTTTCATAATATTCAATTATAATTAAAATCATTGTTAATTAGTTATATTTTGCAAGTGTTAATTGAATTTAGTCAGTCGTAATTATTAACTTAACTTCATTGATGTGCTTTATTTAATTAAATTTAATCGTGTTAATTGTTAAATTCAAATCAACTTTACAAGAAACAAGGTACATTAATAAATTCATATGTTTAATAATTTGTTGAGTTATTCAGAAAATAATTTAAATTAAATAGTAAATTCTCGCGTAAATTAGAAAACTATATTCAACTACTAATTTAAACAAAATATTCAAATCATTTAAATCAAAAATAATTCGATCCTCTCGGATCATATGTAACGGATAATTTTTGAGTGTTTTTAAATAATAAAAAGCACTATAAAATGATACTACTGCGACACGAACGTCCCCGTTGCTCGAATCTGAAGCTCGCCGAAGTCCAGGGTCAAACGGGGATTACCAAAAATATACCAAGATATAAAGTAAAAGCCAAAAACAAACTCAGTTAGATGTAAATAACATAAATAGAGTAACTAAATCTAAAATAAACTCCAAAAGTCCAACAGGTTATGATAAAGAATATAATAGATAAATTTATTTATCAAAATCATTTAAATAAATTGTGGACAAGATTTACAAAACTCACGTGATACAAATTTAGGTTATATTAAATCCCAAAAGCTAAATAAAAAAGCAAACCATCTCCAAAATAAACTTTCGTCGGTAATCGCAAGGATCCGATTAAAACTGTCAAAACTGGTCTTTTCAAGACAACTCTACACACATTCTTGCTCCCGTGAGCGTCCCAAAATCGCGAGCTAAAACTCCAACAACTAAATACCCGCTCCCCAGGAGACTAGCCGTCACCCCTGGGCCTAAACAGCTACCCTGAGAGCGAATGGAGAATGTCCTCTTCGCCCCCACCTACACGGCTTATGATCACCTACTGGATTTTTGACGGATGGTCAAAAATCCAGGGAAGTCAAGTCTTGTCAAGAGTTTCAGAAGTACTTACCAATGCTCTAGGCGAGCCAAGGTAATGTCCCTCCAGGAGTTATTGGCGGAAGAATATTCACCACAATAACACTCTGTCCCAAGACTTACTTTTCCATGATAAAATTTTGGGACTTTATCATTTTCCAAACAAAACTCTTACCACAAACCGGAATGATCGTTTTTGCCATCTATACAATGTTTACAAACTATTATTCTAATTGGCAATTCTTCCATTATCTATTCATTCGGTTCGTCAAATTCTAAGTTTTTCATTTTGACTTTGAAGATTAAAGATCGAATGCATTCGATCACTTCAACAGATTACATACAAATTCGACAGAATACATTCCCATACTAAATTGGCTCGGGACTTAGAATAATTTATAAATTGAAATTTACCATAATTTGGTTCCAAAATTAAGTTACATTAATTTTCTTTCAATAAATTTTTACACAAACAAAAAAAACATAATCACAAATAATAATCATCGCAGACCAACTCATACTTTATGATTAACTAATTATTAACTCATCTGAACTATTAAACATTAATTGTTTTGAACAGAACGATATTAACTAAAAAAAAAATATATTTCTGAATATTTATAATCAAAACTAAATTAAATAACTAAATATTTCCACACGTCTTTAGTGAATAATAACTTTTCAATAGTAATAATTATTAAAATAATAATACTGCACTCGTAAACAACAACTTAAATCAAGAAAGATGAATTATTTACAATGTTAAATAATAATTTAGCCAGAAAATACGCCCGTCGAAGTATCAGGCGAACATAAGTAACGAAGAGTAGGTAGCCGTTGTCGCTTCCCTCTTTGCTCCGTTCACCTCTCGTCCTCCCTTCTCCAAACATCAGTCCCTTTCCCCACTCCCAATTTTCCTAGCCCTATTCCTCCGCTGTCTCTGTCTCACAACCTTGGTCATACCCCTCTTTCCTTGGAAAGAAAAGTGGTGAACTGGTTTGCCACTTTTCTTTAGGTGTATCTACCCAACCGGTCCTCTAACCGCTCCTTGGTCAGTATTAGAGTCGGTTTCGGCTGGTTCCTCGTCTGCGTGACCTTCCAGATGCGCCCGTGTTTGTCGTAGGCGGTCAAGGTGCGCCTGGTTTTCCTTCCTGGCAGGAAGGGTCGGCTCTCCATCTTCTCCAAGGAGATCATGGAGTCCTTTAGTCGCTGCATCGGTGTTTTGGTGATCTGAGTGCTGGTGAACAGGTCTCCCGGCTTGTCTGCGAAGGACTCCGGGTAGTCCTCCAGTTCTGGATATTCGGGCATCACCCAGCGGACTTCTGGCTCAACGATGGGTTCCCTTCTTCTCAGACTTTCCCGTTGGGGGCTGCGTCTCTGACGTGGGCCCGGACGGTTAGCACTTTCTTTGCTTTTCACAGGTTCCACTGGTTCAACCGTATTGACAGGTGTGACGGGATCGACGACAGGTTCAACGGCATATTCAACGACTTCAGGATCCTCATTGGTAAGTATAGCGTGTTCATTGGCAGCTATCGATACCCCAGGTTCAGCAGTTGATGCAACGTCATCCCCAGGTTTCGTCATCTGCGGCGCAGCGATCAACTGGGGACTGTGCTTGAGGCGTGGGCCCGGGTTGATGGTTGTGTCGTGGTTTCCGACTTTTGACATCTTTTCTGGAGAGGTTTCCTGAGTGGGGCTGGCACCAAAAAGTTCCTCCAATCTACTTGTTTTCGATCTCGGCGTCCTGGTCAGCTTCAACAAGCTGGCTGTGACGGGCCTGATCAGTACTTTGGGCCTCTTTCGCTTAAATAGTCCCTGGCTGACCCTTTTCGGCTGGGTTCTGGTCGGCTTGGTTAGCTGCCGATCAGGTCTTACAAAGCCCGGTTTAGTCGGATCATAGGGCTCTGGCGTTGCGGCGTTTTCGGGGCTAGACGTTGACGGTCTTGCAGCTTCTGGCAGGTGGTGGAGGACGATGTGAAGCGGTTTGTTCAGCATCTCCTCTAACAGCCATAACTCCTCCTCTACGGTGAATTCAGGCTCCATCTTGTAAGTTCTAAATATACAAAAACAAAACTCAAACAAAATATATTGATTCGAACAACATTCCTAAAACCAGTTTTGACCTCTAATCGTAAGTTTTCCTAAAACAGAACAGAACTTTGTATTTCGTTTGGCTCATAACCCTGTATTGACATTTCGATTTTACGAAATTTACGTGATTGGCTACTAGGTGATAAAATTTGACCAAAATTTTTCAAAATCAGCCCAGTCTAAACATGCCAAAAAAAATGCGACTTGACTCTAACAGTTTACTTGGCGTTCCGCTTTCAACCTGGTTCTCCGGCGGCTGATTCTAATTTTGCCTTTTTGGCCCTAGCTCGGGTTACACGACGCGGTCCCAAGGTTTCATCTAAGTCCGGTTCATAATTTCCGCGGTCAATTTGATCGCGTTCGGGTTTTTCATAGTTAGGTACCGGGGGATTTCCCTCATGGAAACGTTTTAAATCTTTAATGTGCGCGGTGAACGTTTTACCCTCTTTGCTAACCTCGTATACGGAAGGGCCGACGATTTTAGTAACTGTAAAACCCGTCGCGTACTTCTCCGCAAGTTTAGCCGAAAAGTGATCAGTCGCCGATGACAAATGATGTTCCCGCTTGCTGACCAGGTCTCCAAGAGCTGGCTGCCAGGAACCACGTTTGTGATTGTAATACTTGGCTTGTTTCCCATAGGCCTGGGCCAGATTAACCTTGACCAACTCAATGGTGTCTTCCAAGGTATTGGCTGCCCGATGCGGATCATAAACCTCGTCTTTCCCTCGGTCGGCTCGTGCCCTTATTGACAGAGGAGGTAGGATTTCACGACCGTAATTTAAATACGCCGGAGAAAATTCTGTCGCGTCGTGTTTCGCCGTGTTGTAGGCGAAAGTGAACTCTGGGACTTGCTTATCCCAATTTCGCTGGTTGGATCCGACGAATTGGGCGGTCATTGTTCCTATAACCCGGTTTGTTCTCTCGACTGGATTGCATTGAGGCGAATATGGTGGGGTTCGTACGTGATTTATCCCGAATTGTTGCAATAAGGAAGTGAATTCCTTGCTTACAAAAGGGGTACCATTGTCGGTAATCACCGTGTCCACCCTGCCAAATCGCAGCAAGACCCTTTCCTTGAAAGCAGTCGCAATCGCGGTGGCTGTCTGTCGTCGTAGCGGCTGGATTTCTATCCACTTGGAAAATTTGTCTTGAAAGACTACCAGGTAACTCATTCCTCGCGACGATCGCGGTTTGGGGCCTATTACGTCCGCAGATACGACGGACCAGGGCTTCAGAGCAGGGATTGTTCCCATTGGGGCCGACGGGGGTCGTTGTGAGGCCTTGAATGCCTGACATGTCCCGCACTGGCGCACATAGGACGTGATTTCAGCCCTCATACGTGGCCAATAGTATTGGCTCGAAACACGAGCAATCGTTTTTGCAATGCCTAAATGTCCGGCTGAAGGAACATCATGATTTTCCCGTAATACCTTACTGACTCCTGCGACCGGAACACATAATTTCCAGACGTCGCCTCGATCAGTGTAGTCTAAGCTATGATAACGATGTCGGTATAACAGGCCTTGCTTCAGGCAGTACTCAGGATAACGCTGAGGGTCATTTTCGACTCCTTTGACGATTCTTTCGTACCAAGTATCTCCCAGCTCTAAGGCTTCTAGTATTAAATTGCTTTCTGACCCGTGAGAATCTTCCTCATTGGAATTTTCAGGGGTACTTCGCGATAGCGCGTCTGCGACTTTGTTCCATTTCCCTTTCCGGTATACGACGTCGAAATTGTACTGTTGCAAATACAAATTCCATCGTGCTACGCGTCCACTTGGACTCTCTATTGATCGAAGCCATTTCAGTGACTGGTGATCCGTGATAACCGTGAACTCATACTCTTCGAGATACGGTCTCAGTTTTTGGATTGCCCAGACCACTGCGAGGCATTCCTTTTCGGTCACGCTATAGTTACGTTCGGTTTTCGTCAGCCCTCGGCTCGCATATGCGACGACCTTTTCTGCGCCATCATGTTCTTGCGTCAAGACAGCGCCTATTCCGACGTCGCTCGCATCCGTTTGTAGCACGAAACGTTTCGAGAAATCCGGAGGGACCAATAATGGGTCCGATTTTAGGTGGTTTTTCAGCGTATCGAACGCGGTTTGTTCTAGGGTTTCCCATCTCCAACGTTTCTTCTTTTGAAGAAGGGAAGACAACGGTTTAGTCAAATCAGCGCAATTTGGAATAAAACGACGGTACCAAGAAATCATACCTAAGAACTGTCGTAGTTCTTTGGTATTCCGCGGTGGTGCAATCTCGGTGATTGCTTGAACCTTTTCTGGGTCCGTTCGAATTCCCTGCTCGTCGATTACGTGGCCTAAGTACACAGTACTTTTCTTCAGAAAGTGCGATTTCTCTGGATTCAATTTCAGGTTCGCCGCGCGAAGTCGAGTCATGACCTTTTCCAAGATTTTCATGTGTTCCGCGAGGGTTTCACTAACCACGATTATGTCGTCCAGGTACACTACTACGTGTGTTTCAAGATCCGCGCCTAAAACTTCGTACATTACGCGCTGGAACGTCGCAGGCGCTGAATGTAGACCAAAAGGCATTACTCGGAATTGAAACAGTCCACGTCCAGGAATCGTGAAAGCAGTCAACGGTTTGCTTCCTTCCTCTAGTGGTATCTGCCAGTACCCACTTTTCAAGTCGATTGTGCTAATAAATTTAGCCTTTCTCAGTTTGTCCAGTGATGCATTCACATGTGGTATGGGAAATGCATCTTTCTCGGAGACGTCGTTTACTTTCCTAAAATCTACGCAAAACCGGTATTTCCGGTCCTTTTTCTTGACCAGCACGACAGGAGAGTTCCACGGGCTGTTTGATGGTTCGATGATCCCATCTTTCAGCATTTTGTCAACTTCGTCGTTCATGATTTGCTGCATTTTCGGGTTTTTCGGAAAGTAACGCGCCTTCACAGGTTCAGTTCCCGGTTTAATTTTAATCTTGTGCGTCGCACACCGGGTAGGACCAACTATTTCTTCGTCTCGTTTGAGCCAGGTCCTTATCTCTTGCCGAGCAGTCTCCAAATCGTATTCTATCTCCAACGCACTGAAAGATTCTGCCCTGCGTTGCAACTGATAACCTAATATCGTCAGGTTGTCAACGCCTAAAAGCATATCGTTTGTGTAGGTTGGCATGACGTGAAATGGTAGCTCGTAAGAGCGATTGTTTTCTTGGATATTGACCCAGACTGTACCAGAGGACAGGATTACTTGATTTCCTAATGTCGATCCCCGTATCGGAGTGGGGTTATGTTTCGTGTGTAGCCTATTTCCGCGGATAAAGTCCCAAATTCGTTGAGAGACAATAGACGCGGTTGCCCCAGTGTCCATCAATGCATGGATTTTTATATTACCGAGTCCGATCTCGGTAAATGGACGTTTCTCCCCGGGCTTCAGTGCTGTTGGCTGGAAGTGCCCGGCTGAGGCTCTGGACTGGTCGGGGCAGTGTTCTTTCCGTGTTGAGGTGCTCCCTGTGGGTTCACGGGCCGGTTTTGGGAGCGCGTACCGGTCCTCGCGGCGTTTCCCTGGTATGGGCAGCAATCGCGAGAATACACGTCCATTTTTCCGCACCGCCTACAAAACTTTACCGCCCGATTCGTACATTGTTCACTGAAATGCCCCTTTTGGCGGCATCGCCAGCAACAATCTCGCCAATTGTACTCAAAAATCTCTACCGGCACCGGTTCGACGGGTTTCGCGGGCTTTCGATTGAACGAAGGTTCCGATTTCCGGGCTGTTTGTTTGGCTTCTTTGACCGCGGGGGGTTTTTCTTGAGCAACGAGCTGCTCGTACTCTCTTGCGAGCCGTAAAAGTCCTGGGACGTTAGCAAACTCTGTCCGCTTCATGTAACGTCGATATTCTGGTCTCATGTTCTGATACAGCCGGGTAAGACGGGCCGAGTGTGACATCTGGCCATGTCTTCGCATCAAGGTTTGCAGTCGGGTTGCGTATTCCGCCGCAGACTCGGTTTCTCCCTGGACGCTGTTCCGGATCTGCTCTTCCAGCTCGAGTTCGAGGCCTGGAGGCAGATAAAAAGCTTTCAGGTCCGACACAAAATCTTCCCAAGAGTCCCAATCTCTCTTGTTGTTCCTATACCAGAGGAGGGCCTTTTCGCGCAACAATATCGGGATGCATGGCAGCAGGTGATCCATCTCGAATTCATAACTGTCTGCCATTTCTTCTAATCGTTCCAAGAAGTCTTGTACGTCACGTTCTCCTTTGAACACGACGTTCCACTTCCGCACCAGATCCCTCCTGCGGAGCTCGGCGGAATCCTCCCCAAACGTCGGGTAAAAATGTGGGTCGTGTCTGGGGTTCCTGAGAACGTGGTGCCTGCCCTGGCTGGGCTCACGGGGTCGACTATGCGTCCTGACCGACGATTTCCGTCTTTGTCTCGCCTTCGGTCATTCTCCGAAACCGAAACGCGATCACGACTGTTGCCGAGAGTGTTCATGCGGTCTTCTTGATCCGCCTTTTTCCGCTGCTCGGCCTCGTACCTCATTTGTGCCTCCTTTTCCCGCAAAAGTCGCGCCCTTATTTCCTGGCGCAAACGACCGCGTAGCTCTTTTTCGGCTTCGGTTTCGCGGGCTAACCGCTCCTGCTCTCTCTTTTCTTCATCAGCCTCGCGTGCTAACCGTTCGCGTTCCTCCCGTTCTATTCTCTCACGTTCTTCCGCCTCGATCTCGGCTCGCAATCTTTCCTCCCGTGCTCGTTTTTGTCTGGCAGTCAGTGCCTCGGGTGACGCGTCATCGTCCTCCGGGACCTCGTCCGACAGGTCGTCGTCATCATTTTCCTCAATAACCTCGATTAGGTTGTCCAATTCGACCTCGGATTGATCGAGATCGGTCAATAGTTGGTCATATCGACCGGGACGACCCGCATTCGCCATTCGTGCTCGGTTAAGTTCGGTTTTTAGCAAAAATCTAAGCTCCGGCAGCGTCGCCTTCGGCTCGATTTCCACGTGAAACTTTTCGAGCTCACTAATGACCGCGTCCTTTTTAGCGACCATACCCATGTTTTTGTACCCGTTCTCTTACTCATCTTGGTGAGTTAATAGACACAAAAGACTAGCTAAACAAAAAAAAAATCGCAGTACCCAAAACTCCCGCTACCACGAAAACAATACTACGGTCCCTGTTCGAGCGCCAAAAATTTGTAACGGATAATTTTTGAGTGTTTTTAAATAATAAAAAGCACTATAAAATGATACTACTGCGACACGAACGTCCCCGTTGCTCGAATCTGAAGCTCGCCGAAGTCCAGGGTCAAACGGGGATTACCAAAAATATACCAAGATATAAAGTAAAAGCCAAAAACAAACTCAGTTAGATGTAAATAACATAAATAGAGTAACTAAATCTAAAATAAACTCCAAAAGTCCAACAGGTTATGATAAAGAATATAATAGATAAATTTATTTATCAAAATCATTTAAATAAATTGTGGACAAGATTTACAAAACTCACGTGATACAAATTTAGGTTATATTAAATCCCAAAAGCTAAATAAAAAAAAGCAAACCATCTCCAAAATAAACTTTCGTCGGTAATCGCAAGGATCCGATTAAAACTGTCAAAACTGGTCTTTTCAAGACAACTCTACACACATTCTTGCTCCCGTGAGCGTCCCAAAATCGCGAGCTAAAACTCCAACAACTAAATACCCGCTCCCCAGGAGACTAGCCGTCACCCCTGGGCCTAAACAGCTACCCTGAGAGCGAATGGAGAATGTCCTCTTCGCCCCCACCTACACGGCTTATGATCACCTACTGGATTTTTGACGGATGGTCAAAAATCCAGGAAGTCAAGTCTTGTCAAGAGTTTCAGAAGTACTTACCAATGCTCTAGGCGAGCCAAGGTAATGTCCCTCCAGGAGTTATTGGCGGAAGAATATTCACCACAATAACACTCTGTCCCAAGACTTACTTTTCCATGATAAAATTTTGGGACTTTATCATTTTCCAAACAAAACTCTTACCACAAACCGGAATGATCGTTTTTGCCATCTATACAATGTTTACAAACTATTATTCTAATTGGCAATTCTTCCATTATCTATTCATTCGGTTCGTCAAATTCTAAGTTTTTCATTTTGACTTTGAAGATTAAAGATCGAATGCATTCGATCACTTCAACAGATTACATACAAATTCGACAGAATACATTCCCATACTAAATTGGCTCGGGACTTAGAATAATTTATAAATTGGAAATTTACCATAATTTGGTTCCAAAATTAAGTTACATTAATTTTCTTTCAATAAATTTTTACACAAACAAAAAAAACATAATCACAAATAATAATCATCGCAGACCAACTCATACTTTATGATTAACTAATTATTAACTCATCTGAACTATTAAACATTAATTGTTTTGAACAGAACGATATTAACTAAAAAAAAAATATATTTCTGAATATTTATAATCAAAACTAAATTAAATAACTAAATATTTCCACACGTCTTTAGTGAATAATAACTTTTCAATAGTAATAATTATTAAAATAATAATACTGCACTCGTAAACAACAACTTAAATCAAGAAAGATGAATTATTTACAATGTTAAATAATAATTTAGCCAGAAAATACGCCCGTCGAAGTATCAGGCGAACATAAGTAACGAAGAGTAGGTAGCCGTTGTCGCTTCCCTCTTTGCTCCGTTCACCTCTCGTCCTCCCTTCTCCAAACATCAGTCCCTTTCCCCACTCCCAATTTTCCTAGCCCTATTCCTCCGCTGTCTCTGTCTCACAACCTTGGTCATACATAATATAACTTGATCCCACTGATCAAGGATTCGATCCCAGCGATCAATTCATAACATAACTTGATCCCACTGATCAAGGATTCGATCCCAGCGATCAATTCATAACACAACTTGATCCCACTGATCAAGGATTCGATCTCAGCGATCAAATTTATAACACACTTGATCCCAGCGATCAAACTTATAACACAACTCGATCCCAGCGATCAAATTCAATACTTGAACCTACTGGTTCTTTCAAACCATTCTAAACACACAGTCAATTCTCTTCCGATTACAAACACACGATCCTTTCTGATCATAATTACATTTTACATCTCTACTGAGATATTAACGGTTGACGGTTAACCACAATAACCTAACGGTGGCTGAGATCTATTCTCACCCCTCATTGCACAGCAGTGCAAACATATATACATTCATATCAACACACATATTCATTCACATATCTCTCAACTGTAACATCTTCGAGGAGTTTTTCTCTAGCAATTGCTAGAGTTTTCTCCTCTTGGGGAATAAATTAATCACAATTATTCACCCCAACACCGAGTCTTTTATTTTAAACAGATAGATCCTGAACCAATTCCTAACTAATCAACTACATATAGAAGAATTACGGAAATTCTCCTTAGTGGAGAGTTTGCGACAATACAGATAAAATGCATCAGTTTCCACGTCATTACATCAGTCAAACAAAAATCGCGTTACCAACAGTGTTTTATTATTTTTAATATCTAAATTTTAAATAAATAAAACAATTCGTACGGCTTAAAAGGATTTGACTTCAAGTCATATCAAATTAAAAGAAAAAAAAAAGTTGTCTGTTACCTAATCTACTGAGTTTGCTTTTGTCAACTGATACACGAAACAAATTCGTATATCGTGTTTTGTGCAGAGTGTTTAGTTAGTTAGTGTTTGTTTAGTTCGTGATTAGTGAAAAAATAATTTATATTTGATATGCCTCCTATAAGACGAAGCAATTTAGGTAGAAGAACCAGAAATGCTACAAACCAAGCTAATTACTGATCTAATCGTACTGCACAAGAACGTGACGATGGAAATGAACGTGAAAGAATTCGGATATCACAAACGCGTGAAGCGCGAGCGCGACATTCAACTAATAATCGCGCAAGTTTGAATCGAGCTGCTTTCAGTTACGATGTGTCAATTGACTACAGTAACTACCAATGTGTTGTTATTGGTTCTATGAACTCAGTTTGCTCACACTGTAAGGCATTAAAATACAAAAACGAAGCCAATGGATTGTGTTGCGCAAATGGTAAAGTGAATGATACCATTGATACCATTGGATCCACCACCAGAACCATTGTACTCATTGGTTTCAGGAATAGGAAGAGATTCTATACACTTTTTGACACATATCCAACAATATAACAATTGCTTTCAAATGACTTCGTTTGGGGCAACAAATGTAGTTCGGGAAAATTTTATGCCAACTTTCACGGTATGTATTATAGCAGTTACTCATAATTATTTTAGCGAACAAAATTTTCTGTCACCAAAGTTATGTGTCACTAATCTTCAATTTCTTAATCACTTATATATCACTTAGTCATCATATTATATGGTGATTCAGTTTCAGTGACACTTTTATTATATTTATTTTATGGGCAATTCACCACAAGAAATTGATCTGCGTTGTGCACATAACAATTTAGTAAAGAGGTCTATTGTAGAATAATTACAAACTTTATTTCATCAACACAATCAATTGATTATATTGTTTAAAACTGCCCTGGATCTGATGTCATCCGATAATCACAAAATTGTAATCAGAGCTGATAAAACACCTGCAGGTCAACATACAAGACGTTTTAATGCACCAACTATTGATGAAGTTGCTATCGTTGTAGTTGGAGAAAACTTGGAATCCCGTGATATTGTTTTACATCGTCGGAATGATCAATTACAACGTATAAAGGAAACACACCGCTCATATGATGCACTGCAATATCCCATTATATTTTGGCAAGGTGAAGATGACTACGATTTCTCAATAAAAATGATAAATCCCATTACAGGTAACTAAAATATTAGTTTAGCTATGGCGATAATATCTCAGTCATTATATTATGTATTTTAATTTTATATTTGAATGTTATTAAAACAAAATCTATTTACAGGTTCTGAAACCAACAAAAAAGTCAGTTCAATGAACTATTATTCATACCGCCTAATGATTCGGGAAAATGAAGATAATCACATATTGAAATGTCGGCGATTATATCACAAATACGTTGTTGACATGTATGTTAAAATTGAAACGGAGAGATTAACATTCATCAGGTTGAATCAAACCAAACTCCGATCTGAAGAGTATATTCACCTTCGAGATGCGATTAATACTGATGGAAATGCACAGAATGTCGGTCGGATGACTATTCTTCCAGCAACATACATCGGAAGCCCTCGGCATATGCACGAATATGCTCAAGATGCCATGTCGTATGTTCGTTATTATGGTACAGCAGATTTGTTCATCACATTTACATGCAATCCGCAATGAATAGAAATCAAGCAGGAGTTATTCCCTGCGCAATCACCCATTGATCGTCATCATATTACAGCCAGAGTCTTTAGACAAAAGTTGAAATCTTTAATGGATTTCATCGTAAAACATAATGTGTTTGGTGAGACACGCTGCTGGATGTATTCTGTGGAGTAGCAGAAACGAGGATTGCCACATGCACACATTTTGATTTGGTTGGTTGAAAAGATAAGGCCAAATGAAGTTGATGCAGTGATATCAGCTGAAATCCCTAATGTACAAGTAGATCCTGGATTGCATGAGGTAGTTATCAAAAACATGATACATGGTCCCTGTGGAACTCTTAATCAAAATTCACCGTGTATGATGGATGGTAAATGTTCAAAATGATATCCACGGACATTAATATCGGAAACAATTACTGGTAATGACGGTTATCCATTGTATTGTCGCAGATCGACAGCAGACAATGGAAAATCAACAATTGTCAAATTAAATCCACAAGATATTGAAATAGATAATCGTTGGATTGTTCCATATTCACCCATTTTATCAGACATTCAAAGCACACATCAACGTTGAATCTTGCCATTCAGTGAAATCTATTAAATACATTTGCAAATATGTAACCAAAGGGAGTGATATGGCTGTGATTGGAATTGGTGCAGAGAATTCCAATGATGAAGTTACCCAATACCAAATGGGCCGCTATGTCAGTAGTAATGAAGCAGTTTGGCGAATATTTTCTTTTCCTATTCATGAGAGACACCCTTCTGTTGTTCACTTAGCTGTGCATTTAGAAAATGGACAAAGAGTGTATTTTACAGCACAGAACGCAGTACAAAGAGCTGCTCAGCCACCATCTACTACATTAACTAGTTTTTTTGAGACATGTCAAAACGATGATTTCGCACAAACATTGCTATATTCTGAAATGCCAAAATATTATACCTGGAATCAATCCTCAAGGAGATTTATACGACGGAAACAAGGAAAACCAGTTCCAGGATATACAGATGTATATTCCACCGATGCGATTGGCCGGATTTATTCAGTACATCCAAGCAATGATGAATGTTTTTATTTACGACTGCTATTAGTCAATGTACGTGGCCCAACATCATTCCAACAGTTACGAACTGTTGATGGTGAATTGTGTGGATCCTACAGAGAAGCCTGTCAACATTTGCAATTGCTTGAAAATGACGCTCATTGGGATCAAACTCTCAATGATGCTGTAATATCATCACACGCTCATCAAATACGAACATTGTTTTCTATAATCATATCTACATGCTTTCCATCAAACCCAATTGATTTGTGGATCAAGTACAAAGATTATATGTGTGATGATATTTTGTATCAAATACGGAATAGAATGGGAAATCCAAATATACAAATCAGTGAAAAAATTTACAATGAAGCATTGATTTCAATTGAGGACATGTGCTTGATAATGTCAAACAAACTATTAATTCAATTAGGCCTGACCGCGCCCAATCGTCCAATGCATGACGCTTTTAACCAAGAGTTGCATCGAGAAAAACTGTATGATCTCAACGCTTTGAAAGAATTAATTCAAACAAATCTTCCACTGTTAAATGAACAACAGAAGTATGTATTTGAAACTCTTATGAAAGTAACAAATGATGAAACTGGAGGGATTTACTTCTTAGATGCACCTGGTGGTACAGGAAAAACTTTTTTGATTTCATTAATATTAGCAACAATTCGCTCACAAAATAAAATTGCATTTGCACTCGCTTCGTCGGGAATCGCAGCAACTTTGCTTGAAGGTGGTCGAACAGCCCATTCAGCACTAAAATTGCCATTAAATATGCAAAGCAATGAAACTCCAACCTGCAACGTTTCGAAGAACTCTGCAATGGCAAAGGTTTTGCAGCAATGTAAATTGATTGTTTGGGATGAATGCACGATGGCACATAAAAAATCTTTGGAGGCTTTAGATAGAACCTTAAAAGATCTACGGAGCAATAATAACCGATTTGGTGGTGCAATGATTTTATTAGCAGGAGATTTTCGTCAAACATTGCCAGTGATTCCACGATCAACGCCAGCTGATGAACTCAATGCATGTCTAAAGTCCTCCAATTTGTGGAAACATGTCAAAGTACTTCATTTAAGCAAGAATATGCGTGTCGAGTTGCAAAATGACCAATCTGGAAACATATTCTCTAAACAACTCATTGACATTGGTAATGGCAAATTTCCTATAGACATGTTGACTGGCTGCATTAACTTTCCTCAAAGTTTTTGTCAGTTAACTCGATCAAAAGATGAACTTATTCAGAAGGTGTTTCCAGATGTTTCTCAAAATTACAGAAACCATGATTGGTTGAGCGAACGAGCTATACTGGTTGCAAAAAACATAGATGTAAATGAATTAAATTTCAAAATTCAAGAACAAATTACAGGCGAATTGAGGATATATAAATCAGTTGATTCGGCTACTAATCAAGATGATGTAGTCAACTATCCACCGGAATTTTTAAACTCGCTGGATTTGCCAGGATTGCCACCTCACAATCTTCAATTAAAGGTTGGATCGGTGGTTATAATGTTGCGAAATATCAATCAACCGCGTCTTTGCAACGGTACACGGTTAGCGATAAAAAAATTACTAAACAATGTGATAGAAGCAACTATACTCAAAGGAAAGTATAAAGGAGAAGATGTTCTTATACCGCGCATCCCAATGATTCCGACTGATGTGCCATTTGAGTTTAAACGACTACAGTTTCCAGTGCGGCTTGCTTTTGCTATGACTATAAACAAGTCCCAGGGGCAATCATTAAGTGTTTGTGGTATTAATCTAGAAAACCCATGTTTCTCACATGGTCAATTGTATGTTGCCTGTTCCCGTGTTGGAAAACCATTAGATTTGTTTATCTATGCGCCAGGTAATCAAACAAAAAACATCGTATACCACAAAGCACTACAATGATAATAATAATAATTATGATTCACATGATTAACAATAAAGCGATTACTTACTTTTAAATCCTTATATATGTTTTATTTAATTATTTTTTATTCACAACGCACTATCACCAGGGTGACGGTTCTGTTCAGGAGAATTTTTTAAAATACGTAGGCACAAAAACTGCCACATTACAAATCTTTTTGACAGGACGAAGTCTGTCGGGTCAGCTAGTGTTAATTATAAAATAATTTAATTTAGGATTTGTTGAGCACTGTAAATTAATGAACTTCCTATTTAATATTTTACTTTAAAATTATGAATATATATTTTTTACTCATCCCTGTGCAGCATTAAAAAAAATATCCACCCGTTTAGACGCACCCGTTTACCTTTGTCAGGTGCGATTGTTAATTAAAAAATTATTTAATTCAGGATTTGTTGAGCAGTGTAAATTAATTTACTTCCTATGAAGTGTTTAACTTTACAAATATAATTATATATTTATTACTAATACCTGTACACTATTAAACAAAAAAAATCCACCCGTTTATACGCACCCGTTTGACTTTAATTGGTGCAAGAGTTAATTGAGAAATTAGTTAATTGAGGATTTGTTGAGCAGTGTAAATTAATTTACTTCCTTTGAAATGTTTAACTTTAAAATTATAAATATATTTTTATGACTCATCCCTGTACAGCATGAAACAAAAAAAAATCCACCCGTTTATCTTTATTAGGTGCAAGGGTTAATTAAAAAATTATTTCATTTAGGATTGGTTGAGCAGCGTAAATCAATGAACTTCCTATTTAATATTTTACTTTAAAATTATGAATATATATTTTTTACTCATCCCTGTGCAGCATTAAATAAAAAAAAAATTTACCCGTTTAGACGCACCCGTTTACCTTTATAAGGTGCGATTGTTAATTAAAAAATTATTTAATTCAGGATTTGTTGAGCAGTGTAAATTAATGAAGTTTCTATGAAATTTTTAACTTTACAATTAAAAATATATTTATTACTCATACCTATACAGCATTACATAAAAAAATGCCACCCGTTCAGACGCACCCGTTTACCTTTATCAGGTGCAAGGGTTAATTAAAAAATTATTTAATTTAGGATTTGTTGAGCAGTGTAAATTAATTTACTTCCTTTGAAATGTTTAACTTTAAAATTATGAATATATTTTTATGACTCATCCCTGTACAGCATGAAACAAAAAAAAAATCCGCCCGTTTATACGCACCCGTTTATCTTTATTAGGTGCAATGGTTACCTAAAAAATAATTTAATTTAGGATTTGTTGAGCAGTGTAAATTATTAGACTTTCTATTTATCATTTAACTTTACAATTAAAAATATACATTTATTACTCATCCCTGTGCAGCATTAAAAAAAAAATCCACCCGTTTAGACGCATCCGTTGACCTTTATTAGGTGCAAGGGTTAATTAAAAAATTATTTAATTCAGGATTTGTTGAGCAAAGTTAATTAATAGACTTCCTATGACTCTGTCTGTATCACAAAATTTACTTGAATTATTTGCCAGGGCGTCCTCAATAATTGCGAATCACTCAACAATAATTCAGCTAAAGCTTCAGAATCTTTACACATGAACACTCTGGCCTTACTAGATGGTGATTCGGGCGGACCCATTCGGTTCTTGTCTGTCACACTATGCGAATAAAAGAGTAACCAGTAATTTGCTTCTCCGATGCTCAACATTTTAAATGAGACGGTCTTGCCCTGTCCAATAAACAAAAAACCTCCAAATTTGATATTGTTTCCTTCACATTTATTGATAGCGGTGGCTATATTTTTTTTGAGATTATCATCGCTGAAATAACCAACTTCTATGTCAAACGTTTGTGGAGTAACTATTCTATTTTCAAAATTCAACTGTAATAGTTCATCCACATTCAAGTACGTTGACGGTGGATTTGGGCCTAATGCGGCGAAGCACTTTTGATAATATGTATCACCGTCAATGAGAATTTTATTAAAAAGTTTTTCCGATATCTCATACTTCATTCTTAATGAAATTACCATAATTGCGTAAGTTGCAATCGCTGTGCACTGAGAATTTATATTTTTGTGATGAAAAACCTTCTCAGTAGCCTGATGGAACGTCGCGGAACCGACGAGGAGAAATTTTTCGGCGTTTGAATTGTTTTCCTCTGTTGGAGTCTCAGGATTTGCTGGATTTTTTCCAAAATCCGCGTTAATATGAATCGCTGACCGCATGATTTTTCCAACAATTTTTTTTCGGCAGTCCTGCATGTCTTTTTGCGCAAAATTAAATGTGTTATATCCATAACATATATATTTTGCGAACATGCATAAAAAAACTCCGCAATCGTAACCATTGTATTGTTGCGGTATGTTCTGAAATAACCAAATTTTTAATTAATTATTTTTATCGATTTGTATGTAAAAATCGAGGAAGTTCGATTCGAGCGAAAAGCACTGAAGTTTAGAAAACAATTTCAACAGTTCTATGATCGATTAAGTAAATAAATCATATGTTAAGAAGGTTTGTTCACATTTCTATCAATTCCATTTACTTTATTAAGAATGACATAAAAAATTGAGCTGTTTTAAATTGTTTTCTGTTTCTTACAATTTAACCTATTTATTAAACTTTATTTTAAGCAAATATCATTACCTGAAAAGTAAAATATTAAATAGGAAGTTCATTAATTTACACTGCTCAACAAATCCTAAATTAAATTATTTTATAATTAACATTTGCACCTAATAAAGGTAAACGGGCGCATCTAAACGGGTGGATTTTTTTTAATGCTGCACAGGGATGAGTAATAAATATATAATTATATTTGTAAAGTTAAACACTTCATAGGAAGTAAATTAATTTACACTGCTCAACAAATCCCAAATTAAATAATATCATAATTAACACTTGCACCAATTAACAGAAAACGGGTGCGTATAAACGGGTGGATTTTTTTTTTAATCTCATAAGGCTTTAATCGCTTCAATTATTTCTCTCAATCTTGTAATTAAAATTCTTCCGCAGAATAGATACTTTATGGTACTAAATGAGTACCTTATTCAACATTTTTGCGTTAAACGGGTACACTAACTAAAGATAAACGGGTGAATTATTTTTTATTGCTCGGCAACTCAAATGGATTAAAAAATTCTATTAATAACGGTTTTGTAAAGAAATTTTTTTTGGGGCTAAATTTATTTATATTTTTAAATTCTCTGCAGAATTTTTTTTGTATTACTTTATTTTGCAGTGCGATTAGACTCATACTCGTTAAAATGTGTTTTAATTCTGTACAGCTTTCATCAATTGAAATATTTTTTCTAGTTTCTAATTGAAATTCTTATCAGAATACAATTGATTTATACTATTTAGCGAGTCTCTAATTCAATATTTTTGCGATATTCATATTTATATCTTTTTAATTTTTATATCAAGTGCCTAAAGTTAAATGTGCCTTAGAAGTGCTTTAAATTATTTCATATATTTGCAATTGTTTTATCTCTTTGCTGTATCGGTAAATCAAATTTCAAGATTGAATTTATCTTTCGAGAAAAACCTCCTCAAGTTTCGCTGCTACTGCTTCTACAGGAAGTTTGTCCGTGGAATCAGACACATCTCATCAGTTGCCTCATTTTCTGTAAAGGTGGGAGCACGGAGGCTAGATATAAGGAGGACGATCGACATAGGTAAATGTACAGTTAGTGCGTCCGGAAAACTGAGGATAGATCATTTTCAAAAAGAAGCCCACGGAGGCTAGATATAAGGAGGACGATCGACATAGGTAAATGTACAGTTAGTGCGTCCGGAAAACTGAGGATAGATCATTTTCAAAAAGAAGCCGCTAGGGCGTCACTACGTTCGCTAATGTCCGGATCATGGCGTCCGTTTGTTATTGTTTATTAATAACACCAAATTGAAATTCAGTTAGTTAATTAGTTTTTTAATTAATAATCAAAGTGATAATAGTTTAAAATGGTAAATAAATGTATAGTTGATGGGTGTTTGAGTGGCCGGATAAAAGATCGTAATAAAAAATTAAAATTAAATAGTCGAAACACGTCTTTATTTATTGTGCCACAGGTAATATGACCTAACTTAGTATTTTTGTAAGAAATAATTTTTATACTAATTAAATTTATATTAATTAAATGATTATAAAAAAAATTTTACCTATAGAAATTAAAGGAAATTATAAGTGCTCTTTTTTCAAAATATTTTTTTTTAATAATTTATGTTGCAAGAGTCCCAAAAATTTTTATATCAGTAGATTTTAGTATCATTTTTGATCAAGTTAAAAAAGAAATTGTAAAAAGGTATAACGTAATTTTTTTCTTCTTAGAATTAGTTTTAAAAAAATTGCATCGTTACCATTTTTTTGGAGCTAACGTTTTACTCAAAGTAACTTATCAAAATTATTTCCAAATATAACTTCATGTCAATTTTTTGTTTGTTTATTCAAGTGTCCAGACTTGTTAAAATTGTGGAACTGTGGATTAAAGCAAGATCTCACCCCAAAAAAAGATTATGTCTGTGAATTACATTTTAATGATCAAGATATTATTAAAACTGATAAAATATTATTGACTACTGGAATTTATGAAGAATTACCTCGAAAAAGATACTCGCTAAAGCCTGGTGCTATTCCGACGTTGAATCCGAACCGTGTAAACAAAGCTTGCAACAATGAAAATAACGAAGCTCAGTATATGCAATGCCATTTATTAATTACAAATGACCATAAAACTAACTCACCACAAAACCAAGAACCAATAATTAGTAATGATCTCATAAACATAATTAATTGTGAGTCACCAAAACGCATTGACGTATTTGAAAATTTTGAAGAAAATGATAATTGTAAGAACGAAATGCAAGTAAGAAAAATTAAAATTTCGAATTATTACTCTGCAACTTAAGATAAAAGCACAAACAATTAGGAGGCCTAATTACTCTTGTTTGTTAGAATATTTATTTAAGTACTTGAGATATTGAGAAAGTGAAGCTCCCTGCCTTCGTGGAGCAAAAAAATAGTATACACTCCACGGGAAGTAAATAAAAAAGCCTCAGATCACATATTTGTCAACCTCGGCTTCGCCTCGGCCGACAATTACATGTGATCTGAGACATTTCTTACTTTTCTTCCGTAGGTGTGTAATATACTATTATAAATAATAAGAAACATTCATTATAAAAATTATCAAGTTTACTCGAATTTATTATAGCAGTGTATGAGAGTTAAATTTGAAAAATATTGTTATAAAACAAATAGTCTTTCGAAAAGAAATTATTAATTATTTTTTTTTTCATATTCACGTTCTTTTCTCTATTCAATTCTTTAAAACAAAAGTAAATGAAATAATTAAAGAATCATGTTATAAGATATTTCAATAAATCAAACAATCTGAATTATGAATATGTTAAAAAAGTTAAGTCTTTAGACATGTCTCTTATATCGTCTCCTATAAATTTAGAACTATTATTACAAAAAAATAATCATTAATTTTTGTTTATTTAATCATTTCAAGCCACGTGAGTTATCTACTCCTGAATTACGTCTTGAGAAATGTTCTTTATTAACAATTATCAACGTGTTGAAATTCAATGCTTTGCCACAAAATTGGAGTTGGACAACAGATTTAGTTAATCCAAAAAATATAGTTTTATGTCATTTAGATAAAGTATCCATGAATTTAAAATTTCGTATAAAAATAAGTGAAGACTTCAATATATCAGTAAGAATTTTTAGATCTTGTAATTTATTTTTTCACAGTATAAACATAAAGTTCCGAACGTTGGTTTCTAACGAATGTTCAAATTTCTTCGAAGCGAATATTACACAGAAATGTATCAGTTCTCAAAGTTATTTTCTCGATTTTTTTCGCGTATTTTTGAAGATTTTGATAGAACAGCTTTCAAGAATTTTGAAAATTCATAGGAATCTAATGTTCGAACGTCAGTTTTTTTTTTGTGGTAATGTTAATATTATACTTTTGATTAGTTACTTAACTTGAAAACGCAAGAGTCGGTAGAATTCAATACCAATTTTTCCCAAATATCTGATTTTTGGGAGTTTTTGAAGGAATTGGAAAACTGTGAGTTATGTGAAGGGACTGGATTTAATGAGGAAAGGTAGGTAATAACCTCGCTTCGAGGTAAAGAATTAGTAACTTTTATCAAATCTAGTTTTTTAAAATACAAATACTTTTCCATTTTTTGGCTACGGACATTAATTTTTTGTTATTAATAAATTTAAAAAATTTGCTATCGACTTTCCATGTTTAAAAAATCGATTACCAAACTTAATAATTATTGTGTGTCTTAAGTACGGAGCACATTAGTATACTCTACAATTGCCTAAAAATGATAATTCTAAGGTTTTTTATTACTTGTTAAATGAACTTTACTAGTATCATTTCTCATTAATAATAGATGTTCATCGGCGTGTTCTGGTGTGTCATTGCCTGACGAACAATATAAGAAACAGATGAATCTTTTTCGATGCTTTGCTTGTCGGCAATTGAGACGGAAATTGCAAAATCGATCGTACAAAGTCAAACCCGACATTAAAAGTTCGTACACTGACTTGAAGTACCAGGAGAGCCTGAAAACTAAACAAATTCAGCGCCTCAAACATAAAGTAGGTATTTACTTATTTATCGTTTCTTCATGTATACTTGACTATTTACAGGTTGTGAGTGTTTAAGATCAATATTCTTTTATTTTTTTTTCAATAAACTTAAAAGTTTGATACAATGCTCGTTACATTACATTATCATTTCGTCAATACGGTTTAGTTTGTGAATACAAATTTAATCAACTACAATCTGAGAACTTAAATTAAATCACCTGTAAATGCCTATTTAACTATTTAACCCTTTACAGAATGAATCACTCATCAAAATTATAGAAACGCAACGACTTAATTGTATGGCAATTAAAGATGAAGCTCTAAGAGCGGAAATTTCTATTTTGCCTCTCGTGCAACAACTAGCAATTCGTGCTTGTTTTAATGCAGTAAAAGCTAAAAATGCCAAACAACGAAGATATACGGTTGAGTGGGTTTATGAATGTTTGCTACTTCGTATAAAAAGTGCTGCGGTATATGAACGACTCAGAGCACGTCAAATCCTCCCTCTTCCCTGCAAAGACACCCTTAACAAATATATCCAGAAGTTGGATAGCGCTTTTGGTTTCCCTAAAGCCATATTCGACACTCTTCGTATTAAAAGTTCACGTATGGAACCACATGAAAAACGGGGTATCCATGCACCATTCCTGTCACACTTTACTACTAACTGCAAATCTTAAAAACGCAACCATTTTAACTATATCTAACAACTCTACTTAGCTATCGAGTATGATTATATTAACAAATCCGAGCGCATAAGTTTTTAGCTGAAAAAGTAATTCGTATTTGATATTTTTAAATAACTCTTTAAAAGCTTCATTAACTTTTAACAGTAGCTTAATATTAACAGTAGCTGGCTATTATTGTTAGACTACATCTGATTCACATTTATTTCATTCTAACAATTTTTTATTTTTTCTCCTAGGTACCCTTTTAATAGATGAAGTAGCTTTAAGTGAAGCCGTGAAGCTAAATCGGAGAACTATGCAGCTTGATGGTTTTGTAGACTTGGGGGCACATACTCCGGAAAATTTAATCAACAGTCGGGCTGATCATGCCTTAGTCTTCATGTACCAATCTTTTCAGGGTGACTGGGTGCAAGTAGTTGGTAGCTTCCTGAGCAGAAATTCTGTCACGAGTGCCATTCTTCACAAATTACTCATTGAATGCATCGTATTACTGGAGAATGCTGGGTTTTATGTTGATGTCGTTACTTCTGATGCAGCTCAATGGAACAGAGGAGCATGGACACTTTTCGGTGTCAAAGATGGACAATGTAGTTGTGATCATCCATGCAATTTTGACCGCAGACTTTGGTTTATTTCGGATTTTCTACACTTAATAAAATGTTTCAGGAACAAAATTATGGAACGATTGTTTTTTTGGGTAAGCTTCTCTTATAATATGATTTTTAACATCAGTGTACTATTATTCACGATTGAATTTTCAATTTAGTTAGCATTGGAATGAATATATTCATAAGTGACCTATTTAATTTTACAACTATCAAATTTTTCAATGATTGTATTTAATTATTTATGAAAATGTTATTTATTTTTTAGACTCCAGATGGTTTTGTAAGAGAAAGTCATTGGGAAGCTTTATTATTGCATGAAATTTATCTGAAAGCCAATCTAAAAATAGCTTATCAACTAACTCCCCAGCATTTAAATCCAGAAGGATATCAAAAGATGAATGTCCCGTTGGCTTATCAGGTAATTATAATTATAAAGCTGTGAGAGTAAGTTAAAATGAATTTAAGATTATCATTAACATCGAGGTAACTGGCCTAATATTTATCTTTAATTTCTAACAATTCATATTATAAATAGCTAATTCAGTTAAAATAAATAATAAGATGTATTTATTCTTATTTTGATAAAAATTAATTTTTATAAATTTTCAATCATAACAACTGCTTATCTAATTTTAATGAGAAAAATTAAAACTTTTTGTTTTTAGCTTTTTCGAAAAATATACAAGTTGCAATGGCGACTTATAAGAACGCTACTCCTGAGCTCAGTGATTGCGATCCAACAGTGGCTTTTATTAAAAGAGTAAATGATTTAATTGAAGCCATGAGTTCACATACTCCTTTGAATGCTTTACGTTTAAATGATAATTGTCCCCGAAAAAAGGTAATTTTTAATATATACATTAGGTCTTTTGATAGCTTCATACAATTTTTTCGCAATAATAAAGCGAAAATTATAGTTCTAAACGGAGAACCATTGTCAACATGAAACCATCATTATACCATGTGTACATGATCACATATTATAACCAATATTGGAAAATATTTATAAAGTATATATATGTAAGTATATAACTATAAAAATAATTTAAGACACTCCAATCTTATCATGACATTATTCCTACTAATGTTTGCAAATAATCCAGTCTCGCAAGTTTACTTACATTTTCAACATGAAACTTATTAAACGAAACTTCAAATGATAGTCAAATTCAATGAATTTGAGTTTATTAGTTGCGGAAGTTCCTAATCTTTATCATAGCTGATATTCTCTTGGACTATGTATCCTATTTTCTGAAACATGCATTTTTCTGGAGTAATTTCTACTACCATAAGATAGAGGATAAATAAGTAATGCTATTTATTTTTGCTAGGTAATAAGTGATTTTATTGATTATCTGAAGATTTGGGAAGCCAAAGCTAATGAAGAAAGAGAACTTTATAAAAAAAAGAAGAAAGGCAAAAAACAAAAATCAAAAATGAAAATGAAGTTGATGATAAATTTTTTTTCGCAATTACTCCTAGTACTCTTACTGGATTAAAAATTACGTTACAGGCTACTTTAGAGCTAAGTGAATTTTTGCAAAAAGAATGTAATTTTGAGTACTTGATGACATCGCGGCTTAATCAAGATCAATTAGAAGTATGTATTAATCGTTGGATTTTTATCAAATGAATAATTAAAAATTGTTATAGTAAATATTCTTTTTTTTTTAATATTTGAATCTTATTTAATTTCTAGAAGTTCTTCGGTATAATGCGGAGTGTTTGTCGTTGCAACGATCATCCGGATACAATCCTTTTCGGGCAAGTTTTTCGATTATTGTGTTCATATTCATTAGTCACGCCGCCGAAAGGGTCCAATGTCACAGCTGGTGAATTACTATAATCATTAATGCAGTCCAAAGATTCTCTGGCTACAGCTAATGCATTAAAAAAAAATTGGCTGAATGAAATTGACGCTATTGTTGAAAATGGTATTTCTAGTAATAATTATTCGTCTAGTGATGATAATAATAATACATTTTCTCATCCAAATACCTCTGTGGCTAAAAAACCCTTTGAAAGCTTGTTAGACGAAGATAGTGATGACGACAATGATGATACTATGCCGTCATTTATTAGAAAACCATTCGAAAGTTTATTAGACGAAGATAGTGAGGATGATATAGAGGACGATGATGATTTGTATCACGATAATCATTATCCGTTCGAAAATTTAACTGAGGTTGACGATTCTTCTACTGTAAACAACATTAATGATCATAATCAAAATAAAATTAATATTGATTCAAATGAAAACTTTTTACAAAGTGAAAATGATTGGGAAGGAAGTAATAGTTTTCGTGATGACCAGCATTACCATCATGATTATGATGTTGTTTCCACCAGTGATGGTATAGTTGCTTATATTGCTGGATATGTTGCGAGAAAATTTCAGCGAATGACTTTTTGCTGTGAATGTATTGAAACATTACGCTCTGCGAATTCCTCTGAACGTGATCGGGTCATAGAATTAATGAGCAACGGTGGATTAATTTTTCCCAGTGAAAATTTATTCAGACTAATTAAAAAATTGGAACAAATAGTTTTAACCGCAGTTGGTACTAAAACTGTTAAAATAAATACTATGCACCAAGTGCTAGAGAAAATAGCAAAAGTTAAATGCCTCGCAATCCTAGGATGTGATGAACACAAAAAGGAGCTTACGGCTAAAATATTGAATAATTTTGTAATTATGAGAGGTAATTTTTTAGCTAATCTTATCAACCGAACTCTTAACGAACGAAAGATGATGGCCAAGAAACATCGTAAAATTTCTAAACTAGCTTAACTTATTAAACTCTTCAGTAATATTCTACTTTCAACATAAATACGCTTATTAATTAAGAATAAAATTACCTAAACTATTTGAATACTTTATTATTATTATTATTTTGCTATTAAATGCTCAGGGGGGTTATCCCCGGAGTCCGATTCTCCGAGGGCCCAGCCTGAGTTCCATCCGTTACTGCTGGACCACTCTGCACAACAAGGCGGTTAGTGATCACAGCAGGCCAAAGTCATTTCCCTTAAGAGACGGAGAGAACCAAGTAAAACAGCCTTCTGCATCCTAACTGCCAAGAACTCATCTTTTGATGAGCAAGCTGGAACTTTGGCAAGTGAGGATACAAAAGACTGTTTCATCCCTCCTAGGACGCCAACAATCAGGACGAGAAGCTTGACACGGTAACCTGGATAAAGTTTGCCAATTTCAAACAGGAGATCCTGATATATTTGTCTTTTGTGCTCTTCTTTGGCTGAGATGTTGTATTCAGCCGGGGCCGAGAACTCAATGACATAAATATCACGAGTGGCCTTGTCGAAGAGCACAATATCAGGTTTGTTGTGATCTATCCGCCGGGTTGTTGCAAATGGCATGTTCCAATAAATTTTGCAACTGTCATTCTCAACAACCTGGGGAATATCTCCTGGCAAATAAGGCAGCACTGGTGTCACGTCAATACCGTAGCAATGACGAAGATAGTAGTACAGTACTCTCAGGGCAGCATTGTGACGCTGGATATATGCACCTCTCGCCAGCACTGGACATGCCGATAAAAGGTGCATAAGCGTCTCCGGATGTTGTCTACACCTCCTACAGGACGTGTCCGGAAGCTGCACCTGGAGCACCTTGCTACGGTACTCAAGAGTGTTAATGACACCATCTTGGCAGGCAAATATGAACCCTTCAGTCTCGGACATCAGGCCCGCTGACTTTAAGAAGGAAAACGTCAGCTGGATGGACAAGCCATGATCACGCACGTGTTTAAAGAACACGCTGTGCATGGACTTGTCCATCAGTTCGCCAAGGAGTAGTTTTTCCTCGGCGTTCCTGATGACGCTCTTAAATTCCTCCTTTCGGAGTTCCATAAGAGCGTTTATTTCTCCAAGACCAAGGGTTCTTGCCACATATATTGCTGCCTTATACAAGAATGACCCCTTATGCGCATTTTCATGTTTATGTACAATTTGCATAAGAAAGTCATCCTCGTCTGCAGTGAAATTGACAACTTCGTGAGTTAAACCCAGGACCAAACGGTCGTGAAGCCGCTCCAAACTCTGCAAACCTCTCCCACCGATGGACCGGGAGAGGTATAATCTGGCGACTGATGAATTGGGGTGCATGCTCCGATTCATATTAATGATCTTACGGGTTTTGATGTCGAGATCTCGTAAATCCTTTCGGGTCCATTTCAGGACACCGAAAGAGTATAGTAAGACTGGGACAGCGAGCATGTTAGTAGCTGAGGCTTTGTTTTTGCCGGAAAGTTCGGAGGACCAAATTTTCCGGAGTCTCCTAACATACTCGCTCTGGAGAGTTGTTCGGACTTCAAAGACCGCATGCATGCGGTGCTCTTCCATTCCTAGATATCTATACAACTCCCCGGCGTCTAATTGACTTAAGACACTCCCATCTACTAACTCGACATCATCACCAGTATCAGAGCACTTACCCCTCGCCAGATGTACGACCGCACACTTGTCCAACCCAAAAGACATTCCGACATCTCGTGAGTACTCTGCTACGATGTTGAGGGCTGCTTGTAGATGATCTTCATCAGCACTATATAGCTTCAGATCATCCATGTAAAGCAGATGGGTGATCGAATATTTTCGATCACCCGGAGGCCCCACAGAGTACCCACGAGTTTTACGGAGAGCAACAGATATAGGCAGCAGTGAAATGCAAAACAGCAGAGGGCTCAAGGAATCGCCTTGGAAGACCCCTCGTTTGTACTCTACAACTCCGGTTACGTGCAATGCGTTTCCACTTCCAATGTGAAAACGCGTTCGCCAGAGCTGCATTGTACGCCGAATGCATTCCACTATTTCGGGATTGACTCCCAGGCATTTGAGTAGATATAAAATCAACTCATGTGGAGTTGAGTCAAATGCCTTGCGATAGTCAATCAAGCCATTGACAGGTTGCGTTGATAGTAGATCGCATCTTGTAAGACGCATCGATCCACTATCAGGTTCTCCTTGCAACCTGACAGGCCTCTTTTACTTCCACGTTGTTCATATATCTGTTGCCATACAGGCTCTATCTGCTGCAAGATACGGTTATTTAAAATTTTTGTAAAAATTTATAAACCGCATTCAAGCAGGTGATAGGCCTGAAATTCTTAGGGTCAGACAAGTCACCTTTTTTAGGTATCAGTACGGTTCGCCCTTCTACAAGCCAGTTCGGAATCGGATCGTCAGCTCTAATGTACGATGTAAATATGCAGGCCAGATGGAGGTGGGTAGAAGTAAACTTCTTCCACCAGAAGACATTAATGCCATCTGGTCCCGGGGCAGCCCAATTTTTGCTGCCATTTAGAGCTGAACGAACTTCATCCACACTGACTGCAGGGCTCTCTTCATCAGCATTCTGCCGACGGTGTTCCCGACAGAATGCTTTGAAGTCGTGCAGAGCTGGAGTATTGGCGTTCACGTTTGGTTGATCTCCATACAACTCAGTCCAAAAAGCTTCCACCCGCTCAGGTGTTGGATAAGTCCCAGTAACATCGGTCTTTGCTGTCAGAAACCGTGAGGGGCTGGATCGAAACAACGAGTTGTCGACCAACCGCTTCAGCCTTTTCTCTAGTGACTTTTTGGCAGTCACTAGAGCCCGCAATTTATTAAGAGACTCTTCTTTGATGACAAGAAGAGTACTCTTGTTCAGTGTGTGATGACGCCACCGAAGTTCAGCAACAATGCGTCGAATTCGGGGCGTGTATGCTTTTTGAGTTGTTTCGAACTCAATCACACACTGAATGCGGGAGACATGTTTCCGGGATCTGTTTTAGGTAACAGCCTTCTGCCCTGTTTTATCAACTTATGCAATTATAATTATTTGTTTATTTTATTCATGCAGTATTAAGCTACTTTTTTTTCTTTGATATTAATTTAAGTTACACTTTTTGAGCGTGGTGACCGATAAGAAAACAAATTTTTTTCTTTTATTGAATAAATGAGAAGTTAATATTATTCAAAATATTTTTATTATCTTACAATACATGTAGGTTATTCTGGAATTTTTATCATTGAAACTATAGGCTTATGGTAACTGAAATAAGAAACATAAGTTTGAGACTTGATATCCTCTAAATATCTGAAAAATACCGCGTCAATGGTGGTCCCATATTTTGTTGTGGATTCTTGTGGATCATTATTCATTTTCAAATTCAATTTTTCCGAAAGAAAAGTTGTCAACTCTTCTAAAAAGTTGATGGCCGGATGTCGTATCGTTTTACGTCACTTCTGTGACTATTTTATTCGGTTGTTGATTTATCGACTGAGATAGTGATAGGATTTTTAAAAGAATGAAGGCGAGCGAAGCGAGCGTGTTAAGTCTAGTTAAATAAATCGGTGATCAGTAAATTCGTGGTCTAATAAATTTTATTATAAACAAACACTTAGTTTAAACAATTACATTTAAATAAATAAACTTTTAGTGAGATACAGCTGTAGCGCGTAATATCGGTTGGTAATTAGAATAATAATAATAATTTGTAGGCGGGAAGGTCTGTAGTTTTCTCTCTCGTCGTTGGTGGTGTTGAGGTATATTTAGTTCAGTGTAAGGCCACTGTGGCGTGAGAGAGGCGACCGGACTGCCACAACCACTTCCCCCTGAGTGAACTTCCGCGGGAACTTTGAACGTTACTTTGCGTTGGTACGTTCGTTGAGGTCTGTCCATGACGGAGCCCCAGTGTTCTTGCGGTTGAACAGGTTGTGCAGTTGACGTCTCAGGCTCGGGTGGAAAATCGTCGTCGTTCTTGGATATGTAAGCTGGTTTCAGTCGTTCGATCGAGATGTTTTTTTCCTCTCCATCGATGTCCAACTTGTATATCCGATCCGTGACTCTTTGGATCATTTTATAAGGTCCAATGTATGGTGCTTCAAGTGATGCCTTGACATGATCACACCGTACGAAGACATGTGAACATGTGTCGAGGTTCTTGAGAATGAAAACACGGGCTTTATTATGATGAGCCGTCGTAGTGGGTCTGAGTCCACGCATGTACTCTCGATGTCTTTCTACAAATATTTGAGGATTAGCTGGTAGTTCGACTGATAAAAAGAATTCTCCAGGAACACGTAAGCAGGTTCCGTAGAGTAGTTCGGCTGGAGTTGCTTGAATATCTTTTTTAAAACTCGTCCGAAGTCTTAGTAGAACGGTTGATAATATTTCAGTCCACGGTTTTGGCGAGCTCATGAGAGCAGTTTTGAGAGTGCGATGCATTCTTTCTACGATGCCGTTGGACTGTGGATGATAAGGAGTGGTGCGAGTTTTGCTAGCACCAACTAGTTTTGCTAGTTCTGAGAATAAAGCTGATTCAAATTGTGTACCTTGATCTATGGTGATTTGAGATGGAGTTCCGTAGTGAGCTATCCAGTGATCAAATAAAGCTGTCACTACAGTCTCAGCAGTCATGTCTTTAATTGGTACAGCGACTGGCCACCAGGTGAAACGATCAATCTTTGTAGACAATATTGATAGTCTCCAACTTTAGGCAGAAAAATGATATCTAGGTGCACGTGGTTAAATCTGTTGTCTGGAGCATCTGGGTGATTTGGTTTAATTCTGTTGTGACGATGTATTTTGGTTCTTTGGCATGCCATGCACTCACGAGACCATTTTATCGCGTCTTTACGGATACCACGCCAGATGAATCTTTCTAGTAGATTTCTTGATGTTGTTTTTCCACCAGGATGCGATGGACTATGTACTACGTTGAATGCGGTTTTTCTTAGAGTTTAAGGAATGTACGGCCTGATAATGCCGGCGGTTATATAACAGAATATTTTTACTCCTTCAATGGTAAGTTCTTGAAGTTTTAGCGACATTGAATTTTGAACCAGGTTCTTTAATTCTTCATCGTTCTGCTGAGCTTGATGAATTTCTAAAGGAGTGAGGATTGATGGCATGTCAATAGCGTTGATACGTGAAAGGGCGTCTGCCACAGTGTTATCTTCACCTTTTACGTAGACTATGTCAGTAGTGAATTGTGAAATGTACTCGAGTTGACGTGTTTGACGCTCAGAAACCTTATCTAACTTCTATTTGAAGGCGTAGATGAGAGGTTTGTGATCAGTGCAGATGACAACTTTACGACAGTCTAGGAGATGATGGAAGAATTTTACTGCAGCAAAAATGGCGAGGAGTTCTCGATCGTAAGTACTGTAACGAGTTTTAGTTTGGCTGAGTTTGCGTGAGAAAAAACCGATGGGTTTCCACGTGTCATTTTCCAGCTGTTCCAATTTTGCTCCAATGGCTGATGATGACGCACCGGTGGTAAGAGCCAACGGGGCTGTTGCTGAGGGAAAAGTCAGAAGTGTTGTTGATGCTAGCTGCTGCTTGCATTTGTTGAACGCTTCTTCAGCTTCAAAAGTCCAAATAATTTTTGTTTTATCGTTTTTAATCGACTCTTTGAGGTAACTGTTGAGAGGTAGACGTAATTGAGCAGCATCAGGTATGTTTTGCCGGTAATAATTCACCATGCCGAAAAATCTACGAAGCTCGACGATGGTTTCAGGTTTTGGATAGTTCTTGATGGCTGCAACTCTGTCTGCCTTTGGTGCATAGCCGTCTGCGGTAATTGTGAAACCTAAGAAATCAATCTGTGGCTGAGCAAAGACACATTTTTTTAAATTAATTATTATTTTGTGTTGCTTGAGTCTCTTGAGCAGTATGCGAATATGTTCTTCGTGTTCTTCTTCACTGTCAGAGAATATTAGATAATCATCGACGTACAGAAATACGAAGTTGAGATCGCGGATGATGGAATCACCGTAGCGCTGGTAAGTAGCTGATGCATTTTTTAACCCAAATGGCATGCCAAGATACTCGTAAAGCCCCCAGGGTGTTGTGATAGCAGTTTTTTCAATGTCGTCTGGATGCATTGGTATTCCTAGGTAGGCTTTCTCTGCGTCGATTTTGGAGAAAATTTTTTTTCAGCTAGGCGTGGAAATAAATCATTTATGTGAGGTGGTGGATAGTTATCTCATTTAGTGATGGTGTTAAGGGGTCGATAATCACCGCACATTCTCCAAGTACCTTCTTTTTTTCGCACCAAGTGTATTGGGCTGGCGTATTTGCTGCTCGATGGTCTGATGATACCAGCGTCGAGGAGTTCGTTGATTTGTTGTTTAGCTGCTGCTGCTTTTTCACCAGCAAGTCTACGTGGTCTTGCTGTTGGTGGTGAACCGTGTGTTATAATTCGGTGAGCATAACCGTTTTTATTGATACACGATCCTGTGAGTAGCTTGGTGATCTCAATGTATTGCTCCAGTAGTTTTGCGTATTTAGGAGGTATTTCATTGCTGATAGTAAAAATATTGTAGTGTTTTATTGCTATTATTTCGCCTTTTGTAGACAGCTGGGTAACTGTATCAATGAGCTGACGGTTCCCAAGATCAATCAATAGATTATAATGTGTCAGGAAGTCCGTGCCTAAGATTGGTGTTGATACATCAGCAATGATAAAAGACCACGTAAAGTCTCTGCGTAGATTTAAATTTACTCTGACTGTAGTTGTGCCATATGTGGCTATTTCAGATGAATTCACTGCGTAATGTGTGAGAGAATCTGGTTTACGGTTGTTGCGAAACTTGTTAGCAGGAAGTATCGAGACAACCGAGCCAGAATCGATGAGAAAATTTTGTTGTGTTGTGCTTGTATTGTCGCAAACTCTCCACTAACGAGAATTTCCGTAATTCTTCTATATGTAGTTGATTAGTTAGGAATTGGTTCAGGATCTATCTAAAGTATGAGAACTGATAATTAACTGATAATTAATTACGTTAGCAAATAATAAAACACAATGGAATAATTTCTTTGTCAGAGAGAACGCAGGTATATTGCACTAGTCACTAGTCCCAGTACAACTGCCGCTCATGGCGTCCCCACCGGCCTCGTGCTCCGGGATTGCCGGTCTTCTTCCCGCTAAGTCATGGGGCACATGTGCAGCCGCCAATTGACATCGCGTTCATAAGAACGATAGTAGAAATTGCCATGAGAATAACCCATGTTAGATATTAAGTATAGATGTTTAAAGTTTGAGTATACTCATGAGAGCATTTTAGTCAATCTCCTTTGTACCGACATCAAACATTATCTCACGTGCCGAAACTAATACAAAAGAAACGCGAGTTTCGGAACGCGACATTAAACTCCTCCAACTATGTATTCTGTGTTCCAACGCACACACGCACATTGTTTTGAAAGATATGATCTTTGACGTTAGGAACACACCTACATTGCTTAGACAACAGTGAGTGCTTGTAATTTAATATGAACTTTATACCATAGCAATAAAGCTCAAATTGACTACGTTTTAGTTACAAATCATTTGTATGGGAAAAAGAAAAGGGCTATTTTTAGGGTTTTTCCAGCAATAATTTTAATTTTTCTCGCCGTAAAAATCATCCTTGAACTTCAACGAACATTTTATAAAAAGATTTGGCCAAATTGGTCCAGGCGTTGTTGAGTTATGCGCTTACCAACACATTTTGCGATTCATTTTTATATTATAGATTTGCACCTAATAAAGGTAAACGGGTGCGTCTAAACGGGTGGATTTTTTTTTAATGCTGCACAGGGATGAGTAAAAAATATATATTCATAATTGTAAAGTAAAATATTAAATAAGAAGTTCATTAATTTACACTGCTCAACAAATCCTAAATTAAATTATTTTTTAATTAACCCTTGCACCTAATAAAGATAATCGGGTGCGTATAAACGGGCGGATTTTTTTTTTTGTTTCATGCTGTACAGGGATGAGTCATAAAAATATATTCATAATTTTAAAGTTAAACATTTCAAAGGAAGTAAATTAATTTACACTGCTCAACAAATCCTAAATTAAATAATTTTTTAATTAACCCTTGCACCTGATAAAGGTAAACGGGTGCGTCTCAACGGGTGGCATTTTTTTATGTAATGCTGTATAGGTATGAGTAATAAATATATTTTTAATTGTAAAGTTAAACACTTCATAGGAAGTAAATTAATTTACACTGCTCAACAAATCCCAAATTAAATAATATCATAATTAACACTTGCACCAATTAACAGAAAACGGGTGCGTATAAACGGGTGGATTTTTTTTTTAATCTCATAAGGCTTTAATCGCTTCAATTATTTCTCTCAATCTTGTAATTAAAATTCTTCCGCAGAATAGATACTTTATGGTACTAAATGAGTACCTTATTCAACATTTTTGCGTTAAACGGGTACACTAACTAAAGATAAACGGGTGAATTATTTTTTATTGCTCGGCAACTCAAATGGATTAAAAAATTCTATTAATAACGGTTTTGTAAAGAAATTTTTTTTGGGGCTAAATTTATTTATATTTTTAAATTCTCTGCAGAATTTTTTTTGTATTACTTTATTTTGCAGTGCGATTAGACTCATACTCGTTAAAATGTGTTTTAATTCTATACAGCTTTCATCAATTGAAATATTTTTTCTAGTTTCTAATTGAAATTCTTATCAGAATACAATTGATTTATACTATTTAGCGAGTCTCTAATTCAATATTTTTGCGATATTCATATTTATATCTTTTTAATTTTTATATCAAGTGCCTAAAGTTAAATGTGCCTTAGAAGTGCTTTAAATTATTTCATATATTTGCAATTGTTTTATCTCTTTGCTGTATCGGTAAATCAAATTTCAAGATTGAATTTATCTTTCGAAAAAAACCTCCTCAAGTTTCGCTGCTACTGCTTCTACAGGAAGTTTGTCCGTGGAATCAGACACATCTCATCAGTTGCCTCATTTTCTGTAAAGGTGGGAGAAAAAACCGAACATTTGCGACGGCGACTTTCTGTCCGGGACGACTTTACGAATTTACAGTTAGAATCTTTAAGTGTTCTTAGTTTCTAATAGGTGGCGTGTGGTTAGAAAATTCTCTCCTACCTGGAAAGTTCACTTAAATATTTGACAGTCCAAATTAAATACCGATTGGATTTACTCTTTGAGTAGTATCCGTTTCCAACAGCAAGTGCATTTCATTTGCTGTTGATGTTTTGACTTGCTCAACTATGAGTGATTCGATGCCCATCAAAGTATTTTCGTGATGAAAATATTAATTTAAAAAAATTCTTACAAAACATGCATTAATTCTTCTTTATAGTATTATTTTCAATTTTTTTTAATTCTGATAAGTAATTTTTTTGAAAAGAAATATTCTCTTCTTTTCCTGTCAAACTGAATAAGTCTTATCAAGTCTTAATAACTCTTTGAGAAAGTCCGAAATTACAGGGAAAATTTGACTTTTGAAGAGTTTTGCTGAGTTTCAGTCGTTTTAACGGTACAAAAATCAAAAGAAGCAAAAAAATTTTTCCCATGTTATTCTTACGGAAATTAAAAAAATGCGATGAGGACAATCTCAATATATTTATATTAATCGCACATCTTTTCACAGTAATTTTTTTACACCCAAAAGAAACTTTTCAGCCTGTTTGGAAAAAAACAAAATTAGGAAAACGGTTAACCCTGAAGGACATCCCTGCAAGTTCCCGCTAAATTCATACCTAGGCGCTTAAAATTGCACTGATGATGCTTTTGAGCTCTTCGAGCACACACACACACACACACACACACACACACACACATCATCGCGGGAATAGTCAGGGAAGCTTTTTGTGATCTCAGAACGTTGAGATCTGATGAGAATTCGATTTTTGTAAAACCAATAACTTCCCCATTTTTGAAAATCTGAGATTTTCTTAGCGGGAAGTTAAAAAAACACATACACACGGACATCGTGACAATATCGCGCGGGTCATCAAGGAAGCTTCTTGTGGCCTTAAAACGTCGAGATCTGATAAAAATTCTGATGAAAAGATGAATATCTTTGATTTTCTTAGCGGGAAGTTAAAAAAATTTTTTTTTATCGGTTTACCCAAATGTATTTATATATACATATATAAACTTTTGAACCATATATATTTTCTAAATTAGCTCGACGAGCTGAGTCGACATATAACAAAATTTTTTGAAAGTTTCGTCATGAGGACCAATCCAATAGTTAGATTTCTATAAAATCTACTGGTAACACTTAAAAAATTCTGTTTTTATGATTTTTTATCAAATGGCATGGGCCAAACTTAAAAGTTATCTATGGCCTAGTTCTGGTTAGTAGGCATGGGCCGGATTTAAAAATCAACCGTGGCTCAACCCTAGTAACCAGGCATGGGCCAGTCCTGCAGGTAGCCAGGCATGGGCCAGCGTTATCATTCCAGACTTAAACCAAGCCAACTCTGGTTTTCAAGTCTGATCCAGAGTTGTACATAGTTGGACCAAGCCTAGGATTGCCATACTTTCCTACATGGGAAATTATAACTATTTTTCTTGATTTTATACGACTTCTAGTGTAATTCCGCAATTTATTTAAGCGGTTTAAATTTTTTTACCTGGGTAATCAAGTTTTGAGCTTAGCATGCAAAAAAGTGTGTTATGATCTAGATTTAAAATACATTGTCAATAAACGGCCTGGATATCGCTCGCGACACTTAATTAATAAGTGGTAGAAAGAGTGTGACGTGCAAGCAGTAAACAGTTTAATCAACTAATGGCTCGTGACTTAAAGCTTAACGCAGCAAATATCCCGGGAAATATAGATTTTTTCAATTCGCAACAACAAATGTTGTCATGGAAACTTTGTATTTTAGCTGTAATTTTATGAGCTTCCTGGATCACTAAGTACTTAACTCTTGAAGAGAGCAGTCGTTCCAATTGACAAGCAGAATTTTACAACTTTTAGAAATATTTGAGCTCGACTGTTACTTTCGCTTACAGTAGTGAAGAAAATTTATTTAATGAAACGCAATTAGATCGTTTTAAAATCAACTATGTGGCAAAAAATTATTTCATGTTGTTTCATTTTCACGATTGTGAGAGGAACTAGAATGGATATTTACGATTTGAAAGTAGATTCTACTGAACGTCTCAAAAGCGATGCGGTAAGTTTCAATATGTATATGATTCTCATGAAATGATTTTATTTGTTCCCGGTACCAATGTAGGAAAGTATGGCAAGCCCAGGCTTGGCCCAACTATGTACAACTTTGGGCCAGGCTTGTAAACCCGAATTGGCCCAGTCTTGGCTTAAGTCTGGAATGGTAACGTCTGGTAGCTACCAGAAATCAGCCACAGTTGATTTTCAAGTCTGGCCCATGTCTGGTAACCAGGATATATATTATGGCGGTAAAGAAGATAGTGACGGTAAAGTAGAAATTTTATAAATGGCTGAGTGAATATAAGTTTGATTTGTAATTATAAAAAAATTCTATAAAATAATATATAAGGCCAATAAAATACAAATAAATAGTTAATAAAAAATAATATGAAAAAAAATTCAGTCACTAGAATTTTTGACATTATCCAAAATAATACTTTTTATAAATTTTTGTAAAATTTCAAGATTTTTTTTTTTCATGAAATCTTAAATTTAACATAAACTCATAAAGTTCAAGAAAGATTTCTTTATAGTTAATAAAATTTAATGCATTGATTTTGGGTGTCAAATTCGGAGAATGAGTTATTATTTAGAATTCGTGAAATAGAAATAATTATCGAAACAACATCAAGTCTCCGTAAAATATATGGTGATTCAAAGACATTTATAATTCACGTTTGTGGGATAGCATTACAGGAAAATCTCTTGACTCTCGATCAGATGATCCAAGTTCGATTCCCGGTCTAGGCGATGTGATTTAACACTGATTTTTTTTTTTTTTTTCAATATTATCATATACGCGAACATTTTACGAGCTTAATACTGATTATTCTGGGTGAATCCACCTATTTTGTTACATCGGATTACTATAATGAAACGGTGAATTTACCGTAATGAGCTAGTTTTATGCTAGTTTTTTGCTAGTTCTATGCGGTTGAATTAATGGTCAAATATCGGCACCAACTGCGATGAAATCGGTCAAGCCGTTCAAAAGTTATAAAAGAGTTACACACAAACAAACACACACACACACACACGCGCGCGCACGTACATACATACACACGTACATACATACATACATAGTGACAACATCGCGGGGGTAGTCAGGGAAGCGTCCTGTGACCTTCAAACGTCGAGATCTGATGAAAACTCGATTTTTGCAAAACGGGGTGAAAACAATAACTTCCCGATTTTTGAAAATCTGAGATTTTTAGCGGGAAGTTAAAAATATACGAGAGTGCTTTAGGTAAAATTTTAAACCATTTGTGGTATCTGAATCCTGAAAATTGTTTATTGGCTTTATTCAATAATGATGTAGATACGGAAACGAAACAGAAAATGGTTAAAAAGTCATTGAATTCTCACAAAATGCAGATGAATCTGATTTATTAAACAATAATGAACAAGTTCTTAGGAAGGCTGTAGTATCTCGTGCGGATATCTCAAAATTGTTTGACCAAAGATTAGTTTATTAATGCAACGTCTATTAATTTTTTCCATAAACTTGGACTCAATACGAGCTGGTTGACTAAAAATTGTGAAAAATGGTTAGAAGACTCTAATTATCAAGATAGTTTGAAGGCTGTAACAAATTTATCAGTCGTTAACGATGTTGCAGAACGAGGTGTTAAACTAATGCAAGAGTACAACGATTTATTTACAAAAGATGAAAAACAAAAGCAATTCCTCATTCAAATTTTAGATGATTACAGAAGCAAAGGCATCAAGACAACGAAAGAAAGTTTACTTAAAGAATGGAATGATGAAAACTAAAGATTAAAATTAAATTTGTATAAATTTTGTCATAAAATAAAAATATTAATTAAAATATCATCAATTTTTTTGATAAACAGACCTTACAGTTCGGAATATTTATTGTAATTTTCATTAACTATCGTATTCTCATGAATTTGGATTCTCTGATTGTTCGTATTTTGTATGAAATTGTATTGATTATTATAAATCCTCAAAAAACATTATTAGACCCAAAAATTTAATTCGGCTTGAGGCACGAGTTGTCTTGGATTAAAAAAATTATAAAAAATTTTCTTAGTCTTTTTCATAAAAAGATGCTTTTTAGGGGCGCCTCAAGAAATTTAATTTTTAACGACCACCCTATTATTAATTAATTGTTTTATAATTTTTCTAATCTTAATTCTAAATTTAATTTTTAATTTGTAAAATTCGTGATTGTGACCGAACGCGAAATGGCGATGACCTTCAGCCGACATAAGACCTGGCTGACGCCGCGAATCCGAGAAATTAATCAGACATGATAATTGTACCTGGAGTTCTTTTGCTTTCCTTAGCTTTTTATCAGCAATTCCTTTTTCGCTGCGACTCCTTGTTGAAATTCTCTGCGTACAATTTGTCCTCGGTGAGGTTCTCAATTTTGCGGCAATATCCAGGTCACCTCGTCGTGTTCTATTCTCCTCAGATATTTATTCCCGGTAACAGCAAGTTGGCATTAGAAATTTGTTACAATTTAATCAAATCTAAGCGAGCTGGCATATTGGCCTAGCAGGCATTAAATTTGTCAAGTTCTCATCGCCTCGTTCCACTTAGAGCGAGCGAATTAAAAATAATTACCTGATTTGAATTCTTCGCGAGGTGTTGACTTCGACAGTTCGATTACAATAAAATTTCCAATTTTTGTTAGTTCGTTTCTTTCTTCACTCTATTTTTTGCCACTCTCTCTCTCTCTCTCGGCGCCGGCGCTTCCACCATGGGACTTACTTACTAACTTATACCTACTGGCGCGAGTACTTCAGAGCACAGCGCTCTAGGGAAACGGTCGATAATTACTAGTGTACGGATCGGAGACCTTCTTCGGATAAGGAAGGCCCCGTGTACTCCGTTACAATTTGTTTATTTTTTACTTTTTTACACGAACTGTCGACACTGTCTTTTGCAATGACTTCGTTGTTGCCAAAATTGTTAGTTACAGTGTTATCGTTATTTTCACAACTACTTTCAAGATCTTCAACTTTATTTGTTTTATCTGATAAATTTACCATTTTTGTATTCGAAGAATCTTTTTTTGGGCATTGTAAGGTTTGATCTAGTGGATTTTCAGAATCTTCAGAATCAGAGGAGCTTATCATTACTTGCTTAGATTCAATAATTTTTTTTTCTGCTCCAGTGGTATGAAGCCCTCTCCTCTCGTGGTATTAGTTGTTTTCTTCGTAGAATCATTAACATTTCCTTCATTACTACTTTCATCATCTAATGGATGTAGTATTTGTCTAACATTAGAATATTTCTTGCGGCGTTGTTGTGTAATAATTTTTTCTTTTTCAAGAATTTCGGAATTAGACGATTCTACTGATTCGTTATCTGGATCATGAGGTTTACTTTTTTTTGTGACATTTTTCGTCTTTTTACATTCATTTGATTTTTTTTTTTGATGTTATTTTCTGTCTACTATTTGCTTCCTTGGTAATTGTTCTACTTTCATCAGTAGTCTTATTTTGTTTCTTTGGGATCAAGTCTTTTCCTTCCTTGTAAGTTATTTTTCTCTTTTTTCTTTGTTGTTTTTTAATATCTGATACTTTTTGGCCCCACGGTGCATGCACTAATGGATTAGACGCAGGTTCAGGATCCATTAATGTTTCACTGATTTCGATTTCGAGATTTTCTTCTCTTAGTGATAGTCGATTTTCATTTACTCGGAATTTAACATTCTCTATTAAAATCTTACATCAATTGGTTACTGTCCATTTATTAAAACCTTTTAGTATCGAGTGGTCATATTCATATATGTAATCATTTCCAAACCTGCTTACACCCAACGACATATTTAATTTTGATGGACCTTGTAAGATTTTTGTAACAACTGGTAACCATGGAACAAAATGTTTCATTAAATATTCACCCACATCAGGTGCATACAAAGCATTACTTACTTCGTCGATTTGTTCTTCTTCATAATTTACAGCTGTTTTTCTTGCGATCCAATTTGGATTTGTTTTTTTTTTGTGAAAAGGAGATTTTATTTCATCTGGACAATCACTTTCATATTTATTTAATATTCTGATGTTGTTTCGGAGTTCTTTCCCACCAACTGATAATTCACTAGCTCTTGCTACAATCTCTTCAATCATTAATTTGTTTTCCTTTATTTGGTTCTCAATTATTATTACGTTTTGTCCTATTTTTTCTTCACTTTTGTACAGCATTATTTTGTACAAATCATTGATTATTGCTTCTATTTTTTCCAAATCTCGACACAGAGATAACAGGGTTATACTTTTTAAGTAAAAAACGTGTGCCTTTGCGTTCAGAGAATATCGATCTTGTAACCATGGGGTTTAGCCCAGGTCCAGTTAGCTACCCCTTTCTTCTTTAGAAAGGGCGCCACTGGGATTTTAGACACGGTGTCCCAGAAATCGGAGGACCATGAGAAGGAAAGGACAGGGTCGTGAGAAGTCCGAGAAAGGCTGCGAATAAAACTGAGAGAAATTATTAGAAAAATATAAATGATTTATTCAATTTAAATTTCAAACTTAACAAATTTCCTTATAAACTAACTTAAATGTGAGAACCTCTCACCTACGCTAAATGGCCCTTGCCAATTTATCTTATCCCTAAATAACTGCTTCTCCGACCTCGTCACTCCGACGGAATCTTAATTCTAAATTTTCCTCGTCAACCTGACGGCATATCAATTAAACCAAATTTCACGTCAACCTGACGGATTCTCAATTAAAACCTAATTTTTATGTCAACCTGACGGATTCCTTACTCTATCATTTTCCTTACTTATCTACTACCTCGTCCACCGGACGCTAACTCAAATTCTCTAACTTTTATTCAATGTGCTAATTCTCTCAATTTTAATTCCAATTAACAATTAAATTTTTCCTACAATTCTTAATACAAAATTTTCAAATTCCCAAAATTTATCACTTGTCGATTTTCCTAATTTATTCATTTCAATACAATCCTAATCACAGAATCTACAGAATTACTTTTCCAAATTTCTCAACCAAAATTCTTCAACTAAATTTCACCAAATTTCACTAAATATCTTCTGACAATTTTTTCTTTAATAATTTCTTAATTCCCAAAATTTCCTCAACTCAATAATTAAAATTGCTTCATTCAATTTAGCCAAACGGCCTAAATTTATCCTTCCACAATTGCCAAAAATTTAACACATAACTATAAATGACCTTTATCCTAAACTACGTACTTATTCAAATTTATTATCAAATTTTCTGAACTAATTTTTAAATAATTTTTTGAAAATGATAAACAAAAGACCGAATTGAATATATTTATTTTCTTATTTTCCAGTTAATTGATAAATGTCTTAAGTTCTATTGTCTTAACTACTAAGTGACCTTGACGAACTTAACTCGATTGGAATTTGCTAATACGTAAAGACTACACGAGACGATTATATTTATTCTCAATAAAAACTTAGATTGGTTAATTCGGCCTAATGACGATTAGAATGGCCTGAATAACCAATTTACCTGAAGTTCCAATTAATTCTGTCAACGATGGGGTTTGTCCAAGAGCAAGTAAAATTTTGTGAACAGCAACTTCCTTCAGCTTCTCGAGTCCGTAAATTCCTTTCTTCGTCTCCTCGATCTCAATTTTCTCTCGTACAAATTATCTGTTTATTTTGATGGTTAGTCACTGAGCACTGTACAACCACAAGTCTCGTCCGCCAAAAGGTGCTGTTTTGGTCTTCGCCGGCTCTTTTATAACCTCTCTCTCAGGTTCTCGAATTTTCCCATTATCTCGTTCCCGCTTAGATTTTCTGGGGAACAGCGGTGGGGACTTAGCGACCCGTACGACCAGGTGACGAGTCTTACAACTAGCTACTCACGCTCAGAAGGTACGGAGTAGTCCCTACACACCGAGACAAGATAACAGTGACACAAACCCCGCGCGGGAATTTAAATTCCCTGTCACAATCTAAGTCCACTGATATCTTTCTCATAACTGAATCACTACAACACATGATTATCGACATATTTGGTAAAGGATCTACATGCGTTATATATTTATATACATCCTCTACATATTTTATGACAGATTGTTTATTCCATGCCTCCACTATACTCTGAATCAACTGCCACTTCCAATCAATAATCAATATATTAAAATAGGGGCATCTACGTTCTCTTCGAATACAAATGTCTTAAATTCTATCCAGAATTGACACAAAGACTTTTCTCGATTATCCATAGTGACCAATTCTGCGATAGGCATTTTTGCTTTTGTACCTACGTACAGCAAGGCGTAGTAAAAATATCACCAATTCCTAAAAATTGTGGAATGACACAGCCAGCCAACGTTGCACATACGTACAGAACTACAGGCAGAGAAGATGCATCAACAATGTTTAGTTGACTTTTATTATACATATTTATCTTCAATGGCACCCAATACTTGGCATTGGAGAATCACTTTCCTTACCTAAATTTACGTATAATTCGACTTTGTCATGATATTTTGTACAATACTCGTCTGATTTTTTTGTTGTTTGTCTTCTGAGCAAATTTTATAATAAAAATTCATGTTTTTACTTCTCCTGTATTTCCTCTCAAATACATATCTTCATTGGTTATTTCGATGTCTTTATAGTAAACATCTCGAAGTGAAGATATTTTCAAAGTTTTTTTCATTGCTGCTCGCTTATCTCCTCTTACTTGTGCAAATTTTCGATTTTTTGTTCGAGAGTGAAACGGAATGTCGTTTGCTCGTTGGTCAACCCTTTTATTTATTAAGGGCGCCACTGGATTTTTGGACTCAGTATCCAGAACTGGACCAGAACATGGAGTTATAGGTCAGGATCGTGAGAGATTGCTGAAAGGAATCAAAATTTAAACACAGAAAATTCGTTTTACAAAATTATATATTTATCCATTCCTTTTTACAAATGAGATAAAGGCCAATTTAACAATATGTAAAAATTCAAAGGATAATCTCATTCACTCACAACTCTCATACGGTTATATTTCGTGCTGTCTAACTGACCCTCACGTCGCTGTAGTGCCCGCTGTCCACTAGACCCTCACGCTACTCTATCTTAGTTCATGCTGTCCCACGGACCCTCATGTCACTGTGCTGGACCCTCACGTTACTACACACGTTGTCCACACAGCGCACGCTGTCCCGCGGATCCTCACGTTACTCTAAGAGATCTACCCCAAAACCACAGGAGTATACCATTAGTCTAGTCGAGAAGTGAGTTTTCTGCGAAAAATCTTAATACCAATCTTAAAAATATGGCGATTGGCACATTGGATTCGGAATTTAATTCTGAGAAATGGGTATTTTTTAATTTATCCGCTATTTAAAATTTCATTTGTTATGAACAAAAAACGAAGTGGAAAAAGGGTAGTCTCCATTTTGTTGCTATAACTTCAAAAATATAAAAGATATTTGAAATTTGAAAAAAGATTCTAAAAGAGGAGAAAATTTTAGTAAAATAAGTCTCGACTTCTAGAGTTGTAGCTCCATTATTTATAATTTTAATTTAACGTTGAAAGTTGGGCTCCGCGCGGCCGTTTCGGAGCCTAGGCGTGTCCGCCAAGCAAGGTATGCAACACAAAATAATTTTTTTAGAACATTCAATATTAATTTAAAAATCTGAATAAATTATAATCCCATCTAGACACTTGAAGGAATATAGTCCCGCAGAAAAAAATTTTATAGCTTAATTTTTGTTTATGTTATTCAATTGTTAATTAACAAATTTTTCGGAGACTTGAGTTTTAATAAAATTTTGTAAACGCTTTTAAAGCTACGGAAAAAAATATAATGAAAATGGAAATTTGTTTATAAAATAAACAATGAAAATTCAAATAAAAAAACATTTATTTTCATAATTAAATTGAGAATTGTAAATGATGATTTTTAAAAAAAAAATTATGTGGTGTCGTGGGACACCAGGTAGGAACGAAGTTCCTTCGGCTAATGTAGAATCGACACAATATGCAAAAAAAAAATCGTGCTCAATTATATGTAGGTTTTCTTGATTTTTTTCTCGTAAATTTTGCTGATTAGTTTTTATTTAAGTACAGGAAAGTATTTAGGAAATTCAGTATTTTAGGAAATAATAAAATAAATTACGTAAAATAAAAAAAAATCGTAATTCACATTATCAACTAAAATAACAAAATATGTCTCTTTATTTTTGTTTGACAACATAAAATAACATTGAAATATGAGTTCATAAATTCATGGGTATATCGCGTGCCTAAAGGTAAAAGGGCGCATATTTTTTTTTTTTATTGCCAATTAAGTAGTAGACACATTCTATACTTAACATTGAAAAAAAATTTTGAAAGGTAAAAGGGCGTATGTCTTTAATTATACGCTCTTTTACTTTTAAGAATTCAAAATTTTGGTGATCTAAAGGTGAAAGGGCGTATATTTTTTTTTCGGCCCGGTTTACAAAGGAACATATTTGTAGTTTAAAAATGTGAAAAAAACTTTCTGTAGTAGTACCGGCGTAAAACCTCAACTGTACAATTTTTTAAAGTTACTAAAGTAAATATATCCAAAAAACAATAAGGTACGCGTGATTATTTTCTCGCTTTTTATTTTAAGAAATAGTTATTATAAAATTTAAAGATATGAACAATTATCATGAAATTATAATGTTTGAAGAAAAATAAAAAATTTTAAAATATTCAAATGTTATAATTTTAAAATATTACAATGCTTAAAAAAAGCGGGAAATTTCAAAATATTTGAATGTTAACTGTCATTGTGATTTTTTTTTTTACTTAATTTTTACGTAATTTGTTTTTGATTGATTTATTTTCTATTTGTTTATATTAAACTTTGTAAATGGTGCTGTTATTTGAGCATAACTCGTCTTCTGAAACTATTATGTAACATTTGTTATCAAAACTACAATTTTTTTTATGCGCCTTTTTACCATTAAGTAGTACTTTTCTCAAAGCTAAAAGGGCGTATATCTTGAGATACGCGCTTTCAGCTTTAGGATACCAACTTTTTTTTTCACAGATTTTTACGTTTCAAACAATTTTAAAACGAATGGCAAAAAAAAATTTTTTTCTATGCGCCCTTCTATACACCACAAATCCCTATTAACCCTTAGCTATAAGCCCTTTTACCTTTAAGCACGCGATATACTAGCATTGGCGGGGTGGAGTGGTAATGGAGAGAGAAGAAATGAGAGAACGAAAAGAAAGAGGGAAAAAGATAAGATATTATACACTACTCGCTGTGTATACGACTGCAGCGCCTGCGCACGGCTCATTTAACGCTTTTTTTTCTTACGGTTTTACCATCACATTTTTTTCACTTAGGTCCCCCAGCAAAATCCCTATCTCCTCTAAGCCTGCCGAAAGGAATTTCGTTCCAAAAATGATTTCTTAATAAATAATTTAAATGGTGGATAAATGAAAAAAACAATTATAAACAATTGAAAAATTTTTTTTTAAAAATCATTATTTTACTAAGACAATAAAATGACAAAAAAATTGTTCAAAAATTTTCAATTTGTCTATTTGTTTATAAAAAATTTTTAAACAATCTATGTTAAAAAATTTTTAGCCAAGCTACCAAACGCAATATATGAATACAAAAACAACTAAAATGAAAGATTTGGGAAAAAAAATTTTTTTAATAATATTAGCTGGATATTTTGTAACAGATTTTTTTCCGGGCCCTAAAGAATGATTTTTTAACCGGTGTTGTGATTCAGTCAAGGCTTACCCAGATATCTATATCCCCTAGCTCGAATGAAATCTCACCGGAGTCCAGGGTCTTTTTAGGGATAGCTTATATAATTTATAAATGAAATTTGAGCCTGAATATAATTGATACACTATTTAATTTATTTAAAACAACAAATATCAAAAACTTGAGTGATAATATATACAAACTTTATGTCAAAATTAAACAATATTCGAACATAACCCGCACACACCGTTTGTTTCTCGTTTTTGGTGCCACCTGGTGGCCAAACTCTGTCTACTACCTTTACAGAGTAGTATTCCTACTGTACCGACGGTTACATACCAAATCACGACCCTATTTTCCTTAGTCTCGATTTGGGTGCTTGAAAAGTCACCCTTTCCGGCCCTACTCACCCCTAGACCCGTTATGGTGCTTGAAAAGCCACCCTTTCCGGCCTTACTTACACCTAGTCCCGTTTGGGTGCTTGAAAAGCAACCCTTTCCGGCCCTACTTACCCCTAGTCCCGTTTGGGTGCTGGAAAAGTACGAATGCTTGAAGAAAGTGCTTGAAGTTCGATCGAAATTATATGAAGAGTCTCGTTCGAAGATGATGTTAACATGTAGTAGTGTCTACTGCCTTAAGATTCCACAACTTTTTAGAGTATTTGAATTCAAATTTACCGCTCCCGCTTGTGGCGCCCCTGTCTGGGCCACTTCGACAGCTATATTCTATGTTCTCATTTGTTTAGAGTTTTCTTATTTTTTCATTTTTGTGTTGTCTTCTTCCTTACCTTGTTAGTTTGAGATGATCCGGGTTGGGTACTACCGTCCCTGACTTTTGGGTTGGGAAATGGATCATCTTCGAACGAGACTCCATATAATTTTGATCGAACTTCGCCCGCCTTCGGCGGGCTCGTTTGATCGTACAATTATATTACGAGTCTCGTTCTCGATGATGTTAACATGTAGATGTTTAGAGCAAGAATGACAACACAATTTATCCATTTATTTATCATCAAACACTTTACATTAATTATTGTTTTAAAATAACATGTGCAAGCTTCTCTGATGATTGAATCGGTCTGTTATAGAATTTCGCGAAGGTCTGGGTGTTTTCCGATTTGCCAGCAGTCCGTCGTAATGTATCGATACTTACGCCATTTTGATAAGCTGCTGAAACTGCTGCATGTCTAGTGCTGGATGCAGAAAACTGATTTGTGCCCACTACTGCCTTCTGTAAGATCGATTTTATCCAGTGCCCCAATGTTTGAGGGCTTGCCGGTCCGTAGGGCTTTATTGTCGAAATGAGCAACATTTTGTTATTATCTGACCTTAGATTTTTCATATATTCTAAATATTCTTATATGACTGATGCTGTGCAAATACTAGGGTTGTCTTTGAAGAAGGGGAGCATGAGTTCTGGTTGATTCGAGCCTGGCTTGGACGTTTTTATTATATCTGGAATTTTTACTGTCATTCCTGTAGCTGATACCTTGATATTTTCAATATTAATTAATGCCAACGTTTGAAGTCTATGAGCAGTCGTTAAAGCTAATAAAATTGTTATTTTTTCGGCTGCTTCTTTTAATTTTAAGTTTTTGAGTGGATGCAACTTCTTTAAATATTCCAGCACTGGTGAAACGTCCCATGTGCTTGAATGACGTGGTTTAGTAGGTTTTTTCCTGTAAACCCCTTTCAAAAATCTTGAGAGAAGCCCATCTGATGATAAATCTGAACCTGAAATAAGAGCTATTGCTGATCTGGTGGTGTTCAATGTACTGTAGTTGGCTCCCTCTTCAAATCTTTTTCTATCAAAAATCTATCAAAATTCTATGTAAAATCTATCCATAGTTTAAAGGTACTTTGGTATTGCTTCATGAGCTTGCGATTGAATCCGCCATTATTTCAGCTGATTTTTCATTTAGTCCTTTCCTCAGGAAAGCCGTCCGGATAAGCTCCCGACCACCAGGGAGAGACTGCTTGCTAATGGGTGTGTCTTGGTTCTGCAAGGAGATAATAGTAAGTTTTGTGCTGGTTTAATAACCATAGGTTCTTCTTTTAAAAGAGACATAAAGAGAGGGTACCATGGTTGAGTTAGCCATTTTAGAACAACTAGAATACCCTCTGCTTTGTTTCGTTTGATTTTTGTAAACATCGTAAAATTACAGCAAATGGTGGGAATGCATAGAATCTTTCCTTATCCCAAGACACTGTAAATGCATCAATTACTGTGGCCCCTGGATCCGGAAATCTAGAATAAAACCGCGTACATTTTTTGTTTAGCCTTGACGCGAAAAGATCCACCGAGAAAGGTCCGAACTTGTTAAAAATTTTGTCAAATATATCTCTCTCGATAATTCCCATTCGGAATCTATATTGTTTTGTCGAGAGGCTTTATCAGCTTCATAATTTTCTTTTGAAGGTATATATGCGGCAGTGATCCACAATTTTTTACCTTCACACCATTGCCATATTTCACGCGCCAGTTCACCGAGGTGCGGGAATTTTACTCCACCCATTTTGTTAACATATGCTAACGCTGTTGTATTGTCTAACTTTAACAAAATTTCGCAATTAGATAGCTTACTTGCAAATGATTTTAAGGCAAAAAAGGCTGCTAAAAGTTCTAGGTAATTAATATGATGTTTTCTTTCTTTTGCACTCCAAAACCCGTAAGTACTGCGATCATTTGAGTGCGCTCCCCATCCGGTTAGGGATGAATCCGAGAAGATTTCCACAACATAGTTATGTGTTCGGAAGGGATTTATCCCTATAGCTATGTTCTTTTTCCACCATAGTAAATCTTTAATTAGGAAATCTTTTAAAACCATTTTGCCTTCAAAATCATTGTCATTAAACACAAGAGCAAGAAATTTTTCTCGTTCTAGCCTCTTGCTGTACATTTGACTATAAGCAACAGCAGGACTTGCTGCTGTCAAGACTCCTAATAACTGAGCTACATCTCGAATCTTATACCATTTATTCTCTCTAAATTTTTCCAATAAATTTAATATTCGTTCTTTCTTCTTTTCTGTTAATTCTAATGAGAGATCGCGAGAATTTAATATAAAACCTAAATATTGACAAGTTTGCGTTGGGATTAAATTACTTTTTTTAAAGTTAATCACAAACCCTAAAGTCTCAAGGAGACGTACCGCGATTTTTGTATTGCTTGAGCAAGAGTCATAAGTATTACCCAAAATTAATAGATCATCTATACAAATTACCAGTAAGATTCCTAGTTTCCGTAATTTTTTAAAATATTAGTTTTTAATTTTTCGGGTAACTCCTCTTTTAACCATTTCTCCAACCTTGATTTTAACTCTGGGTGAAAGTGATGTGCAGACTTATTCGAAGCATTATTCCGCTACAACCCCGAAAAAAGAAAACCAAGGCAAAATTTATATGTGCTATAGGTTAGACTTGGTGTCATTGCCTACGCTATGCTTTTATCCTAATTGGATAATGAGCTTTTGTTCTTGTTGAACACTCATTTCTTAAATTAAGATAGAGATAGAAGGTCTACGAATACATTTTGTATTCCCATCAAACAAATAAGTTTGATACATGCTATGATTTATGAATATACACATTTTTGAATAGTATTATATACAATATATATATATATATATATATATATATATATATATATATATATATATATACTAGCTGACCCGGTGAACTTCGTATCACCTACAAAAATTTTTTTTTTTACAAATTTTGATTTGTGATTTTTAACCTCTAAACTCTAATTTATTTTTGTCAACAATTAACACTGGTCGTATTGTAGACGGTTAAGTTGGTATTGAGTTATTAAATGAAACTTGTTGGTCATTTTAATATGTTTTATGTGTTTTATTTATATAATAAATGTATAACAAATTATAGAGCCTTTGGCGCGTAACCAAACGATCCGGGTTCGATTCCCGGTCTGGGCTGTCTGAATTACTTTTTCAGTTACCGAAAATTCCTACTGAGTAAAGGTCCTCCCCTTCCCCCTTTATCTTTTATTTCCCCCAGTTCCCAAAAATTTGTCTTTAATGACAAATTTAGCTATTATATATGGCTTTTTATATATATATATATATATATATATATATATATATATATATATATATATATATATATATATATATATATATATAAAGATACCCAAGGTATACTTGTACGTATCTTCCTGCATATTGGACAATTTTGTATACTCTTGCAACCTTGAGGCTCAAGCGTAACAATAGCGATTTCGATACAAAATTAACAATTTTTTATTTTTTAAGCTGAAATTTTTTTCAATTTAATTTAAATTAAATTGATTTAATTTATTTCAAATCATTTCCTATTTTTCCAATGTTAACATAGGAATTTTCCCAATGTTAACATAAGAATTTTTCCAATGTTAACATCGGAATTTCTCCAATGGTAACATGGGAATTTTTTCTTTATTAACATGATAAAAATATCTATGTGAAATAGGAAAAATTCATTTATCACTGAAATTTATGTAATTTAATTAAATAATTATAAATTTACATAACACATTTCTCATTCAAGCGATGTTAGATAATTTAAAAGTAAAACAGTGATATGCAGTCGGTTTGTGATGAAAAAATTCGAGGAAATTTTTTTCAAATTTTGCTTTACATTTCAAAAAAATTAAAAATCCAGCAGATTATGGACGATGTGGCTTAATGTATATGGGGCATTACACGCCAAATCGACCACTTTTGACCCTGATCCTTTTTGATTTGGCTGAAAGGCTTTCCTCCTTTTCTACCTCATCAAAAACGTCTTTCATTATTTTTTTCCAATTTTTTTACCCAACAAAAAAAAAGTTATGAATTTTTCAACTCAACCGCTTTTTTATTTTTAAATTGCCATAACTTTTTTAAAAATTGACTTATCGGGACGTTTTGTTTTTCAAATTTTTTTTAACTTCCCGCTAAGAAAATCTCATTTTTTAGTCCCGCTAAGAAAAACTCAGATTTTCAAAAGTCGGGAAGTTATTCTTTTCACCCCGTTTTGCAAAAATCGAGTTTTCATCAGATCTCGACGTTTGAAGGTCACAGGAAGCTTCCCTGACTACTCCCGCGATGGGGGAGAGAGAGAGAGAGAGAGAGAGAGAGAGAGAGAGAGAGAGAGAGAGAGAGAGAGAGAGAGAGAGAGAGAGAGATTGATTGATTGATTTTTTTGATTGATTAATAATTTATTAATGCCAAGGCACAGGCCAAATGGCAATATTAAATACAAAAATATTACATAAGATATTGCAATATAAGTAACAGTAAGTACAAAACTTAGTCTACTGAAAAATTTGAGATATAAAATAATATAAATGATTCAACCAATAACTCTGTTACAATAGCTTCAGATAACCTTTTAACTACAAAGTTCTTCAAAGTCTTTCATAGTCTTTAATAAATCTTTTAGTTTAGTTAATTAGTTTAGTTTTTTATTTAGTTATCTAAAGTTAATAAATGATCAAAAACTCTGTTCTTAAACACTTCTAAGCTACTTGAATTTACTATCTCATCAGGTAGTTCTTCCCACAGTCTTATCACAGTGACTAGAAAAGATTTCTCAAAATATGTAGTGACATAATTTGGTAATTTAAATGACGTATGTTTTTTCGCCGCTAGCCTATTAGAACGCCTAACATCAGTCTCTTCAATAAATAGATCACGCAAGTACCCTGGTTTACCAACATTAAGCAATTTGTCCCAAGACAGACCCCTGAGGGACTCCTGAAGAAGTTATCAAAAACCTTATTGGAGTACCCAGCTCATTTAATAGAGATTGTGATCTATTGGACAAATAAGAGAAGAACCAAGATATTACTTCCATCGAAAATCCAAGTTCAAAGAGAGCAACAAATATGGCAGCTGGATCAAGATAGTCAAAAGCTTTACTAAGGTCAAATAATACTAATAAAGTCAGTTGATTTTTATCCATTGCCTGCCTCAAATCATCAGTGAGCTTTAATAGCGCCGTCTGCGTACTATGGTGTTTCCTAAACCCAGACTGAAAGTTATCCAGTAAATTATTATCCTCCAGATAAGTCACTACTTGATTAGAAATTATTCTTTCAAATACTTTCGCCAGGTGAGATAGATTTGCTACTGGTCGCGTATCTGAGGGAGATCTTGGTGGTGTCACTTTGTTTATAGGTATGATATAAATCAATTTCCAAACATCAGGGAAAATGCAAGTGTCAAGAGATGTATTGAACAAAGCTGTTAAGTAGAGTGAAATTTGTGGAAAGTGATCTCTTAGCCATCTCAGATCCAGCCCATCAGGACTTTTCCCTTTTGATTTTGAAAGAGTCAGATGAAGTGCCTTAGTTACATCGACAATATCAATTTTGGACCACTTGAAAGAGCAATTTACTTGAGATTTGCTGTTTACTGGTAGTGAATTTAGAACATCAACGCTGCAAGGTGAGTGCTTTCTAACTATATTGGCGTAATATTCATCTAGTTCAAGTGGATCAAAGTAATTTAACGGTGACGAGGACCTTGACTTAACCAACCCGAGATGCTTTAATTTGCTCCAAACTGCAGAACCATATGGTAGATATGAAAGAGATGTTTTTAAGTATTGTTCACGAGCAAGATTTAACTCAACTTTCAAATCTTTCCTCCTAAGTTTAAAGAGAGAAAGTAAATTTTGATCTCGCTTTCGCTTAGCCCGCTTGTAAATTTTGTCACGTTCCTTGCACTTAGCTTTCAACTCAGCTGTAAACCAAGGATTACTGTTTCGAGTGGCCGTCCTTGTTTGTTCTGGTGCATGAAGATCCAAGGAAAATAGGACCTTATTTTTAAATATAGCTAATAATTCATTAGAATCCAAATTTTCTAGAAAATGATCTTCAACTCTTAAAGACCTCATCAATAAGTTTGATAGAGCTTCATGATCACAGCCTCTGAAGTTTCTGAAAGTAATTGTTTTCGAGGAAGTTTTTACGTTATCTAGTTTATATTGGCACAGTAAGTAGTCATGACCATCAATGAATGGGACATCAGATTTTTCGAAAGAAGCTAATTTAGCTTTACTGTCCAATAAAATCACATCTAACCAAGAATCACAATTATTTTTATGAAAAGTAGCTCCATAGGGAACACAATACAGTGACGCCTCCGTTATAAAATCTTTCAAGTGATTTGCGACATAAGTGTCCTCTAATAAGTTACAATTTAGGTCACCAGCAATTACAATGTTATTAAAATTTGGGGAAAGTTTTGTATATAAATCGAAAAATTCATAAAGAAAAAGTCCTTTCGGTCTTCTATAGATACATGATAACAAGAGATGAGATCCAGTGGTTAGAGTGACATCAGCTATAATGAACTCCGGTTGATTTAAATGATCAGACGTTGAAATATGTAGAACCTTGACTTTAAAAGACTTGTGAACAAGGCAAGCAACACCTCCACCTAGCACAAAACGACCAGTATCAGCATGTTTTAAAATTCGATCCCTCCGAATCAGAGTGTAATTATCCAAAGATAAGATACTGTTATCAAGCGAAGGTTTTAACCAAGTTTCAACTAGAATAATTATATCAGGTGCAGTTTCATTTACCAGCTCTAGAAACTGAGCTGTGTGACCTACATAGCTATTTATATTTTTAGACTAAGGATATTTATTGATGATGAAATTTTACTAGTAGAGTCATTAGTTGAATCAGAAAATTGTTAATCTAATTTATTCAAATCTTGAACCGAGTTAATAATAAGTTTATCTGAATGATCATCTCTCTTCGCGAATATTTGTCCATTTCGAACCCATACATACTTAAACTTCACAGCTTTTGCCTTCTCTTTGGTTTTCAGTAAGAGTTTATGCGTTTCTGGAGGTAGAAATTCATTAACATAGATGTTTCCACCGTAACTACCATCAACAATACCAGAGAAGATTTTTTTTGCTTGAAGGGTTCCCGATTTGCGCTTTGTCTCAATAATAAAGTCTCTTATTTGAGACGACTTCAGACAAACTAAAATTGAATGCAAGATCTGCCCATTTTTATTCTTAGTACTGCCCGAGCTTTGCCTAGTTTTGTTTTCAAATTTACGTGCACTCAAGACATCATTTGACAAGCTCTGAAGGTTTAAGTTAGTAAGAACAGATGTGGAAATTTCACCCGGGGACAGTTTATCAATCACTTCGCTAGGTATTCCAGTAATAACCAACTCAGATGTATTGCTAATTGACTGTAGCATTACTGGCGCAGTTACTGTACTATTTTCCGGAGTTGATTTCTCAAGTACTGACAATCTCTCGTTCATTAATATATTATTGTTAGCAACCTTTGCGCTAAGAGCCTTAAATCCTTCGTTGAGATCAGAAATAGATTTAGCATTGATTTGAGCATTGGCAGTGACCTCCAATAACTGGTCAGTGGTTTTTTTCTGATCATTTTTCAGTTCTGAAATTTGAGAACTGAGATTATCAAGTTGTTGCTTAGTTGAAAGCTCAGAAGCCAGAAACTTCTCCATTAGGGCTGTCATCTTCTCATCAAGAGATTTTTCCGACCAATCAAGAGAGAGAGAGAGAGAGAGAGAGAGAGAGAGAGAGATTTCGTTTTATTATGCCAAGGCAGATGCCAGATGGCAAAATTTCAAGTACAATAGTAAAATATATATTTTTACATAATCAAAGAGTTATTAGAGCAAGTACATAATGTAACAATTTCATACTTATTTTATAAATTTAATCTAATTCATAATTTCAAACTAATTTTAAACTAATTCTAAACTAAAAATTCAACTCATAAAAATGTTAATATTCAAGAAGATAATTTACCACACTTCACAATATAATAGTCTATTTAATTATTAAATAAAGACAGCCACCAAAAGTGTAATTGCACTATATTAATTGTCTAAGTTCAGTAAATAGTCAAAAACTTTGTTTTTGAATACTTCATTGCTACTCGAATTTATAATTTCATCAGGCAATTCTTCCCACAGACGAATCGCAGAGACTAGAAAGGAATTCTCCATATAGGTGGTAGCAAAATGAGGTAGCTTGAAGGTAGAATGTTTTTTGGCTGCAAGCCTATTAGAGCGTCTAACATCAGTGTCTTCTGTGAATTGATCTCGTAAATACTTGGGTTTTTCAACTTGGAGTAACTTGTAGAAATAACAGCTCATGTAGTATATTCGGCGATACTTCACAGACCACCATCCCAATTCGCGTCTGAAAGGTGAAATGTGCTCATCTTTTTGAGATTAAAAATAAATCTGATAGAGCAGTTGATTGCACGTTGTAGTTTTAAATTGTTATCAGAAGTTGAGTCGACCAATACAACGGAACAATAGTCAACGAGTGGTAGAATGGTTGCCGATACTAGTAATTTCCTTATAGGAGTTGAAAAGATATTTTTCCTAACTTTGAGGCAATGCAGAGCCGAGTTCATTTTACTAACTATTTGAGTGACGTGGTAGTTCCATGACAAATTTCTGCTTAGCTGAATGCCTAAGCACTTCGTACAATTAACGTAGGGTATTATGACACCATTTATTACTATTGGTGGTAGATCCAAGTCCTCAAGCTTTTTCAACTTACTATTTGAACCCAAGATCATAGCCTTTGTTTTAGCTAGGTTGATTTCCAATCCATGGTCTCTTGCCCAATCAGCGACTGATTGTGCATCCAAGTTGACCCTCCAGATAGCATCATGTAGCTGATAGAAAAAGAAGTGAGAGTATATATATTTGTCATCAGCAAACAATCCATGTTTGCAATATACCAGTCGCTGAGCCACAGAATTCATGACTATTAGAAATAGGATTGGACCCAGAACAGATCCCTGCGGAACACCAGATGACGTTTTGAGTAGTTGAATTGGAGTCCCAAGATCGTTTAATATTGACTGAGATCGATCCGACAAGTAAGAGAAGAACCAATTTATTGTTTCCATAGAGCAACCAAGCTCAAATAGCGCAATCAGTATACTTTTGGAATCTACATAGTCAAAAGCTTTGCTCAAGTCGAACAATACTAATACAGTAAGTTTGCTGTTGTCCATTGCTTGTCGAATATCATCAGTGAGTTTCAATAACGCTGTTTGCGTGCTGTGGTGTTTGTAAATCCAGACTGAAAAGGATCCAAAAGTTCATTATCTTCCAGATATGATGTCACCTGATTTGCAATAATTCTTTCGAAGGCTTTAGCCAAGTGCGACAAATTTGCAACCGGTCGAGTGTCTGATGGAGATCTAGGTGGTGTGATCTTGTTTAAGGGTATTATGTAGACGATCTTCCAAATATCAGGAAAAATACCGGTGTCAAGAGATCTGTTAAATAAAGCTGTGAGAAAGACTGAGATTTGCGGAAGATGATCTCTCAACCATCTCAGATCAAGACCATCAGGGCTCTTCCCTTTTGATTTAGATAGAGTGAGATGCAATGCTTTGGTAACATCAACTATATCAATCTTTGTCCAATGAAATGAGCAATCAACCTTCTTTGTATGGTCGATAGGTAAATTATCTATGAAATTTACATCACTCGGTTGATGTTTCCTAACTATGTTTGCATAATACTCATTTAATTCACAAGCATCGAAGAAATTAAGCGGTGACGAGGGATTAGATTTGATTAAACCAAGGTGCTTGAGTTTACTCCAAACAGTTGAACCATACAGCAGATTGGAAAGAACAGTTTTGAGGTATTCTTCACGAGCATGATTCAACTGGATTTTTAATTCCTTTCTTTTTAATCTGAAGAGAGCAATCAAGTTTGGATCCTTACATCTTTTTGCTTTTTTGTAGATTTCATCACGTTCTTTACACTTAGCCTTCAGCTCTCTAGTAAACCAAGGATTACTACGACGAGAGACCTTACTTGTAAGTAAGGGTGCATGCAAATCTAAAGATGACAGAATTTCAGTTTTAAAAATAGACAGTAAAATATTTGGATCAGAATTTTCAAGCACAGAATTTTCAACTTTTAAAGAATTCATTAGCGAAGTCGATAGGGCTTGATAATCGCATGATCTTAGGTTTCTGTAAGTTATAATCTTTGGTGCAGGCTTTGGGTTATTCAGATCATACTGACAGAATAAGTAATCATGACCATCAATATATGGAGAATCAGATTTCACATAGGAGACTAGTTTAGAAGCACTATCCAGTAAAATTACATTAGCCAGGAATCACAATTATTTTTATGGAATGTAGCTCCATAGGGTACACAATACAACGATGCCTCAGTTATAAAGTCTTTCAGATGATTTGCAGTGTAAGTATATTCTAACAAGTTACAATTTAAATCTCCAGCTATAATGATATTGTTGAAATTCGGTGCTAATTTATAAAAGATATCAAAAAACTCAGTAAGAAAGAGTCCTTTCGGTCTGCGATATATACATGACAATAATAGTTGTGATCCAGTGATTAAGGTAATATTAACTATCAAGAATTCTGGTTGGTTTAGGTAATCTGATGTTGAGATATATAATACTTTGACCTTGAGTGATTTGTGTACTAGACAAGCAACTCCTCCTCCTTTTATATAACAATCAGTATCTGGGTGTTTTAATACTCGGTCTCGGCGTATAACAGTATAATCTTCTAATGAACAAATACTATTATCCAGTGAAGGTTTTAACCAGGTTTCAACAAGGATTATGATGTCTGGTTTTTTTTTGACTTACGAGATCCAATAATTGAGCAGTGTGACCCACAATACTGTTTATATTTAGGCTAAGTATATTGAGAGGTAGAGAACTTCCCTGTAATGAGCTGTTTTTATGAATTGAATTTGAGATTTGTCAATCGATTTTAAGAGAGAGAGAGAGAGAGAGAGAGAGAGTGTGTGTGTGTGTGTGTGACCCGCTTATAACTTTCGAACGACTGAATCGATCGGAATGAACTAAATGGCGTTCTAAAGAGTTCCCCCAAACTTAGATTTCCTGAGAATTTGAACCGATTCGGACCGATAGATTGCAAGAAATCTTAAAAAATAAGAAAAAAATCATTTTTGAAAGTGGTTTTATTGGATTATCATTTAAACGGCTCTATCGATCAACTTCAAAAACTAATCCGCTCTTAAACTTGAAAAACCACGCCGATCGCCGCCAATCCGGTCAAAATCGGTTTATTCGTTCGAGAGATATCGTGAACGAAAGAAAATCGAAAAAAGTGTTTTTTTGACATAACTTCGTCATTTCTTCTCGGATCATTTTTGATATTATAGAATAATTTTAGAGCTTAAAAAATCGCGTCGATCACCGCCAAAAACGGGGAAATCGGTTGATTGGTTCGAGAGATATCATGAACAAAAAAAACCAAAAAAAGTGTTTTTTTTTAATTATTCCAAATTTCCTAGTTTTATCAATTCAAACTGGAAGATTCATTATGAAACTAAAGAAAATGGCGTCAAATTCTGCCAACTGCGTGAAAATCGGTTGATTTATTAAAAAGTTAGTGTGGTTTAAAAATTTAAAGAATATTGTTCTATGATACTTCTATCAGACTTTTAAGCTCGAAGAGCTCAAAATAACACACAAATTGTATTTTTGAGCTCGAAGAGCTCAAAAATATCATTAGTGCAGTTTTATGCACCTAGGCATGGAATTAGCGGGAAGTTGCACGGATGGCCTTCAGGGTCTACCGTATTCCTAATTTTTTATTAAATGTTCATTTGGGAAAAAATAGAAAAAATTTATTCAAACCTATCTTCATCGTTATTATCTGATTGAGTGTCATCTTCGGTAATAAGATTGTTAAAGAATATTTTCTTTCTTAGCTAAACTAAATGTCTTCATTAGTTTCAGAATTATTGCATTTTTGAAACATCATAATCATGTATATTAAACCATTTGATGAAACCGTTTTAACCATCAAACTCAGACTATCGGAGAATTATTTATTTCAATGGCCACCATTTATTAAGCAATAAATAAAAAAACAATTGTTTTTCAATTTTCTTTATTTTGAATCCCCCTTATACATTGAGCCACACCGTCCACAATCTGCTGGATTTTTAATTTATTTTAAATCCCTAGCGGTTTCACCGCTACGATTATAGTATGGCCAATTCACAGTTAAACAGCAGTCACATTAGTCTATATGAAGTGATTTGACGGTCTTTATCAGGTATCATTGTGAATAATTTTGACTGTTGACTTATCGACTGAAGATCCGAGAAATACCTTTTTTTGTGGATGAACTCACGGTGATCTTACCGACATTTGACCATTAATTCACCCGCATGCGAACTAGCATAAAACTAGCTCATTACGGTCGATTCAGCGTCTCATTATAGGAATCCGATGTAACAAAATAAGTGCATTCATCCAGAATAATTGGTATTAAGCTCGTAAAATGTTCGCGTATATGATAAACTCGGTAGTCTGGCTTGAGAACGGAACTTGGCGCCAGATTCTATCGAATTTATTGATATTGAAAAAAAAAATCAGTGTAAAATCACATCGCCCAAACCGGGAATCGAACTCGGATCATCTGATCGAAAGTCAAGAGATTTTCCTGTAATGCTATACCAAACGTGAATTAAAAATGTCTTTGAATCACGATCTATGTATTTTACGGATACTTGAGTTGTTTTGATAATTATTTCTATTTCACGAACTCTAAACAATAACTCATTTTCCGAATTTGTCACCCAAACTGAATGCATTAAATTTTATAAACTATAAAGAAATCTTTCTTTAATTTCATGAGTCCATGTTAAATTTAAGATTTCATGAAAAAAGAAATTTCGAAATTGTACAAAAATTTATAAAAAGTGTTTTTTTGGATAACGTCAAAAATTCTAGTGACTGAATTTTTTTTCAAACTATTTTTTATTAACTATTTATTTGTATTTTATTGGCCTTATATATTATTTTATGGAATTTTTTTATAATTACAAATCAAACTTATATTCACTCAGCCGTTTATAAAATTTTTACTTTACCGTCATTATCTTCTTTACTGCTATTTGACCTTAAATTCACCCACAGATTACCGTGGATTCACCACCGAAATACTCTTTATTCACCGAATTTTTACCAGTCATTCACTGTTGTATTTATGTCTGAAAACAATCAAAGGATCGGGAAGTCATGGCTATCGAATAAAAAAAAAATGGAGAAAATTTTGTACAATGTTTACTTTATGAACCATGCAATTACCGTTAGAATAATTCACAACTTGACTTATTTTTCACCGTCGAACGACGGTTGTTTGACCATCAATAGACTTTCTTTCATCGGTAAAGTGAATTTACGGTGAATTCACCGTCGTTTGACCGTAGTTTGACCGTCACCACGAATCCACTAGGGATGTAAAGCAAAATTAGAAAAAAATTCCCTTGAATTTTTTCATCACAAACCAACTATATATCACTGTTAAACTTTTAATTTATCTGACATTGCTTGAATAAGAAAAGTGTTATGTAAATTTGTAATTACCAGCTGTTACCCGCCCGCTCCGCTGGGCACTTAGAATTGTATTTAGAATTGAATAAAATTGTATTTTTAACTCTAGACTTGAAATTTAATTGGAGTATCGTTTTTACTTGCACAGATTCTAAATTTCATCCGATTGACCTGTACCTTTTATTCATGTGATTATTCTAGCTGATATTTATTGTAACAATGTGCAATCTCTATAACATCCCCGTGGCTATCTTCCAAAAATGAATAATAATTGACATGAAGAAAAAAATATTTAAATCAGTTGACCTCGAAGGCCATCCCTGTAATTTCCTGTTTCTCTTAAGATTCTATTAAATTTTATAGCTGTAGGAACTGTATTTGAAGAATATGAATTTTTTGACGATTATCACTCCCTCACTCCTATGTTGGGAAGAATTTCGTAAGATCCTATTCGAGATAATTTCTACATTATAAATAAAAGTTTCCAACAAAACTTCGAGTCCATAGAAACTATTATTTTAAAATGAGAGATATTCATTGTAAACGCCTCCGGAATCTCTTTTGGGGTTAGAATTTGAAAAAATCCATTCTCAGCTGAACTTGACATTATCCACAAAGATTCCAACTAAATTTTGAGACTGAAAAAGTTACAGTTTGGAAATTAAAATTTTAGATATTAACACACTTACCCCCGCAATGCCTATCGTAAGTAGAATTTTTTGAAATCTATTTTGAGATGATCTCCTCGTGAATAATAAAAGATTCCTACCAAATTTACAGTTTTAAAAGCTACATTTTAGAAATTATGATTTTTTATTGTTTACACACCCCCGCGATCCTTATTAGGGGTGGTTCGACGTAAAATCTGCTCTTAGATCATTTCTGTATCACATACAGAAAAGAGAAAACTTTCACCAAATTTGGCCACAATAGGAGTTATAGTTTGGAAATTTTAATAGTTAACACCCACCCCCGTAAACCCCGCTGTAAGGTGAGCTATCGTAAAATTCGTTTGTATATTATTTCTACATTTCTCACAAGAAATTCCAACCCAATTTGGAGCTTATAGAGCTACAGTTTAAAATCGAGAATTTTCCATTGTTAACGCTCCCGCAATCTTTTTCGAGGTGAGATATCGTAAAATTCGTTTATGAATTATTTCTACATCACATTTAGAAGATATCTACTAAATTGGGAGTATGTAACACCTATAGCTTAGATATTTAAAATTTTCATTGCTAACACCCATCCCCGCAATTCATATTGGAAGTAGTTTGTCATAAAATCCGCTCTTAGATCATTTCTACCTCACATATAGCAGATTCTTACTAAATTTTGAGCATATAAGAGCTACACCTCAGAAATTAAAAATTGTCATTGTTAACATCCTCCCCCGCAAGTCCCTGTGGCGTAAGCTATCATAAAATTTGTTCGTAAATTATTTTTACATCACTTAAACAAGATTCCTACTAAATTTGAAGTCGATAGGAGCTATAGCTTGAAAATTAAATATTTTCATTGTTAATATCCACCCCCGCAACCCCCTGTGGGGGTGAGATATCGTAAAATTCGTTCATAGATTATTTCTACATCTCTTACAGAAGATTCCTACCAAATTTGAAGTCGATAGGAGCTGTAGTTTGAAAACGGGAATTTTTCATTGTGAACGCCCCCGCACCCCCCCGCCCTTGTGGGTGGAATTTCTTAAAATCCGTTATTATATATATATATATATATATATATATATATATATATATATATATATATATATATATATATATATATACTAGTCACAAAAATTAAGGGATATAAAAAAATTCCAAATTTTTTGGTGATTTTCAGCGAGCTGTAACTCCGAGGAAAATGATCGCACAGAAAAAAAAAAAAAGCAAATTGTAGCTCCAAGTGTCTAGTTTTTAGATATGACCATGAAAATTTTTTGTCATCGTCAGGTCTGAAGAAATCCTAAGAAAACTACTGAAAAAAATTTTTCGAAATTTTTTTCGTCTTAAAAAGGTCTACGGGCTTCAAAAAATTTTTTCGATTGTTTCGTTCAAAAACTCTTTTAGTAAATTTAATACCCTTTAATTTGACGTAATCAAAAAGCCTGTACGATAATTTGCCGCGGAGTTATCGTCAATCAAAGCAAAAAGTTTTTTTGACTTTGGAAATCAATAACTCTGGAAATAATGACCGTATAGGAAATCGAAGGAGGGTTTTGAAAACTACACAATATTCTCTATAAGAAAACGTAAACCGCTTTTGAAGAAAAAATTTTTTTGAATTGAAAACTTGGACTGAAAAAAGACAAAAATTCGCATAATTAAGGATATTTGGATAACTTGGTATAACTTTGGATAAAATGGATGAACGAAGGATATCGTTGGTAATTTTTAACTTCAAAGTGTCCCCTAAAATCCCTAAGAAATTCAAAGCGCTGCGATTTTTTGTTCATAGTGCCCAGAAGCTTCAAATTCTGTGTTTTCGCAAAAATCACCATTATGAGCAATTTTGTGATTTTTATTCATTTTTCCATTGAAAAAAATTTTTTTTTCAAAATTCTTTATTTTTCGATCAAAGAGATTGATTTTTCAAGAAATTTGAAAAAAAAATTTCAATTTTTTCGAAAATTTTTTCGAAATTTTCTCAATTTTTTTCGACTGTTGTTTTACCGCCGGCATTAGCGTTACCCAAAGCGTACCACGTGGAGGTTGCTCGGTCGGATTTACGCTTCTCACACACACACACGCGCGTGTGTGTGTGTGTGTGTGTGTGTGTGTGTGTGTGTGTGTGTGTGTGTGTGTGTGTGTGTGTGTGTGTGTGTGTGTGAGTGAGTGAGTGTGTGTGTGTCTTTGTCTGCGTGTTTGTCTGTTTGCAGCTGCCGAATGACCTCTGTACGCACGGCAGTAACTGCTCAGTACCGTGTATTGCCACCTCTGTTCCGAATCACAGCTCGTAAACGCTCTTGCATGTTGATGCATCGTCGAATATCACGTTGCGAAATTCCTTGCCAACAACGTAACAACGCTTGAGTCAACTGATGAAGATTGTGCAGTTGCGGATAGTCTCGCCGCAATCGACGCCCAAGCATGTCCCAAACATGCTCAATTGGGTTCAAATCAGGACTCATCGCTGGATGATTAAGCGTTGTTACGTTGTTGGCGCGGAGAAAAGTTCGCGTACGAACTGCAGTGTGAGGACGAGCATTATCCTGCATCAAAATGAACCGTCTTGCCCCCATGCGTGTGCGCATAGGCAGGACGTGTGGCTCCAGAATTTCGTCGACGTACCTATCGGCAGTCAACGTCCCACGAACGATGACCAACGGGGTTCTGGTATTGAAGGACACGCCTGCCCACACCATGACTGATCCACCATTGAAAGCTGTAACTGGTCTCGTAAAACCATCCCGATCTCGTTCTCCACGACGGCGCCAAACGAGAGATCGTCTATCGCTGCCATGAAGACAAAATCGAGATTCGTCAGTCCATAATACACTGGTCCACTGTCTACGACCCCAATGGTGATGATCATGAGCATAGGCCAATCGGGCTCGGCGATGTCGTGGAGTGAGCATAGGCACGCGATTTGCGCGTCTAGCGCGTAGTCCTTGCTCTCGAAAGCGATTTCGAACCGTCGATGCCGATATGTGTTGTTGGGGAGGACGTTGTCGACGATTGCGAAATTGATGAGCGATCGTGTGGGCATGCGCAGTAGGGTTTCGACGAGCTTCTCGAATGATAGCTCGATCATCACGCTCGGTAGTGATTCGTAGTCTACCTTGACCCGGACGACGATCGTAACTTTGAGTCGCGTTAAATCGGGCATAGGCCCGACTGATAACGGACTGGCTCACTCCCATAGAAGCTGCTACTTCCACCTGACTGTAGCCCTCTTGAAGGAGGGTAACAATGCAAGCCACATCTGTGGCAGCTAAATGTCGACGAGGCATATCAAAAGGTGCTTATCAAAGAAAAGCTTACATAAAATTCACGTAAGGAATTTAGGCTAAAAAGAAAACGTAAAATTCAAGTTTTGTGTGAGGAAAAGCCGAACTCCGCGGGGGTATATCAATTTGTTTTTATTGAATTTTTAAAATGAGATTTAAAACTAAGGCACTTGTAGCGGACAGAAAAAATTGAGTTAATTTTTTTGACAATAGTGAAGCATTCTGAAGACGATAAAAAAAAATTAAAAAAAAATTTTTGATAAAAAAATTTCGAAAAAATTTTCGAAAAAATTGAAAATTTTTTTTTTTTTTTTTTTCAAATTTCTTGAAAAATCAATCTCTTTGATCGAAAAATAAAGAATTTTGAAAAAAATTTTTTTCAATGGAAAAATGAATAAAAATCACAAAATTGCTCATAATGGTGATTTTTGCGAAAACACAGAATTTGAAGCTTCTGGGCACTATGAACAAAAAATCGCAGCGCTTTGAATTTCTTAGGGATTTTAGGGGACACTTTGAAGTTAAAAATTACCAACGATATCCTTCGTTCATCCATTTTATCCAAAGTTATACCAAGTTATCCAAATATCCTTAATTATGCGAATTTTTGTCTTTTTTCAGTCCGAGTTTTCAATTCAAAAAAATTTTTTTCTTCAAAAGCGGTTTACGTTTTCTTATAGAAAATATTGTGTAGTTTTCAAAACCCTCCTTCGATTTCCTATACGGTCATTATTTCCAGAGTTATTGATTTCCAAAGTCAAAAAAACTTTTTGCTTTGATTGACGATAACTCCGCGGCAAATTATCGTACAGGCTTTTTGATTACGTCAAATTAAAGGGTATTAAATTTACTAAAAGAGCTTTTGAACGAAACAATCGAAAAATTTTTTTGAAGCCCGTAGACCTTTTTAAGACGAAAAAAATTTCGAAAAATTTTTTTCAGTAGTTTTCTTAGGATTTCTCCAGACCTGACGATAACAAAAAATTTTCATGGTCATATCTAAAAACTAGACACTTGGAGCTACAATTTGCTTTTTTTTTTTTTCTGTGCGATCATTTTCCTCGGAGTTACAGCTCGCTGAAAATCACCAAAAAATTTGGAATTTTTTTTATATCCCTTAATTTTTGTGACTAGTGTATATTAGGGTGGTCCTTATTTTGGGTTTTTGGAAATTTTTTTTCACGATAGTTCAAAATCGGTTCAAAATCTATAAAAAAAAAATCATGTCAAGTTATAGCTCTTAATTTTAATATTAACCCGCGCCCCCCGACAGTCAAAGTTTTAAAGGAAAATAACATGGGAAAAGTTATATTTTTACTTTGGAATTTTTTACGTCATAAACTAACCAACAAATCACATCAAAAAATATTTTTTCTAATGCAAAATTTAACGGTCTACAAAAAAGGTCTCTTATCATTTTTTGATAATTTTAACGGTTTTGAAGTTATTCGAGGTCTAAATTGAAACTATAATCTTTTTCATAGTTTTTTCTGGTCATTTAATAATTCAACAATCATAGACGGGTTATTATTCATATTAGATTACTTTTTTACTTATGCATATAATTTTGAACTATAATTTACGTGAAAAGTATTAATCAATTAAAGAAGTGTATTATTAATATTTTAATGAATCGAAAATGTACAAACATTACCATTTTTATTTTTAATTACAGATACTTTCATGAAATTTTTACATTAGTTTTTTTAAGTGCGTCAGGAAACATTTGACGATGATCTTTAACCAATTGTAACACGTATTGCATTTGTTTTTCATCCTTAGTATAACGATTACAAAAATCTTGCACTAGTTTTACTCCTCTTTCAGCACAGTCATTCACAACCGATAGTTTTTTAGCGAATCGTAATGCAGTTTTATAGTGTTCATTATGAGCCCATTCAGAAGGATGAATCTTTAAAAATTCTGTTTGTAACTCGAATCTATTGAAAAAATTGATCGATTCTGCAGTTACGAAAAAGTCAATATCATTATATAATAATTCAGTTATGCTCTTAGTTTGAAAGCGTTTAACACTACATTTTTCACTAGTATAATCCAAGTCTTCTTCCGGAATATCATCAGTCACAATTGTTTCTTCTTCTTTACGCAGCTTAGCGACAATTTTTAATTTTGTTTCTTGTGAAACTTCCTCATCAAAAATAGCCATGATTGCTAATTCTGGTGATAAATACCACAAGTGATTCATAAATCTACTAATTGCCACAGTAGCAAGATTACTGTTGATTGCCTTAAAGTTGTTGAGTTCTTTTATAAACTGTAGATCATGGTACGGAGCTTTGACACTATTTGACGACGAAAACCAAGCTTTAACATAAACCATTGTCACAAAAACACATATTTGCCGTAGTTTATTATCTTCACCTTTTTTCAATGACAATTGCTCCCGAAGCATGTACATTTTCAATATATAAATAGCTTTTGCCATCCATCGTGCATGGTGACAAGCTCCTGGCTTACGAAAACTAAATTTTTCGGGGATGACACCGATAAAAACTAAAGTAAGCTCTAATATCTCTTTGTAATCATCACGAGGCAGTTGTGATGCAATAGTTTCAGTCGCAAAAGTTCTAATAGATTCAATTTTTTCATTTGTCAAGATATTATCATTTTTCGGATCATCTAAACCTGTTTTGTAACTGAGTTTATTTAAGTTTATTTAAGTCTCCCCATTGCTTTTGGAATCGGATAAAAAGTGGAACATTAGGACCAACAGTATTTGGAAAAACAGCTTCGAAGACATATCTTAGGACTATTTCAAATATATGATGCCTACATGGAAGATACAACAAATCTCTTTCTAACAATTTTTCCAGTAATGCAGCAGCACCATTACGAAGGCCTAAATTTGAAGGAGTAGTGTCACAGCATATTGCTTTTACAGATATGTCGAATCCCCAGTCACATAATGTCTTATGAACTACAGAAGCTTGTGCCATTCCAGTTCCATCTTCACTCGTTGGTACACCTAACATAATTTCTTTACTTTCTGAAGTAATTATTACAGGCAATCGATGAACAGTTTCTGTATTTAACAAATTAGGTAATAATTTTCCATCCCAATGTACAACAATAGATGATAACTTTAAGTCTTGGAAATGTTTTTTTATTTCTATTGATTTTGACTATCGCATAGTAAGCCGACATCGGCGAATAGATGATCGATTGACAATAATGGAATTAATATCCACTTCTAATAATTTTAAATAGATAAGCGACTGACAAACAGCTGTAGTTATAAACACAGCATCTCTGTCGCTTAGTTTACAACGGTCAAAAGTAGCTACAACTCTTTCGTTGAGAATATTGTGAGTTCCTCTTATATTTCTTGATTTAAATTGGCCGGCAGTAGTTGGAATGTATACTTCTCCACTAGAGACTGATTGAACACTTCCTTGGCTTGATAAGAGTTCAACGTTTTTGTCTACAAAAAAGGATAATGATAAGACAAAAAATATCTTCACTATAAAATAATAAAATATCAATGAGTAAGTTGATTATTATAATTTACCAAATAATGATTTTTCTTTTTCACTTTCCAATTTTCGTTTTTCAAAATCCAATTGTTTCTCTAATTTTTTAACACCAATTTCATCGTCATCGTATTTCGTCTTAATATTTGCAATAAAACCAATTCGTTCATCTGATCTCTGATTATTCAAGAATTCTTTGGAATTTTCATCAACCATTTCAAATACATTTGACGGTGCGATGTCAAATAATTTTTTTAATGAACAGGAAAATTCATTTTGTTTTTTCACAGCAACTTCACTCCGATTTCTATGTTTAAGAAGTATGCGCCACTCATCATACAGTTTTTTCAACTTATCTCGACATCTTTGCATATCTTGAACGGGAATTCGAGCTTTCTTCCAAAACACAATAATTTCATCAATCACTGCAGCAACACTATCTGTGATAGTATTATTTAAAATACGTGTATAAAAAAATAACACTTTCAAAGCTTGCAATTTCGATGGTAATTTGTTACCTACGATTTGAACGTCAACATCACCAATCAAAAAAATGTTTTGACGTAAACGTGATAACTCCATATTTAACTGATTACTTAAATATCGGATAAATGAACTCAAAAAATTTATTTTTATTTATATATCAAAAAGGCATCAGTACTAGTAATTGAACGATTTTGATCAAGCTGAGAAATAAATGTAGGTTATGAGTAATCTGAGAATTAATTTTAGTGTTAGAGATTGAAGTAAAATCTAATAGATGGCGGCATGATCGGTTTCTAAAATGTTTTTAACCAGAAATCAAAATTTTAAATTGGAGTTAAATTGGAGTTAAATTGGACAATAGGTCCCGAATTTCTTTTGTATTCAAAAAAAGTTAAAAATCTTTAAAATGTTCGACAGTTCAGGCTAAAAAAATGAATTGGTGTTTCTATTATTCCAAAGTTACAGTTACTTTGAAAATTTTCTAAACAAAAAAATCCAATGAGATTATAAAGAATAACCGGTTCATGATTTATGAACTATTAAATGACCAAAAAAACAGAAAAAACTATGAAAAAGATTATAGTTTCAATTTAGACCTCGAATAACTTTAAAACCGTTAGAATTATCGAAAAATGATAAGAGACCTTTTTGTAGACCGTTAAATTTTGCATTAGAAGAAATATTTTTGATGTGATTTGTTGGTTAGTTTATGACGTAAAAATTCCAAAGTAAAAATATAACTTTTCCCATGTTATTTTCCTTTAAAACTTTGACCGTCGGGGGGCGCGGGTTAATATTAAAATTAAGAGCTATAACTTGGCATGATTTTTTTTTTTATAGATTTTGAACCGATTTTGAACTATCGTGAAAAAAATTTCAAAAACCCAACATAAGGACCACCTAATATATATATATATATATATATATATATATATATATATATATATATATATATATATATATATATATATATATATTTTGTTATCTTAAGCCGATATTTCAAGACCAAATATCGTAGAAAATATAATTTTAAGGATTAAAGAAATACTTATGTTTTATGAATTAAGTGAGTGTTGATGCCGAGTAACGAAGTTTATAGTTTTAGAGTCAAGTTGTGAAAAATATTAAGGTCAAGTCATTTAAGGGTTTTATTGAGTTATTTTGAGTTTTGGGTTTCGAATTTTGAGTTTTGAGTTTTAAGTTCTGGATTTTTAGTTTTGGGTTTTGAGGTTGCAGAGGACGTGGGTAAGTCAGCGTTACCGTGGAGCGGGACAATAAGTCACCCGGTTTCGTGTGACGTTAGACATCAGTCTAACCCTTTGAGACTTCCAGGTGGAATGCCTAAGTCTGGTTGAGATGCCAGCGTTCCGACATAGAGGTACATGACGAAAGCATTTGGGATCAATTTAAGTTTTCGGTAACGTTTCAGCTAGTTTTAATAATTTCTAGCGAATAAAAAATTATCCACTCTTGTTTAATGTTACGTTTACATTTTGAGCTATTGAGTTACGATCCCAGCCGTAGTCAGTTCCTGGAGAGCATCCGCCAAAGGAATATCCGTACTTAGAACCTCAATTGTTGGATTAAAGATCAAAATATTTGGGAATTAATTGTTTATAGAGATTTTAGTTGTGAGTGAGTCACGTTTATCAGTCGAGTTTTGAACTTCGTAGAGGACAGTCGTGTTTGAGAGTTGCCGCTGGTCACTTTAGGTGAACGGACGTGCGTACCGTTTCAGTTCCAGGTTAAGGTTTCACTCTTTTGCATTTTATTTTTGGCTCCATATAAAAATACAGAGTTATAAAGTTGTTAAAAATAAAATAAAGGTTACTCAGCATCGACATTGTTTCTATAAGGTTCTATTATGAGATATTAGATAGCCGATTCTACTGAATACTTTTATATTGTAAATAATTTAAAATACGTTGAAAAATTTATTTGAGAATATTGTTCAAGTTGTTTAGATTCATTTATTTATTTGAGATTATTATTTTAAGATTGATTTATTTTATTTGTTTAATTTTATAAGAGTAAGAGTCTGTAACATGACTATAGCGTTACCTCTTGTTAACGGTAGCGTTCCGATAATTTTGTCGTTGTTATGTTCTAGTTTGTTATTTAAGATAAAGTTTTGGTTAAATAAATAAGGATTTTTGTTGAGCATAAATTTTTGTTGTTGCGAATGAAATCATTGCAATCGTGGATCCACTCTCTACTCGAATCACGCCCTCTCTCCATAAACCAGCACACTGAGCAACCCCGAGGTATCCTATTGTCTTTCCGGTCTTTGGTTATTTGGTCTATATTTTGTTAAGTTTTGTGTTTCCGATTACGTTTAAGTTTATTGGCTTCTTTGATAATTCCTAGCGAATAAAAATTATCTGATTACGTTTTCACTGGTTTGGTAATTCCAGTGATTAAAAATTATCTGGCGCCCTACTTTTATTGAGACCAGAAACCGAAAATCGGAAAGATACCGAAGTATATAATGTAGGATTTTAGGAAGAAGTAAGTTCCCGTATTACCCCAAGCAAATTTCGGCTATATTTTGAAAATTAGGGTCATAAATTAGCGTCTATCGTCAAGGTCTGTAAGCGGGGAATACTGTAACGATCGAACACCTGGATCGACTTCAAAAAAATCTGATTATAATATATATATATATATATATATATATATATATATATATATATATATATATATATATATATATATATATATATCTGCATCTTCTTTTTGCGTCTCTTCTTCTGTGTTCTTCTCGTCATCGGAGCCAACAGAGCTTTCATAGCTACTGCTACTAGATTCCTTAGGCTTCGGCGGTACTTTAGGAACTAGTTTATCAGTTGATAAAGACAAGATGAAATTAAATATATGTATTCTGTTTCTAAATATCGATTAATATTCAGATTCCAATAGTTCTCTATAAATGAAAAGCATTATTTTCTTACCCTTTGGCTTAGATGTTTTCGGTGGTCGGAGTAAATCTGAAATTTTTGCTCTGATGTGGTCTTCGTACGTGTTTCTCTCTGACAACAAATTCGATCCGATTAACTGTTTGTTAGTCTTTAAATAATACTCAAATATATCTGAAAAATATACGTTAGCAATGTTTATATATGCATTTCACTGAATAAAGTATAAACTGCTCTAAATTAGCTTATTAACTTACAGTCTAATACTTCTGTTACTTATCATAATGTGTTAGACATACATAATTTATGATTTTACACAATGTGTTTATTACTTTGTATTAGTATACAAAAACATTCAAAATTAATCATTAAAGAAATTAATCTTTAATGACGGTAGTTTTTTACAATAGGAATAAGATATTTATAGATAGTGATAAAAAGTAAACAAGAATCACAATGACATAAATTATATTAATAATGTTACCTCGTACAGCTAGAGCCTTGGTAGGATCAATTGCTGGCCTTGGTTTGCTCTTCGTTTTGTTGCAACCTTTGTCTTTTACACTGTGCTCTTTTAAATATTAAGAACCAAAGACTGCCACTGCAATATTTTTGACAAACATTGAATTTGTTGCAGCATTATAAACTGCATCATCATAGCTTTGTTTTGGTAGCCATACGTTTTGACCTAAGTGGATCTAAAACATCATTTAAAGAAACTATAAAACTTGCTATATATAAGATGACTTCAGTTTGAAACAATTTTAATTACCATATTGGTGTCAATGCGCACATATCCAACCGCTGGAGGACGATTGATATCTTCAATCGTGAGACTTGGATTGTTTGATAGAGCTTGTTGTACATCTAAAAATTTTTAAATTAATAGTTGTTTCTTAAATTATGTTTGTTAAATTACTTCAATAAAAGATTGGATAAATACAATAAAAAATAATTATTACTTACGTTTCACTTGGATCCAATTTTCTAAGTTTGCCATTAGATTTTCAATAATAAAAGACTCTAGTCCGGTATGATGCTTTTTCAGCCAATCGACGTCATCACTTATTTTATTGAGAATCTTTAGAATTGCATCATAATTCTAGAATAATTATGTTACTGTATCGATTCATGTCGTCAATTAAAATTTAAAATTGATCTTCAACTTACCAACTCTTTCTCTGTTGTCTTGCGGGATTTCTTCCCTTTTTTAGAAGTTGACCTATCAGTTTTCACTTGAGAATTATTTTTATCTAAGGGAGATGATGGGATGAGGGCAAGTTGAGCTTCTGATTCAGTAGTAGATATATGATGATCGGCGTTTGAGGTTACTGTTGCAGGAGTTACCACCTAAAATTTATTTTATATTAATTAAGTTATTCTATACATGTTCTGAAAGTTATAAAAAATGATACTTTTGCTATGGCTTCATAATTTTTTTTTCTTTTTACGAGTTCAAAAATTGAAGAAGTTTTATTCTTAGCAGATCTGTAAAAGATTTATTTTCAATAACCTTGAGATATATGTAAATATCTATATTTTTATACATACTGCCTGGTTCATTTTTGATTTATTATTATCATCACTGATCTTACGCTGCAATTAAATTATTAAAAATATTAAATCTCTGTCATACATAACAATGCTATTGTTTTAAAGTTAATGTATTGTTATGTCCGAATTAATTATAGTTAAATAATCAATTGATAGAGTGGGCCTTGAGGAGGCTCGGACATGTTTTGTGATAGATTTTCTCTTGTAGGTAACTACAAAAGTTTTATTTTTAATGTGGATTTCGAACGCCTCCTGGTAACCAGGGTTCCTAATGGCGAATTCAGAGAGAAGTCGATAACAAAACCGAACTTACTGCCGTTCCTTATGAATTTAATTGTTAGTTGGGATTTTGAATTGCTGATCGGTAGATCCTGGACTGGTTTCTCTTCCTTCCCCCGTGGTTGAGATCGATGTAATGAAAGAGGTTCGGGAACTAATCTTAGAAATGATGGATTCCACGATATTCGGAGTTTTACCGTTTATTCGATATTTAGCCCTACGGGCGTGGCGCACTCAATGCACAATATTTCACTTAATAACTATTCACTTATAACTAAATTTTATGATTTAGAATGTTTATTATGAGTTCGTGAACAGAGTAACGACTCAGGCGGATACTTAGATTCGCCTTTAATTAATTAATAGATCAAAAGTTAGAATTTAGAGAAAGATATCACTACGGACAACGGGGCCCTCGTTCCTGCTCGAAGAGCCCACTGGCGCGGTTCGTAGAAGATATAAATTAAAGAATCAAATAGGACAGTGAATTTAGAAATCTGTATAAGCGACCTAGTGCTTTATACCGCCTCGTACGTAACGCGGTACAAGGACGCACACGGGTTCTACGAGGATACCTTCCCTCGTATTCTTTGATAAAAGATTGAACGCGCGTTCCGTGGTGCTTAGGGTTTTTGAAGACTCGGGTCGCGACTTTTGGAGGGGAATTGAATTTAGTTATTGGTCTAAAATTGCTAGTTTGACAGAACGTGGACACGGTGTGTTCATGGCGTGATCGAGGTGTTGTCCGTGCGATTGTCCATCAAAGTGCAAGCGGTGCACTTTTCGTCGCGAGGCAGAGACCCTGAGTGTTATATGAGGCGACGCCGGATATAACAGTATTATTAAGCTCAAAATTCCATAAAAAATATTGAAAAAATGACGATATTCAACTAATAACTTGTAAATTCAATGATATTTGCTGTCAAAAATAAAACTTGTTTATTAATGTTGACTCGACTTACTTTTTTACTTTTTTTTGATGATTTGCCTTTGCCAATAAGTGATCGTTTCAAATTTGAACTTGTTCGAGAGGGTTCAGCATCGTTCTTGGAAACTTTAGATGATTCGGTGCCGTCGACGTCGAGATTTCCATCACTCGACCCCTCGTCAAGAAGCTTCAGCTGTTTTTTAAATTTTTCGCCTAAAGTCGAATTCTTTATAACTTTCCTTACCTAAAAGAGGAAAGAAATATCGTATGACTGTAATTTAAACGTATATGAGGGAAATAATGAATCCATTTGTATTACACAGCATTCCAAACTGAAAAAATCGATTAGAAAAGATTTTAAAACTTCAATTTTTTTTAATCACTATGAATCTTGAATTAAGACTAAGAAGAGTTCAAAGTAATCTATTTTGTTGAAAGAATAAGCAAAACTTTGTGGCCAATGTATTTATATGATAAAATGGATTTTTATGGTTAAATTTGGTATCGTTAGAAAAGTCTTGACCTGGAGTTGTGCTTTTTCATGAATTCGTATCATTCTCACTAATAGTCAATTTATGATAAGTATTTAGGCTGCATTTAAAAATGCTCTATCTCTAGATACATAATTAAGAAATTGACCTTGTATCTCGTGAACTATTGACATTTTTAAAGATATAAGCTCATCCTGATGTTACACTCATTAAGACCTTTCATTTGAGTACCCACATCAATTTTTCATATATTTATATATATATATATATATATATATATATATATATATATATATATATATATATATATATATATATATATATATGTATACATGAAAAATTTATCAAAATGCATATGGGTACTCAAATGAAAGCTCTTGATGACTGTAACATCGGTATGAGCTTATATCTTTAAAAACGTCAATAGTTAAAAAAGTAAAGTGCAATTTGACAAAAGTCATTATTTAATAAAACAAAATTTTATCTATTTATAGTTAACAAATCACGGCAATCACATAGTGACTGCAAGGTTGCTAGTTTTTATTATTTTCATCATTGTAACTATCCAAAATAACTAAAAATCAACAAATCATTTAAGTGTGAAACATATTTTTAAATTGAATTGAATTAATGCAATAATTGGATACCACGTAGTTTCAGACCATGAATGACGAAATTTCGTTTATAAATGTATTTTTACTCTTCTTTAATTGATTTCAATTAACATATTTTCAAAATGCCTATAAGTATGATATTTATTATATTATAAATTAAAAATTGAAAACTTCAAACCTGATCATTCTTTTTGATTTCATTGTTTTGATAGCCATCGTTCTCTACAGAATTTCCAGATGTTGACAGAGATGTTGACAAAGTAGCTTCAGCGGGTTTAGAGTGAATTAATGGTTCATTTATTTCAGAGATATTTATAGCAGAAGAATCGTTTTCTTTATCCACTTCTACCGCTTCTTGTTGATCCATTTTCTGTTGTAAAAATAATTTAACACCATAGTATTTTTAATAATGAGACCGATTCATTATTCCAAAGAGTTATAAATTTTATAATGTTCAGCATTTGTAGAATTGAATATATTAATTTGCCTTCTATTCGAATAAGAGTATTATATAGGTCAGAAAATCTGCATGCGAGTCACTAGAAAAAACCTAATATATAATTAAATTTAATTTCAATAGCTGTTTAAAAAAGAATACATTTCAAGCATGCCAAAAAATTTTTATCGAAAACGATTCGAGAAAGGATTGGAATAAAGGAATATTGTTGAAATTTTTAAATCTTGAAAATTTTTTGCTTAGTGCTTTATATTCATAATATTTTCAAAAAAAGCAAAGTATTATACATTTTTAGTTTTAAGTAATAATAAGATTATTCATTTTTATTCATAGTAATTGCTATTATTACAATTGTAAATTGAAAATATTAATATAAAATGTTTCTCGAATAATGTTACAGATTTCAATCATGCAAGTAAATTAGAATTTTACAATATTTGAAACACTTAGACCAAATAAAATATCCGCACGAGAAAACATAAGCCGTTAGTCAAGTAATTAATATTTTAAAGTCTTAATATAAAATATTTCTTACATTTAAAATTGTTCTATCATCTTGTTAATTTCCTAAGTGTCTTGGTAGCAAAGAAACATAACTCTTTACTCCAGTGGTGTAAAATGATAGTTTTGCTTCAAAACACTCAGCATTAACAAAAATCTCATCTCCTCGGATATTGTCTACTTCGAATATATGTTTTAAGCGTGATGTAAAAAATTCAGGTGTACTCGTTATAAGTTCATGTCCATATAAATAACAGATGTTATTTGCAACAACAAAGTCATGTATTTGCATTTTTTTTCTTAGTTTTCAATAAAATAGTAGTATTATCAGTTTTTTTTGGTCTAGTATACTTAACACTATGAATAACTGTTTTTCTAAAGAAACATTTGCCGTAAACTTTAACATCATGTGTAATTTCAATATTCGATTGGCGAAGCAGTTGAAGAATTCTCCCATTTGGTTCATCCGCTTTACTAGTAAGCATTGCATCATTACTTGTAAGTAAATATTTAGTTAAATATTGAGGAAGAAATAAATTTTTACAGTAACTTCGACAGACGGTTGATTCTGTAGCATTGTCGATGTTATTCCGAATGTAATTTGTTTTTAAAGTTGCCATAACAATTTGCTGGGAAACACCATGAGCAGCATTTATTTTAAGCTTATAATTGAATATTTCGTTTTCAAAAATAAATATATTGCTAGAAGAGAGAGGACCACTTTGTCTTACCGATTCACTGACATGAACTAAGGAATGTAAATTGAACGTCATTACTTATTTTCCATAAAATAATTGACATTCGCCAACAAATTGCAATAAATCTAATTCACATTGAACGATATCTCTCGCACTTATATTCCCAGATAAAAGTTTATAAATGCTAGACGGAAATAGACAATATGAATTAAAGCACTCTTTTTTTAAAATTCCATCCAAACAAGGCAAACTGTCAAACAACAACCATGACTCCCATTCTGATGCTTTCCATTTTGCCATAATTTTAATAGATCTCGTCAGCCTATGGATTTCATGTGGTCTTTTTATACTAAGATACTGTTTATCAATTTCTTCACGATTCTTGGACGTTAAGTAATACGGGGTTTTTGGTGTAGTCCATATAGACCATAATTGCCGAGAAACACCTAGCAAAACACCATGCATGTAATCTACAGGTAAACTCCACACACAGTCCAGATGTTTTAATCGTAATAGTTCTGTGCGTCCTTTTACACCATTGATGTGACGACTTAATTTTTCACCATTTTCAATATCAAGAACATGATCATTATGCGTCCTTAAAGCAGGGTCATTTTCAACTATTGGATAACGCATAGCAGAATTATAATATTCACCATGTGCGTACCCTGGTTAAAAATATTGATTGAAAAGGATTGAAAATGATGAAATTAGAATACTTTTGAATAATTTCAATTCTTTTTCATGTATATATAGATATACAGTTTACATAGGGTGACTGATTCCCAATACTTTTCAATCAATATTTTTAATCAGGGTAGCACCAACTACAACCATAATAGCCATTAAACTGATATCGATTTTGTATGACAGGCCTAGCAACTGAATCCACACATACAAGAAGACAATGAAATTTAAAATTTTTCTGTTCATTTGAATTACGTATAGTAATGTTTAATCCATTTTTCATAAGTTTTTCAGCATCATCAATGAACTTTGAAAGATAAATTTTCATTATTTCCGGACTAGGTTCTGATGAGGTTAAAGACATACCAGCAAGAATTATATTTTGTTTGCGAATTCGCGGTGAAAGTTCATTTAAATGTAATTGTATTGGCCAAAAACTACGATTGGAGCTTTTAAATGCTGGTGCACCGTCAGTATTAAGATTGTATGTTAATGTTTGTGGTGAAGAACCTTGAATGTTTTTATATAGTTTAGAATCATAGATGTCATTAATTACCACCATTATTTTGACTTTCACTAATTTTAGTCAATGTTTGCAATAAATCTTTTTGAACATCCTCTTCATGCAAAAGAGTATTCAGTTGGTACTCAAAATCGATGAGTATAAATTGGTTGGGGCTTTCTAGTGTTAAGTTGTACTGGGTTTCACAGTCTGTACATTTTATAGATTTTGTTTTCATTCTTTTGCAGTTATGAGAAGTTAATATAATATTACAATTCGTACAATAAAAATGTGTATTAATTTTAGATTTTGGGGGATTATATGCTTTATCTCGTGCATGTTGCGAAGGGTTCCATGATGAGAATTCCGGGCCAGCTAAAAGCTTTACAAGCTCGATTAAATCATTTTCATCTTTTTTAGTTAATCTTTTTTTTATGGAGTAAACAGTAATCATTAATAAAACATCTGCAATAGTTAATTGTACTCTAGGAAACATCATGAGGCTACCTTGCATATGGTCGGTGTTAAATAAATTTGATTCATTACAAGACGCACAATTATTATTAGAGGAACAATTAACATCATTTTCTTTTGTACTATCAGAATGGCTATCCGACGAAAAATCAGTTTCTTCAGATGAAAAATCATCACAGTTTATATGAAAAGAAGAACCATCGTTGTCTGAAGAGCTTTCTGAGCTCATATTATGTACATTATTCAAATTGTTTACGTCCAGAAATTCAGTATGTTCATTATCAAAAAGATTTGAATTTGTATGATTATCGCTGCTTAAGAGTGACTCATTATTACTCACGAGACACTCTAAATTACTTAAATTTTCTGAAACATCTTCAATATTATTCTCATTTTTTGTCACAGAAACAGAGTGATCAGAAGACTGCTGCTGCAAGAAGTTCCACCTCTGTTTTGTTCTTATGCAAACGCGTTTCGGGTAGTGAGATTGTTATAGGTACTGTTTGTTTACTCTTTTTTGGGATTCAGCACCATTAGATTTCTATGACAAAATATAATTATAAATGTTAATCTAATAGAATTGGAAGTAATTACGCGGGAAATTGAATACATTGAAGTGATCTTTAAAGTAATATGAAAAATTTGTGGTACGCAAATTGGATATTGATAGAGTAACAAGATATTTGAAAGTCGATGAATGCAATGGTTAAACTCAAAATAAAACCTTTAGTCAATAACGTCTGTAGTTACCATACAAAAATACATTTCTAGGTGTAATATTTATACTAATTTTGTAATTGACTCTTAAAAAAAAAACACAGATTTAAAGAGATTTAATCAGATCTGCTCAGATCTTCAAATTATTTAAATCCAATAGAATATATGATGTAAATTATAAATGAGTATATCCAGGTTTGCTCAGATATGACATTGTAGATACGTGAAAGAACGTCGATCCAAAAAAATTAATTAAATCTGAGTAGAATCAGAAATTTCTTCTTTAATTATGTATTGCGAATTTTAATCTAATATATGAAATTCTCATTCTTTATATAAATGTAACAATTTTTTTTTATGCGTCAATTAATTCTTGATAGTTTATTTTTTGACCGAGGAAAAAATGTAAGGCGTTATTGATCAGTTCAAATATAAAACCTTCAGATTATCATTGGAGGTCTTTATCGTTTTTGTTTTGACTTCGTAAAGTATATCTTCATTATATTATCGTTTAATAAATAAATAAATCACAGTATTTTTTAGATAATCGATTGTCCACAAAAGAGAAGTTGAGTTCAGGACGAAAATGAGTATGTTTATTTGTTCGGGTATAAGTATTAGACAATTGCACAAGAGTTGCACAATATACGATTTTTTTATTACTAATGCCGGAATAATCAAATCAAGAATAATGTAATAAATTACATAAGTATGAATATGATGTCCAGAGACGCACTCTTGTAATAAAAATAATAGAATTTTTTCTAGAAATTATAATTTATTTCTAGTAAAAAAATATATAAAAATGCTTAACGGAGCATATCTCGTTGAATAAATGGTGAAAATTTCAAAGTAAAAAAATTTTAGCCGATTTTAAAGTATTCGATAAAGCATGAAGTGGCTTATAAATAGAATTTAATTTTAATCAAACAATATATCTTACGAAGCTGGTAAAAGTAGGCAAATAGGGAGGTGATACTCAGTCGGTAAAACAGATCACGGGTTTCGCACCCATGCTGAGCTGAGATCTACCTCATCAGCAGTGGGTTCGTGTCCATGGTACGTATCCTCTGTAGATATGAGTGACCTGTTTTACCGATAGTAGGTGTTGCCGGTAGTAGATATGTATGACATTTTGAGGTTATGGATGAGGTTTTTATCGGTTGTTTTCATAGGTGGTGCTGGTACTGAATTCTGTAATTGAAATCTATCCGTCATTTTCCCGCCATTTTTAAAATTTATCCGCTATTTTCCTACCATTTTGAATCTGCCATCTGGTGGCTGTTATCCGCCATTTTGGTGGCTGCTATCTGAAATCTGCCATTTTGAATCTAACTTCAGCCATTTTATGTTATGAATCCGCCATTTTGAATCTAATTTCCACCATTTTTATATCGAGCCGTCATTTTAAGTATAATATCCGCCATTTTGAGTCTGATTTCCGCCATTTCAAATTTTGATTCTGATTTCCTACATTTTTGTTAAAAAATGCACCTGTGATCTCAGCATCAATAATAGTTGCTTAGATCACAGGTGCATTTCATTGTTTATATTCTGAAAAGATTAATATATTCAAACTGTACGTATGAGGAGTACATGTGAGAAGATACGCCATCTGTCGAGGTTTCTGTCTACTTTTAAACAGGTCTGAACCTGTTCAAGGTCACGGTAACTGCGTAGTTCTCTTTGCTTTATTCCTAACTGCGTAGTAGATGACTCATTCTCGTCTAGAATTTTCTAACCGCGTAGTAGATAACGTCATCATACAGGTCTGAGTCTGTTCAAGGTTGCGTAACTGCGCAGTTTTCTTTGTTCTATTTCTAACTGCGTAGCCGATGACGTCATCAAACCGTTTTTGAGGTAAAGGAGTGGGGGGTAACTGCGTAGTACCCTCTGGCTATAAAAGCAGCGCGCTCAAGCCGTACTTCACAAAAACGAAGTACATCTCTCGTGATTAAACAGTATTCAGTGTTATAAAATATAGTGAAGTTCAGTGTTGTGAAGTACGCGAGTATAGTCCAGTGTACAAAAACTATTGTGTAGTGTACATCATCTATAAACAGTGACATAACCTTTAAAAGTGTACATAACCTATAAACAGTGTATATAACCTATAAACAGTGTATATAACCTATAAACAGTGTACATAACCTATAATATTGTGTAAGACAGTAGTGATTCTCGTTCCAAAATGGCACAACATAACCTCATCGAGGCTCTCAAGAACTTGGTGGACACTATTGCAGTCTCATATGCTGATCTGTTGGGAGAGCAGCTCACTGATGAACATCGTCAAAGGTGTTTACGAGTGTGTGAGGAGACCATTGAATACATCAACACAATATTACTGGATCCTGGAACAACAATTCAAGTGAGACGAAGTATTCAAGCGCACATCAACCAACTCAACTGGTTTACCGATCAGTTCTCCAGACTCGGTAACCAAGTTGTTGGTGGAGATCTTAACCAAGGAGTCAAATGGAAGGACTTGGAGAATGCTTTTGCTGGTAACATCCAGACTGGATGTGTTGTCAACCAACATCACAACGATCCAGCATCGTTTCTCCAGGCCTCACAGGACATCATCATCAACAAGGTACAGAGTGTCTTGAGAGATCTGGCAGGGCTGAAAGTGAATGTTGAACTCTTTTGTACATTCCGGAAACAAGAAGATGTAGAAGAGCGAAAGTCTTTCATCACTAAAAGTCGTGAGATTCTCCCTGCTACATCTCTCCAGGATTGGTACAGTGAACATGTATACGACAAATTACTTCAAAGAATTGAAGAATTTGAACATGAGGGTTCCGGATGAAGTCTGCTTGGACCGAACAGCTTGATGGTAACCATGTCACGATTCACACCAACCCAAGTTGGAAACTCCACCTTCGTCAGATTGCCAAAGGATATTGTCAAGAAGAAGAATGCGGTTACGAACATCCAGAACAATGATGAGTTCTGCTTCCTGTGGTGTGTCAACGCTGCCTTGCATCCACCAGTATTGGTTCCGGGTGATCCTACAAGTTATCGACACTTCAGCGTCAGATTAAATTATGAAGGTATTCAATTTCCAATCAAACTTAATGATATACCAAAATTTGAAAAAATGAATGATCTTAGCATTAATGTATATGGTATAGAGTCAGAATTCACGGGTAAAAAGTCTGAAAAAAGTACTATTATCCCATTATATTTAAGTAACTTCGAGTCAGAAATACCAACAATACATTTATTAATGATTAAAAAAAGTGTAAATTATACTGATAATTTAGATAATATTGAGTCTGTCTATCACTTTGCATGGATACATAATCTTTCTGGATTAATTACAAGTCAAATATCTCTAGGTAGACATAGATTATACTTTTGTGATCGTTGTTTGAATCATTTCAAATTAGAAAAATGTTATTTAGAGCACCGAGTAGATTGTTTTAAATCTAACAAAGTCCGCATGGAATTTCCCAGTGAAAAAAATAAAATTTTGAAATTCAAAGATTTTAAGTCTAAAGATACTGTGCCGTTTGTGGTTTACGCGGATCTAGAATGCACACTCGAACCCCCAGGAGATGATGAAAAGACAATTAATAAACATGTTCCACACAGTATTGCTTACTATGTACATTGAAGCTATGATAACACACTCTCCAAATTTGAATTAAACCGTTCTCCTGATTGCATAAACTGGTTTATTAAACAATTAGAGTCATTAGCTCTGGACTTTGAAAAAATTCTAAAGAATCCCATTAAAATGAAACCTTTAACGAAAGAGCAACAAGATAGACACAATCAGGCAACTGAGTGTCACATCTGTGAAAAACCAATCACTTCTAAAACAGATAAAGTCTATGATCATTGTCACTTCACGGGTAACTATAGAAACGCACCTCATAAATCATGTAACGTTAATTATCAGAAATCTACCATTATCCCAGTTGTCTTTCATAATTTATCCGGCTATGACTCACACTTTATAATTAAATCCTTAGCTACAGTATTTGAGGGTGAAATTTCATTATTACTAATCAATAAAGAGCGTTACATTTCTTTCACAAAATCAGTTAAAAATACTTTAGTCTCTCTAAGATTTATTGACTCTTTTAGATTCATGGCCTCCAGTTTAGAGAAATTAGCTTCATACCTTGATGACAAAGACAAACAGATTACGCGACTACACTACCCTGACCCTAACAAATTTAAATTAGTAATACGTAAGGGTGTATTCCCGTATGAGTACATTGACAGCATTGACAGACTAGACGAGAGACAATTACCTGACCAGGAATCATTTTATTCTAAATTAACAAACTCAACTATTTCCAATGATGATTATGCTTTTGCTCAAGTAGTTTGGAACGAGTTTAAAATCAACACGCTTGGAGAGTACTCAGATCTATACCTAAAAACAGATGTCCTTCTCTTGGCTGATGTTTTTGAGAATTTTAGACTCAGTTGCTTTAAGACATACAATCTAGATGCTCTACACTTTTATATAGCACCAGGTCTTTCGAACTCGGCAATGTTAAAGCATACTGAAGTAGAACTTGAACTGTTAACTGATCCTGAGATGCTTCTTTTCATTGAAAAGGGTGTTCGCGGTGGGGTATCGATGTGTGCTAATAGACATGCTGAAGCTAACAACCGGTATATGGGCAAAGATTTTAATTCAAACAACCCCGAAACATACCTGATGTACTACGATGTAAATAATTTGTATGGCGCAGCGATGAGTACGTCTTTACCCACGGGTAAATTTGAATAGGTTGAAAATGTAGACAATGTAGATCAGTTTTTCAATGATGATGAGAGTGTAGGCTACATCCTTGAAGTGGACCTACACTATCCTGAGAAATTACATGATCTACACAAAGATCTACCTTTATGCCCAGAACATTTTGTACCACCTGGCAGCAAACAACAAAAATTAACAACAACTCTGTATGATAAGTCTAATTATGTAATACATTATAAGAATTTAAAACAATGTTTAGATTTAGGCTTAGAACTTAAGAAAATACATCGAGTCTTGAAATTTGAGCAGTCAGACTGGCTCAAGTCATACATTGATAAAAAAATACTGATTGCCGAAAATTAGCGAAAAATGAGTTTGAAAAAATTTTTATAAATTAATGAATAACGCAGTTTTCGGAAAGACGATGGAAAATGTAAGAAAATATAAAGATGTATATTTGGGAACGAAGTGGCAAGGTCGATACAATGTATCCGATTTAGTATGTAGACCTAACTTCCAGAGCCTTACAATTTTCGATGAAGACATGGTTATAGTAGAACTTAAAAAAGCTAGAGTCTGCTTCAACAAACCAATATATGTAGGCTTTAGTATATTAGATTTATCCAAGACTTTTATTTATGACTTCCACTATAATTATATGCTTGAAAATTATGCAAAAACATCTAAATTATTGTACACTGACACAGACAGTCTAATTTACCAATTCAATGTACCCAACATCTATGAAGACATCAAACGTGATATCTCAAGGTTTGATACTTCCGATTACCCACCTAACAACGTCTTCAACATGCCCCTTGTTAACAAAAAGGTTCTGGGACTCATGAAGGATGAGAACAATGGAAAAATCATGTCCGAGTTCGTGGGTCTCAGAGCCAAATTGTATGCCTTTGAAATCCATGATCCTAAGAAGGAAAAGGATAGAATCAAGAAAAGGGCAAAGGGTATCGGAGGATCAGCCTTGAAGACCATCATGTTTAATGACTTCAAAAGATGTCTTTTTGAAAATGTGCTGTTGAAGAAAGAGCAGTATATGATAAAAAGCAAAAAACATCAAGTGCACACAGTAAAACAGGAGAAACTTGCTCCCAGTTGGGCTGATGACAAACGTCAACTCATTGAGGCAAGCACTGATACTGTGCCTTGGGGTGGTTATAAAGGCTCCTTAGATTTTAAGAAAAGAAAACTTGTAGATGATGAAAATAATAATAAGAGACAAAAAGTTTTGTAATAGTAAAAATAATGTAAATATATTTTTAAGGATTTATGTATTAAGGTTTTGTAAATAAAAACAATGTAAATATAATTTGTGTTTTATATATCTGATTTATTGATCCAACTATTATGTTTAGTATCAAAGCCTAACCATTTAACATAGTATTTATTTCCACGTTTTCTAATTACTTTTTCAACAAGATATACATCTGGATATTTGACTTTGCTGAGTTCTTCGTTGTAAAATCCGCCTTCAATTGGTTGATCCTGATAGTCCACGAGCTTGTACGTCGTTGGATTCGTATTCTGCACCGATTTGATTGTGAAGATTTCTGTTGTCAAGTTTGGCGTGTATCCTTTGTCAAAAACATGCTTGTACTTGCTGATTCGGACTTCGTCTCCAACTTTGAACTTCTGCTTCTGCTTCGATTTGGTTTTCAGTGGTTGATATATATTTTCCAATAGTTGTTTCTCCTGAGCAGCGGTAACATCAACAGGTTTCATTTTGATGGTACTATGTTTGGTGTTGTTGTATGTATTCACCAAGTCATCAAGTACATCAGTCCACTTGTAGCTGCTGCGAGCTGTAAACTCGCGCCACATTTTAGTCTTGAGTGTTCTATTGAAACGTTCACATATGGATGCTTTGAGATTGCTGAATGTTGAATACAGATTTATCTTGTACTGCTTCATCAGATCTTTGAATTCTTTGTTGTAAAACTCTTTACCCTGATCAACATGGAGATTCTTAGGAACACGACCTTGCTGGAGTACAGACTTCATAGCACTAGTGACATCTCCACCACTTTTTGATTTAATTGGAACTGCCCAGGCATATTTAGAAAATATGTCTATGATTGTAAGCAGATACTTGTATCCTTTATTGACTGTTGCATATGGAATCATCTCAACCAAGTCGGCTTGCCAAGTCTCATCGAGACCTCGGATATCAACATGACGACGTTTATAGTTCCTGCGAGCTGGTTTGTGAAGCTCTTCAGCTATCACCACCTTTTTCTCTTCCATTGAAATTATTAACGAGATATTTGATATTATTTTGATGAGAGGAAAGTACTGCTTTAACTTCCTCAATAGCTGTCTGCAAATTTCTCACAGCAGCTTTCAGTATTACTATTTCAGAGTGTAAATGTGAAATAATCTCTTTCTGTTCACTGTCTATACTTTTATTCAGTTCAGACATCTGTCTCAGTACAAACTGCACTGTCGCCGCATCATGTTCATTTGAAGGATTACCGAGATTGCACAGCCTTTTATTCTCAATGTTATAGTTTCCATCAGAAGTTACATTGAAACCTCTACCAGCAGGGCCTCGTTGACCTGACTTATCATTGTCCAGTGGACGTCCAAATATATCGATGCTTATCATCTGGGGTGATGAGTGCATCCTCTGGTGATTTTCTAAATAATAATTCCAACAACCCAGGAGTTATTGGATAATTTTTTTCTTTGACAGTTATTGTATCATTTGCAAATGAAATAGGTGAATCACCCATATGCATTTCACCACGTTTTCTGCGTACACCATATCTCATATCATTATCTTTATGTTTTTTACTTAAACGTTGTAGATAATTATCTCACTAATTATAATTAGTGAGAAGAGGATTTCTACGAGCTGGAGTACTTGTTGATGGTGGTGGCTGAGTAATAGCAAGTGCTGTATTATCAAATGAACTTTCATCATCTGTTATTAAACTGTTGTATACTTCTGGATCATCATACAAAGATTTTTCAACCTCTTGTTTTTGAACCTGTGGTTTTTCTTCTTTTTTAATATTTTCCCCTTTCAACTTTGAAGATTCAACTATACTCTGGAGTGGTGTCACAATAGGCTTGAATATTTCCTCCATAGCTTTCTCAGCTGTATCTTTACCCAACTTCAACATCTTGTACTTCCGTCGGATGGCATCACTGGCTTGAGATATCTGATGCAGAATATCTTTCTGCTTTGATATTTCTTCAGGCTTCATGTTGACAGGTTAACGTCTACAGCATGTATGACTATCACTCTCTAAAGTACCTCAATTTATACTAATGAAGCAGTCGAATCCTTTGCGATACCTACCACTGTTCAATTCACTGTCTTTATCTATTACCACAAACCCATATTTATTCCAACATGCCAAGCATAAATCTCTGAATGAGTTGTACGACATGTCTGTATTGACATGATCATTATAAATATGCTTCAGATTCATTTCATCTTGACGGAGTAGCACGAGAAAGTTTGCGTTATCTCTAATCAGATGCTTAGGTATTCGTGTATAAGTTTGACAGAGATAAAAGCTATCAATATCTTTGTGTCGACCCATGCAGAAAAAAGCCTTGATGTGATCCTGTTTTTCACAAGCAACATCATCAAATATCATCAGGGAGTTAGGTTTTGCATCTTCAGGCTTGATTACAGCCTCATGATCGCTGAATGTGAAGAATTCAATACCATCAATCTGTTTAAGCAGTGTTTCGAGAAACTGATACTTTGGTTGGTTAAGAGACTTTGAGTAAAGATATATATTCTCAAACTTCAAGCCGTTTGGATGTACAATAAGAGACAGTAGAGCGTTGGTCTTTCCACAGTTTGATGGTCCGCAAAACACTGCACGGATACTGTTGGGAAGTAAAGCACCGTGTCGTTTGAGTTTCACACCGGTTCCTTGAACAATTTGATCAAAATTGATAACTGGCAACTGAGCTCTTGGTTTGTTGTCCATGACTGCTGATTGTATTCTGAGCTCAAGAGGTATATATACCGGCTTATATAGATAAGCGAGTCAGTCTTCGATGTGACATGTCTGAGAGCAGACGTGGTAAAGGTTTGTTCAACAACATAATCAATAAGCTCCCACTTGAACTCCATATCCCTGGGTACCAGTACTGCGGTCCAGGTACAAAGTTAGCTAAGAGGTTAGCTCGAGGTGATCCAGGCATAAATCCTCTGGTCGCTGCGTGTAAGGAACACGATATAGCTTACTCTAAAAATCGTGAAAATTTGGAAGCCCGTCACGAGGCTGATAAAATTCTTGCTGAGAAAGCGTGGCAACGATTTCAAGCGAGGGACGCTACTATTGGTGAAAGCTGCTGCTTGGAGTGTAAATAAAATCATGAAGTTAAAAAGACGTTTCGGTATGGGTCTTAAAAAAAAGAAAAACCTATTCCTAAGCGTAAGACAATTAAAAGAAAAACAATGAAGCGTAAGATAAATAAACGCAAATTAGTCAAAAGAAAGACTTCCATGAAAAAGGATGTTGCTCTAAGACAGATTGTAGATGGAGCTAAAAAGTCTATGCAACCTGGTGGAGATCCGGTTAAAACAGCCCTTGAAGGTGCCCGCAAGGCTGTCAAGAAAGCTGGTGGAAAGAAAAACATTCGATTGCCTCGTATTCTACCAGTTCCATCAAAGATTGGTGGAGTACTTCCTTTCTTGATTCCCCTGTTCGCAGGGTTATCAGCAGTTGGTGCTCTGACAGGTGGAGCTGCAGGTGTTGCAAAAGCTGTGAACGATGCAAGCGCAGCTAAAAATCAACTTGTTGAAAAGAAACGTCACAACTTGAAGATGGAGGAAATAGCTGTAGGTAGAGGATTATACCTCAAACCTTACCGAAGTTGTATGGGGCTCTATCTGAAACCATACCCAGAGGGAACTGGTTGTAAGAAGTCAAAAAACCAGTAGAGCTACCACATCGAGCACTGACTAACATCGATTTATTAAAGTATGCCAAGCTACTTGAAATTCCAAATTTTCGTGGAGTTTTCATGAGAAATGATTTACCAAAATCTGGACCAAAGATAAATGAATCAGCTATAATAAATTTAGATGATAAACTTGGACCTGGAACTCACTGGGTTGCATACAAGAAGAATCATGATCAAGTAATTTATTTTGACAGTTTTGGCAATCTGCAACCCCCACAAGACTTGATGAAATATCTCGATGTTGGTAGCGTAAAGTACAATCATAAAAGATATCAAGACTTTGATACAATCATATGTGGACATTTGTGCTTAAAATTCCTGGCTGGACAACTATAAATTGAAGTGACTCGGGAATACAAGCATCAGTCATGGCAGAGTCATTCACCTTGACACTATCCGGAAACTCCTCCATACTGGAGGCAAATTATTTTCCGCCGATTGAGCTATCACCAACAAAAAATGATGTTCTTGGGCTTGTTAAGCTCCTAACATTTAATTCAATACCAAATATTGATGTTGGTGCTAATAAATTTTATGTGTCATCAAAAAGATCCAAAAGAAGTATAATCAAGAGATTTCAAGAAATAACTATACCAACAGGGAGTTATGAAATTAAAGATATTGAAACTTATATAAACAAGACATTACCTGAACTAAGTTTCACTTTAAAAGCAAACAACAATGAGTTGAGAAGTGAAATAAAATGTGATCAATATATAAATTTTGAACCTGAAGATTCCATTGGATCATTACTTGGATTTACCAATCGGGTTCTTGAACCTAACATAACTCATAAATCTGATTTACCAGTGAAAATATTAAAAATCAATGCTCTGAGAATCGAGTGCAATATAACTACTGGATCGTACATCAATGGTGAGAAGAATCATACAATCCATGAATTTTTTCCAAGGGTTCCAGCAGGATATAAAATAGTGGAAGTGCCAACAAACATCATTTACCTGCCAGTCGCCGTACGAGCAATACACAACTTGAGACTACGCATTGTTGACCAAGACGGGAGAATAGCAAATTTCCGTGGCGAGACGATAACGATAAGACTGCATATAAAAAGTCTGTAATGGGTATCGTATACGAGACAAAGACTGGTAGTGGGTATAAAAGGATTGCAGCATGCCCAAAGATTATCAGTCATCATCAAGCTCTGAAAGTGTTAACACATCAGAACAGAGTTCCTAAAAAGTCTAGGACTAAAATTACGTGGAAAATTCATAAGATAAAAATAAATTTTTGTTGTCTAGCTTGCGTTATACCATGGCGGAAATCTTAGATATAAAAAAATCGATTATTTTCGATGAATCTATTGCACACTGTGAAGCTCATTCACACTTGCCATATGCATCATCAACATTCAACAACAGTGATGAAATCAGGATTGCTGTTCAACATCAAGATCTGTGCTTGCTCCCAAGCAAGAGCACATTACATTTTTATGGAAGAATGAGGAAAGCTGATGGTACTGCTGTAAGTGCTACTACGAAGATGGTCAACATGGCTGTTTGTCATATGTTTGAAGAGATGCGTTATGAGCTCAATGGTGTAGAAATCGATAGATGTAAGAATGTTGGTATCACCGGTGTTATGAAAGGATACGCTTCTCAGAGCCCGGGACAACAAAATATTCTGGAAAATGCTGGTTGGATTGTTAATGAAGATGACAACAAGCTGACTGATAATAACGGTTACTTTGATGTCTCAGTACCGCTGAGTTTCATTCTTGGATTTGCTGAAGATTATCAACGAATTATCGTGAATGCCAAGCATGAATTGATACTGATCAGATCAAATACTGATCAAAATGCTTATGTTGTTACCGTTGAGAATGAAAATGTTTCAATTACGATTCAAAAAATTGAGTGGATTGTACCGTATATAACAATGTCTGACAAGCAAAAAATCGAGGTGTTGAATTACATAACCTCCGATCCAGCTATCCCAATCAGTTTCCGGACTTGGGAATTGTATGAGTATCCACTGCTACCAGCTACCAACAAGCATATTTGGATAATCAAAACAACAAATCAGCTTGAGAAACCTCGTTTTGTTATCCTTGGATTCCAAACAGCAAGAAAGAATCAACCGGATCAAAATGCAAGCGAGTTTGACCACTGCAACATTAGAGACATTAAGCTGTTCTTGAACTCTCAGAGTTATCCATATGGAAATTTGAACCTCAACATTGTGCATAATCAGTATGCCTTGATGTATGATATGTACACAAATTTTCAAAGTGCTTACTATGGAAAAGAAGCTGAACCGCTATTGGCTAAAAAAAATTTTCTGAATAAAGCACCTCTGTATATAATTGACTGTTCCAAGCAGAACGAGTCAATCAAGTCTGGACCTGTGATATATACGCCTGGAATTTGAATCATCAGTACAGTTTCCAAATCAAACTGCTGCTTACTGCTTGATAATTCACGATCGAATAATTGAGTACAATCCCATCAGCAGCACTGTGAGAAAACTTACTTAATGGTGCAGTTTGATCCCAAACCCACCATACATTACATGTATGTATGGGACTTTGCATCCAGACAAGCGAGGAAAGGATCATGGGAACAAGCAGCAAGAGACGGAGAACGATTTCACCGACGAATACAACAAATAAATAAAATTATTGATCCTGTACTAATCAATAAACTTAATGTAATTAAAAATAGTAAATAAACATGATGTAATTAAAAATAGTAAATAAAGAAAAACTTTTTTATAATTTTGGGTTTCTAATTATAAACCTTACTATAATAAATACGAAATATATTAGTAACATTACATAGATTTAAACTTTTTCATTAATTGCACAGTTGGTATAGATGGTGTGTAAATGAATTTAAATTTATTGTATGATGTACCGATGTCATACAAATAAATCTTTTCACCATTATTGATAATATTCTTCATCTTTGCAAGTAGATGCGGCTTATTCAAAAACTTCTGGTTGCATGCAGCAGGGAGAAACGTTGAACAAGTGTTGTCCAAGCATATTTCAACGTTGAATCCAAATTGTGTTCTAACTATTCTGATGTTTGTGATCTCATAATTATGCCCAGTTTCCAATTCATGCATTCGCCTGAATGGTAGACGGCACCCGTACATCCTGGTGATGATAGCAGATTCCAGCAGCAGATTCCAGGACCAGATAGCAGATTCCAACAGCAGATTTCGGCAGCAGGTAGCAGCTTCCAGGGTAGCAGAGTCACTACAGTATTTTACTATGGTACTTCACAATATTTCACTGTAAACTCGTACTTCACACTGTAAACTTGTACTTCACTGTTGTGAAGTACCCTCTCAGCGAGCTGCTTTTATAGCCAGAGGATACTACGCAGTTACCCCTCACTCTTCTACCTCAAAAACGGTTTGATGACATCATCTACTGCGCAGTTAGAAGTAAAACAAAGAAAACTTCGCAGTTACGCGACCTTGAACAGGTTCAAACCTGTCCGATGACGTCATCTTCTACGCAGCAGAAATAGAACAAAGAGAACTACATAACCTTGAACAGACTCAAACCTGTCTGATGATGTCATCTACTACGCAGTTCAAAACTCTACCGTATAGTTTGAATAACCAATCAAATTATTATTAATTAATCAAGAAAAATAATTAACCAATAAGATTATCGAGTGGTGGGGGTAAAATCCAGAGATCGGGTTATAAAAAGGTTGAATTGATTGTAAGAGTCATCATTCAGTCACTCTTCGTTGTCAAGAGCAGTAAAAATGGAGATCATTCTAGACATTCAAGGATTCAGAGGAGCTGATAATCGCTTTATTGTTAAGGAGTTGGCCTCAATAACAATTCAACATGATATTGATAATATTGAAGAGTTATCATGCACACTATTTCAACCGCCATATCACTGGAAGGTGTTACCAGTCAACTATCAACGTCTGAATACCTGGCTGATCCGAAATTATCATGGAATCGGTTGGAATGCTGGAACAACTTCATATTACAAGCTCAAAGAAGTTCTCAATTATTTAACTTGTAATAAAAAAATTATTTATGTCAAAGGTATCGAGAAAAAGTTATGGGTTCAAAATTTAATTGATTGTAATAATAAAATTGTAATCGATCTCGATAATTTCAAATGTCCCTCTCTAAAAAGTATGAAAATTTGTAACAATCATTTTTGTAATTATCATGATCGTTTATCTGATTTATGTGCCTTGGAAAATGTAAAAAATTTAAAAGATTGGTTTGTAAGCACTCAATAAATCTAAAATAAATGAATTATAATTGTTATTATTATTTCATCCCAATACATTTAATTAAGAATAGAATTAATTATTGTTAGTTATTAAATTCAAATAATTTTCCAACACTACTACTGATATTAATACTTATCAACAGATGGCGTAATGGTTTTTGATTTTTTAATTATGATAATCAATAATCAGTTTTTGTTTTTCTAAAATTTTATAATTAATATTTGTTTAAATTAATAGTCATGCATTATTTTATATAACCATTTAAAAATAAAAACTGCGTATTGATTTTCAAAATATATCGCTAGAAGATTTTTGGATTTGACGATAGAGAGCACATCAACCCCATATTAGTTTATCAAATAATACATAACTTTTAATTTAAATAAATATTAATAATATTAATAACAAAATATTGTAAACTAATAATAATTATTTATCTTTTATTTAAATTAAAAGTCATGTATTATTCTATATATGTATATATAACTAGAAAATTTTTTAATATTTTTGAATTGACAGCTTTCACGCTCTAAGAATAAACTGATAGTAGATGGCTCTAGTACAAGAAGCGCGAAATTCAAACTATCATTATGATAAGTAACTTAAAAAATTATGATTAAGTATAACTTATTGAATTTGAATTATAAATATTAATCTTAAATTAAAAATGTGAGGAATTATAAATAAAAACAATGAATTATTTATATTGAAATTCAATATTTTATTGATTAAATAATTCCACTGGTCATTTTTACATCAAGACTAGAATTAATAAATTCAAATTTATTATATTTTCCACCATGATAACGCAGAAACAGATAGTTTGAATCTATTAATTCATTCAAACTCTTCATGAAGTTATCATCTTTTAGATGTTGAATAGTTCTTGATGGTAGATAAATGTTAAATTCATCGTTTATATTAGCAACAATCCTAGTTCCATACTGAGTTGTAATAGCTTTGATACCGTTAATCTTATATTCTCGATTAAACTCCAACTCATTCATTTTCTTAACAGGAAGAATCCCAGTAAGACAATTAACCTCATTTATCTTGGTAAGATCCATGATTGATTGCTGTAAATATTTTTTAATTAATTGTAATGGTTGATTAAATGATTCTTCATTTAATTCATATTTTGATTAGACAGTAAATGAATTCATACAATTAGTAATACTGATAGGTAGAAGATGTATATCACCAAGAACTTGTACTTCAACTTGTAGTCACCACCAGCTCGTACTTTACTGGAGACGTGTACTTCGTTGTTGTGATAAAATTTTATAATGAAACCTAATGGACTTTGATATTATAATCGATAATTAAATAAAATACTTTCCAATCCCAGAACTAGTTCAGTTTTCTAATAGTAGTTTATTGAAAAAATATTATAGAAAATTAGGATCACATTCTTCAGCGCAAAAATGCAGCCACAGTATGTTTGAATGGTAGAGTAACGGATTTAAAACTACTAAGTCATTTACGAAAATAAAATGTGATGTTGAAAATAGATTATTATTGATTAATCATAATTCATAAATATGTAATAATTCTTCTAGGAAGTATCTTTGAATTTTTTATAGGAAAGCCTCAATATAGTAATATTTTTAAAACTTTGTTAATTATCATACACCAAAAAGTGTAAATTTTTACAGAAAATTCATACAGAATACCTTACGATTCCATAATCTGTTAAGGTTCCATACAAACAATTATTGAAAATATTTTATACAAAAAAAAACAAACAATAAAATTAGCAGCGCCAAAAAGTAAACTGTTCTTATTTTTTCGAAATAAAATTTACGAATTCAAATTTATTGGGACACTAACGCAAATAAAATAAATACTTAAAGTTAATTATTGTTAATAACGAACTAATAAATAGATATTCCTGCTATAAAAAAATTTATATCTACAGGTTGTAGGAAGTCTAAATTTAATTATATTATTTAAATTTTGTTAATTATCATTCGCCAGTAACAAAACAAACATTTTTTATTGAAACCTAATGGATTCTAATGTTATAAGTGGCATTCCGTACAAAACATCTTAGAATTCCATAACAAATTTAATTCTACTGTATAATCTATGTCTAATTTTGAAACAATTGTTGATTAAAACGTTATTACTTCATCAACATCTAATTGTTTTACATGGTCTTGTTCAGTTATAATTAATAAAAAATCATAACTCTCATTGTATTTTACATCTATGCTTCTGCCAAAAAAAAGCATTGTAGAGCAAAGGGTTAAAAATTCCGGTGAAAAGTTAATTTCCTTTCACCTAAATACACAGTTATTGAAGCAAGATACTAACGTTATTGCAGAGAAAAAAAAATTTATTTTTGCGATAATACAAGTCTTAAGGAGCAACAAACTGAAATGTTTCAAGATAAATTAATTTCGATATACATTAAGAAATATTAATTGTGATCTCAAAAAAAAAAAAGTACAGAAAAACATTAAACTAATAACAGTTCATAAGTTGATTGACTTAAAATTTAAGCGATTTACAAATCTCATGGATGTTTATTTCTAACAAAAAAGATAAAAAATTTTGAACGATAAACTTAAATAAAGAATTTTCCATAAATTTCATAAATAGATAATTGGTATTTCAAAAAATTTAGATCTATTAACTATAGACAGTCTGAGTATAATTTAATTTAGAACGTTTTAATTATTAATTATCATGAGTCAGTAAAAAAAGATAAATTTTTTATTGGAACCTAATGGATTTTAATGTTGTAATTGGCGCTCCATACAGAATATCTTTCAATCACGTTCATGAACTACAAAGGGTTTTTATATTAATAATGACATATTTTAACAAAAAAAAAAGTGTAAAATTTAAGAGTGTGAAAAATAGGAATTTTTCAATTATTGAGGAGAACAAAACATTTATTTTTTAGTTCTTAAAGACACAAACGAAAATAAAAACTAATTTTTTAAAAATTTATTAAAGTTGAATAAATGAATTTTTCAATATAAGACAATATATTAAAAAAAATTCTATCAACTTTTTACAGCCAGCCTCAGTACAATAATATTATTTAAGCTTTGTTAATATTAAGACGCCAGTAACACAATGAAAGTTTATATTGTAACCTATCGGATTCTAATGTTGTAATTTGCACTCCATACAAAATACTTTAGAATCCCATAATCTACTGAGGTTTTAATATCGATTGTTGGAAATATTTTGTTAAAAAATTAAGAAATTTTGATTTGAAAAACACCAAGATAAAAGTAGATTTCAGTTTTTCAATAAATGAAATCAGTAATTTTCTTTTACAAGGACATTTACGCACACACAATGGATTTATGAAATTGATTTTGATTTTGTTAACAAAGAAAGTGGGATTTTATATTATAATTATAATTGTACTTACAGTTTTCTTTACGTCGTTTAGACAAATAAAATTTTTTTACGTCTCCTTCTGCTATTACCACGGAATTTATTTTTTGAAACAAAATTTGACACACAATTACTGACTTCTTACAAAAGCTCTTGTACACACAACTCTTAGCGAACAACTGACTAACAGTCTAGGCTGAGCCAGATTGCGAACAGCGTAACCCCCTTCCCCGCTGCCACGTGGCAGCAGTGCCTTCGTTTTGGCGGGTTAACATATTTTTTACACATATGACTTTTTCTCTTTTCTTCTCGAGCGTTTACTTATAATTTACTCACTAGATAACAATACTAAAGTTAGCCAACGTTTTTAATTTTTAATTTTTTTTTTTTCACTTATTAAATTGGAACCGAAAAATATTTTTTAAAAATTACATTTAAAATTATTCAAGTTTATTACAAATGAAATTTTTTTTTTCTTATTTTTTTGTAATAATTTTTTCAATAAAAAAAAAAATATAAAAATTTTAGATGGCTGACTTAATTTTCATCGCTAGATATTACAGTATCTAAATGTAAATCATCAAATATTTATTGAAATCGTTTTTTGTTTCTTAAAAAAAAATCTAAACAAGAAATAGTTTTTAATCAATTTTTGTTATTGACGTATTTTTCAGAAACTGAAGAAAAAATTTTCAAAACGATTGACAGCCAGCGAGCCAGAGTAATTTATTCAGATATAGAACATTAATCTTGAAATAAAAATCCAATCTGGATAGTCCACTTAGTATCACATATTTGTTAAACACTCTTGATTGTAATTTGCAAATAAAAGTATATAGAAGGAATCTTGATGTAAGACTGGATATTTGTATAGAGGCACATATAATAGCTGAACCTGGGTATATCCATTTACATAACATTAGACCTGACATATAAATCTAATTTGTATAGTCCATTATATTTCATAGAGGTTTGAGGTAATTTTAATAATTATTTACAGACATAAATACATTGAATTATTTCTATCATAAAGTTGAATATTCCTATAAAAGCCCACAGCTACACCTATGGATATCCTCATGAATTCCATGAGACGGGATAAAAATTAAATATGGATAATCATCAATATTACATCATTTTGAGACACTCTTAAACGTAATTTATTAATAAAAACATCAAAATTATTTTTATTTCAAAACTGGATTCTCCGATAACAACTAACTTTTACTGTAGAATTTCATTATGGATATTCTGCTTGATTCGAATAAATTTTAAATTATTTTTCAATAGTTACTTACAAATAAAAATCTTTAAAATAACTTTTAGTATGGAACTGGAAAATCCAATAAAAATGGTGTTTTTTTATGTGTTTTTGTCGCTGCAATTCCTAAGGCATTCCAGTGGACACATTATTTGATTATGTTCGTAACTGCTCATAAAATAACATAGACCAAAATGTCGTGTTATTGGTGTTGCCAGATAAATTATATATTATTTATTTCCAGTTTATATGGAATTACTACGATATTTTCAGAATGGCTATTACATATAAAATACATAATTTTTTCCGATTGTGGAATTGTCATTAAAAATCATTAAAAAAATTTTCTTTTTTGAATTCGGAAATCCAGTTTGGTTTTTCTGTCCATATAGACTTACGAAAAGAACAGATACAAACCTACGTGTAAGGTGCAGATAAGATCCATACAAATACAAATAACATTATAATCCGATTAATTCCAATAAAGAAACTCCGCTATGGTGGACTTACATATAGATTCCAATAGATTCCAAATCTCAATCTATCTGGAAATTTTTTACTCCAGATAGATTACATATGAGCCATTACAGATTCTATTGTTCTGTATGGGACTGTATTGGATGTTATCAACAGGGTTGCGAATTTGAAAAATGCTAACCGTAAGATGGACGGTGTGGCTTAATGTATATAGAATAAGCGAAAGTAAAAATTTAGTATAGACCGGATAGCTCAAATGGTAGAGTAGCCGACATGTCATCGGAAGATTCTGGGTTCGAATCCCAGTCCGAACTATTCGAATTTTTTCTCGCATATTCTATACACTCACATTAAGAAGTTCCTCTCCCTAATCCTTTCTCAAACCTTTCCCACAAAAATATCCTGTTACGTGAATGATGAAACGCTTCATGTAATGATTATCCGTAACTCCTATTCTTTCCCGCTTCACAGCATTATTTTCGAATTTGATATATATATCGAATTTTATATATATCAGTGACAACAAAAAGACCAGAATTATCCCACGTCATCTTCAGTTGGCTATCCATAACGACGAGGAATTGAACAAACCTCTCTGGAGTTACCATCGCTCAAGGAGGTGTCTTGCCCAACATCCAAGCTGTTCTTGCCTAAGAAGACCGAAAAAAGCAGCTCTTAAATTCTTAAATTTATTTAATTCAAAACAAACATATATAGAATATTGTATATTAATAAATATTAAATACAATAAAATAAACGTATATTAATTAATATATATATTAATATATTAATATATTTATTAATATATCACTGATAAAATTTTTCAAATTTTCAACATCTATAAAATTAATATATATATATATATATATATATATATATATATATATATATATATATATATATATATATATATATATATATATATATATATATATATATGTGTGTGTGTGTGTGTGTGTGTGTGTGTGTGTGTGTGTGTGTGTGTGTGTGTATATAGATTAAATTAAGTTACATAAATTTTAGTGATAAATGAATTTTTCCTATGTCACATGGATATTTTTATCATGTTAATGAGGAAAAAATTCCCATGTTACCATTGGAAAAATTTCTACGTTAACATTGGAAAAATTCCTATGTCAACATAGGGATTTATCCTATGCAAAATTAGGGAGAATCCCTTTGTTTTTTTCGCCGTGTAGTGTTGCCTAGGGATTCATGATACCCTCCTCTGTTTCCTGGGCACACTTAGAGACCGTTAAAGAGATACCCGGGTCGGGGGTACAACGGCAGTAAGTTAGAATCCGCGGTATAGACGTTCCACATGAGGGTATCGTCGTGAATAAGCACTATGATAGAGACCGCGGCATACACACTCCACATGAAGGTATCATCGGGAATAGACACTATGATAGAAACCACTGCGTAAACGAAAATAAGGCTTGAATTTGAGTGGTGATTATTGTAAAGAAGTTCTTATTATTGTGAAAAGGTTGACTAAATAAAATAAGTTTTGAAAATAAATTTCTTTCGAAAGAAATTGTTTTTTGTTTCCTTCCTAGCAATCTCTTACGATCCTGTAGAACTACATATTTTTAAATAAATATTTTCGTCAATCGAATCCCATTTAATCGATGTTAAAAATGAATCGTTTTTACCGTCTGTTGTAAAATTTTCTAAATGGGGGATACGAGACGTATCAAACGACGTAATAGAATGGCAGTTATTAGACCGCTCGGTCGTCGTGTCGCTTAAAATAAAAATGAATAAAAATAGCGTTTTTTTCAGGCGTCCAAATTAGAATAACCTCTGAATGTTCGAATTTCAAACTCAAAAATTTACAACTAAACTCGAATAGCTTAAGAAGCTCAATCACTAAAATATGGCGAAAAATCCGAGGAATAATCGGCCGGCTTAATAAATTTCTAGATTGTTTATTGATTTATCTTTAGAAAAAATGAATTCGAATTTTGTAGGAAAATTGATAAACGAAGTCACTTCGAGGGTGGTTACTTTTTAAATAATTATTGAAAAAATAATTAAAATTATGAATCAACTTCTGATAAAAAAAATATAAGATTTTGAATCAAAGATGTACAACCAAGGTAACGCGATAAATTGTGATAAATTATTTTTTGTTTACAGAGGGAGTTGGTTGAAACGTGTCTCACAAATAATTCAAATCCTGTGATGATCTCCAAGGAATTATTCGACAATAATTGGGATCCAGTTAAAAATTCACTAATTATAATTGATAACGAATTTAAAAAGCAGATCACAGGTTTTCTCCCTGCATATCCAACGTACGTGCTTTTTTTTGAGTCAATAGATAGTCTGAAGGAAATTATGAACCATCTCAAGAAATCGACATTGTGGAGTATTCAATCACCCTTTGTAATCATTGACACCGAATTACATTGTAGAAGTTCTACGATCATTCTCGAATTCATGTGGAAGCGGGATTTATTGTTAGTCTATTACTTGTGCAATAAAAAAGATTTGACGGTCATCCTTACAATGAATCCTTATGCAAGATATGCTCCAAAGCCGTGGGTCCTAACTGAGGAATTTGGGGAAAGTAACAAGAAAATGAATTTTTATACATTAAATTATTCAAAAGGTACTTTAATAATTAACTATTGTATTACATCAGAAAGCTGTGCTGTCAGTTAATTACAATACAGTATGTTTGTTTTCAGACCTAAAACTATGTAAAAGTATAACTTTCGAAAAGACGGATTATTTAGAAAGTGTGAACATAAAATTCAGTCGTTTTGAAATTTCAAAATCCCAAAATACTCAAAAATTCGCTAATGAGACTCTGGAACGTCTATTTAAAAAACACAGGGCAACCGTATTACATTTCCCAGCTTATATTAATGCTACCCCATGACTAGAAATAATTCCATATCCAAGTTCGTCTCAATTAACGCAAGGTTACGTTCAACAATTAGTTGACCAAACAAGTGACGTACATGATTTATACGTGCCATTAAAAGATACTAACTATAAGTATGTAGATATCGTGGCGGACTATTCTAACGAGCGTTCTTATTATATCATTTCCAGAAGGGCAAATTTCTTAACAGAACTCAACGAAGTAACTAGTGATATAGAATTTGTAGTTAAGACAATTGGGTTGTTTGTTATGTTCACGATAGCTATGGTACTCAACAGAGACGATATACGCGAGGCTTTGATGGATGCTATGAGATTACTAGTCAGCATGGGACTTGAATCCCCGCTTAACCGACTAGCAATTAAGTTCATCTTTTTCTTTGGATTTCTGTTTGCGTTCTTGATAGTTCCCGACTTTCAGGGCCACGTGTCTGCGATTCTGTCAAATCCTACGAGACGCAATATCGAGACGCTAAAAGACCTCCATGAAAACAAGTTCCATGTGTACTATTCAGATGTATTGGGCCAAACTATGATTAATGATAGTTTATGGGTGACTAATGCAGACAAAAAATATCTTCATCCAATTACTTACTTACAGGTGAAAGATTGTATTAAAAAAGCAAAGACGAATTTTACAGTAGCTTGTATACATGAAAGAGATGCATTACGGTATTATGCTCGTAAAAATCCCGATATGTATCTGTCGCAAACAGCAGCCTTTAAGAGTTTTTACGTTCATTGGACCAGAAAAAACTGGCCCTTAAAGAATAAGTTTGATGAAATAGCATCAAAGACTTCAGAAGCAGCGTTAGTATTGGTGAGTTATGAACAAAAAAAATTTGAAAGTTCAAAAAAAAATGCTAAAATCAAGAATAGGATGGAGGCCAGAGAAGAGTATGACCAATTTGGCTATGATGAGTTGATATTCAATTATTATTCTATCAGTTTTCTTTCTGCATTTGGAGCTATGGTTTTTGTGATTGAAATAATATTGGCTAGATATTTTAGAATTTACATATAATTTAAACTCGTAAATCGTATCCGTATATCTAATTACCTTATTTGTATTTTTTTCATTAATAACACCGGCACATAAAAAAAAATTATTTGCGCATTTGACCGGACTTATTTACGAGCATGGATATCGACTCGCTGAATTTAAATTTGAAGTTCGTTTGGCCCGAACACCCTCCATATTTGAGTAAAACGCAAAAAAAAAAAAACAAAAAAAAATTGCAAAAAACTTCAATCACGGCGACGAAAAAATTTTTGTAGACCCGGATCACGTATGATTTTCATATATTTCAATTCTCAGAATCTGAATCTGAACGTTAATTAGCCTACTGTAGAGCCGTTAAAATTTGAAAAAATTTCGTAAAATCGATAAAAATCGCAAAAAAATCATACCAGGTTTTAGGGATTAGAAGGTATCATTGCTTTAAGATTAGTTCTAATTTTTCCACCTAGTTGTATTTAAGATCCTTAATTGGGCTCTTTGAGACTTTAATAATTCGGAATAGGCATAAACGAGGCCAACGATCAGGGTCTATTTTTAAAATATAGATGATCCAGCTCCACACGTTAAGACAATGTCAATTTTACTGCATTCGTGACGTTACAGACGACTTGAAAGAGGAGAATGATCCAATACCTAACAAACCCGAGCATTAATCGGGACCTCGATCCTACACTCGGCACGAGCTGGCACGTTTTTACTTGTTTTTACACGTTACTACTTATCAATCAATCCAGTTGTTAATTAAAGTTTAAAATAAGTATTTTAATAAATTATTCTAAAACAACCAAGTTATACGTTATCAAAAGTTTGTACTGTTATAAGTCAAATAAATCGTATTATTGTGTTAAATATTGCTTTATCTAAAGCTGATAAAATTATTCATATTCAATTAATGAGTGATTTAGTGAATTTGAAATAAGTTAAGTCCTTGTTACCAAAATAATTCCATTGTAATCTGCACCAGAAGCAACCTCCAGGGTCTTTACTATTCAACCACACAAAATTTGTAAGAAAATAAAATTAACTTAAACTGGCAGTCTGAGAGTTTTGACTGCCTTAATGAGATTAACATCAAATAAATTTGCTAATAAGGAATAGTAGTTACATCGGCTTTTGGAAAGTGGTTTTCCGAGGGCTGCTTCCGAATAAAATAGAGGCTAGAGCGGTCGAAAAGTGAACCGTCACTTTCTATCGGCTTTTTACAAAGAAAAAAAAAGTACTGTCAACGTATTCTATTAGTCTTATGAACAGGCTGGTAAGTTCAAATTCAAGCCTCAAGTATCAAGGGGTGTTCTGGGGAAGTAGAAAGATCGGTTTTAAGAAACGGTTTGGTGTTTTTTTATGCTGTCTAGATGATCGAAACCCTAAACTCGAGCGGTCTACAAGGTGAGATGTTGCTGTCAAATAGTTTGACCTTAGTTTGACCATGCATTGGATTTGGATTTCGCCAGAAGTGAGCTCACTGTGCCTATAACACAAGCCCTTTCGAATGGCGCCAACCACGATGAAATCGGTCATACCGTTCGCTAAAAATTAGCTAAAAATTAATTCCAAAAAATGAAAATCTATTTCATATTTATGATTTATTGTTTATTAAGCTATGAAAAGTTTTACATTTAATTTTACCAAGTAAATTTAAATTATTCAATGTATTTAAAAATAATTTGAATTACGACACGCTCACAGAAATATTAGAAGAAAAAATTTATTTTAATCAAAGCAAATTATAATATTTAAGAAATCCATAAATGTTAATGAATTTTATATTTTATGATGAATATGTTTAAGTCAAGCTTATACTTGATTGATTTTTTTGATAAATTTAAATATCACGTTATTGTTTATGGGCACTCCAAGTACTTGGTTGTCGAAAAATTGGAGAATGTTCAAGTAAAGTTTGGGATATTTAGTGTCCCATACATAATAAGATGCTAATAAACATATTAATACTTTTGACACGGTAGGATTATCAATTTCCATTTGAATATTGTTATCAGCTACAATGAAAGTCACAGAAATTTCGTTGTCTTCGACATAAATGATAACCCGAGGTGATTCACCCTCTGCTGAAGCCAAGCAATCCGTACTTGAACGTGCCTAAATTAAAAAGAATAATATCTTAGGCTATCAATGGTTATTAACTATACTAATTTCCATAACAGTTAATAAATTGAATCAAACAAACCTCTTGAATAATGAACAATGGCTTATTTTTTTTTTATTCTCTTTGATAAAGCATCACACAATAATACAAGAATATTATATTCTGTGTTTACTTCTTTTTTTTCAGCAGCGAAAAATGTTTTCAATTTTTGCAAAACCTCATTGATATTAGTTTCAATTACACCCGCAGTTATGTTTTGTAATTTATAAAAATCATTCAAGATCTAAAAATATGAATATAATAATGAATAAATTTAAAAATACATTTACACGTAAAAAAAAATAATAATTTATGCTAGAGGTAAAACAAAGAATAAATATGAACTTCTAAAAATGTCAATAAGCTGTTTGGATTTGATGAATTATTTTGAAATAATTATCACCTATAGAATTAATTGCAAAGGAAATTAAGTCAAATCATAAAATGATACTTACTGGTTCGCATTCTTTTAAATGGGGATATTTTGAGACAACATCGAAGATAGACTTCCCGGGAAAAAATGATCAGACCTGATCAGACATGAACAGGCATGAGTCTTCAGCCCTGATCAGACATGAAAAATGACCATGCCTGATCAGGCATGAATTGACCTGATCAGGCCTGATCAGACATGGTCAGGTCTGAAAACCCATTACTATTTTTAATTAATTATTTTGCTTAATTTTATGGTTGTAGTACTTGATAGAGTCGTACGCAATTCTCTATAATAAAATAAAATAAAAAAAAAAATAATTACATATTATTGTAAGGATGTAACACCAGCGGTCAACCATCCAACTACCAACCATGCTCAATGCTGTTTAACTCTGGTGTTATCCGTTTGCCTTGAATTTCCCGCCTGCTGTGCTGCTATATTAGATGTAACAATTCTATGAAGTACATAGAGTATCGAATAAGTTTATGATAAATATAATGTTAAAATTGGTTTTATAATATATTTTGATAGTCCTAATTTATTTATGTAACCGAATCTCATTATAATATCACATTTATTTAAATAATATAATAAGTAATGATTTTCATATTAGGCAGGAGCAGAGCAGACCATAACATCCCATAGAAAATGTAATAAATTTTTTATTTCAAAATTATTTAAATAAACGTAATGTTAAAAATAATTTTGCACTTTTTGTGATGACCAAAAATTTTTTTCGTCAAAGAAAAAATTTTTATCATATCTCTGACTATAGTCAGAGAGGAACAGTCATAAACAGGCATGGTCAGACATGAATAGACATGAACAGGTATGAACAGGCCTGAGCGTATTTAACACTTCAGACATGAACAGGCATGGACAGGTCTGATCAGGCATGGAGAGGTCTGATCAGGCATGGACAGGCCTGAACGTATTTAACACTTTAGACATGAACAGACATGAGCAGGCATGGACAGGTCTGGTCAGGCATGGACAGGCCTGATCAGGCCTGAGCGTATTTAGTACTCCAGATATGAGCAGGCATGAACAGAACTGATCAGGCATGATCATGTATAACTTCAGGCCTGGTCATACATGAACAGGCATGATCAGGTCTAATTTCAGGCCTGATCATACATGAACAGGCATGGTCAGGTCTGATCATTTTTTCCCGGGTAGTCAGAGAGGAACAGTCATAAACAGGCATGGTCAGACATGAATAGACATGAACAGGTATGAACAGGCCTGAGCGTATTTAACACTTCAGACATGAACAGGCATGGACAGGTCTGATCAGGCATGGAGAGGTCTGATCAGGCATGGACAGGCCTGAACGTATTTAACACTTTAGACATGAACAGACATGAGCAGGCATGGATAGGTCTGGTCAGGCATGGACAGGCCTGATCAGGCCTGAGCGTATTTAGTACTCCAGATATGAGCAGGCATGAACAGAACTGATCAGGCATGATCATGTATAACTTCAGGCCTGGTCATACATGAACAGGCATGATCAGGTCTAATTTCAGGCCTGATCATACATGAACAGGCATGGTCAGGTCTGATCATTTTTTCCCGGGTTTGCTTCATTTTGGATCCAAAGTCGACGATTTTCAAAAGTTAGCGATAAAAGTCTTCGAACGTGAATAGTATTTCCTTTCTTCCCCTGCTTTTTTTTCAATTCCATTAGAGCTTTACTAATGTCTAACTTTAGAGATTCAGATCTGTAAATTAATTTATACTTGTTTTATAAGCTGAACATTTTTTAAAAATAAATTTCTCATTAAATCAATTGAAAAAAAAATTTACGTTTCAGCAGGCGTTAATGTTGCTAAAGAGGTAGCCGGTTTGATGATCTCTCCTTAAGCGTTTCTTTTTGGTGCAATTTGAGATGTTTTACCTTTTAATATCGCTCGATGATTTCTAATCCGTGAGCTAAGTTGTGATCTTACAATACTCTACAGAAGAGAGAAAAAAATATTTTTATTTTAAAAGCTGATGTATAAAATTTTTATGTTTGTATATAAAATTCAAAATATTTGTCAATATAATTAATTACTCACATTTTCCGAGGTACCACCTTTCAATAATGGGTAAGCTTGAACTATAGAAGTTGCGAGATTAGAATAATCTTGTTTCGTCGGTTGCCCTGCAGTCATCTGTCACAAATACGAACCCCAATGGTAAATCAGCTTGGCTTGACATTTAAGGAGTCCTGATGTCTTTATTTTATTTTCTAAGTCATAAGTTAAGGGCGGTAACACCGCTGGCAGAGCAATTGATCCAGGCTTTGGATTAAGAACAGGCATCGCTGGGAACAATAAACCATTTGAGCTTGAGGATGGTTTGTCATGATCATGTGGAGCTGGTGATTCTAATGGCTAGAAAGGCTTGATATTTTTTAGTTAAATTAAACTTTAATTTTTTTTTTTTTTTCACTTTAATCATTGTGCTGAATCTAAAATTTCAATTCAAATAAAACTTACCTGATCAAATTTTCTTCAACTATTTTTACTGGTTTACTCTCAGCACTTGTGGAAATAATTCTCTGAAAAAACTCTTGAAAAGTCTTTATAACTCTGAATAAGACTTTTCGAAAGTCTTCACATCCCTAACTAAGTAAAGGAAAGACTTAATAAGTCTTCAAAACTCTGCGATACTCTTCAAAAATCAAATTTTCCCTGCAATTTCGGAATTTCTCAAAGAGTTATTAAGACTTGATAAGACTTGTTCAGTTTTACAGGAAAAGAAGAAAATATTTCTTTTCAAAAAAATTACTTATCACAATTAAATAAAACTATAAAAAAGAATTAATGCATGTTTTAAAAAAATTTTTTTTAAATAATATTTTCATCACGAAAATACTTTGATGGGCATCGAATCACTCATAGTTGAGCAAGTCAAAACATCAACAGCAAGTGCACTTCATTTGCTGTTGATGTTTTGACTTGCTCAACTATGAGTGATTCGATGCCCATCAAAGTATTTTCGTGATGAAAATATTATTTAAAAAATTTTTTTAAAACATGCATTAATTCTTTTTTATAGTTTTATTTAATTGTGATAAGTAATTTTTTTGAAAAGAAATATTTTCTTCTTTTCCTGTAAAACTGAACAAGTCTTATCAAGTCTTAATAACTCTTTGAGAAATTCCGAAATTGCAGGGAAAATTTGATTTTTGAAGAGTATCGCAGAGTTTTGAAGACTTATTAAGTCTTTCCTTTACTTAGTTAGGGATGTGAAGACTTTCGAAAAGTCTTATTCAGAGTTATAAAGACTTTTCAAGAGTTTTTTCAGAGAATTATTTCCACAAGGGAGTCCTAGTAATTACCTCATCAATTGTTTGAAAATCATTGCTTTCTTCAGGTTCAATATGCAATATCTTAATGGGCTGTTCCTCAATATTATCATAGCTTACCACTGATGTTTGGTACCTAAACTCTTCTAGCAAAAAAATTACTTTCAATTTGGCTTTGTTTTCAATCTCGTCATTTTTTTCAATATCAAACCACACTTCATCGTCGTCATCTTTCTTTTGAACTACAATAGTTTTATTAGCCGTTTTTTGTTTTAAAATTAGATCTTGCTGACAAATGTCGTAAATTTTTGGTTTAATTGCTTCCAAGTCAGATACATCGGGCTTCGATATGAATTTAATACATTTATTACGCCCTTCAATAAAACAATAAACTTTTTTTTCCATTTTTTATAATAATATGAAAATTCACAATCACTTCTATTATAATTTGTTATAATATAATTTTTTTTTAATTTAAAATTACTAAATTTTACTAAAAAAAATTATTGATTACGCTTAAACAATCAGAACTACACGGTATCCCAAAAACAAAGAAATGAATATCTACGCCGATACACCGAGACTCGTGCGGGTCCTCGAGGAAATATAGCAGCAGTGTATATAAATGTGTGTGTCCATGTATTCTCCCACGTCGAGCTACTGACTGTACGGTAGGAGCGGCACAGTATACATGTATATGTGTACATGAGCTATTAGAACGCGCCAAATTCACTTGTCTCCATGTATTATGGCTGGTCCTACTCTGAGTACAATAAAAAAAAAAAAAAAACGTTCTTTTTAAATAGGTAACCTGATAAAAAGAATTTTTAAATACCAGGTAAAATTATTAAATTTTTACACACAAATATATAAGCCATTTTGTTACTTATTAAGTTATTGAATACTAATTTACATTATTAAATAATAAATATGAATCGAGAAGGTACGTTTTCTTGTGTAATGTGTTTTGTTGTCTGTGATTCAAATTTCTCTTTGATGAAGCACGTCGTTCGTAATCATCAGTATGATCCGTTGTTTAAAGTTACTTGTGTAGAACAAAGTTGCGGTAGAACTTATACTAAATGGAAATCATTTCGCCAGCATATTTATAGGAAACATTCACATTTGTCTCAACAATTAAATAACGTCAATGAAGACGGATTTGATGATGGAGTACCACTTGACGGTGAGCAAAATCAAGGTAAATGTAAATAAAATATATTTTAATAATCCGATATTGATTATAGAAGTATGAGTCCAACCGTTATAATTTGTAAATGGTTAAGGATTTGAAAATGGTACCGGCTTCTAAAATAGTTATAGCGAGAAAATTTCAATGGAAAAAAAAGAACGGATGCTTACAAAAAAAATCTCAGCTGTGCAAAGTGGAAAGTAATGCATACATCGTTCCATTCACGGAAAATTTAATTAATCTTATGATGAATGATGAAGTCCGAGAGAACGTCGATAATCCATTAATTCATGAAGATGGTATTTATCGGACAGTACTCGATGGCAGATATTTTCAAGAAAATCATTTTTTTCAAGAAAACTCTAAAGCTTTGGCTATAATTTTGTACATGGACGAGTTGGGAGTAGCTAATCCATTGGCTTCAAGTTCTAAAACTCAAAAGCTGACTATGTTCTATTGGACACTTGCTAATATCAAACCAAAATTACGTTCATCACAAAATACAATACAATTATTAGCTATAGTAAAGAGTTGTTATTTAAAAGAACCAGGTGCATTAAGTAAAGTCTTACAGCCTTTCATTGATGGGATAAAAAAATTACAAACTGAATGAATTGAAATTACTTCAAATGGAGTTACCAAGAATTACAAAGGTTCTTTACTGTTTTTTTCGGGTGATACTCCTGCATCAGCAATGATGGGTGGTTATAAAGAGTTTGTTTCTGCACATCGCCCATGTCGGACATGTATGCTGACAAAAGATGAAATCAAGACCAGTACAGAAACAGAATTTTTTTTAAGGAATAAAGACGCGCATCAACAACATTTGGATGCCATTAATGATAACTATGCCACTAAGGCTGCAAAAAATTTTTGGCAGTTATTTTATGGCATTAATTAAATGAGCCCATTAGCAGAAATTCCATATTTTGATATAACAAAGTGTTTCCCACAAGATTGTATGCATGTTCTAAATGAAGGGGTCACTGAGCTTGTATGTCGATTATTTTTAAACTATTGTATTGAAGAAAAAGGATTATTTACTATTCAACAGTTTAATGAACAATTAATGGCGTTTGATTTTGGACATTTTAGTCGAGATAAGCCTGCGATTATCCAAAGTAATGATCTTAGTGATGATAAAAAATTACGTCAGAGTGCTGCGCAAATATTTGCATTAGCACACGTTTTACCATTTTTAATTGGTAAATGGATTTACAATACTGAAGATGAAGATGTTATTACAAGACTTGATTGTTTCATTTTACTACTACAAATTATGAATTTATGTCTAGCATATGAAATAAGGGATGAATCAGTTGCTACCTTGAGTCGTATGATTGTTACCTTTAAATTAAAATTTCTTGAATTGTATCCTGGAAAAGATATTCCCAAGATTCACTTTTTAGATTATATTCCATTATATATTAGACTATTCGGCCCTGCACGACAACAAGGATGTTTTCGGTTTGAATTTGCACATGCTTATTTCAAGGCACTTGTCACCATTGTGCGAAATTTTAAAAATATCCCGGGAAAAAATTATCAGACCTGACCATGCCTGTTCATGTATGATCAGGCCTGTTCATGTATGACCAGACCTGAAATTAGACATGATCATGCCTGATCAGGTCTGTCCATGTCTGTTCATCTCTGAAGCGGTAAATACGCTCAGGCCTGTCCATGCCTGTTCATATCTGAAGCGTTAAATACCTTAGGTCTGTTCATCCCGGGAAAAAATGATCAGACCTGACCACCCTGATTAAAAATACTCATTGAAAAGTATTGAAAAAGATGAGAATTGAATACTTTTGAATAAATCCTATCCCACAAGTTTTTCATCTGAACATAAAATTAATACTTTTCAATTATATTGAATCTAAAAATAATATAAGAATTTCTGAACTCTTAAAGAATTGAAAAAGATTCAGATGAATTGATATTTTTAATCTTTTTGAATCCTCTTCAATAACAAAAAAGTTCCGTATTTTCGGGTTACGTGTGGGATTGAAAAAGATTCAAATTAATTGACAGTTTTCAATCTTTTTGAATTCTTCTCAATACCAAAATAATTCCACATTTCGAGTTATGAGATGGATTAAGAAAGATTCAAATGGATTAACATTTTCAATCTTTCTGAATCCTTCTCAATACCAAAATAGTTTCTTATTTCAGATCAAGTGTAGGATTGAAAATTAAAATTGATTGAGAGCTTTCAATCTTTCTGAATCGATCTCAATACCAAAATAATTTCTTATTTCAGATCACGCGTAGGATTGAAAAAATTCAAATTAATTGAGAGTTTTCAATTTTTCTGAATCTTTTCAATAACAAAATAGTCACTCATTTCGGGTCACATATAAGATTGAAAAAATTAGAATTAATAACAATTTTTGAATCTTTCTGAATCCTTTTCAATACCACAATAGTTCTATATTTCTAAGTATGCGTTGACTTCAAATAAATTGATATGAATTCAAATTTGTGAATATTTTTGAATCTTTCTCAATACCAAAATAGTTTTTAATTTTCGATCACGTGTAGGATTGAAAAAATTAAAATTAATTTAGAGTTTTCAATTTTTCTGAATCTTTTCAATAACAAAATAGTCACTTATTTCGGGTCACACATAAGATTGAAAAAATTAGAATTAATAACAATTTTTGAATCTTTCTGAATCCTTTTCAATACCACAATAGTTCTATATTTCTAAGTATGCGTTGACTTCAAATAAATTGATATGAATTCAAATTTGTGAATATTTTTGAATCTTTCTCAATACCAAAATAGTTTTTAATTTTCGATCACGTGTAGGATTGAAAAAATTAAAATTAATTTAGAGTTTTCAATTTTTCTGAATCTTTTTCAATAACAAAATAGTCACTTATTTCGGGTCACACATAAGATTGAAAAAAATTAGAATTAATAACAATTTTTGAATCTCTCTGAATCCTTTTCAATACCACAATAGTTCTATATTTCTAAGTATGCGTTGACTTCAAATAAATTGATATGAATTCAAATTTGTGAATATTTTTGAATCTTTCTCAATACCAAAATAGTTTTTAATTTTCGATCACGTGTAGGATTGAAAAAATTAAAATTAATTTAGAGTTGTCAATTTTTCTGAATCTTTTTCAATAACAAAATAGTCACTTATTTCGGGTCACACATAAGATTGAAAAAATTAGAATTAATAACAATTTTTGAATCTTTCTGAATCCTTTTCAATACCACAATAGTTCTATATTTCTAAGTATGCGTTGACTTCAAATAAATTGATATGAATTCAAATTTGTGAATATTTTTGAATCTTTCTCAATACCAAAATAATTTTTAATTTTCGATCACGTGTAGGATTGAAAAAATTAAAATTAATTTAGAGTTGTCAATTTTTCTGAATCTTTTTCAATAACAAAATAGTCACTTATTTCGGGTCACATATAAGATTGAAAAAATTAAAATTTATTGAAATTTGTGAATCTTTCTGCATCATTCTCAATATTACAATAGTCCTAAATTTCCGACGCGTTGGCTTCAAATTTAATTGATATTAATTCAAATTTGTGAATTTTTTTCAATCTTTCTCCTATTTATAGTTTAATATTTAATAGTTTAGTAGTTTAATAGTTTAATATTTTGGATCACGTGTAGGATTACAAAAATTTTAATTAATCAGAGTTTTCAATGTTTCTATTTTTTTTTTTTTAATTAATTAACTGAAGCCAAAATTTAAATTTTCCAATCTTTTATCTCCTGAAATCAATTGAAATTTTTTTTTTGCTTAGAAGCTGTAAAATTTTAATTTCTTATTATCGAATAGAAAGTTTGATCTCTACGTTACAAATTACCTTATCAAATGATAAATCTAAATCACTAAATGAAATGTGAGTTTTTATGTAATAATAAATTTTATTGTTGTATTTTTACAAATTTTTCTTGCATTTACATAATATTAAGTAAAAACGAGTTCATTTTGATTACAAGTTACATTTTTTGAATTATTTTTTATATACAAAGTTACATCTGGAGTATCACTACTACACTACTGAACTTCAAAGTCATTCGGCTGTTGAGTTAAGTAATTCTGATCTTTCTCATTACATGTCATCGCTTTTATCGATATGTATATCATTTTGCTTTCAATTATGGTTACCGGCATTATTACGGTTTCTTTGGCACGGTCCGTTATTGTCCACAACTCTGTTCTAAGAAAAGAGGAGATCAACTCACCACCACACCAGGGAAAAATTGAAGTAAATTTTTTGTTTAAGTATATGAAAGTGATGATCGTATCATTTACGGTGATTTTATTATTTTTTTATTTAGACACTTTCCGAAGCCATGCGTGAGATCTGTGTACTCAAAAAATTAACAATGAATGCAAAAATAAATTAAGGGTAAAAGATAATATTATCCTTGTGAAAACAAAAGAATTACAAGATTTAAAAGTAAAATACGAGGAAGCGATTGAACGAAACAATAAATTACAAGGAGAAGTAATTAAAGGACAGAAATTGGTCCTAGGTTTGTTGTAATTATTAATGTTGTTTTTGTTATTATTTTTAGATGTATTATATAATTTTTGTATTATTAAGATTTTGGAAATTATGTTTTTTTGACAGAGGGCTTAAAAAATATCAAAGCAGCTGGAATCGATAAGGAACCAGAAATGAAAATTGGCTTCATTGACGAAGAAAAAGGACAAGTATGTAATAAAGTTATATGACAATCATTTCTAAAATATAATAATAATTACCCTGTTTGGATTATTATTATTATTATTATTATTATTATTATTATTATTATTATTATTATTATTGTCGTTGTTGCTGCAGGTTTATATGGGATATGATAAATGGATAACCACCAATTTTTACCATAAACTCATGGCTTTGCCAAAAATCCAATTATTTGTGGAAAATGTCGCGCGATTTGTATTTGGGGACGAGGTACTCTTAAAAAGCACCGTCAGCGGTAAAACTTCAAACAGATCAAAAAATAAATCCACTGAAATTTATCAATTAGATCCAACGTCGTTGTCACAAACTAGAGGTAGATGTGATGTTAAATTGTCCCACCACTTTGATTTCTAAATTATTTCTATCTTCTTTTTCGACCTTTCTTTAGTACGTATTACCATATATCACTTATTTTGATTGACTTTTTTCCAGTTTTCGTTGATATCGACTATTACGCTGAAAACCTTCTCCATAGTGTCGTTTCGAAGTTTCCTTATACTATTGCACTGATAGAAGGATTTGTTTATATTTAATAAGCTTTATTAACTGTTAATAAATGATTTTTTAATAACATAGGATTTAATAAATATTTATTAACGGTTAATGAATATTTGTTAACTGTTAACAAATATTTATTTAAAATAAAGAGCAAAAATAGCAATTTTCTTTTGACAATTTTTATCATCCTTTAGCTGGAATAAATGATAATAATTCAATTCACTAAATAAATAAATGTTTTTAATATTTAAAAATATAAAAGATAAATATGAGCTGTGATGGAATTTGGTTTTTACAATAAACATCATTAAAATGCAACATAATTAATGCTAATAATTTATAAAGATGATTTTTATTTATAAGCAATCTTCATATCATATGACGTTGCAAGCGAAACAAATTCACTCTACTAAATATTGATTAAAATTTAATAAATTAAATAATTATCTTCAAATAAATTAAATTATTAATAGTTAATAAATTCTTCTATCAGTGTGTCATTCGAAATAATTTTTGCTTCATTTTAAGAAGCTCCTTATTGTTCCTAAACATTATGTTATTCTTCAGCTTGCAAATTACAGCCAAAAGATCTGACTTTATCCCTTTCAATCCGTTATTAAAAAGTTGATGTAACGTTTTCATTATTGTCACTTTTCGTTGCTATGGTGACCACTTTAGCAACGGTTACCATCGCAACAGTTACTACACTATAAAAAAATTTTTTGGACTCGGTGTAGTGTAAATGAGTCGATGTTACAATTTTCGTGTGAAAATTATACCAAATACGGTGTTAAATTTAGGCGGTGTGAATTGAATATTTTTACACCGTCGACCGTGTAAATGTATAATTCACGATAATTTTGTGTTCAGTAATTAAATATTACTGCTCTACAGCTAAAAAATTTATGATTATCTCTAATTGTTAAATTTGTGAAAATATTGATAAATTAAATTGTCGATAATAAAAATTTTGACAGAAGCGCGCAACGCACGTTCGATTTTCTAGTACTATAAATTCTTTTATTTTTTCATATATTCTGTATCTACTATAGCATAGTTAACCAGAAATTGTTCTTTTTTCTGCGTCATATTTCTTGTTCTTTTAACATCTTCTTCCACTCCGGAATACCAACTTTCTTAATTCCATGTTCTTGCATTAACATTTCCCACAATAATGACTTTTCCCTGTCCTGACTCTTCCTTTCCGTTTTTTAATAGTTATTAATAATTAGTCTAACAATATTTCTTTTCATTTAGGTTTCTTCGAACATTATCTCCGAAATTCAGTGTTTACTCATGGTATGCATGAAAATATCATTTTTAAACACCTTGGCTCTTTGGAACGTTACATTTCAAAATTCATTGCTAAATTTAAAGGCAATACAATTAAAACCAAAACTGAAAAAGCTGTCAAAGAACCAACCCCACCGCTAAGATCAAATCATGATTCTGAAGATGAAGGGGAGATCCAAATTAATAACGGTGTTGATGGAGAAATGGACGATTTGAACGAAGAGCCAGATTCGGAGGACTCGACTGCATTTATTATTGATGAATCATGAAGAATCATGATATTTGTTTACTTTTATTTACTTTTATTTATTGTTATGCAATACATTATTTAAAAACAAATTTTATTTTTGTAATACCGCCAATTTTAGTTTTTGCAATAATTTATGTAACATTAGTTGTAAGAAAATATAATTTAAAAAAAAGAAAATATTTAAATCTGTTGACCTTAGAGGCTATCCCTACAATTTCCTATTGCTCTTAAGATTCTTATTAAATTTTAGATCTACAGGAACTGTATTTGAAGAATATTAATTTTTTGACAATTATCACTCCCGCACACCTATGTGATAGAGAAATTTCGTAAGATCCTATTAGAGATGATTTTCACATTATAAATAAAAGGTTCCAACAAAACTTTGAGTCCATAAAAACTATTGTTTGGCTATGAAAGATTTTCATAGTAAACGCCCCCAATCCCTTTTGAGGTTGAAATTTGATAAAATTTATTCTTAGCTGAACTTGACATCATACACGATGGTTCTAGACAACAATATATATATATTGGGTTGACTGGGAAGCTGTCATTCTGGGGAGTGTGAGATGCACGGTTCGAATTTTTGGACGAGCAATTTTTTTTATAGCCTTCTGATTTTACCTGACACGTTTATTTTCCACGTATTATGCGGCCTAATTATTTTTTCCGGGGTTTCATTCTTTACAAAAAATAAGAATAAATTACAGATCATAAAAGTTTCAATTATATTGAATACTTTTAAATTGTATTTTAGCATTGAAAAGTATTAAAGACATCCAAGAATGAATCTTTTTCAATACTTTTGAATTTCACTTCTTAATTGAAAAGTATTGAAACGATAAAAAATTTAGTCCCATTCAATACTTTTGAATTCCATTTTAGAATTAAAAAGTATTAAAGACATCCAAGAATGAATCTTGTTCAATACTTTTTAATTCCATTATAAGATATTAGAAAGTATTCAAATAATTGAAGTTTCAATTCCATTCAATATTTTTCAAAATCTCTGTGTGGATTGAAAAGAATTGAAAAAATTTTCAATACTTTTCAATCAATATTTTTAATCAGGGCATGCCTGTTCATGTATGATCAGGCCTGTTCTTGTATGATCAGGTCTGAAATTAGACCTGATCAGACCTGTTCATGTCTGCTCATGTCTGATTTTTTTTTTAGTTATATTTTTAAAATTAATTTGTTCCGTATGACGCATTAATTTCTATCTCCTTATTAATTTTAAATATACAACTTTCATTGAAAATATCGGCTTAAGCATAAAGTTTTTGATTTTCCATGCCAAAACAATGATTTTTAACTATGATTTTTGACAAAATGACACAAAATTTCTTACTATGTTCCAAGGAATACGCGAAAAACAAGATTTTGAATAAAAGTTTGAGTTTGATTGCGTATAAATACCAAAATAGATCAGTTGATATCAATAGGCGATAAGTCCTTTCAAGGTGTCTGTTATTGTCTTAAGCTACGCCTTGGTTCATTGCTGTAGTATGAAAGATTGCTGAATTGTAGAACACACAGATAATTCTTAGTTGCCTATACAGTGTGGCCAGAACGTGCTCTTTTCTTACCCCCACTTTGTAGGACACTCTCATCTGACTACATTGAAAGCGGTACAAAGTGGGGGTAAAAAAATCGCACGATCTGGCCACACTGTGCCTATACGTTTTGGATAAAAAAAAAAAAAAACTTTAAAATTAAAAGAAAACAACAAAATTATAATTCTGGAATAAACCTTAAAGAAATTTTTTTTTATTACTGTGCATAGAGCCACATGTTAATGGAGCAAAAAAATACATACCTGTTTTAAACAAATAACTCTGATATATAATAAATTATTAATAATTAATAAACTAGGCATAGTTAACTTCCTTAACTGTAAAGATAAATCATGTATAAAATTTAAATTACTTGAAGTAGTTTGAAAGATACCTTTACAGTAAAGATAAGTCATATGGTCAAGAGGTAAAGTAACAGTCTGGAGAGCGTGGCGTCTACGGACCGAATCCCCACAGGTACAACATATAATTAATTATATTGACAAATATTTTGAATTTTATATACAAACATAAAAATTTTATACATCAGCTTTTAAAATAAAAATATTTTTTTCTCTCTTCTGTAGAGTATTGTAAGATCACAACTTAGCTCACGGATTAGAAATCATCGAGCGATATTAAAAGGTAAAACATCTCAAATTGCACCAAAAAGAAACGCTTAAGGAGAGATCATCAAACCGGCTACCTCTTTAGCAACATTAACGCCTGCTGAAACGTAAATTTTTTTTTCAATTGATTTAATGAGAAATTTATTTTTAAAAAATGTTCAGCTTATAAAACAAGTATAAATTAATTTACAGATCTGAATCTCTAAAGTTAGACATTAGTAAAGCTCTAATGGAATTGGAAAAAAAGCAGGGGAAGAAAGGAAATACTATTCACGTTCGAAGACTTTTATCGCTAACTTTTGAAAATCGTCGACTTTGGATCCAAAATGAAGCAAAGTCTATCTTCGATGTTGTCTCAAAATATCCCCATTTAAAAGAATGCGAACCAGTAAGTATCATTTTATGATTTGACTTAATTTCCTTTGCAATTAATTCTATAGGTGATAATTATTTCAAAATAATTCATCAAATCCAAACAGCTTATTGACATTTTTAGAAGTTCATATTTATTCTTTGTTTTACCTCTAGCATAAATTATTATTTTTTTTTACGTGTAAATGTATTTTTAAATTTATTCATTATTATATTCATATTTTTAGATCTTGAATGATTTTTATAAATTACAAAACATAACTGCGGGTGTAATTGAAACTAATATCAATGAGGTTTTGCAAAAATTGAAAACATTTTTCGCTGCTGAAAAAAGAAGTAAACACAGAATATAATATTCTTGTATTATTGTGTGATGCTTTATCAAAGAGAATAAAAAAAAATAAGCCATTGTTCATTATTCAAGAGGTTTGTTTGATTCAATTTATTAACTGTTATGGAAATTAGTATAGTTAATAACCATTGATAGCCTAAGAAATTATTCTTTTAATTTAGGCACGTTCAAGTACGGATTGCTTGGCTTCAGCAGAGGGTGAATCACCTCGGGTTATCATTTATGTCGAAGACAACGAAATTTCTGTGACTTTCATTGTAGCTGATAACAATATTCAAATGGAAATTGATAATCCTACCGTGTCAAAAGTATTAATATGTTTATTAGCATCTTATTATGTATGGGACACTAAATATCCCAAACTTTACTTGAACATTCTCCAATTTTTCGACAACCAAGTACTTGGAGTGCCCATAAACAATAACGTGATATTTAAATTTATCAAAAAATCAATCAAGTATAAGCTTGACTTAAACATATTCATCATAAAATATAAAATTCATTAACATTTATGGATTTCTTAAATATTATAATTTGCTTTGATTAAAATAAATTTTTTCTTCTAATATTTCTGTGAGCGTGTCGTAATTCAAATTATTTTTAAATACATTGAATAATTTAAATTTACTTGGTAAAATTAAATGTAAAACTTTTCATAGCTTAATAAACAATAAATCATAAATATGAAATAGATTTTCATTTTTTGGAATTAATTTTTAGCTATAGCTATATCTTTCAATATATTGAAAGACCGCATGTTTAAATGTCATTTTAATTTAAAAAATTTGAATATAAGTTTTCTTTTATAGCATATTTAATTCAATTAAATAATTCTCTACAAATTGTGGTTATTCTTTTTACTTAAATATTGAGGTAATTAATTAATTAATAAATAAAATGAAACTCTTAAAGTGTTTAGCTATTTAAAACGCTTGACATGCATTGTCATGTTAAACATTTTACGTGTTTTATACATAAACATTTGTAGTGTTTAATTTAAATTAAACCGTAGGTAGCGTTTAGTTAGTGACTACAAGCATTTAAGCGCTTAAAGTGTTTCAAAATAAAACGCTTGGATTTGCAGTGATATCCACACGCTATCTGCTGAAATTAATTGATACTAACCACATTTTAGTTTACGAATTTACAGTTAGAATCTTTAAGTGTTCTTAGTTTCTAATAGGTGACGTGTGGTTAGAAAATTCTCTCCTATCTGGAAAGTTGACTTAAATATTTGATAGTCCAAATTAAATACCGATTGGATTTACTCTTTGAGTTGTATCTGTTTCCACCAGCAAGTGCACTTCATTTGCTGTTGATGTTATGACTTGCTCAACTATGAGTGATTCGATGCCCATCAAAGTATTTTCGTGATGAAAATATTATTTTTAAAAAATTTTTACAAACCATGCATTAATTCTTTTTTATAGTTTTATTTTCAATTTTCTTTAATTCTGATAAGTAATTTTTTTGAAAAGAAATATTCTCTTCTTTTCCTGTCAAACCGAATAAGTCTTATCAAGTCGTAATAACTCTTTGAGAAAGTCCGAAATTACAGGGAAAATTTGACTTTTGAAGAGTTTTGCTGAGCTTTGACGACTTATTTAGTCTTTCCTTTACTTAGTTAGGGATGTGAAGACTTTCGAAAAGTCTTATTCAGAGTTATAAAGACTTTTCAAGAGTTTTTTCTGAGAATTATTTCCACAAGGGTGTACACACGTCGTTAATTCGAAAATTTCAAACATTCTGCAATAAGCTGTAACAATCTGACAAGCTTAGTTAGGGCACTTCCGCTGAAAATTCAAATTTTCGCCGGAAGTGCCCAATTAAACCTCCTGCTAAAAAATTCTATGAAAATCAAATTTATCGTCTTACCCTAAAATATCTTAGGAAAGGCCTAAACACAGCTGATTTCAAAAGCGTAACTGAAAATTCCAATTTTAAAAGGTCCAGCAAGGAAGTTACATTTTGGCACACCCTAATATATATATATATATATATATATATATATATATATATATATATATATATATATATATATATATATATAGTCGATATATCCAAGGTTATATTAATTTTTATTTTAATAATCTTTAAATACGCATTTTATAATTTTTAAATGCGTAACAACTATTTCTCTACTTTCAATTAAGGAAAAAAAATAAAAAATACACTTCGTGGAGTAAATTACTTTAATAATGTAAATGGCATCTATTTCGAAGCGAATTTCAACCCCAGAGGAGGTAAGTCAACCGAAAATCATCCGCTTCGCTCGGCTTCAATCCACTCCACTCCGCAAATTTTTTAAAGTGTAAAAGCGTATTAGCAACCATAATCAATAGCTAAAAGATTAAGAAAATTTATTTTAAAAAATCCGTTCGTTTCTTTCATTTTTCTGTACAATCTAAATTTTTTGTCTTACAGTGAAATAAATCGCAAAATGTAAGTTATCAGTTATTTGTTCATTTTTAGTCAATTTCATTACATTTTTTTAAATAAATTAACATTTTTAATTATAATACATTGGATTGCAATGACTTATAATACATTGGATTACAATGACTTCTAATGGAATTACTTACAGTTTTAGAGTTACTCTTATTTCATTGAAAAATGTAGATAATAAAATTAACATAATTAGAAATGATTTTCATCAAATATAAAATATATCTGTACATACTATAAAATAATTTAGAAAAACCAATCATTAATTTTTCACTTGCACCACAAATACAAATATATTAGTTTTTGTATACGTATATTTTTAAATATGTTATATTTTCATTGTAGAAATAAAAATTTATTAATTTATTAAATGACACATTAAATATCCTATTATTAGTAATAACAATAACAATTATCATATTATTAATATAAATCGCATTAGCATCTACTATAATATGGGCAATAATGTATCAAGTGAACATATCATACATACTTTTCTTTTTTTGTACAAAAAATCAATAGAAATATACAACGATTTATTTTAGCACTATCCTTTAGACGTTTTAAGCGAATCCTAAATATTATTCAATTGAGTTCATTTTTAGGGATGGCTCTTAAAACATGACAAATTAGCATATTGTCATTTCAGTAGAAGATTTAGAATATAAATTCTTGACAAAGACGATGAATCATATTAGCATTACACACTTGCAAATAATTGATTGCTTACTATTGTTTCGAATAATTAGAATTGAGCATTATTTATAAATATAAAGATTAGAGACAAGTTCAGAAGAATTTTTTTTTTATGAAAAAATTACTATGATGTTTTAATTACAATTTGGAAAATATACTTAAAAAAGAATCGCTCGTTTTTGATAAATTAAAATTAATATTCTGTAATTTGATTATGGTTCACGAAAATATTTTCTTTCTTCAAATGAACAATATTTAATTTCCTTCGTCATAAGTTGATGAAAAATATTTTGAATTTTCGATCAATAATTTTTTCGAATTAGCCAATGATCGAGGCAATTGATTTGAAAAAGACAATATGTTTAAGATGGGGCTATTAATAGGTAAAAAAAGTTTTGATCAAGCCACACCGCTTGAATAGCAGAGCTTTTCAGTTGTACCACGTTAATATGAAAGCTTTACATAAAGTAACAAGGCTTTTTTGCGTACGAATAGAAGTGTCCAAAAATTTAATTTAATTTTTACTTAATTGGTGTAATTATATTGATATTATAATTAGTTGGCAATGAAAATTAATTTTCCAAATAGGTATAATCTTTTGAAATAATTCAAAAACATTAAATAATGCTTATTTTGCAATTTTTCTTTAATAAAAATTAACGATCCCTTACGAAAAATTCATAATGAAACTTGATTAGTATTAGTACTCAAAACTAAGTTTTGAGATGAAATTCATAGTGATTTTTTTTCGTTATTATATTTTGTCATTGGAAATATAATGAAATGAAAATAAATATTGATTATAATCAGTATTGAACAATAATTGTTGATTATAATACATACAAAATACTAAATAATTTTCAATCGATTACAATAAGAGTCATCAATACTTTGTAATTGTCAATAAAAATATTGACTATTTCAAAATTACGAATTGAAACAATTGTCTTCGATTCATTAAAATGAAATAATTATAGAATATGCGTTTTATAAAACAAAATCGAAAATCAAAAGATATAACCATTTTTTATCTTTTTCCATTAATTTTTTGTGCAAAGTTCGCTTAAACAAATTACAGAATAAATTTAATATAAAAAGTTACTTTTTGTTTTTTTTAAAAATGAAAAAATTGATTCCAGACTCACTGACTATTTTATGCATTTTTAAAGTACCAAAGTAAAATAATAATGAATCTTAAGACGTTTGCCAAACAATTATTCCAATCAAAATAGAAACAGCCACAGCCCCAATTATTACTAATACACACTTCTTTTTCCGCAACTTATTTTGGTAAGTTGCTGCTGTCCTCAACTGTTGAGCGCCTTCATGCACAAATACTTCTGTTCTTTCTACTGATGCTTCGATTGAATCAATTACAACCCCTTGATCATGTACCAGAGCCCCCAAGTCTTTGAATATTTGATTTACATCACTGATATCACTCTAAAAAAAAAATAATATTTAAATCGTTATCATTGTAACCTAGGTTATTTAATTTGTATATTAGAAGTTTTTTGTTTAGTATCATTGAAACAATTATTATGATTTTATTTATCACGACGATTATTATTGACTTTCATTATTGTGTTATTTTAGTTAATATTATCAAATTATTATTACTGTAAGTTTGATGAAATTATAAATTTGAAGAGAGTGAGAAATTATTTTGAAGCCGAGCAAGTTTAGCGAGTATAAAAAATTTAAAAGAATGGGAAATTAAGTCCCAAGATGATTTAGTATGGAAAATAAATAATTTTGTAAGAAACTATTTTAAAGAATAAATATTTAGAATTTGGTCGACGAAATGGATAGATAATGAAAGAATGACCATTAAAATAGAAAATAATTATGAGCGACTCGACTAATTTATTTTGCGGAAAATAAAAACTGATTTATTTATATAAACGAGAAATTTTCGACGATTTGTTGAGCTTGCGCGAGCCTCGATAGAGGGCAAAGATTTCTCTTTTGAAGTGATGATTAAAAAATATATTAAGTACCGTTTTGAAAATAAATTAAAAAAAAAGCAATTCTTTTTCGGAAGAATTACTCGGTTGAATACTCTTCACCAAGTAATTCTAGAGGATGATACTCCACCTGGAGTCTGATCAAGGCTCAGGTATGTATCGTGGGCCGATCGGATGAAAGTGCGACTTCCCGTGCCAAGGCTTTCAGCTGAGGTACGGTAGGTGATCATAAGCCGTTCAGGAGGGGACAAGGAGGAAAATTTAATTAAATTCAAATTAAATTCTAGCACGTGTGAAAAGAGTGTTCTAATGTATCGTTATATTGTTTAAATGGTTTACATTGATGATATTGTCTATTAACATGATCAGGCCAATAAAGAAGTTTTCTTTTCTTTGATATGTTAATTAAAATGAAGTATTTGTTTATGATTTGTTGATTTTGACGCAATCCCCGTTTAAGACCCTGGACTCCGGCGAGCAAATTTCGAGCCGGGGATTGATTAGATATTTATTTAAAAACGTGGAGGTTACATCATTTATATGTATAATAAATTGTCAATTTAAAATCCAAATCTAATTATTTATTTTTTAACAGTTAAAAGATAATTGATAATAAATAAATACTGAGCAGAAACAGAGACTTACTAAATAACCAAGTACCTTCACAGATATTAGTTCGGAAAGATGCAGGAAAGTGACAGCCAAATGCCGGTAAACGGCAACCATATTTTGCAGCCCGATGAAAATTACATCTGGCGGGACGACGATCAAGCAGGAGGCGAAGATAATGTCAACGCCGAAGACAAGGTAGGAGAGACTTACTCGAATCAAGAAACTGTCATCGGAGGCTCCAGTGATTCTGAAATAGAGGACACCGGTGCGCAAGTAATCAAGAAAAGGAACCGCGGCAGACCCCTGAGTAGTAAGAACAAAGTTAAGGCAGGTAAACTCAGCAAAATTGCAGCAGGGGAAGGTAAAGGTATTGAGAGTTACTTCGAACGTCAAGGGAGAAGCAACCTGCAGAAGAAGAATGACAATAATATCATGACCAGAAGCAAGAGTGCTCTAAGACTATCTAATGACCCTGTCATTTGCGACAGTCGTAATGATGAAGCACCCCCGAAGGTAATGCAGACAACGGGGGTGGGTGGTGAGGATAACTCGGTCTTTCAGCCAAAGTACCGGATTGCGAGAACTCCAGTGAAGCCCGTGTCGTAAGTAGAAGCAACTCAAGATAAGGGTGAAGAAAAGGAAGACTCTTTGCAGAAAAAGGACTAACATTATCATGACGGAATTAAAGACAGCCCTAAAGAGAATGAAAAACAGGAAAGCTCCCGGTGAGGACGGGCTTGTGGTTGAGTTGTATAAAGATCTGACGCCGGAAGGCTTGTTGAATCTCCTGGAAGCCCTAAATGAGATATGGCGCAGAGGAAGCATTCCAAAAGGATGGGAGGTGGCGCACATCGCTCCCATATACAAAGCAGGAGATAGCAACGACTCAAAGAACTATAGGCCAATTTCACTACTTGACGTAGAATACAAGATTCTTACCAATATAGTCACAAAAAGGCTGGAGAAATGGTGTGAGGAACAAGAGATCTTGCAGGAGAGCCAGGCAGGTTTCAGGAAAAAAAGGGGAACCAGAGACCAAGTCTTTACACTAAATGCAGTCATTAATAACTGGATCAAGAAGAAAGGAAGGCAAGCATACGTCTGCTTTGTAGACTTCGAAACGGCATTTGACAGTGTAGACAGGGAACTGTTATTCCTGAAAATAGCAGAAGCTGGCATTTCAGGAAGGATGCTTAAGCATATAAAAGCAGTTTACACCAGGACCGATAACAAAATAGTAGTAAATGGGGAAGTCAAAGGCGGCTTTGAAGCATCACAGGGAGTCAGACAGGGCTGTCCGCTGAATCCGTTACTCTTCAATATCTTCCTGGAAGACATCGATAAAGAATTCAGCAGGGTAAACACCGGAGGCATTGTTTTTGGCAGCATCAAGGTCTACTTAGTGAAGTACGCAGATGATATTGCAATATTAGCGTCAGATGGTGAAAGTCTGAGAAAAATGCTGAAGCTCTTGAAAAATTATGCAGTTAGAAACAAACTGAGGATGAATGCGAAGAAAACGAAGGTCATGGTAGCTGGTGGAAAAAGAAGCAGGAAGAAGGCAGCATGCGTCTGGAAGTACGGGGACGACGTCTTAGAAGAGGTAAGTGAATTTAAGTACTTAGGATGCTGGATGTCAAGCAGTAACAAATGGACGTCTCACACGAGGGAAATGGCAGGTAAAGCGCAGAAGGCGCTAAACACAACCTGGGGACTGATAGAAAGAACTGGCAGAAATACCATCAGAGATAGACTGTACCTGTACAGCTCGCTAGTGAGATCAGGGGCCCTGTACGGAGTCGAAATCTGGGGTTGGGAAGGCAGTAGAGAGATCGAGGCAATGCATAGAAGGTATTGTAAGGCAGCTATGGGTGTGGCGAAGAACACGCCAGAATACATTTGGAGAACGGAAGGTGGAATGGAAAGCATCATGGTTACCGTCAGAAAAAGAGCGTGCATGTATTTGCTAGACATCATGAGAATGGAAGACAAGAGATGGCCGAAGGTCTGCTTGAGGGAAGAATGCCGAGGGATCCTAAATGGCGAGCCATCAAAGTGGGGAAAAGCTGTAGTCATGGCGCTGGAGGAAATGAAATGTAGTGACGTTATCAGGATGATCTGGGAAAAGAAGGAAATTGCAGTCATTGAAAATAGGCTGAATGAAGGTCTGAATTATATGGAAGCAGCGCTCACTTCAGAAGACAACTCAAGAATCATGAACTATAGCTATAACCCGAAGTACAAATTTGTCAGGACGTGCATAGGAACGGAGCAATACTGGGCTGGATAAAGATGGTTTGGTGCAGGATGAGATGTGGAAACATTGAAAAGTCAGGCAAAAAAGGATTCAAAGGTTGGCGATGCAGACTCTGCAAAGTCGAGGAGGAGACTCTCGAGCACATCTTTAGATGCAGTGTAATGGCAGAAAAAACTATGGAGAACGTCAAAATGAGAATCTCTGAATGGCTGGGGACAAACGTAGGTGCAGATTTTGACTGGCTGGTTGTACAAACCCTGAGAAAGCAGCCAAATGAAACTTTATGTGAATACATCAGCAAATTTGAAAAGCTAGAGAAGGAAGGTGTGACAGGAACAGAATCCAACCAAGAAGATGCAGTGTATTAGTAGCAGCCCAGGACGGAGCAACTTCAACGTCAGGACAAGTGCAATGAATATGTGGACTCAAAGTCGGTTTTTATTTTTCCTTTTTCCTTTGCTTAAGTAGTAGACTTTGAAATATAAAATATTATAAATTTTGCAGTTTACTAGTCACGTAGATATAGTAAAAGATGGTTTTATATAGTCATTAATGTATGTTGTTAAGAAAAAGTGTACAGGGCAATTTCCATTGCTATACATTGAAATAAATATCTATGTACTGAGCAGAAACATTATAACGCCATTATACCGCATGTTTACGATGCATAACAATACCTCGCGTATATTATGTAGGGAATGCAGCAAGTGGATTTATGTGAAATGTGGTGACTTGAATAAAATTAAATGCAATAACATTAATGACAGTATCAAAAAAGAAAATTTTAATTGCGTAAGTGAAGTAAATATGATAGTTAACGATTTGTTAGTCAATCAAGATGATTAAAACAGTTTAAAATAATAAAATCTCCTTTGAACTAACACTATCCAACAGAAAAGTTCTTTTAATTAAATATACGCTTAACTAAATAATAAAATCGAAATCGAAAAATTTTTGAGGATATAAATTATATTCTACACAATAAAATCTACGAAAAACTAACTTTTGAACAGTGTTTGAGATTAATTGGTCAAGTTGATTAACGAATATAACCCATTAACTTTTTGGGGGATACATATACGTCATATATACTTAACAATAAGGAATTAGTAAAGATATAAAGAATAAAATATGAAAGAATAAATCTACCTCAAGTTGACGTATACTGGCTTCTTGTTCTTCAAGCATACGTAAATTTTGTTCATCTTGTAAGTTCTGTTGTTGTATCTGTTTTTGTGTTCTGCTATCTTGTAACTCAATCAATGTTTCTTGTTTTTTCTCCCCAAATGGTACAACACCAGCACTAACTTTAGCTTTTCGAACCATTTCTTTTTCTTTGGCTGCTGCTTGTCTCTGAACATTTTGAAAGCTGTTTAAAGCAGACATAAATTCGTCTTGGAGCCTTTCTGTTTGCATACGCATTTTTCGACGCGTTTGATCTCCAGGACTATTTGATGATGAATTACTGACAATCGCTGCTAAATCTCTTAGATGTACATTCGTGTCTTTAGCCAGTTGCTGTGTGTAATGCTGAATTTGATGCCTAAAATCGTAATTGAAATTATAATTATTATTATTTTTTATACTAGCTTATAAAAAATTATCTATTAAAGGTAGAAGTTTGATTTTAACAGTTTATAAATGGTATATTATAATATAAAGCAGATTAAAATTACAAAGTAATAATAAAATCGGTATCGATAAAAAATATTATCAGTAAACTCTATTGAAAATATTGAAAAAAAAAAAATAATTTTCCCGAAGAAACAGATAATAATCATGTACAACGATAGAAATTTTAGTCTTAAGTCTCCATGACAAGAAAATTTGAACAAAAAAATGTTTAAAGATATCCAGAGTCCAGTCATGACAGTTTTAGTAATTGCAATTACAATAAATTATTTTCACTTCGTTTGTATTGATTTTTTAATTTTACAATGATTGGATAATTACAGTTGATTTCGAAGCTCCTGTGAATCTGTCGATCCTCCCAACTGGTTGACCATCTTTTGCATTGATGACACTTATGAAAAAAATGACAGATATTAATAAAAATGACATACAAATAAATTTGCTAAATTGTAATGAAAAAAGGAAAAAAATTATTACCATTTTGAGAAATTTTAAGGATTGATGTCCCAACTGTTTGTGAAAGTCTTTCAAAATCTTGCTCTCTTACTGGCCCACCATTGTGATATGAAGAAAATCCAATATCCATTTTTACACTTTACTTTTGTTCAATTTAACCTGTAAAATAAAGAGCTCAGTCTCAGTAATTGATCTTTTTTTTTTATTATGAACTTGATTCCTTGATTCGCATAATTAATTAATTGACAATCAAAAATACTTTATTTTTAAATGTCATTTTATATCAAAATTAAACACATTCATCAAGATTAATCCATAAAATAAAAATAGTTTTTAAGATTTTCTAAATTAAAAAAATTAGCAAAATAAGATTTGTAGTTAATACGTCACTTACTGTCAAAGAATTTATCAAACGTGATGCAAGGTGAGTCACAAAAAAACTATATAATCGTTATTTAAAATAAACTGTAATGCAACTATTGGATTAATACTTGCTCCACTTGTAAAATGTTCAGACGATGTTAATCACTTAATTGATAATTAATTATTAAAATTATTACAATATAATCGATGAGAAATGGTCATTGAAAATTTACATGAGAGCTGTCACTCTCTTGTCTCGACTCTGTTTAGTATTTGTAATAAATCTTGTGTTATCTTACAAGTTCTGAATTCGACCAAAGAGAACTTGGCAGCGTTCTAATCGTGTTCTAACAAAGCGCTCATTTATTTAAACGCATGCGATACATTTTTAATTTATTCGAAACAGATAAATAACTTAATTTATTTATTTATTTATTCAGAATCATATCAATTATTTATCATTAAAAAAAAAAAGTTTACTCGAATCTATTAAAACAACTCATGAGCCTAAAATTCCTTAACTATATTCATTAGAGAAGTAATTTTAAAAAACTCATTTAAAATCATGTTTTTCATATATTCAAAACAAATTTTTTTTATGATAAATGAAATGACATTAAATTTAGCTGTCACTTCACAATTTTTTTAATTTTCTTTAACAAATAAATTATAGCAAAAAAAAAAGTTATTAAAAAAACGGACTTGTAGAAATTTTCATAAATTAAAAATGCAATTTTTTAAAAATAATTTTTTAGAACAGATTTTTTTGTTAAAGAAAATTAAAAAATTGTCGAGTGACAGCTAGCTTTAATGTCATATGAAGCATTTAAACCAACCATATTAAATATTTTTAATCAATTTAATGATTATTATTTTTAAAATAATGAAGGTAATTATTTACAAGTCGGAGCAACCCCATTTTGGGCCATAACTAAGTAAAAAATTAACATTTTCAAATTTTATTCTTTTTTTATTCTGTTTGTTTTTACGGCGAATTTATGATAAAAAATGTCGTGAAAGAAAAAGATAAAGATTTCAATAGCTTTTTTACCTTCAAAAATTGGAAAAAATTTTCGATCTCATGTTTTTTGATAAAATTTCTATTTTATCTTTTTTTGAAAAATACATATGAAAATAAACGACTTAAAAAAAAAAGTTTAATATCACAATTTTCTACAAATTTATAAATTTTTTTGAAAATTTGTTAAAATGGTGATAATTAACTTTTTTTTTTAATTATTAATTTTTTTATGTATTTTCCACAAAAAAAAATATATATATTAATAAAATCAAATAGAAATTTTGTTTAAAAAAATAAAAATTAAAATGGTTGACTTACTTCACTTGTAAATATTTATCATAAATATTTTTATATATACTTGACTTATAGTATTTTGATGGATAGATTAATAACAATGACTCATGTGCATTATGGGTGTTAATAATTGGTACAACAGCATGTCATTAATTAGATCAGATAATTTCCCATGTAAACAATTAATGAATCCAGATGAATAATTATCAGTTGGAATTGATTATTAAATTTTAAATATTTCTATAAAAAAAAATTATGAATTCACTAGTCAAGAAACTAATTAATGCATTTAAAAAAAAAAACTAATAACCTTAACTCTAAAAATGTTTTAAAATATATTAATCTTAACCATATTTTTTAGTGTCAATAATCAGTACATTTATTTTACATAAAATTGACACAAATTATTGAGATTAATAATTTATTTACACGCTTTTCACTTTTATGTATTTCAATTACACCACTTCACTGATTCAAGACTTTAATTTTTGCATTATAAATATATACAGAATTAAAAATTTTTTTAATTAATATTATTCAGTCATTTATTAATTATTTAAATATTTAAATATATGTTTTAAGAATTTATGTTATTACTTTTATTACAATAAATTGAAATTTTTTTGACTGTTATAGTTAGCGAAAATGTACAGAATTATTTACACATAAAATATCGAAATACCTCAAACTATAATTCATTTTTATAACAAAGTTATCATGTATTATACTATTTGAATTCATTAAAAAACATCAATTATATTATTGTAACAAAATTTTTTTCATTTTCGATGGATATGGAAGATTATTATAATATACTATTGCATTGAATAAAAATAATATGTTACATTTTTTTTTAAATTATTAATAAGTTGACATCATTCAACTATCTTAATTGATATGTTTTCTGAATAATCCATCTGCAAGATAAATTATTAAAATATATTTATCATGAATTGATAAACATTTTGGAATTCATTTCTTTGAATTCATGTCTCTACAATAGTTGTCAAGTTTAAAGTTAAAATTTAAATTAAATAATTGTACTAGACATTTATGCAATCGCTGAGAATTTTTATGCTCTACACAGTACATAAATTGATCTAATTTCTTTGGTTAATTGAAAAAATTAGCTATTCTTTTTTTTTTCTATTTTTCATTAATCCAATCATTTTATAAAGGAAGATTAGAGAGAGAATGGTAATCAAGGATCTCAATTTTCGAATTTGTTAAAATTTACTTTCAAACCTAATCGCATTCTCTCGCTTAGAACAAAATTATACGCTTTGAACAAAATGATCTATTAAAGATCAGAGATTCGTTTCCTCAAGAATATCAGTATTAATGAGCCGTCGATTTTTATCAACACCTATAAAGTAAGTAGTTACAAATCCCTTAGGTTTCACCCATGTTTGACCACGTAAGTAACATTTTATCCCATTTTGTTCTAGAACATTAGCAGTTTCCGTCGTGACTTGGATTTTACCAGGAACACCAGTAGTATCCATTCGCGATGCCATATTGACAGCATCACCCCAAATATCATACAGTGGTTTTTGTGCTCCCACAACACCTGCTGTAACTTCTCCATGTGATATACCAATACGTAATTTGTAAGGTTTTAAACTTTTGCAAAATGTATTAGAATTTAATCGATCCAATACTTCCATCATCCTTACTGCAAATTCAGCCATTACCTTTACTACATAATTATCACCATGTTCGTCATCACCAGAACTTTCTATTGAATCACGTCTTCGTGCTTCTAAACCGCATGCTGCCATATATGTTGTACCAGCGATTTTAATTTTCTCTACACGACATATAAATCCAGGCTCAAATAACAATTTATCAAATTCACAAATTATTTCATTTAGGTCTATTAAAATATTACTTTCATCGATTGATAAATTAGTTAAAGAAGCAAACATGACGGCTATTAAATCATGTGACTCGTGATATAATTCATTTTCTTCAGATCTATTCATATTCAAGTAAAAATCTGCAACATGTTCGGGTAAAATGTTACGAAGTAGTAATTTATTAGCATTTCTTGTATGAAAAGCCTCATCTTGTTCTTGAGTTAATTGACGTTTCCATTGATAATCTAATCGACTTAGATACTCTGCCTTTAAAAGAAATAAATAAACAACAATAATTATTATTATTATTATTGTTAATATATTTTAACATTGTTAATATATATTAGAGTGATTAAAAGAAAAATGAAATAAAAAAAATATCATAACTATTTTTTTTTTTAAATAACAAATATCAATTATTAATTTCTAGCTATAATATTTTCGTCGAACTTAACATCAATTAAAAAATAAAATATCATGATTCGATTAATCAAAATTATTTATAATTATAAAGAAAAATTAGTAATGACAATTGTACTGAAAATGTATGGTCGAGATTTGATTAAATTGTATTATTTTTAATAGTTGTTGATTTCAAAAAAAAAAAATCCATATTAAGTATTTCAAATATTTAAAGCTCTAATAATGCTTAAAATTGTTTCAAATTAACTAAGTCAAGAAAAAAAAATAAGCCGTTACCTGACGGTCAATAAGATGAAGAGAAAAAGTGAGAAATGCAACATTTAGAATATGTGCAAGTCTTGGTTCTAAATGAGGATGCCACGATTCGCCAGTTTGAAAGATGGAAGAACGATGTTCAGTAATGTTCCAGGTGTAAAAACCAACAATTCCAAATCCTATGATAAGTTTAAAAAAAAAGTGCACTCGAAGAAAAAGAAAGCTCGTAAGAATGGCCAACGAACATGTTTCGGACAAATGCTGAAACAAAAAAATTTCTATTATTTATTATTCCAATTTTTTACAATAGTAATGATGTAATACAATTTTACCCATGGTGAAGAAATACATTTAAGATCTGAAACATCATTCCTAAGAAAGGAAGTTACATTATTTTTTGATAGATCAGCATTTTCACACTCAAACTGCAATTGAAAATAAAAACTTATTTTAATAAAAATAATTCTGGTTATGAAAAAAATAAAAAAAAACATTGAAATCTTACCAACATATCAAACATAGCACAAGTTGCAAGCATTATAGTAATAGCAAGATATAAAACAGTTCTAAGAATTGCACTCCAAACAACTTTAATACTTGTTTGGTACATGAAATGGATTAATTTATTTCTAGGCTGTGGAATATGTCCATCTTGTTCATCATGAGGATCTTGACATCGATTCCATATAAAATGCGTCCATGTAAACGGTAAAAGAGCAATCAGAAATAACAGAACAAAAATATATCCTAGAGTTGTGTTACGGTGCCACCTAAAAATTATATAATAAAATTTTAAAAAATGCTACTCATAAAATTTATCACCAAACAATAAACATACTCAGAGAAGTTAATTGCTGGTACAAGAAGCATAAATCCCATAAAAAGTAATACTATCACTGCACACCCTACAAAAAACTTGAACAAAGGATCTGGTTCTCGAAGAAATGGAATCTCCCAATTTAAATGTGAAAATGTAAGAAAGATGGGATTTATTGATTCCCATTTAGACCACTGCCTGTTAAATATTTTAATGACAGAATTATTATTTATGATTATCATTATTAAAATTTTATAAAAAAATCACTCACTCCCATTTGTTGAGAGGCATTTGTTTTATTGCATTTTCCATCTCTGCATCAGCAGCTTTTAACATCAGATGATAATCTTTCAAACACGAATCCATGAAATGTGTTCGCCGTCTAAATGTTCCAGCAAACACATCAGCGTGATTATTCATTGTTGAAGTTAATCTTCGTGAGCTTCGTGATGCTCCAACATTTGTACTTGGTCTTCCGCTGTACCATCGGACATAGTGTTTACTTATAGGCGGTGGAGTACTTGGTGTTGAAAGTGGGAAGATTTTCTCGCTGTTCTGCAACAAGGTTTGTTTGTAATTCTACTCATAAAAGCAAAAAAAATAATTCTGTTAATTCAATAAAGCTGATTTAAAAATAAAAAAAAAATTTTATTTCATTTTTAAGCACCTGTTGAACTGACGGCTCTGATATGTCAGGAGTAATTAAATAACTCTTAATGTTGTACTTGTTAAGAGTTTCGTCATTAAGATTTTCCACAGATACACAATGGTACTGTTTGACGTCAAGGAGATTTAATGTCTGTTGTGTTATGTGTACTTTTCCTGGCTGACCAGTTTGCTCCATTTTATTAGCTATTACTACGTCTTTAGACCAAACATCATACTGCCATTTATTAGCTCCTAAAATTCCTGATATTATTTTTCCTGAGTGAACACCTATTCTCATATTAATCTCAACTCCGCTTTCTCTTCGTACTCTTCCACGGACATCTTTTATTATTTTTATCATATCTAGACCTATAAAAATAATGATTAGTGATTAAAATAAAAAAAGAAATGTAAAAAATAAGGTTTTTGAATCATTTATTATAATTTTTTTTTACCAAGGTCGACGCAACTTTTTGCGTGCTGAGCGTTTGGTGTTGGAACTCCACTTACACAGTAATAACAATCACCTAAAAATTTTATTCTTAACACATTGTGACGTTCTGAAGCTTCGTCAAAGCTGCCGAAGAGATCATTTAAAGTTTCAACGAGTTTTTTTACGGGTAATGTTACTGTTAACCCAGAAAAATTGACTACATCAGCATATAAAATGCTAACATTGTTGTGCGTTTCTACGTACAAATCACTGTAACAGATAATTTATTTATAAAATATAATTAAATTTTATTCAATAATAATTTATAAATTATTGGGAAAATATTGTTGCCTATCAGTTTTCTACTTTTTGATCGATTACTTACATAGTATTTGTTACAAAAAAGAGACTGCTTTAAATTTATTAAAGATTTCTCTGAGCTATTGTCGAGCCCTTTTTTATGGAAATAATCAAAGATTAAAAATAAAAAATCCAAGATTTTAGAGCTTGAAATTTATATGATTTTACTCTTGATAAAAAATAACTTCAAATGTTTCACCTATCATTAAAAATTTTAAATTAGGACTATTAACTCTTCCGGTTTTATTTAAAAGCTCTGTTAACTATTATACTAGATAAAATTTTTTTTTAGAAATCTACATGAATTTAATTTCGTACAACTTAAAAAAAGAAGTATCCATAATAAAGTAACTAAAGTGACTTGTATTAAAATTTTGTTAACGATTACAGAATCGATTTCGAGTGGGCAGTAATTTCGATTACATTGATCAAATATTAAACAGTACCTAGACTGATAGTTATATTCGTACGAATACCATATTTTCAGATTTGATTTATTTTATAAATTATTCAACTCATGTAAGTAATGAAGAAAGAAATTCGTCAAAACTGCAGGCAATTGTTACCTTTCCAAATTATTTAAAAATGATTTACTTGCGTCGGCGACCTTTAGGTGGTGGTTTCTTATGTTCCTCAATGAATTTAAAAATGTCTCGAAAGTCTTTTTTAATTTTAGCTGCAAAATGTTGAGGTAGAATACTTCTGGTAAGTTGTTCCTGTTTATAATAACATATAATAAATTGATATTGTTAATAAAAATATTTATAAGTTTATCGATATAAAAAATAATTACTGTTGCGCACAATATATTCAATAAAACTTTTAAAGATTCAACTTATTCTAAAAACAAAAAAAGTTCGAAATTCATATATAATTAAAGATATTATTGCATTTATACTTTTAAATAGCATAGACTAAAGCAATTGCCTTTTTGTTTGTTAATATTATTTAATAATAAAATTTTAAATCTTACTTACTTCTTGATCTTTTTCATAATTTAATCTTAAAGTAGATTCAACGCATTTTCGTCGATCTAGAAATGATTTTCGAATGACAATTTCATTCATAAATCTGAAGTAAAGTCCAAGACCATTAACACACGCAAAATAAATAGTATCGGCAATAATCTAAAAAAAGATTTTAAAAATTATGAAAATAAATGCATTTCTCTTTATAAGTCCTTAAAGTCGGTATGAGAATAAGATAATGTTCATTACCTTTGTAGTATAATCTTTTTGATTTCGATAAGTTATTAATGATAGGCTTGTTAAATAACATAAAGTCGCTGTAACTCCAAGAATGAAAGCATGAAGATTTTCTGTGAGTGGTAAAAAGACGTAACAAGCCAACAGAACATGTGTAGAATATGCAGGTCTGAAAATTAAAGAATAGATATTTTAAAGTTATGAGGCAGTACAAATTAAATTTGAATTTAAAAAATGCTTTATAAGATTACATATCTATATTTTTGTAATAATAACTTTTTACTTTTGAAAATTATAAATGACAAGCATTTGTAAAAAGACATTTTTATAAAGATATGTATCTGACTTGAAAAGTATTTAATATTGACGATTGTTAGTAACGTTAGAAAAAAATTTTTAATTGATGATTTTTATTGAGGGTTTTAAAAGTAGAAAGTAATAAATCAATCTTCTAAAAAATGATAAGGAAAAGTAAAATTCTGAAAGTTTGATCTTTTTGAAGCAAAATAGTTCTTTCGCTCTCATCTAACTAGTGATAAAATAATTAAAAAATTTTAAAAAGTATTTGTCACCAATACTCCAAAAATAGATTTGTTGATCGATCGTAAATTTAGATAAATTGTAATTAATGATAGTTAACTGAAGTTTCGAACGAATAATCGAATGTCGAAAATTCTCATTAAAAATCTTTGAATATTACTTAGTAGCAAATCATTAAAAAGTGATAATTCGATAACTTTCTTTGAATATCGTTATTAGTTGTACCAATGAATAATTTTTCATTTTAATTGATTTGTTATGTGAATTTTTATTTCAATTTAACAATGATGGAATATTGTATGATATTTTAAAAATTCCAGAACTGTTTTTAAATAGAAAAAAAAAAATTTCAACTGAAACTTCTAAAATTCATATTTTCTAAATCAATTTACCTTATTGTAGGCATGTCTTCACTGTAAGAAAATGTGTACCAGAACGGCACAGCCAAATCGCCGAGAACAAGTATTACAACAATAACACAGGATAGTATTACAGGAATATAAGTTTCTCGAGCGACAAGCTTAGATCTGAATGACAATGCTATCACTGGACAGAGAAAAGCTCCCATTATGCTCCACGTCATGACGTCTGGTAAAGACGCATTGATTTCGACCTGTAAAATTAATGTAAACTTAAATATTTTAGTAAATAGCTATTACTAATCCTATTAAACTAAGTTAATCAAAACAAAAATTTGGTAGCAATAAACTTACCGTCATTACCAAAACACTACAGTGTGCAATTCCAAGCACCAGTTGCACCAAACCGAAAAGTGACAAATAACCATTCTGTAATCGTCGTTGATAAATTGAGTATAATTTTTCGAGGTTCTTGTACTTAAATTGTTTCTGAAATTAGATAAATAATTTCCAATTATATCCAAATAAATAAATAGAAGTTATAATTAGTGTAATAGCTAGCAGGTTAATAATTTCTCATTCCTTTTAGATCCACTAACAAAAAAATAGCTATGTCATCAGTAAATAATTTTTTTTATATACATTTAGATTAGTTAATTTTATTAACATTAAAGTGCTAATAAAAAACTCGAGGTGTAATAACATATATATTGAATGTTGAATGATTTAAAATAATTTCGATCAAAAATAAAACTAACGCAAATTAAAATTAATTGGCGTATGTTATAATTTGCGTCATTAGAAAAAAAAAGTTTATTGTTTCTTATTTAAGTTATAAAAAGGTTGATTAAAAACAGCAGTGGAATGATATTTTTACTAAAATTGAGAAACATCTGATTTAAATGTAAACATAAACTGTATAAGAAAAATAATCAAGAGGTTTTTCCCTCTCATGTTTAAGTACTAAAATGAATATGTAGAATTAAAAAATTAAAAATGTTTTTACCGATATAACCACGTGGTTGATACAAATAAGAAAATAAATTATCCCAAATCATTTATTTTATTTTTAATACTAACTCACGGGTGTTACTCATTGTCGAAAGTGAAAAAATTTTTTAGAATTACATATAATTTACCGGTCGACTGTTCATCATTAAGAAAATAATTTATTAGACATAAGAGAGGTCATGATTCGAGCTTAGTTGACTGTAATAAAAAAAAATACTAACTTTAGAGAGTTTTAAATATTTTTTCAGTTATTTTTATTTAAATCTAACAACAATGACGATAAAAGACTCGAGGATTAAACTTTGAGGCAGAATTTCAACTCTGTTATATACACGTAAACAATACCACGACGTTCATTATTCCACTGAGATTGTAAATATACATTACCTGCCATATATTTGTATATTTGAATGTATGTATAGTACCTAGCATTCAGTATAAGACAGTTAAAATACATATAATCGTACATATATACATAAATATGTCTGATGGGTTCAGTTTAGTGTCTATAACCTAAAATACACAGCAAACTGTACATGTGATGGATAAGCGCAAGCAACATTTTTTTTTAAATTTCATATTTATGTAAATACTATGAATTTTGAATTTTATGAATTAAAATACCATCAAGATTATATTTAATAAATTGAAGTCAATTGACTATCTGTTATGAAGTACATGTTATTGTCATTAGATGCAAGTATGACAAGTATGATCTTGCATTTATAAATACCCGGAAATAATTCCGTGTATCTGATTTTATATGGTTGTGTGTTAAAACATTAGTATCGCGATGCAAGCTATACTGGAGAAAATTTTTTCTCGAAGAAAGAAAATTTTAACTTTCTGCTAAGAAAATCGAAGATTTTCAAAAATCGGAAAGTTATTGTTTTCACCCCGTTTTGCAAAAATCGAGCTTTCATCAGATCTTGACGTTTTAAGGTCACAGAAAGCTACTCTGACTACCTCCGCGAAGTTGTCACTATGTCTGTATATGACATTAAAGTTAGCTGTCACTTGACAATTTTCGAATTTTCTCTAACAAAAAAATTAGTTCTAAAGATTATTTTTAAAAAATTGAATTTTTAATTTATTAAAATTCCTAGAAATCCATTACTTAAATAATTTTTTTTTTGGCTATAATTTATTTGTTAAAGAAAATTAAAAAATTGTCAAGTGACAGCTAACTTGAATGTCATTGTCTGTAAGTATGTAAACCGCTTTTAACTTTTGAACGATTTGTCCGATTTCATCGAGGTTGGCACCATTCGAAAGGATTTGGCTAAATTTAGATTTTAAATACAATTTAGACTGATTCGAACCAATAAATTTTAAGAAATCTAAAAAAAACCGTAAAAAAATTCTTGAAGAGCTCAAAAACGTCATAAAAGTGCAATTTTAAGCGCTTAGATATGGAATTAGCGGGAATTTGCATGGATGGCCTTTAGGGTCAACCGTTTTTCAGATTTTTTTAATAACTTTTAAACGGCTCTACCGATCAATTCCAAAAACTAATCAGCTTTCAACATGAAAAAAACCACGTCGATCACTGTTAAGCCGATCAAAATCGGTCAATTCGTTCGAGAGATATCGTGAACGAAAGAAAATCGAAAAAAGTGTTTTTTCGGAATTACTCCGAAATTTTTAGTTTCATCAATTCAAACTTAAAAATTCTCCATGAGCCTGAAAAAACTGCGTCGAATGCCGCCAACCGCGTGAAAATCAGTTGATTTATTCAAAAGTTATTGCTATTTGAAAATTCAAAAAATAGTGTTTTATCAGACTTTTGAGCTCGAAATGCTCAAAAATATAAAAAAGCTATCTTCTTGAACTCGGAGAGCACAAAATAACACATAAATTGTATTTTTGAGCTTGAAGAGCTCAAAAACATCATCAGTGCAATTTCAAGCGTCTAGGTATGGATTTAGCGGGAAGTTGCAGGGATGGCCTTCAGGGTCAATCTTTTTCCTAATTTTTTTTTTTTTACCAGTGAACAAGTTATATGAGCGCAGATAGATATATCAAAAAAGACACATTTAGTTATTACATGTAAAGTAGATGAATTTTGGAAATGTCTTTTGCTATTGATGTTTCAATACAAGAAGAACGTTGCATACCAGAAAAAGGAATTATACTTCCTCCGGGACATCATTATCGATGATAAGATAGCATTAATTTAATATAGCAAAAAAAGAACAGAATTAATAGATTTCTGATATTATTTAAGAATTTTTTTAGCAAAAAAACAAAAAATTTTTTAGCAGAAATCAAAAAAAAAATATCGATACATATTTTTAGCCGTCTGTATGAATAATAGTCTCATTTCAGTAAATTGATGTTTTTTTTTTTTTTTTAAGTTATTAATAAAAGAAACTATTAAAAATTAAGTACTTTTCAAGTGTATTTTAGACGCGCTTAGTAGAAAATAGTTGAAATAATAATAATTTTTTAGGCATTTAAGAAAAAAGCGGGTTTGCTGAATTATGAAGCTGCTAACTGTTTCACACTTTTCTTTATTATAATTTATTTATTTAAGAAAACCAAAAAGTTTTCAGATGCCTGCTAATTTCAGATTTATAAATAAATAGTTTTTATAAACTTTAACTTCAACCGGGTTCAAAATTTCTATAAAAATTGAAGGGTATATAAAATTTCAAGAAAATCATTTTAATTTTAAAAGTAAAAAATCATATGTAAATTGATTGAAATATTGGCTAATAAATAAATTGTTAGCTTCGGATCAACTTTCAAAATCCGAGTTCTCTGTAGATTTCAACGTTTAATGGTTCAAGGAATTTGTCTCGCACATTTTCTGATATAGACATTTGGTGGGTATACATATTATATGTGCAAATTATTTATTGTACGATATCTTTGGAATGAATCAATCGATTGAGGTCAGGTAGACGGTAGTTGAAAGAGTTTATCGACTTAGATCTGATTAGATTTCAGGTAATCGGTCAGAACTTGATGAATAAATACTATAAATAGAAAGTATTTATATTTTTGACGCATAAATTCTAAATTGTTTTACTGACTCATTCTGAAGTTCAAATAACTCTAGGCTTAATAAAACTGCGTCGAATGTTACAAACTCGGTTGAAATCGATTGATTCATTGAAGAGTTATCGTTGTCTAAATATTGTAGAAATATAATTTTATTTAAATAATGTATTCAATTTGCAAATCGAATTGAGTAACACTTAGTCGTATATTTCTTTAGGACAACTTATCATGAAGATAATTTTCTCTTCAACTAAAAATTTTAAGTGAAAATATTTTAAAAGATTTTTTAAGTTGACCATGGTCTTATGCATGAACTCATCTTTGACTATGAATAATTTGTATATAGTAATAATGTCGTAAATTGATATAAATTTTTTTTTAGAGCATTTAATTCTCTTTAAGTACAACTATTTTAGATTTTTGTATATCCACTTGATTAGGACAGAAAAATTAAATGGCAAAATATTAAGACTTTTTTAAGTTTGATGTATTATACAATATTAACTTATAATTTAGGACATAATAATAAAAAATAATCAGCCTCGTAAGTAGCAAAAGATAAATACTCACGCACGCATATAGAAAAAAAATTTACTTGAGCTAAAAAAAAATTATTTTCGTTTTGTAATATTTTACTCTTGCTAAGACAATGATTGTCTTCATGAATATTCTTGAGTGAAGGAAATTTTTCGATACTCTCAGCAATTTTTTTATCTGTACGTGTATTCTCTTAAATGATACAATAATAAAAATCGAACACGGACTGGCTCACCGGCTAGGCGTGGGTTCGAATCCCAAGCTGATCTTAGAAACCATCTTGGTTGATATTCGACCCTTGCCGCGTAGATTAAGATTTTCACAACCCAAAAAAGACCCAAACGTACCACTCCCAACAGCTAAAGTCGGCGATATGACCATAACAGTTAAAACCCACTCTAAATAAAAATTAATTGAAAAAAAAAAAAAATCGAACACAATTAATGTTTAAAGTTTTATATTTCACTTAATTAAACATACCCGAAGACTAGACCAAGTCCATTCATCAAGACTATTCGGTGACACAATTCTTCCATCGTCTATTTTATTGAGAGAACTAAGTGATGTTCTTGTAACTAATTCTACATCCATATCTTCAAATATTTTTAGTAATGTTGATTCTTCTTAAATTATGGTTACTTTTATTAATAAATACTCATTCATTGTTATTTTTTTTTTTATTGCAGCATGTTTTATAAATAATAAATTAGCTTTATTTTTCTTCATTGCATTAACAATATGTATTTTATATTATCTTACATTATTCACTCACTTTTATTATCACAGACTAGCACTTATGCTGGTAAAAAAGTGGTTTAACACTTCAAGCTTAGAGGTCTGTAGAGATAATGGAAATAGGCCACTTAACATAAAACCGGAAGTTAACTGGTTATATTTTTACTATAAACACGGATAAAATGTCATTTATGACTATAATACATCAAATTAACTTTCAACCATTGATTGTAATTATAAAGATAGTTTATTTTCTTCTAAAAATTATTTAGATATTAATTTGTTCAGTTTTTCTCATCAATGATTTATTACAATAAATACTAATTAAAATTCAATGATATAAATTAAGATAAAATCGAGAATAAGTATTAGTCATCAGTGGCACAAGCGAAGGACGATTGATAGGTGAACGCAATAATAATGTGTTTCGGCATCACGTTCATGTTTAACTTTCTCTCATATGGCCACAGTATCGGTTGCATTCTGTTCTGTGAGAAGTTTTTAAGTAGTGAAAATAAAATCTCTCAAAGTATTAATCATAGAAACATTAATCCATCTGTTAGCTTTATTTAAGCCTTAAAAAATCTCTGAAGGATTAATAGATGCAGATATTTATTTAAATTAGTGACAAAATGTTGGTAGCAATTAAATATTCACGCTTTGATAACATATTTAATTGTTTAATGGGTCTAAAGTTATGACAATTTTTTATTAAAAAGTTTTAAATAATTTTGAAATTTAACTACTTATTCATATAATTTTCAATAAATTATTGTCACAGTTAAACACTTTAACTTCGATACTTTTACAGTCCCGTCGTACACAATTTATTGTTGAGATTAAAACGAAACTGTCAAACTAAAATGCAGACATGCAAGTCTTCTTGTCTGACAAAAATCGACTGACCATTTAGACCTATCTGTAATACTTTTGATAATGCTCATGATATCACAATACCACTTGATATCATAAATAGCCGATGTATTACGGAAATCATAAGTGCTATCCTGCAGAATCTCTTATCACATTTTTTTTTTAGTTATGAACTTTTTTGTTATGATTAAAAGTGAAAAAAAATATCACGTGGTCAGATCATTTTTCTTGTTCACTTACTAAGAAAATAATATACTTGATCCAATTGTTAAATAGTTATTTTTTTATTTTAAAATATATATATATATATATATATATATATATATATATATATATATATATATATATATATATTTATATATATATATATATATATATATATATATATATTTATAAATATATATATATATATAAATATATATATATATATATATATTTAATAGCGATTAACTGATGCTTGAAAATGATAAAATTGAATGATATAAATGCACTTATATTATTTATAATTTTATATTATTGTTAACTAATGAAATCCACTGTAATGAAAAAAAATTAAGTGTAAAAATGCAAAACTTTATTCATTAAAAATAACATACAGATATCAATTTTTTTTATTTATAGATGTACGGACGATAATAATTTCTTTATGGATAAAATTATATCCAGGTGTGAAAAACGCTTTTACACTTTTAATACTATGACAATTTCTATTTCAAAATAAACTTTAATAATAAAAAAGAAAAATTCAATTTATCTGTAACTTACTCCAGTGTTAATTATTGTCTAATAAATAAAGTATTATATACTTTTTTGTTTTAACTTTGTAAATATTGGTATTGAAAATTATATTACATCATTCAAAATTAACATTTATTTTAACACGAAAGAATTTGTCTCATGTCTGGTGGCAGTTCAGAAAATACAGCATTCCACTCATTTGAAAAATCTTGTTGGATAGATTTTATAAACTCTAGAATAACTTGTTTAGTTTCTGAAAAATAATAAATAATAGTTAGTTTCAATAAAATGACTGTTTACATTATAAAACATAAAATTGAATAACTATACCTTCATTAGGAGCTTTCTTCTCATACAGCACATTAATCGCAATTATTAGAAGAGTATGGATATGAGGTTTTAGAACTTCATGTTTATCTCTATAAAGAGTTAATATACTTTTAAATACAGAAAAGTATTCTTCATAATCTTTTTTTAAGGGTAATTGTTGTACAAAACCAGGAAAAACGACTTCAATATTGATTAATGAATAATTTGTAATGATAAGTCGAGCAATAATTCCAACCATATTGTCTCTAGGACCAGGATGTTCTTCAGTTTGGAGCGCATTAGCAACTATTAGTATAATTTCATTATAATGACATTGAGCAGCTTCTTTGCCCCAAAGAACAAGTTCTCCTATACCATAATATGCATTATTTCTCACTTCTGGACTTGGATCCTGAATGCGCTTTTTGAAGAATGGCCAAAGTTGAGGTACAAAGCTTGCTGTCATATGTCGAAGGGCAGCTAAACATTCGGATATTGTACCGACAGCGAAAGATCTTTGAGCATCAGATTTATCATGTTTTGTTCTCTCTTTGAGGAACGGCAAAACAGTTTGAAAGTAGTGAGCGAACTCTTCAGCTGAAATAATTTTTCCGAAATTAGAAAGTACATCGCTAACACACTCTACTAAAAATTCGTCCTGTTCAGCTTCATCGTCTTCTTCTGCATCCTCTTGATCCTGACACTCAATTTTACCAGTGAAAACATCTGTCACACAATTCATTATAGCCTCCTTGTGACCTTCGCCAACTAGTACGTCAATTTTTATTTCTTTTAAAAGTTCAGCAAGAGCCTCGAGTCCGCTTATGACGACTGCCGCTTCAACATCCAGACGAATAAGCTCTGAAAGTTTAGGAATGAAAACAGATAATGCTTTTAATAATGCTTGTTTACCTTCATTTGAATAAATTTTCGAAAAATTTATACAAAACTGAGCTAAAGCATCAATAGATACTTTTTTAATATCATCTTGAGGGTAATTTACAAGCTTGAATACTTCTTCGAATGCTTTTTCTAAATAAGGTAAAAAAGCTTCTTCAGTGTAATGAGCTATAACACGTAATGCTAAAATAGCTTCTTCTTTTTCTTCAATGTAAGAGTTACCAAGTGTGTAAGCAGCTATATCGTCATCATCATTACCATCATCTTCATTGTCAGTATGTTCGATATCTTCTTCATCATCATTTTCAGAATCACTCAGATCTTCGTAAATTGGATAAGCTGCGTCTTCAAATTCTTTAAGATGAGCCACAACTCCTTCAGAACTTTGAATGCTATTAAAGATATACTCTAAAATTTGTGGAAGCGCTGGCGCTAACTTTTTTTTTGTTATAGTCGCTAAAGAACCAAATAATCCATACACAGCTTTTCTAATATCAGGATCATTATTTTCAGTGATTAGTTTGATGCCTAAATCTAAAGATTTTCCAACTAACGGCGCAAAATTTTCCTCTCCAATTGTTCGTATAAGAATAGCCAATGTATCAATGGATTGCACTTGTAAGCTCATGGTGTTGTCATCTGGCACCATTGTGAAATAAGGATCAAGAATTGTGATGATTTTCGGAAAGTATGGAACCATATGTTCTTGGGCAGCGCTTGCTGCAGCTCCAATAGCACTCAAAGCCAATTCTTTAATATGATTTGAAGCATTTATACTTAATGTTTCAAACAAACGCTCCATTAAAGTTGGAAGGTACGGCAAGATTCCATCATTAAGATTTTCACAAAAAGTTTCAAGTGCATAAAACATACAATCGACTGCTGGTGGTTGAGATTTTTCTTGTTTTATATGTACACACATTTGACTGAGATAATCAAAAAGTACAGGTAAAAGTTCTTGAGAATATTGACTGATTTCCGGCTGGAGATACTCGGAAAATTTACCCAAAGCATAAAGTGCAGCATTCATCACAATATGAGAATTATGCTTGATACCTTGATAGATACATTTAAGAAAATATTCAAGATATTTAGATCTTATGTACTCAGAGCAACCTTTAGCTAGTGATGCTGCAGTTAGAAATGCAGCTTTTTTTACCCAGACATCATCACTTTGTACACTCGGTTCTACGTGCCGAAGTAAAAGTGGAACTAATTTTTCAGACTTTAGGTGTATTGCCATTACAACCAAAGTTTCTCTTGCACGAGTTACCGGAGTGTATGTTGGATTATCATCATTGGAATCTTCATCATCTTCTTCATCCTCTGGTGAACACATTACTCGAAAAACGGTATCGACAATTGGCTCCATTAATTTATGCTTAATAATGGATCGTGGTTTAGCTTTTATAATAATAGCTAGAGATCCTAACGCACGTACTCTCAGCATATCGTCCAGCGATTTGTTTTCTCCGATCGTCAGACACATGGGGATAAAGTTTTTTGCGTGAGGAGATATGAGAGTTACAGCTTGTTCACATAAATCATCAAATAATTCCATCGCTTCTTGGGCCTTATCGGGTTCTTTTGTAGACAACGCTTGAATGGTACCCATTGCCAATGGTATCATCTGATTGTATGCATTTACCATCGCTTGATTTCCTTCCACCAACGATGTTAGATACAGCATTATTTTAATGATATAATATGCAATAGGATGAGCCAAATCTTGTAAGGTGCTGTATGTTTGAACTAGAAGGCCGGCTAAGGAATCTAAATGCGCTGTATAAGTTTCCGGAGCAATTTCAGTCATTTGTGCTAGAGTAAATACTCCCAACTCTTTTTCGATTATATTAGCACTGGATACAAGTTGCTGGATAAATTGAAACAGCTCTGGCCATCCATTGTTTGGTAGCTCATGTTTGACAATCGTACCGATCAGTTGAGCAATACCTGTTTTGGTACTTTTGTCCGCTTCACTAACCAGACCTTGGAGTAAAATGGATTTTACTTCGTTTTTTATATTTATTGGTAATTTAGACCAATATTTTGTCTTGGTATAACGTTTTCTTAACAGTAAGGCACCATAATGTCTTATCTGCAACAATTAATAGTATTAAAATTAGGAAAAAAAATTAAATTATGATTCATACAGAAATTTATTTTTCTTACTGCTGGGTTAGCTGATGAAATAATTATTTGGCATAACACCAATGTACTTTCAGGATTTTTCAGAGCTTCTCGAAGTTCAGATGTACCCTATAAAAAACAACGACATGTAAAATTATTGTAAGTATTAAAATTTATAGATAATTATATTAAATAGTTAATAGTAAGTAGTAATCAAATAATGGGAGAAAAAAAAAAAAAAATTAGAAACAAAGCGAAAACATTTTTATAATTTTAAAATTAGCAGATGCAAAATTTTTTTTTTTTTTCATATGACAAAATAAATCAAGAAAGTTATTTTTAAAAAATTACATTGAAATTTACAAACAAAAAATAACTGAATAGTAAAAAAAAAATTTTTGAAAATTTACATTTGTAGTTTTCAAATTTTTAAGTTCATGTTTTTTTTGAAAACTTTTATAAGAATTGATTTGTTCGAAAAATTCCTTAAAATTTTCAGATGTCTATTATTCTCAGTATCATCAAAAAATATAAAAATAAAATTTGCCGACATTTGAGATAATTTTTATGACTTTTCTCATTGAAAAAATATTAAAAAAAAAAAAAAATAAATAAATAAACGAAAAATATCAATTACAAAAAATTTGAAAAACCATGAGTGCAATTTTAAAAAATTGTCTTTCAGTAAATTTAATTAATGAAAAAAATTAAAAGATTATCAGTCGTCTGATGATTCCAGTATGATCCAAAAATCACTATCATAATTTTTGTTAATTTTCACTTTTGGAGTGTTCATATGATAATTTGTTCGTTAAAAAAAATTGTATAATTTTTCAATTGTCTGATGATATTAATATCAGATTTTTTTTTCTCTGCATTTTTATGTTAACATATATAAAGTTAGTTGAACACGTGTTAAAACTTAATTATTACTCCAAAAAAATATACAATATTCGACATACTTGATGAATTGCCTCATTGTCAGCTAATAATAATTTTGCCAAAATCTCCTCCATGTTTTCAGATTTTTTTGTACAAAGCAAGATATATCAGTTTTAAAATAACAAATGAATTAATTTTTCACAGATTAGTTATCGATGTGGGTTCTCGAGAATTTTTGTTTTTACTTTATAAAGGTTATGAATGGTTATCTTTGTAAATTCAACTGGGTGCTGAGTGTGTGCAATTTTGTGTCACTAGTGGAGCCACCCCATTCAGTAGTGGATTTGTAGAAAAAATGCAGAATAAAAATTTTTATTATCTCCTATTATTTTATTAAAAAATTTTTGCGAATAAAATCACAACAAATTCGCACTCTTTATACTTTTTAATTTGATAATTTTAAATGCCTGCATGTTTCCATTTTGTGTGCAGACCTAGATTGACTTGACATCAATTGATGTCATGTGTTGAAATTTAGTAAGGCATTCCCTAGTGGGAAAATAAATTGCATTTATTGATAAGAGCGGAAAGATTCAAATTATTTTTCAGATATGTCAATGTACAAATTTGGATTAAATTGAAATAAATATTTAATATAAAGATGAATCACTAGTAGTCTTACTTTCTAGATCCTTTTACAGTGTATTTTATCGTAAAAATACTATAAATTTGTGAGAACCTAACGAAATTTGACGTAGAATGATAGCCGTTATATTTTTTGATGCAAATTGTATTGATACGCTAAGAAAATCATCTTTTACATCTGATGGTAAAAATGATCTCGAAGGCTTTCGAGCATATCGACGTTAAGAGCTCTAAACTAGCACCCTGATAGCCACCTTACCTATAACTTACTGTCAATCTACGTCCGCAATTTGAAGCAAACTTGACGGAAAGAGTTGGCAAAGCGAGCGATTACCTATTAGTTACCTATAACTTACTCTGCAAATAGACGTCAAAACTTGCTGTACAAGTATTTCCTTCAAATTGTAGTAAAGTTGAAAGGAAATTTAACTACAAGTTTGATTGTTAACTTGTATTCAAGTTGCGGCCGTAGATTTCTGTCAATTTGCTTACAACTGTTGTTGAGTGAAGAATTACCGCCAACTTGATGTATAACTTAACCGTAACTGCTGGGAGTCAACACTTACTGAGAAAGCGCTGGCTATCAGGGCAGTTTTAATTTGACTTTACCCTGATAGCCAGCGCTTTCTCAGTAAGTGTTGACTTCCAGCAGTTACGGTTAATTTATACATCAAGTTGGCGGTAATTCTTCTCTCAACAACAGTTGTAAGCAAATTGACGGAAATCTACGGCCGCAACTTGAATACAAGTTAACAATCAAACTTGTAGTTAAATTTCCTTTCAACTTGACTACAATTTGAAGGAAATACTTGTACAGCAAGTTTTGACGTCTATTTGCAGAGTAAGTTATAGGTAACTAATAGGTAATCGCTCGCTTTGCCAACTCTTTCCGTCAAGTTTGCTTCAAATTGCGGACGTAGATTGACAGTAAGTTATAGGTAACGTGGCTATCAGGGTAAATTTCACTGCAACTACCCAAGCGGCACAAGTAACTTTTTGGTATTTGTAAGATAACAATTTCAGTTAACTTTAAGTAAATTACAAAAGTTAATATAAAACAAACAAAATGAACAACTTGAAAAGTTAACTCTATTATGTCATCTTATAGGTGGCGAGATATTGTTAATAATCTAGAATGCTTAAATAGTCAGCAATAAGTTAGAAATAATGTTACTCTAAAAGACGACAATATTAGTATGACAAATAGTTAACATTTTTTGGATAACTTTTGAAGCATCCATAAAAATGACTAAAGGTTAACTTTCAGTGAGTAAACCGATACTTGATGTCCGTTAAATTTCGCAAGCCATGCGCAACTGGCCATGAGATTGAGCCAACTTTAAACTAACAATTTGTTGACACTTTTCTGTTTGTAAACATTTAGTTACCTTTTCGTTAACAAGTAAAATCTTTTATTTCATAAATCGTATACAACGCGTTCAGTCTCTTACAATAAGTTTAGCTAATGTACTGATTACATCAATTGTACGGTGTATTTTTAAGTCTGGATGCAGTTTTTTTAATTGACGAAGATTCCGAAAATAACATCGACAAAGGCAAGTAAAGAAACAGTTCTTGTACAGATCTTAACTGGTTAGTAAGTTTTTATAAATATATATTTAATTTAATAATGAGTTTAATTGTTTAACTTCGTTAATTATTTCAATAGAGTTTTTGGTGGCAAAATACGGATAAACTAAAGATAAAGTCCAAGATCGAATTAAAGAGTGGTTTCAGAGAGGAAGTGATCGCTTAAAGGCTGAGCAGAAAATTAAAGAACCCGAACCCCCCAAAGAGTCGACAAAGATTTGAGTATTTGTCATTTTCATACTGCAGATTTTAATACTAATAATTTTAGTAAATTAATTTTTTTGTAATTATAATCATATTTAAAACTGTGATATGTTTGAATAGTGGTCTAAAGTACAAAAAAGAAAAAAAATTTTTTTTATACTTATGTAAAGTAATTATATAATTGTAATTGTTAGTACGCTTTTAATAAGAATGACCAAACAGTATAATAAGTACTAGTCACACAATTCTAGTGTAAAAGAGCATATCACATCATATTATTCTAAAATAATTTAAGTATTCATTTAAAATAGGCCATAATACTTCATAGATATCATCGGTACTATCTTCTTAATAGTTATAAGTTGACAAAAATATAATTTTAGAATCTTCTTTTTACAATTATAATGAAAAATTGCAATATATTGTTGTGAGCAAAGAAGTGTTTTAAAAAACATGGTTTTTTAGAATGATTATAAAATAATCACTTTTATTTTGATTAAAACTTATGTTTTAATAATTTAATAATAAGACAATAACTGAGGCTGTCATGAATTTTGTGATTTTATGCATACTCTGATGTGATTTAGATTAAAAATAATACTTTAAGAAATTCAGATTTGTAAAACTTAGAGTTATGTAATTTATATGTTCATTAAAAATTTCAAATGTCTTGTAAAATGTTATTGGTATTTATTTATAACAATATTATAATTGATTGAATACGTGTGAAAAATTTATGGTATGCAGATGAACAAATTGTATGGTGGAATTTGTATTAAATATAAATATTTACAGTTTATTTTTTATGTTTTTGTGTTAAAAATTTCGTAACAGGAAATATAAAAAAATGAACTACAAGTATTTACGTTCAATACAAATTTTGCAGTACAATTTGTTCATATTCGTATCAAATTTTTTAACGTATATACAGTATCCCTCAATAATAACGTTAACTAATACTCATTTATTGGGTAACTTTTATATAACTAAAAGTTATCATTTTTCAACTATAATATTAACAAAAATTTATTCATTTTCGCAACAAAAAGATAACATTTTGTTTTCTAAAAGTGACCCTTTTGTTATCTTAAAGATTATATTTTGTTATCATTTTTAGTTAACATTTTTTTAACGTAAATATGCTATCAATTTGTTACTTTTTGAGATAAGTTCTTGTAAGGACATTAGGGATACATTTCGGTAGAAAATTTGTCAACTTTTTGAAAGTGGAGATTGTTGGCATCTAACTTTTTTTAGATAACTTTTTGATGCTATTAAGTTGCCAGTGTGCCGCTTGGGTACATTTCATTTTCAAGCCAAAAAGCATGAAAAAATACGAACATAATTTATCAGTATTTACTGTTTTGCAACAGTCTCTCAATTTTTTTATACGAAAAATCAATTTAAAACTGAGAAATCATTATAATTTTAAAAAGTTTATCATTCGTTGTTTATAAAACATATCGGTTAGATCAAAGCTTTCTGATAAGAAGAAAAGAACCTATCATATTTCTTAATCTTCTTTTATCGTTTCATAGTAAACGTACAGTTGTTCTATTTCAAAACACTATAGTAATGACAAAATTTTTAGTTTCGTTTTTTTTTAAATTTTTTATTGATATTGTAAATTGATGATCTGACATTTTTTTCTTGACAATAAATTTTTGTTTTTGTTTATCTTTTTCTTGTAAATCAAATTTTTTATTAAATTAGAGTCAAAAGTTTTTTTTTGCAAGACCAATTTTGATAAGTAGATAAATGCCAGATACTGTGTTTTGGAATGAGACATTCACCGTTATTTATCAATAATTTTTAGTATACAATAATAATATACTATAGAAATCAATAGATTTCATAAAAATCTAACTATTGCATTGGTCCTCATGTCAGAATTTTCAAAAAATTTTTGTATATTCTTACTCAGCTCGTCAATCTGAGTCAGAAAATGTATATGGTTCAAAAGTTTATATATGTATATATAGATTTAACCGGCCTTGTCTCTACTCTAACTCTCTCAATTTTTAACGGATCTTCATTAAACTTAGCGTCCATATTCTAAGGATAATTACCGAGGTTAAGTTCGAGGATGAGCTGAATCGCTCGATTATTTTAGAAATACGAGCTGATTCAAAATTTCAAAAAATTTTGAAAAATTCAACTTTTTTTGGTTTTTCTTGCAATAACTTTTGAATGCAATAACTTTTCATATTTTTGTAAATTGCATCTTGAAGCTTATTCAATAACCTTCAATTTCCATGCTAATTAATTTCTCTCAATCCAGTAGATCACGAATAAGAGTAGATTAAAAATTTCAAAAATCGCAAAAAAATTCAACTTTTTTTGGTTTTTCTTGCAATAGCTTTTGAATGCGATAATTTCGTTTTTTTTCGTAAATTGCATCTGAAAGCTTATTGATTTAAGCTTCAATTCACATGCTTCATTATCTTCCTTAATCAATTGTGTCAGAAATGCTAGGCATTTAGTAATAAATTTTGAAATCTACTTCCATTTCGGCTGCCGAATGGCTTTTTTTTTTTTTTTTACTTGTAAGTGAATGAAAAAATAAAAAAAAAAATAACTTCCCGATTACATGAAAATCATTGATTTCATAGCGGGAAGTTAAAAATAAAAGTTTGGAAAATCCAAATGTGCATGCCTCAAGCGCTCGTGATATTTGAAAAATTTTCAACTTTCCGTGAATAGAATGGAAAGCTTTGCCAATACCATCGCACGCTTCGATAGAAGAAGGCGTCCTCACTAACTCTGTTTATTTATTTTTCCACGCCTCATAAACGAAGCGTTGAGGTTGTGCTCTACTTTCGACATTTCAAAAAAAGCAGTTTTCTCGAAACTTAAATTGATTTTTTGTTATTTATATCGCACTTACAGGTTAATATGAGCATATTTATATCAAGTCAAATAATTTGTCAGATACATAAAATATATTTTAATAACAATTATGTTGGTTAAAGTAGTAAATAATAACATTAAACCTAAACTTTTCTGGATGTCCATGTATGGATGGGTGTATGTAGCAGGGAAATTGGTCGAAACAATTATCGTACCGGAATAATTTGTTCTTTATTATCTAAAGTTAACACCCTGCGGACTTTCTCAATTAATATGAGCGTTCATGGGGTTCTGTAAAAAAATTTTTGATTCATTTTAAATGTTCTATTCTTCAACAATTTTGAGTACCAATTGATAAAAATACACAAAAATCAGAGTATTTTGAAGTTAGCCAGTTTATAATATTTCAAATTTTACACTTTCGCTATTTTTGCTTTTAATTTTCATGATAAAATAATTTTCAAACAGCTATACATACTTTTTTTAAGATTATAAAATAATTTGGCAAAAACAAAATTTTACTTTATATAAATTATACTCTTATAAATTATTTATGATTCCCGAAAAATTTATTGCAAATCGAAAAACTAATTTATTTTTTGAAATCGTTCTGTTTTTAATTGAATGAAAGGAGATAAATTTTCAACAATAATCAAATTTTTGACCACGTTAATGTTTAATATTAAAGATTTCGATTTAATTTGTATACGTTTAGTAAATTAAGTCATCGGATCAATTATTCGATAAATTATAGTTAGATAGTTGCAAAAAATCTACATTTTATAAATTTTATTTTTGAGATTTCTTAAAATTCACTGACGGAGCTCTTATCAAAATTTTATCAAATTTAAGTTGAAGTGGAGCTTATTTGAATGCTGCTATGATATCTCCTTCAGTTTATTCGTTAAAAAGTATAAGTGGCGTTCACACACACACACACACACACACACACACACACACACACACACACACACACACACACACACACACACACACACACACACACACACACACACACACACACACACACACACACACACACACACACACACACACATACACAGTTGTTTCTGTTTTTTTATTTATTTTTATTGTTCGAAGTTTTGCTGTTGAAAATTAATACAAGTAATAAAAAAACGTTATAAATATAATGTACATGAGCTATCATCAATGATGCTGAGTGGTTTCGCTTGTATATCATAATACCCATACTCTCTGACGTATATATGATTCAGCTAGGTCAATTTTATATTTGATTGAGCATGAAGAAGTTAAAAAAAAATGTGAGAAGTATATTTAGGATGCAAAATTTCAAATTTCATTTGCATTAATGCAACCTATTCACAAATTTTTTTTTTAATTCTTGTTTTTTAAATATTTAATAAAACTTTATACGTATAAACAAACATGATTTTATAGAGACAAAAGGAACGTTTTATGTTAAGTTCAACGATAGTTTCCATGTAAAAGAAAAAAAACAGAAGAGAACCGATGGCGTTGAGTCTGCTTCGTGTACGCCGACGCATGCCACATGCGTTCAGCCGTTGTGGATCGTACTGTGAGACGTTTAATTTATTATATAAACAAATAGCGAGAAAAGATGACCTGAGATACGCTCATTGATTATACTGAGCAATTTGTTCATCTTATCTTTACCCGCTGTTTTGGGATATTAACAAATTTTTTAGAATAAAAAAATGTAGAAAATTTTATAATATTGCTAGAAAGCAAAAAAAATATTCTACATTTTTCTTAATCTTCTTTTTATAGTACTAGTAAATCTAAAATACTGTTATACTGTTCTGAGAGCGAATACTCTGATTTTACGTTTGACTGCGATGTGTTCGCTTCGTTTTGTCTTATTTTATTTCATTTGAAATTATTTATTTTTAAACTAAAATTATCGATTTCATTTTTTAGTAAGTTGTTCGTTATTATAGAAATAATAGGTATTATATAATTAATTAATAATCATCTTATTATCATGGCTTAGAACGATCAAGTTATGACAAATAATTTTGATTAACAATATTATCTATCTAAAGAGAAGTAAATGAAATAGTAAGTTTGAATATTAAACAAGGGCAAAAACTGTAAACTAAAACGTTTGACATAAAAAAGTAATAATTTGGTAGGTACAAAGATTTAGATGCGCTTTAAAAAGGAATACTTATACTGAAAGAAACCTTACTTAACCAACCAAATTTTTTGAATGATCTAAGTTGCTTTTTTTGGAGCAAAAAGAAATTTGTTTGAGACAAAAATATTTCATAGGCTTGATAAAACTTTACTTTAGCCAAAGGAATTTTTTTTTTCCAAGAAATTTTCTTTAATGAAGAAAATTAGTTCTCCAACGAAGAATTTTTTTCTTTTTATAATCTAATTTAGAGGTCGTAAATTTTAGGCGTATTTTTAAGGCCGATAAAAAAAATTTTTTTTACCATCTATTTATTCATACCTACAGAATACATACAAAAAGTTAAAAAATTGAATAAGTTTTTCTAAAACTACTTTTTTCAACACGGTTGATATGATATCTCAAGTTTCAAACTGATTTACTTGAAATTCGGTACAAAACTTTTCCTACACTAAAAAAAAAAAAATAAAAAGAAAAACTCTTGAACTAATCATTTTGAAAGGGTTTTATTGTCAATCAACCAGAAAAAATTTATGACATTAAAGTTAGCTGTCACTTCACAATTAGTTTAACTTTTTTTAACAAATAAAATATAGCAGAAAAAAAAATATTAAAAAAATGGACTTAATAAATTAAAAATGCAATTTTTTTTAGATAACTTTTTAGAATAAATTTTTTTGTTAAAGAAAATGAAAAAATTATCAAGTGACAGCTAACTTTAATGTCATAAAAAATTTTTCAACTAAGAAATTGTTTTTATCTTATTTTCTTCGTGTAATAGTTTTTCTTTTGAATCAATTTAGTTTTTCTATCAGTATATATAAACCATCACTTTTATCGTTTATATTAAAAAATTTTTTTACTACATGTAAGTATGTGTTTGTTAAAAATTTTAAACTGTAAAAAAAATATTCATTTTCAAAAGCTGCCATCTTGCGAAAAGCTTTTTTTTTTTATTCTCTGAGGTGGGGGTTATAAAAATATTCTCATTAATACATGAATTTTTTTTTTTTGTTTACGATACGACTAGAAGAGTTGGGAACACGTCAATCAGGGCACTCGCATTTTTTAACCAGTCTTTTTTTGTCAACTTATAATTTTTTTAATTCTTAATTTTATTGATCAAAATTTTTTAGCATGTTATGAAAATATTAATAGAAAATTGGTATCTGGTAAAATAAGTCAGCGATAAAGATAATTTTTTTGCCTAATATATTTATTTAATAACAGTATATTTTGATCTGAATTTATTGAAGTGTTTAAAAGTTCATAGCCATAGGTCGTATTATATTGTCGTCCGAAAAAATAATTAATCTAAAGAAAAAAAATTTGCTAAACTTTACTTTCATGCTTTATATTACATGAAGATGCTGTTGCTAATTAACAAATCTAGTCTTTGTAATTGAACATGCATATTCATAAAATTGATAGAATTATAACAGATTATTGATCCGACAGATACTAAAACAAAATTGATTAGTCTCACTGTGAATCCTATTGTCTTAACTAAACACACATAAAATTTTTTGTTCCTATCTTGAAGTATTTGGTCACTTTTAAAACACTTCCACGTGTTTTAATTTTCTATGTTAAATGCCCATTTGTAGTCACTTTTAAAACACTTGGATTCCCAGTGTTATGGTTTAAATTCATAAATTATATTTTATAATGAAGTGTTTGTTATATATGTGTAAAGTATCTTGTTGCACATAGGAAGAAAAACTAAAAAAAATGAAATTTTACAGACCTTAAGTGCGAAATCGCGGACGCAATGCTCTACTTTTGCCTAAAAATCAAGTTATTTTTACAAATTCATCAAGCTAAACTATTAGTATTCACTAAGCTAGCAAAATTTATTTCGAAAGATCTGAAAATTATAATGGATGGGAAGAAATAATTATCTGTGATTAAACTTAGACTCTGACATTATGAAATTAATTCCAATAATTTTAAGAGTATGAATTATGAAAAAAAGTATAAAAATTAATGTTCGATTTTCAATAATGATTTTTTCTTTCTACAAGTTTTGAGATTTATACTTTAAGAAACTTTAACTTATTTTAAACGCTCATTACATTTAAAATTAATTACAAACAATTTTAGAATGAGATCATTTTTTATGAGTATTTAAAAATATAAAAAACGAAATTAGGAATGAGCTCACGATTTTCAACCGAAGCTTTGTCGATTTAGCATGGAATGTTGCGTATAAGAATTTTTTTTTAACAAAGTTGAATAAATTCTGATCGTAATAACTGCACGTAGAAATTTTATTAAAAAACGATATACTCAATTATGATTTAATGAGATTGCTTCCAAAAACTATTTTGTTATCTCAATTTTAGAAAAATCTCCACTATAATTTTTTAACTATTTTTTAGGAGAACTTTGGATAAAAATGATCAAATATGTGTTAGCATCATGACTATTGGTAAAATTTTCATGATTTAATGCTTTAATGCCTTCAAATAAGTTGATACATTTTTTACTAGTAGTTTAAAAAAGGCTACACTCAGTATTTACAAAAAAAAAAAAAAATTTTTTTTTATTTGTAATGATTCTGGTAATTTGTAAAAATCTTGAATGACCTATAAAAATTTTTTGATCGCATTGATTTTTAAAAAGGGCTCTCAAAATACGCTAAGCTATAATAACCTTTATAGAAGACGAAAAAAAATGGTTTTGTTTTTTTTTTCATTTTCATCTTACTCTTCACGTGATTTTTTACGAAAATAAATTGTTTTGTCGTTTTTTTCTTTAATACTTCAATGAAAACATTAAAAATTTTTTTTACAAGAATTATTTCTTCAGGTAAATTAGTAAAAATATTTTTTTCTTTTTTTTTTCTTTTAAATACTCATTTATTACCAATCAATCAAGCATCTTGAAAAATCATCGAACAAGAAAAATGATTAAGCTTATTTTATGAGGTAAGTGTTCAATTTTATACAACTAAAACGACAAAAATTTAATGTTTCTATCATTTACAACGATTTTTTTTTTTTCAATGATTTATTTAAAACTTTTTATTCTTGAAAGTATCATTGTTTTTGATTTTACACTGTATATTTGATTTGATCGTAGTATAAACTAGCGCTAGGTAACGTAGTATTGTGAACATTCGATGGAATACTACCGGGTATACTTAGTCCACTAAGATTATGTAGAGATAGTGAACTCAATGAATTAAGATTATTTAATGATAGTGAGCTTGATGTTTGACCAATGTACGAAGATTTCCTTTCCATTAGAGATCCCCCAGAGCTGGCATTCGAACATTGAACCTTCAAACCTGCAATATGAAAATTATATAAAATAATTAAAAATATTCAAACAAAGGCTTCAAACTGAGTTTATTTATCATTTTACCTAATTTATCATGTACTTTTTGTAAAAGACCACACGGAATTACAAGAAAAAAGAAGGCAAAAAGCCTTAAGATAAATTTAAAGAGGCTTGAAGCTCTCAAGTGGATTATTCTCTTCCAGAACCAAGATACCACTCCGTTCAATCTCCAATCATAGTTTTTTTATTTTTTTGTATCACATTTTTTGCTACATTTCGTATGATTTAATCATACAAATTTCTACCTTACTTGCATTATTTTTATTTGGGCTATTGGAACTCTAATAATTTTTTACTGAGTTGGGAATATTTTTTTATAAATAAGAGTTGCTGACAAAAAATTACAATTATTGTTGACCAAATAATACAATGTCAATGTGGACTTCCGAGTTTTCGTACATCGACCCGAAAATTATCACTGAAATTTAATTCATGTTAAATTTTAACAAAATGGAAATAATCTGTAAAGCGGTTGACTCGGTAACCATACCTGGAATTTTCCGCTATTGTTGAGTTCATAGCGCACAAAAGCGTACATACTCACTAGTAATTGTGCCACTTAAACATAAAAATAGTTTGAGATACATTTTTGGGATATTCTAGTTTAAAAAATGAACGAGTGTAAAGAAATTTCTACAAAGAAATTGACGCATTTTTTGAGATTTTTAAACTGCATTATCTTTCGAATATATAGACGCATCTCGATGTGAATTACGGTTTTCGATGCAGTTTTTCGAAGATAAAAACAATGGCTGAATAAAAAAAATCAATTTGACCAGAAGCCATTTAAAAGTAGATCTTTTTGAACGGATCAACCGGTTTTGATGATTATATTTTGAAAGATATTGGTACAGTAGTTTTAAGATTTTTCAAAGTCTATCATACCAGTTCAATTCAAAATTTCACGAAATCTAGGTTCAGTATTTTTATTTTACATGCCCCAAACCGTGTTTCGATCAATCGAGCCATTTAAAGCCTATGCATGGTTTACAGGTATAATGACATCAGCTCTTAACGTTAAAAAATCACGTCGATCGCCGCCGGCCCGGACAAAATCGGTTAATTCGTTCGTGAGTTATCGTTGACGAAAGAAAACCGAAAAAAGTGTTAATAATAAATTATATAAGCTAAAAATTACACATAAATTGTATTTTTCAGCTCGAAGAGCTCAGAAACATCATAAGTGCAATTTCAAGCGTTTAGACATGGAATTGGCGGGAAAGTGCAGGAATGGCCTTCAGGGTCAACTATTTTCCTAATTTTTTTATAATTAAACAATTAAAAAAATTAGGAAAATGGGTGACCCTAAAGACCATCCCTGCAACTTCCCGCTAATTCCATACTTAAGTGTTCAAAATTGTACTCATTACGTTTTTAAGCTCTCCTATATGAGGTGCGAATGCCAAGCTAGAAAAATTAAAAAAAAAAATCTGGGAAACTTTTTTTTACGAAAATTTTTTTTTTAAATTTTTTTTCAAATTTCTTCGAAAAATCAATCTCTTTGATTGAAAAAATTAATTCGATTTTTTCTGATCGCTACAACTGCCTTAGTTTCAAATCTAATTTTAGAAAATTAATAAAAAAAATCAATATACCCCCCGCGAATTTCGACTTTTCTTCAAATTTTGTATGAATTTGGAATTTTTTTTTTTATATCCCTTAATTTTTGTGACTAGTGTACATATAGTTGTATTTTGAGCTTAAGAAGTGAAAAAACTTCCTAGGGCATTTTTTCAAGTGTTTTGAATTCGAATATAGCGAGAAGCTCCAGGAGTGGCCTGCAAAGTCAACTGTTTTTAATATTTTTTTATACCATTTACCACTCTCACGTAGCCTGCATATGGAGTCGATTTTCATAAAATTTAATTAGTTTGTGGTAGATATTTGATTATCAAAAAAAAAAAATTAGTGAAAGGGTTGACCCTGAAGGCCATTTTTGCAACTTCCTGCTAATTCCATATCTAAGCGCTTAAAATTGCACTTATGACATTTTTGAACTCTCGGAGCTTAAAATTACAATTTATGTGTTATTTTGAGCTCTCCGAGCGGCGATCGACGTGGTTTTTCTAGGTTAAGAGCCTATTAGTTATTTGAGTTGATCAATAAAGCCGTTTTAAACTTATTCCAAAAAAACATTCGAAAAATTTTTTTTTTAAAATATGCAAAATGTAAACACTCTTGGTTCGAAAGCTTTAGAGATCTCACAATACGTCAATTTTTGACACTAATATCTTTTCTTTCGCGCCTAATATGACGTCCTGAAAATCTATCATAGACTTTATATTCGAATAATTCATTTTATGATAGATAAGGTAATATTTTATAGTAAAATCGGCTTAAATTGATTGAATGAACTTTAAAATTTATTTCAATAATCGACAAGTGGTAGAGGCTGTGCTAGATGTCCAACAATTAACGTGATTTTAACGGTAATTTTTATTGAGAATTTCTAACAATGTCATTATGAATAAATGTTTTCATTAATTTGCTTCAACATTTCTTTAATATTGTATAGCAAATGATAATTGCTGCCCTAGGATGTCTATAAAGATTTTGTAGGAAACAAAAAATCATACACAGAAAGAAAAAAAGTCTTGAGTCAAACGTAAATTTTCTTAAATCAAGAAAATCTTAAGGAAGACTAAAAATTTCTTGGAAGAAGTTAAAATTTCTTGAACGAAGTTAAATTTTTTCTAGCCAAGAAAATTTCTTCTTGCTCCAAAATAACTTCGGTCTTCCTTATGATTTTCTCGGTTCAAGAAATTTTATTTTTCTGTGTACTATTGCGATTGCGACACAATTGTGTGGCGAAAAAAGAATCACTCGTGGGTTGCTTCTCTTATTTTAGGAAAAGGCGAAAACACAAAAAAAACACCATTCGGCAGCCAAGATGGAAGTAGATTTTGTAAAATAAATTATTCAAAACTCTCATTTATGTTAATTATTACAATATATTCAATCTAAGACAACAGGCAGATTATCAAACAAAAATGTACTTCTTACAGAGTTTGTCGGAATTTGAATTTGATATTGTACTTTTTTTGCTCAGCGCGCTCCATTTCTTTACTGTGTACCATGAGCTATAATTTTCCAAAGTTTTTTTTCTCATGTCAAACCGAGAATTCAAAATTTTTCTGCACGGTGCTCCTATGCAATTAAGAAACATTCTTCATGGTAGAAGTTGTTTTTGTAATTATAAAAATATTTAGGAAAACGAAAAACACAATATCATTTCGTCAAGAAAATTTCATATTGCTTCAAAATAAGCTAGATTCCAACAATAATTTTTTTGGGTTGAGTAATTGTTTTTTTCTGTTAAGTAAGGTAAAGGCCCTATATTCACAAATATAGATATACAAAAACATGGAGTGAGCAGGTACTGGTACATGAGCAGATACTGGGGCTCTTACCTTAAACAAAAATACAAGAAAGCGCGAGTTTTTGCCTCTCTCTCGACATCGACTTTGAAAATCTCGGATTCATAAAAGTTTATTCTTCTATATTATAAGACATTCTCCATCTGTTTAATTATCAGCTAAATTTATAAGTTATAATTTTTTTAATCAATTTACTCAAATTGAATATTTTCTAAAATATTCGTTTGCCTTCAAAATAAATGTAAAGTTAAAAACATCTTTATTTTCTCCTATGAGTTTTGGATGCCTGCATGCGGGTCGCTAGACTCAAGTATCTACTTTTATGACTCTGGCCGTTGAGGTCGTATAAATGCAACCTCTTGTTCTCTTCGCAACCCGAACGCTCATCTGGTTCACATTCGAATATTTTCCGTTGCGACTTTCCCTTTTTTTATATATGTAATATTTTTGTCAACGTACTTTTCTTAATAATATTTCTCGGAACTATCCCACCAATAATAAAATGAAAAGAGTCTCCGTACTCTTGTGTACACTATATACGTCCAAAAGCGTCAGTCCGAAAGGATCTTTCCTAGCGACAGCTACGTCAATTCCCACCAAGCTCGCAATCCGAAAGTCAACCATAGCAACTCTTAATCAATCAATAAAAGGTTCACACACCAGTTTCCTTTATCGTTCAAATCGTCAAGTGGTTTTGTGTAAGTTCAAACGTGCCAATAACATTCTCGATCTGCAAGCTGACCAAAAGAGATACAATTGTCCATCCATACAACCCGACTAGCAGCCAACGAGCCCACCAGCTTCCAGAAATACCATCCGGCTTTCATCAATCTTTCATCAAGGAGCAGTTTCGCTAAACGTAATTTGGTATAGTATTTTTATTGCATAAAAATACTAAAAGGTACGCACTCAATTCATTTATTCATTATTCTGAAAATGCACGCTATCTCTTTCAAAATCATTGTTTATCTGTAAGTTTATCGTTCAGGCTCACGAACGTCCTGAACCGCTTACGGAACAATGTATTCAATTATCTATGCACAAGTTATCTGGAAGGTTTTCGTTCAGCAGCCCTCGCTCTAACTGAACCGCCTCTGGAACGCTATTCCTTACTTTCTAAGTCCGCATTGATGATCCGGAAGGTTTTCGTTCAGCAGCCTCCGCTCTGACTGAACCGCCTCTGAAAAGTCCACCTAAACACTACCTGGCCTTTTGGGTTCCTCTGCCTTACAACCAGAGGAACCTCAAGAACTGCTAACTTACTTCTTTCCATATCATACAGTCCACTCGATTCTTATCTCTACTCTTCAAGATAATTCATGCAAATCAATTACAATGTGAGATTCGATTCCTAGGAAATTATTGAACGAGCATATTAACACAGTCCAGACCAGAAATCGAGTCAGATACCTCTGAGGAAAAGCTGAACCTCCCTTCATCAGACCTACCAGCCGACGTACCAACCTGAGTCATCAACATCCTCAATTCCAAACGAGTTTCCAGTCAACTATACGTCAGATCCTGCGGTTATCAGAGTCAGACATTTTTTCTACTATTGTTATAATTTAAAGAAATTTTGTAAAAGCCCATCCATAATAAACCGGAGCTTAAACAAAACACCATCATAAATAAGAAACTGTCGATAAATTTTCTTTACAAATCAAAAAATAATTTTTTATTATAAACTATTAACTTAAATCTGCATTCTTATTTTAGTAATAAACGTAAGCATATAAAAAATAATAAAAACGTTGAGAGTATAGTATTCTTGAAGAACTGAATAACATAGTTCTCATTTAATTTAAATAAAGCTATTTTTTTGTTTGTCTTTAATAATGAAGGTAGACATTGATATTATTTTGTGAAGAAATAAATAAATTAAATGGTTCATTTCAATAAATTCTTGAGTCAAAAAATCCGTGTCTGAATAATATTTTTTTTTTCTGTGTAGAATTGAAAATAGAAGAAGAGGCATTTTGCAATGAATTTTTCTTCATAATTTTGAAAATTTTAGTTGGATTAACATTCTTTATTTTAAAAGTATAAATTAAAAGTATATAAAAAAAAATTTAATACCTTAACTGAAGAGAAAAAAATTCGTACAAAGTTCTACAGCCTAACACGTGTTTTAAGATGTTTGAAAATACAACAAGTGAGTTAAAAAAAGGAATGTGAGATTTAAATTTAATAGACTGACGGGTATGTCATGTCAGTTAATAGCCGTTGTCATTTTCCATCGGAGAGACAACGTTCTTCCGTTTCATTATATTACATATCCGTAAAGTGTTAAGAAAGTTTTTAAGCCACTGGTGTGTTTAACATAAACGATCGACAGGAATAATATTAAGGGATCTAATAAAATAAATCGATCACTACAAGCTAAAGAGAATTGTTTAAGCTAATGGCTTAAAAGAACATCAAATTATAAAATTATGATGAATCCGTGAATTTTCAATTTATAAAAAAATTTAGGTTTTACAAATCGACTAGTTTGTTTACAAACTTGGCTCGGAACCGAAAAATTGCTTCATTTCAGGATTGAACCAATATTAGCCCAGTTGTTATATTTTATAAAGCAGTTTATTATATTAGACAATTTTGTGTTACTTGACTAATAACGTTCGACGCGTAAAGTGTCTATAAAATTTCCAGATGGCTCGATTTCAACGTAACCTTGTCTGTATCCTTTGAAATCAATGTAAAAATTTTACGCTCGTAAAAGTCAACACATTAACTTGAAGAAATCGGTGGGTGGTAGGAAAGGTTTTTTTATTTTTTTTTTCTGTACACTTTTCGAACCTTTTAAAAACATTTTATTTTCTTTTTGTTTTTAACGAGACTTGATGAGATGTTTTCATTGTCAATGAGAGAACTTCACATTACTTTCAGAATCATACTAAAAATATTTAAAGTTTTAGAGCAGTAAACAAAAATCATAAAATTTGAAAATTTAGTGGTAAATGCTTGAAATGTTTAAAAACAACTTTTAATTCTGGTCATTCGGAAACATTTTAATATAAGTTCAATACTTTAAAAATAAATGTATAAAATATTCAAAAATTAAATCATAATTATAAAGTTTTTTAAAAAAAAAACAAAAATTTATTTGAGTCGACGAAAAAAAAAAAAAAATAAAATAAAAGTGAAAAAGAATGGAATTTAATTTTTTAGAGATTTTGAAGTTTGTGAAAATTTCAATTAAGCGAGCTGTGGAAAGTTTTTTAATTGAGCTGATTTTTGAAAGGGGTTCTCTAAATATGATGAAGCTAACGTACTTTCTTGGGAGACTCGATAAAAAGTCGATTTTTTGCGCCACTCCGATGTCCATACATGCCCACGTGTACTTAAATTTTTATCTATAAATCTACGTAAGACCATGTATATGTGTCTATTTAACCCATGAATGTATTTTTATTGAATTTATCAAACTGTTCATCTGCACAAGAATACAAATGTGTAATTAGTACACATTTGCTAAAATATACCTGGTATATATGTAGGATCTAAAAAATGTATGCTATATTTTATATTTTGATGAATATTATTTAAACTAAAATGTATAGAAGTATATAGGTTATAATATACATCCCTCATGTGTGTAAGAGGGATAATGGGGTAAATGAATTCGTTCCTGCATGTAAAGCTGAATAAGCTCACCAATTTTTTTTCTTAGCTTACTAAGCGATTGCAAATTGACGAAAAAAAAAAAAAAAAAAAAAAAATCAAATGTACTGATTGTACCAGTAAGTGAATTCCAGTTAATCAAATTCAATTTATAAGTTTTACAAATAAACAATTTTTGCAGTTTTCAAATAAAATTTTTACCACTCATTTTTTTTTTCACTCTTAACGTATTTCTTTTCTTTTATATACACGTGTTTTACTAATGTGTTTGAAAAATGAAAAATTTTGAATTAATAAAATTCGAATTTTATAATTTAAAATTTTTTTTTGTGAATTTGGAAAAATAATTTTTTCTTTACCATACTTTTACTACCCGAGTTGAAAAAATTTTAATTTAAATGAACTTAACTGCTATACTAAAACAATTGATTTAAGCTCATCGAAGTTTATTTTTTCGACTCGGGTAGCTTCTTCCATATCTGTCTATCTATCTATAGAACGGAATCTTTGAACTTATCAAGGACCGATTATAATATAATAATTTAATTTGTTAAACCCACGATTTTTTAATTTATCATGGAGGGAGCTTGAGAAACGGCTATATCACTTTCAAAGGAGATAGCAGACGCGCAAATTACTCACTTCTGTCACAAAGATATAGAAACTTGATAGATTATAGTTTAAAAAACTAAAAATCACGCTTTAATGGTAAATCGAACTAAAAAATACAAAATAAACAATAGGTTTAAAAAGTAAAAAACACCTTCCTCAAGAAAAACCAAACTAAAAATTAGAAAATTTCCAATGAATTTTAAACAAGAATAGAGTGATTGACAAAAAAATTTATTTTATTGTAAAAAACCGTATGGTGTTTCTCAAGATAATTTCACAATAACTCTATTTTTACCAATATCTGTCAATAAAATATTTACAATGATTGACATAAAGTATCCTGCGCTTTTTACACGATGTAAAGAAATTTTTTGTTAATCACTCTATTCTTATTTTAAATTTATTGAAAATTATTTTCTACTGTTTAGTTTGGTCTCCTATTAAAATGGGTTTTTTAGTTTTTTGAACTATTATTTATTTTCTTATTATTCTGATTAAATCAAAGTTTAGAGGTCAGTTGTTGTTTGTCAAAAAAGACAATTTACGACTTATGCGACCGTTTATCGAGAAAAACTAATCGGTTTCTTCCCGAAATTTGAAATTCTTGAGTTGCTTGCTGAATGAAGATAGTATCATTCAAGGTCTGTCAAAATTGCTTTAGCTCATTGTAAATCTCAAAATAACTTAATAACTTGGTCGTTAGTTGCGTTTTCGGTTTTATATAAATTCCAGCGTTCTAACTGGTTCCGGACATTAAAACTTCAAGCTTCAATACAGATAATACAAATAACATTTAGGTGGTTGCTCAGGCCAGCTACAGTTGCCGTCGTCTAAAATAGTTTCTTTTAATCACTTGTTTCTACACATAACCTGCTATTTGGAAATTGTTTAAAAAATATATAAATGTAGACAAACACGTTTTTTAAATGAATTTTGTCAAAAAATTGTTATTATTGAAACTTTAAAGTCGAACTTACAAATTGAAATTTCGTGTATTATGAATTCGCTAATTTACGGTTTTGAATACGTCAAAGAATAGAAAATTAAAAAAAAAAAAAAACGAAAAATTTTATGAAAAAATAATTCTCACAAATATTACACGTATAACTTTCACATATGTATTATATATATTACACAACAATAATAAATTTTTAAATGATCACTTTATCAAATTTATTAAAAATAATGAATGGTAATTACCATGATCAGTCGATGAGCTTTGAGATTCTCCGTGTGAATTGTTAATGCTTCCAATCGAACTTAGAGAATTAGATTGTCCTTGGAGGCCTCTCGGCGTTTGAACATTTCCAGAGTTTCCAGTAAATCCATAACCGATGTGATAGTCTTCAACAGGTATGCATTGTGATTGTTGATGACTCGAATTGTTATCACTAGTTTTGTAATTACAACTAACTAGACTTTGGTGTTCGTTTTCAGTTTTATAAGTAACATCTTGACTTTGCTGATGTGCATGATTGTGCGGAAAAGATAATTCATTAGGTCTATAAGTAATTATCGTATCTTGATTCCTCGAGTAAGGTTCATTTTTCAAAGCAATGTCGCTGTTACGATACAAAGAACTGTCCCCAGTTTTGTAAGTGACTTCGGTTGTCTTATAAGTCACCTCCGCTATTGGTGGAGCTGATTTGTACTCAGGATACGTCCAATCTGGAACTGCTCCGGCAGACGGTCCGTATACTGCATATTCTTGATAATTTTGATATTGATTCGGATAACTATTCGAATATTCTATTGTTCCAGCCAAATTGTCGTAACCAGGTGGTTGGATATTTCCTCCAACTCCGGCAGTTCCCCCAAAATATTGACTGTATTGAGGTTTTAATGCTTGACATTTTCTTCTGAAACCTCGTGGTCTGCGGCGAAAACTTCCCTCTTCGAACATGTACTCACTTGCTGGATCAATTGTCCAGTAATGACCTTTACCTGGTCTTCCTAGACCTTTTGGTAACTTCACGAAACACTCATTTAGGCTCAGATTGTGCCGCACTGAATTTTTCCAACCTTGATACGTTCCGCGAAAAAAAGGGAACCGCTGTTGAAGAAAAGTGTAGATTTCCGATAACGTTAGCCGTTTTTCTGGACTGGATTGGATTGCCATCACTATCAAAGCAATATAGGAATAAGGAGGTTTTTCTTGTCGACGGGCACCAGATTTTCGTGTTGGCTCTGTTGTTAAATTTGATACTAGAATACTTTCACTTCGAGATAAATTCGCGATAACCGTTGATGAATTACGTGAATTTAATGTATGGGAATTTGCTGATGTTTTAATTAAATTATGATTAAGTACTTGTAGAGATGAAACGTCAACTTCATTCTTCATTTTTTAGCACTATGTTTATTACTTCACAATCGATATCAATTTAGAAAATTACAATAACTTTAATGTACAAAACATTGTATTCCATTAATCATTAACAATTATCGCTTTTTTTGAGTTAATTTACTTAAAACACTAAACAAAGTAAACTGCTTGTAGTAATCTATCGTATCAATTATAAAATTTATTTTTATAAGCTATTTCTCTCTCGTGATGAGAGGACGGAACTACTATGTTCGACTGTTAGGCTTGACTGGAAATCAGATAAAATGTCTAAATGAGATATGATAAAACACTAGGGAGAGGTGTGGCTGATATTTTTAAACACGCCTTTGGGCGGGTATTGATACATGAGTGGCAAAGTATTTAAGATTCATAGTTGGATTACCCAACCAAGAGGCTCCGAATTTTCGAAAAATTACTTTAAAAAAACAACTGGTGTATTGTTAAAAACTGTTAGTTGCTCATATGAAAATTAAAGCATTCATTTTGCATCTTTAGAAGTGGTGTTGTAACTCATGATTTATAATAATGATTTCAGCTTTTGTTCATAACTTTCTATTATTGTAAGAAATGAAAATTCACCAAAAAAAAAAATTGTTTTAATATGAGCTTAAAATTCGTTGACTTTTTTTTTATAAAGCTTTTTATTTTGCTTTTTTTTGATTGACAATTTTGACATTTTATACTTCTCAAAATATTTCAAGTTTCTCTAGTGGTATTCTTGGGATATGCATTTTTTTTTTAATGATTGATAAAAAATATTTTTTAAACAAAGTTTATTTCTTGTGACACCATTTTTTAACTTTTGAAAAATATTTGAAGAATCTTAGAAATTATTATAAAAAATAAAAATATACAACCATATGATTTGAAAATTATATAATGGCTGATTCGAGATGAAATGCCTTTCTCAAAGCCCTATAGTTTGAAAACTTGAGGAATAGAGAATTTGTGAAAAATGTCAAAGTATTTAATAGAAAAAAATCAATTATTGAGACAATTTCTTTTTTTTTTTTTTTTTTTTTTTTCCCCCAAAAATTCGAAGAAAAGTGATGAGAGTAACTTTGAAACATTACTTTAATTTTTTTTTAATTTAATTTAAAACGAACATTTAAAAAAAAATTTCGATAAATTAATTTGTGAAAAGGTTATAAAATTTGAAAATTATATGATTTTTATGATGATTTAAAGATTAAATGTAACGATTTACATGTAGATCGTTAACTTTTCTTTATAAATATTTATTAAGCTTCATTATACGTTAAAGGGGATAGTCTCTGTGGTGGCCGAAAAAATAGGTGATTTTCGGAATTTTTTTTGACCGGGAAAATAAAAAAATTTGAAGATCAGATTTTTATTGTTCTATTAAGTGTACATTGAAAACTAATACCCTAAATTTTAATCAAGAAATATCAAATCGTTACAAGAATATTGAAATTCTTGTCCAGTCTCAAAAAAAAATTCCCCGTTCATGGTTGCATCGATTTCTCTAAAACGAGATATCCAAAAAAAAAAATTTTAGTAGCGTCATAATCTGTATAAATGTAGATTTTTTTATTTTGGTTTGAAAAAAAAGTGGCGACCGACTGAAAATTTTTTTGTTATTGGCCGTTTTTTTTGCATTCAAACAGCCTTAAAAAAATCTTAAAATTCAAAATTTTCAAAATCGACCTCGTGAAACCTTAGCCACGGCATGTCGAACAAAACAAAAAAAAGTTTTTTTAAAATTGATTGATACTCGTTGAAATTATCGATGGAACCAGTGTGAAAAAAACTTTCGAAGTTTTTAGTCTACTTTACTTCACATTACTCTGAATCATGTATCTCACGGAATATTTATACTTACACTAAACTATCCAGTTCTGGGCCTTATGATGGTTCTTCATTTTTATCTCCGGTTCTGTCGATGACTTTTCTAATCATTTTGTGGACTGTTTCAATTCGTATTTCAGAGGATTCGACATCTTCGTCAAAGTGTCTAACGAAAACGGTTCGTCTACCTGCTCTCACTGAAATGACTATTAAAAGTGAATTCCAAAAATTTTCAAAATTTTTATACACGTATTTTTGAATGTATAAGATTTGATTTTAAGAAAAGAAAAAAAAATTTTTTTCTTTTTAATTCGTCAGTATTTATCCCTCTCAATTCATTAAAATGTAATAAAATCCTTGAAAAAGAAAAAAAAAAATTTTTTTATTTTCAAATGGGAAGTTGAAAATCACAAATAAGCACCTCTTGATATTAATATTGAGAGCTCAAATTTGACCAAAAATTTTTTTTCTATTATCTGAAACAATACTTTCAAGGTGACTACAGAAAAAAAAAAGTTACTCAGCTTTTTTGGTCCAACAGTACTGTAAATTTGCAGATCTATTCATTCAGCGATTTTTTTCGGGTCGATTTTTCAAAGTTTGTGAAAAAATTAAAGAAACAAGATTTATTTCTTGAATCAAAAAGTTTTTTCTAATTTTCAGAATTTTTTAACTGGCTTTTAAAATTTTATGAACCGAAGCTCTAAAAACTTGAGTTTCAAAGTTCAAAACGCTTTTTTAAAATTCTCGATACAATCATTTTTCACATCGATACAGTCCGTCAAAAATCACTGAAAAATCTATTTTTTTTGTTATTTCAATTTTTTTAAGTAATGTAGTAGTTTCCATAAAAATCGGTTAAGTTGATTACTATTTATAAAATGTATGAATTACGTCGTTTTGTCACAACAATTAAAAATTTTATAAAAAACTGTAGAAATCATCATATTTTTATTTAAACAAATTTGAGAAATTATCTCTATTTTTTTTACTTTTTATAAATTTCAATGACAAAGCAGATGTGTTTTTTTGACAATCACATTCAATTAATTTGATAGGCTTAATTATTTAAATGAGCTAAATTATTATGGCATATTATAAAATTTTATACATTAGTGGAAATTTATTCTCAATTATAATTATCGAAAAAAAAAAAAATAAATTGCTATAGTTGCTTATTAATTTCATAATTGTACTCTATTAATTGCCTGTTTAAAAAATGTAATATTTTTCCTCAAAAGTAATTATTCAAGTTAAATTATTCAATGAATATAAAATTGCATTAATTTCAATTGGTGAAAAATAGAACAAATAAAGTAACTAAAAGTGGATTTCTTCCATATCTTCATTAAAATTCAATAAGATAAAGATTCAAATTTATTATCCATATCGTTTTTGGTTACATGAGTTAGCATATGTATTATTCGTAGAATTTCGGTCACACATAGTCATGAGTGCATGTGATAAACTTCTGTCGGCAACAAATATAAAGATTTGTCCTGATGATAAAAATAAGGCTTTCTTTTATTTCTCGATCACATTATACGACTAATAACAGATTGATGGGTCTCATTGGTACACATAAGCTTGCTTATTACGTTATGCTCAATAAGCACGTATTAAATAACATCTCAAATAACACCCGAGAAATGATGATTCTCTCATTCAAAAATAAAGCAATTATTAAAGCAAGACATAGTATAGTGGTGCGTTCAAAAAATTTAACTAAGTCGAGTTATTTGTTATTTATCATTTTGTTTGAGAGGTTATTTTGATACTGGAAGTATTATTGGTTGGTCTTTATTCACGAAGAATTGTTTTTAAATTAAAATATATCTACGTAAATGAAAAAGATAGCATAAATTTTTTTTAGAATTAGAATTTCATTTGTGATAATAATGATTAATCTATTTTGCGTTGAATAAAGCCTCTTATTGTACACCTCACAAGCAAAGCGGAAAGTGCTCTATTCTTGTCTCACAAAAATCAAGTGATTTTTTTAACTAAAATTGTCTCTATTTATTTTCTATCGCAATTGTAGAATAATATTTATACATAAATGTCATGGGAAAACACTAGTTTCAAAACATATGACATTTTTAAAAGACATTTTGCTTTTTAAATAAATGAAAAAAATGTTTAAAAACATTATTCCGTGGACATCCGTGTGTCTTATGTATGTATGGAAACTGGAGTGGTCACGATAGCGGCCGAAAAACTTAGCTGATCAAGTTCTTTTTTTTTTTACACGCTTTAATATTATCCAAAACTAACCCCTTTCGAAGATCATGGTCTAATTCAATGTAGTTTAATTATAATTAGCAAAAAACTAAAATCCACTCATCGTATGTATATCTATATCTTGTAAATAAGGTTCGTTTACAACACATGCGCAGTAGCTTTCTTTTCTGGGTGGACAATCGCGCAAAAGCTTTAAAAGTATTTGTATTTTATTTTAATCAATTTTATTATGAAAAATGAGATTATGATACGTGCACTTTTGGATTTTCCAAACTTTTTTCAATTTTTACCCTTCAGAAATAAAATCGGGATATGTTTAAAAAAATCAGAGCTTTCTCAGTCGAAAAAAAGGTTTGTTTCATATTATTATGTGTTAAAGGTAAATATTAGTTATGATAAAAAAAATGTTTTGAAATTTTATATCCCTTTTGGAACTTTCTGCTTTTTTTAGAATCAAAAAATTTGAAAATTTACTTATTGCTACATTTTTGAGTTCAAAGATATTATATCATTTTTAACATTTATTTTTCCTAATTACTGGTTTATAGTACTTTTTAGATTTTTCAGTTAATTAGCAATCCAGTCTAATAAATTGAGGTTGAATTGTTTATGCCTGAAGGGAAATACAGACTAACAATATTACGAAAAATTAACGAAAAAAAAAATAGCTGTATTAGACTGGATAGCCAATTAACTGAAAAATCTAAAAAATTATTATTATTATTACACATTTTTAAGTTTTTTGAGTACAGAAACATGGTGGATATAGAAAAAACCTTTTAAATGATCCAATGAAAATTATTTTGAAACATTTTCTAAAAAAAAGTTCTTGGTCTATGGCATAATAATTTTTTACTATAAATAAAATTTTACGAAGCACACTTTGGAATTTTTTAAAAAGTAAAAAAAAAAATTATATTTTCAAAAAATGTAGAAAGTGTAAAAAAAGTGGCAAATTTAGTATAAATTTGTGATTTGTAAAAGTTGAATTTTCGACATATGTTGACGTTGTGAGGTCTTAGGAACTATTTTTGACTATTTTTAGGATAATATCTAAGCGTGTGTATGCATAAATATTCTTCATCTTAAACGAACAAACTATTTCAGATAATTTTTTCGGAAATCGAAAAGATTCATGATGATTGTAATCTTATTGAGTTTGAAAATTATTACCTGATAAATTTCGAGTTTTGAAAGTGAAAATTTTATAGTGTTGTATTCTATTAATATTATTTGTAAATTATTGATTCGATTGATTTTGAACTATTATGATATCTGCTAAATATAATTTTTGATTGCCACATAAAAAGCATTTAGATCAGTTGATTTTTCCGATATCAAAAATGATTAATTTTTCTCTATAAATATAAAAAAAATGAAAATTTTGTAATTTATTAAAGAAGCAAAATTTTTATTTTCCATAATTACAATCTATAAAAGAGTGATATGAATCAAAATGAGGGAATAAAAGTTAATGCCCCATGTGATCTCAGCACGTGATGCGCAGTTCTCTGTGTAGATCTTGTGAGGGATAGAAGTTAGCCCACCCAGGACGTCATCAGACGGACCGACGAGTCTTGTTGTTTACATGATACCGTAATTTTGTACTACTGGTTGTACGTATGTTACAAACCCCACCGTTATCTTATTTTACCCTTTGCTATTTACTTGATAAATCATCTATTTTATCTACTACCTTACATTCATTTTTAGTTTAGATATTATACTGTAAGGTGTGTGTTTGTTTCCTTCTTAATTCATAATTGATGAAAAATTTTGAGAGTATACTGTAAAAAATTTGCGGAGTGATTGGCGGAGTCGACGTTTTTTAATTGATTTAATCCCTTCGAAGTGGAATTTACTCCGCAAAGGATAGTATTTATGTTTTTGATTAAAAAAATTAGGAAAACGGTTGATCCTGAGGGGCATCCCTGCAACTTCTCGCTAATTCCTGACCTAGGCGCTTAAAATTGCCTTTAGGATGTTTTTGAGCTTTTTGAGCATGAAAATACAATTTAAGTATTATTTTGAGCTTTCCGAGCTCGAAGAAATAGCTTTTATATGCTTTTGAGCTCAAAAATCTGATGGAAATTTCATAGAACACTATTTTTTGAATTTTTAAACCGCAATAACTTTTGAATGAATCAACCGATTCTCACGCGGTTAGCGGCATTTGACGCGATTTTATTAACCTCAAAAATAATCTTCAAGTTTAAAGTAATCGAACGAAGAATTTCGGAGTAATTCTGAAAAAACACTTTTTTCGGTTTTCTTTCGTCAACGATAGCTCACGAACGATTCAACCAATTTTGACTGAACCGGCTGCAATCGAAGTGGTTTATTGATGTTAAGAGCTGATTAGTTTTTAAAATCAATCGGTAAAACCGTTTAAAAGTTATTCCAAAAAAACCACATTTGAAAATGTTGTTTTTTAGTTTTTTTTTTAAGATTTCTCAAAATCTACCAATACGAATCGGTCCAAATTATATTTATAATCTAAGTTTAGCCAAGCCTTTTCAGATGGCGCTAACCGCGATGAAATCAGTTCAGCTGATCAAAAGTTATAAGCGGTTCACATACTTTCACACAACACATACATACCCCCCCCCCCCACACACACACACACAGCTGCACGGACACTATCGCGGGAATAGTCAGGGAAGCTTCCTGTGACCTTAAAACGTCGAGATCTGATGAAAACTCGATTTTTGAAAAACGGGGTAAAACCAATACCTTCCAGATTTTTGAAAATCTTCGATTTTCTTAGCGGGAAGTTAAGAAAAATTCGTTGATTAAATTCAGTATTTTTTTTTATAAAATAAAATAAATCATAGTTTTTATTCGTTTAAAAATTAAAAGATGCGTACTTAGAAATTTTAGAAATTAACGTAATTACGTAGTAATATTAATATTACAACAAAAATTGTAGTAATATTTCTTGTAATATTTCTACACGTTGCATTTTTTTGATTAATTCTCTCTACAATAATTTATTTGTTGAAAAATTTGAAAAATTGATATCCATCTATGTTCATTTCTGTTACATTTAACTAATAAATTTCATTTAATGAAACGTAGTAATGTTAATATATTTTTTTTTTACTTTTAAGGTTGAGATTTTTCAACAGTTTTTGAAAACAAAAAAATATTATGAAAATTTGGATCAATATTCCAAGAAAGTTAAATTTTTCAGAAAAATACGAGGAAATTTGCAAACAAACTTCAGATAGTTTTTTGGAAGTGTTTCTGTAAATAATAACTCTGGAGTCATTTGTAAAAAATAACTTTAGATTTTATTATAATCAAAGTATTTTATTTCTCCACTCCGGTACTCCGAGTGATTAGAGTATAAATTCATTCATAGTTCCCTTCTGATTTTTACAATGTATTTTCAACTTTTATGATTCAATTATTTCCTATTAATAAAGAAAACTTCCAGAGAGTAAAAATCATTTGTTTTTAAACTTTTAATAATTTTGTAGTCAACGGACTACTGGTGTCTAGGAATCACTAAAATCCCAGCGAAAAATACCTTTTTAAATTTTTTAATCCTTTTATAACATTCTACACGCATTTTAGAAATTGTTTTTAGTAATTTGTCTCTTTGCAAAAAATTATTCTAATTTTTTTAATTTAAACAACTTTTATCGTTTTCTAACAAAAAATAATTCAAAATAAGTTCAAAAAGATATTCAATTTCGTTTATTACAAAAAAAATTTCGAAAAGGTTGACCCTGTAGACCATCCCTGAAACTTCCCACGATGTTCAAACTCACACGGCTTGAAAAAGTTCCTACGAAGTTTTGAGCTCTTCGAGCTCAATAATAGTGTTTTCATCCGTTCTCGTGCTCTTCAAGCAAAAAAAATAAGTGGTTGTTAGAAACACATTTTTCTGAAAATTTTGACCAGCGGTATCTCTCGAACAAATCATTCGTATTGATGCGAGTCGTGGCAATAAACGTAAATTTTTAAGCATAAAAATATTATTTCTTACTTAAAAAATAATTCGACAAGAAATTTCGAAGTTATGCGAAAAAAACAGTTTTTTCGTTAGGAATGTCACTTGAACGAATTGACTGATCCTGATTCGATATACGGCAATAAATTTTTTTTTTATTTGTTTGTGGATTTTTTTAAAATAAAAAATTGCTTCCAAATTTTATGGACCGATTAATAAAAGAAATGATGTCAATTGACAGCCAAATGCTCGCCATTTGAGTGATATCAAAATTGACAGTTATTTTACATCACTACTTATGACATTCAACCAACTGTTCTCCCTTTTGTTTATATATGTATGCATAGATTATATTCTAATTCACACTATTTCTACTGGGCCATCTTCATCGTTTAGTTTTGAATATAAAATACTTAGTATACTTATCTGGCGGTATAAATCTTTCAGATGATAAATCGTAACTCGCATATGCAGGTTTTATTTTATTTTATTTTTCTGTGACGTATAGCTCGCATCAGATTTTTATATTTATCAATTTCGTGTACATGATGTTAAAAACTGCCCAGAAAATTAGCGTTTAAATAATTCAATGAATCAAAAATTGTATTATATATTCTTGTTATAAAATTTAAAAAAATATCATGTAAATTCTGACTAAAAGATGAACAAATGATGTTACATGTCAGTTTAATTTTTTCTATTTTTTCAAGGTTTATTAACGCTGTTGTTATGTCCAAGGACGTTTTTAGAGCGGTAGCGTAAACGGTGGAGGTTTGGACTAACAGTTTAAAGAATACGCAACGGAGGTTTTAATTCCGTTGTTTTAATTATTTATGTGGGACGTTTTCGAGATACGAATTTACCACGCCTTCGTTTGAGACTGTTCACGGATTTATTGAGAGTAGATGTACTTACTGTTACAGGAACTTTATTGATAGTCAGATCCGTGGTTTCAGGGCAGCTGTTAGCGCCTGTTCCTTGATTGGGCCCTTTGGTTGGTTTTCGCAGCGGATGGAGTTGGATGGATTTGGGCTGCTTATTCTAAGGGCTTCTTATCTTATGAAATTAACGAACTCGAATGGAATTTCACTTCTTTTTAAGATTTATTTTTATAAACACCAAAACTTTTATACTTTCACAAATTTTATTTAATCGAAATTATATTAATGAATTTTATTTATTTGAGCTAACGTCCTCCAGTCCCCCGTAGGGTAAAGTGCGCAAATTTAGCTTTAAAAGATATTATACTTATTGACCGAACTCTCGTCTAAGTGCAGGGCAAATTAGAACTTTGAGAATTCGGTTCTCTAGATTTTCTTACTGGTCAAAATCTCGCTTAAGTGTAGAGCAAATTAAGACTTTGAGATTTGACTCTAGATTTTACCTACTTATCGACCTCTCGCCTAAGTGCAGAGCAAATTAGAACTTTGAGAATCCCGACTCGTAGACAATTACAACTAATACGTGGCTTGCCGGTTGAACCGAATCTGAACTCGTCTTAAGTGCAGCGCAAATTAAGATAAGGGACTTTTACAAGGCACAGGCCCGTCAGTTAAACGTGGAAGTCAAATTAACTGAGCAAAGACAAGGCGTTGGCTGTTGATCGCCTTTTTAAATACTCGCGGTGCTGAGATTGCAGAAGTCCCCGCTAGTCAACCAGCAGTCGCGTAGCTTTTATTTTATTGTGGCTTTCGCGCATGGAGAAGTCTTCCATCTGCGCGGGTGATTTAAAATTAAAGAAAACTTTTGGGGTGGACATAAAACTGTTTATATTCTGTTTTATCATTAACACGTGGATAAGATAGAATATCCAACTTGATATTCGATGTTGTCGCTTGAGTGAGAATGGTTATGGTAACAGATAAGTTGTTTCGTTTGATTTACTTGCAGTAACGCGGTGGGGCGTTCCCTTCGCAAAAATTAGGTAAATAAAAATAAATATTGCTTGTGGCAGAATTTAAAAGAAGCTTTGAAAGTTGAAGTTATTGCAAAAACCATGATTTGTTTTTGCTGACAATACTGAGTATGATATTCAGAAATTTAGGTTCTAATGATTGAGTTATCCAAGAACCAGATGAGCGTACTTTCAAAAGACGGAAGATGAAACTTAACGCGGAATACTTTCATAAAAATAGTTAATGACAACAGTATATAAAGTTAACTTTAAGAAATGCCTGTATGCTCGTTGCAAATAAATCTGATGTGTACTGTGAAGATTACAATGTTGAGGATGATGATAATTTTTCTATCAATTTATCTTTTTCTTCGATAATTACTTTAACAATAATTAATTTCGAATATAATTATTGACGACAGTTTTTACCTTATTATAACCTTTCAGATATAAGTCAACCAATGACCGTTAATGGTAATGAGATTTTACCCTCTCAGTCTACGGTTGTTTCATCATTCATTTCAAGTCTATTTTCACGTACTGTTTCAAATTTCGAAGATGAATTAAATTGTTTCAGACCAGCTTCTAAAATTGATGTGATGACTTTACGCTGCTCTAGACAGAGCAAATGTTAGTAGCAGGAATGCTACTTTTATTATTGCTAGTGCGTTAGCGAGTTTTTGAACCAATATTATATTACCAAATATAATTTGAGTCATCGGACAGTTCATCGAAGCCGTATTCAATTCAGAATAAGTATTGCTGAAGGGTTAAAAAATTAATTTGATATTGATAACCGTTATGTTTTACATTGGGACGGCAAAATTTTGAAAGATATTATTGGAACAAAATCTGTAGACAGGCTCCCAATTCTATTATCTGTCTCAGGTGTTGAATAATCGCTGGGCGTCCCGAAAATATTTAAGAGTGATGCGGAAAGTCAGACCTCAGCAATCATCACTACCTTAAACAAGTGAAAAGTTGGTTCTCGCATCAAACCCTAACGGTATTGATGACCCGGTGAAAAAGCGAAAAAGCGAAAAAGCTATAAAAAAATAAATTCAACTTGAATTAGTTAGTAACGAGTCGGACTTCCAATCATAAAGTATCGCGTTTGAATCCCACAGAGACCAGTATTTTTTTTTTTAATTTTATTTAAATATTTATTTTTTTAAATGTTATTAATGTAATTTCAGAGAAGATTAAAAAACAATGTACATTAATTATTTCTTCATTACTTTTTTTCTCTTAATTACTTGTTGGAAAAAAATACCAACAAAACTCCGTGGATACTCCGTAAAAACATCAGCAACACTCCGTAGATACTCCGCGAAAACGCCGATGATACTCCGTTAGAAAACCGGCAGTATTCCGAGAAAACTCTGTTAAAACACGTGTAATACTCGATAAAAACTCCGACAAAATTCCACCGAAATTTCGTGTCGCAACTGCACACGAAACTCCGCGTTTCCTTCGCCACAGACAGAAACCTAATCTCAAAAATTTATTTGAATTCCTCCAAGGATGTCTTACTTTACGCAATTCATATTTCTAATTTTGACTGAATAAAAATATAAAAAAAGGTCTGGTTCAAGATATTACGTATTTTAAAAGCTCAATCTGAAAACTCAACCTGTGATTTCAATCAGTGTAAACTTATGTAACCAATTCAATGCTAAATAACATTCCTATATTTTTTTTTGTACGTAGGTTTAAAACCTCCGAGTGCAATGAAAGAAATTAATTATATTTTTAACTATTATCTATTTAAAAATAATTAACAATTTAACGATGAAATTTATAATAATTTTTTAAGACGTTAACAAAAATTAAACTTTGAATAAAACATAAAATATAAATGTTCGATGATTAGGAAATCACATCGAGATATTTTAATGAATATACGATTATTTGTAATGATCACAGACATATTCGTCAAAATAATCTACGCTAATACCTGCGCAAGAATCATAAGATCATTTATTACAATTTTTACATTGACTCCATGACTCTGAGGACTCTGAGGAAAGTCCATAGCAATAAAGACAATGGCAATAATCATTTTTATATTTTAAAGGTTTTTTTTTCAAATTTTTTGGTTTTGATTTTGTTTCATTTTTTTTTTTTTTTTTGTTTAATTGAAGTCATTTTTTTTGCTTCATGTTGATTTGTTTTTCTGTTTTTTCATTCTTAATCATTTAGTCACTTTATTGAATTTGATGATTTTTTGTAAAAAACAAATATTTTTATTCTTAAGACGATACTATTTTGTAATTTGCCTAAGGTTTTAAGGTTGCAATCAGAAATGAATTTATGATTTCAATCAAGCATATCAAAAGTACAGACTACTCATTTTTTCAGTAGAAGCAATTAAAATTCTACACAAATATCGCGTTAAAGATGACATTATTCCATATATTGGCAAAAAGTACCGATAAAAAGCCATAAGGGCGTATAAAAAAATATTCATTTTAAAATTTTAATTTTTTTCGTAGTAAGAAAAATTGGATTTTTATTTTGTTTTTCAAGTCCAAAATAATTTAATTTAGTCAAAATATTTTTTTTAACTTTTCGCAAAGAAGAGCTCAAAACTTTTAAATAGAAAATTTTTCGAGCATTTTGAGCTCGTAAACAACGAGAAGTTTTAAAAACAGCCTGCAAGGTCAACCTTTTCAGATTGATTAATTATTGCATGTATTAGGAAGAAATACGTCAATTCTAACAAGAGAATTTTGTTTTATCCGTGTTTCTAATGCCTGAAACGTTTTAATCACGCTTACAATGCCTGAGACGCTTGAAATACGTTTTAACCGCCTGAGAAGCCTGAGATACGTTTTAAACGCCTGAGACGCTTGAGATACGTTTTAAATTTCGACTCGGGTAAGTATGAACAGAAATTTTGAAAATTCAACTTGGGAATTTTACTTCAATTTTGACTGCCGAATGGTACTTTTCCTTCTGTATTTTCCTTATTTTTGTTAAGCTTTTGATCATATGTAGTCGTGAACTTTTATAGCAAGGTTATCGATTGATTATTTTTACATTATTCTATTTCCTCAATAGCCTATATACTAGGGTGGGTCAAAAAAATCGAATAATTTATTTTTGATTTTATACTCTGAAAAATAGGTTCGTAGACACCTAAAAAGAATTCTCTCCAAGTATAAGCTCTTAATTATAACGGGAAGGTCCTCCGCTTTGCGGGTTTCTATTTTTTTCGAATAATCAGATAAAAAAATTTATATCTCGCTTCCAACTGCTTGGAAAAATATTCCGTGGCATAGATTTTGTGAGAAATTGAATGCTTTACAAAAAAGGTCTCTTATGACTTTTTCAAAAACTCAACCGATTAAAAGATATTCATAGTTGAAGTTTGGCTATTTTAAGGAAAATATTCGTTTTTATTATGAATTTTATAAGTCGATGAAAAAAATTATTTCGGATTGCGGAACTCATGATTTTGTAGAAAATTTACTGCTCTACAAAAATGGTCTCTTATGATTTTTTGATTAAGTGAAGCCGTTACGAGATATTCATCGTCAAACATTAACGAATATCAATATTTCCAGTTTTTGATCAATAATTCGATAAATTTTAATTTAAACTATGAGTTTCAGGAAAATTTACATAAATTTGAGTTTCGATCGATAAAGAAATGTTATAATAAGTTAGATAAAGAATTATTGGAATTATCATTGATTTTCCTTGGAGAAATGCCTCAAGAAAAGATTTCTTTCAAACGTCCTGGTGCTGTTCATCATGCTAGATGGATGGCTAAGGCCATTTATAGTTTAAAAATGTATCTATTCAGAGATGAATTCAAACTCTCTCAGAAAGAATTGCATGGTCTTCGTCATTTCTGTATTTTTATAGTCACATTGTATTTAAAAGCTTGGTTTTCATCAACTTCTGCAACAACTGCTGCTTATCATGACTTGCAGTTTATGAAAAATTTATTGGAGTACAAACATATCAATCCTTTGATTTCTTCAGCTACGTGTGAAAAAATGATTTCGCACTTATGGTATTTGAGCGATCAACTTGCCATTTTATCACTGTTTGACGATGGCGTTCCATTAGAAGTAAAAAAAAAGTATTGTTGAAGCTGTTAATACTCGTGAAGGTACAGATTCTAAAGCTAAAAGATTTGTAATTGCTAAAAAGATTTGAATTCATTGGCGCAGAGAACTCTGAGTGACTTTGTGTCTAAAAAGTCATTAAATCTTTTCAAAATCTTCGATCTACCGTATGACTTTCTTGATGTCGATGTTGAATTATGGCCTACTAATGAGAGTTATCTCGAAAATAAAGAATACTTTCAACAACTAAAAGTTGTCAATGATTCAGCAGAGCGAGCTGTTGCATTAGTCAGTGAATATAATCAATGCTTGACAAAAAATGAAGAACAATTCCAGTACTTATTGCAAGTTGTCAAAGAACATCAAAAACATTCCCAAATTGTAATAAAAGAAATTATTTATAGTAATAGCGTACTGTTATGTTAAAAATATAGACAATTATATTGCAATTGATAATTCAATAAAAAATTTATCTATAAAAAAGTTAAATACTGGTTGTTTCTCACTTGATTCAATACTTTTCATATTAAATTTGACAAAGAAATATGTCATTCACTTCAAATTAAACTAATCATTGGCTATATGTCGAAAAAAATGCTCTAATTTCTTGTTTTAATGCAATCAAACAAGCTCAAGACTGAAAACAATATTAAAAAAATTGTTTATAACATTTCTTTATCGATCGAAACTCAAATTTATGTAAATTTTCCTGAAACTCATAGTTTAAATTAAAATTTATCGAATTATTGATCAAAAACTGGAAATATTGATATTCGTTAATGTTTGACGATGAATATCTCGTAACGGCTTCACTTAATCAAAAATCATAAGAGACCATTTTTGTAGAGCAGTAAATTTCCTACAAAATCATGAGTTCCGCAATCCGAAATAATTTTTTTCATCGACTTATAAAAGTCATAATAAAAACGAATATTTTCCTTAAAATAGCCAAACTTCAACTATGAATATCTTTTAATCGGTTGAGTTTTTGAAAAAGTCATAAGAGACCTTTTTTGTAAAGCATTCAATTTCTCACAAAATCTATGCCACGGAATATTTTTCCAAGCAGTTGGAAGCGAGATATAAATTTTTTTATCTGATTATTCGAAAAAATAGAAACCCGCAAAGCGGAGGACCTTCCGTTATAATTAAGAGCTTATACTTGGAGAGAATTCTTTTTAGGTGTCTACGAACCTATTTTTCAGAGTATAAAGTCAAAAATAAATTATTCGATTTTTTTGACCCACCCTAATATATATATGTATATATATATATATATATATATATATATATATATATATATATATATATATATATATATATATATATATATATATATGTAAAGTTGTTATTTTTATGAATAAAAAATTAATTTTATATTGAGTACTGTACTTGACAGAGGTGAAAGTAGCAGGGTTGAGTGGTGGCAGATGGAATGAGTTTTTTAATTGCATTTCTGCTGGCCAACTTAAAGTCCAAATGAAAAATTGGATCAAGATTTTTTAAATTAGGACATACATCATCGCATATAAATTGAAAAATTTCTTCATAGGCTGATGTTGATTTTTTCTCCATCAAGGCATATATGAAAGGGAAAGCCTATAATAAAATGAAAATTCTGTAAAACGGTGAATCCTGCGGAGTATTCCTGTAACTTGCCGCTGTTTTTTAGCTCAAAAAGATTACGTGTTTATTAATTACATAGTTTTGAGGCCATGACAAAACAGGAAGAGGGTGCTAGTATGGAATAAATGTGTTTTATCGCTGCGATTACAATTGAATAGAAAAGTCTTTTGAAAATCAGTAAACAGTACGCGAAAGCAGTCTAAGAAGAGCAGGAAAATTTAAGTGTGACTCCTGAGTCAAGTTAATTTTTTTATAAGTGTACCTAATTTAGTATTGGTTGTGATTATTATAGCATAATTTTAACGTGGTTAAGTGTTAAATTGGTAAAATTGTAATGTGGTAGTTTGTAACAGGGAAAATCAAACTTTCCACGGTCATTATCGATCATGTAATTGACACCACCGTAGGTAAGGGCTTTTCCTTACCTTTCGGTTTTTTACGAGTACTTGTTCGACTCGTCACCGGACGTACAAATTTCGACTGTTAGGTTAAATTTAGTTAATGAATTAAATGCAAGGTATTAGTTTTATAAATTTTAAAGTGTAGATATCCGGTGTATAAATTTAATTTAGGAATATTGGTAACTGAAAGATTGAGTGTGTTAAATTGAATGAGTGCGTATGAGTACAGTGCTGTTTACGTATTCATGGTATCCTCCTCTGTTTCCTAGGCAGTCACATAGAAAATCGGTGTATAGACGCCCGAGTCGGGGTCCCGACTAGAAATTACTTTGGGATTACCCAGGGTATACATCTGGATCTGATTGGGTCCCGAAAAGGCATGCCCAATGGGGGAATCCCTATAAAGGCCTAATTAGCCCCCAGTTGGGCAATCCCAACGTAAAAATTATAATTTTTATTAAATTTTTCCCAATAGGGCCCTGTGTGGAACTTAAGAGGGATAACCCAACGAAAAATAAAAATAAAATTGCTAAGTTCTCCCAAGTGAGACCTGTATGGGACCGAAGATGATTTTCTCAACGTAATGTAAATATTGCATCGATGAGTTTTCCTAACTGGGCTAGTAGTAGAACCCAATTAGGTTAACCCAAACTGTGAGTAGATACATGAAGAAATAATCTTTAAATTTAGGCAGTCGTTTATTTATATAAAAAGTTAATCGCCCAAAGATATGTGAGCTTATATTATTAGAATATATTTGTCATAAATTAATTAGAAATAAAAATAAAAATTATTTGTTAAGAATAGAAAAGAATTAGAAAAAAATTCATCCAACATTGAAAAAAAAATTTTTTTTTTGACACAAGAATTTTCGCTTATTCCAACAAAATGAATGCTTCAAGAAATACATATCTAGATCCAAAAAAATTTATTTAAGTCAAGACAAGAAAATCTTGTTTTAAGAAAATTCTGCCTCTTGCTACAAAAAATTTAGTTCTTGATAGAAGTAAATTTTCATTAATATTTTTATTGATTAACATGTCAAATGGGAAGATTTTTTTCTCAGCTGAATTAGGTGGCGCTGTTTCCCTAAGGTAACTAAAAATCTTGATCAACTATAAAAATTTTTTGTATCAAGTATTTATGATGATTTGAATTAATAAAAAATTACTTCCACCAAGAATAGAATTTCGAGAAAAAATTTTACTTCGAGCAACAAGCTTCGGTCTTCTTTCCGGTACCCAAAAATTTTCTTGAGCCAAGAATTTTGTTCTCCAGTCAAGAAATTTTTCTTTCTGTGCTGATTAAATCCAAATACTGAGTTTTTAGACTGAAATACATTTTAATGTTGCTGAAACAAAATTCATACTTCAAATTTTTTTTCTCAGTATGAAAAGAAATTTTAATTGAAAAAAAATTTTCATTATCGGTATTTTTCATAATTAAATTTTTATCCATATAAAAAAATTTTTTAAATAATATGCATTTCAACACAATTTTAATCTTGAAAATAAAAGTTCTTTATGTTAGCATAAAGGGGATCCCAAATCAAATCGGACAGTTTTAAGGAATTTTATTTTTGATTCTTTCAATTTTTTTGGATTTTTCAGTCAAGTTTTTTTTTTATTTTAAAACTTTCTATTTAATTTATACAAAAATTGTATTTTCACGCCAGAAAAGTGAATAAATAAAAAAAACAATTTGTAAAAGCTTGACCATAGCATGAATAATGTGTCAGTTAACCGATTGAATTGATCAGTATTCCTGCTTGGACCAGCGGTGACGTGAACGACTAAGAACCCTAAGGACGCAAGTTCGAGCCCAGCTCTCGACAAGGATTTTTCCGACCAATGATTTCGTTTCAATTCAAATTAAATAAACTAATGAGTAATATAACATGAGTATCTAATCCTATATTATTTTTAAATTTTTTCGAAGATCATAATATTTTTTCTTTAAAAATTTGGGTGGGGGTTTCCCCATTGGGACCTGAGGGGGATTGTCCAATGAGGGCCACATAGGACTTTGCGTGACATCCCTATTTGGGGTCCTTATTAGGCAACCCAATGAGGACCCAATAGGTCTTACATTAAAATTTCTAGTCGGGGTGCAGTCAGAAATAAGGTTTTAATTAAAGATAAGTTATGTAGAATTTCGTCCGATGGACGAGGTTGATTGTGGTATTATATGGTGTTCCGTCAGGTAAACAAGTTTTAGGTAAATAAAGAATAAAAGGTTTAGGAAAATAAAGATTTGAGTGATATTAATTTCTAAGTTTTTCTTGCAAGTTGCCTGTAGAATAGGTGAGAGGTTCTCACAGTTAATAATTAAGATAATTTTGAAAAAATTGTTTGTTATTGGAAATTAATTTGTTAATTTTTTAATTGATAAATTGTTAATAAATCAATTGATTGATGTTTATTTTTTCTCAGTATTATTTTATAGCCACCTGAACTTCTTACGACCTTGTCTTTTCCCTCTCATACTTTCTCAATTCCTGGGACACCGTGTCGAAAATCCCAGTAGCGCCCTTTTCAAGAGAAAAAGGCTGACCAATTGAACGTGAGCTAAATACTCCGATCACAACTTTTAACACGGTAGATTTTGTGATTGGTTGACTTCAATGTTGGTGGAGATATAACTACTATGCTTGCAATCATAGATATGCTGTTTCACTCTAACCCCTAAATATTGTTTGGTCTGTCCGATATAGCATAAACCACATGAACAAGGTATTTTATATACTACCCCTGTTTGTTGTTGTTTATTTACTGAGTCTTTTAATTTAGAATATACAGCGCTAGTTTGTATGACGAATGCTTTGCGGTATATAGTACATAAAGTTTAGATTCGAGTTAACTGTTGCCACACAATAACAATTTTATAAATGTCGTGTGTACTTTATTTCTGAGTTAATAGTAAGAATAATTAATGAATCTATCAATTTTGTTAATTTTGTGATGATTTATATGACTAAGGCAACTGTGCAATGTAAGATAGTGATTGTTAGAATTCGTATTATGGTAAATATTGGAATTGTATCAACTGTTATGTTATTTTGTTAGTTATTAATTTGTGTAATTTTCAGATGCCTGATGAAGGTCTAATAAATGACCGAAACGTCGCAGAAATAATAATGTAATTTGTCATTATGATCCTATCTAGTCCACATTCCTGATATACATATTATAATTAAGAATTATGGATGATAATGAAAATAATACTTTAATGGAAATGTTATAATTAAATATGTCCAAGATAAATAAATCGATTTTCATCTCTGCACCAAAAGTTTAAATTTTATACCCTGTTTTGCGGAAAGGAATTGCGGCTTTAACTATATGGAACAACATATACAAAGAAATAAATAGCTTGATATTTGCACTAGCCTTCTTACAAAAACAATGGCATGAAATTTGAAATTTTAATTATAAATATGATAATAAATATTATACGCGCCAACGAGAAAAGGAGAATATATCTGAAATCTGAAACGTATTATTTGTCACTATCGCTTTTGGTTCATGAGAAAATTTAACATGCAGGTATTCGTATGTCCTATTCTGTTCTGTAGGAGTTCAAATGACAATTTAACGTAGATAGCGGTTTTACACCGCACAGTAAAAAATTTTCCGTCATTGCGTCAAAAATTCTCCGTGTCAAATATTTTAGTGTCAAATATCTGACACTTTTTTGTGTCAATTTAACATAATACAATTGTGTTGTTAGTGCGCTTTTTTCCAACACAAAAAAAGTGTTATCTTATAAAAAAGTAACATTTCAAAAATGTCATTATAAAATCAACATTTAAGTTGTGTTGATTTTACATAAACATGTGTCAGAAACTGCTCTCTACTTTTTTAGGCGAGATAAACGCCGCCATTTTGTACATTCCACATCTTATCTCATATAAACATCGAAAAAATTTTGTTTTACAAAATTTTTTTTTTTAAAGTATATTTTAAAAATACTCAAAAGTGATTGTTAAATTTAATGTTTTATTGGTGGAAAGTGATTTGAGTGTATCAAACGTAAATGTCAATTTAATTTAGTGTGAAATGTTTTTAATAAAAATAATTAACCTCCAAAGCCTATATATTTTTTGTTGAATGTTTACTTTCTTCAAAATATATATCAGTTTTTTAATTAATATAATTATTTTACAATATTGTTTAGATGATATTGAAATTGGCAGATATCTATCTGGAAAATTTATGAAACTTACGAAAAAGAATTTGTTATTTTAATTGCGATTATTTCATGTAAATAATTATTTTATTATTTTATAATAAAACCATAAAAATGTCCTGTTGCTACAATGTTTATTTTATCGAATTATCAATTAATCCCTTTATTGATACGAAAGTTCCACATATTTAATAACTTGAATGTTTTTCATTAAAAATAATTGAGGTTAAGCATTATCGTTACGTCAATCTAGTGAGATCACTTCTTAACATTTTATTGTGTAAATATTCGACAGTTACACGTGTCAAAAATCTTCGGATGAACCATGGATTATTTTGACATAAGTTTATGTAACATTTAACACAAAAATGTGTTATTTTTTTAACATAAAACATTTATGTTAAAATGACACAAAATTTATGTTAAATTTTTTTTGACACATATTTTTGTGTTAGAAATGACGCAAAAATTTTTACTGTGCGATTTTTAAGATTTATAAAATTATCCAAATTGCAGATATGAATTTAATAAAAAATTATAACAGACTGTACTTAGTTGTAAAATAATCTAATTTTCGAAAAATAAAATTAAATCTATGGAAATTAAGCAATTTAAGGATCTTTTTGAATAAAATAAGAAATTGTGAAATTTTGGAGATAGTTACTAGGATATTTAATTACAAATTGTATTATTTTCTTTTAAACTCAAAGAACAAAGTTTTATTTCCTGAAACTTGTACTTTGTGCTCGAATAACTTATAAAGGAGTAAATTTATAAAAAATGATAGAAGACAATGTTTGTAATGCGTTCAGTTACCTATGAAAATTGGTACCACGGTAGCTAATAAATTGTTTGAGCAAAAAATTGCTTGACATGTCAAGAGTAAAGCACAAAATCAACTGCTTCGCAGCATGAAGCATGCAATTTAAATCAAATTAATAGTATATCACCCGACTAGGGCAAAAAGTTTGAGATTTCTGCAGTGCGCGCCACCAGTCAAGGTAACGAAAGCATTTTTTGCTCCCGCTGTTATAGAGGGTGAATGTGCAGCTTCACGAATGCACGAATCTCTAACTTTCTACCTTGAAATACACTAAGAAAAAAAAACACTTTGACTCAGTTAACAATTTCTTGGTTCAAGAAATTCGCTGATGATCAAATATTCTATTATTATTAATTATTAATTTCAGAAGAGAAGAGCGTCAATATTTATCTTTGGGTAATCGATAAACAAAAGAATAGCTTTATTTAATTTAAGTAAAAATTATTTTAATCAATTTAACAATTCCTTCAGCTAAGAATATATATTTCATAAAATTTTCAAGAACATAAATTCTTGTATCAAGAAAATTTTCTTAATAAAAGGATTTTTTTTATCAGTGTTGGTGCAAAAGATGCGTACTTTTGACCGAGGTATAAAGAAAAATAGTATGAAAGAAAATGTTTGGAAACGTACATGATTTCCTTTGTAAATTTGTAAAATTACGAATTGGCGAGTGGAAATCTTCTGGGGCCTGACGTTAAAAGTCCCGTCGATGCTAAATTCGACAGCTCCTTTTTCTTCATTTTTGAGCAGTGCCTTAATAAAAATTCTGTCAAAAAAAAAGAACTGACGAACCATCTGTCGATACTACGACTTTTACTTCCAATTTCCCATGATTGTATGAGGTTAAATGTTTCCATTCCTCCTTATTTAAAAAATTTCCATACTCTTCAAGAGTTTTGGGTTGTGGAGGAGTAACAATTCTGTGGGAGCGATGCATTGTCGATTTTTTGTTGTTATAATCTACAGCGGGAACGTCAGGATTTCTACATATAGGAAAAAGTATCTTAAAAATTTTGGTTCACAAAAAGAAAGTGTACATGTTTTCATTTTTAAAAAAGCATTCGACGCAATTTGTTAAAAACAAAAAGAAAACGTACAGGTTTATATTGATTGGATTAAAAATATGGAAGATATCTTAAAAAAATTAGAAAAACTGTTGACCCTGAAAGACCATCTCTGCAATTTACCGCTAATTCCATATTTGAGTGCTCTAAATTGCATGTATTACGTTTTTGAGCTCGCTGAGCTCTAAAATTTGATGAGTTCAATAAAATACTAATTTTTGAATGTTCGAACCGCAATAACTTTTGAATGAATGAACCGATTTTCACGCAAACTAACGAACGAATCAACCGATATCGACCGGGCTAGAGGTATTCGACGTGACTTTTTAATGTTAAGAGCTGATTAGTTTTTGTAATCGATCGCCTAAAGCTGTTTAAAAGTTATTCCAAGAAAACCACATGTAAAAAAAAAATTTGTAGTTTTTTTGAGATTTTTCAAAATTTACGGGTTCGAATTGGTTGAAATTATATTCAAAATTTAAGTTTGGTCAAGCTCTTTCGAATGGAGCCAATCGCGATGAAATCGGTCGAGCCGTTCAAAATTTATGAGAGGTTTACATACATACACACATACATACATACATACACGCAACACGCAACACACACACACATATATACACACACACACACACATGCAGATATACGGACATTATCGCAGAAACATTCGGGGAAGCTTCCTAGGATCTTAAAACGTCATCATTAGTTGAAATAGTAAATTACACAATTAGGAAAGTAAAGTAAGAAATGTCATGTAATTTGAGGCATTGTGATTTGATGCTTTTTTATTTAATTTCCATGGAGTGTATACTATTTTCTTTCTCGACGAAGGCAGGAAACGACAACTTTGCTTAGCGCAGCGGGCCGAAAGTTGTCGCTTTCTGCCCGTCGAGCAAAAAACTCATTTTTAAAAAAATGAGGTAAAACCAATAACTTTCCAATTTTTTTTAATTTTTAGTTTTCTTAGAGGGAAGTTAAAAATACCGAAAAAAAAAATGAAGTGAATTTTTAAGCAACTATAACTATTAAATGCATCGTTCGACTTTCATTTTCAAAAAAGCATTCGACGCAATTTTTTAAGCACAAAAAATGTATCCATGGTTTTATTATTATTCTTTCGCAAGCTTTAAAATTCCCTTTAAAATACATAAAAATTCAAATTTTTTTTTTTTCATTTCTTCGGAATGGCTCCATAGATTAACTCTCAGATCTAATCAGATCAACGTTTTGATAAACCTTTTCAAATGACGTATCGTAGAATTTAATCGGTTGATTCAATTTTGAGAAACTGTATGTCAAAAATGTATTTACACACATACATCCACATACACACTCACACACACTGTCGGACATCTCGGCGGGAAGAGGCAGAATGGCTTCCTGGGACATCAAATCGTAGAGATCTGATGAGAACTCGACTTTCGAAAATCGGACCGAAATCAATAACTTTCCTTTATTGGAAAATTTTTAATTTTCCTAGTGGAAAGTTAAAAAAATGGACTGAAACTAATACATTATTAATTTTCTGAAAATTATTAATTTTCAAAGTACGAAGTTGAAGAAGAGTAAAAAGTACCAAAAAGATAATAGTTTTTATGCTGGATTTAAAAAATTCATATTTAAAAAAAAATCCTTTTTTTAAAAAACTCAACATCTTTTAATATCAATAGAAGATATATTATAAAATTTGAGTTTAACATATAATGTTGATAATCGATTTTGACGATTTTTAAAATTCCAAAATTAAAAAATTTTTTAATTTAAAAACTTTTTTTTTAAAGATTTTTTTTTCATAACTGCAAACATTGTCTTTGAATGAAACAATAATTAATCTCTGCTTGTATTATTGTTCAAAATATACATAAAAAATGAATTTAAAAAAATAAAAAAAAAAGATAAAATTAAAAATTTTGATTTATTTAAAAAAAAATCAAAAAACATTTTTTTTGTCAAATCTTCATTTTGTGATGTAATAAAAGTTTTGACTAAATATTGTAACGAATTTTTATATATATATATATATATATATATATATATATATATATATATATATATATATATATATATTAGTTTATTGCTAAACTAAAATATTCGCTAAACATAATATTTTCTTTAATTTTAACTGGAATGAGCTCAGCGGGCTCCAGGATTCGGTAAGGTTAGGTTTTTTTTTTTTTTGCACAATTAGTCCCTCAGATTATTTTTCTTTTTTAGAATTGAAATGAATAACTGTAATTTATTTATCGTAGTACAATGTTGTGTATAATAATAATGTGTGTGATGTGTGTTATGTTTCCTATTCTTCAATAATTTTCACGGTATCCTTGACTGGTTGAAGATTTCAGTTTGTCCTTGAGATCGAATTGTAGTTGTTTACAACGGTTCCTTGGCTATCTGGAGATTTCGTCTTGTCACACAAGTCGAAATCGATTCACGGCTTAAATAACGGTCCCAAAGGGGTGGCCTTGACTGGTTGAAGATTTCGACTTGTTCCGCAAGTCGAAATCGAATAGCGATTCCAATTTATTTTCCTTGGTTCCTTTAGGTAGTTCTGAGTGCCTTGTTACTCAGCTGGTAGCTCGAGGAAGAGTGCCTTGGGGCTCCGCGACTCGCGCTTATATAGGGCGATTCTCGATTCTTACTGGTCTATTCCGCGTGGTGGGGAATTAGCTCCTTTATTGGCCCGCGAGCTCCTTCTTCCCCTTCCATGGTCTTGGCTTGCGCGCAACTTTGCGGCACATTACGGTTTTCGCTGCGCCAACTTGGCGGTAACCGTCAAGTACTTAACGGCGACTGGCGTCTTGGTTTGACGGTAACTGTCAAGTATGGTGTTTGGTAGTGGCGTTTTTACTTGACGATAACCGTTAAGTAAAAGGCGCATGTATAAAGATTTTTTTTTTTCTTTATATATCATTTTGATGCTGATGAATTAAATTTGTTTTATTCAAATACCTTAACTAAGCATCCTTTATGTACTCGAGAGTTTATTGAAGATCTACACCTGCATCATGTAAAGAATGTAAATTGCAGTTTTAGTTGGTCAAACATAGATATTGTTGATGTTACTATAAGCTTCAAATCAGCATTACAAAAATCAAAAGGTAAAAGTCCAGATGGTTTAGATTTGAGATGGCTAAGAGACCACATATCACAAATATCTCTCTTTCTTATGTCGATCTTTAATTGTTCATTGAACACATGCCTGTTTCCAGATACTTGGAAAACAGTCTTTATTGTTCCTTTAAATAAACTGACACCACCAAAGTCATTGTCAGATACTAGGCCCATAGCAAATCTACCTCATCTAGCTAAAGTGTTCGAGCGTATCGTTGCAAATCAGGTAGTCAGTTACCTCGAAAAAAAAATGATTTACTAGACAAACACCAATCAGGTTTCCGCAAACATCACAGCACTCAAGCCTCACTACTAAAGTTAACTGATGATATACGTCTAGCTATTGACAGAGATGATCTAACTTTCCTCATATTATTCGATTTCACAAAGACTTTCGACTACCTAAATCCTAAAATATTATTCATAGCAATGTTTGAGATGGGCTTTTCTACCGAAGCAATTCTTTGGTTTCATTCGTATCTCACGGGAAGATCTCAGTCAGTTGTAGATCTTGAAAATCATCCCTCTAGACAGATTGCCACAACATCAGGAGTACCACAAGGATCTATTCTGGGACCAATCTTATTTCTAATTGTTATAAATGGAGTATCAAAACGTTTAAAGCACTCGAAATATGGATTATTTGCAGATGACAAATTTGCCTATCTGCATTTTAAACTCTTTAAATTGAAAGAAGCCTCTTTTCATATACAGTCTGATGCCCAGGCTGTTGCTGATTGGGCTCGTGAAACTGGTCTTGAAATAAACATTATGAAGACCAAAGTTATGATCCTAGGAAGCAAACGTAAACTAAAATTATTAGAAAACTGTGAGCTTCCACAAGTCATCGTTGATGGACACATTATCCCCTACGTTTCTACAACTAAACATCTTGGTCTTCATTTATCGAATGATCTCTCATGGGATACTCATGTGGCTCAGCTTTCGCGTAAGGTTCATGCTACGATTAACAGTTTAAAGCACAGGAAAAACATTTTGTCTTCACCTATACGCAAGATGCTAGTTACTGCCACTGTTTTACCAGTCATTGACTATTGCTCCATTGTCTTACTGGATTCTTCAAAAAGGCTTGATAACAAACTGCAGCGTCTAATGAATACCTCTATTAGATTCATATACAATATCAAACGTGATGAACATATCACACCATATCGGCGTTCATTAAAATGGTTGCATATAAAATCACGAAGAATGTACTACTTGGCTTGTTATTTCTATAAGTTACTTGACTCAGGACAGCCGAAATACTTAAGGGAGATGTTCATCGAAGAAGACCCAAGCATTAGACGATCTGATAGAATAGCTGAAAGGCAAAATAGGGTCACCTTCAAGACACCAAATTACGTCACATCCAGCTATGAAAACTCCTTTATTGTTTCAACTATCCGTCTGTGGAAGGATCTACCAACTGAAGTTGTAAATTCTCAGAGTCTAGAAATCTTTAAAAACAAAATGTTTAATTATTTGCTAGCATCTGAACTGAAAGATCATTAAGTTCTCATCATCTTTTAAAAATTTCTCTCAAGCTGTGATGGTTATGACAAATTAAATCTCAATCATATCAGGCTGTTTATGTATGTCGTCACATTAATCAAATTGCTGTGTCTCAAATTATATATTAAACTTTATTTGCTCATTAAAAATTTTCAAAAATTAAATAGTTCTTAATGTGATACTATGTTACTATGTTATTATGTTATATAAAAAATTTTTAGTATACATCTTGCCATTTGGCATTTGCCTTGGCATATTTTTCTCAAATAAATAAATAAATAAATAAATAAATAAATAAATAAATATATATATATATATATATATATATATATATATATATATATATATATATATATATATTTCTTTTCATTACAATATCGTCAAAATTAATCGAGGCTGATTCCAACTATAGGGATTGAGAGAGAACTGTAGAGGCAGCACTACTGCTGAAAGTGGAGCGCCCTGGTGTTATAAATATAAAGCTTAGTGATGTACACAATGTAATAATCAGTATTAGTTGACATTAAGAATGCAAAAAATAATTAAATTCGGGTTCTTGCCGGTCAAAAATACCCTTATTAGGGGTCAAAATGACATCAAGGGTAAAAAATTATTTGAGTCAGGACACGTTTTAAACGTTGTGGAAACAGAAGATTTAAATAAACACTCAACCATAACCTGCTCAGTTGTCGCTCAAACCAAAGTTTCCGAGGTGTACAATATAAAAATTCATGTTAGTTACTAATTATTCTAACAATTATTTTATACAATATTAAAAATATGACAAATCTGGCTACATCGAAGCTTATTTAAAATTATTTTTAATGTTCATAAATTTACAAAATTTATAATTAAATATAAACCTAGTAAAAAGTTTATGACATTAAAGTTAGCAGTCACTTAACCATTTTTAATTTTTTTAATAAATAAATTTGTTCCAAAAATTATTTCTAAAAATTTGATTTTTTATTTTTTTAATTTTCTAAACGTCAATTTTTTTCTCATGTTCTTTGATTTAATTTATTTATTCACAAAATTCTTAAAATTATAAGATATCTGCTAAATTAATTTTCATAAAAGTTTCGAAGTATAGAAGTAAATTTTATTCCAGTTTTTAATGAAATAAAAAAACTTGACAGATTATTTATATTATTACTTATAATATTATTACTAGTATTATTAATTTTATTATTAATGATATTCATTTCACTTCGTAAATTTCGTTGTCGCAATCGTTCGAAACGTTCAAATGCTTGAGTAGATTTTTTGATATTTACTTTACCAGGAAAAATTGTTGGTATGTATGAAGGATGCCGAGGATGTTCTGACTTTTGATTATTAACAAAATGAGCACTACAAATCCGAGTATTTTGAGTTGGTTCCCAATCATTTGGATATTTCCTGAAAAAAAATTATTTTAAATTTCATTTTTCCTTAGTACATTTTTATTTACTTTACAAAATAATCATTGTATAATTTAATATTCTATTTCATATTACTTGGCCTTTTAAATTTGATCGTGATTAATTTAATTTTTTCATTAAAATAATTTACTTACACATAGTTTTTCACTGCATTTATCCATTGTTGACGTTTAAGGGTTATCCACGCTGAGTTCAGAGTACTTGCAGGGAAACGATAAAATTTAACACTTGTATTTTGATTTTTGTTTTTATATGGCATATTGGAACAACCACGGATACAGCAAGAAACTTTTGACGAAGACATTATCAAAATTTATTTCAATTAGATTAAAAAAAAAATTTATTTAATAAATTTGTTATTGTTTTGTATAGCACTTGCCACCACTTTGCTTTACATTTTTCCCGGCAGGTGGCGTCAAGGTCATCTTTCTCAATCCCTATTGTTCGATTTGACATGAAATGACCTATACTTAAATTTTACATTTAAGAATAATGAGTTTTTTCGAATCTTCTTAATGCAGAATCAAAAATATTGCGCATGGAAACGCCAGTGTTTTTCGATGCAGTTTTCAGATCATTATGAAACGTTCTTTCCACGACTAGGGTTGGTTTCTTACTGTGGTTGTATTCTTTGGTGATGGGTTCAATAGTACCGTCTAAATGGATCCTAGTGGTGACGGTGCACGGTAGAAAAGGGGGATCTTTTTGATGATGGCGCCGATGATCACATTCTATAATTCTATGAAAAAAAATTTATGATTTTTAATTTAAATTTTATAATAAAGTTATATATTTTTCACTCAACAAGAAAAAACTCTAAAAAACGGTTGACGCAGCCTCCAGACAAGCTCAAATTTTTTTCATTATGGCAAAGTGTACTGAGAATTTTCAACTTTCTACTAAGAAAATCGAAGATATTTTGTCCGCTAAGACAAAAATATTCATTTGACTGAAATTTTGAATATTTTGAAAAAACATTTCCTTGTGATTTCTTTCATCAACGAGATGTCACGAACAAATTATGGTGAATATTTACAAGTGGGGTCAACCATTTTAATTTTAATTTTTTGTAACGAAATTTCTATTTCATTTAAAAATACATAAAAAAATCAACAATTGAAAAATAAAGTTAATTATCACAATTTTAATAAATTTTCAACAAAATTTATAAATTTTTCAGAAAATTGTGATATTCAAATTTTTTTTTAAATTGTTAGTTTTTTATGTACTTAGAAAAAGAAAAGGATCAAAAACATAAGAAAAAGAAAAAACGTAATTTTCATTCAAAATCATTTAAGCCAAAATTTTTTCCAACTGTTGAAGGCAAAGAAGCTATCGAAATCTTCATTTTTTTCTTTCGCGACATTTTTTATTCTAACTTTTAAATACGCCGTAAAAATAAGCAAAAAAAAATTAATTTGAAAATGTCAATTTTTTACCTAATTATGGCCCAAATTAGAGTTGACCCCCTTGTAAATAATTACCCAAATTACTAACATTAAAAAAATTGCAATATCTAATTAACATGACAATTACACAATTGCCTCTCCGCCATTGACATAAACATAATCCTTTATGTGGAATAAAAATCCATCAATTGTCTTGTTCTCCAGAGCCAGCTGTTTCAATACTTTCTTCTCCTCATCACTCACTTTCTTTGCTTTCTTTCGCGGCATTGCAAAATATATAAAAAAAATTGTGACCAGAAAAATAAATTTAAATAAAAAATTTGATTGAAATTTTCAACAGTAGAGTGTTTTGAAATAATACATAAATAAAAAAACACGAATAATATAAATTTAACAGTATGTTATTTAAGTTTTGTAAGTTAACTATAATAATGTAACCAGCACTTTAAATAATATAAAAAAAATACATGTGAATAAATAGATAAATGCAATTTTATTAATATATTTCAATTAAACACACGAGGAGACAGGAGTAATTAATAAACAGTAATAAACGACTGTTACCAAGAAACACAAAACAAAAGTTAAATTATTAGACTGAAATTGGAATAAATAAAATAAAAATGACGGTGATTCTATAATTTGAATCTTAAGATCTAAAATAATCTTTAGTAATTTGAAAAATTTTTTTTTGGATTCATAATCTTCAATGCAAATTATGATTTAAAAAAATAATCATTTCTTAAAAAAATTTTTTTGTTGCTTAAAAACGGTTTTGTTGATTAACAATTTTTTTTACCACTTGCATTTAATATTAAGGAATGATTTTTTTTTTTAATCATAATTCATGTTTCTCTTTGATAGCTAAAAAAAAATCTGATTCTTTTTTAATTTTCATTGTTCATTAAATAAACAATTAGTTATGAACAATAAAATTTTTTCGGTATATTTTTTTTCTTACTCTACACTATGAAACACAAACAACCAACTATTTTTTTTTCATAAAAAAAAATTAGTTATATTTTTTATTGAATTTTAAAAATTATTCCTTTCTATACTCCATTAGTCTCACCTGATTTTTCATGTTTAAACTCATTATATCTTATTAACTAATTGCAATACGATAAAAAAGGTCAAGACTTAATTGTTATTTATTAATTAAAAAATAAATGAAGCCCAAAATTCATGATCTTAACTAATTATTTATTTCATTTATACCTTTTTTTATAAGAAAAAGTGTTGAAATATTTTTTTTTGTTTTATGTGATATTATTTTTTTAACTAAAATAAATGTGACCATATTACTTAAATAATTTTCTATTTTAGATATATTAATCCATTTTAGCTTATGAATTCTAGTCTAACGTTATCTTTTACGAATAATTATCATTTATGAAAGACATAATAGTTAGAACTTTAACGCGAGATTTTATTTGTATTATGGTGGTAAAAAATTATTAATAAAGAAATTTACTTGTAGTAAACATGATTTCTAGTTCATTTATAGTTTTTGAGAAACCTATGTATTAATATATATTATAGTAAGAAAGGTAAGTTTGGTATAACGGAAAAAAAATGATATTTATTAATTGTTTTTTATTTATTAAAGAATAAATTGATTCTAAAATTCATGATCATAACTAATTATTTATTTAATTTATATAATTTGTTATGAAAAAAAAAATATCATTCCTTAATATTAAAAGCAAGTGGTAAAAAAAATTGTTAATTAACAAAACCGTTTTTAAGCAACAAAAAAATTTTTTTAAGAAACGATTTTTTTTTTAAATCATAATTTGCATTAAAGATTATGAATCCAAAAAAAAAAATTTTCAAATTACTAATAATTAACACATTTGTTTATAACAATTTTTTAATCAATGGATGATAAAAATTATAAAAAATCATTTTTGAGTTTTTATGTTAATAGGAAAACGAATCAAAGTAATTTTCTGAAAAAAAAATTTTTTTACCGGATTAATTAAATTTTTCAATTTTTCACCGACTAATTTCTCCGCTAATTCCATATCTAAACGCTTAGAATTGCACTTATGACATAGCGGGAAGTTAAAAATCAGTAAAACAAGAAAACCTCGACAAAATCGTGTATTTGACTAAAATTGTAAAATAAACTACAAATTATTAATTACAGTATCCTGAGGAATACCTAGGGCTAAGACTGGGTATTTTAAGTGTTTTCCGGAGAAATCTCTTGTGAAAAAACTTGGTGAAGAGCTAGGATCTGATTTAAATTCTAAAAATAGTAATCGATACCTGATTTCAATATTCTAATTATTTTTGATATATTCCGCCAGGAGAAAAAGTCTGGAGGATACCTAAAGCCTGCGCTGAAGTTTAACAAGAATTACTAATACTTGAACTGGGTATTTTGAGTGTTTTCGGGAAAAACCCCCGGTAGAGAAGACTTGGTGGACAGCTAGGATTTAATTTAAATTTTGAAAATAGTAATCTATACTTGGATTGACTATTCCAATTGTTTTTGGTATATTCCTCTAGGAGAAAAGTCTGGAGGATACCTAGGGACTGCGCTAAAGTTTAAAAATAATTATTAATACTTGGGCTGGGTATTTTAAGTGTTTTCCAGAGAAACCTCCTGTGGAAAATACTCGGTGAAGGGGAAGGATACCTAGGGCCTGCGCTAAAGTTTAAAAATCATTACTTATACTTGGACTGGGTATTTTAAGAGTTTTCTCGGAAAAGCTCCCGTAGAAAACTCCTGGATGATGCGTATAACTCGAATTGGACTTTAGTAATAATTATTAGAACCTGGTGTGAGTATACTCCGTGTTTTCCGGGAAAACTTCTTGTGGAAACTACCTGGAGAACACTTGGAGCTGAGTTACACTTTAAAAATAATTATCAATCCCTGGTGTGGGTATTTCAAGAGTTTTCCTGGAAAAACTCCGGTAGAAAATACCTGGACAATGCTTATGACTTCGATAAGATGCTCAAATTTGTTGTTATCATTATTCTTGTAATTGTCATCATACTTTTTCTAATGGTCCATTGTTAAAAATTATTAACAGTTAGATTTAAATTATTATTTAATTTTGCAATTTTTAGCCTTACATCACCATCTACTGATTTTTTTTTAATTATCCGCCAGTTAGTACCTTTTTTGTCAATAGGTGGCGTCGCTATCTTCTTCTGTTTCAGCGCCATGTTGTTTGGGGCAAATGCAACATGGGGCAATTGGGATATGGGGCAAATGACATACAGTCCTTATTGTTTACTTCCCTGATAGCCACCTTATCTATAACTTACTGTCAATCTACGTCCGCAATTTGAAGCAAACTTGACGGAAACAGTTGGCAAAGCGAGCGATTACCTATTAGTTACCTATAACTTACTCTGCAAATAGACGTCAAAACTTGCTGTACAAGTATTTCCTTCAAATTGTAGTAAAGTTGAAAAGAAATTTAACCACAAGTTTGATTGTTAACTTGTATTCAAGTTGCGGCCGTAGATTTCCGTCAATTTGCTTACAACTGTTGTTGAGAGAAGAATTACCGCCAACTTGATGTATAAATTAACCGTAACTGCTGGAAGTCAACACTTACTGAGAAAGCGCTGGCTATCAGGGTTGTTTTCATATAGCAATAATTAACCTATATTTCTTTTTCACTGAATTTATACGAGCGCATGCGTCAAACGCATCTTTTTCTCACTCATGGCGTCATAATTTAATTGCTATTCAAACAACAATAAAAATTTTTAATTAATTAACGATAAATAAGATAGAATTAAAAAAAAACGAAAATTAAAGAAGCATTCGGTGAGCAATTTATTAAAAAAAAAGTTTTTTAGAAAAGTCTATTGGTTTACATGTAATAGGCAAAAATAATTTTGTATTTTTAATTATTAATAACTAATTAAATTAATAATTGATTCCAAGCCAACTTTTTCGAGATGGTTAGCACTTAATTGGCTGTAAGGTTGGTTGTTGGTGTATTAAAGAAATCTACTATTCTGACTGCCAGATGGTATGTTTTCATATTTTGTTGATAACATGGTGCGTCTGTTACTTGACCGTTGATAAGATTATATCAATACTTACTGACAATATATAATATAGTACTCTGATAGCCACCTTACCTATAACTTACTGTCAATCTACGTCCGCAATTTGAAGCAAACTTGACGGAAAGAGTTGGCAAAGCGAGCGATTACCTATTAGTTACCTATAACTTACTCTGCAAATAAACGTCAAAACTTGCTGTACAAGTATTTCCTTCAAATTGTAGTAAAGTTGAAAGGAAATTTAACTACAAGTTTGATTGTTAACTTGTATTCAAGTTGCGGCCGTAGATTTCAGTCAATTTGCTTACAACTGTTGTTGAGTGAAGAATTACCGCCAACTTGATGTATAACTTAACCGTAACTGCTGGGAGTCAACACTTACTGAGAAAGCGCTGGCTATCAGGGTAAACAAACAGTACCAATCAGTGTTGCAGTAATTTTTTGGAACGATAGACAGAAACAAACACAAAATAGATGTCTCTGCCTAGAATAAATCGAACATGGTGAATATTTACAAAATATTTACAAATTATCATTTTACACAATTTGAGCGTAATTTACTGTTCGATCATAGATACTGTTTTTAGACACGCCATTCTATCTATTCATGATCTTTTTTTGTAATCAATTTCAAAATAAAGACATTATCTCAACTCTCAGACCAATTAATTTTTTTAAATGAAACGTTTGATTTCCGTTTTCGAAAAAATTATCCAGTTGGTAATTCGACATTTTATTAAAAAACAATAACTTTCTTTTGGAAATTTTATTTTGAATTAAAAAAACAATACGTTTATGTATATAAGATTTTTATACGAGACTAAATAAAAACATGGATGGAATTATCTTATCCCCTATCGACGCAACGTCGAATTTTTGTATATTTTTTTAGTGAACATATAGAAACTACTGTATGACCTTCATGTATGACACCACAAATTGATGAAAGAAGAAATATATATCTACAAATATCATTTTTGTGACCTTCGGAGATATTCCCATATCTCATATGAGACATGTGACGCCAAATTGTTCACACTTCAACTTGACCCTTTTCCCTTTTGGTTAAAATATTTATGTTATAAAATTTCATTAAAAACCGTACGATTCTAAACAAATTTTCCATACAACCTGAAAGAAAAATTATTTTGTTTTCATCTTTTTATTTATATTTTCAAAATTAAACTTACATATATGCTTCATGAAAAATATCCACGTAGGTATTAATTTTGACACAACAATATTTGTTTGTTTGTTTTCAATTTTTTTTTTTTAATTTTTGATTTATTGCACTAGTTAGTCAATAGTAGGTACATACATTTTTTAATTTCTTTGTTTGTTTTATTTAAAAAATTTTACTTTTTTGATTTTTTTAATATTAATATCTCTAAAGTTGAATTGGTGGATATCTACTATTTTTGTTGTGCAAAGTACACCGCGGTATACTTTGGACATCCAAAACAGTGAATTTTGACTACCAAATAGTAGAAATCCACTAATTCAATTTAAGAAAGTTGCGATTAGTATTACAAAATTGTTCACATGTGACTAACATTTTCTAAACCTTAACTATTAACTAGAAATTTTCTTGTCCTTCAAAAAGATGCATATTTTTTCTATGAAAATATATTTTTGAATTAAGAAATCAGTACTTTGCAATACAAAAAAACACTTTTCCGAAAAGTTTTATATTGTATTAAAGTCAGTACAATAATATTATATATTTTTTATTTTTATTGATCTAAGTCTTTGACTTGATTATCTAATTTTTAAATATTTTATCATATTATACATCGATTAGTATAGAACATCAATATTATGACCAGTCGAAAAAGAAAAGCAGTCTGCAGATGTGCATAAAAGAATACGAATTTCCCTACATTTGTTTCGGCTTAGTGAATGGGTACCATCTGCAAAGACTTAAAGTGTACGGATTGAAAAGAGCGTCTTAAGACATCATCGCTTTTTCCACGGACAATCAAACGGAACAAGGTCAGGAGCTAAACCTACTTTTGTCTCTTAAGAAGTTTCTCTATGGTTTTTTTTTTATTAAATTATAGAAAATGGAGCTTTTACCCATGTGACGAAAAAGTGTAAATACCTGGATACTATCAAAAAATGGAAGAAATTGATCTTACATTGACGTGTAAAAATCGGAAATTATGGTTAACTCTAAACAGACTAGATTTAAAGCTTCTTAACATTTTATGAATTTTTAAATCTCAAAAATATTTTCTTCTACAAATCAAAATGTTCATGACGGTTTAAAAAAAAAATCAAATTAGGCGTTGTCATCTATGGTCCAATTCTTTGAGTTCGAAAAAATTTTAATACTTTCTATCGAAAAATTATAAACTTTTGAAATTCTCAACAAAAGTTTTGAAGTTGATCATTTGGGAGGGTTAAAGAAATTATGAAAAAATAATTTTTTCATTTCAGTCGATCGAATAAAAATTTAACCACCTGTTATTTTACCAAAATTGACAACTCCTATATTCAAATAATCGAAGTTTTAAAAAAATAAAAAAAAAAAACAGGTACAAGACCAACAGCTGAAATTTTTAGACACCTCTGACTTACGAGATTAAATGTTTTCCAGATTCATTCAGTAGCATATAGATGAAAAAGCATAAATCGAATTGCCGATTCACATGGAAGTGAAAAAAAAATAATGAAAAAATCCATCGTATATAGTATAAAAGCTCGATAGTGCGACATCAAAAGACGACGAGAACGGATACGCATAAGCTATGAGATATATAGAGGGGTTCTTGGTTTTTCGTTTGTGTGAAATAGTCATCAAAGAACCGCGGATGGATAAATGTAAGCGGTCGTTTAGTGTAAAGTCAGCACTCATTTTATTTACAACCTTTACTTTTTTGTAGGAGCTTTTTTATTTTTACATTAATAATAAAGTTTATTGCTAAATTGCTTATCGTTATCTATTATTTGCTGTTAATACTTTTCTATGTAGAGATAATAATTATTATGAATTACTCTGTCTTTGATTTTTTTATTTACAAAAACAGTCTAGCCTGTAAGCTATTTCTAAAACTTCTCAGTATTTTTAAGATCGGGACGTTTAAATGCATCCGTCTATACATTGTTGAATTTTACGAGTTCAAAAATGTAACTTCTGATGAATTAAAAATTCAAGCGGTTACTGCAGAAAAATTTTTTTTTAAATTGTTTGTACTACGATATTTTCTGAATCAATTGTTCAATTTTGATCCAGTTTGTGGTGCTGAATTTGGTTTTTAACATCAAAATAAAAGTAATTTGAGAAGCCGATTATACTACAAGTAAGTTATTGAATCTCTACTAGAAATAATCAAGTTTTCACTTGATATAAATCAGTAACTGGCCAGTGACTGGCAAGTCAAGTAGAATTGGCCAAAAACTCGATGTCATTTGTACTATTGTGACTCCAAAGAAAGGAAAGAGTGACGGGGCAAGGAGGGAAGTGGCAGCGGCTACCTACTCTTCACTTTTTAGGAGGGCCTAATACGTCGGACGGCCGATTTTGCTGGATTTATTTAATTTCAATATTTCTTATGAGTATTATTACTATTATTATTGTGACTATTACTACTATTGTTCTGTTTGAGTATCATTGTTTATTGGACTTTAGTTAATTAAAGAAATCTCAGAATAGTAATTGGAAATTATTATTGTATTATTATTGTTCTATTTTTTTTTAGTGAGTTTATAAATTTTGCTATGACTGATTTAATTATTTGTGATAAATATTTTCTTTCATGATCAATTAAAGTTTTTATGTTTATTTAAATTATCACTGGGTCGTTTATAAATTAATTAACTACTCAGTAAGCAAATTTTAAATAGAAAATATTTAGTGTAAGAAATAATTTAAGTAAGCGAAAATATTCTAAGTCCTGAGCAATTTTTAGTATGGAAAAGCAAGGAATGGTTAGAGAATGAAAGAAGACCGATTAAAATAATAAATCAAATTCTTATCGAAAACCAAAACTTAGAATTTGACACAGCGAAGGGATAGATAATGAGGGAATTGCCAATTAAATTAATAGTTTGTAAACAACGTGTAGAGGGCAAAAACGATTATTCTGGTTCGCTGTAAGTGACTTTTGGAAAAACTGTTAAAAGCGAAAATTGGCGATCAGAAAATCAAGTCTTGGGACAGAGGGTTATTGTGGTGAATATTCTTCTCCCAATAACATCTGAAGGGGACAGTACCTCGGTTCGTCTTGAACATTGGTAAGTACCTTTTTGACTCTGCACAAGATTTGACTTCCCTGGATTTTTGACCTTCTGTCAAAAGTTCAGTAGGTGATCATACGCCGTGTAGGTGGGGGCGAAGAGGACATTCTCCATTCGCTCTCGGGGTAGAGCTGTAGGCCCAGGTGTGACGGCTAGTCTCCTGGGAAGCGGGGAACCAGCTTTTGGAGTCATAGTTCGCGATTTTGATGTTCACGTTGAGTGAGAGGGAGTGAGAGAAGTCTATTTTGTAAACACCAGTTTTGACCGGACCTGCGTTTACCGACGAACGATTGATTGAAATATTGTTCGTTGTTTTGATTTAGTTTTTTTGTTTTGGGGTTTTGATATAACCTAAAGTGTATCACGTCTGTGTTGTTTGTTTTGTATTCTTTTCTTTGATTTATTTAACTGATTTTGACAAATAAATTACTACTTTATCGTTATCATAACTTGTTTGATTTTCGAGTTTACTCCTTTAGTTTTAGTATCTATTATGCTATTTAAAATTAATTAAATTTGTTTTGGCTTTGTTCTTTTGGTTTTATAAATTGGTACTAATCCCCGTTTTTGACCCTGGACCTCGGCGAGCTTCAAATTCGAGCAACGGGGGCGCTTCGTGTCGCAGTATCATCCATTGTTTTAGTTATTCTAAAACACTCAAAAATTACCCGTTACACTATAGTGATTTGATTCGGTTGAATTATTTGATTTGAAAAGAAAAAAAAAAAAAAACAATTTTAGATAGACAATTTGAGAATTTTCATTCAAAATTGTTTTCTCCCAAATCCAGAAAACTTTTTTTCAACAAGCAAGTTCAGCCAAGAAAAAAAATTGTTGAAAATTTCCGATATATTAATTTTTTGTTTCAACGCTGTCCATAATTTTGAAAAGAAATTTTTTCTCTTACTGTATTTCAAAGGGATTTAGATCAACACAAGTTCTATCGATTAATTTTTCATTTATATGCATTCTCATGCAAATGCTAAGATAACTATAATATGAGTTACTAAATAAGATTTTGCAGATATGAAAAGGTATTGAGATAAACGGACAAAATATATCAACGAAACAAGAGATGTTAACTGAAATAATTTCAGCAGACAGCGTGGCACCAGACAGACTAAACTACTAGAGGGGATTGTCCCCAACGAAAGCAATAAGGAAGTTTCCTGCTGGTTAAAAAAACACAAGAGTTGCTAAATATCGGTATACTTCCCCTTTATTACCTGAAAAAAGACAACAATTTTTACACTTTTTTGACTCTTTTCTCTGTGTTTCAAAAATTTAGAGTAATTTTTAAATTTTCTTCGTTACAAACATAAATTTTTGCATTTATATGAATACATTTTTCATATTAATTAATAGCTATCGTTAATGACAAAATTATCAAGCATCCATACCATCTGAATATTTACGTGCACATATTGACTTCTAATATATGTCAAGCCTAGTGACCAAAAATAAAACCAATATCATAACCCACCTAAGTAGATTTTAGCTTTAATCTAGATAAATATTAAAATTTTTTTTAGTTGTTGGCAGTTGGATGTTGTTTTTTCTTTTTAAATATATGAATGCAAAAATCTATACCTGAGTTTAAATCCGTACTTGACCGGTTTTATTTTTTTCAAAACTTTTTTCAAAGCATATACAGAGAATTAGTAATGAGGGGGACTGATTGTGTACGTTAATAAACTCACACCTCGTTCATATGCCTTGTTACTCCCTTTTTCACAGTTCTCATCGCATGGTAATATATAGTATATAGTCATTGCTGTCAGTTAACGGACACGGCTTATGTACACAAAGAGCATACTTTCCCCTGAATACATGTTGTTACTACTCCTACAAATTTTCATTATATATGTATGTATATACGAATATACTTTGTATAAGTGAGTATGAACTCATACAATGACTATCAAGAAGTACGAGAGGTAGAAAGGTGGGCAAGATAAATATGGCGAGAAGGTCTTTTGTATATGAAATTGAACGGCCATTACGGTAGCATTTCTGCTATAACTTGCTTGAACTTCAAATTAATTTTATTATATTAATATTTTATTTATTAACTCATAACAAAACTTCCGGCAAAGTTGTTGAGTACAGCTATTTATTTAAAGTTCAATTAAGATGCAATTTTCTAGTTGGACAAGATATGTGTGTCGAGTTAGGTTAGAAGAAAGCACAGCGTTGGCAGCTATGATACTACATCGCAGAAATTTTTTATTCTTTTATAAGAAACTCCGTGATAAAGTATAACACTATTGTTTGTTTATTCTATTCAAACGTGAAAAGACATTTAGATAAAAAAATTTTTAAAAAGCTATTTATTGTTGATGCTTATTTTGAGATAAATTGCTATAATTTCGAATAATTCTCTTGAAAGAAGCCGAAATCATGGAAAAAATGCAAGATTTTTGTTTACTTCTTTGGAAATATTTTAGAACGGTTTATACTTTTTAGAGTATTTCTGAGAGAATTAAAAAAAAATATTAATATTTCCCCGTGAAAAAAAGTTGCGGAATTCCTCCCATACAACGAATAAGGATCGGTCGATCATTGGACGATGATAGGCACCCGATCCTTGATGATCGGCCGAGAATCGGATTTTTCATTGGGCCAAGGCTGGTTGGGTATCGGATGTTAACATCGTCCCAAGACTGGCGACTAAGCATAGGCCGAGCATAGTAACCGAGCATCGGCTGATCATCGGCTGAGCATATTCAAACGGAAAAATAATTTTTAAATCAGGCTGAAGTATCGCAAAATTATTGATTTATTTCAGTCGTATTGTTATGTAGATTTTTAAATTCGTCCTCGGGGTGCACAGGAGCGGCGAGCCTATCGAAGTTCCTTAAAAAAAATTTTAAGATTAAAATGCGATGGGAATCGAACCTGGTCCGTCTGCCTGGAAGTCTCGAACATTACCAACTGCGTTGCATGCCGTAGTTAACAGAAAGAATTTAGTTTAGCTATTTAAATGATCAACAAGTATTTTATTCCAATGCATACCAATAATTCGCTTTATAGGTACTTTATTTTCTCAATTTTTATGAGTAATTAATGAATAACTAATTGAAAATTTTTCTCTGATAAAAATGGTAAATTTATCACCTAACTTATTCGTTTGAGAATGTTTTTTATCTCCCATAAATATTCAGTAATGCCAGTAAATAAAATTTAAGAAACAGCTGATGTGATATTTAGAGGAGATGCATAGCAGAAAATTTATCATATCGGCCAAGCAACGTCTGATGATCGTTTGTCGTTGCTATGAGCTTAGTAGAGCGGTCGATGATGAGCCATTCATAGGCTGATCATAAGGCGCTGATGCTTGTCCAAGCATTAATAGCCTAGCTTCGAACGATACTCCGTACACAGTAAAAAATTTACGTCATTGCGTCAAAAAATTTAATGTTAAAAATTTTTGTGTTAAATGATTAACACTTTTATGTGTAAATTGAACATTTTTATGTGTAAATTTAACAATTATTATGTTAAATCAACACAAAAAAGTGTTAAATATTGAACATAAAAATTTTTTGACGCAATGACGCAAAATTTTTTACTGTGCATGGGTATGAGTTTTTAACTTGAAAAGTAATTCAGTCAATATATTTGTTAATAAAAATAAAATTTTTGTAATTTATATATAATTTTTGCATTTATTTTTTATAAGTTCTGCTGAATGTATTTGTTATAAGTTCTGCAAGAAGTAAATTCATCACATCATCGGCCAAGGATAGGCTGATGATCGTAGGTCATTAGTAAGAGCATCGATCGGTGGCCAATGGTGTACCAGCATGGCCATTGGTGAGCCATAGGGCGATGATAGAGTACCGATGCTCGGCCTAGCATAAGTAGCCTAGTCTTGGCCGATCATCCGTTTTTTCCGAGCATCGGTGACTTCGTATGGGCTTTGGCGATCTGCCGGAAATCCTGAGGAGTTTATATGTTTACACAAATCTGAATTCTAGAAGAATTTCCGATGAATTCCGGATGAAATCATAAGTGATAATTTTATTAACAAACATAGTAACGATTGGAAAAAAACTTTCTAGAATTGAGAGGAATTTCACTCCATCTATTTCTAGCTTGAACTCAACAAAAATTCCATTGAAAATTCTCCGTGTTTCGTCTGGAATTCCTTGAAATTCCCTTAAGTTATCGTAATTGATACTGAATGGACAAAATTGTTATCCATTTTATGCAAATCTATCAAGAAAACTGTGTAAATTTCCATCAATTGCTGAATCAAATCGATAGGTCGTTTACTCTGTTTACCTCAAGCCTGGAAACCACAGAAATTCCTACAAAATCCCGCACAATCTTCTCTGCAATTTTTCCGAATTCCCGAAAAAAATATTAATAATACGAGAAGAAAAATAAACAACCCACTTTCTGGAATGTGTGAAATCCGGAATAATTCTGACAAAATTTTAAAGAGTCTGCTTCGGAATTCCTTCGGAGTTTTCCAAGAATCATTTATAAATTATAGAGTAAACTACAGTTCGTCATTCCATACAAAAACTGTATCGAGCCCTATCTACTAAAATATAATCCAGCTGAAATTCTGCACAGGAAATAGCTTCTAGTAAATCAAAAATGTCATATTTGTATTTATTTTTTTTTAACTTCCCGCTAAGAAAATTGAAAATTTTCCTCTAAAGGGAAGTTATTGATTTCAGTTCGATTTTCGAAAGTTGAGTTTTCAACGGATCTCCATGTTTTGAGGTCCCAGCCAGAGTCGAAATTTATATCGTAGATTCAACGTTCAAATTGTAGGTTGAGCGTATTAGACGTAGAAAACGTAGTATCAACGTATTGTATGTTAAAAACGTACCCAAGGTATTATAAATGTGAAAATAACCAATAATAGGTGAAAATAGTATTATCTTATATCTTAGGTAAATCCTGACATAGCCCAATGTCATTTTGACGTCACATTGACGTAAACATGTTTACTGGGATATAAACCTATGACAGATTCAAAATTTGTCAAAAAATTTGTGCTATGAGCTCTAATTAAACTAGGCAGATCAATTATATTGGTAAATGATTAGAAAAAGCTCAAAAATAGTAGAAATGTTTTCAAATCCTCTGAGTTTAAAAAGAGCGGGAAATTTTTGGGCTAACCCATATAAAGTAAATGGTTTTTTTTTAACTTTGCTTCTAAGAAGTATATCCGCCATTGTAGTTGGAAAATAGCACTTAGCTGTTAATATAAATTATTTGAAAAGGATGTGAAAAAAAAAAATATTCCAAAATCTGGTACGAAAAACGTGAGAATTTTAAATATTGTTAGAAAGTAAAAGTGAGTACCAGTAAGATACCAGTTTAGTCTTTGGTATTTACTAATAATCCTTAGGATTGCCTTAAATTCGTTTTGTAGTTTGGAATGAAAAAGTGGGGCAGTAAAGCCAATTGGACATATTCGATGTTTTGACATAACGCCATTTTTCGGGATAATACTTTAAATGACAGATGCGGGTGGCCCAAGTCAGATCATCATTTTAGACTTTAGAGTTTTAAATTTAAAGGACTTGCCGAAGGTATAAAACGAGTTATAATGTATTGGGAAAAAGGAAAAAAGTAAGCTAGGTAGACTCTTGCTATTCACCAATGTAATCCTCACTTTTAATCCATGCCACCAGAAAGACTTTTAAAGGTATTATACCTTACCTAAGGAAAATTTTAGAAGAACATACACAGTTGATTTTCGAAAAAAATAAGAAAAATAATAAATGCTTTTATTTTATTTTATAACTGAATTTCTTCTTATTGAAATGAGAAGTGAAATAAGTTCAGGCAAAGTGTAAATAAAAAACATTATAGTTTACAGACACTCTTTATGAGATCTTTATATCGATGTTTATTGGATGTGATTTTAATATGAACATTTTTTATCAGATTTCAATAAGCTTAATAACTAACGAAGAAACAGCGTTTTGGAGCTCAGAAAATTAAAAATTTGAAATAAGTCCTAATATGACTTGATATGCCCACATCAGACCTAAACTGGTCATATATGACTATATATAATTTTTCGAGCAAAGTTAGTGTTTAAAATCTTTGACGAAGGGCGCATGGTCAATGAATTGTGTCTTTGCGAGGGCGTTAAGTTTGAGGTATTGAGTTGTAAAACAAATAATTTTTTTTTACTCTCCTAAAGATCTTATCTGACAGTGATTTCTAGTTACATCACTACTTTTTATTTTTATATATTAGCTAAGATGGCCACGTTAGAAATTTTTTTTCGGAGGTCGAAATTTAGACGAAGTTTAGACGAAACAAAATTCGAGGTGACAAATTTTGACTATACTTAGGTGCTAATATATTTTGCTTAGATTATTAATGATAGTTAGTTATTCACAACGTCAAGCTTATGATGGATTATCAGCAAACATAAACAATTTTAACCAAAACTAAATACATGAAACTTCTGAATATCTTTAAGCAAAATTATCTTTTGCTCAAAGAGATAATTAAATTCCCAATTATTATTTTTTTTTTATCAAAAATTTTTGTCCAACATACTAAAATTGAGAAAAAAAAAAATTAAGAAAATGAATTTTTTCATTATTTATTGTACAGATCACCTGTTGTGTCTTGACAAATAAGTTCAATTTCGATTATATATTAGTTTGTTATGTAAATATACGAAAATATTTTGTTAATTTATGAAATGGATAGTTTCAAATATATCAAAGAAAACATCAAATAAAACTACTGATGAGTCCAAGCGAAGATAATAAGTCTCAAGGTTTTCAAGGGAAACTAACCGAAATGGGTACGAAACATTCACCATATGAGCTTAGCTCAAACTTGGCCACCCCCTGTAGTGTGAATAATATTGTAGCGATTTTTATCATCTATTATTGTAACATAAACACAACAATGAATTACTTAAGCTCACGTTTTGCCCCTATTCAATATAAGTTCAATTGACCAATTAATACTCTACAAAAACTTAATTGTAGTTTTCGATTGTTATAAATTGAGAACTATTTCACAGATTTTGACACGTATATACATGAAGGATTCTTTTCAGCACAATATTATTTTGACCAATGAAATAGATCTTTCGGTGAAAATGAGTTGGAAACAGAATAAATTTTGGGTCGATGACTAGCGGTCTATATTTTTCTGTCTTTGGCGTAAAGGAACATCCGGTTCCGGTTTGTTATCTCAAGTTACACGTGCGGGGCCACTTTATTTTCAGAAACATGTGTTTTCAACCCCCAAGTGCAAAACATATCGGTCAAGAAATGGACTAACAAGTTTTTTTTAGTATTAAAAAATATCATTTTAAATCTCAGACGTTTCGATTGATTCAATTTTTCAGAAACTTTACTTTCAAAGTTGAAAAAATTTTTAATTTCTTACTTTTAAACGAAGTAAATTTTTTAAATATAAATTTTTTTAATTAATATTAAAGCTTCTTCGATGCTGAAGAGATTATAATTTTCATCGAAAATTGTAAATAAAAATCTGGAAAACGATTGACTCTCAAGGCCATCCCTGTAACTTCCCGCTTATTCCATATCTAAACGCTTAAAATTGCACTTATGACATTTTTGAGCTCTTCTAGCTTCGAGATCAAAAGTTTGATGAAAGTTTAATAAAACACTATTTTTTAAAATTTCAAACTGTCATAACTTTGGAATGAATCAACTGATTTTTACGCGATTGGCGGCAATCGATGCAATTTTTCATGGCCTTTGAAAGAATCGACAACAAAAATTTTTCAAGATGAAATATTTCGGAGTAATTGCAAAAAAACACTTTTTTCGGTTTTCTTTCTTTCACGATATCTCTCGAACGAATCAAACAATTTGGACCGAATTAGCGGCGATCGACGTGGTTTTCCAAGGTTAAATGCTGATTCGTTTCTGAAGCTGATCAGTTTCTGAAGTTTGTCGATAAAGCCGTTTAAAAATTATTTCAAAAAAACCACTTTTAAAAAAAATTGTTTCACAGGTTTTTTTAGATTTTTCGAAATCTATGGGTCCGAATAGATCCAAATAGTATTCAAAATCTAAGTTTGGCCCAGCCCTTTCAAAACTTTACATACATGTTATTTTTGCTGATTTCATAATTTATAAATTGTTTTTATTGCGGGATTGCGAGAATGTAACAGATTAAAGTGGATGCATTGTCCAAACACTAAATATGTTAAAAATAATTTTGGCTACTTATTTAAATAGAATTTGTAAAAAGCATGCTAAATTTATTTTCTATAAAAATTTCATGTTACTGAGAAAATTTTTAACAACAGAAAAATTCTTCGCACTTGAAGGTAGACAAATTTCTATTTTAATTATAAAACTTGCATTGACTTTAACTAAAACTTTCAATGATCATTTGGAATCTATGCCAATCAAAACAATACTCCAATTAAATTTCAAGTCTAGATCTAAAAATGCAATTCTATAAAGCGCTCAGCGAAGCGGGTGGGTATCAGTTAGTTATAGTTATACTTTATTTGAAAGATTAATAATCACGCCTTATGATCTTTTTTACAGTAGCAGCTCAATGGAATAAAATAACAATAGCTGCGTAATATGCGATGGATATTATATTAATGTGTGAAATCGGTTATATAAACGTTACTCGGTAGGTTTTTACGATAGTATTAAACAATTTGACATAGCTTGAAATTTCAATTTAAGCTTGAATGGTATACTTTTTAATACACTAATCGAAGTGATTCAAAAAAGAGATTCTTTCAACATTGTTATCTTTATTCTCTTTTTTTTCTTGCTCTTCTGATGAACTGACAATGGAGAGATTGGACGAGTTATCTGTCAGATTTTCAGGGTGACATTAAATAAACGAGTAAATAATTTTTGTCACGTTCGGTGGCCGAAGAGTGACTATTGTGCCAGTCTCAAATAGGATTATATTAAGCTGTTTCATGGTGAGAAGAATGGAGTCAAATCGAAGAGTAAGGTGATGTTTTGGTAGGAGAGCGACGTGAGACCTCTAGTGAGCCACGAGACAACCGAAAAAAAAGAAAAAAAAGTAAGTGGCAACACGTTTCACTTAAAGTTGACAGGTGAATGCTCTTTTTTCATCTATTCGTTCATTCTCTAAACTGTTGTAAACACAATTCCTCAATATTCAACGAGTTTGTTCATTTTTTTATAATGCACATTATTTTCCCACGGATGTATTTTTTATCTAGTTTACCACGTAGATATGTACGTTCCGAGCTAGTAAAAATTTTTAATTTTTTTAAACACACTATTCGATCATACATACTGTGTATCTGTAGATATACGTAGATGATAGATATGCATATATATATATATATATATATATATATATATATATATATATATATATATATATATATATATGTATGTCAGTACGAGTCGATTTATTTTAGCTAACCGATATTTCCATCCGCCCGAAAATTCAAATGGTAGCTATGAGCCAAGAACAACAGTAGCGAGAGACCATCATGTTTTTCTCATTTATCTTTTGACTTTCTTTTTTTATTTTATTCATAAATTCTCAAATCGTATTTTATTTAATTAAACTATTTTCGATCACAAATATGAATCAAATTTTAAAGAATTGCATTTTTTCAATTATGTGAATTGATTTAAAATAGAATATAATTAAAAAAAAAATCTCTAAACTTTTAAACCTATCCAATGAGGTAAATTTCGATCTTCAAACCCGTGAAAAAAATTTTCTGACATGGCCTGATCTGCGCACACATAATTTTTGATGTTGCCTGATATGAAAATTATTTAGATCACGATATATCCGCTATATATGTCTTAATGAGGCCAGTATTTATATATAAGGACATGTATGGCCATACACAGAAAGGAATTTTCTTTAAAAATTACCGTTAGATTCACGATAATCGTGGGATAGATGACATGACCTAATCATTTTTCGGCAAGTGAGATAAATATTAACTGTTTTAACTGAAAATTTTATTAGTTTTTCAAAAAATTTTTTCATGGGAACTTGAAAAAAAATCTTTTATTATAAACTTTCATCCAAACCTCTAAAAAACTAAAAATCTGATAGACGGTCGAGTTGGACGCTATCTCTTGAACTTTGCACTTCCGTAGAGCTTTAATAACGTTTGAAAATCTTCCAATTGGTTAAATTTGAGCTCTCCAAGCTCAAAGGATCTCAGAAGTAATAATGAAAATTATCAGGAACTTGGACCATACAAAATAACTCAGTGTTAAACTTTTAAATGTTGCAACGTTTCGTTGCATTTCACAACTTCATAAGTGTTAACCTTAAATGTAAGATTTTTAATGTTTTAATTTATCTTTTTGTTATCCTTGTCATATTGTTATTAACAATGTGTTTTGTTTTGTACAGTTTGACTGATGAAGTTGTGAAATACAACGAAACGTTGCAACATTTAAAAATTTAACACTGAGTTATTTTGTATGGTCCAAGTTCTTGATAATTTTCATTATTATTTATAAATTATGGATGCTAACAGAAGTCATGATCTCAGAAGTGTTTTAAATCAATATATTTTTGACATATATTTTCAAACAGCAATAATATTTAAACTCGTTGTTCGATTTTTCAATTTCTTAGCAACATTGAACACAATTTTTAAGCATAAAAAAATGTACAGATTCTTGAGTCGATTCGGCCAGAATTTGAGTAGTATCTAAAAAGAACGTTTGACGAGATTTTACACAGTTTTTTAAGTACAAGCATGTATCTGTCAGATTTGGAGTTGATCAGCCAATAAGTTTTAAAATTATTTAGATTTTTTTCGGTTTTTATTTTTTGAGTATTTTTAAGACGACTTAATCAATTAATTTAAAAATCGTATCGCTCATCTTAATTGGTTGATTTGTTCCAAACGGAGGTTTTGAGATTTTGGGAACGAGTTCCTAAAACCTCAAAACGTGCAGATGTGATGAAAACTCGCATTCTCAAAATTAGACCGAAATTATTAATTTCTAATATACTTTTGAAAATTATTATTTTTAAAGCAGGAAGTAGTTAAAAAAAACTTAATTTTTAGGCCTCAGTAGAGCCATGCTTTGGCGCGTTGGCGCTTAAGGCATGCAATAAAATCTTAGTAAACTCATAATCTCAATCATACAAAGTAGTTTTGATTGAAAAAAAAAATTCAATATTACATAATAAACTTGTCTGCTATAAATAATGCATTATCATTTTAATTTACTTTCAGTGAAACTAAAAATAATACTTATCAGTAACTTAATGTCATCAAATAGACTTTCAATCATGATACTAAGTAAAAATATCACATCAAAACATATCAGTGATTTGTTGAACGCTGAAAAATTTAATGCAGCAGCATAAAATTTAAACATTATAGATTATAAATGATGAATATAGACCAAGAATTAAATAATCTTGAAGTTTTACATAAAAAATACAATTAATGTGGAAGGAATTCGACGGAACAGAAAATTCAGCAATAAATAAATAAATAAACATAAGAGTTTTTTTGATTGAAGAATGGAAAGCTGCAAACGAAGAATAAAATAAGTATTTGTATTATTTGTTTATTATGTTTTAAAAACGATAACAATAATAATGTTGGCTTTTGTATTGTTAATTTTATGAAAGAACGATTATTCGAATGAACAGATAACGATTACGCAAGGTCATTAAGCCATGAAATATGAAGAATCAATCTAATTTATTATGTGTCACTCAGAAGCATCCTCGGTGACAAGCTGTCAGTATATAATAGCATACAATAATTTGCTCTAAGACTAGAACATTAGAATAAAAGTAATTATAAATTTTGTTAAGACAAAGATGACTTTTATCTATTATACTGTCTGAAGTAGATAAGGAGGTATGAAAACTAGTTAGATATTGAACACTGCTACAGTCGTTAGATATATTCTTTGATTCAAACATTAACTTAAAAAAAACAGAATCCCACAAATATGACTAAGCCTGCATGGTTAACAGCCGAATGTATAGAACGCATTCTCAGTGATGTTGATAAAGATTATTCGATTTCTATTAAAAATATTGAGGTGAAATTAGCGACAAGCAAAGGTGATAATTATTGCAGTGAAATGTATCGAGTTTACTTTGATCTGACGCGCGATGATGCTGGAAAAAGAGTTTCTAAAAATGGAACGATTTTAGTAAAAGTTGCCTCAACAGATCTACAGATACACAAAGAATTAGTGAGGGATATAAATAATAGATTGCTTAATAATAGTAATTAATCATGATTCTGGCTGTGTTTCATTTTATCTGTTTCAGATCGAGGATATTAATATATTCGACAATGAAATAAAGATGATGACTTGTACTTTGAAAGACATGGAATCAGTACTAAAAGACACTAAATTAAGTGGAAGATGTTACTATACTCAACGCAGCAATCCTCCGGTTTTAGTTCTCGAAGATTTGGCTCCCTTAGGATTCCGTATGGCTGACCGTCAAAATGGTCTTGATCTCTCTCATTCTGTTTTGGCGATACGAAGACTAGCTAAATTTCATGCGAGTTCTGTATTTGTTATTGAAAAGGTTAGTTTTGCATAGCTCTGTTTGATTTGTTGATAATGTATATTAACTTTCTGTAAGTTTTTTATAGAACCCAAAAGTTAAGAAGCTTTACTCCAAAGGATTGTTCGACACTCGCTGTCCTCCGGAATTGTATAAACTATTCGTGAATGGAGTAAAAGCAATGACAAAAGCAGCTGAGTCCTGGTCAGAAGTGAGTAAACAATGTGTCGAAAAGCTAAAAAACTTGCAAAATGCAGCTTATTCTAAAGCTTGCGAAATAGGAAAGCTCAGAGAAGATGAGTTCAATGTTATCAACCACGGAGACTTTTGGGTAAATAATATGATGTTCAAGTACGACGATAACGGAAACGTTATAGATCACATATTTGTAAGTAATTTTGATGAGTTAGGATTAATTGATGTATTTTGATAAATAATTTGATAAGTTAGGATTAATTGATGTTTATTTGCAGGTTGACTTCCAAATTTGCGTTTACGGAACCCCTGCATTAGACTTACAATATTACTTAAACACGAGTCCGCGTGAAGAGGTGCTGATTATCATAAAAATTTGCTAATTGAAGAGTATCAAAAAACACTGTCGTTGACAATGAAAAAAATTGGCTGCGAAACTTGCGCCCCTAGTTTAGAACATCTTAAAAAAATATTATTAGAAACAGAGTTTCTCGGTTTTGTGGTTGCTTCTGTGAGTCTACCGATCATGATTGTTGCCAAAGATCACGCGCAAGGGCTTGATGAATTGGCGAGTAATGGAGAGTTCAGCCCCAAAGCCTACAGCAATGAAGCTTATAGGATCAAGATGGTTAGGAGACTCAAAGAGTGGAATGATCTTGGAATTTTTGATTGAAAATAATACGAATAGATATCATCTTATTATGTATACATATTAGAGTGTCTCAAATAAATCGAATATTTTTTTTCTAATGAACGTTGAAAAATCGTCAGAGTATCTCTAGAAAAAGATCCTCTGAAAATATGAGCTCTCAATGTTAATATTTAGAGACTACTTTAAGATTGTGTCCAAGAAATAAAAAAAAGTTCGAATTAATTTATTCTCTAATAATTCTAAGTCGTGCATTTAATTTTTGAGTGCTCAAAATTACAATACTATGTATTTGCACAACTTTACCTTATCTAGAAGTTGCAAAAAACGAAAAGAAAATTTTTTTTTTAATTCAAAAATTCACATTTTTGGAAAAAAAAAACACAGTTCTAAAAATTTCAAGATCTTTTAAAATCAGTACAAGATATTATACAAAAAAATTGAGCCAATTTAATGTCGATCGACATTTTTGACGATGTTAAAAAATCAAAATTTGGCGTTTTGCAAAATTTTACTCCAAAATATTTTTTTTTTTCAATAGCCCCAAGTGTACCCTTTCAAACAAACGAAAGATAATTTCTGTATCTACAATAGCGTTCGAGATATTACAAAAACAAAGTTGAAAAACTGGAAAAATCACAAAATTTTGAATTTGCATATCTTTTGAAAAAAAATTTTTTTTCGGAGTTATGTTAAAAAAATACTTGTTTCCAAATTTTCCGCCAACGATATCTCTCGAACAAATCATTCGATTTTCACGTTCATGGCAGCAATCGACCTGATTTTTTAAGTTAAAATTATTTCTTATAATTAAAAACAATCAAGGAAGAAATGTCGGAGTTATGTAATAAAAAACACGTTTTCCCGAATTTTTTGTTCACAAATGAATTAATCGATTTCGATAGCGTTAACGGTGATCGATGCAGTTTTTCAAGCTTAAGAGCTGATTAGTTATTAAAATCGATCGGTAAATCCGTTTAAAAGTTATTCCAAAAAAACAGTTTTTCAAACTTTTTATTTTTGAGATTCCTTAATATCTACTGGTTCGAGTTACCTGGAATAGTATAAAATATCTAGGAGCAAAGAAACTCTTTCGATTGCCGCTGTTTTCTCTCAAATCGGTCAAGCCGTTCAAAAGTTATAAAAGGTTTACATTCACACACACACACACACACACACACACACACACACACACACACACACACACACACACACACACACACACACACACACACACACACACACACACACACACACACACACACACACACACACACACACACACACACACACACACATATATATATATATATATATATATATATATATATATATATATATATATATATATATATATATATATATATAATATATATTATATATATATATACACCATCGCGGAAATAGTTAGGGAAGCTTCCTAGGATCTCAAAACGTCGAGATCTGATGAAAACTTGATTTTCGAAAACCGGGGTAAAACTAATTAATAACAACTTCCTGATTTTTGAAAATTTTCAATTTCCTTGGCAGAAAGTTTAAAAAAAACTATTTCTTTAGCATATTATTTTTAAACATAGGTATTTGAGACTTTTTTTTATTTAATATTTTAAATTAATCTAATTACAAATGCATCTCAGTCTAAATGAAAAATATTTCTCTTGAATGTAAAACTTTTTGCTCTTTATCCAAAAGATTTATCTTCTTGAATCGAGAATTGATTTCTTAATCTAAAAAAACCTAATGTCTTGACAGAAGAGTGCAAATTTAGAGAAAACATTTCTCGATTTTTTTTTTTTTTAAACAAATTAAACAGATTTTTCTGAAATTGACCTAAAATTTGACAAAGATCAATTATTATCATAAACCTAGGTATGCTTAATATATTAGCAGATTAACCATAGTTGGTGGGCTCGAAAATGACGTAGCAAGTTGAGAGCCTATCTTTGGATACTTATAATCATCATACCAATTTAATATCTTATTCCATTGAGTGTGTGCCTGTGGATACCCAAATCCACCTAAATTCAAGCCCTTAGTCACTTTTCTGTCCAACGTGTTTCTATAATTCATTCAACTTTTTCATTTGCTTCTCTACTTCTTTTTTGTTCATTTTTTCATATGAGTTGAGTTCTTTTACTATGCATGACTCAAGTGAATTCGAAAGCAAAGTAATATGGGTTGAGAGGAATTTTATTTTCGACAGTTAAGAATCTCTATTGCATTTATACGTTTTCAACTTGACAAATGAGATTCTTGGTTATTATTATTATTTTTTTTTTTTTCAATTGAATAAATATATGTTTTGAAGTATTTATTGTTACTTTTTTTTTTAATTAGTTATTAAAAATACAGTATTTCCTGTGGATAAAAATGTACTTGTTTACTTATTTAACACATCATTCATGTACAAAATACTGAATAGAATATTCTGATGAATGAAGATTTTTTTTAATTCAATGTCAAATATTTAACCACCTCAGACTTCAGTATGTTCACTTCTAGAAATTCGTTGTCATCATTATACATTCTTTTACTTTTACAAATCTTTCCAATACTATAATATAGAGTTCGATATGACATGAGTCTTGAGATTCTTCCAGACTGCTTGGCGACTACAGATGACTTAAGTTTTAAATACTTTGAAACACTAGAAGCAAACCTAGGGTTGGGGAAAACAAGACTAGAAACTATATAGGCTATTGAAAAAAAACGAAAACATTTAACACATTTGTATGTGAGACCCACATGTACTAGTCACGTGTCAAGAGCGGAATGCTTTTCCGGTTTTAACTAATGTTTCAACTTCACAAATTGTTCGAGGTTGATTTATTTCTATTTTATGTCGACTAATATTATATTGATTTTTTTGAATTACTTAAGAGTTTTGAATTTACTTCTAGTAATCAATTACAGAAGAACGATTATTTCCAAAATGAAATAGGTTAATAAGATAGCACGATAAATTCAAATTTTTGTAGACTGTGAAAATATAATAATTTATAATGTATTAAAGATCGTCTCCAGAAATTAAGTCAATTTTCGATGGAGATTTGAAAAAAATTTTTAGATCGTTAAAAATTTCTTTTATTTTCATTAATGCTTCTTTGGATCATTTAATAATTTTTTACGTTGAAAATTTACATATAAATAACAATAAGCAATACAGTCTGAAAAAACGGTTTTGAAAGAAATTTTTTTGCAGTGTATTTTCATCAAATCACACTTTTTGATTTCAAACTCGTTATCGAGATCATTGCAAAAAAATATTGGCTAAGACGTTGTGGTAATTAAAAATTTTTGAAAATTTAAGATTTTTTAAAGATTTGAACTTCTGAAAAATAAAATATCGACGAGATTTTCAGATATACTATGTGTATTTTTGGAAGTGTATATTTGAAAAATATAAAAATAATAACGAGGGAAGAATTTAAAAAAAAAAACCCAATTTTTTAAGATGTTATACATTTTTTTAACTTTGAATGGTTCTAAAAAATTTTTGAATCAATAATATTATCGGAGACGGCTTCTAGAATATGACAAACTTTTATATTATTATTAAAGATAAAAAAATCATCAGATTTTAATGTGTTTTTAATATCAGAGTAAGATTTATAAACAACATTTTTATTTTGTAAAATTTCTAATCTCTACAGAATAATTCTCTTGAGATGTCCATGTAATTATACGGTTAAGAAAATAAAAACCAAAAATTTTGTTTAAATTTAAACAAATATGATTTATTCTTTCAATCAATCTGTATTAATGATTATAATAAAAATAACTTAAAATTTATAGTCACGAATATTATCGATCCATCAGGGATCTTTTTAGCTGCGTGCGTGAATTATTGAAAAAATTTAAAAACGATCAGTCAGCATGTTGACATTTAGGTGTGTATATCAGCGAAATACATAATTTCGCCCGTATGTATGTTTTTTAAAAATTTAGTGGGCGTATTTACGGTTCCAATGTCGACAAGTTCAAGTATACTAAGTAACCCGACCACGCATATATATAGGGATGTGTTCGTGCTTAAAATTTTCTTTTTAAACCCTCAAATCTTTTCATGTCGTCGAGGGGATAGATTCTGTTGAGGATATAATAAGATGTGGGCGGTACCGACAAATTACTGTTTCCTGATGGTCTTTCCCCGTAATCTTTCTCTTACCAAACTTTTTAAGCGTTGACTAATTTTCGGAAGTATATCGACGATTTATTACTCAATAAAGCTACTCGCAATGGTCCATATGCATGTTGAATAGGGTGTTTAAAAAAATATTATAATTTTATTGAGAACTAAGCAAGTACATAGAAAAATAATAACAGTTACTATTTCTAAATTGAAATATGTGAATTATTATTATGTAAAATATTGATATTAAAACATTTTTTTTTGAGCGATTTCTTGAGGTAAATGCCGACTAAATTGCCCTGAACTGAGACTTATTTATTAGAGAAACCATGTTAGATCAAATTTTTAAGAGACTTGTTTAATCTTCGTGGGAACAAGTAAAAAGAAAAACAATATCATTTATCAATCACCGATTAAAAACTTTACTAGTTCAAAAATATACGTTCATTACACTATTTACTTTTATAATAGGTTGCATGACTGCAATGATCAATTTTAAAACGAAATAATGAAATTAATAATGAAATTAAATAACAAATACTGATCATGTATTATCATATCAGAAAATTTGATGCATCAATATTTGACAATATATGGTCTGATAAGTTAGATAATTTTTGATACGTTTTTACATGCAAATACATGGCCTAATATAAAATTTGATCATATCGGGGTATATGTGAATATATCTGCTTAATATGGTGATATATGTCCACTTATTTGTCGATCAGAAGAAGTATTGAAAATCTTTGATGGAAGCGCATGATCACTGAATCGTTTCTTTACAAGAGAGTTCAGTTGGGGGTATTAAGGTCTAAAATAAAAATGATTTTTTCTTTATCCACGGCCGAAAGTACGCACTTGATGCTTCTGTTGGGCGGCAGAAAGCCCGACATTTATGCTTTGGTAGGAGCGCGCATGCGCACTGCTCCAGTGCGCTGAAAGAAACTATTTGTGCACTGAATTGATGTACGAGGCCGCGAAAAAGCAGCATTCACTACAGCTGACGCGGTTTATTGTGCACTCAGGCCTAACCTTAAAATTGCTTTTGTGGGTTCTTATGTCGTTGTGTGTTGATATTTATAATCAAAAAAATTATATTAAGTGAAAAATAATAAAAATTGCACCTGTAATAATTGCACGTTTAATGGTAACATTATAAATAATTTTTATTGTTCGTGTGCTGGTAATAATTGTGATGAAAAAGAAAATATGCAATAATTAATTGAAAATAGTTGATGAATTACTCGAAATAATAAAAATTCTGATAAAATTAATGATTTTAATGTATTTGAGAAATCAAAAATTAATAAAAATAAAACTATTCAATTGAATTAATTTAACTTTGAAAAGTTATTATTATTTTTGTCTATTTAGATGTATTCGATGCCCGCCTCCGACCAGCCGCACTCGCTTCGCTCATGCCGCAAATGTCGGGCGGGCATCGACAACATACTAGGAACATTTAATTGTAACGATAATTGATTTGTAAGTCAGCGTACTTTCGGCCGAAAATAAAGAAAAATAGTATACACCACACGGGCAAAAAGTTTAAGATTCCTGAACTGCGCGCCATAATGCCCTCGGCTTCGCCTCGGGCATCATGGCGCGCAGTGCAGGAATCTCAAATTTTCTGCCCTTGTAGTGTAATATACTATTGTGACTCTCCTACATTAGTATAAATTATTTGGTTATCATATCATATCCAGAAAGTGCTCATCAAATTTTAGCTCTTAATATTGATAGGAAGATCCTCCTCATCACAGTTTTCCATTTTGTTTCTAGTCTCTTATAAAAAGAAACCTCATCTTATTATGAATCAATCGGTTAATCAAATCCTTATTCACATTTTTGTAGAAAATTAAAAGCTCTATAAAAAAAGACTGATGTGTTACATCTTTGAAATGGTTAAAGCAATTACTTTAACCATTTCAAAGATAACCGATATCAAAGTTTGACGAGTTTGTAAGAAAAATAGTATATTACACTACAAGGGCAGAAAGTTTAGATTCCTGCATTGCGCGACATGATGCCCGAGACGAAGCCTCGGCCGACAATTACATGTGATCTGAGACATTTCTTACTTTACTTCCCTAGGTGTGCAATATACTATTTTGGTCCTCCGGGCGGAAAGTGGCAACGTTCGTCCCGTTGCGCTAAACAAAGTTGCCGTTTTCCGCCTTCGTCGGACAAAAAAATAGTATACAGCCATTAGGAAGTAAAAAAGAAAACCTCAGATCACATGTAATTGTTGACCGAGGCGATTTTTTGTAATAATTTTCTACCTCATTGAAATATAAATATTGTCAAATGGGTATGATATATTTTTGTAGGAAACTTAACTCTCTATCAAAAAGATCCAAAGTGTTTAATTGATTACTCTAACCGTTTACAAGATATTCGTATCCAAACTCCAATCCTTTCTAATTTCAATAGTTTTTTAGTAACTTTTAAAAATTTTTCTATTCAATTAATAAATTTTTGAAATATTTACATGAATTTTAGCTTATATTAATAGAATAAAAGTTTTCATCTTTTTTTTAGCCTTCTCATGAATGTAAGTAAACTTTACTTTTAAAAAAAGAAAAGAATACGTCAGTTTATTACTTAGAGATAAATTCAGATCCATTTCTAAGAAACAAACGTTCTTATTTCAGAAATATCATTATGTACAATAAAAAAAATTCTAATTCATTATGAATAATCAATTTGTGTTAATTTAAAAAATGTATTCAAAAAACAATCGATCGCGATTCTGAAGAAAAAAACAAAAATAATTAAAACCATTGATCTTACAGGCCATCTCGACAACTCCTCACTAATTTGAATTTAAACACATGATTTTACAGCTACTTTGAGTTTCCCAAGTTTCAAGATAGAACTCTTTGAACTCAATAGTCTATTTTGTATTCAGTAAGAACATTTCGAATTTTGTAATCAGTAAGAACATTTCTGAATTGAAATGTTGTTTTTTTTAAACGTCCGAAAAACTACATCGACTCTTATGAGCCAACCGTTTTTCGGATTTTTTTTATAATCTTAAGTAATATTCGCTATTAAGTAAAATCCGCTTCCCTCCGGATACATACTGGTATAATGATAACTTATAAATTATTATGACTATTATGATTGAATAAATATTTAGATGAGTATTCATTGACACGTAATTATTGTATACATACTTCAATAGCTTTCAAAGTAAGGTTGTATTATGATACATAATATTATTTAATAGCTTAATAGCATAATTAGAACAACTGTAAGAAGTTTGAAAAATCGTTCACCTCTAAATTCTAAATTAATTGAAAAGCGAATTGTTATCATTAGACAGATTATAAACTGATAACAAAAAATTTTTTATTTAAAAATAAAATTGTTTATTATATTAATCAGTAAAATTTTCAATTGTTGTTAGGTTGATCGTGAAGAATTAGTTTTTGATCGTTTTACGGACTTCCATGTAGGAAAGTATGACGGGCCCAGGCCTGGCCCAATTATGTACAACTATGGGCCAGGCTTGTAAGCCAGAGTTGACCCAGTCTTGGTTTAAGTCCGGAATGATAACGCTGGCCCAAGCCTGGTTACCAGGGTTGGACCAAAGTTGTTTCAACTCCGGCCCATGCCATTTGATAAAAAATAATTAAAAAAACAATTTTCAAGTGTTATTTTTTTTTTTTTATTTTTAATGTAGAGCTAAAGCAAGTTAAAACTATTTGATTCTGAATTTAGACTTATTATGACTAATTATAGAAATGAAGTGAAAATCGCATTTTGTTCTAACCGAGATTCGAACCCGACCCATACGAAGTCACCGATGCTCGGAAAAAACCGATGATCGGCCAAGACTAGGCTACTTATGCTAGGCCGAGCATCGGTACTCTATCATCGCCATATGGCTGGTACACCATTGGCCACCGATCGATGCTCTTACTAACGATCTACGATCATCAGCCTATCCTTGGCCGATGATGTGAGGAATTTACTTCTTGCAGAACTTATAACAAATACATTCAGCAGAACTTATAAAAAATAAATGCAAAAATTGTATGTAAATTACAAAAATTTTATTTTTATTAACAAATATATTGACTGAATTACTTTTCAAGTAAAAAATTCATACCCATGCACAGTAAAAAATTTTGCATCATTGCGTCAAAAAATTTTTATGTTCAATATTTAACACTTTTTGTGTTGATTTAACATAATAATTGTTAAATTTACACATAAAAATATTCAATTTACACATAATAGTGTTAATCATTTAACACAAAATTTTTAACATTAAATTTTTTTAAGCAATGACATAAATTTTTTACTGTGTACAGAGTATCGTTCGAAGCTAGGCTATTAATGCTTGGACAAGGATCAGCGCCTTATGATCAGCCTATGAATGGCTCATCATCGACCGCTCTACTAAGCTCATAGCAACGACAAACGATCATCAGACGTTGCTTAGCCGATATGATAAATTTTCTGCTATGCATCTCCTCTAAATATCACATCAGCTGTTTCTTAAATTTTATTTACTGGCATTATTGAATATTTATGGGAGATAACAAACATTCTCAAACGAATAAGTTAGGTGATAAATTTACCGTTTTTATTAGAGAACATTTTTCAATTAGTTATTCATTAATTACTCATAAAAATTGAGAAAATAAAGTACCTATAAAGCGAATTATTGGTATGCATTGGAATAAAATACTTGTTGATCATTTAAATAGCTAAACTAAATTCTTTCTGTTAACTACGGCATGCAATGCAGTTGGTAATATTTCGAGACTTCCAGGCAGACGGACCAGGTTCGATTCCCATCGCATTTTAATCTTAAAATTTTTTTTAAGGAACTTCGATAGGCTCGCCGCTCCTGTGCACCCCGAGGACGAAATTAAAAATCTACATAGCAATACGACTGAAAAAAATCAATAATTTTGCGATACTTCAGCCTGATTTAAAAATTATTTTTCCGTTTGAATATGCTCAGCCGATGATCAGCCGATGCTCGGTTACTATGCTCGGCCTATGCTTAGTCGCCAGTCTTGGGACGATGTTAACATCCGATACCCAACCAGCCTTGGCCCAATGAAAAATCCGATTCTCGGCCGATCATCAAGGATCGGGTGCCTATCATCGTCCAATGATCGACCGATCCTTATTCGTTGTAAGGGAAGCAGCGCGCTTGTTCGACTGATAATTAACCCCCACTCCGTACGACCGATGGGTAAATCCACATTTCATCATTATCATAAACTGACTCTATAAAGTGACGAAGTGTGACGGTTTATTATTTATATAATTGATGTTTTATAATATTGTGTTTTGATGAAAATGACCTATTTTTACAAATATTTATTAGTTAAAAAAAAGCAAGAGTTAAGTTCTTATATTACTTTAGACTTTATACATTGTTTTGTATATTTTTAATATCTTATTATAAATTTTACTGTTTAAAATTATCGATATTAAAAATTCAACTGTAAATTATATTTTAATTTTTTTCCCCTCCAAACGTAAAGCGTCAACTTTAGCCCTGCTACGCTAAACGAAGTTTCCGCTTTACGCCTTCGTCAGGGAAAAAAATAGTATACACTCCTCGGAAAGTAAATAAGAAAGCCTCAGATCACATGTATGTTGACCTCGGCTTCGCCTCGGCCAACAATTGCATGCGCTCTGAGACATTTCTTACTTTACTTCCCTAGGGGTGTAATATACTATTCTTAAGACCATATATCAATTTTGAAGATTTGCAATTGTGTTGGTTAAATAATAAATTTTCAATTTTAGCATTTGCTAAAAAATATTCGTTAAACAGTAAATATTTACTGTTTAAAATTCTATTACTTAATGATTAATTAACTTTGGATTTTCCATTGAATGGCAAAAGCTGGGTTACTCAATTTCGGCTCAAGTACGGGTTGCCATTCAACGGCCATGGCTAGGCTTCTCAGCTTTGGCCCAGGCTCGGGTAATCATTGGGTTGGCCAAGGCTGATTACCCAGTATTGGCCGAAGTATGGGCCAATATTGGTGCGCCAAGCCTGGTTGCCCAGTACTGGGTCAGGCAAGGCTCCGTCATTCAACTCTGGCAGTTCCTACATGGGCTAGAATTATTTTTAATAAAAAGCATTACAAGGCCAATTCGTAGATGAGAATGACTTTTTCAGAACAGTTTCATTTTATGACATTAGATAATTCAATTACAACAAGAGTAAATTGCATTATCATGGTTTATTGCTTACAATATAAAATTATTACATGCTTAAGTAACTAAACTTTCAAATTTAAAATTGGTTTTAAGAAAAAATATTTTGTGTAAAGAAAAATAAAAAAAATCTTCCACGTAGAATGATCTATTTTAAGAATATGAGAAGATAAAAATACTTATTGCGGATAATTACTTGATTTTAACAATAAAGTAAATATTTGTAGAAAAATAAATGAAGTAGATGAGCTCAACAGCTACAAGTTAACAACTACGTTCTTGTAAAATAAATAAAACAAAAAATAATTAAATAAAGAAATCTTTAATAAGGAATAAGTTATTGCATTATAAATATACAAAGTATTAACAATAATTACTTTTAAAATTATTATGTGTTATTGAGTGTTTTACTAGTTTCGTATCATTATAATTCCTAATAACGCTAGTATTTCCTAAATGCAAGAGTAAGTGATGAATTATGCTCAATTTATTTCTTCACACTTTCTTCATCTAGACTTTTAAAACTTAATTTTTTATTTTCTGCGCTTTGTCGCTGCACATTAGCAATAAAACGGTTGAGCACCCTGAGAAGAAGACGTGACTCTGTCTGTCACTACTCTAGATTTTTTTTTGCTTTCTGTTTCTCACTTTTATTTTAGTTCTTTATTTTTTGTTCTATAGTTAAGTCGGGTCTTCTTTGAAACCGCGCCTCATTACTTAGTGCCCTTTGATATAATAAGGAAAGATTTAAACGATAAAACAACAAATAAAGTAACATGAGTTCATCAAGTATTGTGTGATAATTAAAAATTCATGCATGCTGCAAAATTCCATCATCGAATTTTATTGCATAATTATTACTCCGAATGATAATTATTGATTTAAAAACTTAAAACTATTTTCTCAATATAATAACTATCTTATCGCTAAATAAAATTGATTCCTATTTATTTATTTTTTTAAATCATTAGACAAAAATAAATTCTTGATTCAAAATCAATATTCTTGAGTTAAGAAATTTTTGGCTTTCTGAAAAAAGCTCGAGGAGCTCAAAATCGTCATAAGTGTAATTTTGAGTGCCTAGGTATGACCTAGGAATTAACGGGAAGTTGCAAGGATGGCCTTAAGGGTCAACTATTTTCCTAATTTTTTTTTTCAAGTATGACCTAGTTACATCAAATTCGCAAATTTGTTTGCAGAAGAATTCAATTTACTTGACAAAATCTTTTTGAACGAAGCCAAAATTTTATTGGAGCAAGTGTATTGTATGTTTCTTAATAATACGATTCAATTAATCCAATAGATCAACTTCGTAAAAAAGAACATCAAAAAAAATTATAGGTAGTCGAGTTTACGGTAAACCGAGCATGATTTCTAACGTAGATTTGGGTGCATACCTTACACAAGTCTATTGTGTACGAGCCTCCTGTGGTGTCACGGTAAAAAATATTGACAATAAATCTGTTAAGTCGAATTTTTGATACCGTATTTAAACCTTTTTATGTTTTTTTTTCTCGTATATTGTTGTTTCTTTAAACATAGTTATTTTATTTAATTCCATGGAATTTTATGAGAAGATTACTCAGACGAGCTAGATTCAATCATTTTTAATTTTTCCTTGGCTAATAAAAAAAAGTAAAAATTTATGTTAAAAAGTAACTTTTTTCGACCGGATGATGAAATTTCGAAAAAATTATGAGAAAAATTTTTAATGAAATAAAAAAAATGAAAAAATTCCAGACAAATCGAAAGGGGTAGGATCCAAAAGTGGTCGATTTGGTGGGGAATGCCTCATCTATATGTATAACAATCTTGAATACTCCGACGGACTGAAAATATATTTTGTCAATCATCGTAAGCGCTCGTTAGCGATGTTCATCACTGACGATTAAGACAAATGCCATTCTATAACTTTGGTAAATTTATGATACGTATATCATTATTTGGTTCCAACTCTAAATAAATTTAAAAACCCTATAAATTTTTTCTGTCTACAAAAGCTCCAAAATATTAAAAAATACTTCTCATTATTTTTTAGTAGCACTGATGCAGGTTTGGACCGTTTGACTCTTCATTTGGACCATACCGCACTATTTATAAACACAAAGTGGAAATCGCATTTACTCTAGATAAGATTCGAACCCGAGCCGTGCGCTTGCCAGGCCGATAACTAACCCCTAGGCCGTACGACCAGTATAATTTAATGTACATCTCATGATTCTTATAAGTTAATCCTACATGGTGACGGAATGTGACGGTTTATTGTTTATATAATTTACGTTATTTAACATTGTGTTTCGATGAAAATTAAATATTTTTTACAAATGTTTATGAATTAAAAAAAATTAGGAAAACGGTTGATCCTGAAGGCCATCCCTGTAACTTCCCGCTACTTTCGTAATGAAGTGCTTGAAATTGTACTTATTATGTTTTTTAGCTCTTCAAGCTCAAAAATCTAATTTTTGTGTAATTTTGAGCTCTCCGAGCTCAAAAGTTTGATAGGAGTTTAATAAATCACTATTTTTTTAATTTTCAAACCGCAATAACTTTTGAATGAATGAACTGATTTTCACGCGGTTAGTGGCATTCGACGCAGTTTTTCAAATTCTGTGATATACTTTCAAACACAAATTGATTAGATCGGAAATTTCGGTGTAATCCGAAAAAAACACTTTTTGTCGATTTTTTTCATCAACGATAACTCACAAACGAATCAACCGATTTTGACCGGCTTGGTGGCAATTGACGTGGTTTTTTAATGTTAAGAACTGATTAGTTTTTGGAATTGATCGATCAAGCCGTTTAAAGGTTATTTAAAAAAAAACCACATTTGAAAAAATTTTTTTTTGTAGTTTTTTTGAGATTTCTGAAAATCTACCGGTCCGAATCGGTCCAAACCATATTCAAAATCTAAGTTCAATCAAGCTCTTTCGATTGGCGTCAACCGCGATAGAATTGGTCAAGCCGGTCAAAAGTTATGAGAGGTTTAGATATATTCACACACACACACACTCGATTTTGGCAAAACGGGGTGAAAACATTGACTTTCCGATTTCTGAAAATCTTCGATTTTCTTAGCGGGAAGTTAAAAAATGCAAAAATCAAGTTCTTCTATTAAACTGGTGAGTTTAGCCGAGTGGTCTAAGGCGCAGAGCCTATAGAGCACTCAGACTTTCTCACCGGCCAGGCGTGGGTTCGAATCCCAAGCTGTGCTTAGAAACCATCTTGGTTGATATTCGATCCTTGCTGCGTAGATTCAGATTTTCACAACCCAAAAAGTCTCCAACGTACCACTCTCAACAGTTAAAGTCGGCGACATGACCACTGCAGTTAAAACCGACTCTAAATAATAATTAATTGAAAAAAAAAGTTCTTACATTACTTTAGACTTTGTACATCAGACTGTACATTTTTAATATTTTATCATAAATTTTGATGTTTAAAATTAGCAATATTAAAAATTAAACTGCAAATTATTATATTTTAATTTTTTTAAAAGTACACGAATTTTGACTTGTTTTTGTAAACTTATATATCAATTAAGAACGTACATTATAAACGTAAGTCCTCAAATAGATTATGAATTTGAGTCAAGATATATCATAAGCACTACCTATTTTAAACTGGGTTGCTCAATCCTGACCTAAATCTGGGTTGCCATTGGATGGCTAATGCTGGAGAACCCAGTTCTAGTCCAAGTTCGGATAATCATTGGGTTGACCAAGATTGAATATCCAGTCTTGATTCAAGCATGGGCCAAAGTATGTAAGCTAAAGCTGGGTTCCCAATGCTGACCCAAGCATGGCCCCGTCTTTCATCTCTGGCTATTCCAGTTCGAAATAACATACATACATAATTCTTTATGTATTTTTCTAAGAAATTATCATAAGCATAATATATTATCGACATACTAAGTACCTTTAAAATGGAAACATCATGAATGCATAATAAGGAATATGTAGACAACTCGTACTCTTTGGTTTATTTGATGATCAGTACTTAGCTTTTCTCTATACAAAGTGACATAGATTTGAAATTATCTGTTAGCATTTGATTTTGTATATTTACTCAATTACATAGTAGTGGTCTAAGTACATCAATCATACATCATTGAGCTTGGCAGTGAGATTGATTTGATATATTTTGCGTTATATTAAGAAAATAATCTGTTTCAGCGAGCGAAACCAAAATCCAAAACGATGTACTGGATTTTTTTTTCTTTAGACTGAAGACATATTCCGTCAAAAAATTACATCCTGCAGCCAGACATGTCCATTTATAGTTATATCGGAAAATTTGATAAAATCATAATTGGCTTAATTTGAAAATTAGCCATATAAGATCTCATATGGTCATGTATGCCCATATATCATTTTTTTACCAAAAATAATGTTGAAAATCTTCAGCAGTGGAGATATTATTGCTGAATAGTCTTCTTACAAGAGAATTTTAAGTCTATGCCAAGTTCTAAAATAAAAATCATTGTTTTTTCTCACTGCCCAGATACGACAATTAATTAAGGTTCTTTTAACAATTCAACATGCATACAGAAAAGAATAAATATACAAATATCTGAAAATGAATGTGAAGATTGTTTTTTTTGTTAAGACTGTTAAAGATTGTTAAAGATTATTAAGACTGTTAAGATTGTTAAAGACGGAATATGTCTTTAGTCAAAAAAAAAAAAAAATTGGATAATTGCTTAAAGGGATTAAAATCTGCAAAGGGAATAGCACTAATTACGGTGAAATATAATTATAAAAATTTTTATTTTTGTATACATTACTGATATTAATAAAAAATTTTAAGAACTGAAAAAAAAAAACTTTTTTTACTTTTCTAAAAATCTAATCTGACATTGGTTTTTAGAATAACCATCTACTAAGTTGATTTTTGTTTGATACGCATATACACATATCATATCGTAAAAACAATCAAAACAGTAATATTGAAGTAACTAATTGTATTTTGTTGAATAAATTGATTTTAATAATTTACTATTTTCATATATATTTTGCATAGATTTCTTCAATGAGTTTTTGAAAACAAAATATTCTTTACGAATATTTGGCTCAATATTCTAAGAAATTCAAATTTTTTGGAAAAATAGAATTAATTTTTAAAAAATTATACTTTAGGTAAACTGTTGAATTTCGGGTAAAAATTTATTTTCACTCCACAGTTACTCCGCTAAAAAAAACTCCAGTTTTACTCCGTCTACAGAGTGTTTTATTTTTTCAATCTGGTGATGGAAGTAAAAATTTACTTGGAATTAACCTCCGATTTTTCTAGTGTAAATCCAACTAAAATACGAGATTTATGTTTCTGCAGTAAAACACAAAAAATGCACGTAATTTTGCAATATTTATTCAGTATTTGTTATGTAAACCTACCTCAACTTCTCGTTTCACTTTTTAAAATTTTAATAAAATAGAATCTATCTTTTTAAATTTTAGTAAAGATATTATATTAATTATACAGCGAGGTAAAGTGTTTTAATAATAGCACTAAGAGATAGTCAAATCCCACGTATGGCTTGGGCCACCCGCAATGCGGGCGCGTGGTCTCCCTCTCATCGAGGTTCATATGAAAAAGAGTTGGCGGTACTTGTTTATAAAATTACGAATGATAATGTAAGCATTTTTTCACGCTCTTGCCACGTGTGAGTGCGAGCCGAGTCGCGTCTTATTGCGCTCTAGGGCTAATTTTAGGGTTTATCAACCCTCGCGTGTGCTGCTCGTCACTGCCCATACGACCCAACATGCCTTTGTTTACGTTAGAATATAGTTTGAACACTTCAATGGACCACCGTTTTTTTCACGTGCTCTCCAACTGAAATTTATCAACATATACAAGAAGTATTTAGATAAAATTTGTTTATCACTCACCAAAAAAGTTAACTAGCAATTTTTTAATATTTAGAAAAGCTTGGATACTCCCAACTATTTTTTTTTTCTGTTATTTAATCATAATCTATATTTGGTATATTAGTACTGTACGCAATAATGCGTTGGGAGTTATCATGGCCTCAAGGCTTACCGCTGCAACACGATGGTTGCACTGCAATTGAAGCGAATAAATTCGCGAAATTATCCAGGGTCCGCTCAGTTTCAATATATGTCTATACTGAATTATTGTTATCATTAAACACGACGTACTATATATATATATATATATATATATATATATATATATATATATATATATATATATATATATATATATATATATATATATATATATATATACGCGTACAAGTTTATGTATATAAAGCACTAATTCAATAGCCATGAGTGTTATGTACGTACGATATATTTCATGTTTATGCACTTTGGACACGACAAGTGTCAACGCTAATATCGTTATTAATGTTGTTTTATTTATCATTTCCAAATTAATATTAAATGTCACGAAGACTATTATTCTTTAAAAAAGCGGTGCTGAAATAGAATTAATTTAACACCCTTACGGTTTTAATGTGAAGTGTTTATAGTTGGTGTTAAAAATTAACAACCTTGAAAGAATTCGATGCTAGATAAATTCTTTTCTTTTAAAATATCAATATTAAAAGATTCAAAACTCTCGAAATAGTCAGTTTTTATTAACCTTGACTAAGAAATCAAATTGAAAAGTATTGAAGATAACGAAATTTGAATTCGTGTCAATATATATTTCTAATTTAAACTATTTTTAATACTTTCGAATTCTTACTGTTATGGAAAATTAACATTGTCAGTCGTTTTGAATTATTTTTTCCTTTACCAGGGAAAGTTACACTGATAACAAAATTAATGATTAAAGAAAAAAAATTTGATGTTAAATATTTAACACTTTTTTGTGGTAACTTAACAAAATAAATGTTAAATTTACACCTAAAACTGTTAAATATTTAACACAAAATTTTTTGACTTAATGACGCAAAATTTTTCATTGTGTAATGAATGCATTGTAATAAAAAACCTTCTTGATTAACTTTTTGATAATGATCTAACAACTTAGGAGATCATTCTTTCTTTTTACTTTTAATAAAAATAATTTTTTTTCTTTTACATTTTTCGAAAGTACATCATATATCTACCAAGTGTTGAGTTAAAATTTCTAAGTTATCGGACCACTGTAACTATATTATTTTCCGAGGTTTATTAGGTGAATTTTCGAGTGAGAGAAAATCAACTTTTCATACAGGCTGAAGGGATTTGGTATGGTACTGGTATCGCTAATTAAGTCCAGGTAAGATTTTTTTTTTATTAAAAAAAAACTTCAAACGCGTTTATCTCCGATCTATGCTTTTCTGGTTGACGTACATAATATCTCCGAAATTACTGACCTCATCTTAATGAAATTTAAAGCACATGTTCTGCATAGAAGTAGTTATGGCACGAACTACAACTAAATCAAAATTTTGATTTTTACTATTTTTTTAGGACTTTGGAACCAGAATGATCCCTTGAATAAAATTTCAAAATTTTTACGTATAAGAAATTTTTTAACACCGTACACTGTGTGGACTCTCGCTATATTGTTTCTTGATTCCACATCTAATTTGCTCAATAAATTAGATAACACATAAACAAATATTTCCGCTTATGACTTAAGCAAGGGATAGAAACATAGTAAATGATTGCATATACGAATAGAAGACTACCATTTGTATTTTTATTTGTGTTTAAAAATGTAACATATAGTGGTTAGTAGACTGAATTTAGCTTTGCTCTTTTCTTCTTTATTATCCTCTTTTTCTCTTGTTCGGCATACATATGCTTTCATACTTATGTGTGCTACAGTGCCACCGGCGAGTATATACTAAGCTAGCACAATAGTTTAGGCGACAAAGAAGAATCACTCGCTCAACTAACTTGAACACGACTCTAGTCTATTTAAACCTTATTGTTTATCTCATTCTCTCGTAAGCTTTTACGTACTCTCTTATGTTACAGATTTTAACCCCACTTTACATGCCTCAACTAACAAATAGCGGCAAACGATCTCATCTACCCTCAACGAATTATACGCGTGGCGTGGACGATTTAGTCAATCGTGAAAACCGTGAAGTACACAATAGAAATGTTTGCTGATCCTTCAAAATCCTTCAAACAGATACCACTGCTCTTTCAATATACTATAAAGATCTAATTATCCACCAAATTCTTTTTAGATACATTTCTTCTATTTATAGATACAATAAAAAATCGTAGTTTTACTACTGTGTGCATTTAACAGTTATCGTTCAGAAATAAATTTTTTTTTTTTTCTTCAATATCAAAGTAAGACTTTTCGAGATATAATTATTCATTTTCCTTAAATGATTTCATTTTTAGATAAATCACAAGTCTGGAATATACTGAAGAAAAACCATGAACGCAAAAAGGAAGACAGTCGCAAATATGAGGGCCAAGAAATGAGGTCAGGCTAGGTTAGATAATAAGCGACGAGCGATTTCAGTTTCGCGTTTGGCCGTGGGGCTCTCTGGGAAATAATGCACCTGCTCGTCGTTCCTGGGCTACGATAGAGAGAAATTTTCGGAAACGAGGGAGTAGAATGACAGAGAGAACGAACTAGAGAATGAGGGTATAAGCGATGTTTAACTGTTTCAGAAAATATGTAACCGGTAACTAAGAGCCTCTGGTTGTTATAGAATCCTCCATCGCAATTTCCTCAGATTTATTCCGTTAGACTTGGCTGCTTTTACCTTTAATATTTAAGGTATGAGCAATGTATATATTTAATTGTATACAAAACAAATTCATTATATATCACAGATAAGAAAATGTGGCAAATCCAAGACGTATGCGGAAAAAAGTTTTACCTAAACCATGAACATATTTCTTAAAAATTTTTTTTTAAACTAAAAAAGTTCTTTTTCTAATTTAAAACTATTCAAACGATGTGGAATTCCAATTTTAGCATTTTCGAGCCCCGTGAAAGATATTCTGATCTGGCGAATTTTTAAATATGGCCAAATATGGATGGATTTCGATATTTACTGCCATATGCTATAAATGAGAGTGTAACATTAAATTATTATACATTTTTTCAAATATTAATTTTTTCTTTTAGAAATTTTCACGACAACTAATACATCGTATTCAGCAAAGCATGGTTTAGTAGTTGATTAACTAGCTGATAAAACAATCGTTAGATAAGTTTGGAAGAAGAGTATAAAAATGATTTTTATTTTATGACAAACATCTCAAACTGAACTCTCTTATAACGAGGAAATTTAGCATGCATGCGCCCTCCGTCGGACATCGCATGTTTAACATTACTTATGGTCTAAAAATTATACATACACAGAAAAAAAAAATTAACTTGAATCAAGAGAAAAATTCTTTAACCAAGAAAACAATTTTGCAGAGTTTTATTGTCTTGGATCAAGACGAAAAATTCTAGAATCAAGTAAAATGTACTTAGACCCTGAATAATTTCTTAGTTTAAGAATTTTTTTACTCAAATCAAGAAGATGAAATTCTTCAAAATTATTTACTTACTTCAAGTAAATTGTTTTTTCTGTGTAGGTATATATGACCATATAAATCTCGATATGGACATATCAGGCCATATCATAAAAATTTTTTTCGGGAGATTTTTTAATTTAATTTCTCAGATGTCCTGGTTCACCTCCTCGTTCCTTTTTTCTCTTAATCTTATCATATTTCAAAACATGTAAGTTATCTAGTATCACTAAATAAATTTTATATGATGAAAAATCATATAACAATCTTATAGGTGAAGATAAAATGCATCAAACTTGATAAAATACAAATTTTCTTAATATTCAACTGATGCTTATATCTTCGAAACTATGCATTCTAGTGATACGAATATGACAACCACTTTTGTAGAAAATTAAATTTTCTGTCTACATTTTTCAGTAAGACGAGATGTTTGCTTAATATTTTAAAAAATATATGAAAAAAGTCGAAAAAATAACTTTCAGAGTTTGTACGGTTTACATATAAGTTAAATTAGAATAAAGTATTCAAAAAATTTTTGAAAGAACGTTAAATTCACTACAAGTAATAGTTTCTATCAATGTTCACTCTTATAAAACCTGGCATAGTTATACATAAAAATTTAACTAGAAACCGACTCGATATACGTGCTTTCAAATTCAATATGATGAAGAAAAAAGGATTAGAAATAAAAATGAAAACCTCAAATTTTAAGGGATTGCTCTACGATGTTTTAAACGATATTTCAAGTGTCAGAAAAAAAATAATCGTTTGCAATAAAACACCCTACTTATGCCTCATGCAACTTGACATGCTTAGTAAAAAGCTTGAGCTTAGGACAAATACTACTTCACGTCATGATATGACTAGAACTGACACGCGCTTTAAGTCCCGTTTGCGCGAACTACACATATCATCGATCATTTGTCATAACAGGCTACAATTTTTGGGACTCTCTCTTAAATGACGATTTATTGTTGAATCAGCTACAAGAATTTAAAACTAAACTGTTCATCACCTAGATGATTTTATGTTAATATTTCTTTTTAAATCTATTTGTATGTGAGTAAAAAAATATATAAATATTTAACTATTCATTTTTTGAATTTAAATAACTCTATTTTCATCATAAATTCTTGGAGACTATGAGACCATTAGTTGTGGCAATTCATTTTTTATAAATAATGGTAACAGAAAAGGAGCAAGATTAGTAAAATAAACAGTTGGTCTTTTCTCGTCCGACTTAGTACTGCTGCGTCCTCCCTGTCGTCAAGTTCTTGGGTATTAACGGAAGTCATGCTTCGTGGGAAAGCTATAAGACTTTATATAATATATATTTTTCTTGTTTATAGAATTTCAAAGATAAATTATTAGAATTATATCAGTTTTAAATATTTTATAATAATATTTTAAACTGATCCTAAAACTTAAAAGTTTTAGAAATAAATTAATGGTCCGGATCATAATGAAAAATAAAATTAAGTTTAGTTAAGAAAATATTGACTTTTAGATAGATAGAAGAATATAGGTATGATTTATGTGAGTCAAGTTCTTTTTTTTGTCACAATGTCTTCTATGATCAAAAATAAGTCAACTTTTTTCAACCTTCCATTGAGAAGTTAAAAGTAATTAAGAAGAGATTAATTCAATAAATTACTGAGCTTTTCATTAATAATTATTAATTTATTATTAGCTTAAATTTTAGTATAAAGAATAATGTGTATTTATAAGCACGGATTTTTACAGAGAATTCTACATAACATAGATTATATTGCTAGATCTTTTGCCACCAAGCATGATTAAGAAAAGGCTGCTAATTATTTAGCAGCCTTCAGGATTATCAGGCTATGAGATTTAAATAATAAGTTAGTGAGGTTCAACTGAAACAAACCCCATACAATTGATTTTGGGGTCTAACGACCTCAAAGCATTCTTGGAGCTTCCCGGTGTCTTATATGCTCGAAGCAATTTTTAACATATAGTTTTCGATAAATATACCAATTCGATTATCAATTCAAGCAGTGAGTTTAATTTTATAAATATATAATGCAAAAGTGAAGAATGACGATAAAAATAAATAGTTGCGGCAACAGGATTTTTCTTGCGAGAATAACAGGACAAAATCCTGTTACAGCAATAGAACAACAGCATGATGCAGTGTCACGACTGTTTGTGACTGACAGATAAATTATTATTATTATTATCTTTTAGAACATTTTTATTAATTAATGACTAGAATGTTAGTCTCCGAAACTCCAGTTGCATATTTTTTATTTTATATATTCTATACATTGAGTGATTTTCTTAGACAGAAAATTTAAGTTAACCAAAGACTCAATAAAAATTAAAGTTAAACTAGAAAAAAAAATTTTTCATTAAATTTTTGCTCTAACGAATTTCAATTAAGTACTTTTTTTACAATTATCGTCATCAATAATAACCTAAGTCAAGAATGGAATTAGAGTAATTCACATATATTATGGCATTTTACGTGTAAAGTAAGTAACAATGATATACAAATATTTCATATTAATACCTTCGCGTTCACTTTCAGATCATTATACATCTTATTGATATTAAAAAGTGATCCACGTTTTTGCTTATAGTAAAGTAAAATAATTCTCTAATGAATTAACGCTCTATATTTTATATAAATTCAAATGTTCTACGTCATTTTTTCTACATGTAAAATTGAAATAAAAACTTATAATGAATAGGTACTGCGATGTGTAGATAATAATAGACTCCATTTTACAAATAAACGTAAAAAAATTTATTTATTCACTCAAGAAGCTATACAGATAGTAAACAGCAAAAATTTTTTATAAGATTACTAATAATTCTATTATTAATCTAAAATTAGTTAACAAAATATTAAAAATCAAGATCAAATAAAAAGTTTTGTCTACTTATCAAGAGCATATAGAATGAAAAATGGTCTCTCGTTGTGTTCTGTTAATAGTACACGATATTTGAGATAAAAATCATTGTAAAAGCATTTGTTTTTAATACAAGAAGATACTACTCAATTATAACAAACTTTCTTTTATTAGCTTCTTATGATTGAAGATTCATTTTGACAAATTGGAAAAAACGAATAAATTTCGAAATCAATTTTTTTTCCATAAAATTTAACACTCTGTTCATTCTAACTGTGATTCGATTTAATGTAAATATGTGATTAAAATTTTTTAAATTTATTAATGATTAATTGTTATGATTTAACTTTAATTGTAGCCCAAAATTTACATTTCTTTATTTATGCCCAATATTTATTCATTTCAAATGAGAAGATCTAAAATATTTACACAGGAGAAAAATGTCAATTATTTTGAAACATCCAACGTATATACTTAAAGCATTATAAAATTATATGACGGCTTGATAACTTTTTTGCTTGGACGTGAATTTTTTAAATAATTATAATGCTGAAGAAATTAAAATTTAAGTTTTTTAACAGAATTTTTTTTAAATTTTGAATTAAAAAAATAATATTGACGAGTTTCATTGTTTTGGTTCAAGATGAAAAATTCTTGAATTAAATAAAATTTACTTAAACCAAGAAAAATTTCTTGGTCTTAGAAATTTTCTGCTTAAATCAAAAGTATGAAGTTCTTCCAAATGATTTACTTGATTGAGGTTAATTTTTTTTCTGTATATAATAAGTAAATCATAAATCTATTTACGTAATAAATGAAGAAAGAAAAATATTTGAAAATAGCTAGAAAATGGAATGTTAAGTACTTTGTACACAAAAGCTTACAGGATTGATCGAAGTTATTCAAACTATTAGATATATACACACTATAATTCTTATACAACTAACCAAGTGTCCAGCTTCATCGACAACAGTAAACCTGACGAGGGTTCTTGCAGTTTATTTAGAGCACGTGTTTTAAAAGCAGATGTAGTTAAATCTCAGCCTCGGGTAGTTTTAAGTGCGGAGGATACAAACCCAATACGACCACCCAAGTAATTTTTGACCCTTCAAATACTACTCAACCTCCCTCTCATTGGCAATCAGAAATCTAAAAGATTTAGTAAAAGATTCTTTTTTTCCTTTGAATTTTTCTAACCATTTTACTTTTTGAATAATTCCTACAGATAATATTTTTTAGTGATTTGATATTGGTTTTTATTTTTTACTTGAAATATATTTGTATCCACCGAATTATGTCGATAAATATGTTATGAAAATCTATTAATGTTACATTTAATACTTTTCCCATTTTATTATAATTTAAATATTGATGAATAAAGATTTTTACAAGTGAGAGAATATTTATGTATAATTTAAAATAAATAATAATTCTCTAAAATAAATAAATAGTAAAAATTAATTAATATTTTTGATTGTATTTAAATAATAAAATGAACACATTTTTCCTTTTAATTTAATTTTTATTTGGAATATTCACATTAGTATTATGTGAAATATTTTAAATAATAATAATAATTAGCCTCGCGATTTGCGAGACATCAATATGTACTTAAATTTCCTTACTAATTTCTTAATATAATAATTATCATCGTAATATTTCTTCATACGTATTTCTTATTTATTTGTAATATACAAACTATTAAACATCACTACACGCAAAAAACGAACATGATAATTCGTTAATGTTTAGCTAACTACAATCCTCTATGTCCACAACATTTCACTTTTTTTAACTACATAAATTATAACCCTTCTTAATTTTTAATTTATTTGAAATTTATATTCTATTTATATTCACATTATTTTGAATTTAATTTCAATATTATTTTGGGTAGATTATTAATAAATATATCTCAGTTTTTTTATAAACATTGTTTATATAGATATTTTCGTTAAATAAATTGAACAAAAATGATAACTATAAATATACAAATTAAATGCATTATTAATATTTAGTTTCTAGATAAATAAATTATTTGTAAAAGTGAAATAAAAACTCTATAACAATTGATAAAGGAATGACTTTGATTCGTCCTTTATTAAACGCATTTCTTTCCTTATCCGATTTTCATAATATCGAGACAGACGATTGGTAAACAAAAATTTAAAAAACTGTCAAGCTGATTTATTTGGTGGCATGTCGTCCTCTATTTACACAGTTATGTATTATACGCGACAAGTATAATATTAAAAAAATTAAGCAAGATCATCGATATGATGAAGATAAGGTTGTAAACCGGAAAAAGTATAAGAGCATCTGATTCAATGTCAGCATAATATATTCAAAAGTATTTCTTGACTTAGGTCAAAAAACTCATATATTAATGCAAGCCTTCAAAAACTTCAGTTTACACAGTTGTCATATCAAACTTGACCTTTAAATTATATTAATTTCTTTATTCCACAATGTTACGCGCAAATATTTATTTATATATTTTTTTTATGTATATATTTAACATTAAGTCACATTTAATTTATCAGTGCCATTCTTTTGGAAGTTCATCAGGTGAAATCCATTCTTGCTTAATGTAAACTAAATATGGATCATAATCTTCATGCTTCTGTTGATGATTGCCACTTATTGATGATGCAAGGTCTCTTTGAGACCTTGTTCGATAATCTCAGTACTTATGTAACGTTATTGGAAGATTTCCACTGGTATTAACTGCATTACAATCCTGATAATATCTATGACTGTGATACAGTGGTGGAGATGGAGCCGCACTCGAAGATAAAGGAGTAGGTGGACTCGATCTGAAATCAACCGAAAAAAAATTTTCGTTGAATTGATTTAACAATTTAAATAGCACTGCCAATATGCATTTTTACATCTAAAATTATTAATTACAACTCAATGATAAGTTACCTGTATAATTGACAGCTCGGCGATTGCGTATCCTGATAAATAGTTGCGGAATCAGGACTAGCAGCCTCTTGATACCATTGGGAATGTGGTGGATTATGATTTCTAGTTACGGTAGCATTGTAATCGGTATGATCCATAATATATCCCGATGAGCTCGGACAATATGGAGAGTACATTGTTGCAGACGGACTAGAATGACCTCTCGATGGCGTAACATGGCTGTATCCGGTGGAAGCCATCATAGCTACTGCAGCGGCGGTTGTTGTACTAGTAGTAGTCACCACTGCTGTAAGATCTCTGGTACCGACGGTAGTATTAGGATCTCGAGATGAGGTCATCATAGATGAATGCGAAAGGCTAGAATGCCCATGAGAATGTTGAATTGAATGAGAATGATGTGAATGATGATCACGATTCATTATGGCGCTATTTTCTCTGGTTGTCATCAACGCATCAACACTGAAGCTTGCAGGATCTAAACCTATATTTACATCAGTGACTGCAACTTCCTGGTGAACCTGATGCGGCTGTTGAATTTGAAGACCAGATCCATGCCCTAAACTTGTTTGAATAACGCTTGCAGTTGTAGTATTTGTTTTACTATCCTGTAAACCACCATATTTAGCAACAGAACTATTATTACTCATGCAATGAGGTGGGTCGTTTAATGGCTCTCGTTTTGGCTGCTTACATTCAGACGACGATAGCTTTTTAGTTGAATCTATGTTATGGTTAGATTTAACATCTTCTCGTTTATCTAATACTATTCCTTGCCGTTTCAGTGCTTCTTCTTTTTCTTTTAGGGCATCTTTTTTCTTAAACCTCCTTCTTCTTCTTAAATAAGATCCGTTGTCAAACATATTATAGCTATCGGGATCCAACGACCAGTAACTTCCTTTTCCTGGTTTTTTATCATCTCGTGGAACCTTTACAAAACATTCATTAAGACTCAAGTTATGCCTAATTGAATTTTGCCAACCTTGCTTGTTTTCACGGTAATAAGGAAAACGTTCCATAATGAATTGATAAATTCCATTTAAAGTTATTTTTTTATCCGGTGCATTTTGTATTGCCATAGCTATCAGCGCTATATATGAGTAGGGTGGTTTCACCATATCTTTTGCCGGATGATGCATGTGTTGCTGAGTTATTCCAGCGACGGGATAACCAGCTGCTGTATAACCACCATAACGATATTGTTCATAATATGCCGGTGCTCCACCAACTCCAGGATATGATGAAGTACCCATACCAACTGGAACACTGGTTGCGTGCCTGTAATAGGCATTTTGTTCACCAAATAACGTATGCATTGTATTGCTGTTCATATAAACCAAAAGATAACTTAAACTTCACTCACTTGTCACTAAAATTTTGTTAAAATTTTTATCTCACTGTCATATTAATAAACAATGATGAATGTTTAATTAAAATTATCTTGATTCACATTATCACCACTGTTCACTGTATATAACAAGATTCAAAGGAGGAGCGGTTTTTTTTATTTATTTTTTTTTTTTTTGGACGAATAGAAAGAAATAGATTTTTCGCGTTTAAGTGGACGGAAGAAACGGGTTATAGTCAGTAGGTACAGCAGGCGTTACGGGTGTATTATGATACACAACAAGCGTCTCGTTTACTCAGCCCCGAGTAAAAACACACTGGGGGCTCGTCGTTGCTCGTGGCAGAAACGTAGAATGTTGAGTTGCCTCTTTCTTCTCTTAGCTAATGTTGCTTGCCAGTAGAGTAAAGAAGATGCGCGAGCAGAGCCTCCTTCAATTCTCTAACCAACACTTCAGTTGTGTTTCAGGATCACTCACCCAGTTTGGAGGTGGTACGTTGAGAAGTAACTCAAGGAAAAATTTGGAAAATTCTGGGATACGCCCCCTATTCAGTGGGGATGATGTTCACCATTGGCTGAGATCGCCTGTTAAACCACGCCTATCCCGTTTAAGTTAGCAATCAAATTCTTTTAAAGGGGATTATTTGCAAGAATTAGTAACGCCCATTACAGTTCATAGTATGAAAATGTAAAAACTACGCCCTGCAGTTATTTCTAACCTCTTCGGATCTTATAAAGATGTATACGTCGAATAGGAGTATGTTGCGAGAAAAGATTCTGGTATTTTGTAATTTTTTTAGTCGATATTGTGATGTATTTGTGGATTATATGTGTGCTAATAATTTTTATTTTTATTTAAAATTATATATCAAACATAAGTATTTAATTTGTGATTTATGTTTTTTACTATGTCTTTATTTTTTAGATATATATGTGATCTATTTATTTGATTAATATTTTACGTGGCTATTTTAATTAATTATCATTTCTGTCCAAGTATTAGTTCGGTGATTTGTCCAAAAAATCAAATATCATGTTACTTAAATTTTTACCTAAAGAATATTTCTGTAAAAAAAAAAAAAAAGAAGAAGAAATAAACATTTTTGTGCGAAAAACTAAAAATAACTATTATAGCAATAGAGTTTAATATTTTTATAGAATTATGTATCATATATTGTACTTGTATTGTAAGGCATAAAATAATTATAATTCTAACCCAGAATTGGACAAGCGTTTCCCAAAGAAGTGGAATATACGTATAAATAGCAAAACATACCGAAATATATGGCTAATAGATAGCCTGAAGTCTGAAAAAGAGAAAACTAATAAAAAAAGGTCGAGCATTTCATACTCAAGGGATTCAATTTTGACAGTGTTTTTCTAAGGGTTCGACTCCTGACTTGCATAAACACTTGAAGGACACTTCTTTTCTAACCACATCATTTTCTTCACGTCATCCTTAATTCTACGGTTTTATTTTTTGTCTTATTAACTTACTACTACAAATAATGGTGTTGTATTTTGGTAAAAATTCTCTGCTACAAATAATTTTATATCCTACTACAAAGAGTACTCTTTAAAATATAAGCAGTAAATAAACAGTAGATATCCGGGTTTAAATCCAGTCTTATATGCGCTGTTTTACAACTGTATGTGTACTATTTAATTATGACTATATAACTCATTCATTCGACGCAATTGAAAACGTTCAAATATAACATTTATTGCATACTACATTTTCATCGGATCAGATTTCTGGTGTTAATCGATAAAGATATAAATAAAAGGATAGATGTAAGCAACATAGTCAAAATTTTCTATTATAAAATGTGTACATCATGTATATAACATCTTTTAAAGTCCAACAATTTGTTCATTTCGAAGAATCCACTTCACTTTTTTTTTTTTCTTTCGAATGGAAACGTTTATAAAAAAAAGGTCTTAGTTATTAATAAAAGAGAACCCTTGGGCTATCAGACAAAGTAAATTGAAATATCAAATTCTTTTTCACTTTATAGGACCAAGTTTAATTGACTTTCACTTCTTCACTACTTTTTAGTAAATAGATATCCTTTTTGCTTGAAGCTGAAATATTTAATTTAAGATACATCTCACATATAATCTTGCAAGGCGAGAAAAAAGCTATTTATAGGTATAGCTGTTGCAGTTACTTTTTCCTAGATCTAGGACAAAAAATTAACTGCGTGCAGTATATTTCATTTATGAAAGTTTTACCTTCTGATTTAATCAGCTCTATATCAGCAATTGTTTTTTTATAAGCTTTCTTTAAAATATAATAGTTGTAACACACTAACTGTATTAGTTGGAAAAATGTAAATTCTATGTTTTGTTTAGAACATCTTACACAGAAAAAAAGATTCATTTGAGACAAGAAAATATTTTTCTTCCTAATTATTTTCTTGAGTGAAAAAAAAATTTTTTTTGACACAAGAAATTTCACTTATTTCAACAAAATTAATTTTCTTGCTTCAAGAAATACGTATCTTGATCCAAGAAAATTTATTTAAGTCAAGAAAATCTTCTCATTTTAAGAAAATTCAGCCTCTTGCTCCAAAAAATTAAATATCTCGATAGAAGTAAATTTTCATCAATATTTTTATTGATTAACATGTCAAATGGGAAGATTAAACAATATGGAATAATTTTTTTTATTCAATATGTATAATTGCACACAAAAATAATATAAAATAGGTATCAAATATTCAAGAGAAAAATTTTCTCAAGGTGAAGTAGGTGGCGCTGCTTCCTCAAAGTATCTAAAAATCTTGATAAATATAAAAATTTATTGTATAAAGTATTTATGATAATTTGAATTAAGAAAAAATTACTTCCACCAAGAATAGAATTTCAAAAAAAATTTTTACTTCGGTCTTCCTTCAGGCACCCGAAAATTTTCTTGAGCCAAAAAGTTTGTTCTTCAGTCAAGAAATTTTTCTTTCTGTATATAAATTAATCAAATAAAACATTACTTTTTTACAAACGTGGATTGGCTCAGTGGATAGAGATTATACATGCCAATTAACACCGAAGTCAAGCATTTAAGCTCACCAGACAGACGAATTTTTATTGAATGAAAATTTGAAAGCCTGCGCTTTATATTTTTAATAAATCCCTAATAATAAATATTATATTGATTTATCACTTATCATGTTTAAAATAATTGATTCTTTTCAATCAAATTAGATAAATAACTCATCTAGTTATTTATTTTTTTTTCCTTTTTTCAAGTTTAACCAATCTTTTTTCTTCTCTGAGCACAAAAAATTCGTTGAAAACTTTCAAGAGAACAGAAGATTTCGAGAAGTTTCCTTTGAGACCTTACATAAGATTTTAGTACAAATCAGCAAGTTAGTGGTCGGAGGCCGGATATGCCCGGTTTCACTTCTACCCGGGAGACTGCAAAATATATATAACATGAAAAATGTACCAAGATAACAAACAAATATTCCTTGGCTTCACATACCTTAAACAGAATATTCTATCTATGTGTGTATCAAGATTCCACTTATGAAATCTTCATAGATCTAAGACAAATTTTATTGCTTTAAACACATCCTCTTTGATGTCAAAGTGGAAAACTTATATATCTGTGCAATAAGCTTATACAATTTAATAGTAGAATTTAAGTGTTATATAATTTTGGATGTTTTAAGTGTAATTAAATTCATGAGGTAAAAAGAAAATAGCTTCTTAAAAAAAAAAAATGCATTAGATTATAAAAGAATCAACATAAAATTATTAAATTTTAAATCTTGCTGCAAAATTAAACATAGAAAAATTAATTCTTGACTGAAAATTTTTTTGAATTTTTAATCTTGATGGAAGAAAAGTTTTCTACACACTTTTCACTGATAAAAGACTTCTTATTTTGTGCTTTAAGATATATTTATTTATTAATTCAATCAATATGACTTCAATGAAGAGACAATAGATTTTTACTTAACTCAAGATCATAGTTTCGTTTTTAAAGTTGAAAATTCATTGATACAAATAATCATTTTCATAAAAGAAAAAAAATTCCACCAAGAAAAAATTTTCTTACCACAAGAAAATTACGTTATTAACAATCTTACTCCCATTCTACCAAGGATGGACGTACCCCCACTGTGTCATATTTCAAGGGGAACGGCGTTTCCCCACTTTGGCGAAAAATTACTACTTTTTAAAGACGCTTGACTAATTTTGAATCTAAATAGACAAAGTTAAAGCATTTATTCAGTTTAGTGATTTAACGCAGTACCTCACGACACCATTTGACCATTCGACGGTCACAGGTTCGATCCTGGAGAAGAACAAGATTGTTTTCTTTATTATGAAATTTTCAAGAATCTATTTCAGTAGACATAAATAAATTAATGGACTTTATTCAACGATCTATTATATTTTCGAAATTTATGATTCAATTTTCATGGGATTAAAAAAATTGAATTTGAGCTATTCGCAAATTATTCAGACCAAGATCTAAATGATTTTGAGACAAGATAATGAGTACTTAAGTTAAAATACAAATTTATTAAAACAAGAGGATAAATTATTTCAAATCAAGACAAGAAAATTTTCTTGAAAATATAAAAATTTTTTGTTACTTGCTTAAAAAGAAATTAGAACTAAAAATTTTTGCTTGACTCATCTGGGTATATTTTGTATATTATAATATCTAAAATTAAAGATAAATGTTTTTAAAAATGTTCGTTTTTTAAAGAAAATCGTATTTAATGAATTTATTTTTACCATTATTATATTTTTTAATTCTTACTAGAAATTTGAATAGCGCTACGCACGCGCCTTAATTTTGACAAACAAGGAATTAGGTCCCATTTTTTTGCGAGTTTCGACTATTGACTAACTTCACACTCTCATGTATTTTTACTCTAGGGATCGCTATCAGAGGAAACACAATTTTATTTTTTATTCAAAACTACAAATAACAAAATTTAATTAGATCGGATCAACAAGATATTTTTCGACTTTAGCCGCTGGCAAGGGTCTTCATTGAAAAAATACGAAAAATGGTTGACCCTGCAGGCCATCCTTAAAACTCCCGGCTATTTTCTAGTTCAGAGTCCTTATATATCTAAAAGTATTTTAAATCTTTTTTTACTTGTTATAGCCACAGTTACACTGTAAAAAATCGGGAGAGAATTTTTCTCCGCCCTCATCCCTATTACTCGGAGTATCGAAGTGAAGTAATTAAACACTCCGCGTTCGGAGTGAATCTGGAGTTTTTTTCAACGGAGTGATTCCGGAGTGAATTTGGATTTTGATCCAGAAAATATCCAGAAAAATTTGTATAAAAAAAAATTTTTTTAATTCGAATTTTGACAGAAATTAAAAATTTGTTTATTAATTATAATTTCGAAAATCTTTCAATGCACATTTTATAATTTAAAAATGAGCCAAAACTATCTTTTCATTTTTATTCAATAAAAGAAATGAAAAATTTACTCTGCGGAGTGAAGTTTATTAATATTATAACCCGACTAGAAATTACTTTGGGATTACCCAGGGTATACATCTGGATCTGATTGGGTCCCGAAGAGGCATGTCCAATGGGGAAATCCCTATAAGGGCCTAATTAACCCTCAGTTGGGAAATCCCAACGTAAAATCAAGAATTTTTATTAAGTTTTTCCTAATAAGGTCCTGGGTGGAACTTAAGAGGGATAACCTCACGAAAAATAAAAATAAAATCGCTAAGTTCTCCCAAGTGAGACCTGTATGGGACCGAAGATGATTTTCTCAACGTAATGTAAATATTGCATCGATGGGCTTTCCTAACTGGGCTCGTAGTAGAACCCAATTAGGTTAACCCAAACTGTGAGTAGATACATGAAGAAACAATCTTTAAATTTAGGCAGTCGATTATTTATATAAAAAATTAATCGCCCAAAGATGTGTGAGCTTATATTATTAGAATATATTTGTCATAAATTAATTAGAAATAAAAATAAAAATTATTTGTTGAGAATAGAAAAGAATTAGAAAAAAATTCATCCAACATTGAAAAAAATTTTTTTTTTTGACACAAGAATTTTCACTTATTCCAACAAAATTAATTCCCTTGCTTCAAGAAATACATATCTAGATCCAAAAAAATTTATTTAAGTCAAGAAAATCTTGTTTTAAGAAAATTCTGCCTCTTGCTACAAAAAATTTAGTTCTTGATAGAAGTAAATTTTCATTAATATTTTTATTGATTAACATGTCAAATGGGAAGATTTTTTTCTCAGCTGAATTAGGTGGCGCTGTTTCCCTAAGGTATCTAAAAATCTTGATCAACGATAAAAATTTTTTGTATCAAGTATTTATGATGATTTGAATTAATAAAAAATTACTTCCACCAAGAATAGAATTTCGAGAAAAAATTTTACTTCGAGCAACAAGCTTCGGTCTTCTTTCCGGTACCCAAAAATTTTCTTGAGCCAAGAATTTTGTTCTCTAGTCAAGAAATTTTTCTTTCTGTGCTGATTAAATCCAAATACTGAGTATTTAGACTGAAATACATTTTAATGTTGCTGAAACAAAATTCATACTCCAAATTTTTTTTCCCAGTATGAAAAGAAATTTTAATTAAAAACAAATTTTCATTATCGGTATTTTTCATAATTAAATTTTTATCCATATAAAAAAATTTTTTAAATAATATGCATTTCAACAAAATTTTAATCTTAAAAATAAACGTTCTTTATGTTAGCATAAAGAGGATCCCAAATCAAATCGGACAGTTTTAAGGAATTTTATTTTTAATTCTTTCAATTTTTTTGGATTTTTCAGTCGTTTTTTTTTTATTTTAAAATTTTCTATTTAATTTATACAAAAATTGTATTTTCACGCCAGAAAAGTGAATAAATAAAAAAAACAATTTGTAAAAGCTTGAGTATAGCATGAATAATGTGTCAGTTAACCGATTGAATTAATAAGCATTCCTGCTTGGACCAGCGGTAACGTGAACGACTAAGGACCCTAAGGTCGCAAGTTCGAGCCCAACTCTCGACAAAGATTTTTCCGACCAGTGATTTCGTTTCAATTCAAATTAAATAGTCTAATGATTAACATAATATGAGTATCTAGTCCGATATTATTTTTAATCTTTTCGAAGATCATAATATTTTTTCTTTAAAAATTTAGATTGGGTTCTGATGGGGTTTCCCCCATTGGGACCTGAGAGGGATTGCCCAATGAGGGCCACATAGGACTTTGCGTGACATCCCTATTTGGGGTCCCTATTAGGCAGCCCAATGAGGACCCAATAGGTTTTACATTAAAATTTCTATTCGGGAATTTAAATCTGTCTCGGAGCGAGTAAATAAAATGAAAATCATCCACTCCGCATTTACTCCGTATTTACTCCGCATTCTCTACGAAAATTTTTAACAGTGTATATATAGCACATATACACAGTAAAAACTTGAGCGAGAATAAGATTTTCAAAATATTTTTTTTTTTTTAATTTTTTTGGCCACGAGGACTTACACAAATTTTTTTCAGTTAAGCCGATGCATAGGTCAGTTAGCTTTTAAATAAGCATATTATTTATTCAGCTTCAATTTGTTTTTTCATTCTTCCCACTAACGCGACTGTTCAGTAATATGAAGAACAGCCGATGTTTCAATACAATAAATTCATACAAAATCCTTCTACATTTTTTCAGAAAAAATAAATTTTAAAACTCAAGATAAATTTTACAATATTAGTAAATAAAAAAAATTTAGTAATCTTAGCTCATAGATAAAAAAATTAACTTGATTCAAAGGGAAAAATATTGAATCAAAAAATTTTTCTTGCTTTATAAAAGTATTTAAGAATTTTGCTGTTAGATTCAAGACAGTTAAATTTTTTAAAATTATCTTTTTTTAAAAATTTATTTTCTAAAATTCAAGTTGATTTTATTATTTTAGAAATCTAGCTTGGAACTTTTCACTACGCTAAATTATTAGAGACGAATGAAAAGTGGCGAAAAAAGCTTAACAAAAATATTGATATTGTCATTTTATCTGAATGTGAATATATCAACACATATACGCGCAATACTCTTTAAAAGCTGGAGAATAGTGATAGGATTGAAAAGTAATGTTAAAGGGAAGGATTAGTGTATTAGGAAATTTCCACAGTGATATTGTAAGCAGAAAAAATCATAGAACAGAATAAAACAGCACAATGTAGCGTACCGACAGGCAATTTCACGCGACAACTACGAGCATCAGCATATCAATAGCTCGACTAGGATTATCTGGATGCAGAGTAGTGATACTCTGCGGTTGGTGAGGCCAGATAGGGTTGTCTATATTCAAGCTATACATTATATAGCACCCTCTTGCATATTTTCTTCCTTTAGTGAATTTGTCCGAAACTCGTCGTTGGAAATTGATATTACCCTACATATTATTTCTAAAAATTATCATTCGAATACATAATTGATATTTTTGCATAAACTAAATATTAATAAAAATTATTACGCACTGTATCGTTTTGGTCAATGCCATTTGATTAATATTGGTTTTTACTAAAAAATAATTTATTTTATTGAAAATAATCAACATATACTTGAAGATACAATATTTAAAAGATTTTTTGACGTCCTTGAACTTAGTATCGCTGATAAATGACAAAAAAAATTATCATACGACAATAAAAAAAATTTTTTTTTACTGTACGTTTAAAAAAATAAATAATGAATCCGACTTAAAAACATAAAAAATGACGCAGGCGAAACTCGATTTGCACCTGTGCACATGTACATAAGGTGTCGTCATTAATTTATTTTATTTTTATAATACATCTCTCTCTTCGTATCGAAAATTTAAATAAAAATTAACATTTTACTTAATTAATATACATGCAAAAAGTAACAATTTAAATTATATTATCATGACAATATATTGCGCCAAAAAATTTTTGATTTATCACTTTTTCCATTTTTCGTTTATTAAAAATTACTATTCGATGATATAATTTGATTGAACTTGAAAAAAACAATCAATATTAGTTTAATAATAAAGATAAATACTGTATTTTTAATTAAGCAAATCACTATGTTTATCGAAATACGTTCGAGTGCTACTGTATACATGCATCAATGTGGTGCAAAAAATCGGATTATTTTTTTTTAAGTCTCCCATGAAAAAATATTTGTTGGTCACATTTTAATTAACCTTGACATTTTTTTATTATTCTAAAACTTTTTACGTTCAAAAATATGTCCTGAAAATTTATTAAAATATAAAATTTTGATTTAGAAACGCTCAAGGATTTCTTTATTTGTTACTGTAACGGCTTTTTTTAGATCTTTTTTTATACATCTTGATTTTATTATGTCTGTTGAAAAATTCTTAGTTTCTCCTATCTGATGAATTACTACATAATTTAAAATTGAATAAAATCTTGAGCTAGAGTAAGCTCCAATAAAAAATTTTTTTTTTGCTAAATATGATAATTTAAATAAAAATGAAAAATGTTTCTCCATAAGTTTTGTTTATTTTCTAGAAAATGTGTATGCGTCAATCATCATGTTTTATTAGGGAAAATCTGTTTAGTTGTTGAGTAAACTAATAACCAGTGACAGATAAGTTGTTTAAAAGAATACTATTGATTTTTTTTTAAGTTAATTTTAAATCTCTGAATTGAAATATAAAAATGCGTGATACAAATTTTTGCACAGTGTATAGAATGCTACTTGATATTTAAAAGTTTTTGAATGAATACTATTTTTAACCTTTAAAATGGTAGAATAAGACAAAAAATTGGAAAGAAAAAAAAATCAATTCTATACGATTTTAAGTAATCAACCTGATTTTCTGATTGAGAAATATATAATTAAAAGAAAATTACAAATTTACTGTTTTTCGACTCTTTTGTGAAATTTACCAAGTTAATTAGGCAATTTCATTGATGAGAGCAACAATAACTAACTGTGTTATTGTTTACAGAAAGTTAAATTTTGTTAACCATTGATTATAATCATAATATGTTTAAAACTGTTATTGTGAATAAAAATATTATTTCACAATACGCTTACTTACTACGTAAATAGCATATGTTAAAAATTTCTGGTTGTCATGAGAATTTTCGCACTACTACAGATACATTTATTTCGAATTTTTAATACAGATCATGATTTGAATGTTATAAAATAAAAGGTTAATACCTAATTCTATCTCTCAAAAAAATATTTTTTGTATGATAATTATAACTGGGTATTAATCTTGGTTTAAATGCGAACGCGCCGAACTGTATACATGTACATAAACACACATATGCATATTGAAATTTAAAATAAAACAGTTGGCACTTTTCAAAAATTGTCTTGACGTATTCTCTTACTCCTTGAAAGCCTAACTCTCTTATGCCCGCACACCATTTGTTTGTCTTGAAAGCCAATCAGCCATGTTTCTTTTTTCATTGCGACTAAAAAAATAAATCGACTGTCAATCAGATTAGATTGTCGTCTCAATAAAACTTTAGATATATATTTAAATACAAAACATTAATTTAATATTTTATAAATATTTTCTTTTTGTAAATGATTATGCTTATTCATAACAAATAAAAAGTATAAGTTCTATGATATATTATTTATAAGTCATATTTATGATATAAACAAAAAAAAAATTAGACATTTTACTGTTCATTCTGATAATAATTATCACAGTTGCACGTTTCAAACTGTCACTACTTTGATACGAAAATAATATTTATGAATGAAAAGTTTATAATTACCGTTAATGATTAACAATGGTTACATCATGTATGAAGTAATATTTTTTATTTAAAAAAAATTTTTTACTTTTAATATTTATTTCAAGCATGATAGATGTGAAAATGATTTTCAATTAGTTATAAATATTTACAAATCGTTAATGAAAATGCTACATTAGTGCACTGAAGTTACATCGTTTAGATAATGAAAATAGTAAATAAATCTATTTAATAATAGTGAGATATATTTAAAAAAAATTGAAAATTTGTATTCAAATTGCAAATAAGTCATTAAATTATAAAGTAAAAATTAATTTTAATCATTAAAATATTTTTGAGTAAATATAAAAAATTTATCATACAATCCGCATTGGGTGAAATAAATTTAGAAAAATGAAAGAAATTGGAGTGACCGATGAAAAAGTTTTTATAAAAAAAACCCTTAATTAAATTTTCGAATTGTCTCATTTTGCTTCCAGAATGTTTCCTTATTGGGTGATAGATAAATGTCCAATTCTTAATTTTACGGAAATTTAAAAATCCTACGAAAATTCATAATTTTTAAAAATTTTAATAATCTTTTTTAATAAATCAATAAATAAAATTGCTTGGTTGAAATTATTTTTAGTTTCATACTTACTTTTTTTTTCTACAGACATTTTCACTGTTCCTAAAAATTAATCGTAATATTACCTAAAAAAGCTTCATAAAAATCGGATAAATCATTAACTGTTGACAATTAGTAGAGATAAATTTTTTTAAATCGAGCGATTGATTAAAAAAAGTATCTATTATAGTTAAGATGTTTCATTGTTATTTTATTACCTACAATAAATTAACTATAGAGGAGGGTGGGGCACGGTGGTCCCCCTAAGTCGATTATTACTTTTTGTGGTTTTTTAAAATCTAATTAGTTTACCTTAGCTCTACGTTGAACAAATTTACTGAAATTTTAGAAAAATTCTTAAAAAAAAATTTTTTTTTTCTGGGGCATAACCGCCCCCACCAAAGAATGGTAACAATAGTATATTACACCCCTAGGGAAATAAAGTAAGAAATGTCTCAAATCATATGCAATTATTGGCCGAGGTGAAGCCGAGGATTATAAGAAAATTTTTTTGTTTCAAGAATTTATTCTCTTGACTCAAGAAAATCATTTTCTTCAAAATGGTATTCTTGGTTCAAGATTTTGGCTTTTGAGTCAACATCTTAAGTTAATTTTTTTATCAGTGTATAAACACTTATTGTTTTAACGTTCTTTTTAGAGAATTTCAAGCGGATACTGTAAATAATGTACATTTTTTGAATTCGCAATTTTTTTTAAATAATATTGAAGAGGATGGTAATGAATATTAACCCATTTACTTGATCCTTAACTTCTTCTAAAAAGTTTTCATAATACAAATTTGACCAGCAATGTATCGAAATTTTGTATGACTAATATTTGTTTTATAATAGCTGCGACGTTAAAATGACTTACAATGTCAATGAATAGAAATTCTATCATTAATAATTCCAGTTTAATTTTGTTGATCCAGAAAATATAATTATTGTGTATGTTAAAAAAAATTTTTTAAAAAATATTCCAAAATATTCTAACAACGAAAGAAATTTATATACCGATGGATTTTTATTTTAAAATGTGATATCAAAGAAAGTATGTTTTTTATTTTTATCAGTACAGTATTATCGGAATCAGTAATAAGAATATACTAGAAAAGTTCAACATATACAGCGCATCTAATTATATATTATTATATATAATTGTATATAAGTATATACAATTATACATACATTTTTTTAGCCGGGTAGAAAATAAATTTATCTATATATATTCTCAGTATACTATATATATATTCTTTCATTTACGTTCATTCCAATGTTGATAAAATTTGGTGAACCAAAAATTTCGTTATACCAGTAAACCTGTCATGGCATACAAAAGATTAAAGTTGCGGCTGAACAAACATTCTGTTTATTCTTTCTTTTTCTTACTTATTTTTTTCTCACTCACATCACGTCTCTAGTAAACTACAGAAAGTGTTACGTGACTGTCGATCGTACTAGTTATACTGTGAACAAAAATATGTTATTAAATTTAAACAATAAAGCAATCATAATGAAAATAATAAAAATAAACTTTTAAAACTTTTAACCATAAAGCTATAATATATTTGATGAGTTATCATTAGATTATTATAGAAGCTTAATAAATTAAAATGTTATTGAAACGCACTTGTAATAAATAACATCAACGCATTATTAGTTTACCGACGGCATGCCGAAGTCGTAACGATGCTCTATCTTGCCAAGGGGATGGATAAAAAAGTACTTGGTGTTCCTAATTTGAGATGTTTATCCAAGAAACCGACGTTATACCTTCAAGGCTTCTTTTTGTACTTTCTTACGTTCTTTCTTGCTCTCTTAATTCATAACCCAACACTGTTATTCCAGCTTCAGCACCAAATTTATTAAGACAGTTTCTGTGGCACGACAGTTTTACTTTAATATTAATCATTAAACTTATGATCTTCATACCATTCCAAATATGTTTGTAATGAGAAAAAATTTTACATAAAGTTTAGTGTGATTGATTTTAAATATTTACTTTGTAATAATAAACATAATCATTGTATTACTATTTTATATTACTTGTCACCAAGCATTTTATTTGAATTTTAAATTTGTGTTATAAATTTATTGTTGTGCTGGTGAGTGGATTCTTAAAATTAGTTTACACGAGAACACATATGATAGTTAATCTATTAATATATTGTATCCATCTTATACATAGCTGAAAATCTTCAACCGACGTTTATTTGCTAAAGTATATACACAATAATACTCATTTGAAAGGATAATAACTGAAAGAGTGTAATAAAATTTGGTCAAGTAATAAACGATTTTTTTTCAGCATTTTGGCTTCTGAAGAAGTAACAGTTTTTGGATTCAAAATTTGTGTTAATCAAAAACATTTTATAGTCACTTTTACTCCTTTTTTGTCGGGCCATCTTAAATGTCATTAATTAGTTGTAAAGTTTCTGTGAAAATGCACCAAACTAGTTTATTTTTTCGAGAAATATCTTAATCTTAAAAAACTTAAAAAAAGTGGTTTTTCTAATTTCTTTCTGTCTAGATCTCAGTGTTCGATCGCTTTATTGCATTCAGAATAGCTGCGTTAAATGCCGCCAAATGCATTTCAATCACTTGATTTTTTTAAAAAATACTGTAGACCCAATATTAAAAAATAGTGTATTCTAAATAATTATCGAATTTTCGAGCTCAAAAAACTGTGGCCTAAGTTTTGAAAGAATCTACCGACTTCGAAATGTTTATGCACTTTAAAGGTAGTCTAAGCAGTAAATATTCCAAGTTGATAGACAATAGAAAAATTTTGAAATTATCGATGTTGGCTCTATACATGAAATTTAAAAACCAGCGTCGTCAAGCTAGCAGCAGCAAGACTCATCTTGGACGGATATTATTATTGATTTCTCGGAATCTAAACAAGCAACAATAATATTCTAAATGGAGCAACTAATTAATAACTAAAAAGCAACAAATTTAGCACCACGAATAAATTTTATTGCTTGAATAATAAGTCAATGCATGATGAACGAGCCCATGCTCTAGCTTGATAACTTTTAAAAACTAACCGATAAGTCAAGTTAAAACAAACCGTACTTATAAAAAAAAAAAAAAATTAAAATAAAAGTACAAAATGAAAAAAAAAAAAAAAAAAAAAAAACTATTGGGATATAAAAGTAGTATACAATAAGCTGATAGTAACACTGACTGATGTTCGAGAAATGTAGAGTGCATTCGATTTGCAAATCAGTTTAACGAGCATGCCAGTCAGTATATATGTATCTCACTTTACTTCGTACGTTTCACGCAGAAGATAAAATAACACCAGCAGAAAAAAAAATTTTTACACAAGTGTTAATTTGATGTCAGCCTATAGGATATATCTATTATAAAAAGCTTTTCAGTTTTTTTTTCATTATGTATAAGTCAATTCAAGTTTTCAGCTCAATTAATAAAATTTGAAATTCAATTTCGTAGACTTAAAATGTAAATTTCATTGTTGATGAATTTTTAGAATACATAAGTACACACTGATAAAAACATTGAGCCAAACTCTTAAACCAAGAATACCATTTTAAAGAAAATGATTTTCTTGAATCAAGAGAATAAATTCTTGAACTAAGAAATTATTCTTGGTCTAAGAAAATTTTCTTGAGTCAAGAATTTATTCTCTTGACTCAAGAAAATCATTTTCTTCAAAATGGAATTCTTGGTTCAAGAGTTTGGCTCTTGAGTCAAGTCAATTTTTTATCAGTGCAGTTTTAGAGATTTAAATTATCGTTTGGAAAATTGAATAAAAACTATGAGTAAGATTATACAAGAATTGTAAAGAAACAAGACAAGTCAAAGTTGGAAAAAAAATATGTTAGAGTAGGTGCACAGTGAATGGAGTTCGATTACTAATTCACAGACCAGCCCAATAGTCTAGTCAACAAGTTCAAAAACGTGTTAAATAGAAATAAAGCTTATTTCCATTATTAAATTATAAATTGTGGCTTTTACACTTTCTACATTAAGTTTTATAATATTTATATTTTTACAACCCCGATGTCTACTTTACTGTTTGGAACTATAAAAATTAACTGGAATCCGAGTGAATTTTACAGTTTACTTTTTTCCGTGTAGATGCACCAAACTGTTCAGGAATTCCATCCGTTAAAAAAAGCAGAACTCATATAATTTGAAAAATTCTGTATTGTTTATAAAAATATATTTTAAAATGTTCTTTAAACAGAATAATGTGTAATTAATAATTCCCTTTTCTTCTTAAGTTATAGATTTTGTTTTTTACAATAAAAATAATAAAAATGAAATAATTTAGAAAATGGGTGAGTATGAATTTTAATTAATACACAGAAAGAAAAAAAGTCTTGAGTCAAGCATAAATTTTTTTAAATCAAGAAAATCTTAAGGAAGACTGAAAATTTTTTGAATAAATTAAAAATTTTCTGAACGAAGTTAAATTTTTTTAATCTAAGAAAATTTCTTCTTGCTCCAAAATAACTTCGATCTTCCTTATAATTTTCTTGGGTCAAGAAATTTTTTTTCTGTGTATATTATTTGAACAAAAACAGATATTGCCATAATTTATGCATAATTAGAAAGATATTTTATCAGAAAACAAAAAAGTTTCTGGGTCTGTAGCTGTATCTATATTATTTAACAATTTATAAGCTATACGCTGTAAAAAAGTTCGTATTACATTGGTAACAACTTAAATAACTACAAATCAAAATTAAAATTTGTTCTGGATGATACCAGACTTTTTATATTTTTTACGGTAATACGAAAAAAATATTAAATTTAACAAAATTTTTACTGTGCGGCAATAACAAATTATCACACTGATAAAAAAATTAACTTGACTCAAGAGCCAAAATCTTGAACCAAGAATACCATTTTGAAGAAAATGATTTTCTTGAGTCAAAAGAATAAATTCTTGAAACAAGAAAAATTTTTCAGACCAAAAATAATTTTTTAACTCAAGAATTTATTACCTTGACTCAAGAAAATTTTTTTTTCTGATTTAGATTGCAACATTGTTGAAACTGAGCTTTATCTGAAAATCAGCTCATTACATAAGTAACATTCTTATAGACATGAACTGATTTTTCCAAAATTCTCAAATAAAGGAACATTTATTAGGCTAAAATTTTCATAATAGTTTAATTGATTTGCAGTAGATACTGAATATATCGAAGTAAATATCATAAAAATAGTATCACAATTTTTATTTTTTATGTCAGTCTTTTTCGAACACGAATAAAGGCAGAATCTTAAATCTTTCTTTTGAATATATTCGTAATATAAACGTATTAAAAATTCAAAAAGATAGCCGAAAAAAATTATTGATTTCAAATGAAATAGATTATATATAGACATGTGTACACATATGTCTTGGTATATATGTATATACCTAGAATCGGACTCGAAAAATAATTTCCTGTCAACGATATATAGACCGCATGAGAGGGAGGAACTTGCTCGAGGCTATCAAAATATTATTCCAAGGTGTACAAGAGATATAGCTAGAGTGCAAGTATAATAGGATAGTTAAGCATTTTCACACTAGTTTATGTAAAAAAACCGATTGTACGCATTAATTCTCAAATTAAATAGAATAATGACATTAAAATAATTTAATATGCACTTTTCATTAATAAATAAATAGTTTTATTTATGAAGCAGAATATTACTTAATAAAAAGAAAGAGTGAAAGAAGTAAATTTGTTGATTGGGGGTACAGGAGCGAAGAGAAGAGACGAATAAAAGCGTGACTTGGTCGATACATGGACACAATAGAGGGTGTGGCGTTCGAAAACTAAAACCTAATATATTTTCTTATTTCTTCATCTATTGGTTCCGAAAGTAATGTTATAATAAATATGGCGGTAAATATTTATCAAGTATATAGATTATTAAAAATTTTCAAATCATCAATTTCTGCATGTAAAACTTGCTACTCTTTCAGAAAATTTTTTTTCATCAAATAGTATTTTGTTTACTTCGTAATTTTTCAAGCTCTTATTTCTTAACTTCTTATAATGATATGTCTATGAAGAAATAAAATAATTGTTTAAATTAAGAACTATGCTCAAACTTTTCAAATGAAATTGCAGATTTTTATTTCTTTAAATAATGTAACAGAGTAAATTTTTAATATGTCACATTTCTAAAATTATTTATCCGGGCATATATATTTTTTTTATGTGGACTCTAAGGGATGATTCGGAAAAATCACGCATGTATATAAAAAATATAAGCTAAGTCAAATAGATTTATATCTTTCACAAACTAAACTTCATGAAATTTTATGAGTTCCAATAAAGAAGCTGAACTAGTTCTCTGGATTCAAACTATACACTGAGATAGATTGCGCGTGCCTTCTGTATATATTTATAGATTTTACATCGTTGACTTGCGACAATTTTATCGAGAAAATTTATTTTATTTTGCTCACTGATCATTTTTATTAGGCAAGTATGAATAATCAAATTTTTTTTTCCACCTATTACAGAAATGCATTAGGGTGGTCCCATTTTGGGTATTTTTGAATTTCTTCAATTATAATATTAAGCCGATTTCAAATAACTAAAATGAAACCTTGCTATATAGTTGAACACTGAAAAAAGGTTTATACGGTTTAAGAGAATAAATAAAGAAGGTCAAAACAGCTTTACAGTCCAAGTAAAATTTTCCTTAAAATAAAAAAAAAATTTCTTCATCATAGACTAGATTTGCTCAAAAGATAATTAATCTTTCTAATAGTTCTCTAAAATCAAGAATTGATTTTTGCTATGCAGTGGTCACTTTATCCATGAAAAATATTTTTATATGACCTGATATGGTCCGAAGAATGTAATTTCTTACACTTTAAACTGAAATCCTATTTGTAGTTAATGGAAAGTAATAAACAATCTTAATAATGAAAAAAATGTGGATCAACTGATTATGCTCCGACTTTCAAACCGAAAAAGTACACAGAAAGAAAGTCTTGAGTCAAGCGTAAATTTTCCTAAATCAAGAAAATTTCTTCTTGCTCCAAAATAACTTCGGTTTTCCTTACAATTTTCTTGGTTCAAGAAATTTTTTTTTCTGTGTAGATTTGAACTTTAAGTTTTTGCTTATCGAATCATTTTCCTTATCGTTTGACTTATCGAATCTATTTTTTTTTTTTTTTTACTATTAATTAGTTAGGACAAACTAATTAAAAAAAATTGGTATTTAAGTTAAAGTAGGTAAAATAAGAATTGTTTTTGAAAAACATAAATTAATATTAATATTTTAACATAAGCCGAAAAAAAGAGAACATATTTTCATTTATATATTGTCCGATTATTAATAAAATTATTTTAGATCACACACTTGAAAAGTGACGACAAAATTTAACTATTTACATTTCTCCCTACTTGTAGAACACTTTTCTGCAAGAGTGAACTAAACTTCGGTCAAACGACATTTGAATTGAATTGGCCGATTGTTCGATCGAAAAACGCAATGTTATTGTTAAAATTCAATGAACGCCCTCTCATTCCCTCGTACTGGGGAATCGTCCCATTCTTCAGCTATTCGCCCTTTTGTCCTTTATGTGGTTGGGAGTTTGCGCAGAAAAGAGGGAGAGAATGAAGAGCTAGAGTGTTGTTTTTATTGGCCACATTTAGGGGGCAAGCTAGTGAAAATGGGCTGTTGTTTCGCCCCATGTTCACCCTCTTAGTATATATACATATATATGTATAAATGTATATATATACATAGCTTCTCATAAATATATATGTATGTGTATATATATATATATATATATATATATATATATATATATATATATATATATATATATATATATGGCTTCCAAACTTAGTAGATGCTTTGGAGAACGTCCTTGTCACTGAATAAGAATACTAAAATGTGAAGACGACGGTTGTCAATGCCACTCAGAGTACTCATCTGTTATTCCAGTACAAATTCCAACTCTCTGCCTCCTTTATCTCCATTTTTTTAAATATTTTCTCCGTCACTCATTTTCACCGGGTATTTCAATGTATAGTGTGACACTTATAATGTGAATCTAAAGAATTGCCAATTGATCTTGTCAATCAATAAAAGTTGCATGAAAATAAAAATAGCATCATTAAACCTTACTCGATAATGGAAAGTTAGATTTCAATGGGATGTATGCCAAAAAAAAATATTTCTAATTGTAAGACCACCTTTAAATTTTAATGAAAATATAACAAAAAATTTGAGAATATATATGAATAGTCAATTTTTACGTGACAACAAAAAAGAACTACTATCACTTTTTATTGTGATTATAAATAATTATAAAGTTAAAGTTATTTACAAATAAAGAGTCAAAAATCTTTTTTTGCCGTTCTTAGAATTTTAAATGAATACTATTAATTAACTAATAGATCGGTTTTTCTCATTTTTTAACTCATATATATGACGATTTTAGCATGCAATAGAAAAAATATTAATTTTTAGAGTTTTAAAATGTACTTCTTGCAAAATTTGTGAAAATTCAATCTTAAAAATCTAATTTTTCAAGTTTTTTTTTAGGCTGAACTATTAAAATTTTCACTGTAAACTGTATTTATCCAACTGTTCTATTTTACATGCAGAATTACATTGAGAAAAAAAAATTTGTGGTTGGCGTGATTTACTATTACTGATGCGATCTAAGAGCATCGTTACAGGTATGGTCCGTATCGCTATTAGTAGCCGTTTGGACCACGACCATTGCTACTCATTCAGGTGCCATGCATGTTGGATATTATCGTTATCGTTTGTATAAACACGGAAAAAAGTAAACTGTAATATTCACTCGGATTCCGATTAGTTTTTATAGTTTCAAACAGTAAAACGGACATCGGGGTGGCAAAAATGTAAATATTATAGAACTTAATGTAGAAAGTATAAAAGCCACAATTTATAATTTAATATCCAAAATAAGTAATTAGTAGTTATCACTATAGTTAATAACGACTCTTTTATCTTTAAAAATTACAGTTTCAAACAGTAAAAATTGCCATTTCAATATATAGTCCATATTATGAAGAGAAGGGGAACTCAGATGAAAGAGAAGGGGGGTCTCACTCTGGGAGAATTTAATATTTCAAACAGTAAAAATTATACTTTTAATATATACATTTTACCAGTCTAAGCAAGTCAATAATTACAGTTTGATTTTTAGCGTTGCGTTTAAAATTTACCATTTTACTTTGTAAATATTGACGTTGCTTGTATTAGAAATTTACTAACTTTATTCTATACTTTTTATATATCATAATATCATTTTTTAGGTACGAAATGATAAATATTAAAGTCTGAATTTTTAATTATTATACTTTAACATTTTAAACATTTACATGGCGAATATTACTGTTTGAAATAGTATTTTCTTCCATGTAAAGAGTAAATTGTAAGGTTTAAATTGTAAATATTACAATGTGAATAGTAGAATCATGATTTTACTGTTTGAAGTGGTAATTTTTAACAGTTGATCATTACTTATTATAAATCGACTGTTATTTATTACAGTTTACTTTTTTCCGTGAAGTTTTGCTAACCTTATTATTCTCCAGAAAACAACACGCGTATCACTGTAATCGCAATATCGTTTCGTACCTATAAAAATTGCTTTTCAGTGTACGCTTAATATTTCCAAAATCGGTTGTATTACCTTAGACATGTAGGTACAATTTAAAAGGAAAAACAACTTTCTGAAAGGGGTATTAACTAAAAACTTGAATAGACGTTAATGTAAAAATTTCATATTAAAATGAAAAGAAAAATTGATCTTGATTTAATCAGTGTATGCTTTTTCTATTCCATACACAGAAAAAAAAAATTAACTTGAATCAAGTGCAAAATTCTTGAACCAAGAATAATTTTGAAAAGTTTCGTTGTCTTGAATCAAGATGAAAAATTCTTGAATCAAAAAAAAATTAATTAAACCAAGAAAATTTTCTTAGTTTAAGAATTTTTCCACTCAAACCAAGAAGATCAAGTTCTTCAAAATTATTTACTTAAATCAAGTAAATTTTTTTTCTGTGTAACAATATTTTTTTTTTTTTAGTGTATTTTAACTAAACGAATATTTCTAAACTCAAATATACAATTGATAAAACTTCGAAAAGTATTGATTAAACCATTATTGCTTATACATTGCCATCCTAATAACGTAGATAATCGAACAAAATTCATAAATTGATGTTTAATTATATAATCAATTAAATGGACGACAAGCTATTCAGTATTTCATATTAACGTGTTCCATGGAATTTTATTAATATACATAATATTCATTTTGAAATTTAGTATATGATATGAAAATCAGTTATTGAGAATTTTTCATTCTTCCGGGTCTATACTGTCATTATACGGAAAAAGCTTCTTTGTGCCTGAAATACACCCTAAGATCTAGCAAGCCGTGGCATCTGTAATAACAACCAATGAGATCTTGTTCGTCTCCCATTATGGATGTCATCGTCGTCAGGGTTATAGACGTCGACGTCAAGTTAATGCTTTTATTTAAACGATCTCGATGATTGGTTCATAAGCGTAAAAATTATTAACTTTTTCTTCTTAAAAATTTAGATATTTAAAGTCTAAAATGATTACAAAAATCACGAATTAATTAATGTTTTGGCTTTCTTGTTGTAATATTATGATTATTAAAAGTAAATCATTATTTCATTACTTATAGGGATAAAGTAGATTTAAAGTAATGAATGGGTTAAAATAAAGAAAACAAATAAAAAAATTCGTAAAAAATATTCAAATAGCATGCGGGGCCTATATAGTAGTCGTTATAGTAATAGTATGTATAGTATAATAATGTTGGTTATTCTAGCAAACCTAACATAACACAATTTGTTGTTTAACCAAATAAATGATTTTGTTGTATTCTTTTTGGTTCTGACACATACCAGCAATGATGCTACTTAGTACACATATGACAACAAATTCAATTAAGTATATTTATTGTTACGATAGAGATTACGAGTATTTATACCAAGTTCAGTGAAGCCGATTTTAAATTATAATTCTCGAGTTAAAGTAATAGTAATACTTAAAATGCTTAGGAAAGAATGGGACAATGTACGAACGAAAATAAATGAAAAGTTACTAATTTCTTTTTCAACTTTTTATTGCTACAAATATAAAAATTATTCAAAAAACTGTGAATAGCATTATTTTGTGATAAAATTTTTTTTAGAATTTCATAATGATTGAGAAAAAATACCTAAAAATCACTATTTTTTTTTTAAATAAATAGGGATTCTTCCTTATATTTTCATCTAAATAAGTCCCATTCAAAATGGTCTACTATCATTGTCATGCAGGGTATCTTCATCTAGAGTCGTAATTTCAGGAACTGTGATTCCGGGAATGACCCTAGAGAAAACATATGTTCCCGAAAAAATTTTTTGAACTTTGTACATTACCAGTCATTGACCATCAGCTATTGGGCGTATCTGATTGATAGCCCATACAACGAATAAGGATCGGTCGATCATTGGACGATGATAGGCACCCGATCCTTGATGATCGGCCGAGAATCGGATTTTTCATTGGGCCAAGGCTGGTTGGGTATCGGATGTTAACATCGTCCCAAGACTGGCGACTAAGCATAGGCCGAGCATAGTAACCGAGCATCGGCTGATCATCGGCTGAGCATATTCAAACGGAAAAATAATTTTTAAATCAGGCTGAAGTATCGCAAAATTATTGATTTTTTTCAGTCGTATTGCTATGTAGATTTTTAATTTCGTCCTCGGGGTGCACAGGAGCGGCGAGCCTATCGAAGTTCCTTAAAAAAAATTTTAAGATTAAAATGCGATGGGAATCGAACCTGGTCCGTCTGCCTGGAAGTCTCGAAATATTACCAACTGCATTGCATGCCGTAGTTAACAGAAAGAATTTAGTTTAGCTATTTAAATGATCAACAAGTATTTTATTCCAATGCATACCAATAATTCGCTTTATAGGTACTTTATTTTCTCAATTTTTATGAGTAATTAATGAATAACTAATTGAAAAATGTTCTCTAATAAAAACGGTAAATTTATCACCTAACTTATTCGTTTGAGAATGTTTGTTATCTCCCATAAATATTCAATAATGCCAGTAAATAAAATTTAAGAAACAGCTGATGTGATATTTAGAGGAGATGCATAGCAGAAAATTTATCATATCGGCTAAGCAACGTCTGATGATCGTTTGTCGTTGCTATGAGCTTAGTAGAGCGGTCGATGATGAGCCATTCATAGGCTGATCATAAGGCGCTGATCCTTGTCCAAGCATTAATAGCCTAGCTTCGAACGATACTCTGTACACAGTAAAAAATTTATGTCATTGCTTAAAAAAATTTAATGTTAAAAATTTTTGTGTTAAATGATTAACACTATTATGTGTAAATTGAATATTTTTATGTGTAAATTTAACAATTATTATGTTAAATCAACACAAAAAAGTGTTAAATATTGAACATAAAAATTTTTTGACGCAATGATGCAAAATTTTTTACTGTGCATGGGTATGAATTTTTTACTTGAAAAGTAATTCAGTCAATATATTTGTTAATAAAAATAAAATTTTTGTAATTTACATACAATTTTTGCATTTATTTTTTATAAGTTCTGCTGAATGTATTTGTTATAAGTTCTGCAAGAAGTAAATTCATCACATCATCGGCCAAGGATAGGCTGATGATCGTAGGTCGTTAGTAAGAGCATCGATCGGTGGCCAATGGTGTACCAGCCATAGGGCGATGATAGAGCACCGATGCTCGGCCTAGCATAAGTAGCCTAGTCTTGGCCGATCATCGGTTTTTTCCAAGCATCGGTGACTTCGTATGGGAGTTTAAATGGCAGTATAAAGAAATGCCATACAATCACATTGTTACAGTACCTGTGATTCGTAAAAGATTAACCTTACTCTAATTCTAAAGATTAGCATCATTATCTTAAACGCTCAAGCTTACAATTCAACCGCGGACAGTTCAACCGAAGAACAGACAATTTTTTAATTAACACACACAAAATCTGTGAAAAAAAAAAACAAACAAGAACAAGCTTATGCGTTGATCTATTTTTGAATAAGTACACACAAAATCCACGATAAAAGCGTTCATTATACAACGATTGATTTGTCTTGTGATTGAACAATCATCGGTTAAAATGTCGCGGCTGAACTGTCTGCGGTTTAATTGTTATCGAATTTGCGATATTAAGGAGCGATCGGTATACTCCAAACCATCAAAAACTTAATTGGTAATGGTAAATATTTTCATATAGAAGTAAACTTATGAAACTCTCAGTTTGATATGTTTACACTTTATTAGGTCATGTTAATTCGACACGAGTATGGTTTTCTTAGCTTTAGAGTCAATATAAATATTATTTTGAGAAGCGTGTTTACTCGACTTCTTAACACAATGCTATAAAAAATCAGAAAATTAGCAATAAAATTTTAACGTTATTTTCATTAATTATTATACATTAAAATATTTTATTATTGTTAATTATTGACACTCGCATGATAATATCTCAATTTAAGATACTATATAAGTGGCATTCACTTTACGAAGGAACAAATGTGAACGACGATCCATTAGCTGGGAAGCCTCATCTGACGCACCCCGACATTATCAAAACACTGTCTTAAAACTTATATTCCAGTTTGTATTATCCTGTAGTAGTGGAAAAGCCATATGGGTGAGATAAAATAACAAAGTATAGGTATAGCAAGTATGTACTAAAAATATTCTTCATGTCATTAATTTTCGTTTTTATTTTATTTATTTCAGCTAATAATCAAAATCGTAATTATTATTAGTTTCTCATTTAAAATTACTTTTCTATTTATATAAATATACATATATATTCATAAATATACGCGCTGATTGCCGCGGATATTTATATATATATATATATATATATATATATATATATATATATATATATATATATATATATATATATATATATATATATATATATATATATATATACGCACGTGCACGTTTTTGTATATAAACCAACGAATGCAAAAATGAATTCTAATTTTCTGAATATGATCATTATAAAAAAATATTATTTGTCAATTAAACAGTTTACCCTCTCCGGATACAAAAAAATTTTATTATTAATGTTGATTAAAAAAATTTATTTTTAATAAACGATGATGAGAATCTTAAATGTTGACTGCCAAGGAAGATATCTGAAAATATTATTTTAAAGCCTTAATTTTTTTGTCAAGATAAATGGAAACAAATCTAAACAAAATGGTTCTTGACTTTTTTGATCTTCAGTATCTTACAGATCAAGCGATGAGGCATGGAACGATTTTTCATAATTACAAAAGTAGGCAATTCATGAAAATACACTCTTTTGAAATGAATCAATGGATTTAACTGATTCACCAAAGAAATTCTCATTCAGTGGTTGGAATCAATAAAATTCCACTGATTAATTTTAAAAGAGTATATATAAAATCAAATTTCGAAATTGTATACATGACATTATAAACATGTTTCTTACTTCTTTCGGTTAAATTTAAATACGTCAATGAACTTTGTTGGGAAAAAAGACATTAATTCATATTTTTAACTTTTCCCTATGAAAATTAATATTATCAAAAATTCGGGGATCAAAGTTATAGAACGAAAAAATTGTGAACCGCCAGCAGTATCAAAATGATTGATCCCTCGTTAGGAAAAAGAATTCAAAACAATTAACTATTTTAATTCTTTATGAGCGGAGGAATTTAAAAGTATTTAAAATATTCAGAATTACTATAAACAATCCCAATTTTGTTGTTTCAACACTGATGAAAAGTCAACTTGATTCAAGAGAAAAAATCTTAAACCAAGGGTACCATTTTGAAAAAAATTTTCTAGGGTCAAGAGAAAAAATTCTCGAATCAAGAAAAATTCAGTAAAACTGAGAATAATTTCTTCAAAACTAAATGAACAAGTTTTCGATATCAGTATGGTAAAAAAATGTATTCACAAAACCAGTTGATCTTTATTAAAAAAAAATAATGATTCTAATTATTAATTTGGCGTCAAACAATGCCGTCAGTTGATTTAAAAAAATTCAAATAATTGGTATCAACAGATCTTTTTGTTTGATTTATTATATTCAATGCGAGCCATTTAAGTTTCTGTAAGCATTTTTATTGCAAATTTTAAAGCGATTTCTTCTTATAGATTAATTTAATTAGCTTCAATATTCTTAATAAATTTCAGGCCAATTCAATACCCCAATCGTATTTATATATTTGTAAATCCAAATATTTTCAAATTATTACACTCAATTAAAACATTGATAATAGATATTTTTTACCTGGCTCAGTTAAATGATTTTTAATTAATTTTATCATAAAATTTTAAATAAACTATACCCTTAATAGCCAGCGCTTTCTCAGAAAGTAGTTGACTTTTAGTAGTTACGATTAACTTAACATTAAATTGGTGGTAATTCTTTACTAAATAACATTTATAAGCAAATCGACGGAAATCAACGGCTGCAACTTCTATACAAGTTAACAATCAAACTTGTAGTTAAATTTCCCTTTAACATTACAACAATTTGACTGAAATACATGTACAGCAAGTTTTGTCGTCTATTTTGCTTTGCCAACTCTTTCCGTCAAGTTAGCTTCAAATTGTGGACGTAGATTGACGGCAAGTTTCAGGTAAGATGGCTACCAGGGTGTTTTTTTTTTTTTTTTCGATATATCAAGAAAATACAACAATAAAAATTAATTTACTTACAGTACTTAAACTCACAATTTAGAGTTGCCCACACATGTATCTGCAGATGGCATTTTTTCCAACACGACTTTCTTTCATGCCATCATATAGGCGAGAAGATAATTTTACTTCATGCTGGATCTAATAATTATCTACGATCCTTAAGGAAATTATTTTTCTTATCTACAAATAACGGAAAATTAATTTTCTTTTTAGGGAAGTCTATCAATTACCCTTCATGTCCTGTATCAACCGAAATGTACATATCATGCCTAGTTAGCATAGGTTGACCATCAACTAAGTTGATGTTCAATGGTTTACGTCAACCTCTGCATTTATAATAGTTTCCCATAACTTGACTTCAACTTACGCATCAAGTTAGCGTAAATCTATTGACGGAATTTTCTAAAATGTTCGCTCAAAGTTAACGCGAAGTTGCAGAAAGTTAACGTCAACTTTACGTCAACAGTTATAAGTATATACAGAAAAAAAAATTTCTTGAACCAAGAAAATTGTAAGGAAGACCGAAGTTATTTTGGAGCAAGAAGACATTTTCTTGGCTTAAAAAAATTGAACTTCGTCCAAAAAATTTTAACTTCATTCAAGAAATTTTCAATCTTCCTTAAGATTTTCTTGATTTAAGAAAATTTACGCTTGATTCAAGACTTTCTTTCTTTTTGTGTAACTGTTGCTCTACTGTTAGCGTAAACTTTGCGTCAAATTCCGGCCGTACACAGAAAGAAAAATTTCTTGACTGGAGAACAAAATTCTTGGCTCAAGAAAACTTTCGGGTGCCGGAAGGAAGACCGAAGTTGTGTTGGCCGAAGTAAAAATTTTTCTTGAAATTCTATTCTTGATGGAAGTAATTGTTTCTTAATTCAAATTATCATAAATACTTAATACAATAAATTTTTATATTTGATCAAGATTTTTAGATACTTTAGGGAAGCAGCGCCACCTACTTCAGCTGAGAAAAAAATGTTCTCACCTTGAGAAAATTTTTCTCTTGAATATTTGATACCCTTTTTATATAACTTTAGCGTGTGCAATTATACATATTGAATGAAAAAAAAATGATTCAATATTACTTGATCTTCCCATTTGACATGTTAGTCAATAAAAATATTAATGAAAATTTACTTCTATCGAGATATTTAATTTTTTGGAGTAAGAGGCTGAATTTTCTCAAAACAAGAAAATTTTCTTGACTTAAATAAATTTTCTTGAATTAAGATACGTATTTCTTAAAGCAAGATAATTAATTTTGTTGGGATAAGTAAAATTTCTTGTGTCAAAAAAATTTTTTTTTTCGCTCAAGAAAATAATTAGGAAGAAAAATATTTTCTTGGCTTATGTGAACTTTTTTTTCTGTGTAGGTTTGCGTGAACTTCGTTTCGCTTGTGCTAACTGGGTACCTTCTATTATTTAAAACTATTATTATCCCTGATAGCCACCTCATACTATAATTTTCAGATAACAGTGCCGCGAATTATAGATAACTTGACGAAAAGTAGATTGGCAATAAGTGTTAATCTACAACTTATCATTAAGTTATGGTCAAGTTTACTTCAACGAATTGTGTTCAAACAATTGCCGACTTAACGTTAACTTAACGATAACTTGTCGCTAACTTATCCAGCAATCACCTAACTACAAGAACTTATAATATAAGGTGGCTATCAGGGATATGATTCAAATGTTTGGTATCGATAGTTTTTTGTATGGAGACCATATTTTGTATGGTCTCCATAGTTTTTTAGTTCTAATAATGCAGCGAAGCGAAAGAATTTTCCTTCACTGATCTATTTGTCGCCATCTATTAGTGCTTACCATAACATTTTTGTCAATTATCGACCTCAAAAACTCTGTTTTTATAGAGACAAATGTCATACATTTACTGCCAGTAATAAAATAAAGTAACGTTTGGTTACCAACTCAGTTTAATTTATAAAAATTGTGAATTTGTACATTTATACTATTTATACTTAAAAACACACAGTTAACTAAAATAGTTTCATCATTCAGTGTAATGCAGTAAACAAGTTGATTGTTTTTTAAAAATGATTTTTCAATCAGTTAAATTATAAATTTATACGTTAAGTTAATAAAAATCTACGAAAATATAAATTAAAGTTTTTACCGTGAGTTATGATCCGATCATAACCTGTCATTCTCAACTTTTTAACTGTAACGAAACGAATTTAAATGCAAAATATAGCGAAATCAACGCATCGGCGTTTATTTTTGCCGAAATATTTCATAAGCTCCGTTGTAAATCTTAAACCGAAAGAAAAAAAATATTTTAATCGTAAATTTATAAAATTTTGGAAGGAATCGGCGAGGAATATTTTTTCATCGTTTCCACACAATGTAAATAATCAAATCAACATATGATTTTATATTTCTTTAATTCTATTGAAAACAAAATTGTGAACTTTTTTTTTTTATTTTCAGAATTTCAACACATTTTCTACAGAATGCAGATCGTTAGGATTTTATATATTATCACAAAATCAATTTTATCAAAAATTTACCATTAATAAATTACTAAAAAAAAAATTTGGCACATCTTCAGTCAGTCATAATAAACCATCATCAAGTAATGGATCTCAAAATTCGTCGGATAATAAACCTCCCAATCAAGGTGATGAAAAAGTGGCATTCATAAAACTCTTTTTGATATCATGTTTTGTTTATGGAATATTTATTTATCCGATGCAAAGAATGGCATACAAAGTTGAGGTATTTTTTTATTATGTACCTTTTTGCTTCTTAGCATGTGAATTTAATAATTTCATCTGATTAACTAACTATTATATCCGCAACATTTACAAGCAATTGAGTTGAGTTTCAAAAGGGTATCTTTTCATTTTTGATTAATCGAGACAAAAAACTGGTTATCTTCAATTACAAATATTTTTATTGAACTTTTTTAATTTAGCTATAAAGTGCTATCGGTTATGAAGCTACAATTCAATTTTCATTTAGAAATCTTTATAATTCTCGAAGTACTTAATATTTAAAAGATCAAAAAACTGTTTTTTTAAATTATGGAAAGATACCCTATTGAAAAATAGCTCCTCAATTTAACATTAAAATAACCATCGTGAACTTGTTAGATCTTATGATTATAAAATTTAAAGACTTTTGACAATTCAAATATTTCTTTAAAAATCAATTAGAAAAAAAATCTACCTTGAGGAATTTAAAAAATTATGGATGTAAATTTATTTGATTATTTTTATTTTTCATTTAATGTATTGAACAAAACCAAAACCGGTCAGATGTCTGTTAATATTAATATTATTAAATTTTTATGTTTAGTCTTTTCCAAGATTTCAAATTGATATGACCATCAATTTTAGCAAATGAACATAGGTCAAAGATAGATTAAAAAATTACTCATTATTCTATTCAAAACTTAGCATAAATATACGAAATTATTCATCTCAAAATAAATTTTTGACAACTGTTTGAAAAAGAGAATCATACTATTACTGGCCATAAAATCAATGATTAAATTTTATTAGGAAAATCACGTATTTTTTTAAGTTCATCTAAAACAGAATCATCAAAAAAAATTTTTTTTTTAATTGTAAAATTCATAAAATTTTAAAAATTTGACATCAAAGTTTTTTTTTGTTATTTTTATTTTTTATATGGAAAATTAATAAATATCGTTAAACTCATTTGGGTGAATTTTTTAGCAATTTTTGTTCAACATTTCGTATTTTTTATATTAAAAATTTTAAAACTAATTAGAAAATTTATTTTTGACTTTTATTTTAAAAATACACCATCAAAACGAAAAATTATAAATAAAAATATGCGAAAAAATTATTCAATTTTTTATACCAAAAAATAACGGGGTTCTCTCTTTTAATTTGAAAACTCTACACAATTACTAATGTAGCAATTTAACATTTTTAATTATCTGTAAATCCTCTGTATATATTGTCCAATCATTAAAAGTGAGCGAAATATCATACATTGATAATTATTAATTTTATTTTATTTTGAACAGGAATCGCCATTCATATCTTGGAATGAATTTGTACATAAAATGCTAGCAAAGGGTGAAGTTCAAGAATTAATAATAAAACCAGACATAGATTGGGTAACGATAGTTTTGCACGATGGTGCAGTAATAAATGGAAAACGTAGCATTCTTCGTACTTACCAAATGATTGTAGCAGATGCAACTCAATTGGAAGAAAAGCTACGAGAAGCGGAAAAAGCTCTTGGAATACCACCTGGCCAAGGAGTACCCATTGTATACCAGCGTGTCAACGAGAATACTTCTTTCTTAATTGCACTTGCTGTAACTATTGGAATACTGATAGCAGTGAGCAGATCAGTAAATAAATCCGGTTTAGTAAGAAGAGATATGTTTGGTGGAGTAACTCGAGCCAAATTTACTCTAGTTGATCCATTGACGGGTGGTGGAAAAGGGGTTAGGTTTGTAGATGTAGCTGGTTTAAAAGAAGCTAAAATAGAAGTTATGGAGTTCGTGGACTACCTTAAACGTCCAGAACATTACAAAGCACTTGGAGCCAAAGTACCTAAAGGTGCTTTACTACTTGGACCTCCTGGATGTGGTAAAACAATGCTGGCAAAAGCTGTTGCTACAGAAGCAAATGTTCCATTTTTATCAATGAATGGTTCTGAATTTATTGAAATGATTGGTGGCTTAGGGGCTGCCAGAGTTCGAGATCTTTTCGCGGAAGCTCGTAAAAGATCACCGAGTATTTTATACATTGATGAAATCGATGCTATCGGTAAGAAACGATCTGGTGGATCTGGTATGAGTCAATCAACAGGCGAATCGGAGCAAACTTTGAATCAATTACTTGTAGAAATGGATGGAATGGCAACCAAAGAAGGGATTATTGTTTTAGCATCAACCAATCGCGCTGAAGTGTTAGATAAGGCGCTTTTACGACCTGGTCGTTTTGATAGACATATTTTAATAGACCTTCCTACACTCCCTGAAAGAAAGGAAATTTTTGATAGATATCTTAGTAACATAGCTCTTGACAAAAAACCAGAAGTTTACTCACCCAGACTTGCACAGCTAACTCCAGGATTCAGTGGTGCTGATATTGCTAATGTTTGCAATGAAGCAGCAGCTTTACATGCTGCTAGGTTTAAGAAAAAGGCGATTGATGCTTCTGATATATCTTACGCTATTGATCGAGTGATTTGTGGCCCAGAAAAGAAAAATCATGGTGTTTCACCCACTGAAAGAGAAATAGTTGCTTATCATGAAGCAGGTCATGCATTGGTTGCTTGGCTATTAGAGAGTACTGATGCATTGTTGAAGGTAACAATAAAACCGACAACACGAGGAGCTTTAGGCTTTGCTCAGTATACACCAACCGAGCGTAGAAATTACAGCAAAGAACAATTATATGAAATGATGTGTGTTGCTTTGGGAGGTCGAGCCGCTGAAAGTGTTGTTTTCAATCGCATAACTACTGGCGCGCAAAATGATTTACAAAAAGTTACCAAAATTGCTTATACACAAGTTAGACAGCTTGGAATGAGTGACAAAGTTGGATTAGTTTCATATTCTGAAGAAGAAACTGGAACGAATACGAAAAAACCATACAGTAAAAAATTGGCTAATTTAATGGATATGGAAGCTAGACAATTGGTGGCGAAATCATATAAAGATACTGAAAAATTATTAAAAAATAATATGGATAAATTAGAAAAAGTAAGTGTTATATTTTATTACCTTTTTAAAGGATTATTATGTGGATTTGTGTGTCAATGAAGTAGGTACTTTTTTTTAATGATTTAGGTTTAAAATCGTAAAAAAGATTTTTCTTTTTTTTCGTTAAGGGGGAACACCACTGTGACGATCGAAAAAAAGAGGTGACTTTCGGAAATTTTTTTGACAGGGAAAATAAAGGAATTTGGGGATCGGATTTCTTGATTTTATTAAGGGTACATTAAAGATTATTACCTTAAATTTTTATTACAAAATATTTAATTATTACAAAGTTATTAACAATCTTGTAGAGCACTAGAAAAAATTTCTCCCGTCCATGGTCGGTTCGATAACTCAAAAACGGATCATCTAAAAATGAAAACCCGAATTGATTTTTAATCAGTAAGGATGTAGTTATCGTCGCATATACGGAATTTAAAAAATTTTTATTTTAAAGATTTTTTTAGCCGGGTTAAAACAAAAAGAAAACAGTTAGAATAGTAAGAAAATTTTCAATCTGTCGCTATTTCTTAAAAAATGAAAATTTTCAAAATTCCGTACGTAAATATTTTTTAATAAAAATTTAAAGTAATAATGTTTAATGTACCTTTAATAAAATTAAAAAAATCTGATCTCCAATTTCCTATATTTTCCCTGTCAAAAAAATTCCCGAAAATCACCTCTTTTTTCGATCGTCCCAGTGGTGTTCCCTCTTAAATATAATCCTAACAATCCACAGATATATGTAATCCCTAATTCAAACAAATTCTTTACTTTTAGAAAAATACAAAGAATTTTAAATTTAATTGCTTATGTCATTACAATAATTTTATTTTCAGTACTTTAAAAGAGCATTTTATTATCCTTTGAGAAACATTTTAACTATAGAATTTAAGATTAAAAATTTAGCGATTTACGGTCTTAAAAATTATGATTCTTTAGAGAAGATAATATTATGAATTATAAATGTAGTATTTTGAATTTATTACTAATTTCCTAAAAACAAAATAACTTGAAAAAACTTAAGTATATATATTTTAAAAAGTTCAATTTTTATGACGTTCTAAAATTTTTATTTTTAAATCAATGAATTGACATCTACAGATTTTTCTATCTTACAAATTGTTCGATTTTCGAAAAATTAAGTTAAGTTGATTTCTTGACTTTTTATTGCTAAAAATAGGCAATTTCAAATTTTGAAACAATTACTAATAAAGAACTAAATTGCGAATAGCTATAGATGATTATTATTATTTGTTATTTTACAAAATTCATAAAATCATTAATATTTAATTTATAGATTTCACAAATGCTTCTGAAGCAAGAAACATTGACCTATGAAGAAGTTGAAGGCTTAATTGGACCACCACCTTTTGGTAAGAAGAAAAAAGTTGATTGCATAGAATTAGACGAAGCAACATCAACAGCTATTGAGAATTCTCCAGAAACACAATCAACATCGCAAGTCTCAAAATGTGATAAGATAATTTATAATTTATAACTTAATAAATATATTTTCAAATGCAACTTACATGAACGGCTGAAGAATGAATTGTTCATTAACTATAATTTATAACTGTAAAAATATAAAAAATAAAAAATGTTATGTAACAAATAAAACTTTCTTTAATTTTTTGGAACTTAATCCACTACAAATAAGTCGTTGATTAACTGTGAATCACATACAATCAAAACTTATAGTTTTTTATAATTAATATTACAAAGCCTAACTCATTAAATTAAATAACAAGCCATTTTTAACTTCTACATTTCTTATAATATAATAACACAAAAAAATATTTCTATCATTTAAGCGCATTGATTCGAATGTTACATTCGTAAAAAAATACTTCTTAAAAGAAGTTCTTGTATACTATCATATTTTTGTAAAATTAGAATAGGATATCATAATTTATTTAATGTTAAGATATCATACTTTATATCGTTCGTAAGAGTAATAATGAAGATACATAAACGATTCTATAGACATTTGATTGACTGCACACAGTATATACTTCATACAAATATCCATTTCATACGATACAAATCTAACATGAAATGTATATTCTTAGACAATTAATATTATTGTTTTATGTAAAAAATACACAATTACGTGCTTATTGACCAAGCTAAAGTACTATGTAAACTAAAGAATGGTGGTAAATGATTTATAATCACACTAATTGAATTTACTACCTACTATATTTATATTATTAATAAAATAACAAAATACATTTAACCGATTCAATTATGCTGTATATTTTGAATAGCAAAAAAATAAATAAATAATTAAACTATCTAATTTAAAGTCTCAATCGGAAAATAGTCTATGTATTATTTTCGAGATAGAAGAAATAGAATCATTAGTTAAACTTTTTTTTCTGTGGGTTTTATTTTGTATATTAAATCATATCATTTTATTATTAATCCTTAAATTCATAATTGTATCTAATACTATCTCACTATTGTTTGATATTATTATATAAACAACTATAGATTGGAGACTAAATGATACGAATAACAATTTATAATTTTTATCGTTGGAAGATTTAGTTAACGCTTCGTAAGCAAAAATATAAAACTTATTATTTAAACACTTCGCTGGATATTCGTATTAAAAATAAAAAATATTTTTTTAAACAGTACTAAAAATAATATACAAAATAAATGCGCAACCAAATCTAATTTTATGAATAACAAAATGTATATAGTAGAGTGTTCCATAATGTAACTTCGATGATGGACCTATTAAAATTGGAATTTTGGGTTCCGCTTTTAATAGGAGTTGTGTTTGGGCATTTCCTGACATATTTTGAGCGTAAAGAATTTATTTGATATTCAGAGAATTTTTTACAAAAGCTTTTTTTGAATACTTCCAGCCAAATTTTGAAATTTCAGCGGACAAGCCCAAACAAAGCTCTTGTTAAAAAATTCTCTGAATATCATATAAATTCTTTACGCTCAAAATATGTCAAGAAATGTCCAAACACAACTCCTATTAAAAGTGGAACCCAAAATTCCAATTTCGAGAGGTCCATCATCGAAGTTACATTTTGAAACACCCTAGTATATAGTTCAACCTTTGGGAGCCATCCATAGACATAGAACTAAATATAGACTACTGATATTAGTTTTCAACTAATTCAGAATTATGAGAAACTACACCTTTAAGAGTGAAGTTTAAAGTACGCTCATAGTGTGAACCATCCCAATACACTTGGCCACATCGATGACAAATGAAAAAATTGAAACTCGTTCACAAATACCTACAGGAACCCTATCAATTTGAATAAGTACTCCATATTTCGTTTTACACTGCATGGTACGCGAAGTTTTTTTCGACAACTGCCATGTACGATCTTTGAATCTACAACCTTCGACCTGGGAATTATCATTTTGGTTCTGTTCTGTTACCGTAGGCGTATATTCTCGGCCTAAAAACCTGTAAATAAAATTTCGAGAATTTTAAAAAGTGACATTTATTGATTACAATTAATTTAATTAAGAATTAGGAAAAATTCTTGTTTACTTACTTTAAGTTAAGTTTCCACATTATTTTATTAGAAATTTGAACAAATTCATCACCATTACAAATTTGACAGCGACTGTAAATATCATTTTCTGTGACGGTAATATTGAAATGTTTTAACACTTCTCTTAATTGATCATCAGAATTGTCACTTTCAACGCAATAATATAGCTCTGGCGGTAAAGATTCCAATCTTTTTAGCTGAAAATAATAAATAATAATAATTACTAAATAAATAAATAAATAAAAATAATAACAATGATAACAATAACAACAACAATGATAATAATAATAAACATACTTTTTCACGTGTAAGAAATACTCTTTTGTCTTCCAAAGCTATTTTAATTGATTGAATAGAATTTGGATCATGATCAAGGAAAATGCAATTACAACCACACATTCTTAAAGGTTTTACTAAATTAGATAAAGCTGCATCACATATTACTTTCCACTGATGTGCGGGAATAGGTTCTGATTTAACAGTCTCTTTAGTAACTGTAGAACTAGGTCGAATAACCAATCTATTAATTGACGATTTAATCTCTGGTTTTTTATTAATTTTCTTGGGCGACGCACAAAGCTGAGACTGATAAAGTTCGTCGCAAATTTCTTGCAGAGGAATGTTGCGTTCATTACAAAGATCAACTAATATATTATAAATTTCAATTAAACAATAGGCATCTAAAGCTGCGTAAGTTATCTGATCTTCACGCAAGGGTCGTCTTCCCCAATTGGAACATTGATCAGCTTTATTCAATCTATTACCTAAACAAAGTTCTACTAATTTGCTAAGACTTTCACCAGTAAAATTGTCATCTCCTGAATAAGGAAATGTAAAATTGTATTCTTTGACAAGCTTATTCCATAAAAAGTGAATGTCTAAGTAGTTCATACATCCTTCTGTTAATTCAAACATTGCTGGTAAACATTCTTTAAACATTAAAATATCATGCCTTATACCAAATCCCAATTTAGTAATTTTACTGTTACCAAACAACAGACTGCCGAATTCCTGCCATAATTTTCTGTTGTTTGGTCCTATTTTAATTACATCTAAAATATAAATATTTTTGTCTGTAGCTATTTGTATAAGAGCTAATTCACTTTTTTTCCACACTCCGAAGCTTGGTTTCCACTCGGAATCTATTCCGACAACTGAAAATTCAATCAATTGTTGATTCATGAATTTTTTAAAGTCTTCTGTATTATCTATTATCTCTATAGATTCTCTCGATAAACGCAAAACATGATAATTGGGTTCACCCTGATGTGTATTTCCAATATTAATTTCGGTAGTATCACATGAGTTGTCCAATTTATTTGTCAACCTATTATCCAAATTTGTCACTACCCAGGGCCAGGTGTCCTCAGGAAGGTTAAACACTTTTATCCAGTACAAAGCTTCTTCTGGGTCGTATTGTGATATAATTGATACCAAATTTATTTGAATATTAACATCTTTGATATTAGTTTCTTGCACCATTTCTCGCCAGCATTCAGAGCTTATACTTCCTTCAACGAAACGTTTGTAAACAAAAAATTGTACTGAACCTTCCTCACGCTTACGATGCAAATTTGGGCAAATATCTGGTGATAGATTAAATATTTTAACCAAACGTGTTACTAATTTAGTCATTGCACGTGGTTGTAATGCACACGTTTTAATATCTGTGATATTATTTGTTTCAATAAATTTAATTAATGTATCTTGCATCTTTTCTTTTGGTCTAAGTATATTATCTAGGTATACAACTGTTTTTTCTTGTACTTCTGGGCAATTTTTCAAAAAATCTTCAACTATTGTATTTTTATTTTGAAGAATCAGAGGCAATAATATTAATTCTGGATCTCCAAAGTGATCTTGTAAATTCAATATTGTTGCGTATTGAGCTACTTCTTTGTACTTTTTCTCACTCAGCATCGCCTTTAAAAAGACAAAAGATTTTTTTTTTAATTTATAAGCTTAAAATAAAAATGATATAATTATTAAATTTTAAATTATCAATTGATTACCTGTAAAAGGGGCAAAAACATTTCTTTATCCTTGACAAATTCATATGTATCAGATACTAATTTAACAAGATGCATATTACGTTGTTTACTAACACCCTTAAAAGCTTCCATTTTCAATTCAGGAACAAGACCATTTTTGTGAGCTTCTTTGCGAACTGATATCCATTTTCGAAAATCTTCTATAACTGTTTATAATTTAATTAGTAAACAAAATAATGTAGTCATTAAGAAATAATTGCATTGAAATGAAATTGAGAATAACAGACATCTAACAATTTTTAAGATTTTTTCAACTAATATAGAAGTTAGAACTGCACTATTTCTGACTATAAAATTAAAATAATTCAACTTTTTTCCTTAAAGCTCAAAAATGAAATCAATTGAAAAAAGGTTTTTTTCAGCGTAAGTTTTTTTATTTTTCAAAAATCATAAAAATTCAAAGATGAAATTTTCGAATTTTGTTTCGTATGTTAAAAGAAAAAAAAAACAAAAAATCTTTATATAAATTTTGTTACTAATTTTCGGTAAACGTTTAATTTTTTCAACATCATAAGGTACAAAATAAAATTGAAAATTTAATTTCAGATTATCTTAAGGGGTCTTATTTCAACTATATTATAAAAACAAATAGTTTGAAAAAAAATTCAGAAAATATCCACACGGAAAAAAGTAAACTGGACTAAATAAGAGTCGATTTGTAATGAGTAATGATCAACTGCTAAAAATTAACATTTCATACAGTAAAATAGTGATTTTAATAATCATTATATAATATTTATCATTTAAATGCTACAATTTATTATTTACATGGATGAAAATACTATTTCAAACAATACTATTCGCTATGTGAAAGTCGAAAATGTTAAAGTGTAATAATTAAGAATTTTGACTTTGATATTTATCATTTCGTACCTAAAAAATGATCGCATAAATCACGTAAAAAGTACAAAATACATTTTCTAAATTTCCAATAACAGCAACGTCAATATCTACAAAGTAAAGTAGTACCCTCGCGACATATAGTGCGAGTAAATTTGGGTATAGTTTAGGATATTTTTGTCTTTCTCACTTGCTATTCCTTACTCACTTTTACTCATGTTTATTTTTGAATAATACAGTAATTTTTTAATAATATTTAAAAATCTAGATGGTAAAAATTAATGAAAGTTTGAAAAAAACAAATAATAGCTGTTTTTTAATAGTAATTTAGTTTTTTATGAAAATCTTAAAAAAAGTTTCTTAGTTATAATAAAATATACGAGTAAAATTTTCGGTATCCCGTATATCACAGTGCATAACCTCCTTTAAAAATTCGAACTTTGAAATTAAATATCTCTGAAACTAGATGGTCAAAAAATTTCAATTTGCGTCAATCGATGCAGAATTATATGAATATTAATCTGCCAAAATTTAAAAAAATTCCTAAGAAAACGCTTCTGGCGAGGGTACTACCTTAAATGCAACACTAAAAATCAAACTATAATTATTGATTTGCTTGGACTGGTAAAATATATATTTTAAGAATAGAATTTTTACTGGTTCAAATGTTAAATTCTCCCAGAGTGAGACCCTCTTCTCCTCATAGTATAGACTATATATTGAAACGGAAATTTTTACTGTTTGAAACTGTAATTTTTCAAGATGAGAGAGTCGTTATTTGATATAGTGACAGCTACTAATCACTTATTTTCGATATTAAATTATAAATTGTGGCTTTTACACTTGCTCCATTAAGTTCTGTAATATTTATAGTTTTGCCACCCAGATATCCACTTTACTTTTTGAAATTATAAAAATTAACCGGAATCCGAGAGAATTTTACAGTTCACTTTTTTCCGTATATATATATATATATATATATATATATATATATATATATATATATAAATTTTTTATAGCCAAAAGTAGCTTAGTCCCTACTTTCAATAAATTACCCAAATACATTTTTGTAAAAAAAATCTGCATGTAAAATTTAAAAATGACTATGAATGTAATTTTAATTTTTTCAAATATATTTTCAGTTTTATTACTGAAGTAAATAAAAATAAAAAATGATTAATGTTTATTAAATTTAATATAATTTAAAACGTACTTGTTAGTGCTAGAGAAGACTTTAGTTTAACATTATGGAAGTCTCCAGCATTTAATAGAATTCTAAGAGTACTCAAATACGGATTGGGAGCAGACTCGAAAAATTTAGTGAGTTCATTAGAAACTGGTGTACTTTTTTTCCCTGAAATGAATACTTAAGTTAATACAATAATTCAAATGAATTTTTGAAAATGGTAAAAACAACTTACAATGATTCCAAATACTTTGTAATTGTTTCAACCAATTACTAGTAGCTTCATCAAGTGAGGTATAATCTGCATTTTTACTTGTGTCATCAAGACTAGTATTTCCAGTTAAAACACTTTTTTTATCTACTTGTTCGTTCATTTTGTTATTTTTCTGAAACAAAAATTAAAAATTATTACTGTCAATATCTTTTACGATTTAATGTTATAACTAATAAAATGAGAAAAAAAAATCGAACAAAAATTAATTGCACTATCTAACCTCAAGATTTAAGATACATGCGAATTATTTAAGTCAATTTCAAAAGAACCAAGTTTTATAAAATATTTCAAAGGATTTTCAACAGCTGAATTAATTTTAGTTATAATTGTTAATGTTATTGTTTGTTAATTCTTTTACTAAATCGATTTTATTTTTTTATATACAACCACGGTATCACAACTTGTTGGTTTACTGTAAAATAAAATTAATTACGACTACCAAACCGAATCTTTCGGGTATTATTTGTATGTCGTGTTATAAAAAAAATTCAGTACTATTATATTTGACTATTTTTATGAGCAAACATCATATATAACTTAAGTATTCTATCAATTAGCTATAGAAAAAATTTTTCACCTTGAACAGACCGGAAAATAAAAGCCCTAATGTATGTTTTATATATTAGATACCTCAGGTGTCACTACTTGACAAAGTAAAGTGGGGTTTAAATCGAGCAGTTCGAACTCGGCACTAGCGGGAAGTTTAAAAGTAGTGCAGAGATGAATATAAAGTTAGCCGATGTCTAAAAATTTTTAGAATTTTTTTTTATTGAAAAAATTATCACAAAAACATAAAAAAAATTTGCACGTGTAAAAAACTTCAAAAACTGCAAGTGCAACTTTTTTAAAAATATTTTTTTTTATCATTTAATTATTAAAAAAAAATCAAAAAATTTAGAACGTCGGCTAACTTTAATGACATAGTGCAGAGATAATCATCTTTTAGATTTTTTTAAACATTGAAAAAGTTGTCAGTAAAAAAAGCGCCATTTGGCCAAACCCGATATGAATAGGTAGATTTATTTAACAAATATGGAATTTTTTCAAAATTTCTCGAGTTACGAAATAAATGGATAAAATCATAAAATATAGATAAATTATAGCTCAAATGAGAGATAATTAAGTTAACTTTGAGATAAAATAAAGACATTTGAATTATCTTTGACAGTAAAAATACTATTTCAGCAAAATTGAGTAAACTAAAAATTTTTCGAAAATGATAAAAATTTTCAAAGAACCAAAACCCCGAAACTAACTGGTAGATTTTGCTTATCTTCGAACTTAATCTCTGTATTGATTCATAGAATAAGCCCACAAAATTGCAGAAAAATTGGTTAAGAACTGTGGGCGCAAAAAATATATAATGACGACAATGGTCCCGGTTTGTTCTCACCTGAACCCTATTCTTATTATCGTACGATGTAGTTGGAATTCTCATCGCACCGTAGCCTGATAATTCCGACTGCTCTTCCTGGGGCCTTCCATTCTCGACTGTCGGCCTAAAAACCCCAAACCTTGTTTTCTCCTGGGACTTTACTGTTTCCTGAAACTGACAAGACTGTCCAGCTTCTTCAATACACCTCGTCGCTTCATATAGGGCGTTTAACAAGTCTTCATAAGAGAAGACCGGCCTGGAGAAAACCAGAGTTCGTAATTCGTCAGTTAGATGGTTTCTGATATTTGTTACCTGATCCTCTATAGGCGGAGGTCTCAGCATGGTCATATATTTTTGCTGGACTTTTAGCACGAACTCCGTGACGTTATCCCCAGATTTCATCCGCAGTTCACCAATGTCGGTGAACTGATTTGATAATCTGGCGTCACAGTACCAAAAGCCTTGCGGAATTCCATCTTGAATTGGATGTAAGAACCCCAGCGCTGGTAGTTGTTATCGAACCAACGTGCTGGTGTTCCTCGAAGCATATACCCCATGGAGTCCAGGGCTTCATCTTCTGTCCAACCTTCGCGGTGTGCTCTGCTCTCAACCGCCTGGAGAAATTCTTCGACGGACATTCCATCTTGCGGGAAGATCAAGTTACCCAGCTTCAGGCTTGATAAAATATCTTTGCGCCTTTTTTCATCCATGAAGTACCTGGTGCCTCTGTTTAAGTTTTGGTATGGACTTTGGGACGGAGGTGGAGTCATCCCCAGCCTTGTATTTTGGCTTTGGGAGTCATGGCCTGACCTTCGTTCAAAGTTGTCTTGGTTATGTAACGTAAACTCGCCTCGTGCACCTGCTTGTTGTTGACTCTGAGACAGTTGGAGCTGTTGTAGTTGCTCTTGCAGGTAATTGAACCTTACTGATAGAGGGATTGTTTGGTCAAAATCGGTCCTGTCCCTGCTATTCTCCGGTTGATTTCTTGAAACAGGCGGTGCAACTGTTCCTTCTCCCCCTGCCAAACCTTGACCCCGAGGGACAACGGTTGAACGACGGACTTGAAAATTAGTTGCATTCCAATCTACCGGAGAGTGGGACCCAGTGGAATTGTCACGACTGTCAAGCCTGTTCAGAAGATCTCGTTGAGAATGAACCATTTCTCCTAATATCTGCGACAGTCGATTAATGGCAGCCGAGGTTTCCGCGTTTACCGCTCTCTGTTCTGTGTTCCATTGAAAATCTGCTTCAGTTCTTTGGTCTATAAGATCAAAGATTTTCTGCATATCCGGAAATATATTAATTCCCTCTGGACGTTGATCTATAGCGGGCTCAGAGTATTCGTTTTCATAATATACAGCACCTCCAGCCTGAGTACCCGGTCGGAGCAACTCATTTTCGCCCTGTGAGGAGCGCTGGCCAACTCTACTATCAAAAACTCTGCTACTCATCGTAGTTGTGACTGTTGAGGTCGTGTTTGTAGCCGGTGACAACGTTGGTATTGGTGGAAATATGCCTGTAGAGCCCTGGTTAACCATGGAATTAATTCGGCCTTGCCAATGGCCTGCAGACATTTTACGTCCATCTATCTGTGTGTTTAGCACGTTTGAATTGATCATTCTTGTCTGATGTCTCTTTTCAATCTAACAAGAGATAATAATAGAGATTATTAAAATTGTTAAAGACTAATTATTATCAAAAATTAATTTTACGTGAATGTTATAATGACTCTAGTTAAAATTTTGTATTAGAAAATGATCCCCAAAATATTTTAAATAGAAATAAATTTTCTCCCTTACAAATAAAATTTTACTAAAATTAATTTCTAAAGAGACCCTTAAGAGGATTAGTGTCCATTTAATATCTTTTACTAAAATTACTGTTTACGCAGGCACTTGCCAGATAATTTTACAACTAAATCTCAAATTTACTCTTTATTTCTCTAAACCTCGTCAACCTGACGGAATACCAAATAACATAATTTCCCTCGTCAACCTGACGGAATACCTTATATCATCTTAACTACAATTAAAACCTTATTCCCGTCTGAACCCCCGACTCAGGCGTCTACGCAGCAGTCTCCTAACTTAATCCGTTGTACCCCCGACTCGGACGTCTATACAACGTTTCTAAATGACTCTCTAAATTCCATGTAAACCACCGTCCACCGGAAGTTAACTTAATTCCACAATTTTCTCTAATTACTCAAATTTCTCCGAATTAATAATTAACTAAATTCCTGAAATTTTTATATTAACATTTCTTCAATAAATACCCAGAGATAAAAGTAACTAAATGACCTTGACGAAAAATTACTTAAATATGAACTCGCTTACACAAAATGCCTACTGGAGACGGTTATTATAAATCTCAGAAATTAATTCAGTTATTTCGGCCTCTTAATTAATTTACCAATAAACTGGCCTAAAATAACCGAAAATACCTGGGGTCCAAATTTTAGTTTCAACGGTAGACTGCTATCCCAGCAAATAAAATTGGCGGTTTCATCTACTCGGCTTTACAGGCTTTTTCAAGATTCAGATTTTCACTCCAAATTCTCCTCAACTTCCCAATAAAATTCTCGTAACAATTTTTCCTGTAAATTCCGATAAATAAATATTTCGAACGGAATGAGTCCGTCAGCCTAACGGCCTAACGACGTAATAACTTTAATTAAAATTTGAAAACAATAGAATTAATCGCTTCGTTTCTCTCTCGTGAGGTCCTATACAATTTTCTACTTACTTTATAAAATGATGAAAAATATCCACACGTTGGACACAGCTCACTGCTCAGATAAAATCGTCAAAACTCCTGTTGTCACCCTGACCGGCCTTTTTATAACCTGCTTGCTCGGGTTCTCGAACTTTCCTATTGTCTTGCTCCCACACTTCGTTTTCTGGGGACAGCAGTGGGGAGTTTTGATTTGCACCCCCGGTGACAAGTCGAAACTACTTGTCAAAATCGAAATCCCTTATTTACCGTAGCGTCAACAAGACGGTCGATAACGACTTTGGGGAGTTCGATTTTCACTGTTGCAATACATAAATACATACATAAGCTTTTGAGTCAATGCTATTTTTCTGCATAACTTGACAAAATGAAACCTATTATAATAAAATTTTCTTTAATTTCCGAAATGAGACCGGATTTATAAATCTATCTAAAAAAGTTAATTTATCAATTTCATAATTTTGAGCTTTATCAGTTTAAAAAGTTATTTATTAAATATTTCTATTTTCATTTCATTTTTTAATTTAGTTCTAGTTTTTATGGTTGAAGAGTTTTTCATGATGAAAATTTTTAAAAGACTCCTTGAAAAATTTTTATTTTAGGTTTGAGATTCTAGGAAGCTGTTTCGACTATTTCTATGAGGATTTTTCCTAGATGTTTTTTTTTCTAACGAGAGGGGGGGGGTATCTTTTAAAGACACTGATAGATGATGTTATTAGTAGTGTGGGATTTCCACTCACTAAGCCTCCCTTTCCTTGTTCCCCGAACAAAGGTGCAAGGAAAACTAGATTAAAACCGCGTTTGCATCACTTCAATGCAGTCCGTGTTTCGTCTCATGGTGCCTGCTCCTGATTGCTAGTCTCTTTCAGCGGTTTTTTCTTTTAAAAGGCACTGCGCGTAGCTACGACAGCTGACCCGACTCAAAAGCATAGAAAAGCTATATTTGTTTAAGCTCAGAGAGCTCAAAATAACACACAATTGTATTTTTGAGCTTGAAGAGCTCAAAAACATCATCAGTGCAATTTTAAGCGGCTAGGTATGGATTTAGCAGGAAGTAGCAGGGATGGCCTTCAGAGTTAACCGTTTTCTTAATTTTATTTGTTAAATAACCATAACTTTTTTGAAAATTAACTTATTGGGATGTTTTTTAAAGTACTTTTTAGAAAAAAAATAAAAATAATAATTCGGATTCATATTCAACGTTTTTTTTCTTTGAAAATTTTGAAAAAAACGAAACTTTCGGGATGATTGACATTTTTGATTTTCGATTATTTTTTTTTGTAAAGAACTTCAGTATTTTCTGCGAATTTCCTGAAATTTTCAATGTGGCATTTTTTTTCTTTCTATTTTTTTTTTTAGAAATGAAAAAAAAATTTTTTTAAATGTTTGTTTTTCGTTATAACACTGAAAATTTTTCAGCAGATTTAGAAAACGTCAAAATCTAGGAAAAAAACTAAAAACAAAAATTAAAAGCAACCATCATCGATAAGATATTATTTTTTTCCATAAAGTTAAATCAAAAATTAAAAGAAGCATTGAATTATTTTTTCGTATTTTTTTTTTTCTAAAACTACATGCAAAAATAAAAAAATCAAATTGTTGCTCGGAAATTGATCCAAAATTGATCGAAAAAATTGAAAAAACGCTTTATGCTCTTAGAGTTAGATTCTAATATATTAAACTCGGATATGATCAAAATTTGAAATCATTGCGATTAATAAATTTTAGAAAATTGAGATTTTTTTATTTTTAGGCATGTAAACTTTTTTTTCAGCTGGTGACAAATTGTTTAATAATATTTCAATTTTTGAATTAATTGATAAAGTTTGAATTGTAGTCGTTGTATATACTTATACTTTATAATCCTCAACTTTTTTTATAGTGATATAATAGTTTATTTATTTATTATTTACTATTAATTGTTATAAAATTATATGGGGTCAATTGAACCAACAGTCCCGGGGACGATTGAACCGTACGGAGAAGCATGGGACATGCGCTCGCATCTTGACTCTACGTGAAAAAACTCAGGGAAATAACCTAAAAATTTGATGAACTGAATTTATAATGAAAATTATTTTTAATTTATTTAATATAATATCTGTGCATTAAATCGGTGCAACAGTAATATTAGCAAGTAACAAAATAAAGTATATTTCTAATGTATTTGATCTCAAACTTGTGATAAATTACAAGAAATTACAACAAGCAAGTAGCAAATCACAACACGAGCAAGTAGCAAATCACAACATGCAAGTAGCAAATCATAACAAGCAAGTAGCAAATCGCAACAAGCACGTAGCAACGAGCAAGTAGCAAATCGCAACAAGCAAGTAGGAAAACGCAACCAGCAAGTAGGAAAACATTTTTTTTTGAAATTTTTCGTTTTCGATATCTCACGAACGAATCAACCGATTTCGATTGGTTTAACGGTGATCGACGTGGTTTTTCAAGGTTAAAAGCTAATTAGTTTTTGGAATCGATTAGTAAAGGCGTTGAAAAGTTATTCCAAAAAAACAATGTTTTAAAAATTTTGTTTTGGAGATTACTCAAAATCTAGCGAACGGAATTGGTTTAAATTTTCAGGAAATTTAAGGGCTTTGATATTCTTTGGATTGCTACTAAGTTGGTTCCGATCGGTCAAGCCGTTTCAAAGTTATAAGCAGTTTACACACACACACACACACAACGAAGGATTTACTTATCTGTGTATTGCAGTTGATCATATATTTGCTTAAAACTACAATTTTGATCGTTTTGTTATAAAAAAATATACTCACAATTAACTTTTTTGATGGATTTTTTCGGATGTCGTAATTTTAGCATATTTTGGATCATTCTGTGAAAGAAATTTCTTCTTAGCAATTTTTACGAAGTAAAATCTTTATTTCGACTGGACTATCTAGAATTTAAGTTGAAAAAAGTACCGTCAAAACAGAACCTGAATTTTGACTCGAGAGTTTACAATCTTGCTATAGTCTAGAACACTTCTAGAAGTATAGTAATTCAGAAGAGTAGGGATAATCACCATTTCGATTTTTGATCGTAGAGTGGGGAGACAAGGAGTCTTGTCAGGTCTTATTCATTTGTGCTGTCACTTGTCTGACGATACTCGAAAAGTGTACACTCACGTTTTTGTGATTGTTCATTTTTATTACATTTTCACGTTAAGCACCCAATAATTGCCGCATGTGTTTACGAATCAGAAGATCTTTCCGGTTTAATAAAGTCCGGAAAATTGCCTATTCTTCACTTTGTCATCGAAGCTGCTGATGAAAAATTCATCGACGTCCTGCTAGAAAACAAGGTGGACCTGGACCTCAACATACCATCTCTGGGAACAGCACTTCATTTAGCCGTTACCAAGCAAGACTTGGACCTGGTGAAGAAGTTGGTTAATTCCGGAGCTGATGTCAACGCTGTGAAAAAGGACATCATGTTAAATTTTTATAAGTGGTCAACTTTGCATTTAGCAATTTATTCGGGGAACGCTCGCATGGTGGAATTTCTATTAAAAAATAATACCACCATCGAACAAGGAAGTGGAGAAGTTTATTCTTCATTGCGATTGGCCGTAAGGACCAACAACATTGAAATCCTCCAGCTCCTAGAGACTTTCGGAGCGGAGGTAAGTGTCATCAAGGATGGAAGATATACGATGGAATTCAATCTGGCCGTAGAAGAAGACAATCTCCAAGTGATTAAGTTCTTCTTAAGAAAGTGTACTGATATCAACGGCCTCGTCGATGATTTTCTCGGTGAAAATTTACTACATAAGGCTGTTAAAAATTGTAGTGATGAAGTTTTAAAATATCTCTTGAATTGTTGCATGGATTTTAATTTAGTCGATAAAGAAAATGATAACGATGAGCCAAGCCTGGTTACCACGACTGGCCCATGCCTGGTTGGATAATCATTGGCATGGCCTAGACTGGGTGAGCCAGTCTTGGCCCAAGGTTGGGTGATCATTGGCATGGCCGAGGCTGGGTTAAGCAGCCTGGCCCAGGCATGGGCCAATACAGGTACGCCGAAGCTAGGTTTCCCAGTACTGGTCCAAGCCTGGCCCCTTTGTCAACTCTGGGGGTTTCCTGCATGAGTTATCCTATAAAAAACCTTTTTCAGATTTATTTCAAATTTTTTTCCCAACCAAAAAATAAATGATGCATTTTCACAAAAGTGCCTTTTTTCCCAAATAATCGTAATTTTTTCAAAATTTAAGTTATTGGGGCTTTTTTGTTGAAATTTTCTTTTTTAACAATAATCAAAAAAAAATATTTGAATCAATCTATCGTTTTCTTTTTAAGTTGTTGGAAAAAATCGAAAATTTGTCGACAATAATTTCTTTTTTCATTTCCGCCAAGTAAATCAATGATTTTCAATAATTTTTTACCCCGATTTGCTCGAAAGATATTTTCGAAAGAAATCTCGAGGGAATTTTTTTTTTTTTAATCACTTGACAAAGTTAAGTTGAATCGATTAATTTTTTATTAATGTTTTTGTTGATTTTGAAAAACTGCGTCGATTGGCGCAAACCGCTTCAAAATCGATTTATTTTTTCGAGAGATATCCAATTTTTTTTAAATCAACAGACATATATAGGGTCTATTAAATGCCCATTTGGCTCTGGTCTCTCACTTACAATAGGTAATGGTTCCTTACAAAATCTTATTTGAAACTAAATACATTACTTAAATTAAATGTACGACTTATATTTCCTAGTACTTTGATCCTTAATAATTAGTAAATTTTTTTTGTCATCCTTTTACCAAAATACTTTATTTGAATATTCATGAAGCATAGCAAATTCTATACATAAAAACTCATCTCTGGTTAATTACGATTAACAATTAGAGTTCTCTTTTAGTCCCCAGTTCTATCCACTCTTATAGATTAGATGAAAAATATGACAATATATCATGTAAGCAAACTATTCGTAACGTGACTGGTCAAATATATCATAAGCATGAAAATATATGCAAAGTTTGTAGTCAGGCGCACGCTTGCGCGCGCAAATTAAATTGTTAATAATGGTTACAAAATTTTTCGAACTCATCTACTGTCTATTGACTGAAACTAAAGAAAAATTTGCCGCACCAAGGGTTTTATTATTTGAACTTTTTAATTGTTAGATTTAAACAATTACTTTTCATACTTTTTTAAAAATTAAATTTAAAAATAAAAGTACCCTTGCGACTTTCAAATCATTCTGAAATCAGTCTGAAAAAATTCTGGAAACGTTATGGAATCATGATGGTTCCAAAGTGGTTTTGTGCCTATTTTCCAACATGAAACCAGAGTGAACCCAGACTAAAGCCAGAGTGGAATCAAAGTGAACTCAGAATTAAATTAAAGTGGAACCAGAGTGAACCCAGACTAAAGTCAGAGTGGAATCGAATAAAAAACAACCGTTACGCTCGGGAATCGAATCTGGGACCTGACGCTTGAAAGACTAATTCTTTACCAGTTTACCGATGAGAATTACTTGAATATCAGGGTTTTTAACAACTACAAGTAATGCAAATCGAATACATGATCAATGCGTAATGAACAAAATTGTTTATTTCGTTTGTAAATTATTAATTATCAATATACACTGATAGAAAGATTTATTAACTATTAATAAATTAATTTATTCGAAGACAATTATTTAATTGGTTAAATTTTAATAATTTAAAATTAAAATAATTTAAAATTTAGCTCGATCAAATATTAAAAACAAATACATGTAATGACATATAGTTATATATAAATTATATGTAATTATATGTAGTTATATAAAAATTATATATAATCTTAAAAACGAATGTATGTAGTGATGTACAGTTATATATAAATTATTTGCAATTATATATAGCTTTATATATTTACATATAATCTTAAAAACAAACATATGTAAAGACATATAGTTATATATAAATTATATGAAATTATATATAGATTATATATGGTTCTATAGAATTATATATAATTTTTTTTTCCAGGATCAAACGGATCCCTATGTGAATTTCTAGTATTTTCAAAATAAAATCTTTTTAAGTCATACAAAAATTCATAACATTTAAAAATTTTTAAATAGGGAACCAATTAATAATGTATAATACTAAATTCACCTGTTGACTTCATAATTTAATATAATAAAGATAAAAATAGACCTTTAACTAATTGAAAGTATTTTCAAATTACAAAATTTGTTATCTCTTATTTTGTAGAATGAAATGATTGTTAATTATGTAGTTGAAAAATGCTATATGATTATCAATTCATTAACCATTTGTCGTCTAACTGTTAATATAATTAGGTAAATTATGAAAACTCAATGCACTACACTCGTGTTAAAGTTATCATAAATATACTAAGGACAAAATTGAGAATTATTCGAATTTACACTGAAAAGCGCTAAACCCACGTTGAAAACATTTTCAAGACATTCTGAAAACACTCTAGTTTCATTTTGAATTCACTCTGAGATTACTCTGAATTCACTCTGGGATCACTGAATTCACTCTGGGATCACTCTGGATTCACTGTGATTTGACTCTGGAAAAAAGGCACAAAACCACTCTGGATCCACACTGGTTTCAATATGATTTCACTCTGACTCTGAATACAGAGTGATTCCAGAGTGAGGTGAAGGTTGCAAGGGTATAAAGAAAATTAAAGTCCGAATATAGTATATTACACACCGAGGGAAGTAAAGTAAGAAATGTCTCAGATCACATGTAATTGTTGGCCGAGGCGAAGCCGAGGTCAACAAACATGTGATCTGAGGCTTTCTTATTTACTTCCCGAGGAATGTATGCTATTTTTTTGCTCGACGAGGGCAGAAAGTGGCAACTTCGTTTAGCGCAGCGGGCCGAAAGTTGACGCTTTCTGCCCGTCGAGCAAAAAAATTGCTTATTGCCATATTGTTTGGTATCAAAGGCTGTATCGCGCATGTGCAGCATCGCGCGTACCTACTCAAATTCAAACGCTGAGAATAAACTCATTGAACACATTAAAGTGGAACTTTTGCTATACGTAATTAAGCTTACTTATACTTATAATAAAAAGAACCTAAGTAATTACAAAGATCATTAGTGACAAGTATTTTTCTCAAACAGAAAAATATTTGGGTAACAATGTCCAGGTAAATTTTTATAGTAAAATACATTTAAACAATTTTAGACTAGATATATGAAAAAAAAAGCCATTTCGCACTAGCCAAGATAAAAGGTAGATTTTATGTAAACTACCTTATTGCTGCAACAAGATTTTTTCCTGCCTCCTGTTGCATGAACCGTAAATTTTTTTCCGTGTATAATGAAATTCAGTGAAAGTCAACAGATTAAGAGTATTAAAATATATTATAAAATCAATTTTGTATATTATACTTACAATAAACTGATTTGATACGTTTTGTACTTGATAAAATTGCCATGTCTTATAACACAGTAGCGTGGCAGACAGGAACTTCAAGACGCACCGGGATCCCGAAAGTTAAACAGCATTGAGCGGTGTGTGTGTGTGTGTGTGTGTGTGTGTGTGTGTGTGTGTGTGTAAACCTCTTATAACTTTTGACCAGCTTGACCGATCGGATCGAGATAGATGGCGATCCAAAGAGTATAATTACTATTAAATTTTGTGAAAATTTAAAACGATTCGGTTTGCTGGATTTTGAGAAATCTTAAAAATCAATTTTTTAATAAATGGTTTTTTCGGAATAACATCTAAACGGCTTCACCGATCAATCTTAAGAACTAAGAGCGTGAAAATCGGTTGATTGGTTCGTGAGTTTTCGTTGTCGAAAAAATTTGGAAAAATTGAATTTTTCAAATTTTTCTAAAATCGGTTAATTTATTCGAAAGTAATTGTAGTTTAAAAATGTAAATAATAGTGTCTTATGAAACTTCTATCAAACTCTTGAGCTCGAAGAACTCAAAAGCTTAAAAAAGCTAACTTTGAGCTCGGAGAGCTCAAAATAACATACGGTACAATCTGGTTCTAAGTTACGTCAGATGATCTACTCAATTTCACGGCAGTTATATCTATATATGAAATATTTCATGTAAGTAGAAGAAAGAAAGACATATAACTTATAACCAGCTTATACTATATAAATCGTATTTTTGATCTCGAAGAGCTTAAATAACGTAATGAGTGCAATTTTAAGCGCTTATGTATGGAATTAGCGGCTAGTTGCAGGGATGATCTTTATAAAGGTCATATGACACTATAGGGTCCAACATTTTCCTAATTTTTTTAATATCAACGGTACTTTTGTAAAGTACTATAAAAACTTTAATTCCTTCCACGATGCAATGTTGAAAACATAATATTTTTAATATTGATATTTTTTACTATAATTTTCAAAAGTTAAAATAAAATGATCTCACACAATTTTAAGAACAGCAAAAAAAATATTTTTGTGATTCATTTTCAGCAAAAAGATAATTTTAAAAATATCCTTGGAAATATTATTTTTCTTTCTAGACAGCTTATAATATTCTACTACAGCATTTTGATCACGTACAATCAACAGACGGTAGATTCACAAGAAAGCACAAAAATGAGCAGGTGATATTCTGCAGACGTAAGGAATCACTCTGGTATTAGAAACTATTCAATGAACTTTCGAATAATAACCCGCATTTATTTCGTAAAAAAACTTATTAATACATTTTGAGGAACTAACAATTGCTCAGTTACATTGGCAAAAACTTGAGTTACCGATAAGAAGATTATTTTTATTTATATTATACATTGAAACTATGTAAATATATATTTTACTATGAATTTATTTAATTTAATTTATCGCATAACTAAATATAAATACCAAGAAAAATGTGGTTTCAAAAAGTTGAATTCTTTTAAGGGCATTGAATTGTTGAATGGAATACTCCGAATTACATCGTCTGTCCCATTTTAAAACACAGTAACTGACATTCCTCAGAATTTTTGAAAATTTCTCTAATGAAAAAGAGATTTGCATTCAAAATAAATTAAAAAAATTTGATTGAGTCTTTGAAAATATATTTACAAAAACATTTGTAAAAATAGCTGTTAACATCTTTTTAGTTTAAATAACTAATTTATACATTTTATAAATATAACAACATGTTCAAAGGTTCTATAAGTCACTGGCTGTATTTTCCGTAAAATTCACCAAACATACCATTAGGCGAAAAATGTATACGTCCTTTGAAGGGAAACCAGAGTAAGTAACTTGAACAAAAAATTGCAATTAAGACCTTAAATAGCTCTCTAGATGCAGAAAAGTTAATTCCTTTTGAATTAATTAGTTTTTCAACTAAGAAAATTCATATTTTTCAATAGCAGTTCCTCAAATTCGATCATTTATTTCAACGGATGAAGTTAACCATCCCGGTACACAAATTATTAACAGGCTGACAAAATCAATTTATTTATTTGCTGAGTATATAATATGTTGTTGTATGAATCATTAATACTATTAATGCGCGAAAGTCATTAATTTGCCGAACTTATTACAATAAGTCAAGGATATAAAATAAATATTTGTGTATTATCAATTATTTACAGTATTCTTAAAATTCTTAAAATAAATTTATAAAATAAGAATTAAGAAGAAAGTTACGACTCTGTCTGAACTTACCTGTAAATGTAAGATTCTGCTCAAATTTTGTGTACTAATTGTGGATACTCATTGTTTTAAAGTTAATAATCATTTAATTAATAGTGTATAATATTGTTATTGATTTATATGTCATTTGTTAATGAAAAAAATGTATCTAAATAGATCAAGAAAAAATTGAAAAAAATTCTTTTTTTTACGATAAAAAATCTAATATTGTTCACAGCTACTCATTTTTTTTCACTTCTTAAAATAAGTGATGCTTTTATCTTACTGGAAATTAAAAAATTAATCCATATTTCTCATCTCGGTTCAACAATCAAATTTCACAATGTGCTCAGTGAAGCGAATGGGTATTGGTTAGAAGAATTTTCGTTACAAAGAATTAAAAAATCAATTTGAATTTGTCGAGTTACAATTGGTCATGTTAGGCATTAAAACTCTTAAATTCCTAAGACAACAAAACGTTTTAGAAACGACATGTATTTAAAATTTAAACTTTTGATTTGTCAAACTTTCAACTTTAGTTGGATGGAGTTTATAAAATCTCCTTCTCTTTGCGCTATCTCACCTCTTTCTCCTCTCGGGGGTAGGATTGGCAGTGACGCGAAAGCTACTAGTCGGCGCCGCGACGCGACACGAAAGCATCAACATAAGTGTGCGGTGAAATAAAATAAGAGAGTAGAATTCCAATATCATATTCTAACATAATGAGTTCACTTATTTTCATGAAATTAATAATCTGTCAACACTATCACTATGAAGATATGTATGAAGTGCAAGTTTTTTTTTAATAACTATGCCTTCTAGATCATTTTTTGTTCAAATTTAAACCTTCAAAATTCAAAGCATACTGTCCGATGGAAGCTAAATTAATCAACGCAAATACTCATTAGAAGGTAAATTTATTAGAAAATGTTCAATTTTAATTTATCTCTAGATTAAGTAAAGAATAAAAATATTTCTCAAATCCACTGATTTTTCAGAGCAAAATCACATTGCCAATAAGTAAAATTGAGACCTGTATTGTAAATTTACCAAAGCGAGATGAATTTAAATTCACATTTTAAAATATTTAACACGAATTGTAAAAACAAAATTCAATTTCGTGAATTTCTGAAAGCTATTCGTTGTAATAACATTTTCGATCTTCAATTTGTACTATTACAAATATCTACATTAAAAAAAACCACTAAGTTTTTAAATTATAAATAGTTGAAACAATTTACAGTCAAAAATAATTAAGAACCAAAAAATAATACACGTAAAAAAATAAATGTTAACTTTTTACTTTTTTAAATAACAATAAAAATTTTCTACATGTGAATAGTATTTTTCTATAGATAAGTTAAAAATTTTATGATTTAAATAATGAATATTATAACTATAATAAATTAAATATTAAAAGCATAATTTCACTATTTTTTATGGTATAATATACTATAATTGTTCTACTACTTATTACTTATAAACAATGATTTTTTCTGTGTAAAGTTAATTCTTATGATGATGTATATTAAATGCGTTTGTTTGTAAATAATGTATATGTTTCAATGAAGAAATTTCTCATATTGTTAAGTTAAGAATGCAGAAATGAAATGATGTCACATAGAAAGGAAGAAAAGTTAAGAATATATATTTTATGTGGCATTCCATTATAGTCGAAGTACGTAGACTGTAATAGAGACCCCATTATGAGAAATTTGCCTTCTAGGAGCCAATTTACATTATTTTGATATTTACTACAATAAATAGCATATTTTAAGTTAATAGAAAACTTTGTCTTGTTATTTTCCTGAATAAATAGTAGAAAATACTACTCTAAAAAATTTTATTGTTATTTTTATTCAGTTTTCATTATTTTTTCATTAGATGATGAAAAGAATTAAGTTAATAAAGTTAACATATTTTTAAGTATGTTCATTTAAGTAATAATTTGAAAAATATTTTTTTGATCAGTTCCTATCTAGTATAAATTTTTTTGGTGATATAGTAAGCTTTGTAAAATCACACGTTAATATTATAATCATCGTCATTATATTTATTTTTTTTTTATTTACAATATTAATTGAAAAATTTACAGAAATACTTCTTTAAAAACTTTTCTAATTGGTTTTTTCGTTATCAGAATTCCGTAATCTAGATAACAGGCACCATCTTTAACGCAAATACTTCTAGTATCGATACAATAAGCTTCCGAACTATCACAACTTTGATTCTATCCTTCTAAATTTTTGTTCTGTAAAAAAAGATCAACGTTTTTTTAGAATTTTGAGCTTGCATTTTTCAGAACTGATTATTTTAATATAAAAGTAAAATTTTAATAAAACACTTTTTTTTTTTTTTTTTTTTTTTTTTAAGTGTATAACAAGAAAATTTTGGCGTAACAAAGCTTCAATTTTCAAACTACCGATATCCAACACCCGTGAGTATATTCTCCGTCAAGCATTCGGTCAATATTGTTAATGCATTAGCGCTGATGTCAGTAAAGCTATACTATTTCTTATTACTTTATTACTCTTCATCTCCCAGCATCGAAGGACTAACTGTTTTATCTTTATTACTTTATTAGGTTACTGACCAGGAAAATTAGATGTTTTTGATATTAGTAGTCGAATAATCATGTAAGTAATGTAATGACTATGAAACTGTTGAGATACTTATCTATGTCGGTATACATAGATATCTACTTATTAAAATTGTAAATTAGTTGCATGAAATCGAAAACTATCTTTATATGAAGTTAACCTAATTATAAAATATCGGATTTAAAGATAATAGTGTTTACAACCGTAAAAACATTTTTTGATAATTCGTTATTTAAAAAAAAATCTAATTGGAATTTAAAACGAAAAGAATATCTAATTTATTTTATTCACCTTTTTCCTACACCACCTGGTTACCTGATAAGTTAATAAACTCGCTAGAGAAATTCTCGTTAACGCGCTTTTTATTGGCTTTGAAATACCACCATGGCAATTATTTATTGTGTAACATAAATTCGACCAGCGTTGTAATAACTTCTAATTTTGTATAATTATGGCTATTATTTTTGACTCGATTAAAAATAATTTATGTCAGGAAAGAAGTGGACGTTACTGAATTTTCGATACTGAAAAAAAAAATTTTGTTTTAATTAAAAATACATTTTCTTTAGAAGTCCACTTTTCTTATGAAGTATTTAGTTTTCATAATTTAAGAAATTAACTTTTAAATTAAGAAATTAAGTCGCTTGGACAAGCAGAAAATTCTCCGGAAGAATTTTATTTTTGCAACATACTTCACGGTTTCCTAAGAAATATGTACGAAAGTTCATCCAAAAATTTCTTCGAAAAAATTGTTTATTTCTAGTTTCGCTTCTTACATCTATTGTGCCCTTGTCCCCAATATCATCTATCACTCAAAAATTTATTGCTAGCTGAGGAAATATTCCACGACGTTTACGAAAATAGCCGCGCAATTTGCATCTTCCTCACAGAGCATTAATTTTTCTACTTGAAAAATAGACCAAACAATCCGACGTATTTATTGACCGAAAAAAATCACATATATTTCTTCTTTATTTATTATTCAATATCTAAAAATATGTTTTACTTTAGTTTATTTATTGTAAAAAAATACAATCATTTCTTAGTTATAAACTATAAAATCAAAACATGTCGAAATTTATTTCCGTGTAAAACTACACTGTAAAAAATGTTTTGGACCCGGTGTAGTGTAAATGAGTCGGTGGAAAAATTTTCGTATGAAAATTACACTAAATACTGTATTGAATTTAGGTGGTGTGAATTTAATATTTTTACACGGTCGATTGTGTAAATTAATTAATAAATGTATAATTCACGATAATTTTGCGTTCAGAAATTAAATATATTATCTCTACACGCTGAACAATTTATGATAATCTCCAATTATCAAATTGTATGGGCGCAGCCATTTGTATTTAGAATTGTGTGTTTCACTCTTTCGAGATTCTTTAGATAGTTGTGCCGTGTAAGGCATATTTCAAGAAAATTAAGAGATTTTTTTAATCGAAAGATAAATATATTAATAATTCTTCACCGAAATTTCAGATCAATTCACCACAACGTTTTTAAGTGATTAATTTTCGAAATTGCATCTTTTACACGTCGAGGTATAGAGAGATTATAAAGTTAGTATGAAATCTATTTGCATCACTTATCTTATTTTATTTTTTTTTTTGTTGATGAATGATCGTTATGAAACGTGTGATTTTGGATTTTCCACACTTTTTAGAACTGCAGGATCGCCCGTTTCTTGATAATTTAAAAAAATTTCCTTGACATTAAATTTAGAAATCTATCAATTACAAAACTACTTATTGAGCAAAACATTGGTATTTCCAAATCTACAATGCTGTTGTAGAATTGGGATATAAAATAGGGTTAAGAGGGCCATTTGAAGTAAAAAATGGTAAGAGAAGTTTAACTGATAGTGTCTGTTATCATAAAAATACGGCACTCGATAGTGTCCTGATGGCGAAATGCACACTCGTAGAAATCGTTTTAGGAAGTTTTGTTGTCAGGAAATGGCTATCTGCCGGGACTGTTTAATACTATATATATCATAAAGTTATGAATACTACCACTAACTAGGTGGAGAATTTTCTCATGCATGAATATACTTATTTTTAAATATATGTATGAAAAATTTGACACATTAAAATGTTAAAGAAATACAAAGCAAATAAAAAAATGTTAAATTTACACAATTACACAAAAATTTTTACTGTGTGATAAGTAAGGATTGAAAATTTTGAAATGTTTTATGGTGTCATTGTTTTTTTTTTTTCTGTTTGTAGGATGCAACTAGAATCAGCAGCAAGTTATAAGCGTTAAAAATGAAATTAATTTTCGTCGTAACACATAATAATTCTCTTTCACTCTTCAACTCTCGCTAGCACTTATTATTTGACTTCTTGTGTGCAAATGAAAATGAAAATGAGATTCTAGAGCGGATAAAATTCTCGTCAGCATGTCTATTAAAGCTGCAGCGGATGTCGAATGCGACGGACGTGTGATGGATACAAGAATGTTGGAAACGATATGTACATCACGTCGAAACGTATAGATATCCTTATTTTCCATCGTACCTCTTTAATCAAACTACAAATACGAATTAACCGATGAGCAAAATATACAGTACTTTTAAAATCAATAATTAGAAGAACACAACTATTTATAACAATTGACATAATCTATTTTTTAAAGTAATAAATTCAAATCATGTGACATATTGGTGCGTATTTTTGACAATATTATTTTGAATAATTTTAATCATGTACAATGAGTAGTGAAGATATGGAATCATATTTTAGATCGATAATACATGTAAAAATAATATAGAAAGTATGCAGAGAAAGTGGTGAAACATAATGTGAAAAATTTAAATCAACATAGTTTATGTTAGAAAGAAAGCATCATAATGACAAATATCTTCAATGAAAGTGGAAATAATAATCATCTTTGTGTACTTTTGGAGGATTTGGAAATGTTAGAAGACCCAAGAACAGCATCGTTGAGACGAGTTAGTTATGGAATAGTTCTGCCTACTATCTGTTGTTTGGGAATTATTGGAAATATTTTCAATCTTATCGTTCTGACAAGAAAAAATATGAGAGGAACGGCATATATTTATATGCGAGGTGAGTTACAAAATTATTTTACAAAGTAGCTAGTAATCTTTTTTTTTTTTTTTTCATTTTGTAGAAGTTTGAGTTCAAAAATTTGGTCACTGTTAAAAACATACTTTTTTGAAAAACTTTATTGGTGATATCTTTCGTTCGAATCAATCGTTTTTGACGGGGTTTGCAGCATTTTACTTTTTAAACGATTTGACGTAAAAATTTGAAGTTTTGTTCGAAAAAACACGTTTATTGATTTTAAAAAAATTCAATATCTCACAAAAGTTTCGAATGATTCTGATGGCAACTTTTCAAGCACTTATAATTAACTTGTTGTATCAAAAAGGATCCTATAAGAAATTTCGAAGTTATTTGAAGAAACGCCTAAGAGCTAATTAGGTTATGGAATTGATCGATGAAGCAGATCAAAAGTTATTTTGGAAAAACGTGATTTTAAAAACTTTGTTTTTTTTTTTTTTTTTTTTTTTAGAATTTCTCGAAATCTATCGCACCGAATCGATTTAATTCCTAGATAGAATAATATCGATAATCCCTATCGAATTGTGCCAACCTCGTTCAAATCGGTTGATCTGTTTAAAAGTTATGAGAAGTTTACATACACACACACACACACACACACACACACACACACACACACACACACACACGCGCGCGGATTGGACATCTCCGTGGGGATAGTTAGAAAAGCTTCCTATGACCTCAAAACGTGGAGATCTGATGAGAACTCGATTTTCGAAAACCTCGAGGGATGAAACTAATAACTTCCCGATTTTTTTTAAAATCGTTGATTTTCAGAGTGGGAAGTTGAAAATACATTGTGCTTTTACTGTTGTATTGTATATTAACTGTAAATTAAAATTATTCATGAATTGCTTAATAATTGTTGAAAACTTTCCGCATTTTTGATGTGATTACAAAACCATAAGGGAAATGCTCGTTAAATTCGTAAAATTTTTCAATGAAAAACTTTTTCTCCCTCGTCTTAAATTTTATTTACTTAATTCAAGAATACGACTAATATCAATTTCTTATAATAAGAGAACTGAATATCTCGAAACAAAAGTGAAATTCTGAAAAGAATATTTACATTGATATCGAGTAGTTTTTTCAAGTGCAGCGATCAACTACTAGTGTTTTTTCTATCGTATACTTTCTGAAGTACGTTTTGAAATGTTTTTGATAATAATTGAACTGAATTACATCATGTTTCTAAAATTGAACTATTAGTGGGTGGTAAAAACTTTCAACTATGCTTTCAAAGCATAGAGTAATAAACTTATAATAAATTACAAAACGAGAAAAACTCTTAACCGGTCAATTACTGGTGCATTTATACTCTATATAAAAATAAAGATTAATTTTTATTTTGATAAATACTATTGAATTTTTATGTTGTTTCCGTAGGATACTCAGCAGCGGCATTACTAGCAATACTTTTCTGTGTTCCTTTTGCCTCTCGGGTACTTATTCACAAAGAAACAGGGAGATGGAATAACTGGCCTCAAGCGTTTTATCATGCCCATTTGGAACTTTTTTTAGGAAACGGATGCTTAGGTAATATTTTTCAAAAAAAAAAAAAGATGCAACCAAAAATTACTTCAGAAATAATGCTTGTTTAAAGGCAGTAAATTTTGAATTTTTTTTTTTAAGGTCTATAACAAGAAAATAAAAAATATTTTTACAAAATATTTGTTGATTGAGACAAATTTTCTAATTTTATCAAAAATTTTTCTTTAACCACTGACAATCTGTGGTTTGATCTTCTAATAATCTAAGTCTCTATTAAATTTTCGGATCAGCCCTCGAGAAACTGCTTCATGAGAGCAATGCAAATTGTTCGGCGGATTATTTTATTTATTGATTTTATATTCAGTATGGTAGTAAAAAACTCCCACACTGTCAGTTTAACTAACGTTTATTATTTACAATCGTCATTTAGTTAGCCAGCGTCGGTAACGATAATTTTAGCTAACTAGCTAGAGAGAAGGTTCTTTTTAGATTTTAAGTAAGTCGTTTGTTAGAATATGATGTATCATGTCAGCCTCGTATCAAAAAAGTTCTAATTAAAAACATTTTGAATTAGTGAAAAACTAATAGTAAAAATAATTTTTGTTTTACCTAAAAAAATTGCTCAAAATTTACTGCTCCTATAGACTATAATTTTCTCGATAACCGTCCAATATTACAGAGATATTGAATAAGTATCATAATTGTTAAGACATAATGTATAAATTAATTATGGTTACAATCAATATTTAACACCTGTACAAAAAGTTCATTGGTCCTGGCATATGCGACTCGAATGAGAATAAACACGCGGTCACTAAATAATAAAATAAAAATTCATTACTTACGAGATATTTTCTCAATACTAAACAAATTTTAATTTAATTCTCATATTGAACAATAATATTTAATAGATAAATTATTAGGTGTAGGAGTGATGATGTTGTTGGCTTTAACAGTCGAACGCTATGTAAGCGTATGCCATCCAGGCCAACATCCACAGCCCTTATGTGGGCCTCCTCATCTTGTAGTTACTCTAATACCAATGGTAACTTTCCTTGTTTACCTACCAAATGTGTTCAGAGGAGAAATAACAACTTGTCTCGTATCATTTGGTGGTTCATTGATTTATCAAAAACGCGACAATTCGACGTTTATGCACTCAATATTCTACCAAGTAAAATATTTTGGTTACACTTATTACTCTAATTTCAAAAATAGATTTATTATATTATTATTCTTATTATTCCAGATTTACAAAGTCGTCCTAGAAGTTGTTTTCAAAGTAGCTCCAATAATACTTCTTGCTGGATTTAATTTACGAATAATGATTGTGTATAGAAAATCATGCGAAAGAAGGCGGAGAATGACTTTATCTCGAACTATGCATAGTGGTGATGAAGATTTGAGAATATTCTCAGAAGAACGACGTCTTATTTTACTCCTGAGTAGTACGAGTATTATTTTTCTTGTTTGTGTCAGTCCAATGGTTATACTGAATGTTACTTTGAGTGACAGCAACTTGACTTTATATCCTTATCAAGTAAGTATAATATAGTGTGTATCCAAAAATTGACAAAACTTTTGTCAATGCATAAATCACAAAATTTTGCTCAGCTATTGATAATGTCGATGTAAAACAAAGAAAATTGAAAAATTTATCCTAAATCCAACTTTAACGTCGAATGTGATAAGATCTCTTACTTTATCATCAAGAACAGTGATAAGACTTCTCACTTTGATGGAAAACAACGTTTCAAAGTAAGAGGGTCTTGCACCACTAACGTTGCTCTTGGAGCACAGGCATCTTCTATTGTAAAGTGCCGTATCCTATATAGTGGGCTCTATAGGATGGACCGTAATGGACCCATAGTAACTTCCTGCAATATGATTTTGGACCTAAAAAGCCCTAGTACTGTAATCTAGCGGTACTGGCATACTAAACTGACAGAAATGAGGTAAAGGGCTTAGATAATCGTTAAGTGGCTCGCTAACGTGAGCTTAATGACGAAGATGCCAGGCACACGGTCCTTCCCGATATATCAGCGAGTACAGGGCGCTAGTACAGTAATTGTATTATGCTGGCATTGAGATTCCGCAATCATGGCTCCCCTACCATGTAAACTCAAAAACAATAGTAGATTGCAATAGTTTGTTATGTTACATTTTATGTAGCGTTACAGTAGTAATGTATTTGAGTAATATTGTAAGTTTATGTTGTGTGAGTACGGTAACGTCGTCGTATTGAGGACTCTCGTGAGTGTGTGTGAGTAAGTTAGTTGTCTCGAGGATGTCGAGCTGCACTGCGGAAAAGTGACCGATGTAACGTGTCTCCCGGTCAGTTACCGACGACTGAACTCAGGTTCAGCCTCTTAGAGCGAGGTGATTACTACAGAGGAGCGACTGAAATGTCGTCGCCTCGAAGTACGGGAGTTTTGGTAGGCTCATGCGGTAGCATGCGGTTGACAGGCCTCGATTGCTGGATGCTCAAGGGTAGTCGCGAGTGCTGTCTGAGCTCCCACGGGAGCGGAACCACTGGTAGGTCTGGGACGCTAGTTGTGGGAATGTAGGAATGAGTGTGGGGGTATGCGTGTCTGAGACTAGCGTAGAAGTGAGTTGAGCGCATGTAGCAGGTGGTATGAATGTAGTAGGGGTATGGTGAGAGACAGTCTGGCTGAAGTAGTCAATGAGTAAGGTGTGTTTTGTGTGGAAGTCTGGCTTGGGACCGGATTAATAAAGGGTCTTGTGGAGATTCTCGTAGAAGACGGACGTACCGTCGCTGCTAGGCAGCGTTAGATTAGTGTACCAAAAAGAGAGTTGATAGCGAGCTCTCATTGAGTGAGCATCGTGTTTGAGAGTTGAGTTAGTCTCTCGTATTGGAGCTGGCGTGCCACACGCGTGCTGTTATCGTAGACGAATGGCCCGAGCCATTGTCTTTGTTACGTATTCGTTTGAGACTGCTTCCGCGATATTTTAGATATCGATTTAGTTTATTTCTTTCCGATTAAGCAGGTTGAGTATTAGTTCGGAAGTACCGATTAGTATACTAGCTATCGTTTAGTTCCGTTTTGTAAGGAAATTGCTTCCTCTGAGAGACCGAATCACGACCCTTTCTTCATAACTAGCATAACTGAGCAACACCGAGGTATTCCGTTACCATCAAGGCGGCTCTTGGTCTTCTAGGAACATAAAAATTAAGTTTATCATATCCAGGTTGCCGATACCGAGTTCAACATGCAGAGTGGTCTAAACGACGAAGGTGTTATATTACAGGGTTTCCTTTACCTTTGTCTATAAAAACCAATCTCTGCTTCTTTCAGACCGTGGAAAACGTGCCAGTTGTTAGACATACATTGTAGGCGTTCGTGAGTAAGTCTGTGTATTCCAAGGCTGTAATCTTGATCACCGATTTCGGGATGCCATCAGGGCCAGGTGCTTTTCCAGTCTTTAAGGTCTTAACCACGTCTTGCAGTTCTTTGGTTGTAAAGGGTGTTGTTTCGCCGTTTTTAGCATAGTATTTTTTCTCCCGAGGCGGGTGTTTGGGTAAAAGCTCCGCTGCGATGCTGTTGATTAAGGAAGGAGACTTCGGCGCTTCTGGTGAGGCCTTTTTGTCATTGAGCGACAATTTGATAGGCTTTGTCCCAGATATTCTTGTCGAGATCGTTACAGATCTCTTTCTACAACATCTTGCTTTGATGGCTGCTTGTGCTCGTTCGAATATAAGTCCTGATTTGGGGAGCATTTCGCAGCTCTCGTTACGCGGCGACGTAGCTTATGGCATCTTTTCTGAAGTTCTGTTATGTGTAATGACTAGCAGTACGCCGGCCTGTGAAAACCCCGATTTTTCAGCCGCGGCATAGAGGCGTCACATGAGGCAGCAATTTCTTTCATCGCATTTAGCACTGTTTTTTCCATCTCGCTGCGGGTATTTAGTCGGGTGGTTCTAGAGAGTAGTCCAACTTCGTGTAAAAGACATTCGCAGTGACTCTAGGTCAAGCTTCCTGGCGCTTCACTTCCGCTTTTGAAGATCGCATTGTGGAACCGGAACAGGGGCCAGACCAACGCTGAATATCACGTAGTGGTGATCACTGCGACTGTATTCTTCAGATACATTCCAGTCTTTGATCATGTTGGCAATCCTTGGAATCGCTAACTAAATGCCGAGGATGGATTCTTATCACCCCGGTCTTCTAAAGCTCGAGAACGCCTCCGTGCCTCGTCCGTTTAATAGAGTTTATGTCTGCACCAGTCTTGACAGGGTTTACCTTAGCCTTGATTTCCTGTAGGAGATCTGCATATCATTGGCCTTCTACTACTTGGTCAAGGACAGCCTTAGTTCTTGTCTTCTTCTTTCTTGGGTTCTTTGAGCCACCCTTACTCAGAATAACATTTATTAAATATCATTTTTTTAGGTTAATTGCAAAAAAAAAATTAGGAAAATGGTTGACCCTGGAGGCCATCCCTGCAACTTCCCGCTACTTTCGTAATTAAGCGCTCAAAATTGCACTTATTATGTTTTTGAGCTCTCCGAGCTCAAAAGTATGATAGGAGTTTAATAAATCACTATTTTTTAATTTTCAAACCGTAATAACTTTTGAATAAATGAACCGATTTTCACGCGGTTAGCGGCATTTGACGCAGTTTTTCAAATTCTATGATATAGTTTCAAACACAAATTGATTAGACCAGAAATTTCGGTGTAATCCGAAAAGTCGTAGTTTTTTTTTGAGATTTCTGAAAATCTACCGGTCCGAATCGGTCCAAACCATACTCAAAATCTAAGTTTAGTCAAGCCCTTTCGATTGGCGTCAACCGTGATAGAATCGGTCAAGCCGTTCAAAAGTTATGAGAGGTTTACACACACACACACACACACATCATCGCGGGAGTAGTCAGGGAAGCTTCCTGAGACCTTAAAACGTCGAGATCTGATGAAAACTCGATTTCGGCAAAACGGGGTGAAAACAAAAACTTCCCGATTTTTAAAAATCTTCGGTTTTCTCAGCGGGAAGTTAAAAATTTTGGTTCACAACCTCTAAATGTCAACATCATGGGCTCAATTTTTAAAATGATTTTTATTTCATCTTTTGATAAAAGTTTAAGAGCACAAAAGAAAAATATGTCAATTTTTGAACATATATCCTTATTTATATACTTGAAAACACCTTTGTATTTTCTTAAAATAAATCAGCTAAATGACAATTTTTCCGGTTGAATCAGTGGATATTACTGATTCAAAAATGATTCACCAGTAAAATTGTCATTCGTTGGTTGGAATCAGTGAAATTTTACTGATTAATTTTGAGAGAATAAATATTAAGTGCATACTGTTAAAATGTAGCTTTAAAACAAATTACAATTAAAAAAGAAAATTTTTATCTGTTCAGGTGTTTCGTGCTCTGGCTAATCTACTTGAAATCATCAATTATTCAATAACGTTTTACATTTATTGTTTATTCTCAGAAGACTTTCGTAATACTCTTATCCAAACACTCAAATGGCCATGGTGTAAAGCAGCACGAGATAAACATAAATTATCCACGAAGAGATCTCTTAACCCTAGGCCAACGATCATCGCAGCATCACCAACAACTACTCTTGCAACTTCTAGACACGCATCTCGCACAAGCGTGTAAATCTATTTTGACCAATAATATGTATTAATGGAAAAAGTAAAAGGCTGTACGTCAAAAAATAGGTTTTTTTTTTTTTTTTAATCCACAGATTCGGTAGAGTCTGGCGCCAAGTTCCATTCAAAAATTCCGTTGTAAACAGAGCGCCAGACTATTGAGTGTGTTTACTGTAAGCAGAACGCTATTTTGAGGTTACCCAATTTTATTCAATTCTACGATACTTCTGATTCCTAAATTTTATATTATAACAGAAATTCATATTTATTTTACTGATATTAATTAGTTATATATTCAATCATAACAATTAATCTACTTGAAATTATTAAATTTTATCAGCACAAATTATAGCAAGCTCAAAAATTTCGATCCTGACTTTTTTTCGATGGGGAAATATCAGCGCCACAGACTAGGTAAAGTACAATAGTGTAGTAATCCTCCTATAGATACGCAACTACAGTAAAAAAAAAAGGTAATTAACAACTTGTATCTACGGCCGCCAGGGTGAACTGGAATTATTTCTACACAAACTGTAGCTTCAGGGGGATAATTTGCGGTGAAAAATTCAGCTGACGCGAGATATAAGTTGGTACCAATTGTCAATTTTTATTATAATTACAAAAAATACTAAAATCCAAACAAAAACAGTTTCACTGTAAAAAAAATCGCGCCAAATCCACGCTCATAAGACTACTAAGAAAAAAATTTTTTTTTCCTCTCCGGGCGTAAAGTGTCAACTTTAGCCCCGCTGCGCTAAACGAAGTTTCCGCTTTACGCCTTCGTCAGGGGAAAAAATAGTATACACTCCTCGGGAAGTAAATAAGAAAGCCTCAGATCACATGTTTGTTGACCTCGGCTTCGCCTCGGCCAACAATTGTATGTGCTCTGAGACATTTCTTACTTTTCTTCCCTAGGGGTGTAATATACTATTTTTCTTTACAAAAAGATATAAAATAAAAAAATTAAAACATCCACGTAAATGATATGATTTTATATAATTTTCGGAAATTAAAAAACCTTTTTTGAAATTATGAATTTCTTCAGTTAAAAGTTAAAATTAAAGATGTGTGTTACAAAATTTAGTAATATAAAACTTTAATTTCTGTCAAATAAAAAAGAACACTCAATCACTTAATAACTAGTTGCCATAAAAAAATAATAGTTTAAAAAAACTAAAAAACACGCTTTTTATAGAAAACCGAACTAAAAAAATAGAAAATAAGTTTTAATAAATTTAAATTGAAAATAGTGTTAAAAATTTCAATAAATGTAATTAATAATAGTGTAAATAAAAAAAATGTATTTTATTTAAAAAAAAGCGTGGGGTGCTTTATAAGATATTCTAAAAATGATAATCACTCTACCCATATCTGTCGATAGAATATTTATATCTATTGACCCATGCACTCCACGCTTTTTTTAAAATAAATACATTTTTTTTTATTTACACTATTCTTAATTACAATTAGAGAAATTTTTAACACTATTCTTAATTTAAATTTATTAAAACTTATTTTCTATTTTTTTAGTTCGGTTTTCTATAAAAAGCGTGTTTTTTAGTTTTTTAAAACTATCATTTATTTTCTACTTTTTAGTTTGGTTTATTTATACTAGCTTGTTTTTTTAATTTTAAACTATTATTTGGCAACTAACTTACCAGCATGCACTTTGTTAATATTAAATAATACGTCTAAAGATAATGGTTGAAAAATTAAAATTTCTGCCTTATCGACTATAGATAAAAATTATATAACTTAAAAAAATCTTATTTTGCAAATTGAAAAATGGAATAATTTTATCAAATTAGTGTATTGTCATCGATCCTCGATAAATCTACAAAGTTTGAACGAAATCTGGCCGTTTAAAGTGTGCCAAAATCGCGTCCAAAGAAGTCGGTTACAAACATACAAACATTCAAACTTACAAACTTACAAACACACAAGTGAAGCTAATAAAAAGCGTGTAAAAATAATTACTTTTATTCTACTCTGCTTAATCTACGTAGATCCGACTAGTTCGATCAAATCAATAATTTTCGGCATTTTGATCAATTTTTTTCAAAAATAACATAAAATTGGTTAAAGATAATTCATGCCTAGTATCGATTATCATCATACTGACTTTTAATAGCTATTTTTCTAACGATACTAGTTTTGACATTCGATATGCTTTTAAGCATACCCCTGTAAGTATTCGATTATATTATTTATTCTATTTGAATTGTTGTTTTGCCATGATATTGTTGAACAGTGTAATACCAATCTGCTACGTCCATGTTGTAATCCAAGGGATCAGTGCCAACAAACATGACCAGACAATTTATTTCGATGTGTCGGGGAAATTATTTTGGGTAACATAAAATTATATTTCAAATAGATTCCTATTAGAATAAGGTACTCAAACACTGGTTTGCCATAGAAAGGCCGAGGCAATAGAACCCAGCATTAGGCCAAGAATGGTTTGCCATAGAATGTGTTACGGCCCCGTGTAACTCTAAATAATTATTATTCCCTTTCAAAGAGGATGTATTATGAATTTAATAGCCTTCTCACACTTGCTTACCCCTACTCTCGGTATCTCATGCTATGTCACGTTCTTCAAAAAAACCTGACATCAAATTGATATAATACTTCTATGGTAACTAATCATACGCCGGTAAAGTAACCAACTCCAGCAGTACGGACATCGATAACTACTCAATATATAGAGTACAAGTGTAGTAGTCATGAGATATCTGTAGCATTAGTATTAGTAAAGATACTGCACGTGTAATACCTCACTAGACCTACTGAGAGAATTTATGGCCTCTTCCAAGGAATACACTAACTTTGGGTATACTCACGGAATAAGCACCATAGTCCAAATCAGTTCATCCGAGGGACATTAAACCTTGCCCAAACATACATCGATCTATGCCGGTCATCAATGGTCAAGCACCGGGATCTATACACGCGCACCGAGTTGGGTATTGAGAAACCCTGAAAATTATGATTATACACCGAGTTAAACAAAGATTTAGAAGCATCGAGATCCGTATATGCACACCGAGTTAGGTATTAAGTAACCTTAGGTTCAGATAAAAAAATTAGAAATTCCGAGAATTGCATTTATACACCGAATTAAATATGTAAATAATAAGTAGCAATAGGGGCCGACACTGCATATAAAATCCCATCTCAGACAATGAGAGCAGCAGTAAAAATCTTAACTTCACGAAGGTTAGTGGTTTTCATCATTATTTATTTAAATTATGATTTTTGCAAAGATAAAGAATTTGAAGCTTCGGGGCACTATGAAAAAAAAAAAAATCGCAGCGCTTTGAATTTTTCAGGGATTTTAGGGAACACTTGAAGGTAAAAAAATTACCGACGATATCCTTCGTTCATCCATTTTATCCAAAGTTATCCAAATATCCTTAATTATGCGAATTTTTGTCGTTTTTTCAGTTAAAGTTTTCAATTCAAAAAAAAATTTTTTTGACAAAAGCCATTCACGGTATCTTACAGAGAATATCATGTAGTTTTTAAAACCATCCTTCGATTTCCTATACGATCATTATTTCCAGAGTTATTGATTTTCAAAGTGAAAAAGTAATTTTTTGCTTTGACTGACGATAACTTCGCGGCAAATTATCGTACAGGCTTTTTGATTACGTCAAATTGAAAGGCATAAAGTTTTCTAAAAGAACTTTTCAGCGAAACAATGGAAAAAATTTTTTTGAATGCTGTAGACCTTTTTTAGGACGAGAAAAAATTTGGAAAATTTTTTTTTTTAGTTTTCTCAGGATTTCTCCTGACCCGAACATGATACAAATTTTTCATGGTCATATCTAAAAACTAGACACTTGGAGCTACAATTTACTTTTTATTTTTATGTACTGTACGATCATTTTTCTCGGAGTTACAGTTCGTTGAAAATCACCCAAAAATTTTGAATTTTTTTTTATATCCCTTAATTTTTGTGCCTAATGAATAAACCTTTTTTCACTAAGTTGTACGTTCTACAATAAGTCGTTTTGGAGGAACTGCTCCACTGTCAAACTTCTAAGGTCAAATAATTCCTTGGAATGTTAATAGATCTACTTCTTTCTTTTAAATCAACGAAAAGGGTTTGATGTAAACGTCAGTAAAAAATTAGTTTCTCAAAATCATATTAATTATTTATTAAAATAATGAAAAAAGATAACAAAGTACCGAAAAAATTTTGCTATATTTAACTTTCGCACTGTTCCTTATTTTTCAACTCACCATTTAATTTATAAATAATAAATATTTTAGTTTGATTAATAGTTATTCACTAAATTATTCAATCAATTTTGATTATTTGAATCATAACTTATATTTTTAATTAACTAACCAAAAAATTAGTTTTTCAGTTAAAAGATGATTTTTTTTTAAAGTAAATAATCCAAATATTTGAGAATCTAAATTTTTAATAAAAAAAAAATCACTGAACAAACGACAAGTGACAATCAATACTAAATTAACAAAATTTTTAGTCTTTTAATTAAAAAGGATTTTTTAATTAAAAAATTGAATCTGGTAACGAAATATATTCAATTAAATCTCAGAAAATTATTGTTCAAAGTCACTTATTAATCATAATCACTTATAAATTTTATTGTATTTATCCCACTTTTCTTCGAGGAAAGTGATTATTTTTCTCTCACTGACTCCAAGTTCCGACCTCCCAAGTCGTTAGAAAAAATCCTGATCATTTTGTCAATTGATGATAAAATATTTTATTGACGTTCCATCAAAATTTAAAGCTCCAAGGTTTTGCTTCTACTTTTGACGTTTGAGTTTTTCTGTAAGTAAAAAGTATTATTATCGGGTTTTTGTTTCATAATAAAAAAAAAATTACTTAAATTATCTATACCTGATCTTGGATCCAGTGATTTTATTTAAAAATATTTTTCTTTTTTGAATGACTGTTCAAAACACTTTCGTTACAATTGTCAGCTCTGTTCAAAGCTACAAGAAGTTGTTTATGAAAATTCAAGTAAAATTTCTCAAGTGCCCAGCGGTCATTTTTCGAATCGTGCGCCTTTAAGAACTCCTCATTTATTTCTGTCGTTGATTTGTTACTTACTTCAGATAATAATTCAAAAATTTTTTTAAGACTGAACTATAAACTATACTAATTACAACGTCCTTTTAGAAATGATGACTATACAAATTTGGTCATTAATATTTTGGGTATAAAGGTATAGTAAAGTACATGTAATATATTCTGTACATGTCGATGCCTACATATTGTCTAAATTATACCTTGCTCTATCACCATTGGTGTAAAAGATATAAGTGCAGTATTCATTAGGATAAACACCGATATCTAGTATAGTCGAGTCTCGTTATGAGTCCTATTGATGTCTCTATCATATTAACGCGAGCCTGGTTAGAAAAAAAAGAAAACAAATAGGACTCATAACGAGACTTGACTGTATATTATTAGGGTGTGTCATTTTGAAGCGACTTTCTTTTTTCAACGATAAAACAGGCTGAAAACTTGCAGGACGGTAAGAAAAGAAGTCTGTTTAAAGCGGAGTGCTTAATATTAACATTTAGAGGTGCCTGTTTCTAATTTTCTATTTCCCATTCAAATAACATGGAAAAAAAATTTTTTTTTTTTTATTTTTTTAGCTCGTCATTTGCACCTCATATAAATAAGTTTATAGCATATTCTTGTTAAGGACTCAACGATCTACAAATAAGGTTTCTTACACTTTTATCATAGAGATAGCCACTCTAAAGATATTCAAACGTAAACGTCGAAATGTATCAAATTTTGACTTTTCAGTTATTAAACTGATACAAGTCAATTTATTACTATATTCAAAATTATTTTCGTATATAAAACTAGTTCTGATGCGCTAATATTTTTATGAAGCTAAAAGAAAAAATACTCGCGTATTAAATTTTTTTCTAATTTATTTCATTAACTGAAAAAAAATCATGACCCGAGTTAAATGAATTTGTTATATCCGGCATACTGTATATAATACAGGGCCTCCCATTCCCGCCGAAAAGTGCAGCTCTTGCATATTTAGGGAACCACAACCAGGACTGCGCGACAACTCACTCGTGGCTGAAGAATACACATTATCGCGCATTGTCACCTCATCAAAAGAACCAATTGTTTAATTAGTAGCCCCTCTTTTAAATCGCGACCGAGGTGATAAAAACCGTCAACACCATAATTCACCAGCTTATTTACAAGGTAACAGTTCTGCCTGAAAGCCCGGATGAGTCCTATACCCCGACACGTATTGGCGGACTTCAATTATTGAATTAATTAATCATCTTTTCCCTAATTATTCATTTCGATTTCCTCAACGGTATTTCCGAGTTCTGTGATTGTGATTCTTCGAGCCACGATTCGTGTTTACGATAATCGAGATTCCCGCAGTTCCGGTGACCTGGTCCCCTCTCAAATTATTTTCTTCTTCTGTGAATTTATAATCGGCAAACTTTTGTTTGCCAGAGTCGTTACTCCGGTTACGAACTCATATACTTTCAATACTACGTTATATTGTTATTAGTTAATAAGTGATAAGTGTAAATTAAGACGTGTTTGCCCATAGGGCCAGTTAATCAGAATATATAAACTAAAAACCCGAATCGAAGTGTTCCATCATTTATAAATCAAGAAGCTATTCATCCTTCAACTTTCGATCTTCAATCTCCAGTCAGAAGGAGGAAGGGAGAAGCCAAGCAGCGGAAGTCAAAGGTATAAAGTCCAATCAAAGGCCGAATCATCATTCAAGTCAGATTCGTAATAGTAAGTGGAGGTTATTATCACTATTTCCGAGGTCGATTGTCTATTCCAAGGGGCCCTCTCCGGGGTTTTCACCTTCGTGAACCCATAAATTAAAAACCTAACGATCCTTTCGTTAGGGAAATTCATCTGTTATCCGAACCTCCGATAGTCCAGCTACCAAATTCTAAGATTATATTTTTCGGACATAACAAATTTAATACTTAAAAGTTTTGAAGAATTATCAAATCATTATTCTATGGAAATTTTAAAACATAATTTATATTATATAACGTGTATAATAAAAATAAAATTATTATTACAATTTATGATTTATCTATTATAAGATTTTTCATCCACGGGATGATTGTAAGGAACTCCTGAAATAATCCTTAATATTTCTCGATGATACTCCAAATCAGAAAATTCACAAAAGTATCCTGGTGCTATGCTATGTACCATACAAGGTGGATGGCGAAAGCTATTTACAGTTTAAAAATATTCTTGTTTAGGGGTAAATTTCGAGTACATTTTTACAAATTAAATAATGCTTTGAAGCGGGAAAGAATAAAAGTTACGGTTATTATTACGTGAAGTGTTCCACATTCACGTAACAGTATACTTGGTAGGAAAGGATTGAGAAAGGAATGTGGAGAGGATGTTCTTAATGTGAGTTTATAGAATATGTGAGAAGAAATTCAGATGGCTCGGACTGGGATTTGAATCCAGAACCTTCCGAAGACATTTCGGCTACTCTACCATTTGAGCTACCCGATCTATACTAAATTTCTCTTTCGCTTATTCTATATACATTAAGCCACACTGTCCATCTTACGGTAAGCATTTTTTTTTTAATTTTTCGTCTGTTCAGATTTTTACAAAATACATTTTTACACTTTAAAAAACTCAATGGTAAACGGTAACAACTGTGGAACCTGCATTCTGAACTCCGATAACTTTATCGCGATATCCTTGAAGGTATAGCTCATATTTGCTCGAGAAAGAACAATGCTCTCATAAAAATTTATACAATATGCATGTGTTGTAAAGAAAGAGTCTTTTGTATTTAGTCATCAAACGATCGTCGCGTTGTAATATCTGTATTAATGCGTTAAATTTTTATTGTATTTAACAAATATTGCAATTACACAAATTATTTTTTGGCAGTCTCGCAACAGTAGCCCAATTATTATTTTTTTTTTAACTATTATAATAAAAATTTAACTTTCATTTAAGTCCTTCATATGGTACCAAAATAAATAATAAAAATAACGTTATTAAAAGTCAGCAAAATAAAAGAAAGTAAGTGAATAAAAAGGTAAAAGCATAAATTATTTATTGCTAAGTATCAGAAACAACTAAGATTGTAATGTTTTTTTTTTTTTTAAATATTGAGAATTAAGATTATTGAAGTTTGTTTTGGCAGTGTATTAATTATAGTCTTGTGACTTAAAATTCATTTTCTTTAAATAGTTCCTCAAATTTTATCAACTGATCTAATTAATCATATCTTGTTGTACTTATTATTGATATTCATAATGTACAAAAGTCATTAATTAACTGAACTAAATACAACATGTCAAAGGATATCAAATGAACGTTCACATTATTTATGATTCAAGTTATTTTCAGTCCGACATCGATGTAAAATTATTAGTGTCTCTCTTAAGATAATAAAAATGTTTGTTTCATAAAAAAGAAAGCGAATAATTTTATAACTAGGCTTTATTTTTTTTTTTTTTTTTTTTTTTTTTTTTTGAATAAGTTGATAAAATAAAAAATTAGGATATTTTCTAAAATTACCTGTATACATGAAATATTAGAAAAAATTCTTGTGTAAATAGATTAACTTCTATTCTTTAGATTACAATCATCACACATTAAAAAAAAAATTGTAGCAATGATCACATCGTAATTCGTAATCCAGAACCAGATTTTCAATACTTCTATCTTAATAATTTTACATTTCAAAATTTACGATCTTACATCAGACATTGTAACAAAATTTTCGGAGTTAATGCAGAGTGATTAGGGAGAACCCATGCAGGAAACCCCCCGAGTTGACAAAGGGGCCAGGCTTGGGCCAGTATTGGGAAACCTAGCTTCGGCGAACCTGTATCGGCCCATGCGTGGGCCAGGCTGCTTAACCCAGCCTCGGCCATGCCAATGATTATCCAAGCTTGGGCCAAGACTGGCTAACCCAGCCTTGGCCTTGCCAATGATCACCCACCCTTGGGCCAAGACTGGCTAACCCAGCCTTGGCCATTCATTGGAGATCCAAGCGTGGGCCAAGACTGACTGACCCAGCCTTGGCCTTGACAATGATCACCCACTCTTGGGCCAACCCTGTTTAAAAACTCCAATAGGATCTCATCAAAAGCGACAAAAGCCACTTAGAAACCAATAAATATTTATTGGTTTCTAAGTGGCTTTTGTCGCTTTTGATGGGATCTTATTGGAGTTTTTAAACAGGGAAGACTGGCTAACTCAGTCTTGGTCGTTTAATGGGGACCCTTTTCTTTTTGGAAAAAGTTTATTTACTTTTGTAATTAGTTGCATAAGTTTTACAAAAATTTTGGCTGCAATTAACTTAAAAACTAGCCATTATAATAAGTTTAGTTGTAATTAGATATTAGTCTCCGCGTGTGGAGCTACTCATATCTATTCAGTAGGTGGGTCTGGACTCCAGAACCCTAGTATTTAATGTTATTTAAATATTTATTTTTAAATTTCCATGAAGGTAATATAATATTGTTTGTAAAAAGCGGTGAAAAATTAACAAAAAACCCCCGCTTATTCAATGGGGTCCCAAGCTTAAGTCGTTCGGTTACATCCGGCGTGATTCGGGTATTTTCGTTTAGTGTCCCATCGCCAGCCACACTTGTTTTCATTATGCATCAAATCCAAGCTGCAGTTATTCAGTCAGTGTAATTACTACTAAAAGTAACAATGTCTGATGCATATCTCAGAGTTCAAAGGTGGCAAGCGTTAAATAAAATAGAAAAAGTTGTAAATAATAAAACTAATTCAGTTGTGAACGGGCAAAGTTCAAACATCAGCTGTGTGAGTGAGGTTACCGATCTTAGTGATACAGGCTCGTGCAATAATAATAATAATTTTGATAATGATAATAATATTAATGATTCTACCAGTATTAGAGATAATGATTCTGACAGTAGTAGTGAAAGTGATTCAAATAGTAGTAATAGTGATAGTGTAGAAAATAATAATCATGACCAACTTCCAGGCGATGCTGGTTCACAGCTTAATAATGAAGAAGTGACAACGAAAAAGACATTAAATGAAAAACTTCGCTGTTGGACATTAAATAATCTAAATATATTAACATTAAACGTATAACAGAATTACTTACAATATTGCGAGAAGAAGGGCACGAGGATTTGCCTAAAACTTCGAAGCAATTGTTGAAAACAAAACACTGTCGACCGATGAAGTCATTTTTAAGCAAGCGTGAAACTAGTGGGAGCTACATTTATATTGGGATAAAAAATGTGCTAAAAAAAATAATATCCTAACATATATACTGAAAAGTCTATAGCAGTTCAGGTTCACATTGATGGGATTTCGATTTATCATAACTCTTTAATACAAGTATGGCCAATTCTCTTGAAAGTTTACCACCGCAATTATGAAACTAAGCCTGTAACTGTCGCATTATATTGTGGTGACTCCAAGCCTTACTCTGCAAAAAATTATCTTAAGGATTTTGTAAAAGAAGCAAATAAATACATTTCAAACGGAATAGTTTTGAATGAAATTAAATATTCATTCAAAATATTTTGTATTGTTGCCGACTCTCCGGCGAGAGCTTTTATTAAAGCAATAAAAAATCCGGGTGGCTTTTTTGCATGCGAAAGATGTACTGTTGAAGGCATAACGAAAAATCATAAGCGTGTTTATCCTAACACAAACTGTAGTTTACGAAGTAAAGATTCATTTATAAAAAAGCATCAACCAGAACATCATTTGGAGAATGTCAAGACTAAGTTAACAAAATTAAAAGAGTTTGATCCTGTTAAAGACGTCCCCCTCGATTCAATGCATTTACTCTACCTTGGAGTAACGAAAAATTTTTAGTAGTGAAAAAACACAACGCTCGCCTGAAAAAACGTAAGGTCGAAATTTTGAAGACAAGAATGCAATGCTTGGCATTAGATATTCCGGTTGAGTTTGAAAGAAAACAATACGATATTGACCAAGTTTCTAAATGGAAAGCTACTCAATTCCGATTTATTTTACTTTACATTGGACCAATCATTTTCAAAAATGTGTTATCTATAAACAAATATAGACATTTCTTGTTATTATATGTTGCTTGCAGAATTTTAAATGATGATTTGAATGCAGTTAGATACGCTGAATACGCTCAAGATCAACTGAGACTATTTTTTAATTTGTTGCCATCTGAATACGGCGAAGATGCACAAGTATTAAATATGCACAATTTAATACACGTACCAGAGGATGTTCATCACTTCCAAGTTTCCTTAAGCGAAATATCGGCATTTTGGGGTGAGAATTATATAGGTTTGTTTAAGCATTTAGTAAAATCTCCTTACAAACCATTGACTCAAATTGCAAATCTTTTTCTTCGGTCGACATTCATCCCGAAAGTCCATGGTGACGGGTAGACATCCCGTTCCTGGAACAAGAAGCATTAATTAAGAACCCGGTTGAATTTTCGAATTTGAAGACACACTCACCGTTACCATGACGGCTCCAGCCAGCAGTGTCTCAACCCGCGGGGTAAAATTTACATATTTGTAATCGCTGTTGATATTTTCGATTATTTTTACTGCAGTATGCATGGTCTAAAGATTTTTGCTCGCCGTTCTTACTGTAATCCTTGTAGCCCACCACCACTAGCAATTTTGGATACATCGCTTCTGCAAGTTATCAAAGAAACCGGATTTGCTTTCATTCAATAGGAGGGATTTTAATCGGCAGACTTACCATCATAGGAGTTCTTGGCTGTCTTATTGTCAAATTTCTGTAATAATTAATTTATCAATAAAGTAATAATGAATAATTGATTGTTGTCGTTTTTAACTTACTTGTTTCTTTGTTTCAACTTTAACATGTCCATTTACGAGTTCGCACATGTAGACCGGAGTGTTGGGACCATGGATAAGAACTTCGTCCACCTGTGGGGATTTAACACAAATAGTTAATTTTTTATGTCTTTGGCGGTAGGATTTTTCTTACCGAAGACTTTGCAAGGTAGATATTCATCAGCAGGATAATCAATAACTTCATGTTTGTAACTTTGTAAAGTATGCTCAGAAAAAATAAATCGTTGTTGAATAAACGACGCCGATGCACTAAAATTAATTGGCTTCAATAGCTATAATTAAAATCAATCAATGCCTTCTTTAGATACTAGCAGTGTCTAATTACTTTTTAATGGAACAGTCTCTTCAAAAACAAGTTAGTTTTTTAATCAAACAGTGAATAAAATATCTTGTCCTTGAAAATAGAACAAAGATGCACATCGCGCTCGATAAACTTCTCAAAAAATCGGTGAAAAACATTTTATTTTTAGTGCGACTCTATTAACTTGATCATATTTAAAAGAATGATCGACAATTAAGCTTCTTAATAAATGATATCTATTTATTTAATCAAACATTTATGGATAAATGATAATTTTTATAGAAATAAATGGAAGACTCTAAAGGCATATATATTATCCGAAAGAAGTTTTACTCTTGCATTCCCTAAAGTATTCATCCAAAATTAACTTAATTTAAACGCATCTTTATTCATTGAATTGCAATTAAATTACTTAGACAAAAAATCTTTAAAACAATAATTATAAAATTTCCCAAGAATCAAAACCGTTTAAAAGTAATTTCAAAAAAATCACATTTGAAAAAACTTTTTTTTTAGTTTTTTTAAGATTTCTTAAAATCTACTGGTCCGAATCGATAGAAACAGAAATTTCAGATACTAATTGAATTCTTCTTCATTCTTGAAAGATAATTGAATTTAGATATTATTTTAGGATTTAAAAATATTCAATAGAAACAGAAATTTTGAATCTGTTACATTCTAATGTCCCTTTCAATTATTTTAGTATTAAAACCTATTTCATATGATTAATCGTGATTTTTAAAAAAATCCGGTAAAGTATTTTTACAGTATTAACATTTAACTTTTTAAAGTATTAACATTTAACTTTTTTAAATCCGGTCAAATCATTGTGTTTAATCACGGTATTTGGAGCAAGATTCCTAGATAGAAAACGACGTTAGTAACTGTCGTACTTAAGAACAGTTTAACACAAGTTTTGTAAAAGATTGTTATGTAGAATGTTTTGTCTTAAAATAAAATATAGCATAAATGATTGATGTTTTTTGTTTTAGTTTCCCAAATTAGAGAAAAAAGTTGGTCTGATAAATTCTAGAACCAATTCGATGAGCCAAAATATTAAAATGAATATATTAAAAAAAATTAAATTATATCGACATAGAAGTAAAAAAATAACTTGTAATAAAGTGGAAGCAGAAAGTTATTCTTACTTATTAGACCACCAAAATGTGTACAAATGGAACATCATGAAGATTACGTCGTTTATTGAATGCGCGAGTGTGGATGACATTACCTTAGATTCGCAAAAATTTTCAACAGGTGCGAAAATAAAAGTTTCATGGCAGCTACGCCTTAAAATTTGCAAATTAGAAAAGGAAAAGACTTCCGAATCTTTAGACATTGCCGGAACACAAATGCTAATATCTTTACATTCTAGAAATGGAGGGCGGAAAGTTCGAACAAAGTATAGACTATATCTTCTAAATAATGAAAGAAATGAAGTAGGTCCTTACTTCAATGATATTAATAGTCAATATGTCAGCCAACTAACTAATGAAATTGCTATCGATACTTGCATCGGAGAGATGAAAATCAATGCATGCAAGCTATTAAGTAGAAAAGATGAATTTCTGCCAGACGATATTTTAACAATATGTGTTGATCTCACTGTTTATGATGATCCTATGACAATCGCTAATCCAATTCACTCATTGAAAGGTTCAGGACGAAAATTAACTGATGACTTTAGAGATCTTTTGGCTACCAAGACAAAATCTGATATAGTTATTATAGTTGGTAATAAAAAGTTTGATGCTCATAAGATAGTTTTGATTGCACGGAGCAACTTTTTTAAAGCTATGTTTTCACATGACATGAAGGAGAGTAAGGAAAATAAAGTAACCATACCAGATATCGATCCTAAGATATTCGAAAAGCTTCTTGAGTTTATTTATACGGACCAAATTGGTGATTTGGATGATTTTGCTGAAGAACTATTGGAAGCATCGGACAAGTATCAGCTTCAAGGACTCAAAGAGACGTGCGAAATTTCTCTAGCCAAAACTTTAAATACTGAAAATGCTATAAAAGTATTGATTTTGGCAGATCGTTACAATGCAACACAGTTAAAAGAAATAGTCAGGAGACACATAAATATCAATTTTACAGAGATAAAGAATACTGAAGACTACAAGGCATTGGGAAAATATCAACCGTCCCTATTTGCTAGTACTTTACATCAAAAATTTGATGATGGGATTGATATAAAATGATGGTATGTCACTGTGATTTTTTTTAGTACATAGTTACAGAAAAGTTATGTTTATTTATTATCTTTTTTCTATTGTTTCAGTTGTATGTTGAATGCAGAACAAACATTCTAACCTACTGGATTTCTTTAAAATCTTAATAAAAATAATAATATATTATCTTCAATGTTTTCATTTTGTGGCATGTTACTTTAGTAAATTTACAATAATTGATTATTTTTTGATAAATTTGTAACAAAATTTTTACTATTTCTATACACGACTCTATGGTGGATACGTCGAGTAAAGTAGAAATTTTGTCCAGGTCGCCCAAATAAAATAAACAGAAACGAATAGGAAGCTTAGGAAATGCTCTTATTCTCCTAAGCGACACCGCAGCAGCCACCCAGGCTGGGTTAGTAGTAGTGCACGTTTGGACGCCAGTTATTTTTTTTCCAAATAGGGGAAAATAACAAACCCTGAATTTTCAGGGCTGATCTGCAGGTATTCCAGGGAAATAAATAATATAAAGGTGTTAGGAAAAAGGAGAAACAATAATTTGTATTTTACGAAAAATTAACAATAATATAAACAGATAATTATTCAAACAAATTACTTAAAGTTAAGTCCAGAGCCGAATTCCTTAGCCGGATGGACTGTATAATCAAAATAATAATGACAATGTCGCGTATAATTACTAATAATTTGTCTCGATTCTCGATAGACTGTTTAATTATCTTACTACGACGTTAATTGATGAATAGAAATTTTATCTCCGCAATAATTTTGAACTACGGTACACCCGAACTCCTCAGTCGGGTTATCTCAAAAATACAATTATAAATCTTAAATCAATACTGGCTGATTCGAGGACCCAAACGCGTGGCTTTCGGGACAGGTATTCCACTACAAACCTCCTTATTAACGACGGGATCGACTCGACAATTAATAATAACTTTTAATACCAAATTATTTGAGCCAGGAGACAACGCGACGTGCGGATAATAATTTAGCTCAATTTGTGAGTACTCACCAAAAGAAAAGGGACTCAAACTAAGGCGCTAGATCCACACTCCTTACACTATGCGGGCTCCCGCGTATCAGCTAATTTTATTTTTACCGAAAACTATGAGGCCTCGAGTCCGATCACGAGGGCCTCTCCAGCCGTTTACCAAAATTTGCCAGTCCTACTCGCGACCGATATTAAAGGGTACCACCCATGCGAGTAAGGGCTATGATTCATTACCAATAATCAATATTATGCTTTTGCATTTCCCTTATCATCTGTCCCGATACCCATCGTTGAACCTTGATATTAAATGCTGAAACAAGCTCATGATATGATTAAGTACATTACGGCACAGATTTACGGCAATAAATATATAAATAATGAAATAATGAAATTATAAATAATTCAACACAGTTTTCTGAAACAAAAGTCAAATTGATACTTAAGAATTAATAACAATACTACATAAATTCTCGAATCTAAACAATAGTAAATAAAATATAATAAATGATAAAGAGTCAAATACAATAAATAAATTAGTCAAAATAATACAAGATAGTCAAATTCTAGAGACACACCTTGTGTGGATCTGTGCCAACACTAGGCGCAGAGAGGGACGCACACAAGAATAAAATTCGTGTGACAAATTCAATCTTTATAAATCAATATTTACGACTTATAAAAGTAAAATTGTTAATTAATGATAGAACTAGAATATGTAAATGAATCGTTCTTCTAAATAGAACAATTTTTAAGGGTCAAGCTATGCCAATCGTTTTTAAATTTTATAGAAGTGCTCTCTATATCATGAATTAATCCTCTAAAAGTTTGGGCTTTTAGTAGCAAGTCGTTTTGAAGTAATATAACATCAATCAAATATCTACGCTACACAAATCGAGGTAGTGACGCACACAACGTTGCCAAATTACTATTCATTATAAAAATGACGTTGAAATTCGTTAAAAAATGTTACACACCTCATAGCGCGAAGCGCGTGAGGTAGTTCTTTACACCCAACTCGTCGAGGTCAAGGAATTTTCTCATTTTTCAATGGTTCTATCACAACCATATTGTGCTTATAAAATATTATGAATAGATGTACATCGAGTGAACGCTTAAAGTAAATAATCTTCTTACACTTTCTAAAAATCGTTTCATGTTGCTACTTTGAAATAAAAAAACGTTTCGGAAAAAATTGTATGTGGACGTCCTGCTGTCACTTGCTAATATTGTGTACTAATTATTACTCCCAAACAATTTGATAAAACCAATAACTATCTGTTGTAGCCGCGGTCTTATGTCGCAATTTTAAAAAAATTTTACACTATAATGTAATCAAAGTAGAGTTCCTTTGACTCCACTTGACGTCAAAACTACTGAATCTATCGGGGTGAAACCGCAACCACTCGACGCAAAATTTTTCGGCGACGGTTATGGGCTACCTATTTTTTGGGTTTTATCAACCCTTTCTCATGTTTTTAAGGTTTACTTTCATAAACATTTTTCCCGTTAATAAAAACAAAAGATAGGTATTTTCCTACGATTTTTTTTTAACTTCCCGCTAAGAAAATCGAAGATTTTTAAAAATCGGGAAGTTATTGTTTTCACCCCGTTTTGCCGAAATTGAGTTTTCATCAGATCTCGACGTTTTAAGGTTACAGGAAGCTTCCCTGACTATTCCCGCGATAGTGTCCGTGCGACTGTGTGTGTGTGTGTGTGTGTGTGTGTGTGTGTGTGTGTGTGTGTGTGTGTGTAAACCTCTCATAACTTTTGAACGGCTCGACCGATTTCATCGCGGTTGTCGCCAATCGAAAGGGCTTGACTGAACTTAGATTTTGAATATGGTATGGACCGATTCGGACTGGTAGATTGTCATAAATCTCAAAAAAACTACGAAAAAAAATTTTTTCAAATGTGGTTTTTTTTTAATAACTTTTAAACGGCTTGACCGATCAATTCCGAAAACTAATCAGCTCTTAACATCAAAAAACCACGTCGATCGCCACCAAGCCGGTCAAAATTGGTTGATTCGTTCGTGAGTTATCGTTGACGAAAAAAATCGACAAAAAGTGTTTTTTTCGAAATACACCGAAATTTCCGGTCTAATCAATTTTTGTTTCAAAGTTTATTTTAGAATTTGAAAAACTACGTCGAATGCTGCTAACCACATGAAAATCGGTTCATTCATTAAAAAGTTATTGCGGTTTGAAAATTTAAAAAATAGTGATTTATTAAACTTCTATCAAACTTTTGAGCTCGGAGAGCTCAACATTATACGAAAATTAGATTTTTGAGCTCGAAGAGCTCAAAAACATAATAAGTACAATTTCGAGCGCTTAATTACGAAAGTAGGGGGAAGTTGCAGGGATGGCCTTCAGGGATGGCGCCTCTCGATCTTGGAGGCGCCATCCCTATAGAATTTCTTGCTTCTTTTGAGATTCTATCAAATTTTATATCTGTAGGAACCGAATTTAAAGGATACGAATTTTTACTAAATTTAGAGTCTGTAGGAGTTACAGTTTGGAAATTGGAATTTTAAGGTCACACACACACACACACACACACACACACACACACACACACACACACACACACACACACACACACACACACACACACACACACACACACACACAGAGAGAGAGAGAGAGAGAGAGAGAGAGAGAGAGAGAGAGAGAGAGAGAGAGAGAGAGAGAGAGAGAGAGAGAGAGAGAGAGAGAGAGAGAGAGAGAGAGAGAGAGAGAGAGAGAGAGAGAGAGAGAGAGAGAGAGAGAGAGAGAGAGAGAGAGAGAGAGAGAGAGAGAGAGAGAGAGAGAGAGAGAGAGAGAGAGAGAGAGAGAGAGAGAGAGAGAGAGAGAGAGAGAGAGAGAGAGAGAGAGAGAGAGAGAGAGAGAGAGAGAGAGAGAGAGAGAGAGAGAGAGAGAGAGAGAGAGAGAGAGAGAGAGAGAGAGAGAGAGAGAGAGAGAGAGAGAGAGAGAGAGAGAGAGAGAGAGAGAGAGAGAGAGAGAGAGAGAGAGAGAGAGAGAGAGAGAGAGAGAGAGAGAGAGAGAGAGAGAGAGAGAGAGAGAGAGAGAGAGAGAGAGAGAGAGAGAGAGAGAGAGAGAGAGAGAGAGAGAGAGAGAGAGAGAGAGAGAGAGAGAGAGAGAGAGAGAGAGAGAGAGAGAGAGAGAGAGAGAGAGAGAGAGAGAGAGAGAGAGAGAGAGAGAGAGAGAGAGAGAGAGAGAGAGAGAGAGAGAGAGAGAGAGAGAGAGAGAGAGAGAGAGAGAGAGAGAGAGAGAGAGAGAGAGAGAGAGAGAGAGAGAGAGAGAGAGAGAGAGAGAGAGAGAGAGAGAGAGAGAGAGAGAGAGAGAGAGAGAGAGAGAGAGAGAGAGAGAGAGAGAGAGAGAGAGAGAGAGAGAGAGAGAGAGAGAGAGAGAGAGAGAGAGAGAGAGAGAGAGAGAGAGAGAGAGAGAGAGAGAGAGAGAGAGAGAGAGAGAGAGAGAGAGAGAGAGAGAGAGAGAGAGAGAGAGAGAGAGAGAGAGAGAGAGAGAGAGAGAGAGAGAGAGAGAGAGAGAGAGAGAGAGAGAGAGAGAGAGAGAGAGAGAGAGAGAGAGAGAGAGAGAGAGAGAGAGAGAGAGAGAGAGAGAGAGAGAGAGAGAGAGAGAGAGAGAGAGAGAGAGAGAGAGAGAGAGAGAGAGAGAGAGAGAGAGAGAGAGAGAGAGAGAGAGAGAGAGAGAGAGAGAGAGAGAGAGAGAGAGAGAGAGAGAGAGAGAGAGAGAGAGAGAGAGAGAGAGAGAGAGAGAGAGAGAGAGAGAGAGAGAGAGAGAGAGAGAGAGAGAGAGAGAGAGAGAGAGAGAGAGAGAGAGAGAGAGAGAGAGAGAGAGAGAGAGAGAGAGAGAGAGAGAGAGAGAGAGAGAGAGAGAGAGAGAGAGAGAGAGAGAGAGAGAGAGAGAGAGAGAGAGAGAGAGAGAGAGAGAGAGAGAGAGAGAGAGAGAGAGAGAGAGAGAGAGAGAGAGAGAGAGAGAGAGAGAGAGAGAGAGAGAGAGAGAGAGAGAGAGAGAGAGAGAGAGAGAGAGAGAGAGAGAGAGAGAGAGAGAGAGAGAGAGAGAGAGAGAGAGAGAGAGAGAGAGAGAGAGAGAGAGAGAGAGAGAGAGAGAGAGAGAGAGAGAGAGAGAGAGAGAGAGAGAGAGAGAGAGAGAGAGAGAGAGAGAGAGAGAGAGAGAGAGAGAGAGAGAGAGAGAGAGAGAGAGAGAGAGAGAGAGAGAGAGAGAGAGAGAGAGAGAGAGAGAGAGAGAGAGAGAGAGAGAGAGAGAGAGAGAGAGAGAGAGAGAGAGAGAGAGAGAGAGAGAGAGAGAGAGAGAGAGAGAGAGAGAGAGAGAGAGAGAGAGAGAGAGAGAGAGAGAGAGAGAGAGAGAGAGAGAGAGAGAGAGAGAGAGAGAGAGAGAGAGAGAGAGAGAGAGAGAGAGAGAGAGAGAGAGAGAGAGAGAGAGAGAGAGAGAGAGAGAGAGAGAGAGAGAGAGAGAGAGAGAGAGAGAGAGAGAGAGAGAGAGAGAGAGAGAGAGAGAGAGAGAGAGAGAGAGAGAGAGAGAGAGAGAGAGAGAGAGAGAGAGAGAGAGAGAGAGAGAGAGAGACACACACACACGGTGACACACTCTCAGGAACCCTCGAAATGGCTTACTAGGACCTTAAAACGTCAAGATCTGTTGAAAACTCGATTTTTGCAAAACGGAGTAAAACCAATAACTTCCCGATCTTTGAAAATTTTCAATTTTCTTAGCGGGAAGTTAAAAAGTTTTTCTCAGTTTATTTTTTTTTTTAATTTTTTTCTCTTATATAATGACGTTGAACTATATTTTTAAGAGTTTCCAAGAGAAAAACAATTTTGCTACGTAATTTTCGAATACCTTATATCACCCTGTTTTATCTCTGCTTCTTCCCCAATAAACTCCGTATTATCAAGAAAAGCTTTAAAGTAACTCGGAAACATAGCCACAAAAACATATTTTTTATATGTTTCCGCGAAAATAAATCAATTCAAGATGATTTATTGAAAAGCAGTCATACAGAGTGCTAGATATTCATGAAGACTAATGCAATAAATAGATTTCTATAAAATTGAGATGATGAAATTTTTAGATGGTAAATTTACTTTCTATAAAGTTTATCGATTGTATTGGTCCTCATGACGGAATTTCCCGCTCTATTCAAGTCGAATATGAAAAATTCGAATTCATAAGAGTTTTACTGTAGTTACTCAAGGATGCATTTCTAAAATAATGTTATCAAGTTAAAATTAAATATTAAAATTATTCTGAATTTATGACAACTCTGTAATTGTAAGCGATTTTATAATCTTCATTGTTCAAAGTATCGGACAGCTCAGCTATTGCAGGATATACATAGGTATTTAATTAATGTAATTAAGCAATAAGTGACGATTGTAATTCTACACATGAAAAATTTTCGAAAAAGAAATAATTCACAAATATAATAATGAACTTATTCCATTATAACACGAAAAATAAAATTTAGTTTTTTTTTTTGTCTGTAAGAAGATATGTAATGAAAAAATAATAATAGTTCAAAAATCACAAAATTCGTAGCTACATCTACGCAATATCATCCAAACCTCGAAAATTAATAAGATGAAAATATTATAAATATCTGTTCGATTATATGAATAATAATAACTTTTATTGAAAACAAAGAATAACTTGAATAAATCATGGGAATCGAACTCAAACCTCCTTTATTACATGCACGAAGCTTTGGGGGCTTAACTCTTCAGTACCCACGTCACTCAGCTCACCTTTATTCTCGTCATGAGAAAAAATTTCACATTTAACTAACATACGATCTAAACAAATATGTCAGCGGAGCATTTACCGAAAAGCCGATTTACGCGGTAAGGAGTTGAACAGCTCGATTTTTAACAACCTTAATACTCTTGCCAAGAGAAAAAATCTAATGTCCCCCAAAAATCACTTTTTTTCGTTATTCCTAAACAAATTTAATACGTTTTTACATATTTACAAAATCACATAAATTTTAAGAATATAAAGTTATAGAAAGATAGAAAATTTTCAAGCGGCCTTTCCATTTGAATTTAAATAAATAATTGAGATTGAAACTGAGCTTATTGAGTAAAAATCTCATAGCGCAGGTACTGAAGGGTTAAGAACTCACTCATCACTTAACAAAATTTAATATAAACTTTAAAGTCATAGATAATGGAACTATATTCAATCAATCAATATTATCTCTCTTCTCTTTGTTCCTTTATCTTAACAAATTGAAAAAAAGTTATGCATATAAAATAACAGTCAAATAATAAGTTAGGTAAGAAAACGATCTGGAGTCAAATTTAAATATTCATTTGAATTTGACTACAGATTAATGTTTTTTTCAAATACAAATTTTTTTTCGCATTATTAATGAAATTAATCTTTATTAATAAATGTTAAATTACAAAAAAATATATAATAGATTATTAGGAAGCTCAATAATGTTACGGATTGTATGAGATCCAATACCCATACGAAGTCACCGATGCTCGGAAAAAACCGATGATCGGCCAAGACTAGGCTACTTATGCTAGGCCGAGCATCGGTACTCTATCATCGCCCTATGGCTGGTACACCATTGGCCACCGATCGATGCTCTTACTAACGACCTACGATCATCAGCCTATCCTTGGCCGATGATGTGATGAATTTACTTCTTGCAGAACTTATAACAAAAACATTCAGCAGAACTTTATAAAAAATAAATGCAAAAATTGTATGTAAATTACAAAAATTTTATTTTTATTAACAAATATAATGACTGAATTACTTTTCAAGTAAAAAACTCATACCCATGCACAGTAAAAAATTTTGCGTCATTGCGTCAAAAAATTTTTATGTTCAATATTTAACACTTTTTTGTGTTGATTTAACATAATAATTGTTAAATTTACACATAAAAATGTTCAATTTACACATAAAAGTGTTAATCATTTAATACAAAAATTTTTAACATTAAATTTTTTTAAGCAATGACATAAATTTTTTACTGTGTACAGAGTATCGTTCGAAGCTAGGCTATTAATGCTTGGACAAGGATCAGCGCCTTATGATCAGCCTATGAATGGCTCATCATCGACCGCTCTACTAAGCTCATAGCAACGACAAACGATCATCAGACGTTGCTTGGCCGATATGATAAATTTTCTGCTATGCATCTCCTCTAAATATCACATCAGCTGTTTCTTAAATTTTATTTACTGGCATTATTGAATATTTATGGGAGATAACAAACATTCTCAAACGAATAAGTTAGGTGATAAATTTACCGTTTTTATTAGAGAACATTTTTCAATTAGTTATTCATTAATTACTCATAAAAATTGAGAAAATAAAGTACCTATAAAGCGAATTATTGGTATGCATTGGAATAAAATACTTGTTGATCATTTAAATAGCTAAACTAAATTCTTTCTGTTAACTACGGCATGCAACGCAGTTGGTAATATTCGAGACTTCCAGGCAGACGGACCAGGTTCGATTCCCATCGCATTTTAATCTTAAAATTTTTTTCAAGGAACTTCGATAGGCTCGCCGCTCTTGTGCACCCCGAGGACGAAATTAAAAATCTACATAACAATACGACTGAAAAAAATCAATAATTTTGCGATACTTCAGCCTGATTTAAAAATTATTTTTTCGTTTGAATATGCTCAGCCGATGATCAGCCGATGCTCGGTTACTATCCTCGGCCTATGCTTAGTCACCAGTCTTGGGACGATGTTAACATCCGATACCCAACCAGCCTTGGCCCAATGAAAAATCCGATTCTTGGCCGATCATCAAGGATCGGGTGCCTATCATCGTCCAATGATCGACCGATCCTTATTCGTTGTATGGGTATTACAACACTAATTATACAACGCTAATTTTGATCAATCGACGTTGATTCAGTAAGAAAATATCTCATGAATAAAAGTATCTGAGTAGTAAACTATGAAAAATTTGTCACGGGATTTTAATTTAAATTCCTGCGTCATGTTCTCCCGGGCTGGTTGCTGGGGATCGCGCCGCCAGGGTCCACCACGTACTGGGCCTCAACTCAGCTGGTCCCAGTACACCCAAGCACAACGTTTGGAATTAAAACTTTGTGCTTGAATTAAAAATAGATTTAAATCATATTATTATGAAATTGATTAGGATTAAGCTTTTATAATTATTCTATAAATATCCATCTTCCTACATTTCGTCTCAAAATCGACTTCTGAAAGGCCCTGATTGATCAAGGGTTTGTTATTTTTCCCTAGTAAAAGAGTAACTGACGTCCAACGGGGTTTCTAACCCAGCCTGTGTGTCGACGGGTTATTTATTTGTTTTCTTGGGCGACCTGGACAAGGATATTCGGGAGTTGACCTCTCCACCGTTGGCTTTCGGATCATTTTATTGTTACAAACTGGCACACGTGGGAACTTCTGTCCGTAAAATAATTAATCTAATCTAAAAAACAAAGACAATCATCAATACACGGAAGCGGAATATCCCAGGGCAGTGAACCTTAACGAAATACTGAATATAACGAAATCTAGGCGATTATTCTTTATCCGCGAGGTTTAGTGGCCTAAAGAATTAAATTTTTCAAGTAAGCAAAAATTTAGTGTTTCAACATCATTGATATGAAAAGAAAAGTCAAAGATTTAACAGTTAACAAAGCATTTCCAGAATTAGTTAGTAGTTCATTTAGAGGTAAAATATATATTAATGAATTGTTGAGTCCGGAAATTCACAAGCTATTACTAAACACTAAACTTAAGGGGCACACCTAGTGTAACGGCCTAAAAAAAACGTGATTTTTGGGAATTTTTATTAAAAAAAATACTTTATCAATTATTTTAAAATTTTAAGAATATATTTATACATGTTTTAAGAATACATAATGAAATTTTTGAAGAAAAAAATTAAATATTTTTTAAGTTATCGTCGATCTCTAACGGCGCGAAAAAAAAAACGGTCCTTCACTGCTGCAGTGATTCCGGCCTTCTCCGTGGATGAAATCTAAAAAAATATCTCGTTAAACTAGATAATATTGTCTGTACAATGACCTACGATAAAAAAAAAAAAATCAAAAATTGACAATATGGCGGCGTTTTAAAAAAATAGTCGAATTTTACCTAAAATTTTGGTCGTTTGTGGCTCAGAAAATTCGATTTTTGATCAGATCAAAAAATCGATAGGTCATTGTACGGAGAACTATATATAGAACATGTAAAAAAATTCGATAGTGATCGGATCATTTGTTTTTGAGTAATCACTGCAGCAAATTCGGAAAATGCTGTTTCGAGAAAAACGCATTTAAAGATAAAATGATCGTTTCCACTGTTATAAGTGGTTTAAAATCATATTTACAGCTAATCTGCTATTCCAGGGCCATATAATACACCTTCTTCTTCTTCGAAAAGGGCTTGTTCAGCTGAAGAAGCTTTTCTTCGAGATGATCGACCTTCTTTTGAAGAAGCCCTTTGGCGATAATCAGCGATTCGTATTCTCGGGTCGTCCTTAAGAGCCGCAAAATCTCTTGCTGCAGGTCCAACTATCACTCCCATTACATTGAATATCTTCAAAATTGACGAATAACCGTCATTAAATATTGCAGTTGCAAAATTATTTGACAATTCAATAGTTTTGAAGCCATTATGAAGATGCTTGGGTGAAAAGTGCCAAAGTAAACCGTTGTAGCTTTCATTGTTGTTTTGAGTATTGTTACCTTTACATCTATCAAGCAATTCATATCGAGATAAGTCTTCATAAATAGGTTTTATAGCTTCTTGTACTTCTGGATCCAGTGGGAGGTAATCGTGTTTAAATGTACTAGTGATTCCTTCAGCTTCCGCGCGGCGATAAGCGCACCAACTTTCAGCGCCTTCTGGACAATTTTTATGATTTGGGTTTTTGTCAGTTGAACAGAAATGATAAAATGTTGCCCAGATTGCTTTATACATTTCATCTACATTATCTTGATTCCTCATAATTGCTAAACCATAATATTTTTGGAGTTTATTTATAAAATTTACAGTTAACTTTTGTGATGTTTTACTTTTTCCTCCTAATTTCTTATTAATGTTCTTTACACTTCGGCAACGTGTTCCCATTCTTTTTTCACATGTAGATAGCATTCCAATTTAGCAACAGGAATATCATAAGGATTCAAATCTATAAGTCCTTTGTGGGTAACGCTATCACCATCACCAATATAGCGGGTATATTTTACACCATATTTACTAATGGAACGACCAAACATGTCTTTTACACTATCCACTTCCATTTTTGAGGCAGATCCTTTATGATTGGCATCACATTCTTCATCGTGTAATGATAGCCATTCCTCATAATCTTCAGGTTCGCTATCTTTTTTTTTCTTCCAAAAACACAACTCTGACAATATGTAGATTTTACGCATGAATCAAGAATTTTCTTGCTGTATTTTCCTGCCAGCGTAACTACTCCGAAACGGGAAGTATGGCCACGTTTTTTCCAGGTACCATCGCCGCTAACAGTCAAATTTGTCTCCGAATTTTCTTTCTTTAATGTAAGCTCTTTTTCTTCATTTATAGCTTGCTGCATACTGAGCTTACAAACAGTTTCGGCTGCAATCTGTAAATTCGTAAAACATCCCGCAAAAGTTTGGTCGTAAAATTTGCATGCTAAATCCATTAATCCACAGAAAAAATTTATCCCATTTATTCCGATGCCCAATGGACGCATCACAGCAACAATACGTTTATTTATTTCAAATGCGTTATTAATCATTGGTCCAGAATTAATATACGAATTGCCACATTCACAAATAATAGCAATTTTGAACCCTAGACCTCTTGAACTTGCTTGATTGAAAGTAACTTTTTTTTGACAGGTTTTACACACCACTAAATTACTAATTGCACTAAAAACTGATAAAAATTGCAAAATACAATATCCATGAGATGGGTCAATCACAACATTATTGTCATTATTTTGTAATAACTTTTCTGCGGACGTACTGGTATTCGCAGTAGATTGCTCAAATGTAAATCTATTTCCGGTAAACTTGCGTTTTTTCGCAATTGATCGATGCTTAGGAACATTGTGAGTTCCTTTTTTATTTGAATATGAAGATTGATCACTCATTTTCAAGAAAATAGCACGTGTAAAATTATGATGCGCTCGATACAACGATCACAATGAGACTAAATGTGTCTGGCTCCGAAAATAATTTACGTGGCAGTAAACGAAAAATTTCTAGAAATTTCTAGAAATTATTATAATGATATATTTTTGTATACCTGAGAGCCAACAATAGAAACTGGAATCGTGTTATAGGGGCTGGAAGAGACAGTAGACTCTGAACAATACTTCAGGTACGTCTCGCAGCTAATGACACTCTAGCTGCCGAGCGGCTGCTCTTTAAAATGTTATAACTCAAAAACTATTTGAGATATCGATTTGAAATTTTAATATGTTATTTTTAAAGGTGTAATCTACCGAAATATGAAAAAAAAAAATCGACTTTTTCGAAATTTCACACTAGGTGTGCCCCTTAAAGCCAAAAATTGTCACTATAAGTATGTCTGGGTACAAAATGGTACTATATTTGTAAAGCGAGATGATAACTTCAAAAACTGAAAATTTCTTCTGATTTAGAATTAGCGACACTCGATTAACGTCTTATTGATTTAACTGATAACTTTAGTCTCAAGTTCACGTCTTTAAGGCTCTTAAGCCTAAATATAAACAGTTTTAATGGTCATATTGCTCAATTTCTTGATTAAGTTGCAGAGATTAAGCCTCATATTATTGCGTAGACTGAAACTTGGCTAAAACCAGTGCATGATAATTCAATATTAAAGCTTGACAATTACACAGTATTCAGAAGAGATCGTAATTTAACACATCCGGATACGGGTAGATTCATTATGGGTGGTGGCATTGCTTGCCTAATTCACAACTCTTTAAAAGATAAAGTGATTTTTACTCCACTTACAGACCACATAAATCAACCAGAATAGATAGTCCTTGATGTCACATCAAGTACTGGTTGTCATCTCTTGTTAACTGTAATTTACCGTAGGCCTAAAAGCAATTTATTAAACGTGTTCTTTGAGAGTATCTTAAAATTAATGGTTAATTACAAAAACATAATCATCACTGGGGACTTAAATTGCGATCTCCTAGACTCCCTGTTTGTTTCCAATCATTTAAGAACTTTTATCTCCGAATGCTCACTTTATTGTGTACCTTTCGGGGCTACTCACCATACAAATGATAAGAATTCTTGGTTAGACGTTGTTTTAGTAGATAATCAATGTAAAGTGAGTAAATTTTACAAATCCAATCAACCATTCATCAATGGGCACAATTATTTAGTCTGTGATTACATCTTTGATACTCCAATTCAACTAGAAAACACTGTAACCTATAGAAAATTTTCTGAGTCAAATCATGAAGCTCTTTGTACCACTATCTTTCAGTCATTAAATTTTGACAGGGAATTTCTTGAGAATACTGAGCCTGATTCTTTACTGAATATTTTTTATACCAATGTTGTTGCATCTCTTGATGAATTTGCTCCCTTGAAATCGTGCAAAATAAACCAAGCCCCGAATCCTTGGTTCATTAAAGATCTTAAGACTAGGTGTAAAAATCGTGATATTCTGTATAAACGAACAAAACGTAGTAAGGATCCTTAAACTTCACAAGACGATAAGAAGGGAATTAAAAGTCAATCTAAATTGCGCTCGCGAGAACTATCTGAAAAATGTCTTAATTGATCTGCCGTCTGGAGCTAATGTTTGGAGTAAGTTAAAGCACCTAGGCTTAATTAACAATTCGACGTCTTATCCCCTAAAGTATTTTGATGCTTCAGAGTTAAATGATCACTTTGCTAACATAGTAAGACATCATCCATCGTGTGATGAAAAAGTCCTTCAGTCAATAATTTCAAGACATAGTAGTACAGTTTCTTGCTCTTTCTCTTGGGCTGAAATTGACATCGTGGATGTAACCAAAGCTTTACGTCTGACACTCAGCAAATCGACAGGAAAGAGTCCTGATAAATTCGAACTGCGTTGGGTAAAAAATTGCGTTCCTCAGATAACTAATTTTCTCACAATCTTTTTAATAGATCACTTGATACTGGTATCTTCCCACAAATTTGGAAAGAAATTTTCATCATTCCATTAAATAAAGTCTCTCCGCCTCGTTCTTTCTCTGATACCCGGTCAATAGCGAACACCTCTCATTTAAGCAAAGTGTTTGAGAGGATAATATCAAATCAGGTAGTAGACTATTTAGAGAATAATCATCTACTTGACAAGTATCAATCAGGTTTTAGGAAATATCATAGCACACAGTCTGCTATGCTAAGACTCGTTGATGATATCAGACGTGCTATTGATGCTCATAAACTAACCTTGTTAGTCTTATTTGATTTAACAAAAACCTTTGATTATGTCAATCCAGAAATTATCTTGAAAACCTTGGTAGAATTTGGATTTTCTATTGAAACTGTTCATTGGTTTTACTCATATTTAACGAATAGAAGCCAATCAGTATTAGACGACCAAGGAGTCCCCGTTGAGTTTTTGTATACTACTTCTGGTGGGCCTCAAGGCTCTGTTCTTGGACCTATTTTGTTCCTCTTAGTTATGAATTCGGCGGTTAGAAAGTTAATGCATTGCTGTTATGGTTTATTCGCTGATGATGAATATATATATTTACATTTCCATGCCTATCAAATACAAAAAGCATCAATTCAGATAACTAAAGATGCCTAAAATGTTGCCGATTGTGCAAGAGAGAATGGATTGGAATTAAACCTTCACAAAACAAAGGTTATGTTACTTGCTTCTAAAAGTAAAGTATAGCTTATCTCCAGCGTGTTGGGTTGCCATAAATTTTGATTGACGGCATCGCTCTTCCCTATACCGATTCAACAAAGTGTCTGGGGTTGCACCTAACTCCCAATTTATCGTGGAATCTTCATATCTCTAAGACAGTTAGCAAAATAAACTCTGCACTTTATAGTTTAAAATTATGACAAAATATTTACACACCTAACATTAAAAAGCTACTAGTTTCAACAACAATATTGCCCCTGATCGATTATTGTACTATAGTATTGTCAAATCCTACTGATGATAACGACCGGAAACTTCAACGGTCATTAAATTCTGCTATTCGTTTCATTTTTAATCTGAAGCGTGATGAACACATTACGCCTTACAGATGTGAACTAGGTTGGCTATCTGTTAAGAGTCGTCGTATATACTATATATCTTGCTATTTTTATAAACTCTTAGATATAGGAAAACCATGTTACTTGCGCGAACTATTCATTGAGGATCTTAATTTACGACGATCTGAATTGCTAGCAGCGAAAAGAAATAATACTGGCTTTATAATGCCCTCTTTTTCGACTACTCAATATGAATTATCATTTGTTGTGACTGCTATACGATTGTGGGAGGAGTTGCCAGCAGATATTATAGAGTCAAGTAGTTTAGAGAGCTTTAAAAATAAGATATATGATCATTTATTTAATTTAGACTTTTAATTATGTTTATCGTTTCTTGCTCACTATTAGCTAAATCGATAAATCGATAAATCTTGTCACACTTCTTATAAAGCGTGAATGTTTATGTTTTCTGTATCTCAAAGTGTCTATTTAATTTTATATTATTGATATATTATTCCTGTTATTTATGAATTATATTATTAAAAAATTTATTAATATAATCTCTAAATTAAATTATTTTTAATTTTTTCTTTAATTTATGTTTGTATATTTCAAAATTCTTGTAAATTACTTGTATGTATATTGTAAAAATTGCCGTCTGGTATTAACGTTGGTATAAATAAAGTATTCTATCTATCTATCTAACTTTTAAGAGTAATAGTTATTTAACCTTCTTTAAAAAGTTTATTATTAAACATTCTTTTATTAAAGCTTTTTTCTTAATCGAATCTTATTAAAAACAATACATTATCATTTATTTATTTTTTCAATATTCAAACACATTAATTATTGTAAGATTGAATTATTAGAGAATACATATTTAATTTTCTTAACTATCAGTAACATTTAACAATGTTGGGACTGCTTTATCAGATCTCTCTGGTTAAAAATACTGATTGAAAAGAATTGAGAAGCGGTCACTCCGCTTTTTTATCCGAAAAATTAATTATTTGATCATACACTGATATGTTAACTATATAAATTCACAATTAATTTATACTTTGTCATTTTTTTAATTGCTCATAATATGTGTAAAGACAATTTCCATTCTTATAATCTTATTATAGATTATTTACTGTATATACAATAAGATACACATATATATTAGCGTATATAAATATTGGTTTAAGCAATACTTACGCATAAGTTGTAGGTGGCGCGATTTCTAGTTTTGCCTCGATATCACTAACGAGAGTCTAGTTTGTTCGAGGTGGCCCTTCGATTATTTTTACTAGGGTACTATTACTATCATTCACATAAACTAATATATATTTTCAAAATAAATTTCTAACAATAAATTTTATTATCTTAATTTTGATCTGTATAATTATTAATTAATAAGATCAATATACATTTTTAAATTAATGTAGTAGAGAAAAATAACGAATGATTCCTTCAACTGTTTGAATATGTTATAATTATAATATTACCTAACATAAAAATATTTATAATTGCGTTTATAAATTCATATAAGTATAATTATACTCTCACATATAGTTAAACCCACGTATTTATATGTAAAACAGTACTAACAGTATTGATTCAGTTACTTGGTACATTTTTAATATACGCTTGACACAAATCAGTTTTTTCGATAATCCTGGAATAGTCAGATGAAAATGCTCGAGGTCGTTTCAATCGACTACCACGCAGATTAAAGTGCTCATTGAAATGCACTCTTAGTGGCGTACGTCGTCAAACTAATGAATGAGTTATTAAAACTGATATCTTTCATGACTTCATTGTTTACCAAGTTTATCTAAAAGTATCGTTAATTTACATAATTAAGAGAATAAAGATAATTTGTCATCGTGATTTCTACACTAGTTGCAAAAATTAAGGGATATCAAAAATATTTCTAAATTTAAACAGTAAAAAAAAAGCAAATTGCAGCTCTGTGTCTAATTTGCAGATATGACCATGAAAATTTTTTACCATGCTTGGGTTTAGAGAAGTGCTACTAAAACGACAAAAAAAAATTTTTCCAAATTTTGTCTTATCTAAAAAAAGGTCGGCAAGCTTAAAAAAAAATTGAATTTATTTTTTTTCATTTTGAAATTTCTTAAAAAATCAATCTTTTTGATCGAAAAAATAAAGATTTTTAAGAAAAACAAAATTTTTTCCATTAAACCATAAATAAAAATCGGAAAATTGCTTATATTGATGATTTTTGCGAAAATAAAGAATTTGAAGTTTCGGGGCACTATGAAAGAAAAATCGTAGAGCTTAAAATTTTTCAGGGATTTTAGGGAATACTTTAAGGTTGAAAAATTACTGCGCAATCCTTCATTCATCCATTTTATGCAAAGTTATACCAAGTTATCCAAATATCCTTAATTATGTGAATTTTGATTTTTCATTCAATCAAAGTTTTGAACTCAAAAAACCAATTTTCAAAATCTTCCTTCGATTTCCTATACAACCGTTATTCCCAGAGTCATTGATTATCAAAGTTAAAAAAAAACCTTTTTGCTTTGATTGACGATAATTCCGCGGTAAATCATTGTACAGCCTTTCTGATTCCGTCAAATTAAAGGGTATTAAATTTTCTAAAAGAGCTTTTGAGTGATACAATGGAAAAAAAGTAGGAAAACGGTTGACTCTGAAGGCCACCCCGGCAACTTCCCGCTACTTTCGTAATTAAGCGCTCGAAATTGCACTTATTATGTTTTTGAGCTCTTCGAACTCAAAAATCTAATTTTCGTGTAGTTTTGAGCCCTCCGAGCTCAAAAGTTTGATAGGAGTTTAATAAATCACTATTTTTTTAATTTTCAAACCGCAATAACTTATGAATGAATGAATCGATTTTCACGCGGTTAGCTGCATTCGACGCAGTTTTTCAAGTTCTATGACATACTTTCAAACACAAATTGATTAGATCGGAAATTTTGGTGTAATCCGAAAAAAACACTTTTTGTCGATTTTTTTCGTCAACGATAACTCACGAACGAATCAACCGATTTTGACCGGCTTGGTGGCGATCGACGTGGTTTTTTGATGTTAAGAGCTGATTAGTTTTTTAAATTGATCGGTCAGGCCGTTTAAAAGTTATTAAAAAAATATCGGAATTATGTTAAAAAAACACTTGTTTCCAAATATTTTATCGAGGATATCTCTCGAACCAATCAACCAATTTCCCCGTTTTTGGCGGCGATCGACGCGATTTTTCAAGCTCTAAAATTGATTTACATCATCAAAAACGATCCGAGAAGAAATGACGAAGTTATGTCAAAAAAACACTTTTTTCGATTTTCTTTCGTTCACGATATCTCTCGAACGAATGAACCGATTTTGATCGGATTGGCGACGATCAGCGTGGTTTTTCAAGCTTAAGGGCAGATTAGAATTTGAAGTTGATCGATCGAGCCGTTTAAAAGATATTCCAAAAAAACTACTTTCCAAAATGATTTTTTTCTTATTTTTTTTTTTAGATTTTTCAAGATTTCTTAAAAACTATCGGTCCGAATCGGTTCTAATTCTCAGGAAATCTAAGTTTGAGGGAACTCTTTAGAACGCCGTTTCATTCGTTCAAAAGTTATAAGCGAGTCACGTAGTCACATAGTCACATAGTCACATAGTCACATAGTCACATAGTCACATAGTCACATACTCACATAGTCACATAGTCACATAGCCACATAGCCACATAGTCACATAGTCACATAGCCACACACACACACACACACACACACACACACACACACACACACACACACACACACACACACACACACACACACACACACACACACACACACACACACACACACACACACACACACACACACACACACACACACACACACACACACACACACACACACACACACACACACACACACACAGTGACAACATCGCGGGGGTAGTCAGAGAAGCTTCCTGTGACCTTCAAACGTCGAGATCTGATGACAACTCGATTTTTGCAAAACGTGGTGAAAACAATAACTCCCCGATTTTTGAAAATCTGAGATTTTTAGCGGGAAATCAAAAATTTTTGAAGCCCTTAAACCTTTTGTAGAGGAGAAAAAAAATTTTTTTTTTGTAGTTTTCTTAGGATTTCTGCAGATCTAAATATATTTATATGTACAGAAAGAAAAATTTCTTGACTGGAAAATAAAATTTTTGGCTCAAGAAAATTTTCGGGTGCCTGAAGGAAGACCGAAGTTGTGTTGGCCGAAGAAAAAATTTTTCTTGAAATTCTATTCTTGCTGGAAGTTATTTGTTTTTTAATTCAAATTCTCATAAATACTTGATACAGTAAATTTTTATAACTGATCAAGATTTTTAGATACTTTAGGGAAACAGCGCCACCTACTTCAGCTGAGAAAAAAATTTTTTCACCTTGAGAAAATTTTTCTCTTGAATATTTGATACCCATTTTATATTATTTTAGCGTGCAATTAAACATATTAAATGAAAAAAAATGATTCAATATTATTTGATCCTTCGATTTGACATGTTAATCAATATCAATATTAATGCAAATTTACTGCTATCGAGATATTTATATCTTGGAGCAAGAGAGAAATTTTCTCAAGACAAAAAAATTTACTTCTATCAAGAACGAAATTTTTTGAAGCAAGGGACTGAATTTATTCAAAACAAGATTTTCTTGATTTAAATGAATTTTTTTGGATCAAGATACGTATTTCTTAAAGCAAGAGAATTAATTTTGTCGGAATAAGTGAAATTTCTTGTGTCAAAAAAAAAATTTTTTTTCACTGAAGAAAATAAGGAAGAAAAATATTTTCTTGCTTCAAGTGAACCTTTTTTTTTATGTGATGAGAAATTTGAAAGCTTTGGAACCATAGGCTTAAAAAACTTAAAATTTGGTAGGAATATTACTTTTGCCATGTAGAGGTCATCTAAGAACGGATTTTACGGTATTTCTCCCCCAAAGGGGATTGCGGGGGCGTTAACAATGAAAAATTTTTGTTTTTAAACTATAGCTCCTACAGGCTCCAAAATTGGTAAGAATTTTCTATATATGATGCAGAAATGATCCAAGAGCGTATTTTACGATAACCCACCCCCAATAAGGATTACGGGGGTGAGTATAGAATGTTGAATTCCAATTTCCAAACTGTAACTCCTACAGACTCTAAATTTGGTGAAAATTCATATCCTTCAAATTCGGTTCCTACAGATATAAAATTTGATAGGATCTCAAAAGAGGCAGAAAATTTTATAAGGATAAATTCTATATGGCGCCTCTAAGATCGAGAGGGCGTCTGTATGTCTGTATGTATGCAAGTATGTATGTATAAGGGTGTGTGTGTGTGTGTGTTTAACATAGCTCCGACATTTCTTTTCGGATCGTTTTTGATATAATGATATAATTATACGAACTCAAAAAAAAGAGGTCAGTTATCGTTGTCGAACAAATTTTAAAAAAGTGAATGTTTCAATGTTTAAACCTCCCGCTTAACTGACATACAAGTCACCATACTTACCTGCAGTGGCCCTTTAGTAATTATGTTACTCAGGCGTCACTACTGTTGCTTTTCTATAAGTTGAAAAAGGAGAGGAAAAAGTGGGTTTTTTTGGTTGCTCTGTCCTTATGGTTTTGTTGGTTAGCTTTTGGTTTTTTTTTTAGAAACAAATCGTGCTGATTTAATTACATTAATTTAATTAATGCTAACTATTCTAATATCTCTCATAATTATTCTTTCTAAGTTAATTACGTACTTTTCAATAATTTACTGCTTTCATTTTGCGATTCTCATGAGTTTATATTACAAATTAAGAAAATTCAAGAATAAATAAACACGTGCTGGACGCGTGCTCAAGATTAGAACATTAATCTATAATTAATAAGTGAATCGATAATTAATACAACATTGTGTATAGGTAAAGTGGTGTTATTTAATAAATAGTGTTATTTTTTATGAATATTTTTTGCTCATTGAATTTTGATTCACGCACACCAGGTCCTCTCATTATTCTTTCATTCGCAGATTTCTCTCATGCAATTATCATAATTCTAACATTCAAATTTCTTTATAATTTTCAGTTCGAACAATTTGTGTTTAAAAATAAATCATAGGATTCGAAAAACTACGTCGAATGCTGCCAACTGCGTGAAAATCGATTCATGCATTCAAAAGTAATTGCAGTTTGAAAATTTTTAAAATATTGTTTTATTAAACTTCTATCAGGCTTTTGAACTCGGAAGCTCAAAAGCAAAGAACAGCTAAACTCTTTGAGCTTAGCTCGAATTTCGGGTCAGGGCAATTGTGAATAACTATATAAATTTTTTTTAATCTTAACCACCCTCGAAAAATTTTTCAGTTGACTCATATTTGGGAAGCGCTATTAACATATTATGTCAGAAATGAATATATATGCTAAATGTACATATTCCTATAAGAGACATGAAAAATGTCACTTTTTTGTGTTACCCTACGATAGATTATCCCGTAACATTGCACCCATTTAAATAATAATATGTAGTTAAATATAGTCTTTTATAATACTTCAAGCAGAACAATAGTCCAAATATTTAATGTTGCCTGTTTCAGGTTCATTATTACCCTATTAATTGTATTTACCATTACTATTTAAAAAGAACAAATTCTTCTCAAAATTGAAGCGTGAATTAATAAATTTAATCATAGCGTAATATTAGATGCTTTGCTCTAGAGGAGCTTCGAGCATAAAAAATAGTTAACAGTAATATAATAAAATAATTTTTTCAACTGACATATCATATGCAGTTATATTTGTGTAGTATATTTACTTGAAATATTATAGCGCGTGCGCTGTCAATAAATTTTCTCTTACAGTCTTTCAGTCCTTCGAACCACCAACCAAATGCCCACTATCACTAGTTCACATATATAGATTTTAACCAGCCAGTATGACGCCGGGAATCGTAACGTCATGGCGGATTCACTTTTGTTTAATATGCCTTGTTTGTTTCTTTTAATTTGGAGTAAAAATGAAGTGAGTGAAGAATATACATATATCTGTTTATGAATGAAAATCTATATTATTATATCAAGAGATATTTTTCATGAATGTAGCTAAAACTATTAATATAATACATACCTCTTAAACACTCGTTTTATTGTATTTATATTTTATAATCAACTAATTGTGAAGATTGTAGTTATTATAAGTGGAGACATTGTTTTATATTAACTCAGGTTTGTGAATTTTGCTTATTTTTAACTTATAACATATTTAAAAATCACTAAATATTTTGAGACATACACAATTTCAATTTATAATTCATAATTGTTTTGTATATTACAAGAAAGAAATCGAATTTTTCCCAAAAAAATTTTATAGATTCATATGTTAATTTATTCTATGCTTTTGCAAAAGAGTCACACCCCGTGTAAGCGATCGAGGTCCTAGTAGTAGGCCAAGGACGGAAAATTTGGTGCATGAGGTGATGCTAATTACTCCAATCTTTGTTTTTCCTTTGAAAGATTTTAATTTCATTTATAACACACATTTTCTCGGAAAAAAAAAATCATAGTTTTGCCAACAGTAAATATCAGACTGATGATTAAATTTTGTAATATAAATTCACTCTTCAAAATTTAAAAATGTCTCTCGTTGACGTATTTAAAAATGAACTAGAGACAAAACTTTTATCTAGCTTTAGCTATACAACCACTAGTTCGTGAAACTTGGGGTAAATGATTCAGAGTATAAATTACGACCAAGTAATATTTAAGTATTAAGTATATTATAACATACTCTACATGTGCGCTTTCGTGATATTGACATTTACGTGTTTGTTTTTCCGTATATGTTTTTTATTTAATGATTCAAATGTTGCTTCTAAAAATCAATGTTAGGTAAACGGAGGATTTTTTTTTTTTAATAAAAAAAAATTATTGCATAAAATATTCGTCAATTTAATTAAGAACTAACTTGTGTTTCGTAAATGAACCAATAACATAATTATCCTTTTTTTGTTTTTGCTTTACCGGTACATCCCAAAACAAGTTTCCTTTACCTCAATATCGACGTTGTTTAGCTTATATGTTTATTTCGACAACTTTTTTGGTTTTATCGATTTTCTATAATTACATTTAAAAGGCTAGTTAAAATCATAATTATTGTTATTATGTTTGTTCTCAGCAAGCGAGGTTAATGGCTGAAGACGATTCTACACACCGTACGATAGTGTATAAACAATAAAATACTTGGAGGAACTTATAAGTCACAGGGATATATCACAGTTGGAATAAAACTTTGATATTTTTCATACTATGTAAATACGACAATTTGTGATTCAAAATTGTCGGCAGCTCAAGAGAAACTGATAATAATAATAATAATAATATTATATAAAATATAAAAGTTATATCATTTAAGTTATACTAGGTCAGAACAACTTGAGGGCAACTGAAAAAAAGGAATTATAAAAAAAGAAATTTATTGACGCCAACAAATATGGGAAAAAAAAACAGTAAACTCAAGCAAGACACAATCGATCGTCTAACTACGGACACATATTGTGAGTATACCACTTTAATTTAACCGTAATAATACACTTGAAAGAGAAATTTCCTGCATATAATATTACAGTCCACATCGAAAAATTATTTATATATATATATATATTGTTATATATATATATGTTCATTCATGAACAAAAGTGTTTTTTTGGAATTGCTCCAAATATCCTAGTTTTATCAATTCAAACTTGGAGATTCATCATGAAACTAAAAAAATTGCGTCAAATTCTGCCAACCGCGTGAAAATCGGTTGATTTATTGAAAAGTTAGTGCGGTTTGAAAATTTAAAGAATATTGTTCTATGATACTTCTATCAGACTTTTAAGCTCGAAGAGCTCAAAAACATCATTAGTGCAGTTTTATGCACCTAGGCATGGAATTAGCGAGAAGTTGCACGGATGGCCTTCAGGGTCTACCGTATTCCTAATTTTTTTTTTCAAAAATATGAATTTTTGAACTATAAAAAAAAATTTTTTTTCGTTTTTTAGAAACTCTTAAATAAGGTAAAGTTATGCAGATACATAGTATTGTAATTTTGAGTATTGAAAAGTTAAATGCACGACGTGGAAATAATGAAAAAATGTTAACTTTTTTCTTTTTTTGGACGTAATCTTAAAGTCAGGCGTAACTCATGATATAATTCGTTGTGTGTCATTTTTTTACTTAATTTAAACTTGCCGACACCACCTATCGTCTGATTAACATGGAAATGATTTGAAGTTTGAGATTGAACAACATTAATGAGCAGAAATTTATAAGTAAACAAGGATTCGAAAGAACGAATAGAAATTGATATTCTCATCACATTATTTTTGATTTTTACGGGAAATTAATATCTGTTTGAGTTATTTGACGTGAAAAACTGTTATTGAAGTAAAGAAACGGACAAAATATATCATGCGTTAAAAAAAAGAAATGATATCATGTGTTGAGCCTGACTAAGATTACCTCCAAAAAATAAAAAAAAAAAGTTTAAATTAATTTATTATTTAATATTTCCACGTCGTGCATTTAATTTTTTAATGCTCAAAATTAAAATACTATGTATCTGCATAATTTTACCTTATTTAGTAGTTGCAAGAAACAAAAAAAAATTTTTTTTTGAAAAAAAAAACAGTTTAAAAAATCTGAAGATCTTAAAAAATCAGTACAAGATATACAAACAAAATTAAGCCAAAATTTTGATGTCGATTGTCATTTTTGACGATTTTCAAAAATTCAAAATTTGGCATTTTTCAAAAAAAATTTTTTTTTCAATAGCCCTGTGTCATCTTGCAAACAAACGAAAGGCCATTCTTGTATCTATAATAGCGTTCGAGATATTACAAAAACAAAATTGAAAAACTGGAAAAATCGCAAAATTTTCAATTTGTATATTTTTTGAAAAAAATTTCTTATCATTTTTCCTTTGGCAGAAGTGCGTTATGTGATGAAAGAAAACTTCTGATCAAAATCTATCTAAATCGAAAGGGGTCGATTCCAACTATTGGTCGATTTGACAGCGAATGACCCAACTATATTTTACTATTAAATCGCAACAACGATAGTGATCCTGTTGCTGCAACGTAACTGCCTCCTGTTGCAGCAACAATGAATTTTTTTCTGTGTAGCGTGCGTCGATTGACCTTTTGCTCTGATCTGAAATAAAAAAAAATTAGGAAAACGGTTGACCCTGAAGGCCATCTCTGCAACTTCTCCCTACTTTCGCAATTAAGTACTCAAAATTGTACTTATTACGTTTTTGAGCTCTTCTAGCTCATAAATATAGTTTCCGTATAGTTTTGAGTTCTCCGAGCTCAAAAGTCTCATGGAAGTTTAATAAAACACAATTTTTTGAATTTTCAAACCGCAATAACTTTTGAATGAATGAACCCATTTTCACACAGTTGGCAATATTCGACGCAGTTTTTCAAATTCTATGATAAATTTTCAAACACAAATTGGTCAGAGCAGAAATTTCGGCGTAATTCGAAAAAAACACTTTTTTTCGATTTCTTTCGTCAACGATAACTCACGAACGAATCAACCGATTTTGACCGGCTTGGTGTCGATCAACGTGGTTTTTTAATATTAAGAGCTGATTAGTTTTTGGAATCGATCGTTTGAGCCGTTTAAAAGTTATTCCAAAAAAACCACATTTGAAAAAATTTTTTTTGTAGTTTTTTTGAGATTTCTCAAAATATACTGGTCTGAATTGGTCCAAAGTATATTCAAAACCTAAGTTGTCAAGTCCTTTCGAATGGCACCAACCACTTGATTAAATCGTTCAAGCCGTTCAAAAGTTATGAGAGGTTTACATCCACACTTACAGTCACACACACACACACAAAATCTTTCATAAATTACGATTGAAATAATAAGGAAAATAATTGATCAATTATTTTCCTTATTACTTCAATCGTAAATAGCTGATTAGGATCACTGTAATTTAGCTGTAAATAAATCGTCCAGATAATAATCAGCTATTCAAATGTTAATGTTGGTGCGGAAATCACACTTATTGCACGCGAATTGATAATAATATACTTGAAATTGAAATAAATTATAAAAATCGATTCATAATTTCTCTTTTGAAATGTTATTTAACTAGTAAAGATAAAAACAAATACAATACATAAAAAAAGACCATTCGGCAGTCGAAATAGAAGTAGATTTCCCAAGTTGAATTTTCAAAATTTCTGTTCATACTTATTTCAGTACAAAAGTTTTTTTCTATCATGTGTAGTTTCGCAGTTATTCAAGAAAACATTTCAGAAATTATGTAGGGAAAAGGAGCACAAAGTGAGCTCCCCTAAAATTTGGAAGGGCTCAAAATTTTGGGAGCAAAGTGGGCACCCTGAAATTTTTTATAAAAAAGGTGAATAATAAATCACTTAACACCTTTTCCGCTTCAACAATCGGCTCAAATTTGACGTTCTGTTTTCCGACACACAATTCTGTTCTTACAGGCCATGACCGTTGAATATAGTGTTTAGAATCTGCTCTGCTATCCCACAAGCACAAATAACACGGATACTTTGTATATCCACCCTGTAGCCCCATTAAAAATCCCACCATTTTAAAATCTCCAATCAGCTCCCAGTTATACTCACGATACTTTACAGATTCAAGCAAAATTTTGACACTTTCATAATTTTCTTTAAGATGTACTGAGTGAGCAATTGGAAGAGACGGAAATTTATTTCCGTTGTGCAATAGAACTGCTTTTAAACTTTTTGTAGAGCTGTCAATGAATAAACGCCATTCGCTAGGGACACAGGGTATGCCAATTGCTTCAAACATACCTTTAATGTCATTACAAAATCAAAGTCCATCTTCCTTCGTGAAAAACGTTGCAAACATTTCATGCCTAGTCCGCTGATCCGTGATCTTAACATCATCAAGCAAATTCCACTGTTTTAACCGAGAGCCTAGAAGCTCTGCTTTATTTTTTGGTAAATTTAAATCTCTAATTAGATCGTTAAAATCTTCTGAAGTAATGAGATAGTGTTTTGGTTGTTCAGGTGTAGGCAAAAACTCCTTATCGGAATTACTTTTATAAGAACTAAAAGATGAGCTACTTTTCTGCGATATTTTTTTTGGTGGCTCAGGTACTGGTCGTGTCAGGTCGTGAGCAATTGGAGCAGAAGAAGATTCGAGGTCAGGATATTCAATAGGTTTTGCATTTTTACCTCTACGTCTTTTACTCGCATTCACCATACAAAAGTAGCAGTCAGTAATATGGTCTTTTGGTTCTCACCAAATCCTTGGTATTGCAAATTTCATAGACCTTTTCTCACCTCGATACCAACCTAAAAATATAAAAATAAAAATTAATATGTCTATTATTTTGGATTCATCGCTTAATTAAATAAAAATTGCTTACCTTCCAAACACCTTTTACAATAACTACAAGCAACATGTTGAGCCCATGGCTTATCTTGATTCCGTACAGGACAGTCAAAATATGCTTCATAGGCTTCACAGAGAACGTGAGATGTCTTTAGTTCATATTTCACGTCTCGAACTTTAATAAATTGACCACATATTAAACAAAATGCATCAGCATCGTATTTGCACTTTCGTGACGACATTTTAAGTTATTCTGGGCTTGTAAATAACACCTGATGGTTGTTTATCACTCGGGTGCCATCTAGCGGCACAGTGTAAACGTTAATACCCCACTCTCATCGCGCGGTCTTTTTAAAAATATTAAAATCAATTAAAATTTATGAAAAAATTGAAAAATGAGTATTATTATTATAACTATCACAAAAGCAAACTTTATACCGAAAAAAGATATTTTCTTTTCGTTTTTGTGCATAACTAACTGGAAAATAATAGTATAAACTTTAGGACAAAGAACGAAAATTTTTTTTGTAGAGTCGTGTTATTGATCGACTTGTTGATCGATTCTGAGGGGTTGTTAGTTCGTAAAGAATCTTTACCCGCAACTGAGAGATTCGCTGGCCCTATTGTTGCCAGCCAGTGGTTAAAAACATAAGCCATAAAATCATTTAATTTTAAGAACATAGGTGGTGGGATAAGGAGCACAATGATTATGAATAAAGTGAGTATGTCGTCTGCAGAAGCTAAAGGAAGAGCCATCATCAATTTTTTTAAGCACAGAGCCTTGAAAGAGGATTTGGATAGAGGTGTAAGGCCATGCTTCTTCCAGTTCTTCTCAATTGCCTTAGAATAATAGAATACATGCATAGATAAGAGAGAATATAATAAAAAAAGGGTCATCATGATGTATTGTGCAAAATACAAAAAAAGTTTGTTAACAAGCGAGTACAAAGGAAAGGTCGAAAAATTAGTAAATAAATGATTAATTAATATAACATAATAACTAACTTGTGTGTAGTGAAAAAAGCATCCAACCAATGAAGTATTTGGATATACTTCCTGGGCCGCATTCCGTAATCCAGTTTCCCAATCTGAAATTACAAATTTTGGTCTCCAATCCGGTATAATAGAATTTTTAACCTCTGTAAGTACACTTTTATACGTCGTTTCTTTTTTGTTAGGCATCAGTACGTAAATGGCAGAAAAAATCTAGTTATATAAAAAAATCGAACTGATCAATGCAAAATATTTTTAACTATTGTCTCATTTTTTTTCGCTTATCTAAATAAAATAAAAAAGTGTGTATTGTCGCAAACTCTCCACTAAGGAGAATTTCCGTAATTCTTCTGTATGTAGTTGATTGGTTGGAAATTGGTTCAGGATCTATTTATTTAAAAATAAAAGACTCGGTGTTGGGGTGAATAATTGTGATTAATTTATTCCCCAATGGGAGAAAACTCTAGCAATTGCTAGAGAAAAACTCCTCGAAGTTGAATACAATTAAGAGATATGTGAGTGTATATGTGTATTGATATGAATGTATATAATAATTGCACTGTTGTGCAATGAGGGGTGAGAATTGATCTCAGCTGCCGTTAGGTTATTGTGGTTAACCGTCAACCGTTAATATCTCAGTAGAGATGTAAAATATAATTATGATCAGAAAGGATCGTGTGTTTGTAATCGGAAGAGAATTGACTGTGTGTTTAGAATGGTTTGAAAGAACCAGTAGGTTCAAGTATTGAATTTGGTCGCTGGGATCGAGTTGTGTTATAAGTTTGATCGCTGGGATCGAATCTTTGATCAGTGGGATCAAGTTATGTTATAAATTTGATCGCTGGGATCGAATCCTTGATCAGTGGGATCAAGTTGTGTAATGAATTGATCGCTGGGATCGAATCCTTGATCAGTGGGATCAAGTTATGTTACGAATTGATCGCTGGGATCGAATCCTTGATCAGTGGGATCAAGTTATGTTACGAATTGATCGCTGGGATCGAATCCTTGATCAGTGGGATCAAGTTATGTTATGATCCGAGAGGATCGAATTATTTTTGATTTAAATGATTTGAATATTTTGTTTAAATTAGTAGTTGAATGTAGTTTTCTAATTTACGCGAGAATTTACTATTTAATTTAAATTATTTTCTGAATAACTCAACAAATTATTAAACATATGAATTTATTAATGTACCTTGTTTCTTGTAAATTTGATTTGAATTTAACAATTAACACGATTAAATTTAATTAAATAAAGCACATCAATGAAGTTAAGTTAATAATTACGACTGACTAAATTCAATTAACACTTGCAAAATATAACTAATTAACAATGATTTTAATTATAATTGAATATTATGAAACTGAATTGAAGATTCTTGACAAACTTTTAACAATGATAATTTATTGCGTCTAATTTATCACGCGATTGAAGACAATGGCCGCGATGCTAAACGCTAAGTACGACGTACTTTTTATTAGCGTCTTAAATATTTGACCACGAATTTATGTTAAGTTTAAAATTAATGCACAAATGTCGAATCAATGAATTTAATTAAGTATGAGAACTGATAATTAACTGATAATTAATTACGTTAGCAAATAATAAAACACAATGGAATAATTTCTTTGTCAGAGAGAACGCAGGTATATTGCACTAGTCACTAGTCCCAGTACAACTGCCGCTCATGGCGTCCCCACCAGTCTCGTGCCCCGGGCTCCCGGTCTTCTTCCCGCTAAATCATGGGCGCATGTGCAGCCGCCATTTGATATCGCGTTCATAAGAACGATCATAGAAATTGCCATGAGAATGACCCATGTTAGATATTAAGTATAGGTGTTTAAAGTTTGAATACACTCATAAGAGCGCTTTAGTCAATCTCTTTTGTACCGACATCAAACAAAGTGTATTTACCTTCCCATCAATATCGCTTGAAATAATGAGATGTTGATACGGCTGGAGGTGTTGACGCTTGAACTTCGACGTAAACCGAAAAGTCCCATCGATATTTATCTGAGAGTCATCAAAATAATTGAGAAACTCCACATTGTAAAAAGCTAAGCATTGGTTAAAAGCATTTCCAAAATTTAGGGCCATTATTTGGTAGGAAGCCTTGGCACCTTGCTCATTTACGAGAGTATATTTTAAATACTCTCTCCCTCTTGGAGAAGTTACAAACTCAGTAAAAGCTAAAAAGCTTACTGGATTACGTGGTTGATTTACCCTAAAATCACAACCCATTTGACTTCGCACTATTTTAAAAGGAATTTCTTGAGCTGCCACAGGATGTCTATAAAATGAAATGATTACAATTAAATTACAACGACCGAATATGATTTATTAAAAAAGTTACAAAAATTACGTCAAAAATTGTCAATGAGCTTTTTAAAAAAGGACTTACATCATGCACGTCTTAATTCTTTCAAAACTTCTGACAACCTATCACTAACCGATTAAACAAAAAGTTCAGTAGATTTCCGTCAATTAATTTTTTACAAAAAGACTAAACACATGACGTTTCCTTTACACGTCTTTATGATTTTTAATTCCCCGCCATAAACTTTAACAACCAATCACAGATCGAACGAGAAAGTTACAAGAATGACACCGACTTTTGTGCATTAACTTTAAAGAAAATTATAATTAACAAGGTAAAAAATACTTACTTCTCGATTAAATTGTCGTATTCATTAGATAGTTGACCAGCTAATGGCATTGTTTTAGCATGGACCTTGAGATCTACTTTAAGAGCATGAACTTCCAACAAATGCTCTACTTGCTTTGGACATGATCTTTTATGCTTTTTTAAACGAATGATCGTTTCTGTATTGTCCGGATGCTTGATTAAGCGAGCAGAACCTCGACATCCGTAACCAGGACTTTTTTTATTTGAACGCTGGTTGTATTTGATGTACCTAAAAGCATATTCAACAATAAGTAGCAAGCAAAATTTAAATAAAATGAAAAGAAAAAAAAGCGTAATACATACCAGCAATCTTGAGATGTTAAAGAATGAATGTTATAAGTGTGTCCATTAAAATTTTTTGTATTCGCAGCTCGTATTTTCCGTTGGAAAGCCATGGTGATACTGACGCTAAATCGTTAATTGTTTCATACCTACCTTTTTCGTTAGCGCGATGATGTTTTGTTTAAAACAAATGAATATATCCATATATGGAGCATGTCTTGGGTAATTTAGAGCATTCATATTGCCCAGAATTTAAACAGTTTAAAAAAATTAATAAGTTGGGTAATTTGGAGCATTCATATTGCCCAGAATTGAAAAAGCTTCATAAAATTAATACATTGGGTAATTTGAAGCATTCATATTGCCCAGAATTTTGAATTTTAGTTTCAAGGAGGTCTTTGCAATAATTTTAATGATTTTAACGATTGAAACATCTAACTAATGCATTTGAAAATTATGAGATTGTGAGGTTAGAGGGTTTCATTTTTTCGACGGATGGTAAGAATGTTACTTCAAATTAATTTTATTTTCATGTTGCCAACTTAACTTTTTATTTTACACTATTTTCATTGGGTAATTTGCGCCATACTCGAAAAAGATTACGATTCAAAACTTTCAGAGTGTACGAAAAAAATTTTTATGACAAGATTTTCGGATGACAGCCCACTTTGCCCGACATTCTAGATTTTTTTATTTTAATGGGCACAGCTTATCAATGTTGAATCACTGACAAGAGGCTAAAAAGTAGTGCAAAGAGTAAAAAAAAGTAAGGATATGACCATTTTTTAAGGGGCCCACTTTGCCCTCCCCCCTCCCTTATTTATGATAACATTAGCTATAAAGGTTTCATTTTTTGAAATTTACTTGAATTCGACATTCGATCGTCGACCTATAGAACGTAAAACATTATTAAAAAAATCAAAATATTTTCGGAAACGAATGCAATAGCAAATTTCATAAAATGATGTTAAACTAATTAAGTAATTTTAAATCTAAATATACATTCGGATATGGAAATCGAAGCTTACTTAAATAGCTTTTAGATGCAATTTTCAGAAATCGGATGAGAAATCGCATTTAAAAGTTATTCAAGGAAGAAAGTGAAAGAATATGAATTTTTAGGATCTTGAAAATTTTGACATCTCGTCATTTTTAAACTTTTCAGCTGATTAAGCTCATCTTCGAATTTGATCTTGGTGCTTATCGATAGATGAAGCATGTTTGGAAAGGAGTTTGGAAAGGATCGATAATTAATTAAAAACGCTATTGTCGTGACAAGGCGCGTTCTATCGTATATATATATATAATATATAAGCAAAACAGGGTTCCGCTGACGCTCCATCACGTCAAAACTACTGAATCTATCGTGATAAGACTGCGACCATTCGACGCGAAATTTCTCGTAGATGATTATAGGCTACTTATTTTTCGGATTTTATAAACCCTTTTTTATTTTTTTTACGATTTACTTTTATAAACATTTTTCCCGTTAATACAAACTAAAGCCAGGCATTTTATTTTAATTTCTTTGTATTTTTATATTGATATGAACGTAAAGGGATTATATTAACTCTTTTCTTTACATTTAGGTGAATACCGATACTCACACCTTTCTACGCCTCCACCTACTCCCTCCCACGCATTCACCTACAGGAACCATAGGTATTTTCCGAATCAGCTTGACAAACTGAGTGGCAAAATGGCAAAATTTTTTGGATGATCTTTTATGAAAACAAATGTAATAGTTAGATTTCGATGAAATCTACTAACAAGACATTTTATAGTTACCAATTCCAGAACCATAATTCGATAGTGTATTAGATTTATTCAGAGCTTTTTGAGAAAATATTCAATCAAATAAAAATTTCATTGTAATTAGTTTTGAAAAGTAAGCGGTTAAATGGTTAAATAGCTTTTGAATAATATAAACTGAGAGTTACAACAAATACCACACAGTAATACGATCGTTGACTTACGTACAATTGATCTGTATGACAATTGAACTCATAAATTATACTGTTATTAAGTAAATAATTTTCCAACTTAAAGTAGTAAAATTTTTCAACTTTTCATCTCCAGTCTGATTTTTAAAAATCAAATTTATATTAAAGGCTGATGTTTTTAGTCATGGAAATTAATTCTGCTCATTTATGATCGCTTCTCCAATGACTTGGTAGAGTCTGGCGCCAAGTCCCGTTTAAATCCGTTGTAAATGGAGCGCCAGGCTACCGAGTATGTTTATTGTAAGCAGAACGATATTTTGAAGTTACGAAATTTTATTAATTTTACAGACCTTTTTTTCTTTAATAATACTTTACATCTTATATTACCGCTAGTGAAAAGAAACAATTTTGGAATAGACTTGGTGTGCGTCTTTGTGTACTTCAAATTTTTTCAAGTCCTAGTAGATAGATTTCACGAATTTCATAAAAAGTAAAATATTCTGCAACCACGCACACCGAGTATGTTCCAAAATAGTTTATTTTAATTTTTAAATTAATAAAAAAATTTTTTTAATTTCCGAAAATCATATAGAATCACATCGGCTACTTAGATTTTTGTTTTTATTTTTATCTTTTTTTAAAGAAAAAATATGAAAATCTGTTGATAGGGCAGGCCAACCTTAGAACTTCCCGTTACTTTAAATTCGAAGCGCCTTAAAATGAATTTTTTGGTTAATATTTGAGTGTATGTAACTTTTGAATGTATAGTTCGATTTTCTTTTTTAAAAAAGCATTGGACACAGTTTTTAAAGCATAAAAAAAACCCACACTAGCAGAGTACTTGGACCTCCTTCAAGTACAAAATAAATGTGTACACTGATGGAAAATTTATGTTGACTCAAGAGATATTTTCTTGATCTAAGAATTTATTTTGGAAGACAAATGATTATTTTGCTTTAAGAATTTCTTGTTTTGATTTAGATTTTCTTGGCTTAAGAGCTATATTATCTTCAATCGATACGTTTAGTTTTTCAACCAAAAAACATTATCGTTTAAAAAACTTAAAATAATTCATCAAAGTATATTTCAAAAACTAAATAGTCTTTAATTGTTATACCGAAAAAAAATTATTTCTTGGAAATAAGTAAATTAATGACTCAAAAAAAAAAACCATTCTTAACACAAGTCGGTAACATCTTGAATCAATGTTATATCGCCTATCTTGAACCAAGAGACAAAAATTCTTGAAAGGAATATATCTATATCTAGTTTCAAGAGTTCAAATTTTTAAGAAAAAAAGTTTCTTGAATCAAGATTGTTTTTCTATCAGTGTAGGTTTATATTGATTGGTTGAGAAATTACGAAGATATTTTTAAAAAATAGCGAAAAACAAAATTTTGTGAATTTTTAAAGAACTATAACTTTTGGATGCGTCGTTCTATTTTCATTTTCGAAAATACATTTGAAGCAGTTTTTTAAGCAAAAAAAAAAAATGAATACATGGCTTTATTATGATTTTTCCGAACGCTTTAACGTTATTTTAAAAAAACATAAAAATTAAAATTTTTTTTTTCAATTTCTTCAGAATGGCTTGATGAATTAACTCTCAAATCTAATCATTTTTGATAAGCTCTTTCGAATTAAGTGTCGAAGAATTTAATTGGTTAATTCGTTTTTCAGAAACCGTATGACAAAAATTTATTTACACACGTACATACACACACACACACACACACACACACACACACACACACACACACACACACACACACACACACACACACACACACACACACACACACACACACACACACACACACACACACACACACACACACACACACACACACACACACACACACACACACACACACACACAGAGAGAGAGAGAGAGAGAGAGAGAGAGAGAGAGAGAGAGAGAGAGAGAGAGAGAGAGAGAGAGAGAGAGAGAGAGAGAGAGAGAGAGAGAGAGAGAGAGAGAGAGAGAGAGAGAGAGAGAGAGAGAGAGAGAGAGAGAGAGAGAGAGAGAGAGATTGATTGATTGATTGATTGATTGATAGTTTATTAATGCCAAGGCACAAGCCAAATGGCAATTTTAAATACAATATGATTTACAAATACAATAATAATAGAAAAATTATATAAGTACATAAACTATAATAAAATCTAATATAAAAATTTATATTTATTTTATCTGATTCAACTAACATACTCAATAAATTATTCAATTAATAACAGCTGATAAAAGAACAAAGTTGGAGAATTTAACACTTAGAATCTAACAGTAATTATCAGAGAACTTATCACTTTACAATAACAAAATTAATAATCCAAATTCAACAAATGGTCAAAAATTTTATTTTTGAACACTTCAAGACTAGATGAGTTTACAATCTCTTCAGGCAGTTTTAGTTGAGCTATTAGTTGAATCAGTTGACTGTTAATCTAGTTTAGTGAGATCAGAAACACATTTAATTTTAATTATTTCAGAGCCATTTTCTCTTTTAGCAAAAATTTGTCCACTTGTCACCCAGACATACTTGATCTTTTTAACTTAGCCTTTTCTTTAGTTTGTAAAAGTAATTTATGTGTCTCTGGTAATAAAAATTCATTGACGTATATAGCAAATGTGGAATTTTGATCAACATAGTCCGGAAACACAATTTTAGTCAAAAGATTTTTGACTTGCGTTTCGAACTTATAATGAAATCACGTACTCGAGAAGACTTCAAATCAATAATGTAGGAATGATAGGTAGTCTTATGTTGTTTAGATCTATCTTTATTTACAAATTTACGAACACTCAAAACATCGCTGACCAAATGTGGTAACTCTAGAGCATTTAAAACAGCGGACGGAATTTCAGAAGGTGATAGTTTATCAGCCACTAAATCAGGAAACCTGAGATTACCAACTCAGTAGTACTTCCTAATAGAGATGAAGTAGATGAAGCTACACTGTTTTCAAGAGTAACTAGTTTGCTCAGATCAGCTAGTTTATTATGCATTATATTCATGTTAGTTTTACTGTCTTCTTTTAATTTTTTGATGTCTAAGTTTAATTTCGAAATTGAATCAGCATTTATTTTAACATTTTCCTTAACTTCCGAAAGGTCAGACACAGTAGCAGCTTGCGAATCTTTGAGGTCAGCGATTTGCGTACTAAGTTCCTCAAGTTTCTTATTTACCAACATGTTGGATGATAAAAACTGTTCCATCATAGCTGTCATCTTATCGTCAAGCGACTTTTCAGACCAATTTGAAGGTAGCTGGGCCATTGTTGGAGGTGTGATAGGTGAATGAGACACTGAGTCTGGACCAATCGATATCGGTGTATTTGGTGTGACAGGTGATTTCAATGAGGTTGATACACGAGCTGTTGATAAACGAACAAGTGAGGTAGATCCGCGAGCTTTAAATGTATGATCAAGAGGAGAAGAGCTGGCAGATTTGAAACTGAAAACTGAAGAGGTATTAGAGCTAGTAGATTTTATCGAGGCAAGTCTTGTTTTTGTTTCTAAATTTCCCAGGAGATAGTTAAATTGTTTTCTGCAACAATCAGTCAGCGGCCTGTTTTTTACATAATCTCGTGCACAACCAGGATGAAAATGCTGTTGACAAGTGTTACAAATAACAGATGATTTAACAGGTCTCTTGCATTTAATATATGTGTCAGGCACCAATGGCATAACCAGAAGATTGAAAGTAAAATTAACCTTCTCAGTACACACACTATTGGTGCTTTGTAAATTCTCAAGTCATAACAATTAAATGGTCAGAAAGAATTTGATAGAACTTTACTGACAAGTTATCACTGATAGAAGGTAAAGTAAATGGTAAATCACTAGGTAATTAGCCAGTCATGAATAGTGTCACTTAAACCTCCTTGTTGCACACACTGTAGATCAACAGAGTAGTTATCAAATAGATGATATTTTTCAGAACTGGTAAACTTCAAGTGAGAGTTGACATCAACTGACGCTAATTTGGCTAACAATCCACTGTACACTAAAACCACTGTCAACTTAACCTCTTCAATGATGAGTAATTTATATTTAATTATTTTTCAATCCACAGCGAACACATAAGGAAAATTTATATGTCAATCTGCAGATTGCAATTTGTTGCTTGCAATATTTCTGAAACAAAAAATGCCCGGAGGCAATTTACAGCAGAAAAATGTTGCAAAAACAGAGCAAAAAATTAGCGTGTTTATGTACTTACAGAGAGAGAGAGAGAGAGAGACACGGCCGAATACCTCGGTGGGAACAATGAGAATGGCTTCATGAGACCTCAAAACATGGAGATCCGATGAAAACTCGACTTTCGAAAATTTTCAATTTTCTTAGTGGTATTTTCAAAAAAATTTTTTTCATAGTCTTGTGAACGTGTACTTGGCGCAATTTTTTACAGTGAAACTGTTTTTGTTCGGATATTGAAAGATCACAGTTCAAAAATTCTTCAAAAAACGTCTCTTAAAAATAACTTTCACATCCAATAGGTTTTTTCATTTTTTAATCATACAAATACGACCGTTAAATAAAATTAAGTCACTCTTCAGCAATTAATGATTTTCAATTAATGCAAATCATATACATTCGAAGCAATGAAAGGAAGAGTGCTTTTTCCTATTCCTTTTCTAGTTCATGTCACTATTGTTTCTTACGGAGACCCAGTAACCTATTTAAGGCTTCATAACCTTTTATTAATGAGTTCTGAAGAAGGTACCATCGAATAATCACTAGAATATTAAAAAAATATTTTTTTGTTAACTAGACCGCATTTTCATTTACATACATTTTCAAAAATATTGTCCTTCACGCACTTTTAACAATTTTATCATGTAAGAAGGAATGACATTCTCATAGCCACAGAATAGGGCAATTAAATTTGAGAGTCTGCGAATTCAAGTAAATCTGAATCCATCTTAAACATGATCAAAAAGGATATTCAACTTATAATTTAGTTTAGTTTATTCATAATTATGCCATTTACATTATTGTGCATTTTAAACTAAATGTAATACATTGATTTCAAGAAAGATTTGAATTTAAAAAGAATTAACTAACAATTTTAAGAGTTTATAAAGATTTAACTAACAAATTTAAGAATAATAGAGATGAAAGTAAACACAGTAAGAGAGTTAGAATTATAAAAAAAAATTTTGAAAACGGTTGACCCTAAAGACCATCCCTGTAACTTCCCGCTAAGTTCAGTTCTTACGCGCTTGCAATTTCGCCGCTTTTGCGATGTTTCTGAGCTCTTCGAGTTCAAAAATTTATTGCCATATTTTGAGCTCTCCAAGTTCAAAAATGAGGTGTTTGATACTTTTGAGCTCTTCGAGCCCAAAAGTTTGATGGAAAACGATTTGTTTCATTTTCTAACTGCTATAACTTTTAATTTAGTAAACCGATTTTCACGCGGTTTGCAGCAATCGATGCAGTTTTTTAAGTATTATAAACAATTTATTAACATAAATTGATCAGATGTAAAATTTCAAAGATTTTTGTTAAAAAAATCTATTTTTTCGATTTCTTTCGTTCACGATATCTCACGAACGAACGAACCGATTTTGTCGCGGTTGGCGATGGTCGACGTCGTTTTTTAAGGTTGAGAGCTGATTAGTTTTTGGAATCGATCGGTAAAGCCGTTTAAAAGTTATTCCAAAAAAACCAAGAAAGTCGTTTTGCTACAGAGTTCATAACAAGTAGAAATAATATGGGTCCAAGAACGGAACCTTGAGGAACTTCAAAAGTTGTATCTTCAAACCCAACTGGTTTACCATCTCCATCAAGTACAGATTGAGTTCTATTTGATAAATAAGATAAGAACCACTTAACTGTCTCTAGGGTAAAGCCTAATTCAATTAAAGTTTTCAAGATGATTTTATGATCGACATAATCAAAAGCTTTGGTCAAATCAAAGAAAACTATTAGCGTCAACTGATTATTATCGTTGGCTTTAGCAATATCATTAGTAAGTTTTAGTAAAGCAGATTGCGTACTATGATGTTTTCGGAAACCCGATTAGTATTTATCTATAATAATGCTAAAAAAATCTCAAATTAAACTAGTCGAAAATTAATAAGTCTGAAATAATATTAATCGAGTCTAATTAAATATTTTGGTGGATTGATTCATAAAATCTCCACATACATGGAAAAATGAATATTTCTTCAACCCATAGCTATAAGCGAGTCGTGTCGGCGAGTATCACAACCAGTTGTGAGGACAAACGATCTAATGCAATTAACTTGTTCTCTGTTTGTACACAACACTTGCACTTCTTACTGGGTGTAGCATCCGCCCGGAAGCTCAAGCTGATCTGCCGAAACTGCGTGAAAAATTTGCTTATAAGCCCTAGTTTCTTCTCTCTGACTCGGGACAGTTCTCGCGCTTCGGCGTTGCCCAGCGGCGAGCGCGGAACTACGAGCATCCCCTCTACTCTATTTCCCCGGCTGCATTTCCGTTGAACTTCGGCTTGTCTCCGACGCTTTCGTCGTCTCTTTCTTTTTTATTTTTTTCTCCTTTTTCCTCAAGTAGGCTGTACGGATCTGTTTTTTATAGTATATTTTTGTTTCTAAAATTTATAAATTCATAAATTTACAGGTTCCATTATACAGTAAGCTTTAATACACCAAATAACGATGATTGTATATATTAAATTTTTTTCGAATTAGATAATTTATTGAAAATTCCTTGCCAGATTCTTTAAGACATATTGTGATAAGTTTGATAACATAATTATAACAAACATATTATAACTTACATTAAACTATCGAGTTCTAAGCAATGTGATAATTCTTTCTCCTTATCTCCAGTGGTATCGATTACTTCTTTAATCTTTTCATTGACTCTTTCAATTTGATTTTCAGCAGAATCGACATTCCCGTCGGAGCGCAAAACGAAAACATTTGGTCTTCCGACTCTTAATAAAGTGACTATAGCTCCGAAAATTTTCAAAATTTTCATCTAAAATTTAATACACATATTTTGGAACGTATGAGCTTTGATTTGAAGCAAAAAAACATTTCTTTTGATTCATCATAGTAGCTATCCCCCTTATTGTTTTATCTTTATTTTGGTTCACATACATCCACTATTTAACGGTATAAAATTAAGATGAAAACGAATTTAAACTTGAAACCAACGGCTTCTATTGGTAGGCAAAAGCTCAACATACCTCAGCGCTATGCGTCTAAGGTGTGCAGTTGTCTCCACCCTATGCATCAGAATTTGTTAATTTATGAATCGAAAATAACTTTTATATCATTTTCTTCGCAAACTTATTCAAAACATAATTTAAAAAAATTAAACTTTCAACATAAAAAGTAAAAATTTTTGAGTAGTAATATGCTCTTAATCCTCAATACTTTACACAAATTTTTTTTTTAAGTCACGTTTTTTTTTTTTCCCTTAACTTCTATTTTTTTTGTGTTTATACGATTTTTTTTACTTGAATCTTCCTTCACACATTCTTCCAAGTACTCTTAATTATAAAAGTCAAGAGTTTTTAAAGTTACGACACTAAAATTAATGACATCTTTTCTTTTGTTTCAGTTACTGAAAAAGAAATTCGACAATGGTGAGTTCAGTTATAATTCCATAAATTAATGACATCTTTTTCAAAATGAATCCAGCTTTTTTAATAATGAAGACTGTAATATTTTATATTTTTTTAGGCATAAGGGATTTCTTAAAGATTGTCCTGATGGTCTCTTAACAGAACACGTAATTTTTAGATAATTAGCTAACGTAACATTAATTTGTCTCTTGGAATAATATAAACACACCATTAATATTTATTTTTAGGGATTTATCAGGATATACAAGGTATTCTTTCCGCAAGGCGATCCATCCAAGTTTGCTTCACTTGTATTCAGAGTTTTTGATGAAAACAATGTGAGATTATACTCCTTGTTAGTTATGCTTTTATCTATTTCTTCAAATATTTTATGCAATAATTTATTTTAATACGTTATCTGTTCTCTCTTCACACATGCATATTTGTCCTGCTTGATTATACCCTCAAATCAAATCTTCTGAACTCTATTCTTTGAAAATTAGAGGTCCGAAAGATGTTGAATTGTATTGCTTACGTCTGCGCTAATGAAATCTACTAACTCGCTCTATTTTACTGCACATCGGAAAAGCAAAAAAGGTTTGGATAATCCAAAAGTGCATGCCTTACGTGCTCATTTAACCATAGAAGTAAAAATGGAATAGAGAAAATAATTTATTTCACAAAATTATCACATGATAATCGTATATAGGATAGTAACACTGTTAAAATCTTTTTGAATTTAAATATCAAGGCTCCCGTTGACCATTAAAAAAATTATTATCGAATCATTTTAAAAATTCAATGAGTTTTGATTGAAATTTCAGTTATTTCCATGAGATCGTAAGATTTTTTCAAGTAATTTATTCGTTATTGTATTCTATTTTTACTCTTTATAGATAAATCATGTATGCTCATCAAAGCCAATTATGTATATTTATACATAACCATGCATGCCAGTGGTTAACCGGTAGGAAGGTATCATAATACATAACATTTTGCACTGATCGTGCATGCTAATTCTTTCAGGCTATCAATTGACAATTATTGCTTTCAAAAGCAATACTATGAATTACAATAACATTTGTTATCATTTTTTTGTATTACATTATCTCAATTTTTCATTATTTTTACATTTTTTGAGCACTCCCTTGTGGAAATAATTCTCTGAAAAAACTCTTGAAAAGTCTTTATAACTCTGAATAAGACTTTTCGAAAGTCTTCACATCCCTAACTAAGTAAAGGAAAGACTTAATAAGTCTTCAAAACTGTGCAATACTCTTCAAAAGTTAAATTTTCCCTGAAATTTCGGAATGTCTCAAAGAGTTATTAAGTCTTGATAAGACTTGTTCAGTTTTACAGGAAAAGAAGAAAATGTTTCTTTTCAAAAAAATTACTTATCAGAATTAAATAAAACTATAAAAAAGAATTAATGCATGTTTTAAAAAAATTTTTTTTAAATAATATTTTCATCACGAAAATACTTTGATGGGCATCGAATCACTCATAGTTGAGCAAGTCAAAACATCAACAGCAAATGAAGTGCACTTGCTGTTGGAAACAGATATTACTCAAAGAGTAAATCCAATCGGTATTTAATTTGAACTATCAAATATTAAAGTCAACTTTCTAGGTAGGAAAGAATTTTCTATCCACACGCTATCTGCTGGAATTAATTGATACCTAACATATTTTAGTTTACGAATTTACAGTTAGAATCTTTGAGTGTTCTTAGTTTCTAATAGGTGGCATGTGGTTAGAAAATTCTTTCCTACCTAGAAAGTTGACTTTAATATTTGATAGTCCAAATTAAATACCGATTGGATTTACTCTTTGAGTAATATCTGTTTCCAACAGCAAGTGCACTTCATTTGCTGTTGATGTTTTGACTTGCTCAACTATGAGTGATTCGATGCCCATCAAAGTATTTTCGTGATGAAAATATTATTTAAAAAAAATTTTTTTAAAACATGCAGTAATTCTTTTTTATAGTTTTATTTAATTCTGATAAGTAATTTTTTTGAAAAGAAATATTTTCTTCTTTTCCTGTAAAACTGAACAAGTCTTATCAAGACTTAATAACTCTTTGAGAAATTCCGAAACTGCAGGGAAAATTTGACTTTTGAAGAGTATTGCAGAGTTTTGAAGACTTATTAAGTCTTTCCTTTACTTAGTTAGGGATGTGAAGACTTTCGAAAAGTCTTATTCAGAGTTATAAAGACTTGTCAAGAGTTTTTTCAGAGAATTATTTCCACAAGGGCTTGCTCAATCCAACCTAGCATATTATTTATAGTTACAATAGGATAACTTCAGAATATGGCAGAGTAACAATTTCGTTTTTTTTTTTAATTTATTTATTTACTTGCTATTTTTCCAAAAAAAATTAATTCATCAAAGAAAACAAAATTGAAGAATCTCTCGAGCCCGCCGAAGGAGAGCGAAGTTTGCTCTTAATTATTCGAGTGTCTCGCACGAGAGATTTCACAGGTAGTATTACTACTTTTCTGTCTTGAACCACAAATTCAGAGCTAAAAAGTAAAACACTAGCGCTTACCAATCACCGTGGCGCCCCTTATACTTTTATTTCTTCGCATTAAGCACGGAGATAATTAAATGATTGGGTTTATCATACTAAATTTGTAGTTCCAATCATCTAAAATGATTAAAACATTTGTCAATGCAAATATGGTTAGTGTTATTATTTTTAACTTCCCGCTAAGAAAATTGAAAATTATCAAAAATCGGAAAGTTATTGGTTTCACCCCGTTTTTCGAAAATCGAGTTCTCATCAGATCTTGACGTTTTGAAGTCCTAGGAAGCTTCCCTGACTATTCCCGCGATTATGTCCGTATGTCCGTATGTCTGTCTGGCTGTGTATGTGTGTGTGTAACCCTTTTATAACTTTTGAACGGCTTGACCGATTTCATCGCGGTTGGTGCCATTCAAAAGGGCTTGACCAAACTTAGATTTCCTGAAAATTTGAACCGATTCGGACCAGTAGATTTTGAGAAATTGTGAAAGAACTACAAAAAAAAAATTGTTTGAAACGTGGTTTTTTTGGAACAACTTTTAAACGGCTTTACCGATCAATTCCAAAAACTAATCAGCTCTTAACATCAAAAAACCACGTCGATTGCCGCCAGTCCGGTGAAAATCGGTTGATTCGTTCGTGAGTTATCGTAAACGAAAGAAAACCGAAAAAAGTGTTTTTTCGGGGTTACTCTGAAATTTTCGATTCGATCAATTAAAACCTGAAAATAACTTATGAGGCTTAAAAAACTGCGTCGAATGCCGCCAACCGCGTGGAAATCGGTTGATCCATTCAAAAGTTATCGCGATTGGAAAATTCCAAAAATATTGATTTAATAAATTCCTATCAAACTTTTGAGCTCGGAGAGCTCAAAACCACACGAAAATCAGATTTTTGAGCTCGAAGAGCTCAAAAACATAATAAGTGCAATATCGAGCGCTTAATTACGAAAGTAGCGGAAAGTTGTAGGGATAGCCGTCAGGGTCAACCGTTTTCCTAATTTTTTTATGATAACAGTAACCATTCTTTTAGTAACAGTTACAATCAGGATAATAACAGTCACTATCAGGACGATAATATTTACTATCAAGGATAGTAGTTAATGTTATTGATTTCTATGAAAAATATGATCGAAAATTCAATAATTTTCAAGTACACTAAAACAAAATTATAGGTACTTCTCACATTTTGTGGCAATATTTCTCATAATCATTTAGAAATTTTTCCTATACTACTATGGTAACTGTTACCATCAGAAATTATAAATATAATCATTTAGAATGATTATAGTAATTAACTTCAGTTAACATACAGGATTGTAACAATTATTATAAATATGATGAATGCTACCATCTAGATAATTTCGACAATCATCTAGATAGTATTCACTACTATCGGGTTGATGGTAAAAATGTTTACCATAACTAGATAGTAACTGCTATTATTTAATTTTCACCATGAGCTATTCCATTTTTTAATTCATCTGAAATAAGTTTGGATAATATTTAGTAGTATAGATGAGTGGAAATTTCTCGTATGACACTCGAATAGAAGCAAGCATTCTCTTTATTAAAGTGTTTTTTATTTGATTAATATATGTTCAAATGAAATAATAAGCCATTTAAATCTCCAAATATTCAATAAAAACTAAAGTAATGTAACTCATGAAGTTATAAAGAGATATAGATGTGATTAAACAGTTGTACTGAATAATAGTATTAAGAAAACAATTGCAATATCAATTGATTCCTTATATGTAGCTTTAATCGATAGAGCTTGACTGATAACTTGACGAAAACCAGAGTAAGTTTCCCTGCCAGACAATGTTGACCTGGTCCACAAGGAGAAACTAATATTTTAGGATCTGTAGCTAGCCAAACTGAATCCCCTGATAATTTGTGAAAGATTAAGAACCGAATCTGAGTAAGCCAATGAGGTACAACTAAGACACTTTCTGCCTTGTCATCTTTGATTTTCTTTGTCACTTTAATTATAATTGAGAAAGGGGTAAAGACATAAAACATCTCATCAAACTAGTTGATCGTAAATGAATCAAAAGCAGAAGCCTTCGGATCTCTTTTTCAGAAGCAATAGACTGCGCACTTGACATTGTTTCATGGAACAAATAAACCGATCTCTGAATTTTCAAATTTCTCCATAATCCTTTCAAATGAGTAGTTCTCCAGTTTCTGTTTAGCATTCAAATTATCGATTCACTATAAGCGATCACCCTCAACATTTTCTCTTAAACGAATTTACATTGCGTAGACCCGTAATTGGGGGGCTTCGCACCAATTCCACAGCTCACATGTTAACCTATGAAGGCTAAAATAACGAACATTTCCTATTCTATTGATGTTGGCCATCGTCGTGGTATTGTCCAGCATAAATAAGACATCTATATCTCTTAGATCAACTACGAAGTACTTCAAGACCAATAAGGTCACCTTAAGCTCAAAGTAATTTATATGGAGCCCTATCTTTTTGATTCCACAGACCATCCGCATTCTCACTTCTGCAAAGAAATCCCATCTGGACAAAGAAGCATTCATGTAGATCATCCTCTCATACCGATTGCTCTTAACCTTTTTACTGATATTTGGTAAGACTTTCAGCCATCAACCCCAGTCTCATAGAATAAATTTCCGCACTAACATAATCGCATCAAAATATCTTTTACTTTTGTCTAAAGCTTAGACCTTAGCTCGCTCAAACGATCTACAGTGTAAGAAGCTTCACTCGACCGCTGGACAACAAGCTATTTTGGTAGATCCACTCTGGCTTTACTTTGCAAATTCTTTAGATCTACTTCAGCGTGAAAACATCCTGAAATCAGCAACACCGCAAATCAAGGTTACATAACGTTTCTCGAATAGTTCCAGAGTATTCCCAGATTGATATGAAAACCACAATGGGTTATCTAAAAATCATCTAACTTTTAAACAGAAACCAAGAAGTGAGTCGATTTTTTCGATATACATGGAATATTTAATAGAATATTTATACTCATATATAATCCAGTTGATTATTCTATTTTTACGTGAGAAAATACAATTTTTTAGTTGAAAAAGTAACACAGACAATTGGATTGTGGTATATGAGGATTCAGAGTGTTTATTACATGTATGACTATGTATGGGCTGAACACGAGATGAACTAAGTGGAATATGTACATGAATGTGCGTTCATGTGACGTACTATTCATTTTGACATTCATCAGTAATCCTAACTACCCTTGATTTTAGTTACTGTCCTTATATAGATATGAATACGATCCTCGGAGCCACGTTTAATATAATTAAGAGTAATGTGATAGCAATTATTTATGAGTAGTTGAGCACTAAACTCATTTTCGACTACGTTAATTATGTTACAAAAAATGAATACTAAAATAATTTCAAATGGACAAAAATAATTTCAATCAGATTTCACAAGTGCTCTACAGAAAAGGATGATCTTCCAAATTGTTTCGTCTTCGTGAGCGTAAAATAGTTATCAATTGAATTAACTGAGTCATATACATAGTGTATTTGCACCGAGAGCAAATATGTGAATTTTTGTAGTATAAGTAAAAGTAGTATACATGTCAGCATGTGTAAGTGACGTAGTAAGCTCTTCCATGTTCAAAAAATTTTTTTCACTCCTGATTGAACATAAATATGAATTCACATTACTTATGGAGCTCTGATGTTGGGATTTAATTGCAATAATTATTATATCTGAAATTGTTGAGAGCTCATTAATACTGAAATTAAGTGACACTGACTTTAAATTGTAACATTCGAGTAATCATAATATTAAGCACTATGAGTTTACTTCCCATAATTAACAAATACCTACATTGAAAAAAAGTTATTTGATGTAAGAAAAATATTATCTTCAAAATTTTACTCTTATTTTGAGATATTCAAGAAATTCATGTTTTAATCAAGATAACATAACTCTTAGATAAAAAGAAAAAGTTCTTCATTCAAGAGCTTTACGGATTGCTGTTGCTTACTATATTATTTGCTTTAAAAAATTTGCTTTAAATGTAGTTCAGATAGAATGAAGTAAATCATTTGCTTTTTTCTAAGACTTTTGGCAACGTTAAATGATAAACCAAGTTCTTAAACCAAGAATACAAAATTTTGTAAAGAGATTAAAAGTATTGTTAGTTGAAGAAAAGATGTAAAATTTCTCAAGCTAAAAAAACCAGTTTCCGGACAAAAAATTATTATCTCAAGACAACCAGTTCTCTTCAAAATAATTTTCTTGGACCAAGAATATTTATCTCAAATCAAATAATTTTTTTATCAGTACAAAATCATCACGCTCCGTCTTACCAATAATGTGAATTATCTTTGTAACATAACACGAAAATTTTTTTGCACACATGTCTTGAATTTGTTGTAAAAATATTTTGTTTAACTCGAAATAACTCGTATGCTGCACTATAAACAATAAAGTCAATTTATGATTACATGCTTATAATCTTCAATGTTTTTTCCTTATTATCTTCATTTTGTTGTAGGATGGAAAAATAGAGTTTGAAGAATTCATAAGAGCACTGTCTGTAACATCTCGAGGCAATCTGGATGAGAAACTACATTGTAAGTACTTAATCTTTTTTCTAATTTTAATTACAGATTCATTTTTTATAACTAATAACAAAATAGTAGAGAATGCAGGATAAGAATGTGTGTCAAAAAAAAATTAACTGAATAAATTAGGATAAAAGAATCATTATTTCAAAGAGCTACAACAAAATTGCCTAAGTAGTGAGTGCCACCGCTCGAACAAATGAGTGCTCTTGGTTTAATGAGTACTAACAAAATACCAAGCTTCATTTTGATATTAATTAATTATACTCAACATCCTTATCGCTTTCTTCAATTCAATAATATTGGTTCTGTGTGCGCACATATACTATATTGAAAATAAATATGCGTTGTATACACGTTAATTGCCCAAAAATACCGCGCCCTCTTTTTCAAGGTGCCGTTGATATGCATGAAAGCATTAAACGTTAATGAAAGAGTGTTAGTATTTTCGTGTACAGAAAGAGTAGCGGAGCATAGAAGTAATATTAAAAAGTACTGGCCCAAAAAAGAAAGATATAAGTATTTTGTGATGAGTTTCATGATTTCATCAGCATTATCATGAAACAAAGTTACTTTGTTGACAAGCGAAATTTTGAATTTCTTAAGTTTTATTATTGAGGAATCCTATGATTTTTCATCTTATCATCATCTTATCATGATGATGATGATGATAGGATTTCCTGATCCTGCCAATTTTCATATTTAGTCAATATAATTACCTATATATGATTAGATTTGGTCACTTATCATCATATTTGGCTGTATGTAATAATACAAAAATAAATTTTCTATTTAATTTGTTCGTGTACTCAATTTCGCTCTCGTGAGCGATCAAAAACTTACCGCACAAGTTACTTGATATACTATTTACATACCATGCATTTTCTTAATTTCTATAAATCATAATTTCAGGGGCTTTTCGATTATATGATGTAGACAATGATGGATACATTACACGTGACGAAATGTACAACATCGTAGAGGCAATGTATCAAATGGTGGTAAGTTGATTTAATTATTTCATTTAATTTTAGAAGAGGGAGGGGCAAAATGGGTTATTCAAGAAAACATTAAATTGATTTTTTTACAAAAATTCTGCAAAAAATGTTTTTTCAAAATAACTTTGAAATTTATCATTCAATCAATTTATCTGGGTAAGCTACTTTTTGTTCTTGAAAACTGACCAATTAAACATATAGAACAGTTTATAAACATTAGGAAATGTGTTTCTTCATAAAAACGTATATATTTTATTTATTTATGTTCAATTATTTTATTACAATCTTTTCTGGTACGAAAATAAAAAATAAATCATTAAGGTAATTCCAGCATAAAACCACTTTTCGATAGATTGAGCTAAAATTTTTTTCACGGATTCAGAATAGCTTTATTTATGAATTCCTAAAATTTAAGAATTTTTGACCGTTTAGATTGCGAGATATTTAGAGACAAAGTTCGCGATTTTGAGGGTCATGTCCCATTTAAAGTATGCAAAATGTCCGGTCTCTTCAAATATTCTTTATTATTGAAAAATGTTTTTACCTCATCGTTTCGATATTGAGATATAATAACTGAAAAAAATAATTTTTGATCCATTTCCAACCTTCTCACTTAACAACTTATAGTGATTTGATAACGCCGTGTGCAATGCTCCTTGAAATAGTGTAGAGTAAAAAGCGGTTCATTCAAATCTTTCACGGTTTTCATGAACAACGTTGCCAGATTACGGGAACTAACAATATGTAATTGTTTTTGTGAACATCTGAGTACCGAAGCTTCTAAATTTTTGTCCATAGTAAATGCTCTGACTACAATATATCACGCGGGAACTACCTGAATTTAGTAAAGCTAGCTATTTCATACTAAAATTTCAGTCGTTGATTATAAACTTAGATTTGACGTAAAGGCACTGCGAGAGTCACTCACACGAAGCCGGTCTACTCTGCAAAACAACCTGATCACAAATACCCACAGCGAGACGGAAAAAACAGTACTAAATACGATGAAAGAAATTGCTGCCTAATATGACGCATGTATGTCGCGGCTGAAAACCCGGGGTTTTCACAGGCCGGCATACTGATGGTCACCAAACATAGCAGAACTTTGAAAAAAATGCCACGAGCTACGTCGACTAGCAACGAGAGCTGCGAAACGTTCCCCTAATCAAAATCTACATTCGAGCGAGTACAAGCAGGCCAAAAAGAACCTAAACTGGGCTAGCAAAGTAAGCAAAGCGAAATTCTGGCAAGAGATCTGTAATGACCTCGACTAAGACATCTGGGGTAAAGCCTACTAAATTGTTGTCAAACGACTTAGGAAGGCTTCACCAGAAGCGCTGAACCACCTGCTTTAATGAGCAGCATCGTAGCGAAGCTGTTTCTCAAACACCCACCACGGGAAAAAAGACATCATATGAAAAACAGCGTAACACCTTTCACAATCAGGGAACTACAGAACGCGGCGAAGACTCTCAAGACAGGAAAAGCACCTGGCCCTGATGGTAGCTCTGGAATGCCCAGATATACTATTGAACACTTATAACGCATGTCTAGCAACCGGCACGTTTCCAACGGCTTGGAAGCGGCAGAGATTGGTTCTGTTAGACAAAGGTAAAGGTAGTCCTGTAACACCTTCGTCGTTCAGACCACTCTGTCCTCCAGGACGCTCGACAGACACCAGCCGACTTTTGTTTCACCGGTATCGGTAACTGGGATATGATAAACTTAACTTTATGTTCCTAGAAGACCAAGAGCGGCCTCGACGGTAACGGAATACCTCGATGTTGCTCAGTTAGGCTGGTTATGGAGAAAGGGTCGTGATTCAGTCTTTCAGAGGAAGTGTTTCCTTACAAAACGGGACTGAAACGGCACCTAGCACACAAATGGGTGCTCTTAACTAACATTCCACATTCTCAGTCGAAAATAATAAACTAAATCGATATCTAAAATATCGTGGAAGCAGTCCCAAATGAACACGAAACAAAGACAATAGTTCGAGTCATTCGTCTACGGTAACAGCAGGCGTGAGGCACGCTAGCTCCGACACGAGACTCACTCAACTCTCAAGCACGATGCTCACTCAATGAGAGCTCGCAACTAATCCATTCTTTACGCTACACATTTATCGCTGCCTAGCAGCCTCGATACGTCTGTCCTCAACTTGGATCTCCACAAGACTGTCACTTAATCCGATCCCAAGCCGGACTTCCACACAAAACATACCTTATTCCTTCACTACTCCAGCCAGACTGCCTCTCACGATACCCTACTACATACATGCCACATGCGCTCGACTCACTTTTACACTACTCTTAGACACTCATACTCCCACACTCATTCCCCATTCGTACCACTAATGTCTCAGACCTACCAGTAATTCTGCTCCCCTGGGAGGTTGGACAGCACTCGTAACTACCCTCGAGCATACAGCAATCGAGGCCTGTCAGCCGCAAGCTACCAAATAAGCCTGCCAAATTCCCGTACTTTAGGGCGATGACATTTCAATCGCTCCTCTACAGTAATCAGTAATCACCTCGCTCCAAGAGGCTGAATCTGAATTCAGTTGTCGGAAACTGACCGGGCGGCACGTTACATCAGTCACTTTTCCGCAATGCAGCTCGAAATCCTCGAGACAACTAATTTATCAGCACTCACTCACGATAGTCTTTAATACTATGACCTTACCGTTCTCACACAACAGAAACTCACATTAGTACTCAAATACACTATTACTGTACCGCTAGATAAAATGTAATGTTACAAATCATATCAGAACATATCAAAAAATTATAAACGGGTATATCAAATTCTGTCAGGCCATATTAAGCCATATCAGAATATATCAACAAATCATGTATAGATATATCAAATTATATCAGGCCATATCAAGCCTGATCAAGCTATATCAGTTCATATCAGGCCTGATATGATTATATCAAAAATTTTGATTTGGTCGTATGAGGACATATCAGGTCTGATCAGAATATTATTTCACGGGTGATGATAGTAACTATTACTATCTTGTATTTTAAATAATCATATCAATATTGTAAATATTATAATATTGATGGTAATGATTACCATGCTCAAATTAAAAATTTTTCAATTGATGATAATCGTTACCATAAATTTCTCAGCGTCTAAGTTTCTATGAAATTTACGAAAACGATTTTTTTCTTGTCTTATTTTATCAAATAGCATTACATATTTAGTTCAATCTGATGCCTAATGATTACATTGCTCTCTTGAACTTATGAACGGATTTTCTTCTAAAATATTGTAGTAAAAACATCTTTAAAGAAAAATTTTGTATTTTCAGGGTCAACAACTGCATGCAGAAGATGAAAATACACCTCAGAAAAGGGTCGATAAAATATTCGATCAAATGGACAAAAATCACGATGATAAACTTACTCTTGACGAGTTTCGAGAAGGTAGTAAAGCAGACCCGAGAATTGTTCAAGCTCTAACTTTTGGTAACGGGGATCCAGCATAAAAATAATTTCTAACTTGGAAAGTTAAATGATGATAATCATTTTTAATAACATTTCAACTTATACTGATTTTGCAAGCAAATTTAAATGTTATAAGATTCTTTTAAATTTATCATTAACAACATTATTATTTTTTTATCGCTACGATTATGACTATTTTTTCGAAATATTTCAACTATAAATCTCTATTTATATGAGATTGAATTAAATAATATATTTTGTTTTGCTTAATCCTACCAGTTATGATATAAATCGTTTAAATTGAGATTTTTTTTAACTAACTCTTGTATAATTGACAAAGCTCAATAATGTTAATCAGAAAAATAAGAATGCTAGTTAAAATAATGAAAAATAACAATCTTAAAAAAGATTAGTCACTAGCAACTCATTAATGAAATATAAAGTGTTGCTAATTTAAGTATTTATACTATACACAGAGATGTTATATTTTAAATAACTAAAATGATTTTTTTTTCTGGAAAATTTGAATGGTCTATCAAATTGAAAAGAAAAAATAAAAATAATTAACTATGCAAGAAGGTTTGAAAAAAACTATATGGAATGAGTAAAAAAGCGAAAAATATCATTACCATTTGAAACAGTTATTTGCAAATGGTCGGCCTACCAATAAAATATATCTAAAAAGTTGAATTGAATGATTAATTACCGTAAAAATGTAAAAGACATTCTTAAAACTTGTTACTATCCAAATAGTGAGTTTCAAGGAAGTATTCTCGTCTAAAGAAAATAAATTTTGGGTGTTCCTCCACGTCCATAGGAAAAATATCAAAAATATTTTTGCCATCTTTTTTTTACCAAATATTTATTGACATTTTTCGAGTCTATAACACACTAAACAAAAAAAGACATAAAATATTTAAGCACACTTTTCCGGAAATATTTTATTCGACACGGTTATTGATATAACATCAAGTTCTAATGAGTCAATTTACTTGAAATTTAGTAAAAATCTTTTTTACATTATCTTTTATTTATCCTCCCTACAAGATTTTTCAAAAAGTTTTTTTCTTAAACCATGAAAGAAAATTTTGGAATGACGCTCTCCGAGCTCAAGAATTCAATAATTATTTCGAAAAAACTTAAAAAAAATTTTTTTTTGGTTTTTATTTTTTGGATATCTTTGAAACGGCTTGACCGATTGCCTTCAAAGTCTAATCAGCTCGAATAGAAGTTTCAATAAACACTTTCAAACACCGTGTCGTTCATCTTGATCGGTTGATTCTGTCTCAAGATATCGTACGACAAAATTTTACACGGAAAAAAGTAAGCTGTAATAAATAACAGTCGATTTATAATAAGTAATGATCAACTGCTAAAAATTACCACTTCAAACAGTAAAATCATGATTCTACTATTCACATTGTAATATTTACAATTTAAACCTTACAATTTACTCTTTACATGGAAGAAAATACTATTTCAAACAGTAATATTCGCCATGTAAATGTCTAAAATGTTAAAGTATAATAATTAAGAATTCAGACTTTAATATTTATCATTTCGTACCTAAAAAATGATGTTATGATATGTAAAAAGTATAGAATAAAGTTAGTAAATTTCTAATACAAGCAACGTCAATATTTACAAAGTAAAATGGTAAATTTTAAACGCAACGCTAAAAATCAAACTGTAATTATTGACTTGCTTAGACTGGTAAAATGTATATTTTAAAAGTATAATTTTTACTGATTGAAATATTAAATTCTCCCAGAGTGAGACCCCCTTCTCTTTCATCTAAGTTCTCCTTCTCTTCATAATATGGACTATATATTGAAATGGCAATTTTTACAGTTTGAAACTGTAATTTTTAAAGATAAAAGACTCGTTATTTACTATAGTGATAACTACTAATTACTTATTTTGGATATTAAATTATAAATTGTGGCTTTTATACTTTCTACATTAAGTTCTATAATATTTACATTTTTGCCACCCCGATGTCCGCTTTACTGTTTGAAACTATAAAAACTAACCGGAATCCGAGTGAACATTACAGTTTACTTTTTTCCGTGAATTTACATTCTTACATACATACATACATACATACATACATACACACACGCTCACACGCGGTCGGACGTCCAGGCGGAAATAATCGCGATGGCTTCTTAGGACCTCAAAACGTGGAGATGTGATTAAAACTCGCATTTTCAAAATTGAACCGAAATCTACAACTTCCTACTTTTGAAAATTATGGTTATTATGCAGAGGTGGGACTCCACCTATATTTGAGTGTAAAAAATCGAAAAATTGATGTTTTTGAATATTGTTTTTTTTTTTTCAAATTGTTTTTTTTTACGGCGGATTTATAATAAAAACGATAAAAAGTATGAAAATGAAATATTTTGATTTTTTTTTCCAAAAAAAAAACGATTCAAAAAGATCAATTTTTTGATTTTTTATTTTATTTCAATTTTTTCTGAAATAGGTGGATCTAAAATTGCCTCACTTCTGCATAATTACCAAAAATTGTTTTTTGTTTCCAATAAAATAAATCACATGCCTTGTTTAAATAGCTTGAATCTTTTAAAATTTTTGTTGTATAGTCTATAAAAATTCACTGAACATTTGGTAAAGAGAAATTAGGTAATAAAAATTTTTTTTTTTTTTATTTTTTTACTTTGAACTTGAAGAAACGCCGAAAATTTGTCTCTGGGCTCGAATTCCCTTCAATGAAACTTATATGTTAAATAAAATCTCTACGTTTGAGATTTTAGAAGTTGATCTCATATACCTAAACTACATAAACGTCCCTTATTTACATATACACTTGAAATCATTTTTACCGCACAAAAATTGATTTATACAATATTTAATATTTTATTATACAAAGTATAAAAGTTGAATATAGCTAGTAAGAGTTATTATATTTTGTGTAATTTTAAAAAAACTGATAGAAAAGTTTAAAAAGTTTTAATCACGATTGAATGCAAGTTTTAAATATCGTAACAATTTAGCACATGCTCATTTATTTATTTTTTAATAAATTTGTAAAATTTATAGCAAAAATAAATAAAATCCATGTTGTACAAGCTTAAAATGATAATATTATATAATTGTGATACATTAAAATTTATGTTCTGCCTAGAAACTAAATTTTGTTTTTATTATTTTTATAGAGTATTTAAAAATTCTAATCAATAGTGTCATATATGAGTCATTTTTTTTAGCTTCTACGTCGTAAGCATCGAAAATTATCTAATATGAAATTTATCCTACCTAAATTTATATAGTCAATATCAGTATATTAGAAGCAATAAATATTAATAATTCAAGCAATTAAAGTTGCTCTTATTAAAGCGCTGTGTTTTTAATAGAGTTCACTGAAAACAATCAAAGATCTTATATTTAATATTTTTGCTCTTTTATTCAGAATAATAACTATAAAATAACAAGATACTCTAGTCTTAAATCTTAAATATTACAATAAATACAATTACACTCAAAAATCTCTACTCTAATAAATATCTATTTTACACGCCTTCAAATTTTTATGATGATGGTTATTATCAGACCGAACTGAAGGCTGGAAGTTCACTTCGTTAACTCTCGCTTAAACAATTCACAAAAATCACTTCGATGACAATCATTATCATTGATTTCTCAGCATGTAAAATTTCTTTAGTTTTATTATTATCTTTACTGGCACTGAAAAACTATCTTAAATCAAAATAAATATTCTTCTGAAAAATTCCATTTTGAACACCATCGGTTGTCTTGATTCAACAATTCATGGCCTTGAATCTTGTCATCTTGACTCAAGAGACTATTATCTTCGGTCGATAACTATGATCACTTGATTGAAGAGAATACTATTTTCGATCGATACAATTAAATTCTTAATTCAAGAACGAATTCTTGCAAACTAACAAAAATTTCGTTTTTTTCTAAGAACGCCATATCTTCGATTCAAAAACTAACTTCTTCACTCAAAATGCCAAAACAAAAAAAAAATTTTTTTTCACTTTAATATATTCTTAAAAATATTTGAGACTTCATTCATGAGATAAAACGCAGCAGAAAATTGGAAATTTTTAATTTAAACAGTATTCTTAAAATGATATAGTACCGCGGATATTTTAAATCTCGAGAAAAAAATTTTAAGATGAATTATGTGTTTATGTTGTTTAAAAACAGTATAATATTTCATTAGAGTAACATAGGCTGAAGAACTTTCCATTATCGAGAGTTATATTGTCTTGATTTAAGTGTTAATTGTTGAAAAAAAATTTTTTTTAAATTATCATAAAATAACATCGTTGAAGATGAGTGAAAATTCGAAGAAAATATATTGCTCGAATTAAGTGATGTTTTTCAGTGTATCTATATGTAATTTTTTTTAATGTTATGTCTTAATATTTAATTTTAAAAATATCAAATAAATCAAAGCCATTTTCAAAAAATATTTGAAAGTTTAATTATGACATTTTCATCATATCGAAAAAAGCCATCCGAATTCATTCTCGCATTATGTGCATGAATAAAATAAAATAAATTAATATGCATGTTTCAACAAATCGACGGAAAAATGTATGCTTTGACACTATTCAATTTTCAATATTCTTAAGACTTAAACTTTTATAACTAAGATTATTGTGTTGTATCAATTATTAGGATAATAAGGGTAATATTCTATTTTCATTGTAACTTGTAACTCTTATATTGTACATCCATTTTCTCATCATTTATCACTCTAGTATAATTCTCAAGTTCATGCTGTAGAATTTCAATTGAAAATATGTTTCACTTTCTATATCTGGATCTAAAAATTTCAACCGAAAGAATAAATTTTTAGTAGTTATTAGTTCATTATGATTCAAAAGGATTAAGATGGGTTTGAAATTTTTTTGATTAATCCAAATTAGATCTGAATTTGAAATTAATACCCTCCAACTTTGCATGCATCGTAAATTACTACCAATAATTTAGAAATAGAGAATTGTTGTTTAGCGTCAGATAAAATATGTATGGATAACTGAAAAAATCTTGACTTTAATAAAAAAATTTATCACAGCAATAAAATATAAAAGCGATAAAAAAATAATCGCTATTTTCAAAGATCCTAAGGATACTTTTATTACAACTATCTAAATTTGACTTCATAATTTTAGAGAATTACTGATCAAACTCAATACAAAAAATTTTTTTTTTCTAATGACTTTGATTTACGATGATGAGTAGCCTAGCGTAAATCAAATTTGATCTCAATAAATCCAAATTTTGTTTGATTTCAATAGTGTCGCCACTATTTAACCACGGACAGTTCAACCACGACAGTATCACCGCAGACAATTCAACTTCGTAAAGTTCAATTGAAAACATTTTAACTTCACGACATTTCAATCGCAGAACAAGTAATTTTTAAACACATACACAAAATTCAGAAAAAAAGAGCACAGCACGATAACAATCTTATGTGTTAGCCTATTTGAATAAACACACACAATATTCATGATAAAAGGGTTCATTATATAACGGTCGATTTCTCTTGATGTTGAATTGTCGTTATGTTCAAATGTCGTGGGCAGAACTTTTTACGATTTAATTGTTATAGAATCATTGAACTGTCAAATTGGATTTTGACTAAACTTTAAACGAAAAAATAATTAATTTATGACCTCTATTGATATATATATATATATATATATATATATATATATATATATATATATATTTGGTCTTGTTATTGTATTTGTAAAATAAAAATTAAACAGGTTCAACTTGCAATTCAATCAAGCCAAAAGTATAAAGCCAATTATCGATCTCTGTACTACTATTTGACTTTTTCAATACTATCTACACGAAATATAAAATAAAACCATTTTTTTTTATTAGGTAGTACAGACTTTAAATTGAAGAACAACTTTGAGCCTAAAATTTTACCGTGCGTCTGTAAAATTTAGAAAATTGTTTATCGATAATAAATGTAGCATTTAATCGTTATAATAATTATTATCATCCGGAAAAAAGTTTTCATCGAATTGGTTGAATATTGGTTAAAATGTCTTATTAAGAAATTTAATATAATTTATTACGATAAAATAATATGCTTGGATATAATAATGTTGTAAAAAAATACATAAATTTTAGATCTCAATAGATATGATTATATCAGTTCTAGAAAAAAAAAGAATAAAAAAAAACAAGTGGGTCAAATATGTCTAGCCATTACAGAAATATCGTAGTCAGATTACAAGAGATATTGTACGTAAGCACGCATAATCTAATCACCTAATTCACGTTTAATCAGGAATGATCAATCACACAACAAATCTGAGAATAGATGCATGACTTTATATTTGGCATCATTTACGAATTTAGCATCATGTACGAAATCATGAAATTACGTGTATCAGAAAAGATACTGTCAAGAATAATCAAGCAATTAATTATGCGAACCTATACAAAATGATCAAGGATCATTGATCATGAATAATAATGGATCTTCATGAACAAGAACTTGCATCCTTTCGTGTTCATACATGACTGTGATTTTGGATACATGATCAAAAGTACAGGAATTTGTGCTTTTGATGATCGATCAAACACACTCGACGATTTTGTTTTGAATTTAATAATTAGTCTAAATTTATTTAACATTAACAAATGATATTGCTTGTCTTGTCTGTGAATTTATAAGCAAAATACCACTAAGTAACTGACGGACTAACTTATCAAGAGATCTCTAAAAGTATACACCCGCTCAACTTGAAATTTTGCGTAGTTACTCCCTTGGCGACGTAGATGCTCATTTAAAACGGATTTTACGCAAGTCCTATCTAAAATGGATTCTTCATCGACCATCATAGACACTGCCCCCCCCCCGTCTTTTGCTCATGTAGTTTCTCCCTACTCTCTCTCACCTGTCCTCTCATTTTTTATCAAAGAAATATTATTTTGAAGCTTCAATCTATGTACCATCAATCACAACCACCACTTTAACAAATTACCAACCAACCTACTTTCACAGTCACCTATGCTAAGTAACCGTTGCCATGATAATCATTGCTGTGATAGATACCGGTATCCCATACAAGAACTGCCAGATATGAAAGACGAGACCATGTTTGGGTCTGCATTGGGGACCCAGCTTCGGTGCACCTGCATTCGGTCATACTTGAATCAAAACTGGGTATTCAATCTTGGCCAATCCAATGATTACCCGAGTGTGCGCAAAAACTAGAACGCCTAGCCTTAGCCGTTCAATGACAACCCAGACTTAAGCCAGAATTGGGCAACCTAGCTTAGACCATTCAACGGGAAACCCAATCTTGGACCAAGATTGGGTAGCCCGGTTTAAAATAGGTAGTGCTTATGATACATCTTAAGGCGAAGCCAAAGTTGACAAACATATGATCTGAAACTTTATTGTTTACTGGTCAAGGTGTATAAACTATTTTTCTGCTCGACGTAGCCGGAACGTGGTGACTTCGTTTAGCGCAGTGTTCAAGAAAGTTATCACTTTTTGGCGGGAGGGCAAAAAACTATTATTCAATTCATGTTTAACATCTAAATCTCACAATTAAACTTTATTGTATGCTCAGCGAAGTAGGCGAGAATCGACTAGTTAGATACAAACAGATCCATCTATACGTAATTTGATCTCAGAAAATGCAGACAACGTGCTATTCATACAACATGCGTAGAACGTGACTTGTTGCGAGACACAATCGAGTCTCCAAATTACTTATGATTGTGCATGCCAATTTTGTCCCGGATACTTTCGAAATCCAGGCATTGAGTATTAAATCTTCATGACTAAACTTGCATTTTATGATTACACACGATAATTTATATGTATATCAGACAACTTTTCTAAAAATTAAAGGTGATTGTTAAGAAATGGGGTCCACCCTATTTTCGGCAGTGAAGTATCGAAAAATTGCCATTTTTCAACAATTTTTCTTATTAATTATTCTAATATTGATTAACTTTGAGAGAAAAAATACGTAATTGTTCAGAAAAAAATTTTAATATTATCTTTATAAGTTAAAATATTGCGCATCTTGCAACCAAATATATAGTATTTTCTTGATACGCACATAGTTCTTAAATTCATAGACACATTGGCAAAAGCTCATCTGAAAGTCATAAGACCTGATATAATGTTTTGATTTTGTTAAATCTTGACAAAGTCCATATGAGCTATTCAGATCTAAAATATCAACCTCAATTTAATCTAAAAAGTCATAAACTTTTTTTCCGGGTATTATAAAAGTAATCACCCCAGTCATTATTTTATAAATTTTCTGTGATAATTATTAACAATCAACAATTAATAATTATGAAAAAAGTGAATAGAATCATGCGACGCTTAAACGCTGTTACAAAAGAACTAAAAATAATTATATTATGCAATTTTCAATTCTGACTGTTACGATTATAAGCAGGAAAAAAATCCAGATATTTAAAAAAGCTGCAATTTGCAAATTGAAATATAATATTGACTGCAAAAAATACGTTCAAATTTGTTATTATGGCTATTTAATAAAATTGAGATGATCGTTAATAACTAAGAAAAAAATATATTAATAACATTTATACAAAAGTTTAGATTCCAGTTAATTGCTATGGCAACGTGGTTATTATTACTGAGAGTTACGGCTTTAATTTATTAATGTTGATGATAAGTGATATAAATAAAAATACATAAAGATATATTTCTATATAATTGTTACTTAAAGCGTAAATTTGTATTTATGTCATACAGAGTTTTAATCATTTTTGTGATGAATATCATTATCATTTACAATAACAATAATCACCAATTGTAAATATTGTTTTGTCAAAAAAAAAAAAATTGGTTGATTATTATTATGAATTACTTGATGTGCTAAAATTAATTCAATTAAAGCTCTTTTGCAATTATATTACTAATTAATGAAGTACAATTAATATGATTTTATATAACTCGTTAAAAATTATCTCTTATCAAATAACCTAACACGCTTGTAATAAATTGTAATTATAAACAATTTTTATGTTAATAAATTATTCAAATTTTAATAAATTGCAAAGTTTCTGAATTACCATTCTTAATCAAACTATATAGTTATATAAACTTGTATACGCAACCATAATTACTAAATTTTATTTTCTTCATGTAAAATTATAATTCTGTAAGTAAAACTATGAAAGAAGTTTAAGGACGTTCCCAAGTAGCAGTTGTGCTCAACTTTAAAAACAGTCTCCCCATATAAACCATACTATAAATGCAACAACAAAAAGTTGCGATCCACTGTACATTTTCAGTGGCGCGAACGTGCGCAGAAGTCCAAAAATATACCCATTGCGTCGTTTTTCCGATCTGGCAACATTGTATTCTCTTTCTGTATATTTTTATTTATATTTGAGCCGAGTGTAATAGAGTTTAAATATTTTAAGGTTACTTTTATTTTGAAGAGAAATTAATAAAAAACAATTTATTAATAATGACTTCACGCTTGAGGAATGGAAGATTTGTGAAAAAAAAAATTGGTGATAGAGTAGCTAAAGTTTTAACAGCTATGTCAGAGGTTAAAAACCCAAAAATTTTAGATACATTGCATGCAACAACTCAATTTAAAATTCCAGATGGGAATAGTATCATTGAATTAAAAAAATTAGCTAAAGACCTCAAATGCACCAGGTGCAAAAATCTTTTGGACATGGAAAAAATGTATGGTTATAACAGAGAAGGACTTTACGTAAAATTTAAAATAAAATGTGATACTTGTGACAGATATAATGATATTCATACCGGAGAGTCCAGCAATGGTGCTTCTGATATCAATACGTCCATAATTCTAGGTAAGTAAATTTGGAATTCTGTATTTATATGTAAAAGTAACTAACTTGAATAAATATAATTAATAGCTATTATAATTTTTTTATACGAAATTTATGATGATATTTACTATTTTAATGTTTCAGGGGCTATCCATGCTGGTGTTGGAAATACTGGCTTAAATAAAATTCTTGCTTGTGCTAATTTACCTCGAATAACAGACAATATTTATAAAAATTACGAAGCTATAATTGGTTAAGCAATTGAATTAGAAACTAAGGAAAGTTGCAAGCGAGCTGCTTCAGAGGAAAAAGAATTGGTGATAAAAAATGTGAAAAATTTGTGTGACACATTGTAAGCATCCACTCTAATTTATTCAAACCGTTCAATGGACTAACGCTGATCACCATAATAATTATAAATCATTTTCTCAACACAGATGTTTATTAAATCGTAATATAATTTATTATAAAATTGTAAATTTATATTTTCTGCGAATGAATTATTTGTAATTAAATATTAAGCGAAATTAGTTATTACTTTGATTTTATGAATATTATAGGATTAGTATATTATATTATATTAGAATATTATACATAAACTGGTGATTTATAATTATTATGCTATCAGAAAATGTATAATATGCAATACCATTTATCTTTACACAAAATAATGCAGATATTTTATTTTGTTGTAATTATTTACAGTATTTTGATCAATAAGTTGACAAGCACAAATATGCGTTGTATAATTGTATATTTTATAAAAAAATCTATTGGTATTAATTAATATTTTTATTAATTACATATTTCAGACCAGTGGAGATTGTCCAAGATATTTTTCCTCAGTTAGATGTCCTTTCCCTTTCCTCAAAGGATGATAAAAATTTATTTAATAATGCACTGGGTGAAATAATAAATATTATTGTTTCATTTGATATGGGTTGGTCTAAACGCGGTAACGGGCGTAGCTACGATAGTTTAAATGGTTATAGCACTATAATTGGTTTAAAAAATAATATACTTGTCTAAAAAATAATATATTTCTAAAATCTTTCATTTTATGTTAGTAAATGAAACAAGAGTTTTTATACAAATTATATTGTTAATTATATTTTTGAATCTATAATTATTAATAATGTTAACATATGGAGTATTAATGTTGAAAAATAATTCATAATAAATATTCCAGAGATTTACGAAATTACATTTTTTTTACAACATCCTACAGTTAACCTATTTGTGAGCAACTCGCATTTATTTACAACTGCTGCGCCTTTACGGTATTTCAAACTTCCCGCCCAACGCAGCGTTGCCAAGCCACCATCTCTCTTTGATCGAGTAATGAAAAAAAAGTGAAAAGTAACTCACTTTCAACATTTTTTATAACTAAATGAATACCGCTCCTTTTTGTTATTTTTTGAGAAATATGATTATCATATGTTCAATTAACAATTTTCAGTTTTTTATAAAAATTCTAAGAAAATTACTGTAGTTATTTAAAAAAAAAAGTGCGCTACAATGAGGGTTAGGATAGGGATCACATGTTAAATATGTGATTTTAAACATTCGATTATTCAAAATTTAGCACCGCAAGAAGGGTTTTAAAAAATTTCTATGTATACAGGACACTTATAAGTATCTGGATTCAAAATTTGAACGATATTCCAAGAAAAGTGTTTTCCTTGGGAACGTCCTTAATGACTGTGTGCTTAAAGGTTTGATCTATCCCTGAAATTTCCCACTATATTCGAGCTGAAAAATATAACTTTTATGCATTTTCAACCTCGAAATTTAATACACAGAAAAAAAAGTTCACTTGAGCCGAGGAAATATTTTTCTTCCAAATTTTTTTCTTAACCCTTCAGCACTACCGCTAAACGATTCACTATCATTACTCCCGCGATGAGAAAAACTCTCACGCCTTTTGCGCATGTGCACGCATGCGCACATATGCTTTTGTAGCCCTTTCAATTTTTAAAATTTCAAACAAGATAAAATTCTTTCAAAAAAAAAAAATTGACTTATTTAAAAATAATATTTGGTTTTATTTTATTTGCGTTAAATTGCATTTTCATAAACTATACGAATTAATATTTAAACTTAAAATTAATTAAATGAACTGGACAGAAAATCTTAAAATTACTAATACTTAGACTTATTAACACATTTGAATAGTATTACAGTGTTAGTTCACTTTTAAATTAAGAAAATTATAATTTTGAATAACAAGACTAGTATTATGGAGATCAATCTTTGATTCATACTATCATCCTAACATTAAAATAATTAAAGAATATTTTTCCATAAAATTTTCAAATCATCAACCATCAATACATTTTTTAAAAATTATATATGGTTCATTGGTATAACAGACTAGTATAATTTAATAGTCAATCACTGTTCAGTCACAGTAATATAGTTTTTACAATCAGGACAAAGTAAAGTAGAGTGTTCCGGACAGATAGAAGTTGAACAAACTGAACAACTTTTTTGTATACTTATTTGACCTCCGTGGACACCAGCCACAAATTCCCGTAGTCTGCTTTTTTTCAATGGGTTCAGATGGAATTACTCCAACTTTTTTGATAGAATTTCTAAGTTCAACGGATAAGCCAGGTATTTTACTACGAGTAATTAGGTGTGGTCTTATCAACTGACTACCCAATTCACGTAAATAAAATCGGCGAGTCGTTTTATTCTCAGTATTCGCACTCCAAATGAGTTGTGAGTTTATGCCAGCAATATTCATAAACGAATAAAAAATGACCATAGGCCAACGATGCGTTTCTCGGGCAACAGAATATTTAGCTTTTAATTGATCGACTACGTCAACACCCGCTTTCGTTTGATTATAACATGTTAATATTTCCGGTTTTAACTTGAATCCAGAACTAGTATCAATTTTATCTGAAGAATGAAGAGTTGACAATAAAAGAACGTTCTTTTTTTTCTTGGGGACATATGAAACAATCGTGCAGTAATCATTAAATAAAAACTTACTACTGCAAATGTTACGATTTTTACCCTCAACAAATTCTGAAGGCAATTCTTTCTTATTTCTTCTTATTGTCCCGACGAGAGTAGTGCGACGATTTTTCACAAAATCTTCAGCTAATGGAACCGAGGTAAAATAATTGTCACAAGTTACATTGCGACCAGTATCTAAAATTGGTGCACAAAGTCGATTCATCACATCAATAACAGCATTCGATTTTTGGAAAGGTCCAGCAGGCTGTGCACCACAATAAATTTCTAAATTAAGGGTGTAGAATGTCTTGGAGTCAGTCAATGCGTAAATTTTTATTCCATATTTTGCTGGCTTGTTGGCAATATACTGCCGGAACTTACAACGGTCTCTGAATGATTCCAACATTTCGTCTACGGTTGTATACGCACCAACCGTATAGTTTTTGTTGCATTGTTCGATAAATTGATCAGAAAAATCTCTAATGGGAGCTAAATTATCTGTCTTCTTACGATCGTCCCGAGTGGTGATGTCGTCGAATCTTAGAGCGGTGGAAAGAAGATAAAATCTTCTTAGACTCATAGTTGCCCGAAACAAATCTGGTGCAGAGCCGTCTGTGGCCCAAAATTCTTTTAAGTTTACATGTGAAGCATTATATAATCCGAGATGGTAATGTAATCCAAAAAAAGCGTACATTTCTTCCATATCAGTTGGAAGAACTTTCAAAGGATCGTTATATGATACCCTCAACTTGTCAAGTTCCACATTCGTGTATTGCACGATTTTTCTCACCATATCATCAGAAAAAATAGCTTCCAACAGTCGACAACAGTAGTTGCATTCTTTGCACATTTTTTTACACCAGGAATTCTCAAGACGATGTTGTGTTTAGCAATCTTCTTGTTTTGAGAAGGAACATTGGAGGTCCACTTAGTGCGTTTGTCTCTTCCTAAGATATACTCAGTATTCAATTCCGGACCATTATTATTGTTATTATCACTATTATTATTGTTATCACTATTATTATTGTTCATATCACTAGTATCGCTGTCTAGATTTTCATTATCATCGTCAAATTCATATTCGGACTCTGATCTAACGTCATGAGGTTCAGATGCATCTGTGTCCGATCCATCATCATTGCATCCGTCATCTTTTTGCTCGTCCATTAACCATTCTGGCGGGGTAGCTTTTTTTCTACAAGTTCTTACTGGTCTCTCCACCTTATCATAAATTAAAGAAAAAAATTATTATTAATTTGACAAACTTATAATATAGAATATTTTCTAAGTACAGTAACATCTCAATTTTTATGAGCTATTTTTTTTTTTAGATCAATGATAATAACCTACCTTTTTCGAGCACTGCAATAATTAATATTATTTAGAATAAATTAATATGCACTGAACTTATATATATATATATATTTTTTTTTTTTAATTTTTCATTTATTTATTTTATATATCAATTTATATTTATTAATATATTAAAGGTAAACTAAAAACGACTAGGTTGAGGCTAACTCCGCATCACTCGCTTGTTACACTCCACATACACATCCCTAATACAAACACACTCTTTACGGAAACCTCCGAACTGTACCGATCAGGCCCGACTTCTTAAATTCTGACTCCCTACTTTACTTTCGCGATGAGAAAAAATCTCACAGAGTTAATAAAATGTATTTTATTTTTTTATGGCTTATAACTATTAAAATAATAATATCACAATCTGAAATAATATTAATTTTTTGACAGATAGAAAAAAAATCACATAGTCATTCCATTTGAAATTTAAAAGAAAATTTGAATTATTGATGAGTGTGAGAGAAAATCTCATAGCGATAGTGCTGAAGGGTTAAGCAAAAACAAATTTTTTTTTGGACCCAAGAAATTTCACTTATTCCAACAAATTAATTCCCTTGCTTCAAGAAATACGTATCTTGATCCAAGAAAATTTATTTAAGTCAAGAAAATTTTCTTGTTTTGAGAAAATTTAGTTCTTGCTCCAAAAAATTTAGTTCTTGATAGAAGTAAATTTTCTTAGCTTGAAAAAATTTCTCTTGCTCCAAAAATTAAATATTTCGATAGAAGTAAATTTTCATTGATATTTTTATTGATTAACATGTCAAATAGGAAGATCAAATAAAATTGAATCATTTTTTTTCATTCAATATGTATAATTGCACGCTAAAATAATGTAAAATGGTTATCAAATATTCAAGAGAAAAATTTTCTCAAGGTGGGAAAATTTTTTTCTCAGCTGAAGTAGGTGGCGCTACTTCCTTAAAGTATCTAAAAATCGTGATCGAATATGAAAATTTATTGTATCAAGTATTTATGATGAGTTGAATTAAGAAAAAATTACTTCCACCAAGAATAGAATTTCAAGAAAAATTTTTTCTTCGGCCAACACAACTTCGATCTTCCTTCAGGCACCCGAAAATTTTCTTGAGCCAAGAATTTTGTTCTTCAGTCAAGAAATTTTTCTTTCTATGTAATTATTAGAAATTCACTTCGTGGGAATTTTTGAATTATGATATCTCCCGAACAAATTAACTGATTTTCATGTAGTTTTTAGAAATCGACGTCTTTTTTTTTTGGTTGAGAAAAGATTAAATGATAAGAACGATCGCTAAACTAGCTTCAATTATGAGAGATTTACACACTCACGCACGCGATGACATCTTCGTAACAATAGTGAAAACTGCTTCATAAAACCTCAAGACGTGAAGATCTGATAAGAGCTACATTTTCGAAAATCGGGGTGAAACTACGACTTTCCAATTTATAGAAATCATTAGTTTTCATAGCCAAAAGATAATGATAAACTTCAAATTCATCGTCTTATTATTTAATTAGTTCTTGTAGAATTAGAATCACTCATATAGTCCATAAAATTTAAGAAAAATATGATATCTATAGAAACTTTATTTCTTAAAACTTGATTTGAGAGTAAATTGTAACTTTGTTAATAATTAACTTATAGCTACATCATATTATTTGTTAGTAGTACTTTGTTAACTCAGCGTCTCTCTACCTGTTGGCATGCATACAATATATTTCAATAGAACCGGAATACAGCGTAAGTTTGTTATTACTGAGTACGTAATATGGAATTTGAACATAATTCGTAGTTGAAACTGCATCATTGTTAATTGCTATTCAGGAAAAATACCTCGCGTGACTCACGATTCCAAGATTACTAATATTGAAAAATTGACTTTATGATAGTAATTTTTATAAAAACTGAATCATTTGTAGGCCAATTTGTCGAGACTATATAAGATAGTTGAGCAGATACATGCACTCAGAAGTAAACAGTTTGTAGTGCAGACTATTCGAGTGCATTGGATACTTGCAAATAATTTTATCTACTATAACACATCATGGCATCAGTTTCGATGATCGGAAACCAAGATAACAGTGTAAAAATCATAATATGCTTATTTTCACAATCAGAAACTAAGAATTAAATTAATTATGTATCTATGTGTATGTGTGTGTTAGACAGAGAAAAATTTACTTTCTTTTTTGGTATTTTATTAAAATTTTTAAGTATCAATCTAAAAAATAATAGATTGAATGATTAATTAAATGAAATTAAAATTTTAAAAGATAGTGCAATCAAATGATCCCACTAATTTAATTTCATGTCAAGTGATACCACGACTACAAATCATACCGACATCTGATCTTCGGAAACGTGTAGTACACAGAGAAAAAATTTCTTTTGAAAAATATGGGCATTCTTGTGACAAGAAATTAATTTGTTGGAAATTTTCAAGAATTTCATTTCTTAGCTAAAGAAATCAAAATTTTTCTCACAGTAACTTTCTTGTTAGAAAAAAGTTTTCTAGATTTAGAAAAAAAACAATTTTAGATAAACAACTTGAGAATTTTCATCCATAATTGTTTTTCCCAAATCTAGAAAATTTTTTTTCAACAAGAAAGTTACTGTGAGAAAAATTTTGGTTTCTTCAGTTCCTATATCAGAACAGAGTCAATTGGATTTGCGCAAAGCGTTAATTCAGCATTTGATCCAATGGTAAAATATTCATAGACAAAAATGCTTACAATAAAACACCCATAATTTCAAACGCGTTCGATGAAATATCCTTTCATTTCACATGCTACTTGCATTACTCTGTTTGTGGTATTCTATTTTTATTATTTTATCAGCAATTGTGGCATAATCATGTAATATTATATTTTTTCACTGGTTCTTACCATAGGAACTTTATTTTTAGATTAATTGTTACGAAGCTAATTCCTGTAATCTAGTTTCTGTATGAGCATTTCTAAAAAGACAACAAAATTTAAATACATGCATGATATTCAAAGTTCCGTTTAGTCGGTTCAGCCATTTGTACTGTTCACATTACTGTGCATTTTTAAGCATATACCATTAAAATCTATTAAAAGCTTGGCAATTTATTGCTAATTCATGAAGAGTGTATATTTTCAGTGTATCTTCAGTATACTAATTTTGTAAGTTAGCATCACCTGAATTATAAAAATTCTTGTAATTCTTGGTGTAAAAGCGATAAAAAAAAAACTACTATTGTCGTGAAATGTGTACACTAGAATTAATTATCATAGAACAAATAACATTCCATTAGTTCTTTTACTTCCTAAAAACAGTACTAACCCTGGTCAAAAATACCAATTAAAAAAAATTTGTAATTTTTCAGTTTTTTTTTTTCAATTCCTGATGAAAAGTTTAAAAATATTAATTCCATATGGAATTAAAAATTCTATGATTTAAATCTATTTTTACTTCTTGCGGTAGAATTCAGAAATATTGCATGCAATTCAAACTTTTATTTTTTGAATCGATTTCAATTATCAAAAAAGAGTTGAGAAGTATTGTAACGAATCAAAATTTTTGAACCTACTCTTACTGCGCATATGATCCATAACTGTTTGACAATATTGTAGCAGGTCTAATACCTTAAAGTATGCAATAAATTTTTTATTTCCGGGAAATAAATTTTACTCTCAGTTTGTGCGAATCATATTTTCCCTTTCTAGAGATGCCTTTACTGTAGATTGAATGATAACTTGACCTCAATTAGAGAAATAAGAATACATAATTAAAGTTTTAAGAAGATAATTTACAGAAGTAAAATGATGTTTTCATGTAATGGATACATTATTAAGAAATATTTTTTATATTGTTAATTTATGGCAATAACTACAGAAAAGTCAATACTTTTTTTCAAAATAATTTTGTGCTGATTTACTTTAAAATGTTAACAAATAAATTAAAACGTTTAAAAGTTTAAATACATCTACTAATACAAAGATTCTGTCATTTATAGCAAAAAAAAAAGTTTACCATAAAAAATGGAATCATAGTAGCTAATGAATCTCCATACTTAGTGAAAGGAAGAAACAATTTCGGTGAAGACTTATTAGAAAAAATGAAAAAAAATCATAAGTCTATTGGCCAGGTAAGTACGACAACCAATTTTCAAATTTAAAAAGATTTAAAGTTTGTAGCATTTAAAATATTTTTTTCTAGATTGATTCAACCACTGAAACGCAAGAAACTTTTGAAACGATGGCAGACAAGAGTGTAAGGTGTGCACTCTGGCTACAAAGTCAAAATATCAAAGAAGGAGATGTTATTGCTATTTGTACACATAATCATCTAAATCAAATATATCCAGCGCTTGCTGCTATGTACATCGGCGCTGTTATGAATCCTTGGTGGGATCATGGGTTAACTCCAGGTATCTAGTCAATTTTATAAAATGTTAGATAAAAATTGACGATAAGTCGTAATCGAGAATTTTCTTTCAGTTATTGTGAAACATTTTATCAATTTAACGCAACCAAAAATACTGTTCGTAAATGAGGAGTGCTTCAGTATAACGAGAGATGTTGCTCGAGAAATCAAACCAGACCTGAAAATTGTAGTTTTTGGAAAGGCTGAAGGTGCAGAATCTTTTGACACAATAATTGCGAAACAAAAACCTGCTGAAATACAAAAGTTTCGTTGTGCTAAATTATCGAGTGTAAATCATCCTGCCCTTATTCTATATACTTCGGGAACAACCGGATTACCTAAAGGTGCTGTTCACTCACATAAGTCATTATTCGGAAATATCCAATCAGTTCAAGATGTAATTAACAGGAATTGTGTTACTACAATGTGGTATTCAACTTTATGCTGGGTTACTGGAATACTTTGTTCACTTTCATCAATTTCACTCGGTATGCTGCGAATTATTCCTGGGCCATTTGTGGAAGAGGAAGCATGTAAAATGATTGAAAAGTATAAGGTAACTAAACTAAATTGATTTCTCATTAGAATGTGTAGAAGTACAATAATGTAGAGAGTACCTTGATTCAAGAGAAATAATCTCTTTAGAAAACTTTTACTTGATGGTAATCGATTGTCTTGCTTTAGGAATTTCTTACCTTGAATTTCGTCATATTGAGGATATTGTCTATAATTGATATAGGAGAGGATGGGGTAAGATGGGCCCCTGTGGTATAACGACCTTCCTTCAAAATTTAGTCCAAAAGAAATTTTTTTTTTTTCATACCAAATTATCATAAATTTGATATATTTATATATTTTTGAGTTAATGTATTACACCTGAGGTATAACAGCCCCCTTTAAAATTTGGTCAAAACAATTTTTTTTTTTACATACCAAATTATCATAGATTTGATATACATACATATTTTTAAGCTAATGTATTATATTAAAGGCATGATAGACCACCCAAATAGATTCAGACAAAAAAAATTTCTTTTTCATTTATAATGCAATTAAAACAATCAAAATTTCTTAATAAAACATTAAATGTAAATTATTTACAATTATTAAATTATTAATTATTACTAACAACCTGCAGTCACTATGCGACTGCCGAGATTTACGAATTATGAATAAGAAAACTTTGGCTTAATGATTTGTTTACATTTATATACACACTGTACATAATTTGGGTACTTTTTAAATAAATTTTAAAAATAGTAGTGTTATCATAGGATCAATTTCAAATAATTTAATGGACAAATGTGACCGAACAAATTCAAAGAACCAAAAAACTATGAAAAACTCCTCCAAAAACTTAACATAAAAAATTGACTATCACTAAAAAATATATAAAACTGTAAAAAGGCAGTAATTCTTGTCTCGATTTTCTAATAATACCAAATTAAACTATAAAAATTTCTTTAATAATGAGAATACGCTCGTCACGAAATTTTCGATGGAATCTAGAGACTGATAAAAATAAGGAAATACTTTTACATTTTTCAAAATATTTTTAACGGTGGAAAAACAAAATTTTTTTGTTATCATTCTTTGGTGGGGGTCGTTATGACCCAGAAAAAAAAATTTTTTTTAAGAACTTTTCAAAAATTTTGGTAAATTTGTTCAATGTAGAGCCAAGGTAAATTAATGAGAAATTAAAAAACTACAAAAAGTAATAATCGGCTTAGGGGGGCCGTTGTGCCCCAACCTCCCTTCATCAAATTCTTCATCTGAGAAAAACGTTTCTGATATTCCCTGATATGTTCATGTCAGAAAGTTTGATGGATCCATAATCTAATATGACCCAAGTCTGTATATAATTTCTGTCCTGATATGGCCTGGAATGAAAATCACCGAATTGGGCCATATTAAATTATTGAATAATTCTTCCACAAGAATAAAAAAAAAAAAAAACAAATTTTTGAACAAAGTATTTTTACGACGGTGTCCTTCGAACGCGCGCGCGCGTGTGTGTGTGTGTGTGTGTGTGTGTGTGTGTGTGTGTGTGTGTAAACTTCTTAAATCGTTGAAACCACTTGACTGATTAAAACGGAGTTGGCGGCGTTCGAAACATTTTTTCGTAAAAATGAAGGGGAACGCGATATCCTATCACATTTCAATAAATTGCATCTGAAAGCTTGATAAATAAATTACAATTTGATTGCTTGTTTTTTTCTTAAATTAAATAGTTTAAGAATATGACAGCAATTCAAAAATTTTGAAAAATCTCAAAAATTATCACTTTTACTTTTTTTTTCGCGCAATAACAACTAAACGTAATATCATTTTAAATTTCTGTGAATTGCATCTAATAGCGTATGAAATGAGCTTCAATTTGCATACGTATGTTTTTTTTTCTCATTAAATAGTATAGGCCAGCAATTTGAATTCCTGAAAATATTAAAAAATTGTTACTTTTGCTGTTTTGATGCAAAATAACTATTGAGTGCGATGACCTGTAAAATTTTTATAGATTGCATCTAAAAGCTTGATAAAAGAGTTCTAATTTGCATATCTATCCATCGGTCTAGGCCAAAAATTATCTCTTCTTACTGTCTATCTAAAGAAAATTTACTTTTGCATTCGTTTTAGAATAGATAATTATTTTATTAATAATTTGAAAATTATTATTTTAGTTACAATGACATATACGCGGATTAAAATTGTAGTGTCTATTGATTACTTTTGATGTACACTATTTATTTAAGCATTTAAACAATATACCTGGTGTACGTAAACGTATTTGTTTTTTTTTTGCATACGATCCTAGCAGTTTTTTTTTTTATTCATTATGAAATCTACTTCCATTTCGGCCGCAGAATGGCCTTTTTATAACTTATTTTCTAAATCGGATCTTTCATTTTATCCAGGTAAATTGGTTATTAATGGGTACGAGCATGGCTAATAGACTTCTTAAATCTGGTGTCATTGGTAAATATAATGTAACTTCTGTTACATCACTTCTTGTTGGTGGAGCACCATTGAAAGAAGAATCACAAGCAGAACTTCAAAAAGCATTCCAAAATTCTTTAGTATTACAAGCGTATGGTAAATACAAGTTCGTCCAAATAAGCTTTCAGTTTATTTATAAATTGCTTTTTTAGGTACAACTGAACTATGTGGAATAGGAACTAGGCAAGAAAAAGATTGCAAAAAAAATTCTGTTGGAACTGTCGTCAGTAATCTACAAATTAAGATAATAGATCCACAGACGAGGAAAATTTTAGGTCCCAATGAAAAAGGTGAAGCTTGTATCAAGTCACCGATAATGATGACTCAGTACATTAACAACCCAGAAAAAACAAAACAAGCGATTGATGCTGAAGGTAATTCCTGAAAAAAAAAGTAAAAGGCCATCCCTACAACTTCCCGCCAATTCCATACCTACGCTTGAAATTGCACTTATGACGTTTTTGTGTGTGAGAATTTGTGTGTGTTTTTGAGCTCGGAGAGCTCAAAAGAAAAGCTTTTGAGGTCAAAGAGCTCAAAAGTCTAATAGAAATTTGATGAAACACTATTTTTTGAATCTTTAACCCGCACTAACTTTTGAATGAATGAATCGATTTCTACGCGGTTGGCGCCTTTTGATGCAGTTTTTTAAGCCCTCTAGAGAATTTTTTAATTTAATTTAATCGGAATAGGAATTTCGGGGTAATTCCGAAAAAAATACTTTTTTTGATTTTCTTTCGTCAACGATAACTCACGAACGAATCAACTGATTTTGACCGGCTTGATGGCGATCGACGTGGTTTTTCGATGTTAAGAGCTGATTAGTTTTTGGAATTGATCGGCCAAGCCGTTTAAAAGTTATTAAAAAAAAACCACATTTGAAAAAATTTTTTTTCGTAGTTTTTTTGAGATTTCTGAAAATCTACCGATCCGAATCGGTCCAAATCGTGTTTAAAATCTAAGTTCAGTCAAGCCCTTTCGATTGGCACCAACCACTATAGAACCGTTCAAAAGTCATAAGAGGTTTATACACACACACACACGCGCGCGCGCGCGTGCGATTTGAAACGTTGAGATCCGATAAAAACTCAATTTTCGAATAACGGGGTAAAACTATCAACCTGCCGATTTTTGAAAATTTTTAATTTTTTTAGTGGGAGGTTAACAAATGATCTAAGTTTGACGGAAAATTTAATTAAAATAACTACCCTTATAATAATTTTTTACAATCGCTGGCTTGCGCAAGACTGCTCCTAATTTCGATGGTTGCTAGCGTCAAATTCTATAAAAATCAAATAAATTATCTCACCCCAAAATATCTTGGGAAATGCCTAAACACAGCTCCTGCTAAAAGCGGAACTCAAAATTCCAATTTTAAAAGGTTCTTCACGGAAGTTGAATTTTGGCACAGTCTAGTGTACAATAAAGAATATTTCGTTAAATTTCACAAAGGATTTTTTACCCTTCAATCTACTTGAACGATGTTCGTAATCCAATAATAACACAGAAATTTTATAATGACAACATCTTTATAAAATTCACAATAACTTCGTGATGAAATAAAAAAATACTAAATACCAACCCGGGGAAAAATGTTTTCAAAAAATGATATGGTATTGTGTTCTTTAAAAAATCAAATACGAAGTGTTGCTTCTAAAAATCAAACTTCATGATATTGATCTGGATTTTAATCAGTCTAAGATAATATGATATAACTACTTTTCATTAATTATTTTTAATTTCTTTTTTGTAAATTTTTTTTTCCTGGAATTCTGTTAGGTCATTTTTAACATTAAATTTCATATAAATCATTTTTTTTTTTTTTTTTGGGAAGAATAACCAACCCGACAAAATTTCTGAATATTTTGTACTGTGCATAACATAGGTTTAGTTTGACTGATTTTCATTTGACTTAAATATATATATTTTTGCTCACAGGGTGGTTACACACGGGAGATCTTGCATACTATGACGAGGACGGTGCACTTTTTATAATTGAACGATTGAATGAGTTGATTAAATGGAGAGGGCATCATGTACCACCAGCAATGATTGAAAAATTAATTCAAACACTCCCAGGAGTAGGTGAAGTTGCAGTTGTAGGAGTACCTCATTTAGAAGATGACGAGCAACCATTTGCATTCGTTGTGAAAGCACCAGGATGTGATGTGAGAAATACACAATTCAAATCTTCAACAAAGTATTCATTTCACATTAAATAAAATCTTTTTTCTCATTAATCTAGGTAACTAAGGAAGAAATTAATATCCTAGTAGAAAAAAATTTACCAGATCAAATGAAACTCAGAGCAGGCATCAAGTTTGTGGACTCTATACCACATACTGCTTCTGGTAAAATCAGTAAAAATGAATTGAAACAGATCGCAAAATCTTTGCAAAAAGATGAATAGCGTCAAAAGAATGTTCAACTGATTTATTAAAGATAATTTAGATTCATTGTTATTTAAATTAATAAAGAAAATAATTTGTCAATGAAAATCCAATATAAATTTCTACTATTTTAAGCTATTTAGTATAAAGAATTCATCATAGAATGGTCATATTTTTATTTGATATCCTTTTTTCTAATGACATATAGGGAAGGGTGGCCTAAAGCGGGTAAGCTAACGAAGTAGGCCTAGAAGTTTTAGTTTTTCTTCGACTTACTAACGAATATCATTCTATCTGACATAGTAGTGATCGAACTTCAATATTAGATAGGAATATTGTCTTAGTTTGGGCCTAAGAATTTTTTTTTAATAAAAAATAAAAACTGTTTAAAAACTCGCTTTGCCCTACCCCTTAGCCCAAAGCGGATAAGCACTACAAATAGATGAATCTAATGATAAAACTAATTTTGTTATTAAAATTGTGTATTTAGCTAACATGAAAAAAATATTTTTAGGCATTGCAATCATTCAAATAATGATCTTATTTTTATTTCATTAATTTTAAGCAAAATAAGCATTTTTCTATTAAAACTGATAATAAGTTTACAATCAAGAATGTATTTCCGCTTTTTTCTTATATTTACGTATTACTTGATAATATTGTATGACAAAGCAAAAATAGAATTGGATCAGAGAAGCGCAAGTAGGTTGTCACACGAATTTTATTCCCGTGTGTGTCCCTCCCTGCGCCTAGTATTGATAAAAGATCCACACTCGGTGTGTCTCTAAAATTTTTATTATTTTGTACTAATTTATTCATTGTATTTATTTACTATTGTTTATATTTGAAGATTTATATATTATGTTATTAGTTCTTAAGTATTAATTTGATTTTTGTTTCAGAAAATTGTATTGAACTATTTATAGTTTTATTATTTCATTGTTTATATATTTATCGCCGTAAATCTTTGCCATAATCTATTTAATCGTATTATAAGCTTGTTTCAGCATTTAAGACCAGGATCCAACGATGGGTATCGGGACAGGTAATAAAGAAAATGCCTAAGCATAATATTGATTATTGGTAATAGATCATAGCCTTTACTCGCATGAGTGGTACCTTATAATATCGGTCGCAAGTAGAGGGACTAGTAAATTTTAGGTAAACGGCTGGAGAGGCCCTCGTGATCGGACACGAGACCTCATAATTTTTCGTAAAAATAAAATTGGGAGACACACGGGAGCCCGCATGGTGTAAGGAGTGTAGATCTAGCGCCTTGGTTTGAGTCCCTTTTTTAGTGAGTACTCACAAGTTGAGTTGAATTATTATCTGCAAGTCGCGTTGTTTCCTGGCTCAAATAACTTCTTATTAAAGATTATTATTAATTGTCGAGTCGATCCCGTCGTTAGTAAAATATTCGTATTAAATATTCGTAGTAAAATACCTGTCGCGAAAGCCACGCGTTTGGGTCCTCGAATCGGCCAGTATTGATTAAAATTTGTAATTGTGTTTTTCGAGATAACCCGACCGAGGAATTCGGGTATGTCTCAGTTCAAAATTATTTAGATAAAATTTCTACTTTATTGTCAACGTCGTCGTAAAATAACCAAATAGCCTACTCAGAATCTAGACCAATTATTAATAATTATACGCGATGTTATTATTATTATTCTTATTATTATTATATAGTCCATCCGGCAAAGGAACTCGGCTCTGGACTTAGTCTTAAGTAACTTATTTTGAATAAATAGTTCGTTTATGTTTGTTAAAAATATTTCAAGACTATAAAATTATTGTTTCTCCTTTTCTTTTCTAACAACATTATATTATTTATTTTCCCCTGAATACCTGCCGATCGGCCCTGGAAATAAAAAATTTGTTATTTTTCCCGTTTGAGAAAAAAATAACTGGCGTCCAAACGTGCACTAACCCAGCGTGGGTGGCTGTCGCGGTGTTGCTTAGGAGATTGAGAGCATCTCCTAAGCCTCCTATTTGTTTTTTTGTTTATTTGATTTTGAACGACCTGGACAAATTTCTATTTTGCTCGATGTATCCACCGTCGAGTAGTATGTAAAATAGTAAAATGTTATTAAAAATTAAAATCAAATTAAATTTTTTAATTATATTCGCATTTTTTTTAATCCTGGTAAATTAATTCCCCAAGGTTTGGCCCGAGCCTTGTTTTTTGGTTTCCCTGGGCTTGGGACATGGTTATCATCCAAGGCTTGGCCCAATGGTTACCCAAGGCTCGACCCAAGCATTGGCAGCATGAGCAGACGACAGGGCCAAGGCTTGGTCCAACTCTTAGCCAATAGTTCCTTCCTACCTGAGTGCTGGTGAATTTTTTTAAAACTATCATATAAATAGTGAATTTATTTCATAAATTTGAAAAATTTCAGATAATTAGTTCAGTATCATGTTCATCATCTATTTTTTATTTTTTTCATCATTTTTTTGTTTTTTGCTTGTTATTGATAATTTTTTTTTTCCATTTGATAAAAATCATTATTAAAGTTTATTATCAACTATAAAATCGCTGATGCAATTTTAATAGTGTTATGCTTTAGTTTCTTTAAACAGTGTAATCAGCGAGTCTAGAGTCTCTTGTCCTGTTGGAATTATTTGGTTAGCAGGTAATAGGAAACCATATCTTCCTTTATCTCGTAATTCATAAGTGTATGAAATTCGAGTTTTGAAGGTAGCCTTTACCCAATCCATAGAACTTCCGCTAGCAACGTCTGAAGAAAATTATCAGTTTCAATATACTATTTCAAATGCACTCATTACTTATTAATCAATTTCGATGTACTTACAAATAGTCTCAGCGATATTTCCTGTGACGTATTGTGTTCCGTATCTCTTTGAAAGAGCATCAATTGTTTTTAGGCCAATTGCTTTCTGTAGATAATTTAATACTATTATTTTATTGCATGTTTTTTAAATAGTCAAGAAAAAAATTTTTCTCGTTTCTGTAGATTTGCATACATTTAATTCACTATTTTCACTGAATTTTGAATTAAAATTTCACAATTTTAATTCACTATTAAAATCTCGATATGAAAATCAATAATTTAAAAAAATCGGGAAGTTGTAGATTTCTGCTCAATTTTCGAAAATCGAGTTCACATTAGAACTCCACGTTTTGAGGTCCAAGGAAAAGCTATTTCCACTGTTCCTACTACTTGAATGAGCTTTACGGCGCTTTAAAGGGTTTCACTAAACTTAGATTTCCTAAAAATTTGAACTGATTTGGCCCGATAAGTTTTAAAAAATCTTAAGAATATAATTAACAAAAAAATTTGCACTAACATTTTTAGCGCGGTTCAATAAAAAAATAATTAAATTTTTTAAAAAGTTTTACTTGAAAGTATTGTTAAGAAAAAAAAATGAAATGAAAAGCCGGAAATGATGCTTTTTTTAAGCAACCTACAAAGGGTTAAACTAACAATTGTTAGTAATAATCGGTTAATATAAAATCGTTTTCATAATTTAAGCAGCTTCAACCTTAAAAAGAAATGTCGATTGCCAAAAACTGTATCAAAATCAGTTGATTTGTTAGGGCGAGATTGTTGATGAAAAATTCCAGAAAAAAAGTTTTATCCGCATTACCTCAAAATTTTTCTTCGAGTCATTTTGCAAGTAGGAAATAATATTTTTGTGCTCAAAGAATTACGTTGAATGATGCAAAGGTATAAAAAATGGTTGATTAGTTTGGAAACTATCACAAATTAAAATTTTCAAAAATGTGTCTCTCCAACAACTACTCGATTTTCGAGTTCGAAGATTTTTCGGTCGTTCAAGTCTGAATATACCGAGAAGTTCCGCGGATGGTCCGCAGGGTCAACTATTCTTGAGATTTTTTTTCTTTCATGTGTACGTTAGATCAACTGACCTATCAAAAAACCGAGTAACTGTAAAATTTTTATATCTAATTTTTTTCGATATATTCCCATTATATGTTGTGATTAGTAATCTATAATCCCGTGAAAAAATTTCTGATATGGCTTAATATGCGCATATATACTTTTTTGATGTATTGTCATCTATGGCCTGATATGCTGAGATAATATGAGTCCTGATATGAGTTTATTGAAGTAAATCAACAATTAAAGAGAAATAATCTTGAACCAAGAAAATTATTATTAAAGAAATCGAATAGTCTTGCTTCAAGAACTTACAACATTTGACTAAAAACTATATCTTCAATCGATATAATCAAATTCTTCAACGAAAAATAATTTCGTTTTTTTTGTAAGTCTTTATATCATTACTAGTTTTTACCCGCGGCTTCGCTCGCGTCGAAGCCCTTAAATAAATATCAAAGATCATCACATTCCAATAGAACTGAATCAATGTGATTCTAATTTTTTGACAAACAATTTTTTTGTCTTTCAGACAGACAGACGACAGACAGTCAGACACACAAATATCGTCGTGGAAACATTCGGGGAAGCTTTCTAGGACCTCAAAACGTCAACAAACGTTAGAAACTCGATTTTCGAAAAACTAAGTGAAACCAATAACTTCCTAACTTTGTGAAAATTTTTAATTTTCTTAGCGGGAAGTAAAAAGAAGATTTAACATTTCATATTAGAATCAGAGAAAAGTAAAATGTTTATTATAAAATATGTTGATATGAATAGATACAAAAAAATATTTTTCATTTGTTTAAATATATTAGGTTAGAACTATGAATTTATTTTAGAGTGCAGATCGTCCTTCTTTTTATTTTTTACTTTTTTGAAAGGAAAAAAATCCATTTTTAGAACGATAACCACTTATAATTTTTAAATAAAATTCTATTTTCAATTTCTGAAGCTCCACGAGGAAGCCAATTAAATTTCATAATCAAGTCACATAAAATAAGCCAAATTTGAAAAAAAAACGTTTTTCTTAGTTAAAAAAAAAAATAGAAGTGATTGTCGGCTAATCTTAAAGCTAGTGCAGATTTTTGCAGAATTAGTTGAAGTTTTTTTTTTTTTTTGGATAAAAAAAAATAAGTGCCTTCGAGAAAATGACGATTATTTCAAAAAAATTGAAATATTTTATAGATCCGGACTTCTAAAATTTTTTTCTAAAAACTGCATCAAGAAAAAAATTTCTATTATTATGGGGTCCTAATTGATCAATTTTTGAAAAAGTTTTAGTGATTTGAAAAAAAAAAAAAAAAAAAAACTTTTTTTAAAAAATTTGTAACTTTTTTTGAGTTGGATAAAAAAATCCGAAATAATTCCTAAAAATGTCTTTTAGAGGGTAGATAAAAATAGAAAACTTTGAGTGAAATCGAAGGGGGCTAGAAAAAAAATTGTGTCGACTTGGCATAGAATGACCCATATTTTCTTTATTCCAAATGTTATCAACTTAAAAAAAAAAGTCTCTATCTTGTGAAATAAAATTTTTGTTTCAATAAAGTTAAACTATGCTTAAAAAAATTATCATTACACGTAAATAGCAATAATCAAATAAAAATAGTGAAATAAAAGTAAAATACCGTAGATGTGAAAATTTTTTGTTGGTTACTTAGAAATTTAATGCATCATATAATTTTATTGTAAAGTAAAAGACAAAAGAAATGTATAATACTAACCAATTCATTATGGTTGTCAAGATGTGCCGTAGTATGACCATACGGAAAAAGAAGTAACTGTGAATAACTATGGAAAGCTATGTAGGCGAAAAATTTATCACCAATTGACGTAATATATTCAGACATTGTTTTGGTCTCTATATCAGAAAATGCACTTGAACCAGCATATGTTTCAGCGCAAGGAAAACTACTCGCTCCACCTTCTATAAGTGATTAGAAAAATTATACAATAGCAATACAATGAATTTGTTATTATTTATTTTTAAAAAATCAACTTACGGTTCCATTTGTAACCCCAATTCCGGTTCGGGTCTGATCCATAACATGTTTTGGTATAAGGTTTTCTAGTTTTACGCCACAATCGGTCCTGAACAAACAAAAAAAATAATAAATAGTGGAAATAGAAAGGGAAATGGCATTGACATTATTAGATACGAGCAAATAAACTGTGGGGAACACCTGTATGCATACTAATGACTAATTTTAATTGAATTCAATATGTAATTACAATTACACTTACCTTGCTGTGAGTATACGCAAAACCGTCTGGGTTGAATACCGGAAATATATACCAATCATGCTTCTCTGCTAATTCTCTGACCTCTGTTTGTTGACTAGTGAGTAATTCATTAAGTATGAAGGTCACAGTAGCTGAGGTAATCCATTCTCGTGCATGAATATTACCCTCAATAAAAATTCCAGGATTACCTTTTTTGAATGATACTTTAACACCCTTTATTTCTCTGCCTTCATATGTTTTTCCAGCTACTACTACTTTTACTTTATCTGGATATGTTTTTTCCAACGAGTCTAACCACGCATAAATCTCTTCCAGAGAGTGATAACTTTGCCAATCAAATTCAGCACTAATTAATTTATTGTGCGACAAAATTTCATTTTCCATTAAATCTTGGACATTTTCAATGTGTACCTCACATTCTATTCCAGATGCGTTCATCAATTGTTTAAACTCTTTTAGTTTCTTAGGAGAAACCATTACATCTGCAGAACTGTTTACAAAATGTGGACCATTCCAGAAGGAGTACTAAAATATTTTGTTTTAATTATTAATCACAAACTGATTAAAGTTTTTTTTGTAGTTTATCAAATAATACTGTACCCCTGATATTTCCGATATGTCATGCAGTAAATTATTTTGTTGAGTAGTTTTGGGGACTACTCTGAATACTTGATAATTGTCATACCTTCTGGTTTGACCTACAACTAATCCTAATAAAGCTACTAAAATTCCTAATCGAAGCATTTCTATAAAAAATAAAAAATTTATTTAGTTTGTAAAAAGTTAAGAGAAAAGAAAAATGAAATTTCTGAAGAAGCATTGGAATTCATTTCTAAAATTAATATAATTTTGTTTTTTACACGAATGAAAATAAAATATGGTAACAGTCGCTTATTTATCAAGGTAAAATTTCTTAGGTCATAATTTCTCAATATAAATTCAGTCAAATATTTATCAAATAATCATAAAATATCACCCCGATTACAAAATATTAATATGTATATAAATTCGGTCTAGTACTTCATTCCACAAAAAATATATGGGTCATTCCACTGTATAAAATCATTGTTTCGAGAAAAATCCTGTCATTGGTTTTCAAATTCCGTAGCAATATTTTCTATATTTAAATAGAAATAAAAAAATTTCCTAAAAATTTGAACCCTTATAGTATCAACTTGTTTTCAGGTACTATCTTAATTCTTTTCATTTCGCCGAATTTCATTTTTGTTACTTTTTCAATCATTATTTGAATAAATACAATTTTAATCATGTTGCAAATATTTAATAAAAAAAAAACATTTTTTATAATCTTACAGTGAGATATTAATAAATTTGGATATTTTTTCCAAATCCTAAGAATTTTTTACATACAATAGGACTTTATTGCGACGAGCTCGTTTTTTAATTTAAATATGGAAAGCGCTTAAAATTGCACTGATGATGTTTTTGAGCTCTTCAAGCTGAAAAATACAATTTACATGTTATTTGGAGCTCTCCGAGCGCAAAGAAATAGCTTTTCTATGTTTTTGAGTTCTTCGAGTTCAAAAATCTGATAGATATTTGATAAAACACTATTTTTCGAATCTTCAAACCGCAATAACTTTTAAATGAATGAACCGATTTCTACGCGGTTGGCGGTATTCGACGTAGTTTTTTAAGCCTTATAAAGAATCTTTTAGTTTAATTTGATCGGAATAGGAATTTTGGAGTAATTCCGAAAAAACACTTTTTTCAGTTTTCTTTTGTTCACGATATCTCTCGTCCGAATCGACCAATTTTGACCGTCTTGCCGGTAATCGACGTGGTTTTTTTTATGTTAAAAGCTGATTAGTTTTTACAATTGATCAGTGTAGCCGTTCAAAAGATATTCCAAAAAATGTTGGAGTTATGTTGAAAAAACACTTGTTTCCAAATATTTCGTCGACAATATCTCTCGAAAATACACACACACACACACACACACACACACACACACACACACACACACACACACACACACACACACACACACACACACACACATTACGGGGGTCATCAGGGAAGCTTCCGGTGGCCATAAAACGTCGAGATCTGATGAAAATTGAATTTTTGCAAAATGATTTTATGGTTGACTGACCCATGTACATTGAAAAAATGAGACGTTCGACTCACACTGTTTTTTTTAATATAAAGAAGACAAAATAAATACTTAAGTCGATCTACTTTTTATAGACACTTTAAGTTCGCGTAAATAAATATAAAATTTTCAAATCACAATATTATTTTTACGTAACTTGAAAATCCTCACAATATTTTTATATTTTTTAAAATACTTGATAAATCGTTTAATCAGAAACTATAAAATGAATAAAATAATCAAAACTGTACTCTGGTCGTAAAATTTGATTCTCCAATTCAACATAAAACAGAATGAACGTTTATACAAAGAAATACGATACACACTTATAATAATGTAAAATACGCCTTACCTTTTTCAAGTGTCCCACTCAATAGTACAATCTTCAGTAACGCTGCAGATATTTATTTACTTTTATACACGCACGACGCGAATACACCCGCATTCATCACTGATTGTTAAAATTGCTTGAAATTCCTATCTCTACCGTCATATCATTTGCTTGATTAGGAAAAAAAATACTGGTAGCAAGAAATTTCTCTGATTATAAAACAAGAATGTAATTAATTGATTTACTGATTACATCGATTAAAAAATATCATCGGTATCAATTATGAAATTTCAATGAAGGATTAAGTTTTTGAATATTTATTATATTAGTAATTTATTCACAAATATATTAATTTGAAGGAAAAGCGTAGGATAAACTAATCTGTCATATTTAAAAAGGTACATTCATGATTCAAGTTGTTCAAAAGGCTAAAATGGATAATCAATACGATTGAATACTTATTTTGTTTCTTATCAACAAATTAAAAATAAATTTAATAACTTTTACATCATTATCTATTGATAAACTTTAATAATAACTCGTACTTTAATAATAACTCGTGACTAATTGATAAAACAGTAACTAGCTATCTAGAGTCTAGGGTGGGTCAAAAAAATCGAATAATTTATTTTTGATTTTATACTCTGAAAAATAGGTTCGTAGACACCTAAAAAGAATTCTCTCCAAGTATAAGCTCTTAATTATAACGGGAAGGTCCTCCGCTTTGCGGGTTTCTATTTTTTTCGAATAATCAGATAAAAAAATTTATATCTCGCTTCCAACTGCTTGGAAAAATATTCCGTGGCATAGATTTTGTGAGAAATTGAATGCTTTACAAAAAGGTCTCTTATGACTTTTTCAAAAACTCAACCGATTAAAAGATATTCATAGTTGAAGTTTGGCTATTTTAAGGAAAATATTCGTTTTTATTATGAATTTTATAAGTCGATGAAAAAAATTATTTCGGATTGTGGAACTCATGATTTTGTAGGAAATTTACTGCTCTACAAAAATGGTCTCTTATGATTTTTGATTAAGTGAAGCTGTTACGAAATATTCATCGTCAAACATTAACGAATATCAATATTTCCAGTTTTTGATCAATAATTCGATAAATTTTAATTTAAACTATGAGTTTCAGGAAAATTTACATAAATTTGAGTTTCGATCGATAAAGAAATGTTATAAACAATTTTTTAATATTGTTTTCAGTCTTGAGCTTGTTTGATTGCATTAAAACAAGAAATTAGAGCATTTTTTTCGACATATAGCCAATGATTAGTTTAATTTGAAGTGAATGACATATTTCTTTGTCAAATTTAATATGAAAAGTATTGAATCAAGTAAGAAACAACCAGTATTTAACTTTTTTATAGATAAATTTTTTATTGAATTATCAATTGCAATATAATTGTCTATATTTTTAACATAACAGTACGCTATTACTATAAATAATTTCTTTTATTACAATTTGGGAATGTTTTTGATGTTCTTTGACAACTTGCAATAAGTACTGGAATTGTTCTTCATTTTTGTCAAGCATTGATTATATTCACTGACTAATGCAACAGCTCGCTCTGCTGAATCATTGACAACTTTTAGTTGTTGAAAGTATTCTTTATTTTCGAGATAACTCTCATTAGTAGGCCATAATTCAACATCGACATCAAGAAAGTCATACGGTAGATCGAAGATTTTGAAAAGATTTAATGACTTTTTAGACACAAAGTCACTCAGAGTTCTCTGCGCCAATGAATTCAAATCTTTTTTAGCAATTACAAATCTTTTAGCTTTAGAATCTGTACCTTCACGAGTATTAACAGCTTCAACAATACTTTTTTTACTTCTAATGGAACGCCATCGTCAAACAGTGATAAAATGGCAAGTTCATCGCTCAAATACCATAAGTGCGAAATCATTTTTTCACACGTAGCTGAAGAAATCAAAGGATTGATATGTTTGTACTCCAATAAATTTTTCATAAACTGCAAGTCATGATAAGCAGCAGTTGTTGCAGAAGTTGATGAAAACCAAGCTTTTAAATACAATGTGACTATAAAAATACAGAAATGACGAAGACCATGCAATTCTTTCTGAGAGAGTTTGAATTCATCTCTGAATAGATACATTTTCAAACTATAAATGGCCTTAGCCATCCATCTAGCATGATGAACAGCACCAGGACGTTTGAAAGAAATCTTTTCTTGAGGCATTTCTCCAAGGAAAATCAATGATAATTCCAATAATTCTTTATCTAACTTATTATAACATTTCTTTATCGATCGAAACTCAAATTTATGTAAATTTTCCTGAAACTCATAGTTTAAATTAAAATTTATCGAATTATTGATCAAAAACTGGAAATATTGATATTCGTTAATGTTTGACGATGAATATCTCGTAACGGCTTCACTTAATCAAAAATCATAAGAAACCATTTTTGTAGAGCAGTAAATTTCCTACAAAATCATGAGTTCCACAATCCGAAATAATTTTTTTCATCGACTTATAAAATTCATAATAAAAACGAATATTTTCCTTAAAATAGCCAAACTTCAACTATGAATATCTTTTAATCGGTTGAGTTTTTGAAAAAGTCATAAGAGACCTTTTTTGTAAAGCATTCAATTTCTCACAAAATCTATGCCACGGAATATTTTTCCAAGCAGTTGGAAGCGAGATATAAATTTTTTTATCTGATTATTCGAAAAAAATAGAAACCCGCAAAGCGGAGGACCTTCCCGTTATAATTAAGAGCTTATACTTGGAGAGAATTCTTTTTAGGTGTCTACGAACCTATTTTTCAGAGTATAAAATCAAAAATAAATTATTCGATTTTTTTGACCCACCCTAATCTAGACATTACTGATAATTGGTTCATATTGGTACTTAAATAAATAGTACTTATGATATCTGCGGAGTATTTTAAACCAACTTTAAAATTTTGTAAGATCCTATTCGAGATGATTCCTACATTATAAATAAAAGGTTCCAACAAAACTTTGAGTGTATAGAAACTATTGTTTGAAAATGAGAGATTTTCATTATTCACGCCCCCGCAATCCCTTTTGCAGTAAGAATTCGAGAAAATACATTCTCACCTGAACTTGACATTATCCACGAAGATTCCTACTAAATTTGGAGTTTGTAGAAATTACAGTTTGGAAATTAAAATTTCAGATTCCCGGGAAAAAATGATCAGACCTGACCATGTCTGTTCATGTATGATCAGGCCTGAAATTAGACCTGATCAGGCCTGTGCATGTATGACCAGACCTGAAATTAGACATGATCAGGCCTGTCCCTGCCTGTTCATGCCTGAAGTGTTAAATACGCTCAGGCCTGATCAAACCTGTCCATGTCTGATCAGACCTGTCCATGCCTGATCATGTATGATCAGGCCTGAAATTAGACCTGATCAGACCTGTTCATGTATGACCAGACCTGAAATTAGATATGATCATGTCTGATCAGGTCTGCCCATGCCTGTTCATGCCTGAAAGGTTAAATACGCTCAGGCCTGTCCATGCCTGATCAGACCTGTTCATGCCTGCTCATGTCTGCTCATGTCTGATTTTTTTTAGTTCTATTTTTAAAATTAATTTGTTCTGTATGACGCATTAATTTCTATCCCCTAATTAATTTTAAATATACAACTTTCATTGAAAATATCGGCTTAAGCATAAAGTTTTTGATTTTCCATGCCAAAACAATGATTTTTAACTATGATTTTTGACGAAATGACACAAAATTTCTTACTGTGTTCCAAGGAATACGAGAAAAACAAGATTTTGAGTAAAAGTTTGAGTTTGATTGCGTATAAATACCAAAATAGATCAGTTGATATCAATAGGCGATAAGTCCTTTCAAGGTGTCTGTTATTGTCTTAAGCTACGCCTTGGTTCATTGCTGTAGTATGAAAGATTGCTGAATTGTAGAACACACAGATAATTCTTAGTTGCCTATACGTTTTGAATAAAAAAAAAAAAAAAAAAAACTTTAAAATTAAAGGAAAACAACAAAATTATAATTCTGGAATAAACCTTAAAAAAATTTTTTTTTATTACTGTGCATAGAGCCACATGTTAATGGAGCAAAAAAAATACATAGCCGTTTTAAACAAATAACTCTGATATATAATAAATTATTAATAATTAATAAACTAGGCATAGTTAACTTCCTTAACTGTAAAGATAAATCATGTATGAAATTTAAATTACTTAAAGTAGTTTGAAAGATACCTCTACAGGAAGAATAAGTCATATGGTCAAGAGGTAAAGTGACAGTCTGGAGACCGTGGCGTCTACGGTTCGAATCCCCACAGATACAACTTTTTTTTTTGGACCTGATCGAGTCAGACATGAACAGATCTGATCAAACCTGACCATGCCTGATCAGGCCTGAAGACTCATGGCGGTTCATGTCTGATCAGGTCTGATCATTTTTTCTCGGGTTCTTACATCCACCCTCGCAATCCCTATCGGAAGTAGAATTTTTTGAAATCCGGTTTGAGATAATCTCCTCATGACAAATAAAAAATTCTAACCAAATTTACAGCTTTTAAAAGCTATGTTTTGGAACTTGAGATTTTGTATTGTTAACACCCACCCCCGCAGTCCTTGTTGGGGAGGTTCGTCGTAAAATCCGCTCGTAGATTATTTCTATATCACATATAGAAGGTTCCTACCAAATTTGGAGTTTATAAGAGAATCGAAAATAGAGATGAAATGTATGTAAAACCAGTTTATTTGTGATTTGATTGATCAAAAATAAATATTCTCATTCTGATTAGTTGAAAGTGATTGAAATATACATAAACGTAATACACATAAATATGTCATGACAATAAGTATCAGGCGCGCGCAAATTAAATTCTAGTATCTTTAAAAATATCAATATTTAAGAAAGTACAGTGCAATTTAACAAAAGTAATTATTTAATAAAGCAAAATTTTATTTATTTATAGTTTACAAGTCACGGCTCCTATAAATTATAGAAATAATTCCTGTAAATATAGAAACCACTCCATTGATTCGTATTAGAACTATTTCCATAATAATTGGAAACGATCTTATAAATTCTAGGAACACTTCCTAATATTATGGGCATCGTTCCCATAACCATAGTAATCGTTCCTATAGTCAGTATAGCAAATAATCCCATAAATTTATAGGAATAATATCTATATGTTTTTTTCCATACATATTTACGTTTTTGACCGTGGTTTTTAAACGCTGATGTTCAAATTCTACTTACTACCTTAGATAGTAACTGTTATAATTCCTGATGGTAACTGTTACCATCAGAAATTATAAATATAACCATTTATAATAATAAATAGTAATTATCTCTAGTTAACATACAGGATTGTAACAATTATTATAAATATGGTAAATGCTACCATCTAGATGATTTCTACAATCATCTAGATAGTATTCACTACTATCGGGTTGATGGTAAAAAATTTTACCATAACTAGATAATAACTGCTATCATTTAATTTTCTCCGTGCAATTTTCCATCTCCCGTTTAAATAACATGGGAAAAAATTTTCTTTTTTTTTTTTCTAACTCGGCATTTGCACCTCATATGAATAAGTTTGTAGCATATTCTTGTAGAGGATTTAATGCTCTACAAAAAAAGTCTCTTACACTTTTATCATAGAGATAGCCACTCTAAAGATATTCAAACGTTAACTTCGAAATGGATTAAATTTTATCTTTTCGTTATTAAGCTGATACAAATAAATTTATTACTGTCTTCAAAATTGTTTTTATACGTAAAAATGATTCTGACGCGCTATTATTTTTATAAAGCTTCCCTGATAGCCAGCGCTTTCTCAGTAAGTGTTGACTCCCAGCAGTTACGGTTAATTTATACATCAAGTTGGCGGTAATTCTTCACTCAACAACAGTTGTAAGCAAATTGACAGAAATCTACGGCCGCAACTTGAATACAAGTTAACAATCAAACTTGTAGTTAAATTTCCTTTAAACTTTACTACAATTTGAAGGAAATACTTGTACAGCCAGTTTTGACGTCTATTTGCAGAGTAAGTTATAGGTAACTAATAGGTAATCGCTCGCTTTGCCAACTCTTTCCGTCAAGTTTGCTTCAAATTGCGGACGTAGATTGACAGTAAGTTATAGGTAAGGTGGCTATCAGGGTTGTAACAGGGTAAAATTACCCTTAATCGATAAGTCACCGGATATCGATAATTATTCGACATAGCACTGGCGCGTCTCGCCGTCTCGATCTTCGGGCCTAAAGGGAGAATAGGAGGAGGTGAGTTGGGTTAAAATAGGTGAGCCGTGCAGTGGAAAAGGGAGAAGTAGTGTGACCGCCAGACTGAGTGCCACGGGAATCAAAAAGGACCGTTCCCGAGAGTAGTGACGAGACGAAGGAAGCCAACTACAACTAGGACTTCATTCTCAACGAGTAAGTTAGATCATCGTTTTGTTCGTCAAGGTATCAATTATTACTCTGTGGGAAAGAAGTGGACCGCGGTTTATCCAATACCCAGTTACTTCTCCTAATTATTTATCAATTGGATCGTTAATCGATAAAATTTTACTAATAAATTAATTGTGGAACATGTGCTAATTTGGATTTAGTGATTTTCATGGGGGTTTATACCCGAGGATCACTCAATCGAGCTTGCGGAAAAATTTAATAACTAGAAATAATCAATTAATAAATTAACATCGGAAAATTCGTTAAATTTATTTTTTTTATAATTAACTTAGTAAAATTAATTGATTTTGTTGTCATTAAAAAAATCGACAAATTTTTATTCGTGGAATTTTGGTCAAGCGTCAGTTTTGTGTCGCAGTAAATTCCAATACCCAAGGTCAAGCAAAACAGCTAGCGAATGTTCTAGCAATTAAAGTTTGAATATTTCGAATTGTGTCAAATTTTTCATAATTGATAAAACTAAAAGAAAACTATTAATAATATTTTATTAAGAATTAATTATTAAGAATATTTTATATTAAGAATTTTATATTAAGAGTTAATTATTGAGGATAATATAGATTGGAAAATTATTAAGTATATTATATTAGGAATTTTTATTGAGAATATTATATTATAAAATTATTCCGTCAAGTGTGAATTTAATAATTTTGGGATTAAGTCCGTGAATTAATTAAATTAATTTTACTCTAATTTGATAATTATCGGCGTGGACATTAAGTCCTAGGAATTAGTTAATTGAGTCAAAAATTGTCACAGTAAAAACTTAGTCAGAATTAATTAATTAAACTTGTGTTAATAATTTTGAACGTGATTGAGAATTTTATATTGTGATTTATTTAATTATCAAAAGTTAATTCAGGTATTAAGACCTTTTGTTTTAAATAGTTATTGTATATTGTTAAGACCATGATTATAAGCTACTGAGGAATTTTAATCCATCTAATATTTTAACGGAATTAAAATTAACAATTGGAATTTGAGAATTGGTTGTAAATTGAATATTGTTTGTCGTTTTATTAATTTACTAATGATTGAATAATTGATTTAAAATATTTAATTAGAATTAGTTACAGTCAATTTTATTAAAGTAAAATTTATAAAGTAAAAATTAATAAAAGTCAAGTTAGTAGTGTGAGTGTGAGACAAGTGTGGGTTATGTGTGAGTTGCAGAGTGATTAGGTCTATGTTTCGTCGCTGGGCTGTTACTCCTGTGAGCCAAGTCAACGAGCCCGGTATATGATTCGTCTCTGTGCGGGTGATTGTAGGTTTAGAAATCGTGTAGACGCCGAAAGGGGCACGTGTTAGAAATCGACGGGTAGACGCCGAAAGGGGCTCATCGAGAATAAGTTAGAAATCGACGGATAGACGCCGAAAGGGGCTCGTCGAAAATAAGTTAGAAATCGACGGGTAGACGCCGAAAGGGGCTCGTCGAGAATAAGGAAGTTGTTAAGTGTGGTTAGTGTGTGAGTGAATGTATTTTGTTAACTAATTTTAAGACAACCCTGGTTAAGTTTTTTTTTTATTATTGTTAATAAATGTTGATCAACCTTGTTAATTAATTATTCATTATTCAACAGCACCATCCTCCACTCTCTCTACCCTAAGATTAAGTTTTTCTCAGCTCTGGACCGGTTCCAGGAACCGTGATTAAAAATCCTGGTGGCGCCCTAATAATTGTATTGTTGTTTAGTTTTGTTTATTTATTTATAAAATTGATTAGGGGCCAACCTGAGCAGGTAAAACTGTTACAAGCTAAAAGAAAAAATACTCATGTATTAAAGTGCTTTCTTCTTGATTTCATTTCTACTGTAAGGAAATTATCATCCGAGTTAAATAAGTTTAATATTTGAAAGTTTCACGGAATTATCAATTTATTACTCTATAAAAATTTTGGAAGTCAATAGATATTGTCCTGTTTAAACAAAGAAGCAATGTAACTACAACAATTGAAATGTTCTTTCATTACAGTCCAATGCTCTTTAACTACTTGTAATAGAAATTGAAATTGTTATTTATCTTTAGTTTGACATGCGTGATATTCTTCCACCAAAGCAACATCACGTTCTGCAATGTCATTGACAACTTTCAATTTTTTGAAATACTCTAAATTTTCTTAATAGCTCTCATCATTTTCTAGCCACATTAGTACATCTTCATCAAGAAAATCAGATGGCAAATCGGATTTTTCAAATATTTTCAATGATTGCTTGAAAATAAATTCAATTATACTTTTATTCAAGAAAGTTTCCAGTGAATTTTCAGCCTTTGTGCGTCGTTTTTAAAAAATTATAGTCTTCCCTTGATTTATTATCATCACTTTAACAATTTGCCGTTTAATTTCAACGGGAAAATTTTCATCAAATTGTGCAAGAGTAGCCAACTCTTCACTAAAATACCAAAGATGATCAGATAGTTTTCGAGTCACAGCTAGTGAGAAAAATGAATTCCGTTTTTTGTATAAAATTAACTTTGGCAGTAATTTTTTTACAGTAGAAATGAAATGAAGAAGAAAGCAATTTAATACGCGAGTATTTTTTCTTTTAGCTTTATAAAAATATAATTTACGTATAAAAATAATTTTTAAAACAGTAATAAATTTATTTTTATCAGTTTAATAACTGAAAAGTCAAAATTTGATAGATTTTGAAGTTTACGTTTGAATATCTTTAGAGTGGCTATCTCTACAATAAAAGTGTAAGAGACCTTTTTCGTAAAGCGTTAAATCCTCTACAAAAATATGCTACAAACTTATTCATATGAGGTGCAAATGCCGTGCTAGAAAAATAAAAAAAAATAAAAATTTTTCCCATGTTATTTGAAATGGAAATGGAAAATTACAAACAGGCACGCCTCAAAATGACACACTCTAATGCACAGTCATATGATATTTTGGAATCTCCTTACCGGAAAATAGTTCATTGTGTAATTGCAGGTAGCTCGTTATGTATAAGCTTAAAGTATATTGTACAACAAGTGCGACAAGTAAACTTATCGCACACAAATAACAGTTTCATTTATGAAAAAACTCACGCGTGATTTTAAAATGGACAAACAGCTTTTTTTCAACCGCAACAGCGAGCGCCAAGATACTACTTTTCCCGCATGAGTAATAAAAAATAATTAAGACAACTTTTAGACACTTATTTGCTAATGATAATTTCTAAATATTTTAAAAGGTTTTAATATTTGTTTTCGTCATCAACAAAATCACCCAGAATTGTATAAATGTTACGAGTAAAAACTATTATAATTTATGATGGTAACTGTTACCGTCTGGATTATAAATATAACTATTTAGATTAATAATTAACTCTAGTTAACATACAGGATCGTAACAATTGTTATAAATATGGTGAATGAAACAAGATATTTTCTTAATCAATGTGTTAGTTTCAATTGCTTGGAGTTTGGCAACATCACATAGTTTCGAGATCACCCGTATGTTAGAAATGTATACTGCAAACAATAAATTTTCCCAGTTTAGTTTTTATAGAGAGCTATTTCCTAACAAAATATGTCACCGCTAAAATGTATATCTGAATAACTCAAGCGCATAATTTATCTAGCTGATATATTCTTCAACAATCATATTCATAAATTAACTAGTATTTATGATTATAATCTCATGATCTCTCACCTCATATTTAAAGAAATACTCAAGGCAACTTTAAACAATACTCCTACTCTACAAAAAATTCTAATCGCTACTAGTATGACACTTTCATTCATTATAAAATGTTTAACTTCCATTCATTACTAAGTGTTTTCCTTATCGGAATATTAGAATGAAATCATTTATAACCACGACCAGGTATTTGTTCATAAATTCAGTTATAGGATATCTAGCTTTTATATCGCCTAAATACATATTGAAGTCGCTAAATCGAACATGAACAAACTGAACTCCATCAAAACAATATCGTATATATTTATTCAAATATCTCAATTATCATAATTTAAATTTCAATATTTACTAAATATAGCTATCGAGTTATATATAATACAATACAATAAAATTACATTTCAAGTAACTGTTATCTTTACAAGTCGTTTTTCTTGTATCTGGTTACGAAATCATTAAATGTTCATTCATATTAGGAAAATAAAAAAAATCTTACACTTGAAATTGAATAGAATGTTAACATCCTTGGAATTGTGATTGTTTAATCAATTCGTGCGCCTATTCTAAACGTTATTTCCTTTCACTTTATAACATTTTATTATCTTATATAGTTGTAACTACATTAAATTTATTAGAAGCTTATTTTTTACACTTTTAGAAATAACAATAATTACTTTTTAATTCATTATTCCATATTATTTATTTTTATAAGTAATGAGTGATAAGATTGTTGTGAACCTCAAGTACACGGAGAAAAAAACAGGGATTTTTTCAATTTTTGCATAGGAAAAATTCTTATGTTGAAATATAAATTTTTCCAATGTTAAAATGGAAATTTTTTCTTTATTAACATGTTAGAAATATCCATGTGACATAGGAAAAATTCATTTATCACTAAAATTTATGTAACTTAATTTAATAATTACAAATTTACATAACAATTTTCTCATTCGAGCAATTTCAGATAATTTAAAAGTAAAACAGTGATATACAGTCGGTTTGTGATAAAAAAAAATTAGAGGAAATTTTTTTCAAATTTTGCTTTACAATTCGAAAAAATTAATACTCCAGCAGATTATGGACGGTGTGGCTTAAATTGCCATAACTTTTTCAAAAATTGACTTTTCGGGACGTTTTTTTTTTTTTCAGAATTTTTTTTATTAAATGTTCTTTCTGGAAAAAAATAGAAAAAATTATTCAAACCTATCTTCATTGTTATTTTTTATATTTTTCAAAAAAAACTCCGAATTTCTCAATGATAAACATATTTAATTTCTTTTTTCTTTCTTTCATATGAAACTTTGACATTTTCTACAAATATCCTGAAAATTTCAGAATGGTATTTTTTCGATTTCTATTTTTTTTCATGTCATAAATGAATTTTTCCTATGTCACATGGATATTTCTATCATGTTAATAAAGAAAAAATTCCTATGTTAACATTGGGAAAAATTCCTATGTTAACATCGGAAAAATTCTTATGTTAACATAGGAATTTTTGCTATGCAAAAATAGGGAAAATTCCTATTTTTTTCGCCGTGTAGTCAGTTTTAATACATAGAAATAATAATTTGAATGCATGGACGTGAAGCACTATATATATTAGAAATTTTCTCAATTTTTGATCGATAATATCAACCATCATCGGTAAAAAATTAAAAGATGGTAATTATTTGAAAGTAAGGATCTCCCTATTTTCTACGATAGATAAACAAAAAATTAACTATTTTAGTGTCATTTTTTTTTTAAACTAAATAGAAAAATTAACTTGATTTAATTAAAAGAAAAAATTTAGTTTAAAGAATTTCTTTGTCAAGCAAATAAACTGAAATTTTGTTTACGATAATTGCTTCATACATGCATTAGCGTGCTTAGTATGGTATAGTTTATACTAATTAACATTCTCTTATTTATTATCTCTTATTCATTTATTATTCATAAGTATTTTCGAATACTTTACCGATTCATTAGTAATATATTTTTAAGTATTGTTATTATTTAAAACTATCAATCAAATCTTTTTTACAAATTTACTACTTACATGTTCCTTAATGTTAATTTCAATTTTTAAATAAGTCTTTAGATAGGTTTCATAGTTATAATCATAAATTCAAGTTAATATTTTAATGTCATTTATTATATATACGTTCAATGAATAAGAGTCCTGAAAACGCAAACTTTGAAATCAAATATTTCCATAACTGCTCCGAGACAGAAATGTAAAGACTGAAATAAAACTGCCAAAATGATCGATTATTATTTTTACAGTTTTGAAATTAGTATAGAAAACTATTCGAAGATAGAATATTAATGCTGATTCTTTTCGACTCGGGAACTGATTTGAACCTTTTAGTTCCGAATATTCGACGATTCAGGAGTATCAGGTTGAACTTAGTGTTCATTTTGATGGTAAAAAAAAAAGTAATTCACTTTCAAATCAGTTTAATAATTAAGGCTATCCCGGAACGATTTTCATGAATAAAAATTTTGTATAGTTAATTGTATTCGCGGTTGTGATATAAATGAGATGTACTCCATTGTTATTACAGTTTTAATTCGAAAAATTAAATGGCGCTTTTTATGATGACATTAATAAATTGAATATAATAAATTTTGTAAATATATTAGACATCTGCTTACATTTTGTTTATTGTTAATTTTTTTTTAACAATTGAAATCGCAATGATTATAATTGATGAACTACATATCGTGATCTGTACTTCTGAGCGTTAAATTTATAGGCGATTAATTGATAAAGCTGAAAAATCAAACAAAAATTTATTCTAGACGGGACTTGATCGCGGAACCTTTGAATCTAAAGTCTGGGTCGCTGACCACGGGGCTGCTCGCAGATTTTAAAAATATCGATTATTTTTCAATCTTAAGACTCAACCCAAGGTAAAAATTTGGATACCATTTTTTATATTAATTTTAAACCTGCGATAACAATAATCGACAGTTTTGGCAGATTTATTCCAGTTTTCAAATTATTGCCATGAGTAATGATTTGAATAATCTATTCAAATTTTTAAAAAATATTAAGAAAATGCGTCTAGGGAAACAACTACTTTGATTCAAAAAGAAATTCCTTTTGTTAAAAACTCTTATGTTTGATTCAAGATAATCAAAGTCTTCAAAATGATCTTCTTGATTCATGATTTTTTTTCTTAAATCAAGCTATCTTTATCAGCGTTTTTCTAATGCATCTAAGATATCTAATTTGTTATCAAGACTCCAAGTATTGATTATAGTTAATTCAATCCATATAATAAGTATTAAAAATAAAAATATGCAGTTCTGCAAAGAAATTTTAATATAAAGCTTTTTTTGATTATATCTATTTTTTTTTCTAAAGCTTTATAAAAAGTTGTTTTATATTTTAAATTCTCGGTATCAGAAAGTTTTTTGAAAATTTATACTTTCAATCTATTAAACATTTTGTGTCAACCGTTATCAATTTTCTAAAATGAGTGATTTTTATTTTTTTGTTGTCACTTTTTAGTAGATTTCATAGAAATCTAACTATTGCATTGGTCCTCATCACGAAACATTGGAAAAATTTTCCGATATTTCTTTTACTTTTACCGTATTTCCGTGTAATAACAATTAAATACGATATCATATTTAATTTCTGTAAATTATGTCTGAAAGCTTATTTAATCAGCTTTAATTTGCATACTTATTCATTTTTCTAAATTCAGTAATTTAGGAATGACAGCAATTCAAAAATTTTTGAAAATCGTAGAAATTTTCACTTTTACCGTATTTCCGTGCAACAACAATTGAACGCGATATCTAATCGAAAATCTGCTAATTGTATCTGAAAACTTATTAAGCAAGCTTTAAATTGCATACTTATACATTTTTTTGAATTAAATAGTTTAAGAATGACAGAAATTTGAATTCTTCAAAATCCTAAAAAATTGACAATTTTATTGTTTTTTTTACGAAATAATTGACGAATGCAAAATTTTTGTAAATCTCTTCTGAAAGCTTATTAAATAAACTTTAATTGGCATACCTCACTATCAGTCTAGGCCAATAATAACCTACTTTCTCAGACAGATTTAATGAATTTTTATTTTTGAATTCGTTCTGATGTCATTGTTTGATTGTAACAGAAGTTGTATATTATTATCAATATTAATTGGTAAAAACATAGTTTTTTTTACTTCCATTTCGGCTGCCGAATGGTCTTTGTTTTTTTTTTGTAATATAAGAAATTGAAAAATTATCATTTTGTAACATTTTTTTTTTTGTTAAAATTTGTCTATATATCCCATACAAAGTTGCCGTTAATAGAAACAATCCCAACCATTGGCCGATATCTGGCAGCCAACGATTGGCCAGTTATAGGGATATGTCAACGGGCTATACTTGGTTAAACGCTGGTCGCCGTCTATTGCGGACATTAATGTTCTGCAATTAATATCCATTTATCGCCCAAAGTCTGGCTGTTCTTGGCCAATTTGTTATTTTATAATAACACAAATTTGGGTTTTCGGAGTTGCATTACGCGAAGTATAATATTTAAAAAATAAAAAAAGATATTGTAATGTTTATTTAAGATTATTATTGATCCAAATAGAAGTTATATATAAACTTATATCAATAAATAAAAAAAAATATATAAATTTTTATACAAGATTATTGTAGATCTAAACAAAAATAATGAGTAAATAAAACAAGACAATAAAAATTTTAATTATGATTTCGAAGTTTGACTTGAGAAAAGGATGGCATAATTTTTTAAACAAATATATAACTATTGGCAGAATCAACTATCCCTTATTAGAAAAAGAGATTTAAAAAGATTAAAATTATTTGAAAAAATTGAAAAAGATTTGATTTTTACTACTACATAGATATACACTTTACATTGAGGTAATCTTTTTGAATCTCTTTTTTTAATAAGGGATTAGCCTAAATAGGTTTGGTGCAAATTAAATTTAGAATAAAAAAAAAATAATCGTCTTCAGACATTTAAAAACTTTATACAAAAATCGACAAAATTGAGTACTAATAAATTTCATAATCTGTATATGCAGTAATAAAATATATTTCAATCATTCAAATAGCGAAGTTGAATTTTTCAGTTAAATTCCAGCATGCAGCGCAGCCGGTAATGATCGAGACTCTCACGCAGACGAACCAGGTTCGATTCCCACTTCGACTTAACCATTAAAATTTTTTCAGAATATCCGACTAGGATCGATGCTCCTGTGCTACATCTTCTACTACTTGACTTCATAACGCCAACACGATTATAGGAATAAAAAACTCTACGGCATATCGGCTGAATGTTTAGTTTTTTTTTTTTTTTTTTTCATTTTAACATACTCAGCCGATGATCAGCAATTAACGGCCCAATAACTTTTTTTACAATCGGCCGACAATCAACTGCCGTTAATGGGCCGTTGTTATCATTTGGACATTCAGCCGTCCGTGGGCCATTAAAAGTCGCCAATGATCGGCCGTCAATCAGTATCCTTCGCACGTCGATGGGCCATCCGAGGGCCGGTTTTCGAACTTTGTATGGGATATAGTTCAGAGGGTCTCAAAGTATTAATCATAATAATTTGTAAAAATAAATTTTTTAGGATGTTAATTTTTCGATTTTCCAATCATTAAAAAAAAAAATTTCTTTTTAATTATTCCTGTTTTCATTACATTCGACAACAAAACATAAGATTATTTAAAAAAAAATTCTAAATATCATTTTTATAGATTTGACCTGTTGTTAACCGGAAAACTAAACAATTACCGTACAATTTTGAGTTTTTATGATCAATCAATTAGTACAGTATCGAATTCAAAGAATAATTAATTTTTTCAGAAAAAAAAAACTTCAATAAATCGATTCCTGGATTTTTTTATGCTCAAAATTGAAAGGGATTCCACCTTTGAATTATTTCCCAAATAAAAAAATTTTTTTTTAAACTATACTTTTTACAGCAAAATATTTGATAGTGTCGTACTACGATGTAAACAGAATAACATTTAAAAAAATAATATTTTCTGATAAAAGGTCACAAGTATATTACTTAAATTACACCCAGTAAACCTCTCTACCACGTGTATCGATCGTCACGACACTCTCCCCACCAGCATTTAAAAACTCTACGTTAGACTGGGCTCAACTCCGGATTGGACTTTCTCTCTTGTATTAGAGTTAGTGCATTCAGTTGCACTCCAACCATCGTAAGTGGTGTCAAATATACTCCAGGTAAATTCAAATTTCATTCGTTCGAAGTAGATTAATCGGGAAACTTTATTTATTCATAAATATTTTAATTCCCCACAATAAATTTATAACACGATTCGATTCTTGACATATACTTTTAATGATTTTTTAATAGTCATTATAAACGTATATAATATAAATATTTTGACCAGCTGACTCATTCAGACTTCTAGTCCAGTGCGTTGAATTATAATTTAACAATGTTCTTTTTTTTTAATTGTCATTCTAAGACTGATAATGATTAATAGTTAATTGTTTCGATTTAAGATTGCCGGAAATCATTTTTAATGAATTATTTTTTTTATATTTGTTTTTTTTTTTTGTTTTTAATACAAAAAAATTTTATTATTAAATATAAAATAAAAAATAAAAAATTTTGTGGTTTTAGATAATAAATACTTGTGAGTGAATATATTTAAATTGAGGGTGGCGAAGATGGCGGACAGGATATATTATCCAAATGCTGAGTTAGCAAAAACAGCGTACTGTAATAGTATGGATCAGTACAAAAAAATGCATGAAAAGTGAGTATTCAATTGCTTTTTATATTTTTCATTTCAAGAATTTTTTTTTTTTCATTAAAATTATTTCTTATAGTAAAAAAAAATATTACTTATTGAAGAACCAAGCTGCTGTTTTATTCAGTGCTAAAAGTATTTATATTTATCGTGAATACATTGAGACTTACCCAACTGTATTTAAATTTCCGGTTAAAACATGTTAAAAAAATTATGATTATTTAATTCTTAAATATAGTCTCGCGGTCATTGTAAGTTAATTGATAAGTTACAAAAATAGAATAACAAAATCGATCTTTCGTACTATATCTTCATCCATACCATTTCTTTAAAAGTAAGAATTTCTTTTAACTCGTAAAGTATCAGGAATCAAGATGCTATGAAAGCAGTAATCATTTGATCAACTGGAAAATTGATTATCATTATTAAAAAAATGTTTTTCAAAAATTATCTATAGAAAAAAAAATTCTACAAGTAAAAATTTTTTTATTTAATAAAAAAAAATCGTAAAAATTGTCAGATATTTGTTAAATTCAGTGTCATATGTCAGTGATTGAGAATGAAACTTTTTTGACGTTTTTTTTACATTTATTATTGACAATTATTTTTTTTTTTTTTAAGATCTATAAAACAGCCAGAAGAATTTTGGAGTGAAATAGCGAAACAATTTTACTGGGAAACGACTTCGTCCAACGACAAATTTTTTTCTTACAATTTTAACCGTAACGAAGGTGATATTTTCATCAAGTGGATGGAAGGCGCATCTACGAATATTAGTTTTAATCTCCTTGATAAAAACGTGAAATGTGGAAATGGCGATAAAATTGCATTTTATTGGTATGTATTCAGAAATTTTAATCAATAAATAAACATTATTTTTCATATACTTTATTCCATAACTCTAACAGAAAAAAATTTCTTCTTAATATAAAACTGAAAATATCGAAGTAAAATTTTTTTTCATTTTAGTAAATATTTTTTTCTGTGAAAAATTTAAAGTACTTTAAACTTAAATTCTAAGGTACTAACTAGTTTGTGGAATTAATTACCAATTCAAAATATGACATTGAGAAAAACAAAAAATTCCTATTTATTCTCACGTCATGTTAACATTTTATGTGGTGTAAAACCAAGATTTACAGACCACATAGTAGTTCATAAACTATATATTGAATTATTAACCAAATCAATCACTTGAAAATGAATATAACCACTTTTTGGTTTAGTTTCATAGATAATTAATTTACTTCTACGAAGTTCAGCTGAAAATCACATGTGTAAAATTGACAAAACAGAAGGATAAAAATGGTTTTTTTATTAAAAATTTTAATTGTTATTAAGACAAAACGAGAAAGGGGGAACTTAGCTTTTTGGCAAAAATTCAAAATCGATCAGCAATAGGAGAAATCGAAAAAAAAGTCTTAAATGTCAAAATAATTTTCAATTCTAGAACGCTATCTTTTTTGTTTATGATTTTAATTAAATGTTGGAAGAAAAATGCAGCACATTAAATAAATTCCTAACAGTACCGACTATCAATTAAAATTTTTGAACAAATTATGGCGTTATTTTAATTTACTACACAGAAAGAAAATTACTTGAATCAAGTAAATAATTTTGAAGAATTTTATCTTCTTGGTTTAAGTTGAAAAATTCTTAAACTAAGAAATTTCACTTGGTTTAAGTAAATGTTACTTAATTCAAGAATTTTAATTTTGATTCAAGTTAGTTTTTTTTTCAGTATACTTAAAAATTTTTAATTTTATTTTGTTAGTTAAGAATTTTTAAAGTTAACAAAAAATGAAAAATCAAATTAATGTTGCTTCAAAAATTAACTTATAAAACGGTAATAATTTTCTGTTTATTTTTATTTATAAATTAATTTTTTAGTTTATAATTTTGTTTCTTTAAAATTTAACTTAACAAAATGTTTTTGAAAATTTTTAAAACGTATAATTGACTTGCTAAGTTAATTTTTTATGAACTTAATAAAATTTAAATAAAGTAAATTATGCAGGAAAATTGTAATAATTATCAGTTCGCATAATTGACTTTATAGATATATATAGTAAAATAGATATATATTTATTAAGATGACACAATTTCGTATAAATGCCATAAAAAAAATATTCGAACAGCTAAAAAAATGAATCTGGCTTAAATTAAAAGTTAAAAATAAAACATTAATAATAATGTAGTAATAAAATTATCATACGTTTGACAGTGATAGGCAAAGAAAGTAGCATATTCAATTTTTTAATGTGTGTATCGAGTTTATAGACACAAGCTTTAATCAATTAGGTGAGCACTCAAAATGAAAATACTGTGCCTAATCTGTTTGAACTTTCTATCTGAGAATGCCTTTAAATTCGATCGCCACGACTCAACTGCTATAACGTAAAACGTGTTATTGGTTAAAAAGAACGTATGTTTTCTTCGGACTTCTCTATTGGTTGTTACAGAAGTGGTACGAGATGCATTTTGAAGCACACCTAGAGACCCTAAACTTGTAAAATAAATAGTTTTAGTATATCTACCTGAGATTTCTCTATTCGTAAATTAAGAAAATTACTTTGAGTATTACAAGACAATTTTATTTTCAGCTAAAATTTTATTTTTGAAAAAAAAAAAAAATTTCATTGTACTTTTAACCTTGCTGAATACTTAAGTTATCCAAGGAAAAATATCAACAAGAATTTAAAATTTACTAATACTTACAATGGAATCATATAACTAATTCACTCAAGTTTTATTTGCAGAGTTACTTAACTTTGTTGTAATGGATATGACGCTACTTTAATTAAATAAAAATTTTTCTCGTAAGATTTGAATAATATCATACGATTATATTTTTATTAACAGAGAAAAAAAATAAAAGAAAAAATTCAACTTTATGATAAACATATTTAAATGAAAAACATTCTTCACTAGTCAATATCTTATCATTTTTAATTTGCTATAAAATTTATAGTATTAATTATGTAACTTAAAACATTAATGACGCGGTTGTTACACTAAAAATTATAAAAGAATTTTCTATCGTATTTTTGTTATTTTTTGCCCATTTCTATCAGAATTAACGACTTTAAATGATAATGACAATGATTATGGAAACAGTTTCGCGTTGAGTTATGTACTCACAACAATACATAAGTAAACTCATTTATCAATGCATAAAAAAACTTGACTTTTGACACAAATAACTCTTACACAAGCTTATAAAATAATACACGATGTAATACGACCTGTTCATTATTTTATTTTTACTTTATAATTAGAAAGTTAAGTTTTTCAAATATTTAAATAAGTTTTGATTATATTTTTATATAGCAATATTAAAAATAAAAAATTGTTATCGCTAAAAAAAATATGAATGAAAGACTTACTGAAATCATTTGAAACGGCTTTTTTTTTTTTAAGATTATTATATTATAAATAATAAATAATATAAAAGTGTAATGTTATTGAGAAACACAGTAGTATCTCGCGCCAAATCATATGCGTTAACAAATATACCTCGTTTCTATAAGCCGAGTAGACAAACACACTAATACCAATATTGGCTAATTTACAATGAAAAATGTATTTCTGCATAGTAATAATTTATATGCGCAATTTTGCCTAGTTATGGCCGTAAAAAATTGAAAAATTAGCTTTTTCAAATAAAAAAAAATTGAAATATTTTTTGACAATAGCATAATTTGAAATCAAATTTTTTATCTTCAAAATTTCATATTTTACCGTTCCCTCGATTTAAAAAAAAATTTAGTACATAAATAAACGAAGTTCAGATCAAGAAATTTAAAATTTACACTTTTTTGAAAAATTTTCTTTGAATTATAATCTAGAGGTGATACGCCCGACCTTCTCAGACCGGGTTCATTATTTATTTTACTTTCAGGCACTATATAGTCTTCCGACACTTATCTTCTGACGTTGAGCCCTTCTACTTTTCAAGCTAATAATTAATTACTCTACACGGATCAATCTTTTAACGAAAAATGTAACACACAATGCGGAGAAATTTCAATAAATTGTTACCATGACACATTTTATAATTAAATCATGAGTTTCGATTTTCGTCTTTAAAGTTATAAATAAAAAAAAAAATGAAGAAAATAAAAGTTTCTTTTTCGTTGCCGTAAAAAATCGTACATTATTTATTAATTTAGTTTATAAAAATTTTTCAGGGAAGGAAATGATGTTGAAGATTATTCGAGATTGACCTACCGAAAACTACTTGAAGAAACTTGTAAATTTGCCAACGTTCTAAAATCCAAGGGTGTTCAAAAAGGTGATCGAGTAGCAATTTACATGCCAATGATATTGGAACTGCCGATCGCAATGCTTGCTTGTACTAGAATCGGCGCCGTCCATAGTGTAATTGTAAGTTGTAAAATGAATAAAATGAAAAATCTCGTATTAACCAATTTCATTTTAGTTTGCTGGATACTCATCGGATTCATTGGCGGAAAGAGTATTGGATTCAAAAGCCAAGGTTTTATTGACAGCAGATGGTGCTTGGCGTGGCTCAAAATTACTGCACCTAAAATCAATCTGTGATCATGCAATGGATAAAGTTAAATCTCATGGGCACAATGTGGAATCCTGCATCGTTATTTCACATCTTCGCCGAGTAACCTGTCCTCCAGGCAACACATCAGATGGGGGTGAGAATGCAACTTTTCGCTTTCGAAACGAATTTCGATTTACGGTACGTAAATCGATTCTCTACTGTTTTTTCTAATTTTTTATTAAAGCTGTTTGACTGATTAATTCCAGGTAAAACCAAAAATGGCACTAGCAACGGAAGTACCAGTGAAGTAAATTTATCTTGGGATGATGATCGTGATTGTTGGTGGCATGAAGAAATGGAAGATGCTGACTCTAGTTGTTATCCCGTCTGGGTGGCAGCTGAAGATCCTCTTTTCATTCTCTACACCAGGTATGAACGTATATAACAACATATTTAAAATCAAATACGAAATTTTTCATGGGATCTTAGATATTTAAATCACTTTAGTTAATAATAATTATTGTAATGTTAAATTTGCAAGTGGATCAACTGGAAAGCCAAAAGGAGTTCTTCATACTACTGCTGGTTATTTGATATACGCTGCAACGACCTTCAAATATGTTTTTGACTATAAGCCAAATGATGTTTATTGGTGTACCGCAGATATTGGATGGATTACAGGTCATACATATGTAGTGTACGGTCCATTAGTTAATGGTGCAACTTCAGTATTGGTAAGTAATATTATAAGCTATTAATTTTGATCTTTGCAACTCAGCGTGACCTGTATACTTCAGTTTTTAATTAAATGTTGTCTTTGCAGTTTGAAGGAACGCCATTTTATCCGCAAAACGATAGATACTGGTCAGTCATCGAAAAGTATAAAGTTTCGCAATTTTACACAGCGCCAACCGCCATTAGGAGCTTAATGAAATTTGGCGATGACTTAGTGAAGAAATACAATCTTGATTCTCTAAAGGTATACTTCTCATTAGATTATCTTTTTTTAGCTTATGCAAATTGAAATTTACAAAATTATTTTTTCTTAGGTCCTTGGCTCAGTTGGAGAACCAATCAATTCTGAGGCTTGGTTGTGGTTTTACAATTTGATTGGCCATGGTAAATGCAGTATAGTGGATACTTTTTGGCAGACAGAAACTGGTGGACATGTTGTAACACCACTTCCTGGAGCTACTCCGATGAAGCCTGGATCAGCAGTGAGTATATTATTGAAATTTATTTTTTTTTTTTTTTTTGTAAGTGATGGACAAAATCTTTGAAAAAATTTTTATCACAAGGTTGCAAAAAATTAATTTTTTATTTCATTGATAATTGAATTATGAATGGTTAGTTGAAAATGATTATAATTAATCATTTGTAAATAAATCCATTTAATCTTTTGTTTTTTAGTTGATTAATTCAAGAAATTTAATTATTGCATTATTTGAAGTTTTCAATAATTGAATCTTAATCTTCCTTAAAATATTAATTATTAGAAAAATGTAACTACTAAGTTTTTACAAAAATTAAGAATAATTCACAACCCTGTTGTTAGGCGTTGAAAAGTAAAGATATTTTTATAACCGGAATTTTTTTTTTTTTTTTATGTTAACATATATACTTATATTTCAGTCATTCCCATTCTTTGGTGTACTCCCAGAACTCTTAGACGAAGATGGTAAAATAATAGAAGGCGAAGGTGAGGGTTACTTAGTCTTCCGTCAACCTTGGCCTGGTATGATGAGATCGCTTTACGGAAATCATGAGCGCTTCCAAACAACATATTTTGATAAGTTCAATGGCTTCTATTGTACAGGAGATGGTGAGTAGATTAACAAAATAAACAAATTTTTAAAGTTTTTTTCTTCTCTTTTTCTTTTTCTCATTCTTTTGATCATTCTCTGATTGATTGATTGATGACAGTGGGTTCTTGAACATCTCTCCAGTATACTTAGCTTCTTTACCGAGTTCTTCTTCAATCCTTAGAATTTGATTATACTTCGACATTCTCTCTCCTCTACAGAGTCCACCGGCTTTAAATTGCCCCGCAGATAACCCAACTGCAAAATCAGCTATAAAATTATCTTCAGTTTCACCATAACCAGCACTCACAATAGTTGACCACCCATTTGATCTTGCCAGTTTGAAACAATCGATAGCTTCTGTAATTGTCCCAACTTGAGGCAATCTTATTATTAAGCAATTTCCTGCTCCTCGCTCCGTGGCTTCCTCAATGCGCTCAAAATTCATTGCGGTTAAATCATCTGCTACAACTTGAATTTTTTTATCAGACAACAGAGACCAACTATCCCAATCTTCTTGATCAAATGGATCTTCAATTGATATCAACTGAGGAAACTCTGTCAACATTTCGAGATATCTTTCATTTAAAGCTTCTGCTTCCAAATAATCATCAGGGTCTGTATCTTCTGACTTGAATTGAAGATCATATTGACCTTTGAAAAATATTGTTAAAATCACTTATTACAATTGTAAAGAATATTTTTATTTCTAATTAAATAGTAGGGGGCATAATCAATTTGAAATTTTAAAAATTTATGATATTTTTAATGTAAAAAATATCACACTGATAGAAAAACTATTTTGATTCAAGATAAAATCATGTTGTAGCAATTGGAAAATCTTGTAGCATAGCAACAGTATAAAATTGGATTGTCGAACAAGTTAAAATTTTTTTTCAAGAGTCAACGTAATTAGGTTCTAAAAGTATAATAGGGCAAGAAAATTACTATTCAGAAATTTTAATTTTTTGGTAAAAAAAAATTTTTCTGCTAACGGAAGAAATTTTTTTCAAAATATGAATTTTTTTTAAATTGATGAAAAAATTTCGAATAAATTTTATCTTAGTTATTACATTCTATATCAGTGGTTACTACTATTTCAAATAATAATTAATATTATTCAAGAATGATAATTGTTATCTTTCCTGACTTTAAACAATATCAAAATGAATAATAGTTAAATTATTATCTAATGTGGTAAATCATTAAAATTAACAATAGTTATTGTTACCGCAAAATTTCTGAACATGTATGAAATTTAATATATATTCCACTAGAACTTGACATTATTAATTAATTAATTATATAAAAAGTTTTATTGTTCAAAAAAAATTTTTCAAGGGATTGTTCTGAATTTTTTAAAATTTGGAAAATCATCCAAAGTTAAATTTTTTTTTTATTTAATTGATTTTTTTCGTCATTATCATTATTATTTTTATTATTAATAATCTGGAACTATATCATGTTCCTGAAAGTACTTTTTTTTTCCGTGTACACTGAACATGTTTTGAAAAAGTAGAGTTTGAATTTAATCAAATTTACCGTTAGAGTAAAATTCTTCTGAAGAATTTTCTGCGCTTCCAAAAATTTTAATTTATTGATTTAAGAAATTACTGATTTGATTATAAATTAATACATTATTTTTTAATTGATGCAAAATTTTTAGAAAGCTTTAGTGAAGATTAAAAATTTTTATTACTTATAATAAAAACCAATCAATTTTTTACGCCTCCCTACTACATAAAATAAAATTCAGTGTCGCTACCATCTTTACAAAAAGAGCTTGCCGACATATCAATAGCAATTTTTATTTTTCCCTCATAATTAGCAGCTTTAATAGCCTCTGCAATTATACTTAAGGCTTCCGTATCCTCTTCAAGCTGAGGAGAGAAGCTTCCATCATCACCAACAGTCAAAGGAAGCTTTAACTCTTCCGACTCGGCAATCATTTTTTCAAGTACTTTGATCACTTCCATCCCCATTTTTATAGCTTCTTCAAAAGACTGAGCTCCTAAAAATTATCAATAATTCAACCAAATTCAATCCAAGCAATTTTTTACACTACCAATTATATCAATCAAACCTGTTGGCATTATCATAAATTCTTGACAGCTCAAAGAATTTCCGGCTAATTTTCCGCCACTGATAACATTGAAAATAGGAACTGGAATAATTGGTTCAGTATTGGCTAATAAACTTACATATCTGTAAAGAGGAACACCTCTCTTAACAGCACCTGCTTTGCAACAAGCCATTGATACTCCTATAATAGCATTGGCTCCAAGCTTAGATTTATTGTCTGAGTCGTCCAATTTTTTCATGAGTAAATCTATTTCCCGTTGCTGACAAACTTCTAGTCGACTCTTTATTAATTCTGGTGCGATTATATTGTTAATATTTTCAACTGCTTTCATAACTGTACGACCATTATTTAATATTGATTCATTGTTATCTCTAAGATCTAACGCTTCGTTTAGATTCGATGAAGGAGTACATGATACAGAAGATCTCAAAAGTCCGAAATCCGTAATTAAGTCAACTTCTATAGTAGGCTCACCGCGACTATCAAAAATTTGCCGAGCTTTGATTTTTTCAACCGGCATTTTATAAAATTTTAAAATTTTATATCAATATGGATAAATATACTTAAAAAATTGCAACTTCAAATGTAATTAGTGCAAAAACAATTGCAATTATTGTGGGTTATTCTACGGAAATCACTTAACTTCACATAACTACAAACATTTTAGCTATAAAAAAAAATTAGGAAAACGGTTGACCCTGAAGGCCATCTCTGCAACTTCCCGCTACTTTCGTAATTAAGCGCTCGAAATTGCACTCATTATGTTTTTGAGCTCTTCGTGTCCAAACACGATTTGGACCAATTCAGACCAATAGATTTTGAGAAATCTAAGAAAAACTACGAAAAAATTTTTTTTCAAATGTAGTTTTTTTGGAATAACTTTTAAACGGTTTGACCGATCAATTCAAAAAACTAATCATCTCTTAACATCAAAAAAACCACGTCGATCGCCGCCAAGCCGGTCAAAATCGTTTGATTTGTTCGTGAGTTATCGTTGTCGAAAGAATACCGAAAAAAGTGTTTTTTTTCGGGATTACTCTGAAATTCCTAGTTCGATCAATTGAAACTTAAAAATTTGTTACGAAGCTTAAAAAACTGCATTGAATGCCGCCAATCGGGTGGAAATCGATTCATTCATTCGAAAGTTATTGCTGTTTAAAAATTCAAAAAATAGTGTTTCTTAGTCTTATCAGACTTTTAAGCTCGGAGAACTCAAAATGACATAAAAATTATATTTTTGAGCTCGAAGAGCTCACAAACGTAATAAATGCAATTTTGCACGCTTAAGTATAAAATTAGCGGGAAGTTGCTGGGATGACTTTTAGGGTCAACCGTTTTCCTAATTTTTAATTCTTTAAATTATGAAAATTTTATGTATAAAAAAAAAAAAAATACGACTGTTATTAATATCATAGGCAATTGAATAAATCTGGAAACAAAATATTGTGTTAATAGTTGCTACGTTTACCTTAGATTTCAAATTTGCCTCATTATTAAAGCACTTTCTGTAGAATAGACAAATTAATTTTTTTTTTTTTTTAATTTAATAAAATGAAAGTTTTTAATTTATACATTTTTCTTCTTTTTAGGAGCAAGGCGTGATTCTGATGGTTACTTATGGGTTACTGGTCGAATTGACGACATGCTTAACGTATCCGGCCATCTCATGTCAACAGCCGAAGTTGAAAGTGTTTTAGCCGAACATGCAGCTGTTTCTGAAGCGGCAGTTGTTAGTAAACCTCATCCAGTAAAAGGGCAGTGTCTTTATTGTTTTATTACACCTAATGAAGGAAAAAATTTCGACAAACAGTTGCAAGATGAACTGAAAAAGAAGAGTAAGTTTAATTATCATTAAAACCATGTAATTAATTAATTACTCTTTATTGATTATATTGTTAATAAATTATTTAAATTGGCAGTAAGAGAACGAATCGGGCCATTTGCACAACCAGACATAATCCATCATGCTCCAGGGTTGCCTAAAACTCGCTCAGGAAAAATAATGCGAAGAATACTTAGGAAAATTGCCGTTGGGGATCGTAATGTCGGAGATACTTCAACATTAGCCGATGAAGGCATTGTTGATTTGCTTTTCCAATTAAGACCAGAAGCTTAAATAAATTGAAATTGAAAATAAAAATATAATTAGTAAAAATAAAAACCTAAATCACCAATGGCTTTAGGATAATACATGATATCAAATGGTAAAATAGAAAATATGTTACTGGTCCAGTATTTTTTCATTTGACGAACATTCTTAATTGTGTTCAAAGAGCTATCAACAATCTTATTTTTTTATATAGCATGTTTCTTTTAAATTCATCAATAGAGGAGTTTTTTTGAGTGAAACTTTTTTTTTTTATAATTTTCATGCGTTATGAAATATTAAAATCGCCATTGCTTCGGTAACTGTTGACATAGTAGCACTTGTTATAGAAAAAATTAAAATTTATGTTAATTACTGACATACTGACTAATTCTACAACCCTTATGTAAAACGGGTGGTTGATGCATCTTAAAAATAATTAGTCTTCACAAAATAAGCAAGAAGTTTCAATTCTATCGCGCGTGGTCAACACGCACAAATTTTTATTTCATTTAAAACTTTTGATTTTATTTAACTTGCCAAGAATTCTAACAAATTTAACTCAATTTGATTAGCTCAAGAAAAAGTTTATTACTCCAACTTTAATAATGCTGAAGTTAGCCGTCAGCTGTCAATTTTAAAAATTTTAAAAACAAATCAATTACAATAAAAAAATGCTTCTAAAAATTTTCACTTGTAATTTTTATTAATTTTCACATGTGAAACTTTTTTATTAATTTTTTTTTTAATAAATACATTATTTGTCATATTTAACTCATCAGATAAATACTCAGATCATTTAAAATAATTTTATCTGATCTGCAGGTAATAATAATAACAAAAAAATTGAATTATTTTTTCTATATTTTGAGCAACAACTATTATATTATACTGAGGAGTATTTATCCGGAATAAGTTCCAAAAATGAACCAAAAGTTTTGCAGTTTGGAATTTGTCTAGAAAAATTTTTTTAAATAATTTATCTTGTAAAATTTGTATACTAAATATTAAAAAATAATTTTTTTTTTAGTTGACAGGATTTGATCAGTGAAATGTAAAAATGTAAATCTGTTTATAATTCATCGATTTTTATTATACTTAATTTAACGAACAACAGATTTTTTATACAAGATATAAGAAAAAATCAAACCTAAACACTTTTTTTTTAATTCTGTTAAAAATTGAAAGCTTTTGATTCTTTAAATGCAAATTAGACAAATTACAAACTGCAAAATCTACATTTTATCGCTTGACTGTTATTGAGCAGTTTAAAATATATATTTTGGCACTTATTCAAGATGGACAGCTGAAAAAGTAACCGACTTTTTAAGACTACTTAATACTGAAGAAAAAAAGAAAGAAAGTAAATAATGAAAGTAAATTTATAATTAATAAAAATTAATAAATAACAAAATATTAATGTTGTAATAAAATTTTGCGTTATTAATGGTGCAAAAAAATATTATTTATCGTTGAGAAAATGCTAAATAAAATATTTAAAAAAATGTTATTATTTATTATAATAAGTCAAATGGAAACAAAAAAAGTCGATATGAAAAAATACGCACTAACATTAACGCACGTTGACTATTTTGATGTAATATTATAGAAAGAACTATATATTATATATACATATAAAAATTAGTAATTAAAAATACTTTACGTTGTTTTAATTCAAATAAAACAACGTGTCTCATACATATCATTTTTGTGGAACAAAATAACTTTTGGATATAATATCTACAATGTAGTTAAACGAAGAAAGCTAAATAATTATTAAGAAAATGATAAATTATTGAATATGTATACAATTTATTGTTCTTAAAAATGTATATAAAAATGTTGAAACATCAATGATTATTAATGTAATACATAGTTAAATCATCTAATTATTCTTTACTCTTCTATTTATCCCTAAAAATTCTGAAACATCCACTATACTGTCATTAGTCAGTGTGAATAAAACTTTGTTTTATTTGTTCTATCTCCACACCGGAGATTTGCTGTTATGTAAGGATCTTTGCCAGACTCAAAGACATCGACCTCAGCATCCAGATCACCACTTGAAATGCCTGGCGGAACTCGATCTTTTGGTATCGCATATTTTTTTAACGAAAAAGGACCCTAAAAGAAAACACAATAGATCACCGAATTTTAAAAACAAAGAAAAATATCATAAACCTTGCCAGTGATATTGGACACTGGTGAAGAAACGTATCGACCGGCAATCCGGCAATCAAATCTTTACCGTACACTTCATTGTTCATTATTTCACACAAAGTATCTTCAAAATCAGCGACTCGTTGTCCTTGGTAATCAACAACTAATCTTATCTGTTCAAAAAAAAAAAATTAAGAGTCAAAAATAAACTTCATCCTTAGACATTTTGCGACCTCAAATATATATAACAAATGAAGTATTTTGAACCAATGCGATCAATTTCTAGTGACATATTAAAGTGATGTAATGAAAGTGGCAATTTATTTTCTCTCCGATTTAAGATCTAAGTAATGATGAGAGACCAAAATGTGTACGAGGTCGAAACTGTCCAAAGTGATAAAAGTGATTTAAAATAAAACTGATTATTATATAGATTTAAAAGTGAAGAGACAATATCGTCTCGTTTCTTAGTGTGAATATATTATTTTCTTTCTACCACTTGAATAGCATATATCATTATAATTTGACTACACTTCTTTGGGAAACGTCGCTGTTATTGGAATCTTTGCAATAAATAAAGTATCCATTTTCAACTATTTCTACACAGAAAAAAAAATTTATTTGAATCAACTAAATAATTTTGATGAATTTCATCTTCTTGGTTTGAGTTGAAAAATTCTTAAACGAAGAAATTTCACTTGGTTCAAGTAAATGTTACTTGATTCAAGAATTTTTCGTCTTAATTGAAGATAATGAGCTTCTTCAAAATTATTTTCTTGGTTCAAAAATTATTCTCTTGTTTCGAATTAACTTTTAACTTGTCAAAGTCAAGTTATTTTCCGAATTTAATTTCATGATTACTTTTAATTTTTTTTTTACTAAAACTAGAAAAAAAATTAATTATACAATTAATCATGAAGAACCAAATAATTCATCCAAAACTCAAATGCGCACACGCAGACTATTTTGAACAAGTAAAATACTTAAGCGCAAGAAAAAAAATTCTAAAAAATTAATTGATTATTAATTGAATTAAAAATAAGCATACAATAAAACATTTTCAATGTTATTTTCTTTAAAGATTATTGTGGCCCAAACCTTATTTTTAACTTATTGTGGAACATATTAAGAGTAAATACACTTGTATACATTGCTAAAAAATTAACGTAATTTAAGAAATAAAAACTCTTGAAAATAGTGTTTTTGTTTCAAGACTTTCATTCTTAAATCAAATTAATTTTTTATGAATGTGATGAAAAAAAAAAAAATCAAATAAAGAAAAAGAAATAAAATAAAACTGAATTATTTTAATTCTTTTCAAGGGATTCATTTTGCCCCATATTTATGAAAATTAACTTAGCAGATAGTTGATAATTTTAAGAATTTTTGTAACAAATAAATTATGGCAAAAAAAAATTGACATTTAGAAATTTCAAAAATAAACTACAAATGCAATTTTTTAAAAATAATTTTTTGGAACAAATTTATTTGTTAAAAATTATTAAAAAATTTTCGAGTGACAGAAAACTTTAATGTCATCCCATATTTAAAGAATTAATAACAGCAGTACGTAAAATGTGTAAAAAAAACGAATCAACGATGTTTATAAACATATGTTTGTCATTAGCGAGAGAAATGATTTTCTGTAGTCATTATATCATTGTTCTGTAATATATGACACAAGATGGAGCATTCATAGCATTTTGTACTCGCTGAAATCAGCTGACTTTAAAGTAGTCTGATAGAAATAGACAGTTGAGTTGAATCTTATTTTCAATCACTTCTTTAAATTTTAACTATATAATAAAAAGCTAATAAATTATCTTCGATTGTGACTATAAAGTTCATTAATATTATTAACTTTGAAATTACAAAAAATTTAAACATGAGTCTTGACGATTTTTATGCTGTTGCTCTTGACCTTGTCAAGCAATCCGGTGCGGTAAGTCTTGATGCTCATTTTTTCCAATTAAAAATACTTTTTTGATAAAAAAATAATGATTACAATAAAGTAATAAAATCACTATTACAGATTATTCGAGACAGGATTAACAGGCCCAAAGATGTAATGATTAAATCTTGTGATGTTGACCTTGTCACTGAGTCTGATCAGCAGGTAGAAAAACTTTTTATGGATGGAATTACCGCTAAATTCCCAGATCACAGGTATTTCATTTAAATATGTACTATTTTTACAGTCAATTACTTTCAATTAGATATAAAAATAATAAAATATTTTATTACGTATGACATTAAAATTAGCTGTCAGTTGATAATTTTTTAATTTTCTTTGACAAAAAAATTTGTTCTAAAAAATTATTTTTAAAAAATTGCACTTTTAATTTATTAGAATTTCTACAAGTCTATTTTTTTAATAATTTTTTTTTTGCTGTAATTTATTTGTTAAAAAAAATTAAAACAATTGTGAAGTGACAGCTAACTTTAATGTCATTTATTACGTCGATCTATCAGATTTATTGGAGAAGAAACTACAAGTTCTGGTGAAAAAGTTCAATTAACAGATGCCCCTACATGGGTAATAGATCCGATTGATGGTACTATGAACTTTGTCCATGGTCTTCCTCATACGTGCATATCAGTCGCTTTATTAATAAATAAAATCACTGAGATTGGACTAGTTTATAATCCTATTCTCGAACAGTTTTTCACAGCTCGTAAAGGTCAAGGGGCATTTATGAATGGTAATCCAATCAAAGTTTCAGGCGAAAAAGGTATATTTACTTGTAAATCTATTTATTGCTTTTTATTATGTATTACGTAATAGGCAGATAAATCAATAATTGTTTAACTGTTTGCAAGTTTAAATCGCCCTATTTCTGGTCATTAAAAACAATATTATTAATTCTTTTTAAACATCAAATAAAAAAAATTTAACATGTCAACTTTTCGCCTTTTTTACGTTTGGAAAAATCACAAAAATTTTGAAAATTGACAAGTAAAAAAATATGACATAAAATTTAAACAATACTAAAGTTATCCGACATTTTTAATTTTTTTTAATAATTAAATTATAACAAAAAAATATTTTTAATAAATTACATGTGTAATTTTTAAAATTTTCTACATGTGAAATTTTTTCTTTTATTTATTTTTTAATGATTTTTCAATAAAAAAAAAAATTCTAAAAATTTTTAGACGTAGCTAACTTAATTTTCATTAAATTTAGCTGCCGATTAACAATTTTTTTAAATTTTCTTTAATAAATCAATTATGGTAAAAAAAAATTATTAAAAAAATAGACTTGTAGGAATTTTAGTAAATTAAAAATGCAATTTCTTACAACAAATTTTTTTCTTACAGAAAATTAAAAAAATTGTCAAATGACAGCTAAATTTAATATCATAAAAAAATTTTGTTTTTCTACTTATAGAATACAATGAAATGCTAAAGATTGGTACATTGATTTGAATAAATTTTATAGAAGATTTTCAATGAGCATTAAAAACTTTTTAAATATTAAAATTTTCAAATCTAATTGAAAAATTTACATCTGACTATTCTAAGATGATTTTCACTTTTAAATTACTATCACAAATAGTAATTAATTAAAAATATTTTCACAGAACTTAAAAAAGCTTTAGTTATGGTGGAATTGGGCACAAGCAGAGATCCCGAAAAAATGAAGATAGTTATGGAAAATTTAAAAATATTAACATCCAAAGTTCACGGGTAATTTAATAATACAATTTACATGTATTTCAATGATTGATATGTACGAAACGAGGCTAATTTATTATGATTTAGAGTACGAGCATTGGGATCAGCAGCGTTGAATATGTGCATGGTAGCTTTAGGTGGAGCGGATGCTAATTTTGAATTTGGGATTCACATATGGGATTTCGCAGCGGGCGATCTGATCGTTCGTGAAGCTGGTGGCTATTGTATTGATCCATCCGGTATTGCCATTAATTTACTTTTAACAATGATTCATTTTATAATTATCAGATCAATATTGTAATTTAAATTGTAATTTTTTAGGAGGTGATTTGGATCTTTTATCACGAAGAGTACTGTGTGCATCATCGGAAGAATTAGCCAAAGAGATTTCGAGCTTATTAATTCAATATTTTCCGGAACGTGATTAAGAATTGAAGAAAAAAATATTAAAATCAAAGTATTTATTATTATTGAAAACAAGTAAATTACATGTAATAAAACGTTGAAAATTTTAATTTATCTTTACGACCAAAAAAACTTTAACATGTGTTGTTGTGATAATTAAAGCATTTATAGGATTTACAAGATAAACAGCTAGAATTTTGATTGTTAATTTCAAACTTAATTTATTCCATTAGTTGTACTTTATTTATAATAATTCAGTAAATTAATTCCATTGACGATAAATAAAAATATGTATAATTACACTTTCAATAATTCCATTAAATTTATACAGATTTCTTGAATCATTAAATGATTATGTCATTTTTCTTCCGTAATATGTTCTTGAATCTGAAAACTCATAATTATTATAGTTATTTCATATTCACTAATAAGTATTCAGACGTAATCTGCAAATCACGGTAAAAAATTCATCTTGTTACATGCTTTAATAAAATGACTTCCAAATTACGTCTGATTTAAAAAAAAAATTTTTTTTATTTATAAAAAAGTCTTAATTAAAAAATTAAAAATACTGTCACCTTACCTGTTAATAACAATACTTACTAAAATTATTTGGAAATATAAACTGACTAGTTATGCGTTTTCTGAAGGACTCGTTTTTCTCACTTGGAATGGTATCAGGAATTAAGTGTACGCTTGAATCTTGTTCCACCGGAGAAGAGATTCCACCAGTTGAGTTCTTAATCTTGATGCGAATTCTTCATTCATTTCCTCCCTTACGGGGAGGGCTACAAGTGAAAACATTACCAAACGGCCAATTAGAAAAATTACATCAATAATCACCTTTTTTTTTCTTTCAATTTTTATTAATTATTAATGTTATTGTTATTACTTTTTTTTTTTTTTTTTTTTTTTTTTCAATTATTTTAGAATATTATTGGATATTAGCTATCTTAATCAACTATAATTAATGAAATACTATTTTAAAAATAAAGGAAACTAAAAACTTGTTTCCTAAATAGTTTATCTTTTTGAATAGATAAAATTAGTCAATCTTCTTGATTTATTATCCCCACGTTTAAACTCTTATTATACCCTAATTTATAATACGCGATATATTTCTTGTTCACTAAAAAATATTGTAAAATATCGAATATTGGGGTACGATAAATATCCCATAAGGCAGGCTCCATGAATACCTTGCAACGGGAACGGCGCTATTGGCCCTCACCAGCTCCACCAATGGTCATTGAAAAATTAATTGAAGAGTGATCTGAAACACAAGCAGTCTAGTACAATCTTGATTTTAAGCATTTAAGTAGCGTAATAGGAATTAGGTTGTTTTTCAGGAAATTATTTTTTAACAGCTAGGATATTCTTTGAACAATATTCGTTTTTCGTTTTGTTTTTGTACACGATAATAGCATTTTTTTATTACATCTATACTGAAAAATTTTTAATTCTAGACATTCTTAGTAAAGCAAAAGTCATATTTATTAAAATAGATAAGTTTGAAATTTTTAGAAACAGTATTGAATATCCGAACTGTATTATTAGTTGACATAATTATTTTGTTAAAAAATATTAACTTAAAAATAAAAAAAAACTTATTGAGCTATGTACTTCCTAAACCTTTTCTGTTATCAATCATTCAGACATTTGTCGATTTATTTAAACTACAGTCCTATTTACTATACAATTTTATTTTGAATCGTTCATACACCAATTTATTTTATTAATTTATGTTATTATTTGTATTTTTTTTTATTTTCAATAGAAATGAAAATGAAAACTAATAATCCATGATTGATGAATACGTAAAAATATTTATGATATTAATGGTCGATTGTTTATACGCGTATTCATTTCAAGTGGAGCATAAATTTAATTTCCATTTACTTATTATTTTTTCTTTTCTATTTTCGTTGATTATTTGTTATATATATATATAACTAACCGAATTAATAGAAACAAAAAAAGTAAGATTATAAGTATTAATTAATTTACAAATAATTACTAAATATACAATTATAATTTTACTGTGATAAATTACTAAAAATTCATTTAAATTGATTGAGTTGGTGCAAATGAGATAGTGTAATTCATGATGAAACTATAAAAACTATTATTTTCATCAGATTTAGTTGTCTTTGAGTAAAAAAATGTATGCTCATCGATTGTCTTAAATAACTTAAAAAAGTACAACTCACTCTTATCCTTTCTACATCAATTATTTTCCAATACTAACTATCAGTAATTCACTATAAAATACAACTGATGAAAAATTATGTTGCATAATTAATTTTATGAAAAATTGAACGTTTGATTGAAGCTTTTTTTGCTATTTCTGACAATTTGAGATGCAGAAAATATTGTTGTAGTGTTTATAGTTCTCAATATTTTATCAGGCTATATTGTGTGTATCCCTTTTTCGATTATAAGTCTGATCCCAATAATATTTTCTCACCTCAGATTTTGCAAAAAAAGTAATAATGCTTTTAAAAATAAAACGTTCAAAATGTACAAAATTTACGTTACATCTCCGTAAGACAGACTTGATGTTTATAAGGTCCCCGAAAATTGGGGTTACCTAATTTTTTTCTTGTATAAACGGATGAGACAGTGCATCCTTCACTTTCATTCTTTTGGTGTGATCCAATGTTATTATGCGTTCTAGAAGGTCCTTTAGTTGGTTGACCGGGCTGACCCTACTTTTTTGCTCAGCAGATAACGAAGTTCCACCAAGCTCTGCACCAAGATCCCGCGTTGGAGGAATGGTTGACATAACGACAACTTTTTCCTGAAATTTTAAAAGAAGAATTATGATAATTATATGTTTAAATTTCTTTTCAATTCAACAGATTAAACCAGGATTTTTTTAGTACAAACAGCTAATTCTAAATAAAAAGTAGATAAATGATAAAAAAATGAAGTGACAGATGAAATACTAACCTTCCCGTAAAACAATAACAGAAATTAACAATTTGGGGTGTAAACATGGTGATAAATATTATACACACCATAGAGGAAAGTAGGATACTTTAATTTGCGCATTTGTAAACCTCTCAAAGTGTATAATACGCTTTGAGATCGAAACACATAAAAAATTATGCAACAGTATCATTATTAATTAAATTATGGCTACAAAATTGATATGTTATAGTTGTAAAAATTATACGTAACCAAACCTAATCCAATTCTTAACATAAAACGCCAATTGTCCAAGTATCATATCCAAATAACATTATTATTGTAAAACCAAAAAATGATGGAAATTTTTTTTCGATAATTCCTTAAGAACTAATTCAAACTCAATGATTGGGAATGATTTAGAAACAATATATAAATTTCTTACCCTTTCAGTGACTTTGTCAACTTCATGATATAGAAAATTGCAATTAGCATCAAAGTGTTGGTCTTTGAATGCCCCTTTTCTTATTAATTTGTTAGGCATTTTGCCCTTGAGATCCATGAAAAATTTTAACATTTGATTATTCGTTTTGCCAGAAAACATAATTTTGCCAGTATACAATTCATATATCGTACATCCAACTGACCACATGTCAATAGCACAATCATATTTTATTCCAAGAACTAAAACATAAAACTCGTTAGCAATTAATCAATATCAATTAGCAAGTTTCCTATTTATTAACACTATATATATTTGTTAATAAAAAGCAAATAATTTCAATAAATTATAAAAAATAAAAACTTACTTATTTCCGGGGCACGATAAAATCTTGAAACAAGATATGGTGTATTTTCGTTTTCATGTGCATAACATGCCGATCCAAAATCACATAATTTTAATACAATTTTATTTTCACTGACTAGAATATTGTCTGGTTTTATATCACCATGTAAAATATTTGATTTACTTAATAGTTTTAAGGCAAGAAACAGTTGTCGTGAGTACGAACGCACTGCTTTAACATGTAGACCTACATCTTTGCCATATTTTTTCAAAACCTATAGAAATAAATTAAAAAAAAACATTCATTAAACTCTGGCTCAAAAATATTTAATTTTAATTAGATTACTAACCTCTCTTAAATTCATTGAAAGGGGCTCAAAAACCATGCACAAGTGATTTTTATGAAAGAAGTGTCGATATAATCTCAGACAGTGAAAACGATCTTCTGAATCCTCATCATTCAACTTCCTGAGAATTTCAAGTTCCTTAAGACCTGTCCTATGCCTGTAATATTAATATGTTTAATATTAATTAAAAACATGTACGAATAAAATAAAAGTAAATAGAAAATGAATTTTCAATAAAAAAGAAAAACTCACATTATTTCATTATTTCTTATGATTTTGACAGCAACATCCATACCTCCTCGTGTGGTATCTCTAGCTCTAACAACGTTACTGAAAACTCCTTGACCAGTATATCCATAGACGGTGTATCGGCTATCAAGAGTTTCACCAATGCGCACACTAATGATAATGAAAATATATATTGTATATTAATAATTGGTTTATTGAAATTTTAATAAATAATAAATCTGCTCATTTTTAGAAAGTTTACGATAAGCGAAATATCTTATTGGAAATAAAGAAAGACAATTCTATGATTCAGATTAAATTTTTGTACTTTCAAAAATGAAATACTCAAAAATTTGCACAGTAAAATCTAAATCGTAGCTATAGTATGAATACCTCTTTCAATTATCATAGAAAAAATAATTTTCATTGTCAGAAAATGAATCTTTCATATTTTTATTTGACATTTATAATATTTAAACCTGTATTAGAAAATAAAATAAATAATAGCAGTAAATATTAATTACCGGTAATATCCTTCAGCATCATCCCAATTATCAGTTAAGCTTGGATTTTCATGACCACCCACTCGATTGCCTTCAACTGTTGGACTCTATAAAAAATATTGATTAACTGTAGATTAACACAAAAATTTCTGTAAAAAAAAAAAAAAAATTTACACTACAAGTTCGTGAAAACATGTAAACGCTGCGAGCCATTCTGGTAGGATTAAAGTATTAAGAATGGAAGCCAGAAAAATTGGTGGCAAAAACCTCTTGCTAAAGATCCAACAACTAATCGAAGGTAAATTCGAGGTATACCTCGAGTGTGTATACTATACGTCTATAGACTTTGAGTGTGCTGCGAAAGACATGCTGAAAGGCCTACCAATTGAAGAACTCTGTACTTACTTCCAAAAAATTGCAGATCAAAGCAAATTTGGTAAAGCAGGAAGTGAACCGAAGGGAGGGGAAGAGGAAACTTTAGAATAAAGTGGAATGGCATTAAAGTGATATAGGAAGTAAAATAAATATGCTACATATCGATTCATGTTAGCAGTAAGAGTAAGTAATGTAAGTTTGATTTGAATTGAGGAAGGGAAAGTGTCAAAGTTTTTTTTTTGCCCTCCGGGCGGAAAGTGGCAACTTTCGTCCCGCTGCGCTAAACAAAGTTGCCGCTTTCCGCCTTCGTCGAACAAAAAAATAGTATATAGCCCTTAGGAAGTAAAAAAGAAAACCTCAGATCACATGTTTGTTGACCTCGGCTTCGCCTCAGCCAACAATTACATGTGATCTGAGGCTTTTCTTACTTTACTTCCCTAGGTGTCTAATATACCATTATGTAAAAACTGTACTTCAGAGATAAGTTTTTATTACTATATAAAAAAAATACTCACATTAAAATCTCCCACATTGTCAACATCAGCAAACATATCCCATTCACTAGCTTTTTTAACATTAATCTTATCATCATTTTTTTCATTTGTCTTAACTTCTTCTTGATTTTCCGATTTTTTCTTCGTTGGTGGTTCATCAAATCTTGATTTTCTTTTCTTAGCCAACAGTTGTAACTTGTTTTGATCCGGTAACGGCGGAGTATGACTTTCCGAATTCGAATCACTGTTATTTACTGCTTCTACATACTTTGAAGATGAACTCGATTGTTCGGTACTAACGGGGTTATCATTTACAATAACATCTGTAGACATATTTGAATCCTCAGTTGGCCCACCTAATCGTTTAAGTAATTCTTCTCTTTGTTTTCTTCGCCTTTCAATAATAGTTTCTTCATCTTCCTCCTCTTCGATGTCAATATCTTTAAGATCATCTTCACTAGAGCTATCAGATCTCTCAACCTTCAAGCCTTCAGAAAGTGAATCTTTGTATTTATCCCCTCGTTCACGCTTACCATTTTTTTCTCGATCTCTGTCATTTCGTCCGTGTCTGTCTCGATCTCTACGATTTCGAGACAATGATCTTGATCGCCGATACCTATTATTTCGGTCTCTATCATTCCTGTATCGTGCGGGACTTCGTGATCTTCTAGATCGTTCGCAATTTTTATCATGATTCCGGGAGTCTCGACTATTTACTATATCTCGATTAGATGTATAACGATCTCTATTATTATGTTTATCCCAGTTGTCTCCTTTGTCTCGACTACTATGACCATCTTTACTTACTACTGGTTCTCGACTCCGTGCATCTCTATCTCTACCTGAATGACAATTTCGATTTTCCGCTGGCTTTAAATTTTTAGAATTTCCTTTCATATCTCGATTATTAGAATCATTTCGTGATTTAGATGAACGATAATCTTCACGTCTCCGTTCATCTTCTTTAATGTCGTGATCACGCTTTCGTAATTCATCTCGTTTCCCGACCTCTTTACGACGGTCTTCATCTACACGTTTTCTTATATCTTCTTTTCGAGTTACCTCTTTTTTTTCTATTACTTTTCGCAATTTATCAGATTTCTTAGATTCGTCATTATGTTTAGTTGTCTCATCACGCCTTCTATCTCCTTCTTTTCGTTTTTCACTTACATCCTGTTTAGATTTTTTAACACGAGTCATATCTGTTACAATTCGGTCCGTTGATTTAATATTTTTCTTACGTTCTCTACTCCCAGATCTACTTCGGTGGCGTTTTTGTTTAGCAATAATATCATCACCACTATCATCCTCTACAAGGATAACGTCAGGAATTTTCTTTGCTATTTCTTCACGATTAAACCTTTTTTCATCTTTTTCTGATTCATCCGAAAGGTATTGCACTAAACATGCTTGAAGTCGTTCCTAAAATTTTAAATTGGTTATTGTTCTATATATATTTATAATTTTTTTTTTTTTTAAGTTAAAATTTAAAACAATAAACTGTTAATGCCGTCTATACAGCAATATGTCTTGATGCTGAGATCTATATATACATCGAAATTGCGAAAAAGAAATCTTAAACAACTACTGACACCGCTTTTAAATAAAATTCAATAGTAAATAGATTAAATAATAAAGTAAACCATGCAAAGAGCAGATAATTTGTCTTGAATTTTATATGTACATGATCGTGTTTACACTATTTTAATCAAGTCATATTGCTATTGACTATATCGCGTTACTGATGCAATAAGGACGTATAATAAAAATCCCTTTTTTTTTTCTAAGTCCAAAAAAAATTTTTAATTTTGCATTTCTTCACGTTTCATACAAAAATATGTTGATTCCCGAAAAAAAATTTTTATACGCCATTATGGCTTTTCACTGAGACTTTATGCCGGTATACGCCCTTATGGCATCTGGAACGCGATATTAGCAGAAATTTTTTTCATACATGTAATAAAAAAAACTAATTGATACGAAAAACATGACATACTTTTTGTTTCATTAGCTCCTCAAGATCGACATCATCTTCGATAATCGTGCAGTCTACTTCATCTGAATCTAAATCAACTAGATTTTCACCTTCACTTTCAGTAGACGCAATTTCCATTACAGAGTTAACAACTTTACCATTTATAACTGATTCTTTAGGATCATTTTTTACAGGAACTTTCTCTCCTGCAATGCCATTATTTTCTACTTCTTTATCTTTTTGGAGCTTTTTGTGTTTCTTGTGTTTTTTTCTGTAATTTAAATAATAAATAAAAGAGTTAAAAAAATATCATTTTCTGCTTTTATAAAAAAATTGAAAAATGATTTAATATCTGACAATTTTTTTATAATTACTTATAATTAATAAGCTAGTAGATTTTTCTGAATAATATTTTTACTGTGTATTTTAATTAACAAACAAAAAAAATTATCAGATTTCCATTGTAATATAAATCTTAATTTTACCTGTCTTGTCGATCAACTTTTGCGTCTATTTTTTCCTTGTCTGCAACTTTATCTTTTTTATGTTTGTGGTGTTTATGTTTCCTCTTTTTTTTCTTTTTCTGTTCAAACACATCAGCATGTTCATCTATGCTATGAATATCTTGCTTCGAGTCAATATACTCTAAATCAGATGATCTAAAACAACAAAATTAGTTATCACCACAAGCGATATATTTTTTTCAATTATGCAATATCAATAATAAAAATAAAACATAAAGTATAAATAGTTGAAAAATAATCTTCAAATTTTGATAATGAAAACACAATTAGTTAACATAAACAATAACATTTAAAAACTCAAAATTATTTTATTTTATCTAACGTATCAACTTCATTCATATTCTACAGATAGAATAAAATTAAAAAATTGAAACACTTACCCCATTTTGTATAAGCTACAGAACTTTAATAAAAATATGTATTTTAGTATAAACAAAAATATGTATGTTCCTACACTCAAAAACTACGATATCAACGTAATACTCAAAACCATCAATAACCCGCCATCTTGTTATACTTACAGTACACGTATAAAAAGTTACTTATTTTGCTTTTATACTCATTTACGAGAGACCATCAGCCATACTGGAAAAAAAAGATCCGTTATGGAGTGAGAAAGCGTGTGGGTTTAAATTTAGTTTTTCGGTCTATAGTAGATGTCACCTGTGTCAAATCACGCTTAACAGAATTTTTTCTTACAGAATGAGTAAGCGCTGTAGTAATAATGAATATAAAACTTGCTAAAACATAAAATAAAAATAAATTTAGCATGAAAATTAACTAAGCAGATAGTTGATAATTTAAAGAATTTTTGTAACAAATAAATTATGGCAAAAAAAAATTGACATTTAGAAATTTTAAAAAACTACAAATGCTATTTTTTGAAAATAATTGTTTGGAACTAATGAAAAAAATTCACCAGTAAATATTGTAAAAAAATATATTACATTGAAATCAGCCGGAGTTTGACATTTTAAAAATTTTTTTCATTAATTAAATTATAACTAAAAAAATATCTGGTACTTATTTACAATTCGGGTTCACGATTTTAATTTTCATTTTTTTGAACGAAACTTTTTTTTCAAAATTTTGATGTATTTTTTTTTTAAATACATAAAAAAATGAAAAATTAAAAAAAAAAGAAAAGTTAATTGTCACAACTTTAAAAATTTTAATTTTACAAATTTGAAAAAAAAATTATAAATTTTTTCGAAAATTTTGATATTCAACTTTTTTTTTTAATTATCCGTTTTTTTTATGTACTTAAAAATATATATATATCAAAAAAAGATAAAATTGAAATTTTATGCAAAAATATGAGAGCCAAAATTTTTTCCAACTTTTGAAAACAAAAAATCTATCGAAATCTTTATATTTTTCTTTCACGATATTTTTTTATCATAAATGCGCTGTAAAAACAAGCAGAATAAAAAAAACCAAAAAATGTTAATTTTTTACCTAGATATGGCCAAAAATTGGATGGACCCCGCTTGTAAATCATTACCCAATATCTTTAAAAAATTGCACATGTTTTTTTTTAAATCATCGGGCTGTGGAATTTGTTTTTAATAAGAAAAGGCGTAAAAACTTTTGAATATTTGCTAATTTCACTTTGTAATAACTACAAATGTAAATTCTTGAGTACTAATTAATTTGTTAATTTAAAAAAAAAAATCAAAAATTTATCAGATGTCGTTTAAGAGTTAATAAATTTTGATAATTTTTTAAGTATTAATATACTGAAAAACTTCCTAAAACAAAAATTTGAGTATAATTATCTTTTCTCTCAGAATAATTTGAAATTAACAGTTAAATATAATCGATATTATAGGTATATAAGAATTTTAAACAATTATACACAGTAAAAAATTTTGCGTCATTTTTAACACAAAAATATGTGTCAAAAAAAATTTAACATAAATTTTGTGTCATTTTAACATAAATGTTTTATGTTAAAAAAATAACACATTTTTGTGTTAAATGTTACATAAACTTATGTCAAAATAATCCATGGTTCATCCGAAGATTTTTGACACGTGTAACTGTCGAATATTTACACAATAAAATGTTAAGAAGTGATCTCCCTAGATTGACGTAACGATAATGCTTAACCTCAATTATTTTTAATGAAAAACATTCAAGTTATTAAATATGTGGAACTTTCGTATCAATAAAGGGATTAATTGATAATTCGATAAAATAAACATTGTAGCAACAGGACATTTTTTATGGTTTTATTATAAAATAGTAAAATAATTATTTACATGAAATAATCGCAATTAAAATAACAAATTCTTTTTCGTAAGTTTCATAAATTTTCCAGATAGATATCTGCCAATTTCAATATCATCTAAACAATATTGTAAAATAATTATATTAATTAAAAAACTGATATATATTTTGAAGAAAGTAAACATTCAACAAAAAATATATAGGCTTTGGAGGTTAATTATTTTTATTAAAAACATTTCACACTAAATTAAATTGACATTTACGTTTGATACACTCAAATCACTTTCCACCAATAAAATATTAAATTTAACAATCACTTTTGAGTATTTTTAAAATATACTTTAAAAAAAAAAATTTTGTAAAACAAAATTTTTTCGATGTTTATATATATGAGATAAGATGTGGAATGTACAAAATGGCGGCGTTTATCTCCCCTAAAAAAGTAGAGAGCAGTTTCTGACACATGTTTATGTAAAATCAACACAACTTAAATGTTGATTTTATAATGACAGTTTTGAAATGTTACTTTTTTATAAGATAACACTTTTTTTGTGTTAGAAAAAATGCGAACTAATAACACAATTGTATTATGTTAAATTGACATAAAAAAGTGTTAGATATTTGACACTAAAATATTTGACACGGAGAATTTTTGACGCAATGACGGAAAATGTTTTACTGTGTATCTCATTCATCTCAAATTAAAAGGATCTAATGAAGAAGAAGCGGGTTTAAAAAATCTTAAGAACAAACTCACTTTATGTGATTAAGCATAGTATTGTACTTAATCATTAAATAATTGTTTAAATACCTACATTTATTGAAAAACTTTTAAATTTTTTAATTGCCTATACTTTCAATTGGTTCAGTCAAGAAAATGCTTAAGTTGAATAATGATGATAACGAATATACAGCGCCATTACCGATAAGATTATTTAGTTGAATATATACATTAGGGTGATTCAAAAAAAAAGAATATTTTTTTTTTCGTTTGGTACTCTGAAAAATAGGTTCCTAGACACCTCTAAGAAAGCCTCTCCAAGCATGAGTTCTTAATTGTAACGGGAAGGTCCTCCTTCTTACAGTTTTCTATTTTTTCTTATTATCAGATAGAAAAATTTATATCTCGCTTCCAACTACTTGAAAAAATATCTTGTTCCTTAGATTTTGTAGGAAATTGAATGCTCTACAAAAAGGTCTCTTACGATTTTTTCGTAAACCCAACCGTTTAAAAGATATTAACGGTTAAAGTTTGATTATTTTTGGGAAAATTTTTTTATTTCTTATGAATTTTATAACTCAATGAAAAAAATCATTATGAATGATGAAACTCATAGTTTTGTAGGAAATTTACTGCTCTATAAAAATGGTCTCTTATGATTTTTCGATCAAGTTGAGCGTTTACGAGATATTCATCGTCAAACATCAATGCATATCAATTTTTCTAGTTTTTGATCAATAATTTGAAAAATTTCAATTTATTCTGTGAGTTTCAAGGAAATTTAGACAAATTTGAGTTTTTATTATAAAAGCAACTCCTATAGATGTTTTCTGTTCAAAAATTCATTTGAAAGTTTTTATTCTAATAATATTTTTTTTAAATTTTATCTTTAATAATTTAAAATCTTAATCGCGTTGTCATTTATTATTATGAAATTTGTTCAGTGCATATTTTTAAATTGTTTTTCACAAAATATACATAAAATTTTCGTTCGAGGGGATTTTTGTTTTGAATTCCATTTCTTCTTCTGTTTGTCTTCTGAAACTAACGCCATCTATGTTTTTTACTCTCAACTATCTTCAGTATTTACCCATTTAAAACCGTATTTTCAGTGTTCCTAAAACTGATCATCTTGAATACGTAATAAAATAATTCATTTTAAATAAGTCTTATAATCATCACATAAATTTATTTATCATCAATTAACTTACAATGAATAAAGAAATACGTTTTATCGGAATACCTCTACAAAGAATTTCGGAACGTAAGTTACCAAAAGTGAAAGAGGTTATGCGTGTGTTTTTCTACCAACTTAAAATTTTAAAGTATTCAATCAAACAAAGTGCTAAAAATTCAGTTGACCAAGTTATTGAACTGTGGAGAAAAAATCAGATTCCAACTAGTGGAGCTCCTAATGCAGTCAAAAATTTCTTCGCTATCACAGTCAATGGTTAAAATTACAAAAAAATTTCGATAAAAAGAATTCAGCGCAAAACCAAAAGGAAATGAAATTTCAGACTGATCTTGAACAATTATTCGACATTGTGAGCGAAAAATCCTTAAAAGTGCTTGATGATAATATTAGAAAGTTGTATTTGGATCAAAAATTCGGTACCCATAAAGAGATTCTTTCTAATAATGTACCTGTATCAAACTTAACCACAACTATGATGGGAATAGATGAGAGTAGTAAGTATCTGAGATATTTAATTATTATAAAGTCAGGTAGTAGTGTAACTTTTCATAGATGACTAGATGACATTTGACTAGATAATTTTTGGAGTCCTTTCTTAATTATTTGTCATCAAAATGAATAAATTCTATACATTTTCTTCGTTTAATTTATAAAACAGATCTTATTCCAGACTTAGATCAACCGTCTACCAGTCATGCGATTGTTCCAAGTGAAAAATCAGAGTCGTTCTCTACGTATACATTAAGTGGAGTTACAAATTTTGGATCTGATTCAGAGTATGAACCTCCAATTCCGACAAAACGAGCAAAACTTGATGTCTTAACTCCTGAAGTCATTTTTGGACTCGACCGAGCTAATGTCAGCAGTAGAAATGCGATGTTTATTATTGCTCCGGTTTTACTAGCAGTAGGTATTAAAATTGAAGATACAACGCTCAGTTATAGTTCAATTCAACGAGCTCGTATGCTTCAAAGAGAAGACATTGCTAAAGGACTTAATGACAACTTTAAGACACACGATAAATACGTTATGCATTGGGACGGAAAAATGCTGAATGACCTTGTTGGATCAAAATCTGTGGAACGGCTACCAGTTATTTTAACTGCATTTGGTACCGAACAATTACTTGGGGTTCCAAAAATGAATTCTGGGACGGCAGACAATCAAACATCAGCCATTTTATCGACATTGAGTGAATGGGGTATTACTAATTATGTTAAGGCGATGTGTTTTGACACGACGGCAGTTAATACAGGTAACTTATCAATGATAATTTAATCTAAAAAATATTTAATTATTAACGTTCTAGTTTAATTTTTATTGCTTACTGAATTTCACTTTTGAAATTATTGAGAATTATTTACTCATTTGGATTTTAAATATAATCTACAATTTGTTGAAAATATTAAATTTAACGATAGTTATCTATTTTCTTTATACAGGAATTCATAACGGTACATGTAAGGCAATTGAAAAGACTTTGGGAAGAGAGTTAATCTGGTTACCATGTCGTCACCACATTTTTGAGATCATATTGAGAAGTGCATTTGAAGTATATTGGCCTGTGTCATCTGGGCCAAACGTACCAATGTTCGGAAGATTTAAAAAATCATGGGATGAAATAAATAAAACTAATTATAAATCTGGAATTGAAGATACTGTTGTTGCTGATATCATTTTGGATAAAAAAATGAAATATCTAGTTTAATTGCACAATTCTTACAGGTATGATTTAACTGCGATTTTAAGAAAAAAATTTTCTTGTTTCTGACAAATTTTTAATTGTTTTTGATAGTTACTACAACCCCGAGATGACTATAAAGAATTGTTGGAATTGTCGTTGATTTTCCTTGGAGAAATGCCTCAAGAAGAAATTTTTTCAAACGTCCTGGTGCAATTCATCATGCTAGGTGGATGGCGAAGGCAATTTACAGTTTAAAAATGTTTCTATTCAGAAATGAATTTAAACTTTCTAATAAAGAATTGGACGGTCTTCGGCAAATTTGTATATTTATAGTTACACGGTATTTAAAAGCTTGGTTTTCATCAACTTCTGCAACAACTGCTGCTAATCATGACTTGCAGTTTTTGAAAAATTTATTCGAGTACAAAAATATCAATTCATTGATTTCTTCAGCAACTTGTGAAAAAATGATTTTGCATTTATGGTATTTAAGTGATGAACTTGCCATTTTATCATTATTTGACGATACCGTTTCATTGGAAGTAAAAAAAAATATTGTTGGAGCTGTTAATACTCGTAACGGTACAGATTCTAAAGCTAAAAAATTTATAATTGATAAAAACGATTTGAATTCATTAACACAAAAAAGTCTGAGTGACTTTGTTTCTAAAAAGTCTTTAAATCTCTTTAAAATCTTTGATTTACCATATGACTTCCTTGATAAAGATATTGAATCGTGGCCTACTAATGACAGTTACATTGAAAATAAAGAATACTTTAACCAATTGAAAGTTGTTAATGATTCAGCAGAACGAGCTGTTGCATTAGTTAGTGAGTATAATCAATGCTTGACAAAAAATGAAGAGCAATTCCAATACTTATTGCAAATTATCAAAGAACATCGAAAAAACTACCCAAACTGCAATAGAGGAAATTATTTACAGTAAAAGTGTACCGTTATGTTGAAAATATTGAAAATTATATGGCAGTTGATAATTAAATAAATAAATTCTTCGATAAAAAAGTGAAACACATGTGAAACACACTAAATTGAATTATATATTTAAAAAAATGCACTAATTTTTTGTTTTAATGTAATCAAACATGTCCAAGACTAAAAAAACTAATTAAAAAAATAGTTCATAACATATTTCTATTCATAGAAACTCAAATTTGTCTAAATTTCCTTGAAACTCACAGAATAAATTGAAATTTTTCGAATTATTGATCAAAAACTAGAAAAATTGATATGCATTGATGTTTGACGATGAATATCTCGTAAACGCTCAACTTGATCGAAAAATCATAAGAGACCATTTTTATAGAGCAGTAAATTTCCTACAAAACTATGAGTTTCATCATTCATAATGATTTTTTTTCATTGAGTTATAAAATTCATAAGAAATAAAAAATTTTCCCAAAAATAATCAAACTTTAACCGTTAATATCTTTTAAACGGTTGGGTTTACGAAAAAATCGTAAGAGACCTTTTTGTAGAGCATTCAATTTCCTACAAAATCTGAGGAACAAAATATTTTTTCAAGTAGTTGGAAGCGAGATATAAATTTTTCTATCTGATAATAAGAAAAAATAGAAAACTGTAAGAAGGAGGACCTTCCCGTTACAATTAAGAACTCATGCTTGGAGAGGCTTTCTTAGAGGTGTCTAGGAACCTATTTTTCAGAGTACCAAACGAAAAAAAAAATATTCTTTTTTTTTGAATCACCCTAATATACATGTCTTACTTTACTGAAAAGAAATTAGAAGAAAATATAATAATTAACACTTAAGTAAATGTACTCAACGAGCCAGGATGTTTCAGCAATCAAAAGTTTCTTATAATTTTTATTGTCATGAATTATGATCCATACTTATTATTTATGAAAACATTATAACAGGTAATGTAAAGGTTTTTTACATTCTGTAAATTTATGGGAAAAAAAAATAGTTATCTTATTATCACTACTTTATTCCCTTGCGACTTTAAAATCATTCCGAAAACATTCTGAAAAGATTATGATTTCATGATGGTTTCAAAGTATTTCCAGAAAGGTTGTGTGCCTATTTTTCAGCGTGAAACCGTAATGATTTCAAAATAGAATCAAAATAATATCGAATTGAAATCAAAATAAATCTAAAATAGAATCAAAGTGATATCAAAATAAAATCAGAATAGAATCAAAGTGGAAACAGAAAGGAACCAAAATGTAACCAGAATGAATTCACAGTGAAATTGAAATGAAATCAAGATGGGTTAAATTTGGACCCAGGTAAGAATCAAAATCAACTCAAGATCAAAGTACAACCAAAACGAATTCAAGATGAAATCAACATATAATCAACGTACAATCAAAATGAAACCAAAGCGAAATCAACAAAATATTTAAGTCGAATCAAAATGTAACTGCAATAGATTTGGAGTAGGATTCAAATTTAATCAAAGTGGGATAAAAAAAATCAATTGATTAAAACAGAAATATTATGTTTTTCAGTAAATTAAAAAGTTTGATAAAATATTTTTAAGAAAATTTCTTTTTTAGGGTAATTAATATTTTGGAGACAAAGAAAAAAGTTTAAGTAGGAAGTATACTATAGTCTTCTCAAGGGGTACAGAAAATTTCTTGGTAATGTTTTATAATTTTGACTTTTTACTGAGTATAATCTTTCAAAAATTAAAATTTTTTTTAGCAACGCTTGGATTAATTTATTCATTAGGTAAAATATTAATCATAAAATGTAAGGTGTGATAAATTTTTAAGTTATTTTTGTTAAAAAATAAATTAAATAACAAATTTTCTCTTATAAAATTTTTAAAAATTGTAGTAACAGTGCAAATGTAGAATAACATTTTATATATCAATTAATTTTTTAAAAACTACAAAAAATTAGTTTTCTGCTAATTTTACTCTTACAATCAATTATTTTGATTATTATTAGTATTATTATGATTTTAAGAGTGAGACGGAAAGAATAATTTATCAGCAAGCATGTGTCGCCGCCAATAGAGTTGACGAAGTACCACCGAGTCAGTGTCAGACGAGAGCAAGATGGCCGTAAAGTGGTGACGGGTAGTGGAATGTCTGGCTGTAAAATTAGTGATTTTCCGAAATTGCGGATGGCCTAGCGATGGCCGAATTTAACATCGACATCGGCAAACTTCCCGAGGATGTGCGGGAGAAGCTTGCAGAATTAGAGCTTGAACTTTCCGAAGGTAAATTATATTTTCATAATAATCTGTCGTCCCCTTGCACTGAGATATAGAAGGTAACCCTTCTGACTCACCCTATTTGAATCTCCGTAGACGTAAAGGCACTCTTGTTGATAATCGATAATTTTTTTATTCCTTTTACTTTTTTTGTGCCTCGAATAATTTCCTAAAACACTTGCGCTGTTAATAATCCATAGCTTGTCGTAATGATAAAAACCGTAATTAATAGGATAAATGGAGCGACCAGTTGGTGAAAATAAATGTCTTTGATAGCTATGACAAATAAATTGTTCATCTGACCGCACCTCCTAGTTTAAATTCAATTTAAATTTTATTCTAATTATTATTTTTATTTTAATCATTTTATTTATACATTTTTTCATTCTAAAAAGGTCAGGTCATTATATAAAAACAACTATGATTATCATTAATGTTATTTATTATTTATTAAGAGTTAAGTAACTCAATTCATGTTTATAATTTACTGTTTAAACCGAGTAGAATAATTCAATTAAAAAGATATTGTAGTGCTTAAATAGCACGATATTTAATGATTGTATGTATTTATATTAATTTAGTTTCATCTCATTGCTGACACTTCTATTCTCTCGAGTCTCCAGTTCTCGGTTTTATTCGGAAAACAGTCATCCTGACAATTATACTCTTTTACATTTGCGTACACTTAAACTCATGACTAAGACACGATCATAGCCGGTTTTTTTTATTTTAATTCAAATTAGTATATTTGCTTATTTTACTTATATTTGAATTAAATTATATGTTTTACATCCTGTATATACTTTAACATTATAAAATTTAAACATCTGATAATACTAAAATTAATATAAGTATGAAATGTTTATGATACTGAAGTTATTAACAAATATCTGACAATTTTTAATCATTTTTCAACAAATAAATTATGATAAAAAATTTCGTATAATAATTATTAGCAGACAATTAATTGTATGCTTAATAAATTTTTTTTAAATTTAAAAATTACTTACTTAGTAGAAAGATAAAAATCTAAAAAATGAAATTTCAAATTTTCAAAAACTCTTTTTGTGTAAATTAAAAACTATTTCTTACTTAAATTATTAAATTTAAAATTACTTTGAAATTTTTAAATATTAGCTGTCTATTTTACACTCATAAATTTGACATTGGATGAATTTTAGCAATTTTTCAACAAATCAATTGTAACTGAATTAATTGTGAGTTTACAAATTGTAAAAAAATGATGAATTAATTTTTTAATAAGTACTAATTTATCTGTTGAATTAAATCAAGAAATTATCAGATCTCTTCTAATACCAGTACCATAAATTTCTAAGTATTTTTTTTTTTTTTTTTTTTATATATATATATATATAAAAGTATAATGAATTTCTTTATCTTTAGTATTATACGAACGAGTGATTGAACTTTTAACATTATTCAACTATTTCTACTTCATAACTTTAGATCACAAGTTATTCAGGGTTACAACGTTAATATTACTACCTGTGTGTGGCATGTCCTGTCTCATCATATCGTAGTGTTATGCTATAAATATGTACCCGTGTGATGTTACCACGCGAGTATATGACTATTGCACAGGTGTAATGCACAACCACAAAATAGACCAAAAGAAAGAAATAAAGAATAGAAAAATAAAAAAAATGGTCGCTATTACTTTTTCTCTTAACGTAAATAATTATATTTATTGTACTGAAAATGTTGAATATCAAGTTTTATAAATAAAGTTCGTGCATTGATTTTCTTATAATTCATCATCGTATTAATATTTTAATTTGTTTACATAAAACAATAGTGAGAGTTTTAAAAAATTTCGCAATCTTCAACATCAATTATGGTGAAAAAAGGTTTTTTTCGCAGTATTACTTTTCTAGAAGAAAAGGTTGTTCCATTCACATTTCAGGACTTTAGCAAAAAACAAAAATCATATTTTCTTAATATTATGCATTCCAAAATACGCAATAATAACAGCTGTAGTGCATCTATCATATTGAGGTAGTAATTGTGTTGATGCGATGCTGCAGTAGCGCCATTTCTGTGCGAAATTTAAAAAGTCCAAGTTTAAGACCTACATAGGTGATTTTTTTCATTAATTAATAGTTATTAGAATTTTCTGACACTTTTTTTTCTCTTTTTGTATTTCACCGCAATAATTTTTTTTCTTTTTTAATAAAGAAAATATAAAGTTAAACTTTAGGAAAACAAAAAAGTGGAAAAATCATTCTTCAAATCTTTTTTTCCATAAATGAAAAATTTAACTTCTTTATATTGTTTATAAATTACTTGACAATCATTGTACAAAGCTGAAAGTTCTAAAACTCTCATAATTGGGTAGATTTTATAGAAATTAATCTTTTGCATTGGTCCTCATATCGGAATTTAGTCGGAATTTTGTCGTAATATATCTTAACTAGTAGAGTAAGGTTCAAAAATAACGTTAGTTAAAAAATTTATATATGTATGTATATATACATGTAATATAACGCGATATGTTGCCGTAATTGTGTCTACAGTTCTTGACGGATCTAGATGAAATTTACCACATATATTCTTTGGGTAATAACCTTGAGTCAGTTCGAACATGAACGAAATCCGTCAATAAGTTTAAAAATAGTAGCTTTTTAAAATTATCAAAATAGGGAAAATCACATTTTCGGTGACTTCATTTATGTATAATTTTTGATACAAAAAAGATAGCTAATTTTTGATAAATTCATACGAAAGCTCACAAAATTACCTCTAATTTGACGTATATAACGTTAACTTCTTCATATTATTAGTTACTCTATCGAAGTTAAAAGTTCGATTAAACCCTTTTTAGGCAATGTGTAAAACAACCTACTTATGTTAAAATAAATTTCATTCAGTGTCAAACGAAAGTTATTGAGACAAGATGATAATCAATTCTATGAAATCTACCTTTCATTTCGGGTGTAGCCGAATGGCGTTCTTTTTATTCTTTAATAGTTTTTTTATAAGGACATTTTTCAATTAAGACCGACCAAAATTTTTCGAGCGAAATATAAACTTTCTTTCAATTTTTATGTCTTCAATGAAATAATTTTCTCTCAATTTAACTGATCTTTGAGAGTTAAATTAAAATTCTTTACCCTTGAATTTAAAAAATATTTTCATCAATCAAAATGTATCATTTATTTGTACCAAGATCAAAGTTTTTTATATTCCGTAATATATTTTTCTCCGGAAAGTAGTGTTTACTAATTTGAGCTAAGAATAAAATTTCTTGTTTCAAGAGAACAAGGTTATTGAGTTAATCGGACTAGATTCAATATTGGTTTTTTTTTACTTCTGTTATTTATATTAAGGGAGATAGCCGCTATGAGGATCGAAAAAATAGGTGATTTTCGGGCATTTTTTTTAACTGGGATAATAAAGAAATTTGGGGATCGGATTTTTTTGTTTTATAAAGTATACATTAAAGATTATTCTCCTAAATTTTTATCAAAAAATATCATGTTGTTACAAAGTTATTAGCATTTTTGTGGAACCCAAAAAAATTTCTCCCTCCACGGTGCGATCTCTAACTCAAAAACGGATTATCTAAAACAAAAAAAAAAGAAAAAGCGTTGTAATCTGTATGCATGTGGTTTTCGTTGCACGTAAGGGATTTTTAGAATTTGGATTTTAAAAAAATGGCACATATTAAAAATTTTTTCGTTTTTTTTTCTCATTTTTTTGGATTCAAACAGCCCTAAAAAATCTTAAAAATCAAAATTTTCGAAATCTCCTACGTGCAACGATAGCTACTGAATAGCTGTTTACTGCTAGTAAATAATAATTTTATTTAGTGGAATAATCCATATACTTTTTATAATAAGTTTTCATGTTCGAGCGTATTTTTAAAATTTGATTTTCTTACAAAAAAAAAAAAAAAAAATTGCAAGGAAAAGAAAAAACAACTTTTCAATGGTAGAGCAACTTCAATGCTTCGAATCATAAGCAGTGCAAACAACAATATTTTTATTTGTTACGACGATATCTCTTAAATAACCCAGGTCTTATTTATTTCACCCTTCTCACCCGTCTCACCCTTCAACTTATTTATTTTCTTCCATAAATGTAAAATTTTCATTTCATTAGACTTACTTTTGACTTTTATTTTGGCTTAGTTAGGATCGGTTTAAGACAATTAAAGTCGAAATCAAGTCAGTATCACTTGATTTTGTATCTTAGTTGGCTTGATTTGAGACAAAGAAAGTCAAAATTAAGTTACCATCACTTGCATTTCTTCCATAGTTAGCGTTTTTTAAGACAAAAAAAGGTATAATGAAGTCAAGCAGACGACTAGATTTCTCGACTCGATAGCGAGTTGTTTATTTAAGTCGTAATCTCAGTCAATATTAAGACCGAAAAAGTCAATATTTCAAGATCTGGAGAAAAATTGAACTACAAAGGAAATTAAGTCAAACCAAGTCAAAATTAAGTTTTTTTTTTTCGATCCGGGAAGTCAACTGAGTTAAACAAGGTTTATGAAATTTAACGCAGCGGTTCTATCGTAAAAAGATACTATATTTTGAAGATCAATCAGTTGAGAAACGCAACCGTTATTTTTGAAAAATCCGTTTCTGTACATTTTCCGACAACTATATCTTTTAGACGAATCAACCGAATTAAACGGAGTAAACTGTATTTGATGCATTTTTTCAAGCGTAAAAACAATCATTTTCTAAAAGCTCTCAGGTCAATAAATTCAAAACTAATCACGAAAAAAATAAAAATTTATGATAAACAACTATACCTCTAGAATGAATAAATCGATTTGAATAAGGTTTGTAGTATTTGAGCAGAATCAGCTCTATGCTTGCATTTATATTTTATAATATTTCTTTTATTGAAACAAAGCAAATCTTGTTTATTTAGAACGTATATATCTGATGACTACGTAAAACTTTGTGTACCTAGTTAATTCTATTTTTTTTTTTTTTTTTTTTTAATATAAAATGTATTTACCTTTAGGTATAATAGGTTCTTTTTTATCTTGCGTTAGTGAATAATGGAAAATTAAGACGTAACTAAAATATTTTCAGGAGATAGCACTGTATATAAATGAACGAAGAATATCTAGATTATTCAGTTTCAAATTCAGGTTAACCTAAAGTTCAATTCAGTTTCAACATTTTGATCTAAGCTTCAAACCAGTCTCAACAGTTTCAATCAACCTTCAAATTTTCATCTCGGATGAAAACTCGATTCTTGAAATCCGGAATGAAAAATAATAATTTCTTCAACTTTGGAAAATTATTATTTTTTTTTTTTTTTTTTTTTTTTTTAGCGAGAAAATTTAAAAGATTCTGACTCAATAATCTTTTTGTTGATACTATTAAAATATAAATCAAAGATAAAATGTTTTTGGTATCGATTACACCTCATAATTCATGTGGCTTTAGCCATTTATGTAAATGGAGTTAAAAATTTTTTTTACACATTAATTGAATGAAAATAATAATTCAAGGGATTTTATTCGATAAGAATGTACATCAGTAAATAATTTTTGTTTTACGTTAAAAATTACTTGGTAGTTTTACTATACCCAGTATATAGATTATATAGAAACAACTATGCATCAAGATTGTTAAATGTAATGTATAAGAGGGGAGTGAGATGCTGGTATGAGCGAAGACATCGGGAGAGAAGTGCCGCTCGCGGGCGAGAGTGGACGGACCACATGCCACCACTCCACTCTTAAATTACTCGTTCTTTCTCTTAAACTCTTTGCTGTTAGTTTGCGTTCTTACTTTACCTTTATGTTACTCCTGTGTAACTATTATTTACCGGGCGCCTTCCCACAGGCTGCCATCGTTTCGTTGCGTTGCTCGATCGCGGTCGCGCACGAGCAACGCCAGTGTCTTGCCAACGTGGCCAACACCACTTGTGTATCCTTCTTAAAACTTGTTTTACATTTTATTGTACTTTTAGATTCATTTTACTCTATAATAACTGCTACTCCACCACTGTTGGTTCTTTTTTTTTTTATATTTCTTCATATTTGAACTCATCATATTCTTCCTAATATTCTTGACGTCCCTGTTTGAGTCTCAGTGATAAAAACGTAAAACTCCTCCACAAATTTGTTTATTTTCAGCAAATCAGCTGATAAAAATACAAAAACAATAATGAATGAAAAAAAAGAAATAGAAAAAAAAAAGAAGAAATACTATCTGGAAACTATTTGAATATTCACTTATAACGTGAATAAATTGACTTGTGTTGTGGAATGTGGTATTAGTTAGGACTATCTGCCCCCTAAGGGTGGGTCCACGACGTAGAGAGAAGCGAAGAAGGAGTAGTATAGAGAAAACGATCGCTCTGATGTTCTTGCTCCCAGGCCAAGTAAACAGTGCTGTTATACCTTTATCCGCGGCAACATTGTTATCATTTTAATTCTACAGTACTTATTGTTTCTTATAGAAAATTTTTATATTTTATTAAACTAGTGAAAATTTATTAAAACTTATTAATAGTTTTTGTTAACTTTTAAATAATATATTCTAAGGAACATGTAAACTATAAAAAAATATTCATTACATATATAATATTATATATGGTTGAATCTTACGCCATTGCTTTTATTGAATACTTGAAGGGGATATCGATGTTATTAAATACTACGGAGGTTTAATTCTGCAACAAATCAACTATGGTTTTCTCTAACATTCGATCGCTATGTGGAATCGGATAAATTTTTTTTATTAAATAATGATATCACCAATTCTCCTTTTATTCTATACAATTTTAAATAATCATTTCATGACATCAAATGGTTGTTAGATGTTAGAAATAATTCGAGTATAATAAGTAAATAAAAAAAAAAAAAAATAAAATAATCAGGAAGTATTAAGAAGATAGTGTGAGAAAGGTCGTGAATACCAGAAGATCGCAAAAGAAAGGGCGAGAATCAACGTCGTTATGATCGCTGGGAGGGAGAGCGCAAGGGAGAAAGTCGTTTTGTCCGTGAAGCAACAAACGTGCTTTGGAGTCTCTTTTTTATTTTTTTTTTAAATAAATTTTACTCCTCCACAAGTCGTCGTAACAGTGTCGTATAAGAATCCAATTGTTGTTTACGCTCCAGTGAGAGTTATTCAATATGCAAATGATATGAATAATTAACTCATTTATTACTTAAATGTTTTTAACTTCGGTTCAATAAACAAGTATTTTTTAATGATGAAAAAAGTTTACTAAAAATAAAAAACCATATTTTGTAAAAAACTTGAATTGTAAACAATTGTAAAATTTGCATGATAAATTTGTTGACCCTTTACGATGATACAACCGGCCACCCGCATTAACCACTTCCCCAACGTTATTTCATGAGGAAAAACGAACATTAAGCAGCAGCAGCAACAACGAAGACTGGAAGACCTCGAACCGGTACAAGTTGAGCAGACGAGAAATAGAAGAAGAAAGAGAAGGAAACTGCGAGTGTATCATGAGAGTAAAAGTCTCCATCATGCAAGATTTACTACTACTTATATTTGAAAATTTTCAAATATAGTATCTCAAAAAAATTTTTTTTAACATCTATTAAATACTTGAAAGCCGATGAGGTCGATCTCATTTGAAAATTTGAGGAGGCTCGTAAGCCGTAAGAAGGATCGTGATGAGCCATCCTTTAAGCGCAGCGAATCCTTCAAAAGAATTTCAATACGTAAAAGTTATTTGGATCGTGGTAAGAGACGTAATAAACTACAAAAAGTCAACAATGAAATTTCAAAGAATGACAATAACGCTGTAATTGAACAAAATGATTCTAGAGAAATTATTAAAGAAATCACTACGTCGAAATGTAATCAAAATACTGTACAAATAAAAATTAAAGAGACTGAAGGTACAATTGGTTATAATGAATGGTTAAATGACATCAATGGGAGTCAAGAGAAATGGAAACAAGAATCAGAAATTCCTGTTCAGCGTGTTTCAAAACCGAAAATTCCGAAACCTCCAAGAAAATCAAAACCAACTAAAACTCCTGATTCTATAACGAAAGAACTGGGTATTCTTCGACTTGAAAGTTCTCCGGTGTTCATGAGATGTTCCCGAATCAATTCTGTCGAGTCAACATGTATCGAGAATATATCAGAATCTGTAGACGACGATCAATTAACTCCAGACCTTTCATTGTCTATGACAACAGGTGAAGGACCACCTAGCATCAGTGTCAGTCTTGGTCGTGTGTGGTTAGATTCCGTACCAGTACCTTTCCCATCTCATGGATTATCATCAACCACTTCTGTTGTTCATCATTCGTTAGACAGTGCATTAAAAGATCGGAAACAACCAGGTCAGCATCAAGTTGCCCGGACAGTGTCTGCACCAGAAAAAAGTCGCGTAGTAATTTCGAAAGATTGTTCATCAGTTGATGAGATTCCGTTATCTTTTTTAAATGATGCTGAATCGAAATGTAAAAAAAATGGATTCTTTCGGAAAAAGTTATCAAAACCATCCCTTAGTATTACTAAAGAAGGCTATTTCAAACGAACGTCCACGTCTAAAAACTCAAGCATACATCAAAAAAAAGGTGATACTATTGTTATTAGTGGTGTTGATAAAAAAAATAATACTCCAATATCTAATAATCTGATGAATTTCGTAACCCCTGAAAAAAGAAGCTGTCGAAAAACACGTCGAGTGTGGCAAGAAATTAGATATTTTACTGTTGATGAAAGTCCGTCGACTTTGGAGGAAAAAAAAACAGAGGATTGGTCATCCAATGTATCTGACGAATTTGATGATCAACAATTACTACTTTCTGGTGATTTTAATGAAAAACAAGAAATTTCAAATTCCATACATAGTTCATCTTCTTCAATGATGACCTCGTCATTCCTTTCATCATCATCATCCAAATCATCCAGAGGTTATAAATGTTCAAGTAAACCAAAGATCAGTGATTTCAATGAGGATAAAATATTTTCTAAAGAGTTAAGAGGAGTATTAGAACAGCGACCAATCTGGAAATCATCTAAATACATTTTAGCTTCGTCAAACTTCTTTGCAAGCAAACAGTTTCTGAGTTATTTAGCCAAAGAATCTGAGCTTGAAGTGAAAATTAATCCACAAGAATCTGTTAAATGCAATGGAAGTTACTATCGTTGTTTATCGTCAAGTGAGAGTGAAACAGAACAAAAAAAACAATTGATTAGTAAACGAAAGATCCAAGTGAATGATAAATTTCATGTTTGTAAAAATGATCAAGAAACTAAACGGAATAGTCATACAGTTAAACTTGAAAGATCAAAAATACCTAAACGACGCCCATTACGACGAAAATCTCAATTAAAACGAGCTAATGGATCCAGTCAACCAGTTTATCTTATACGAAAATGTTCTTCATTGAGAAAACGATCCAGTAAGATTCAATTATTGACAATACTATTTAAAATATTATGCGTTTTTTGTACTAACGTTACGTTACTTCATGGGTATTGCGATTAACACCGATGCGAATCGATCTCGGTTATTATCCAAGTTACAAACCGTAAAGAATAGAGTACGAAGTGCAGCGAAGCTCGCTGCAACTTTTACTAACATGCTTCTTGTTTTCCATTTATTTCATTTATTTTTACACTTTTTTACCATTCTTGCGATGGGTTGGTTAATTTAAACCTGCACTACTTGAGCTCTTAATTCGTTGAAATAATCTTAGTTGCTGATCGATAATTAGTTTATTTAATGAAAGATTAATAAGATAATGATAATAAGCTGTAATTTGCTGTAGTACATACTTATACGACTTGTCACGAATCAAAAAATATATGTTGAATTAATCTTTTAAAAGTAATTGCTTGAAAACATTTCCACAACGTTCTTTATCTGTAACATCCGGTTTTTATTCAACAGTTAAACCTATTAGCCTAAAATTTTATGCTTTTCTCGAGCTCAATGAGTTTAACACAGTCGTAACTTATAACACCAGATTTTATTTATAGATAAAGCTAAAAAATTTGTCGAATTTTTTTTAATTCAACAGAGTGATTAATACGAAAATTTTATATGATCTAAATTCCGCGAAACTTTTGGATGTCACGATTTGTCGCTTTCAATCTTCATTTGTCAATATGTGAGAAAGACATAAAATCATTCTTTTGGAACTTATCAGAATAATTTATAACAAGTTTAAAACTTTGGGATGCAATACAAACTTTATTATCAAAATTCTGGATGATTACACTTATTTTCCGATTATTTTAAGATTTATAATTTTATATCAAATATGAAATACTGAACTATAAAGAGTGAAAAACATATTATTATGATTATGCATTATAATTATATCATGATGCAGTAATATACGCTTGAGATAATTCATTGTAAAAATTAATTCAACTACCGTAAAGTATAATTATACGAGAAAAATGTTATCCTATCTTTCCTATGATTGGTGAATACTAGTAATTCATTAAAATATAAAGTGTACATGGCAACGATAACAAAAAACGGAACAATTTTTAATTTTTACTTGATTAGCAAAACATAAATTCTGAATTCGAAAATTGTTTCAGTAAAAACTATATCTTAAATCCATGCACTATTCCAGTCTATTAAATTTGTAATTCTTGTGTTCAAAAACTGACTCTTCTTGCCTGAGACTAATTATTTTGCAGCTAAAAAAAATCTTGTTGCTGTAACAGAATTATTTTTATTATTGCTACAAGATTTAGTTCTTTTGATGCTTCAGAATAATCTTGTTCTTATAAATTTTCATTTTTGTGGAAGAATCAAAACACTTGAAAGCTGAGTGTTTTTTATTGATTATTCAAACAGATGTAGCTAACTAAAAATTTAATTGCAATTTATATTACGTGGTTTATCAAAAATTATCGTGAATAAATATTGGAAATCAATTATGTCTGAAATAATATTATTTATCAAGATTTTTTGCACCAATATCTTATATACATATATGGACAATATAAATCGGATTTAAGATAAAAAAGAAGAACAAATCTTTAGAAAAATTACCTTACTGGATATAATATACATATAATGTTTTTATAGATATCCTTGTTTGATACAAAAAATTTTTTTTTGCAGGAGATATAACGCAAAAAGGTTATGAGAAAAAACGGACTCGTCTTCTACAACAATATGCCACAAAACAAATTGGTAAGTTAATTTAATTTTACTATGGTTAGTTAATATACGTACACGAAAAAAAAAAAAAAAAAAAAAAAAAAAAAAAAAAAAACCCTTGAAAAATTTCTTTCCAAACAGTGGTACAAGACTATAAATGCAAAGCTATAAAACTTAGTGTTTCCTATGACATTGTTATTAGAAATAATTTTTAATGCATAGTAATTTTTATAGTTTCAAATGTAACTTTACAGTTCGAAAATGTCTTTTATCGCTAAATAAATGTTGAACCATAGAAATGTTCACTTATTTTATTTGAAACAGTAATATTTTCAACTCATCGACTGAAATATAAAACAATAATTTCTTGACTGTTTTTTTTTTCCGTGTGACAATCGTAACACTGTTTAGGATAGGTTTTTAAAACGTAGTGTCACTAAAAATAGAAAATAATTTTTTTTTTTGGTAAATAAAATAAATTAATTTTAAAGTTCTATTAAAATAAAGAAGCAACGTCCAATTGTTTTGCACGAAAATATAATATTTCTTGTTCAATTAATTGTAATAACTATTCTCGACATTTTTTGAATGTTTTTAACCTGTTACTAACAAAGGTGATAGAACTGCTTTTTACTAAAAAACTAAAATGGGTTCGATTGCAATTATGATAATCAATTAATGAATGAACAAATAATACAAACAAAAAAATATTTCATAATACATAACTGTTGATGGCCTTGGTGATTTCTCAAAGAGATTGTCATAAATTTTCCTCGCATTGTATCTTTAATCTTTGGCGCTAGCCATGTTTGAGTCCTAATTCTCAAGAAGCGCATAATGATGGAATTAAACTTCAGTAAAGAGGCGAAAGTCAAGATTTCCACCAAGATGTGTTTTTTTTGTATGCTCGGGTGAATACTTTTCCTTTTGTCGAAACGTAATGTAATATTATATTTCTTCACTATTCGTTTTTTAGACGTTAAACGTGTTATTTCAACAGTTAGTCTTTAAATCGTTATAAAAAACGAAGTTATTTTTTTTTTTTTTTTTTTTTTTTACTAAAAAAAATCAGTTAAAAAAATACATCGAGCCAATTTGAATTACAATCATGTTTGTTTATATTTAAAAAAAAAAAAAAAAATGTACGACTTTGTTTTGATTGTTTTTATGTCACCTTAGACTAGAAATTAAATCGTCCGTGACAATTCCATCTTATATAATCTGCGTAATAAAAAGTCGTTTTTTTTTTTTTTTAAATACATAATACATATTATGTGTTATACACTAAAAACCTCGTAAACATAATTCGTTACGATTGGGTGGCTTCAGGTCATCTAAGGTAACTGCAACCTTTAAAACGCAACTTTAGTTTTGAATTGTTGAGCACCTTATACACGAGTATGAATGTTATCATATATACTTTATTAACTTAAAATTACAATAATCAACTCTCAAAGGGGAAAAATAAATAAAACAGGTAGAAAATAATTATATAGCAAAGTTTGTTTAACTTCTAAGCTGGTCATATTAACTTCTTGAAACATTAAATAAAATAGTAATATTTTATAAGGAAGAAAGGAAAAAAATACACCATACGCATGCCAAGAATAATCTTATATATTCAGCTTCAACTATTATATACCGCTAACTGTATATAGAAGAGCATACGAGTTACTTCCGCGTGCGATATTATGCCGCTCCCAGCACCATCTGCTATATTACTTGACACTTGAAAACTCTGATTTTGCACAACTCGAACTCCTAGCGCCGACGTTGGGTTCTATTTTTACAAGGCTTTATTTTACCAATCAATACACGAATGTATGTCTATAGGTTATAGATTACCGCATATCATTGCGAAAACCACACTAATTAGAATCAATTTAACAAACTAATACACAGAAAAAAAAATAAATTTGAATCAAGAAAAAAATTTTTAAATCAAGAAAGTAATTTTTAAGAGTTTCATTGTCTTGGATCAAGACGGAAAATTCCTGAATGAAGTAAAATTTACTTAAAGCAAGAAAAATTTCTAAGTTTAAGAATTTTTTCACTCAAATCAAGAAGATAAAATCCTTCAAAATTATTTACTTGATTCAAGTAATTATTTTTTTCTGTGTGTATACGTCTATTCGTAACTAGTTATAGGGTCACAGTATTTTTTGGAAAACGTAATTGACGTATTTTCTTATTTAATTTTTGCAATTGATTTACAACGCTAAACTGTGAAGCTGCCTTCAAAAATCACTTTGATATTCCTTATAACTTAATTCATTTCCGGTGTTTAATGAAGCGTTATGAGCTCGAAGACTCATAAGATTCTGAAGTAGATTGGTTCGGTAGTTTATAAATAATTTAAACAATTTTTTTTTTTAATTTTAAGAGTTTTTAAAATCTATCTAATTAATTAATATCAAATTTTGAAAAATCTGAATTTAATTCAGCCTTTTTTAATGTAACGAACTTGATTTCAATCGATGTATCTCTTCTAAAAAGTTGATAGCCGGATGTATCGTTTTACGTCACATCTGTGACTTTTATTCCATTGTTGATTGGTCGACAATAATAGCGGAATTTTTGAATGAATGAAGGCGAGCGAAGCGAACATGATATGTCTAGTTTATTAAAAAATCATCTAAAGTTTACACACATGCCTTACTTTATACTGTCGAAATATCGTCCTAAGACTTCAAAACTTTGACAACTATCAAAGATTTGAGTTTCTAAAATTAGACTCAAAACGGAAAGTTAAAAAAAAATTTATCAACAAGGCAACATTCTTCAATAGCAAAAACAAATTTATTACAAGTTAAAACAATTCAATTATTTTCTTGTAAAAAAAATAATGAAAATTGTTTGATGACTTAAAGTAAAAATAATTTTTACTCTTAATGTAAAAATATTTTTTGTTAATGTTGAGAACAGATTCAAACTGACTTTCTTATGATTAATGAGTCAAATATAACCGAAAAAAATGAAACAAAAAAAAATCGTTTTTTTTTTTTAACTCTCAAAGGTGTTCTTAATTTTTAAAAGAAGAAATGTGAATATCTTGTAATATAAAAATCATATTTTTAAAACTTATAATTAAATCTACAAACTTAAATTAAATGAATTAATTCCCAACTTTCATAAACGAAAGAATAGAGTAAAATATTTTTTTATTTCAAAAGTAATAAAAATTCAATTTGATGATTGGTGAATTTTTTATAAACACAAGTAAAATAGACTTGACCTCGCATCTGAACAATTACCAAAATAAAAAAAGAATAGAATGAAATTTTTAGAAGCATTTGAAGAATTCACAACTGCACACCCCGAACACTCATTTCAATTCTAAGTGCAAGAGAGTTTCATCAGTAATAAAAAAAAAATTCTTTGAAGTATGTATTATGAATACAATGAAAACATTAAAGTTCGTTTGCTAACACTATTTTGTGTTTTAACAGTAGAGTTAACCATCAAAGTTTTTATTCTACAGTTAAGTGTTGTGGTTTTAATGATTCAATGACTCCTTTACTGTTACACTATGTACGTTCAAGTCAAACATTCATAAACATCCGAAATTTTTTTTTTAATTTTCATACAAATGACGAAAAGAACTGTAACTGAAGAAATATGAAAATTAATTATTCAAGTGCTACCTTCGATTTAATAATTATATTATTACGCCCTTTAAGGAATAGAGAATAAAGAAAAGTTAAAATTGATACTGATTTGGCAATGCTTGGTAATTTAAAATACGATAAACTATTATAATAATTATAGATTTTTTGAGATATGTCTATTTGCATGATTATCATTAGCAGGAGGTGGAACCGGATCTGGCGGTGGTGGTACAGGTGATAGCGGGGGTGATAGAACGAGTTATGGAAGTGGTGGTGTTGGTGGACGCCCACAACCACGTGCAAGACGAACCCAACGTCGAGTTACACATTCTGAAAAACGTTATCACTCAGGTAGTTTTGCTGACCGCTTTTATCCAGTAATGTTTTTCATGTTTCCGGCTTTACTGTGCCACTTAATTATCGCCGTAAAATCCCAACACTTCGTCAATTAAAATAATCTTTGCATCATTTCCTCTGGTTTTGGATTTCCACTCACTTAACTTATTTTTATTTTTTATTCATTATTTATCACTAGTTTATTGCTCAAATGTCATATCTTTTTTGTTGTTTTGCATGGTCTTGACTTTTCGTATTATAATTAATATCTATGTACACGCCTTTTGTCTTTTGTAAACATTGGATATGTTCTTTATACGAAAAATATGTGAAATTTTTCTATAATAATATTTAAAAAAAAAAAAAAAAAAAAAATTACATTTGAAAACGAAAAAATTTTATAGGGACTTGAGAAGAAACAAATATTAGTTCATATATTCGTAGATAACATAAAAGAGAAAGTAACTTACATTAGCTGTCGTATTATCTATGTATTGTTGACGTTGATATTGCATGTAGGAGGCCGGCTAGTACCTGGGGGCATTGCCAATCCTCCGGGATCTGGCAGCTCAGTAGGGAACACTGGAGCTAGCACAAATTCAGCTGCCGCTGTGAGACGCGGAAATCGCAGGCTCACGCGAAATGAGAGCCGATATCACTCTGGTGAGTATTTTTTATGCGAAGAAGTATTAATGAAGAATATCATTAGTAAAAACTTGGATCAATATTTATATTCTTGATTAGACTTTTAAAATTCTTTTCATGCTATAACCTTTCTTCACTTAGATGAACCTATACCTAAACTTTTCAAAACTAATTAGTCGTCTTTACTGTTTTTATACTTCACGGTAAGTAGATCTATCAACCTCGATGATAAAAAATTATAAGTATATTAATATTATTTTTTTCTAAATTAATATTCGTCTTTTAACTAATTTATGACAAATATTAGTCAAAACTCTCTACAAACAATTATGTATTTTCTGAACCAAAATAGTGACTCAGTCTGTTTCTTTTTTAAATGGTTTAAGGAGTGGTGAGGTTTGTTTTCTTTTTTTCTTTAAAAATTCTCACGTTTTTATTCAATGTGGAAAAAAAACGGTTCTTTTTTAGTTAATCAATCGTTCATTTTCTTGCAAATATTGAATTCATTCTCTTTCATATAAAATTCATGATTGAATTGAAGTTAGTTTTACAGTCTTGAAATACATTCAATTATCGAAAAAATGTCATTCCTGATTTTTTATCAGTTAAAATTAATGCGTGCGCAATTGGAATTTCTACTAAAATTATAAAATTCATTGTGTTAATTTAAAATTTGAATTACAGAAAATATTTTTGAGAATCTCTATTGTTTTTATGAGGAATCATCAAACGAAATGTTTTTAAAATTAAGTTTCTTTATTTGACTGCTTGTTTATATTTCACTTTTATGAATAAGTTTTAAGATTAAATTTATAATTCATCAAAAATTATATGCTGAAAAAAAGCTATTAAAGACCTAATTACTGAAATTTATAAAAAATACTAAAATAGTATTGATAAAATTTTCTGCTCTAAAGAATATATTTGGTTTTAAAATTTTATTTTACTATAATCTTCTTTGATTTACAAAAAAAAAAAAAAAATCTATAAAATAACGAATGTTTTGCTTTAATAATTAATTCTTTTAGTTCGTGCAAAATGTTACCAACCTAAGCCAAAAAAAATCAAATAATCATTTCAAAAATAAAATTTTTGTTTCAGCAAAGTTTAAAAAATTGTCGCAAGCCTATAATATCTTGAACCCTACACTGAAAATAAGATTAATTTGAATCAAGAGTAAAATTCTTGAACCAAAAAAATAATTTTGAAGTGTTTTATTCTCTTAAAACAAGACGAAAAATTTTTGAATCAAATCAAGAAATTGAAGTTCTTTAAAATTATTTACTTGACTCAAGTTAATTTTTTTTTCTGTGTATCTATATAAGTTTATAAGTATTTATGTGTCTAGCTTGAAAACAATGAAATACTTGGTTTGAAAGTGAAGTTTTTGAAGGAAAATTTTTTGCTTTTTCATTCAAGAATTCTAACTTACTAATATAAAATGAGTGATTTTTTGAAACAATAATACAAATTTTTTTTAAATCAAATAATTTGTATTTCATGTTCTAAATAAAAGAGTTTAATATTTGTATACATATTATACATTACACTATAGAAGATAATCTCTATTTAATTTTCCACGTGCGAAAAGTTTCCCGCTAGTTCAGTTGCAAGGACGCGTAAAATATGATTATTGTGATTGTATACTTAGCTTACACAATAGCTTAACAATAAAATGTACTCATAGAGAATTCATTGTAATCATGAGAGAAAATAACCACAAGTAGAGTGACGGAGTCATCATCGAGCCTTCGCATGAAGTTTAGTTTCCTTTGTATGTATGTATGTATGAATGTCTGTACAAGTATTTGTTGGAGATACTAGCATGACGTAATAAATTTTAGTACTTTTCACAACTTTATAAAAATTAAATCTGTAAAAAAAAAAATTTACCAATAAATGAGAGGTTTTACCAAAGTAAATCTGAAAAAACAAATCATTAATATTTTGTTTTAATTTGCACAGAAGTCCGGCAGGAAGCGGTGCAGCAAGCCTTGGCAGCAATGCAAAGTAGACCAAAGCCTTCACTTCCAATGCCATCAAAAAGAACATCCGTGATGGCAAGAAGTCCTGACCGAGAACGTCAAGACAGTGGAGAGTCTAGCAGCGATGAAGACAGTGTTGTAACAGAAGAATCACCAGGTGCTGGTGGTCCCACCGGAACAGGTCTTTCGGATACAAGCAGCACTGGTTCAGCACGAGACACTCCACCGCCACCTCGACCACCAGCTAGAAGACCACCACCAGCTGACATCACTGACATTGCCGAGTATACTCCGCACGCCTACTGTAATATTCAACCACCGGATGTGACTCACACAACGCAGTCAAGAAGACCCGGCGCTGACCGCGTTAATCGGTACCATGTAGTTGAAGAAAATAATACAGGAACAACGGGACGTTGGAAAGTATCTGCTAAAATTCAACAACTTTTAAATACACTAAAAAGACCTAAAAGAAGACCCTTACCAGAATTTTATGAAGATGACGATATTGAATTGGAAATAGCCGCTAATCCAAAAGATCCAAATGCTCCTAAACCGGAAGGAGGAATAATGACTTCTGCTGTTGGAGAACAACTGTCAGTACCATCCGGTTTGCCAAGATCATTAGAAGCTGCTATTCAAAGGTATGTTAATATTATTTCATTACATTACAAATTGACTGATTGTTGTAAGGTTAATAGAAAAAATCTAAAATTATTGTTAAATTATCAGGTATGGTTCAGCAACATACAAAGCTCCAGCGGCAACAGTTTTGGATCCAAATGGGAAGCTCTGTGTGACTCTTACCTACGGAAAATTGTTGAGTCGATCGCACAAAATAGCCTATACACTATTAAATAAAGCCCTAAGTCGGAACGTTGGTGAATGCTGTCTGAAGCCTGGTGATCGAATCGCCCTTGTCTATCCGAACAACGATCCTATTAGCTTTATGTGTGCATTCTATGGTTGTCTTCAAGCAGGAATAGTTCCAGTACCAATTGAGGTACCGCTGACCCGTCGTGATGCTGGCTCTCAGCAAATTGGCTTTCTCCTCGGCAGCTGCGGTATACAGGTGGCACTGACCAGCGAGGCGTGTCTCAAAGGCTTACCGAAGACTGCTGCTGGTGAGGTCGTTGCCTTCAAGGTAAACATTAAATATTTTAAATTGATTTTTATTTAAAAACTATTTACATTTACATTTTATTAATATAGTTGATATTTTTTAGGGTTGGCCAAAATTACATTGGTTTGTTACTGAACATTTAGGAAAATTTCCAAAAGATTGGTTACCACCTCCCCGATTAACTGATGATACCCCAGCGTATATTGAATACACAACAGATAAAGATGGTTCTGTGATGGGCGTTACAGTGACGAGAGCTGCTATGCTTGCACACTGTCGCGCACTAACGATGGCCTGCGGCTATACCGAGGGTGAAAATGCAGTCTGTGTGCTAGACTTCAAACGAGAAGTTGGACTGTGGCACAGCACTTTAACAAGTGTCCTCAATGGAATGCATGTCATTTTTATACCTTATGCATTAATGAAAGTTAACCCAGCAAGTTGGATGCAAATGATAACTAAGCACCGTGCAAGTGTTGCTGTTGTTAAGTCTCGAGATCTACATTGGGGTCTTTTAGCGACCAAAGATCACAAAGATATATCTTTGTCTTCTGTGAGGTTACTACTGGTGGCTGATGGTGCTAATCCATGGTCACTTTCCTCTTGCGATCAATTTCTTTCTGTTTTCCAATCAAAAGGTCTTCGACCTGACGCCGTATGCCCTTGTGCTTCATCTAGCGAGGCTCTGACAGTTTCTATTAGACGACCAGGACGGGCTGGCGTTAATGCAACCGGTCGTGGAGTCCTTTCAATGTCCGGTTTAAGTTACGGCGTCGTACGCGTCGATCAAGAAAATTCTCTTACCTCTTTAACACTTCAAGACTGCGGACAAGTCATGCCCGGAAGTAAGCTTTTGTTATTTATAATATACGTTTTCTATTAGATTTTTTTTCTTTACGACATTGTTTAGACAAAAAATTAAAATAAAATTTTTTTAAATAATGCATTGGAAGTTTAAGCTCTTGAAATCAACTCATTTCATTATAATAATTTTTATAATTTTTTTTAAGAGCTAAAACTTTAAAGAAACATTAGAACAACCCTTGAACACATTTTCAATATTTGTAATAAATGAATTCATATTAATATTTATTTATTTTTTTTTTTTTTTTTCAACAGCTGTTGTTGTAGTCATAAAAATGGAAGGCCAACCATTTATCTGTAAAACAGACGAAGTCGGAGAAATATGTGTACACAGCTCTGCAACAGCAAGTCAATACTGGGGATTACAGGGTTTAACGAACAATACTTTCAAAGTATCGCCATTGCAGCCTGATGGAACTACTGTAGGTGATGCTGAGTATGCACGTTCTGGCCTATTAGGTTTTCTTGGTCCTGGTGGTTTAATCTTTGTTTGCGGGTCACGTGATGGCCTCATGACCGTCACAGGGCGAAAACATAATGCTGACGACATAATTGCCACTGTTTTAGCGGTAGAGCCTATGAAATTTATATACCGTGGAAGAATAGCTGTTTTTAGTGTACGAGTTTTAAGAGATGAAAGAATATGTGTCGTCGCTGAACAACGGCCTGACTGTAGCGAAGAAGAGGTAAATTTATAAATACATTTTTAATTAAAAATTCATTTTGTAGTGACATTTAATAATTTAAATTTATTTTATTTAATAGAGTTTCCAATGGATGTCACGCGTACTTCAAGCTGTTGATTCTATTCATGCCGTTGGAATTTATTGTCTTGCTTTGGTACCTCCAAATTATTTACCTAAGACACCTCTCGGCGGCATTCATTTATCTGAAACTAAGAGACGTTTTATAGAAGGAACTTTACATCCAGCGAATGTTTTATTGTGCCCTCATACTTGTGTCACCAATTTACCAAAACCACGTGAAGTTCATTCAGGTAAGTTTTTGATTATTTTTTGTATTTATTGTGAAAATAGTCCCATGCTGCTAAAATCGAGTATTAATCCGCGTAAGTAGTATCAATACAAAGTAAGTACGCAATATTAAAATGGCATTTCACAATGATTAAAAAAAAAAAAAAGCTTTATTTTTATAATTTATTCAATTAAAATAATATTTTATTTAAAATAAACAAAAAAAAAAAAAAACGCAAATACTCGACTCAACGTGGGGCTCAAAGAAGCTTTTAACGACTAATAATTTAAGTTACATTCCTAAATAGTAATTTTTCAATATATTTTTTTTTTTTTTTTTTTTTTTTTTTTTTTTTTTTTAAATTCTTTTGGCTGAGTTCTGAATACCATTTACTAATTTCAACCACATTATTACTTATTATTTACATTAATTTCATTTAAAATATTATCAATTAAGTTTTGAAATTTTGTACTTTTTATTTAAATATTGAAAATATATTTTCATAAGAAAAGTCACGAAGCAATAAGTCAAAAATTGTTGAGCTAACAAAATTATTTCGGTAGTTGAAATGTCATTCATTTCTAATCTTGATTTTCCGGCCTCAGTCAGGGAAGAATGTGCAAGACTACTCATTATTAGGTTGAGTATTTGCGTTATTTTACTAACGGAATGGTGCGGGGGCGTGTAGCGGGGGATTCTGTTTCAGATGTTGGTCCAGCAAGTGTTATGGTGGGCAATATTGTTCAGGGTAATCGGCTCGCATCAGCTCAAGGACGAGATTTAGGGGTTCTTGATGAAGACAGCGACAATGCGAAAAAGGTGTTTTTTTTTTTCATATACCTTAAATTATATTTTTTATTAATAATTTATAATTTTTCTATTTTAGTATCAGTTTATTTCGGAAATTCTTCGATGGCGTGCTGTTAGTACTTCAGATCATATAATTTTCACATCATTAAACGCCAAAGGAGCCGTGGCAACATCTCTGTCATGCTCTCAACTTCATAAAAAAGCTGAGCGAATTGGTAATCTTTTATTGGATCGTGGAAGAATCAATACTGGAGACCATGTAGCTCTAATATTTCCACCTGGAACTGATTTAATTTGTGCTTTCTATGGTTGTCTTTATGTCGGAGCTGTTCCTGTAACTATAAGGCCTCCTCATCCACAAAATTTACAAACAACACTGCCGACTGTACGCATGATCGTTGATGTCAGCAAATCTGTACTTGTTCTCACTAACCAAAATTTACTCAAATTGCTCAAGACTAAGGTAGTAATTTAAAATAAATTTTCAAATAATATTAAATTATTAATATTTTCTATAATTTATAACATGAATTATTAATATTTTCAGGAAGCTAATAATGTAGTTGACATCAAAAGCTGGCCAATGGTTCTCGACATGGATGATATGCCAAAAAAGAAACTGCCAGTTTTGTACCGAGCACCTACTGCTGAAATGCTTGCCTATTTGGACTTTAGTGTTTCGACAACGGGGATGTTAGCCGGTATCAAAATGTCACATGCTGCCGTCACTTCACTTTGCCGTGCTATGAAATTGGCTTGCGAATTATATCCGTCACGGCACATTGCTCTCTGTTTGGATCCATATTCAGGACTGGGATTTGCTCTTTGGTGTCTCAGTAGTATATACAGTGGTCATCATTCTATTCTGATACCACCATCAGAAGTACGTCTTTTTTTTTTTTTATTTTTTAATTGATTTAATTAATTAACAATTGTTTTCAGGTTGAAGCTAATCCGGCTCTGTGGTTATCAGCAGTCAGCCAATCAAGAGTTAGGGATACATTTTGTTCCTATGGAGTCATGGAACTTTGTACAAAAGGCTTAGGCTCATCGGTTCACGCTTTAAAAGCACGTGGTGTTAGTCTTGCATGTGTAAGAACTTGCGTTGTTGTGGCTGAAGAAAGACCAAGGATTGCTCTTACTACTAGTTTCAGTAAATTATTTTCTGCTCTTGGACTCAGTCCACGCGCTGTATCAACTTCGTTTGGTTGTCGAGTCAACACTGCTATTTGTCTACAGGTAATTATTATTTTTTATTAATTATTTAGATTTCTTTAAAAATTTATTTAACAATTTTATGAAAAATTTTTATCAGGGTGCATCGAGTCCAGAACCATCGACGGTTTATGTTGACCTCCGAGCACTTCGTAACGATCGAGTTTCTCTAGTAGAACGTGGAAGTCCTCATTCTCTTTGTCTAATGGAATCTGGAAAACTTTTACCGGGCGTCAAAGTAATAATTGCAAATCCTGAAACAAAAGGTCAATGTGGTGATTCACATTTAGGAGAAATCTGGGTACAATCATCTCATAATGCCAGCGGTTACTTTACAATTTATGGCGATGAAAGTGATTACGCCGATCATTTTAATGCTCGTTTAGTCACTGGGAATACTGGTGAAGTGTACGCAAGAACTGGCTATCTTGGTTTCTTAAGGCGTACTGAATGTGTTCAACAATCAGCTGTTGGTGATGTACCTGGTGATAATATAAGTGCTGATGTTGACATTGTCCCAGGTGACGCTGAACTACATGACGCCGTTTTTGTTGTTGGTGCTCTTGACGAAGCAATTTTATTACGAGGCATGCGTTATCATCCTATTGATATTGAGAACAGTGTAATGCGGTGTCATAAAAAAATTGCAGAATGGTAAGAATACATTTTTATCGTTTTATTATTTCATAACAGATTCATTGTTTGATAAGATATTTTGAGCTTGATGAATGACAATAATCCTGATATCTCAAGATATTATTTTATTTTTATTTCTTTTTCTGATTCTTTCCTTTATTATCTTAATGATTTACCTTGATATTGACGTATTGAAGTATATTTACAGATATATAATGTCATATCGCGTTGCAGATGCTATAAGGGCGTACAAAAATTATACGCCCTAATGACGCCCAGAAACCACAAGGGTGTATAATAAAAATTCTGTTTTTTTTTTTCTAAGTCCGAAAAAATTTTTATATCACTATTAATAACCCTAGATCATTTTCAGAATTTTGACATTATTTATAATTAAACATGATTTAAAATGTACAGATTTATTATACATTTTATACAACTTTTGTCGTAAAAAGAAACGTCAATCCTGTTCTAAAAACTATAAAATTTTTTTTTAAAAGTCAAAGATTGAATAAAAATTGTTTATTCTTTTTTTATTATTCTTTTAGACACTCTGAAATATGATAAGGTAAAAAAAAAAGTTTTTACTTGAATCAAAACGCTGAATTGATTATTAATTTAGAAAATTGATGGACCACTTCAAAATATTAATAAAAAAAAAATTTTTTTTCATGACCTACCTTAATCACTAGTGATTATTAAGTAATAACATTATTAATTGGTACATTTTTTATTACAGTGCTGTGTTTACGTGGACTAATTTACTTGTCGTTGTTGTTGAACTAAATGGAAGTGAGAGCGAAGCTTTGGATCTCGTTGCTCTTGTAACTAGTGCCGTTTTGGAAGAACATCATTTGGTTGTTGGTGTTGTCGTAGTCGTTGATCCCGGCGTGGTGCCAATCAATTCACGGGGTGAAAAACAGAGGATGCATTTACGTGATGGATTTTTAGCAGATCAACTAGATCCCATCTATGTAGCATATAACATGTGAACGAGCTTGAGAGTAGCGAAAAATATTATTAATAATTTAATTTATCTTTATTTTTTGATGATTGATTGTAGTCATAGACCAATTATTATCGTCTCAATAATCGACATAGTTGATCAATTTTCTTTTGACTCCCAGCTGGGTAATGTTCTCATATCAATTTATTTATCCTTATTAATAATTTAATTTAATTTTCGTATTTTTTAATATAGTTGATATTTCGATTTTAACATTGATAATTACCGAAAAAAAAAAAAAAGTTTCTTGAGTAACGTATTGATTCGAAAGTATTCAAGGGCAGCTATTTGTAAATTATTGATATTTTTCTTTTAACTCCATTTCGTATTTGGAGTAGACTGAAAGATCGATCGGACAATACATATTTATCGTTTTTATAGTCACATTCAATAAAATAAATATTTAAAGTCATAAACATTAATTCATATCTATATATTTGTATTGATCCTACAATCAATTAGACTAGATATGGTTTTTTCTAATCATCGATCTTAATAATGACTTTTTTTTCAAAACCTGTTATTTGTAAGCTTAGAATGCTTTTTATATTTATATAATAACTAAAAAGCCGAACACGAAAAAAAAATGTGATTAATAGCGCTTAAATTTTATTTTATATATATAATTTCTGGCTCAAATTTGCTTTTATAAAAATAACAAAATTTTATACAAATCGTTAATCATTCATTTTTAATTATTGGAATAAATACATAAACCAATATTTTGTTTGAATTCTCTGGACTCCATTTTATCAATCAAATAATGTACAGTCATTAATTTCATTACTTTATATTATTGAACATTAATTTTATCACGAAAATAATTATTTTTCGAAAACACCGATAATCAGTTTATTATTCTCTTCGTATATCATCAAGCTAATCAGTGATTGAGTATCGTCGAGTGCAAGACACGTAAGCTCTTTTAATACTGTAATCATCGATATTCCTTGTAAATAATTCAAGTTAATTGATAGAAAAACAAAAATATAAATTTTTGCCTGTTCCGCGAAAAAAATGTATGATTCTTTGTGCACGTTGAATTTAAAGATGCAATTTTTATATCAAATATGATAATTAAAATGATTGAATAATTGTGATATGCCAACCTAATAAAGGCATACTAATGTTTTTGTTTAGTTTCTTTTAGTTTTAATATTTTTTTTATTATTGTAATCTGTTGTGTCTATAAACTATTAATATTTTTCTTATGAGTGCTGGATGTGGTAAAAAAAAAAAAAAAAAAATTTTTTTCAAAATAGTTTCAACAAAAAGTAGTTTTGTTAGTTTAAGCTTCATTAAACCGTGATTAATTTTGTTTGGATGAAATTTGTTGAAATAAACTTGAAAACTAATCTGAGAAAATTTTTTATCGAGGCGTCAACGAAACCGCACAAAAGTAATAATGAAAATAAATTTTGTTTGCGAGAGTATATGCATGCGAGAAGAACAAATTATATGTATAAATGTTGATAATTATAATTGATAGGAATGTAGTATGTTTGTCATATTATAATAATTCTCACACTCATTATCTCTTTATATAAACACAACATAATTATCTAATGAAATTAGTTTGCGGACGGCCCCCCGAGTTTTATTTTCACCCGCAAGGTGGAAAAATTAATTATTTATTCTCTTAATAATCATGCTCATGTATGTATATAAATGAAATACTGTTGTTTTTATTTTCTTTTAAATAATAAAACCACTCTTTGTACGTTTAGTATACTTTATAGTTATTGTATTAATAAATACAATTATTGATTGTCAGTAGGATAATTAAGCATTAATAATGTCAGAATAATATTAATCTAGTAGACTTTCTGATGATCTGATAACTTGCCCAATAATAATTATATTGTAACATCCCCAATTTCACGATAGTGAGACAAAAATTAAAGACTGCCGTAGCAGTTGTAGCGTTTTTTAAAAAAAAATTTTTTTCTTTACGAAAAATATTTAAAATATACTATTATTGATAAATAATATTATATACATATTTAGTAAGATAAAATGATACAATCGCAACCTTTTACTTCAATATTTAAACAAAAATAAAAATATTGCACAGAGCAAGTCGAATAAACGTAATGTACATTTTTTAAAAAATCGTTTATGTATTTATTATTCATAAATTTATCCTGTCACTTTATATCGTTAACAAGCTTGTATGAGTAGTGTTTATGACGACAAGTTGAAGTTTAAAAAATATTAAAAATTCATACATTGATGAAAAATATTTTATATTATTTTTCTGTATTCGAATTGATACCTAAAAATTATTCTGCATTGAAATATCAATTTTTTTTAAGGATAATTATGCATAGAATGAATAGCTAATTTTTAATAAAAATTTTTCTCAGGAAAGTTAACAGTAATGTTGACATTAGATCGTTGATAAATTCATTATGCATTGCATGCAGATATTACAGCTTTGTTGATTCAGTAACGTTTTGATTTCATTGGAAATTACAAAAATATTAAACAGACTCTAAATCTTGTACAATAACGCTCAGCTTTACTATACATATTATCTAAGATTGACTCATCAATAATAAGAATATTGATTATTAATATATTATTTTTAGATCAGAGTAAAATCATCAATTACTAACACAATAAGTTATTAAAAATTAAATTAAGAATTTTCGTTTAAATTTTATTAATTAGTCTCTTAAATTTTTCAATAATAATTTCTTAAATTTAATAATTTATTTCGACCGTTAAAATCAATTACCCCGATGGATCAATTATTAACAGACTGACAAAATCAACTAGTCTACTCAGTGATATGCTGTTGAATCAATTATTGATACTCATAACGGGCAAAAGTTTCAAAAGTTGATAATTTACTAAACTAAATACAATACATCAAGTATAGTAAATACATATTTTTCAAATGATTTACAATATTTTTATAATAAATCTAGAAAATAAAAATTAAAAAGAATTACGATGCTGTCTGAACTTTTCTGTCAATTAGATTCATCTTAACGTCTATGTTTCAGACATTTTAAAATCAATAACTGATAAATTGATAGTAAAATCAAATATTGATGATATATCATACTTCAAATAGTTATAAAAATAAGTAATGTAAAATGAGTGTTTGAAAAGAGAGCATGCTCAGCTAAAATAGTTTACAAATTTTATGCTGATGAGAATTTCCCTTTTATTAATGAAATACTTACTTAATATTTTTCACAACTATTAATTTTATAATTTATAAAGATATTATAAAACTGCTCAGTTAATTAAATAAATATTAAAATAAAGCAGGGTGTCAATAATCCGCGCTTTAATTTTATTCTTTTATTTTTCTTAAAATATTCACCTAAAAAAATTTTAAGTAGATAAACAAATTCATTAATAAATCATATGATATCAAAACAAAAGTTTTATCCATTTTTAAAAAAATGGATTTTTAATTTTTTTAAATTTCTAAATGTCTATTTTTTTGCCATAATTTATTTGTTAAAAAAATTCTAAAAATTATTAAATATCAACTAAATTTATTTTCATAAAGTTAGTAGCCAGTTGATCCTTTTATTAATTTTATTCAACAAACAAATTTGTACCGAAAAATAATTTTAAAAAAACTGCATTTTTAATTTTTTTTACTCACTTTTTTGTCACAATTTATTCGTTACAAAAATTCTAAAAATTATTACATGTCTGGTAAATTAATTTTCATCAATAATTTATGAAATAAAAATGCGACTGACAATTGAATGATTTGACATTCGGAATTAATATTCATTAATGTGTAGTTCTTTAATTATTTACATTTCTACCGGAAAGTAAAGAATATGCAAAAAATAAAGCTTACATAGACTATTCCGTAAAAAAAAATATAACCATAGTTTGCCAACTGACTAGTATCGTAAACGGACGTAAAATAAAAGAAAGAAAAAATAAATAAAAGCGAAAGAGAGACGAAGAAGAAAGACGAAAAAGAGAAAGAGAGAGAGAATGAAAAAAATGACTGCTGGACGTAAATAGTGTGTATAATATAACATTTTTATAGGTATAGGCATAAGCAGTCGAGCACAGACAACGGTTGGCAGTGTACACATTGCCGTTGTTTCTTGTGGTCGTTTACTTGGTTGTTCATCGCATACATGATATATGTGTATTTATATTCATGCATATTATTTAGTAATCCTTTATTTACTTTTTCCTTAACTTTATTATTAAATAATAGATACTCATATCAGACACTGGATTATCATTTTTAAAACTCAAGTTTCATCAATACAATGAATATCCTTAAAAATGTGATACATTATCATAAAAACGTTCGTACCCGTTAAAATCGGTTCTCGTCACGGAGTCATTAAATTCCGATATTTTTTCAGAGTTTTTTAAAAAAATTGGTGAGTAAAATCATTTTTATTTTCACGATTTGAAAATCAGCAAGTATTTCATTATTGTTTAGCTTTGTTTAATAAGATTTTTTTTTTTTTTCAATTGCATTCATAGTTTTTTAAATTTTTTAATGAAAGATTTTTTTTTACTTATTTGTTTAAAAAAATTTTAAATATTTTTGAACGTAAAAAGCTAACCTAGATAAAAAAAAAAAAGATACTAATATATTTGAAAAATACTCAATTAAAAAAAAAAAAAAAATACTGAATTTTTATGATATTGAGAATAACAGATATCTAAAAGTTGAAAAACTTTTTCTAACGAATTAATTGTTATGAAAAAAAAATTTAAACGTTGAAATTGCAGAAAATGATGGCTAAATTTTTTTGAATAATTATTGGTACGAACTTGCTTGTCAAGTTAAACCAAAAAATTATTTAAGTCTGCTAATTTCTATTTCATGTATTTTATATTAATGAAGAGATTCAAGTTTGGTTTTTCACTGAAAATTGATTTTCTCTTAAGTTGTAAAATTTTTTTTATTTTTATGGCTTCATACATTAAAATTTCTATTTTGGAGAATTAAACTTGTATTATTTATATTAATAGAGAATGAGTTAATACTCCTAATTTATAGTTAAATTTTACTCTTAAATATAATTTATTTATTATTTATTACAAACAATATGTCAAACAATAGTGTATTGTCAGAAGAAATACTTAAAAAATAAATATTTATATTTTAGTTATAAAAACGATTGGTTCTTTGACTGAGTTTCTTTTTTCATTGCAGACACGAGATATTTCATGCGAGTTCTGAAATAAAAGTATATATTTTTAAACACTTACGCTCTTCTATGCTTACCTATTAAAATTTTTAAGTAAAAGTTATTTTTAAATCTAATTTTTAGCTGGTTAATTTCATATTTTTAAATACATCTAATATAATTATTCAATTATATTCACGTGCGGTTAATTGTACTTTTTATTTCTATTGATTACACTATGATATAAGTTTTTTCATTAAGTCGATAATCACTTTAACTATGACTGTAAGCATCAATAAAAATGTTTAAAATTTGTTTATAGATAAAGATAGATATATACAAATTAGCGAATAATAAATGAAAAAATTTCTACAACTCTAATATCAAGGTTGCGAATAAAAAGCAAGAAAATGTGATAGACATAACATAATAAGAGATCGATATGGAGGCGTGTATCAAAACATTTATTTTAAACAGTTATTTCATTCTTCATACTTACCGATCAATAAAATTATGTTGTGATAAGTGAACTTGAGGCTTATCCTTTAATTTTTTGCCTTAGTAATATAATAAATACGTGACTAATTATATTTATAGATTTCAAAGAAATAATTATCGAGTAATCAGAATAAATAATTACTCCTAACTATTATTCAATAACACATGCTTTAGATACTCAACAAACGTTGTATGGTTCCGTGATAAGCAGATGATTAAAACACATCACTGCCATTTGTTCATTTACAAAAAAAAATATTTTTTAATTAATTGGAAAAACTAAAAAGTCACCAGTCATCAATGTTGAAGTAATCGGAAAAAAACCAATTTTTTTTTTGTTTTATTTACCAAACAAATTAGTTCTAAAATGTCATTTAAATAATTTATTACCAGAAATCTTCATTTCATAATCATTTTGTTAAAAAATTCATTAAATGTTCAAAAATTATTGTGAAAAAACGCTTTCAAAATTTTTTTTAAATTAAATCTTGATAAAAAAAATTTGGTAGGAATTTAAAGTTTTTAGAATTGATAAAAAAATTGAATCATAAAGTGGAATCATCTTTTATCTTATTTGCGATCAATCTTATTAATTGAAACAAGATTAATTTAAATAAAAATTTTAATTTTGACTCAGTCTTATATTGAAAATATAACTACACCAAAATAAATGTATATAAATACTAATCTTGTATAAATATTTATTTTATAAAGTTACACAATTTTTATTTTATTAATAACATTCGAATTTAGTATCATAATTATACCATATATTCGTAAAAAAAATACACTGCGAATAATAATTAATGAGCGAATTATTTTATTATTAAGTATTTTTCAATGCTATAGAATTTTTACGATAAATCTAATCCTAAATATTATTTAAAGCATAGAAAACGAAATATGAAAAAAATTGATTTTTGTAACTTTTTCTTGTAACTTTTAACCTTGAATATCTTAAGTTCGGTATGGAATGTTGTAACCAATTAATAGTATGCCAAAAAAAAAAAAAAGATTTATACAAGCTTATAGTTCATATTATTTCAATTTAAAATTTGCTCCCTTTCTGATAATAAAATGATAAAAAAGTAAGCCTGATTCGAGAGAGAAAATCTTTTTACACAGGCGGTGTGGGAGGAGAGTAAGAGAACGATTTTTTTTTTGCATTGAAGGGATTCCAAGAGCTTTATAAAAAACTAACATTTATTAGAATAATATATCGCGTTCCAGATGCCATAAGGGCGTATACCGGTAAAAGGTCCTGGTGAAAAGCTATAAGGGCGTATAAAGAATTTTTTTTCGGGAATAAACGTAGTTTCGTTCGAAATGTGCAGAAATGCAAAAAAAAATTTTTACGCTCTTATGGCTCCCCGGGACCCACCTTGGATGCCATAAGGGCGTAAAATAAAAATTCTATTTTTTTTTTAAGTCCAAAAAAATTTTTATTTAGGAGAAAATTTTTTTTTTGTATTCTTACACGTTTCATACAAAAATACGTCAGTTCTCAAAAAAAAATTTTTTTTATACGCCCCTATGGCATCCGAGGTGAGTCCCGGGAGCCATAAGGGCGTAGAAAAAAATTTTTTTTGCTCGACGGGCAGAAAGCGTCAAATTTCGGCCCGCTGTGCTAAACGAAATTGCCACTTTCTACCTTCGTCGAGCAAAAAAATAGCATACACTCCTCGGGAAGTAAATAAGAAAGCCTCAGATCACATGTTTGTTGACCTCGGCTTCGCCTCGGCCAACAATTACATGTGATCTGAGACATTTCTTACTTTACTTCCCTCGGTGTGTAATATACTATTTTTTTCTCGGAAATCAACGTATTTTTGTATGAAACGTGCAGAAATGCAAAAAAAATTTTTTTCTTTAAACTAAAAATTTTGTTTGAGCTTGGAAAAAATAATAAAATTTTTATTATACGTCCTTATGGCTATCGGGTGTCATAAGGACGTATAATTTTTATATGCCCTTATGACATCTGTACGCGATATGTATAATTGCCCCAAAAAATTTAGAAATTTCTTACCTCATCGGTTTTTAGAAATTATTGTTAAACTAGTAAACTAGTAAAGTAAACAATAATAGTCATAAATGCACAGAAAAAAAAATTAACTTGAATCAAGTAAATAATGTTGAAGGATTTTATCTTCTTTATTTGAGTAGAAAAATTCTTAAACTAAGAAATTATTCTTGGCTTAAGTAAATTTTAATTAATTCAAGAATTTTTCGTCTTGATCCAAGACAATGAAACTCTTCAAAATTTGAAGAGTTTAAGAATTTTTCTCTTGATTCAAATTAATTTTTTTTTCTGTGTGGAAGCGAGTTAGCGATTATTCATAGGAAAGATAGCACTACCAAGTAAAAAAGAAACCAATATCATAAACGATGTCTCTGAAAAGAACTACTTTAAGGGGGTATTCTGGTCTAGAAACATGAATTTCAGGTAATTTTTGAAATGTCGTAAAAAAAAGACAATTAATATTTTTACTATACATTTTTTTATTAGTTGTTTGTTAACATTAGAAGAATACAAAAAAAAAATTAAAAACTAGAAAAAGTACAAAATTTTTAAAATTATAAGCTGACGGAGTGGGGGCTCTTTAAAAATTTCCACGTGACTATGACCATGATTTTAACCCTCCTAGTAATCTGAAACTAAAAAAAAAAAAGATTATTAATCAAGAATAATGTCGCAATGGTCGGAAGTAGGGAAAAGTTTGAAAAAAATTTTTCACAAAATGGCGACTGTTTAAAAAAAAATTTTTTTTTCGACCACTTTTTCTGACGGTTTTGAATTTTTTAAAAATAGTTAAAATAAAAATTTGGGGATAGGACTAGTTCCAACCATAGACAAGCTAATAAAGAAGACTCTATAAAAATTCCAAGTAAATCGGTCCAGTAGAACCTGAAAAATCGTGGTCATCGTTCCGAAAAAGACAGTTTTGAGAAAAACGCGTTTAAAATTTCGCGTAAAGTTTTTTCTAGTCTAAGTCATATAATGATATTTTAAACTTACATTGATTTAATCTGCCATTCCTGCCTCATACATTGGACCTTCCTCGACTTCAAAGAAACTATTTTCTGCATTTCTTTCTTCATATCGAGCAGTTCTGGCCTCCTTTGAAGCGATGGATGCTCGTATTTCGGAGCGGTCAATCCGGGCGTTGTCGCGTTTGCCAGCAAATGAATGAGCTTCTGGTCCAATTTTTATTCCCATCAGCTCCATCATTTTTAAAATAGGAATAAAGCCTTCATTGAAAATACAAACGCTAATAAATGTCGCTATCTCGATAATATGAAGTCCAGAATGAATGTGTTTCGGAGCGAAAGTCCAAATCAGAGAGTTCAGAGACTCATTATTATTCTGCGTTTCTGAACCTAAACATCGGGTCAATAATTCCTCTGATCACCTCTTCATCACCTCTTCATCATTAGATTTTTTTAGTTTTGCTGCTGATGCACTTGTAAAATTGGTGTCTTCTTGTGCCGTGTATCGATTACCGTGAAATTGCCTTTTCTTCTGACGATGTGGACGCGTACGCCTTTCCGCGGAAGATTTTCTATCCATTTTATTTTTAACTGTTATTATTTAACTCACAGCACATACGTCCACGTGATTCAGAGGTTAGAATTCAACTGTTAGCAGCTGGATGCAAGTGAATACTAAATGTATCAGATACGGGTCACCTCAGGTTCTCATATAACTATATATGTGTATAACTATATATATATATATATATATATATATATATTATATATATATATATATATATATATATATATATATATATATATATTTGTATAGAGGAACAAATGGTTTTACTCAGAATAGGGATTCAGGTAGACGGAGAATCCCTAATGTCTTTTGTTCGATTAGTTGCGACCGAACAAGTTTGGATGCCAGGTCAGAAAAATACTTATATCTCCGAAAATAATTTAAATTTTGAAAAATCCTCTTGTACACATATTCTTAAATAGTTAAACTTTGAAAATATAAAAAAAAAAAATTTTCGATTTTTTGAAATTTCTAGACCAGAATACCCCCTTAAGTTTTAAGGAGAAAAGTTCTTGAATTAAGATAAAAAAATTTGAATAACGGTTGGTTCTGCAGGTCATCTCTGTAACTTTCCTCTATATTCGAACTCATATACAGCTCGAAAAATCTTCGAGTTGAAAAATACAACTGATATGCATTTTCGCGCTCAAAAAATTTAGCAGTACTTTACAGTAAATTCTTCTAAATAATATTCTTGCTTCAATTTTCTTTCTTGAGTGACTTTGAAAGGATTTATGAAACTAATTTTTAAAACGATTTTAGTTAGCAAGATTCGTCAAATCTTTTTAAACCTAGCTAATTTTCTTGTAATCTTAAAAAAAAAATTTCTGCTTTAAAACAATTTATTTTTCCTGACCAAATTCTTTATTCGAGTAATTTCTTTTTTTATTTAGTTCGATTGTCATTTTTGTTTGTATACTTTCAATAAGAATCCGTTACTATAAATGATAAATTAAAAATTTTCGTCGTATTAATCAAATGTAATTGTTGTCCCTTTAAAATTTTAGAAGAACTCACAAAAAACCGAACAATGACATTATAATTTATTGTACTTACGGTATAGAATTTTAAATATCCATTATTACTTTAAAAAGAGAAAGGTTATTATTATAGTAGTACAAGGTTGAAAAACAACTTACGTCGAGGAATTTTCGGTCTGATTTTCGTAAAACTTTTATTGTTCCCATCTACTTGCCGTTAGTTTAATTGTATGTTATTGAATTAAATATATTTATAATAATTAGTATTGAAAATGAATGCACAGTATTTTTTTATTTTTCTATTAAAACAATTCAATTACTCAAATATTTTATCGGCTACCAACCGCAAGAGTCATAATTATAGAATTAAATAACAATTTTAATTTATTTGATATCGTGAATAGATTAATACATCAAATACGAAAACCAGCTGACAGTTGCAAATGTTATATGCAAGTTCTTGATAATACAAAAGAACAATTTTGATGCAATGACATTGTTTTCAACTTTAACTATATATGTTTCACCACTTCGAGTATAAAGTATCGAGTGTGCACCTTAATAACACATTTTACTCCGTTTTAATCTTCTGTGAGTATCGTATTTATTTTAGTTTTTCCTTCCCTTTAAGAACGTTTACTTTTACTTAGCGATTGAATCCCCTATCACTTGAGAAATTTACTTGATAGTTGTTTAAATTGATTCAATAGTTTTGCGTGATGAGTATTAAACGGTAAATATAAATTTCAATTTTACTTTGGTCTTGTGTTGAATAATAGTAATTTATTAGTCCTTTATTTCAATTTTATCAAAGCATATTGCTAATATTCATTATTACATTTTTAAAAATATGCGACTGAAATAATTATAAACAATGTATATCCCAGGAAAAAAAGCTTTTAATAAAGGTTTATAAAATTCGATAAATTATCATTACATCAGTGAATATAATATTAACAATCAAAAAGACTCAGTTGAAACCCAATAAACACCCGTAATTTTTAATTTTGTAATAAAACAAATAAAATAAAATAAAATTACAAATGTAATTTAATGGAATTTTTATAAAATTTTATATTGAAAATGGCCTGAAAAAATTTTAAATAATTTAATAAATTTTTATCGGGTGATTTTCAAAAGAAAATTACATGAAAAGAATTTTTTCTAATAATTATAAATATTAAATTAGCTGTTATAAGTCAATTATAATGATATTACTCCGAAAACAATTACTATTGGCTTATAACAGTTCAACTGTCATGGTTAATTCTTAGTGGTAACCAGTTAATTCTAAAATCAGTTGGACGTTTGTTGCAGCAGCTAACAGAACGGAGCTGACGTCAAAACGCCTTCTCCACATGTGGACATCGCCGTCTCGTTTAAGAATCGGTCGAGCACCAAGGAAAAAGCCGTGAACTAATATACTGTGATATATAATATCCTAAAAAAGTAAAATCGTGCTTTTTTTGGCTTTAACATTTCAAAACGATGGATAATTCTAAGAAGTCAGCCTATAAACGGAAACTCTCATTTTTGGGTTTTGGAAGAAGAGTTAGTGTAAGTAGATTTTTTTAATACTTATATATTTTATTAATTTAATAATCCAAATATAGTATAAATACAGTTATAGTGATAAATTTTAATTCGAACGTTTTTACATAATCTATTGTTACAAGCTGTTATTGGTGTTTATTTTGAAATAAACGCAAGACACATATACAGTACCACATTATTACAGTGTGTGTTCACACAACTGGATGTAATTATTGTATTATATTAGTCATTAGTTATGTCTATAAAATACTAATAATTACTCCAGTCTCTTTATCACCTTTACCTTGTGATCGCTCTAATTATATTTTCGTCTCATTAATACAGTATGTTTAAATGAAAATTAGAAACATATGACATCCGCATTAGTAAATCGGCTTTGCATTATTATTACCATTATTTTTCTTGTTTAAGAATAGGTAATTATAACAATAAAAGATTTTTAATTAATAGTACATTTATATAAAGTTCATAGACAATATGGATTACAATTCCTAGCGGAAAAGTTGGATTACTGTGCTCTCGACGTCATTGATTAGGCTTAACGTCGTAAAGGGAAAAATCCCGTCTCGATTTAAAAAAAAAAAAAAAAAAAACAGCAGTAATTATCTTTATTATAAATTTTAAGCCCTTTCTCAATAATTTGAATAGATAAATATCAGATATTTACATATTAGAACAATACTGTTTATTTACATCTGTTAGTAATTAATTAATTACGCTAATAAAATGAATCATTATGGTTTCTTCCAAATTAAAAAGATTCTTTTTATTAGTAATTTTGATTAAAGGTAATTATTTTCATTCGTTATCTTTACTGTTTCATAAATAACCCGATAAAAGGAATCGTAAACATGATTCGATCAAAAAAGAATTTCAGTACCGGGATTATTAAACTGATTGAAGTTTATTATTTCGCGGAATTAGATAATTAACTTGACGTAACTGATTTTTCAATTTTTAAAATTTATAAAAATTTGACTATGGTTGATATAAAAACTACGTGTAAAATTAAGTTCAATTAAATCGAAAAATTTAATAGAAAGTTTCATCATTTATTTACAAATTTTTTTAGATGTAGATTAAAATAAATATTTGGCCTATTGAATTATTCTATAACACAATGTACAATTATAGGCACCATTGTTATTATATTGATGGAGTCAAATGTTTATTGACTGATGACCATCAACAATCAGGCCAATCGGTCCGCGAGGTCGTCTCACTTCATAGTTATTATACAAGTCACACACACGGTGTTACACAGGCATTTAATTGTTATCACAATAAAACTACAATTCAAATACTTAATACTAATTAATAATTATTATTTCTTCTCACCAATTTAAATGGTAAAGCTACTCTTCATTTCTTTTTAGAAAACAATTAATTAAATATAATAACTCTCCATGCTCTAAAGGTTGGGGTTAAAAATTACATAATTTTTCATAACTTGCATTGAATAATTAGACTCAAATGACAGGCTAATTTTTAGAAATACTTAATTATAGTAAGTGGATAAATATAGATAAAATACTAATGAATAACTTGAATACAATTTTCAAAATGATAAAACCAATATTATTGACTTTCAATTGCTTTCTTCTAACACTTAATATTAACCTTAAATATAATCCAAGTGACAATGTAAAATTGTTCTTTGTTCATAAAATTTGTCGATTGATTAAAAAAAAATTACAAGTTTATATTACTATAAAAATATCTAAGGCAGAGGCCTGTATAAACAATTTTTAAAAGTTTTGTTTTTAATTAAAAAAAAATAAATATCCGAGAGATGAATAAAGTTTTGAGAAAAGTAAATAAAATTTTTCGATTAAATAATTATATATTCTGATCATTAATCTTAATAATCTTAATAATCAATTGGATTCATCAGTCACTTAGTTACGTCGTTTTCGTTCGACATGGCTAAAAAAATGTATGTTGAAAATTCTACAATTATGACGCTAGCATAAGAAAAATAAATCAATTTTTGAATCATCAATCTAATATTTGACGTGATGGGAAAAAATAAAAAATACTAGTCTGAAACGTTTACAATTATTTTATTGTTTACAAAATGGACAGGTTCTGCTTGTGTTTTTATTATCTCCTTCAACGTAATCATCAAAAATAATGATGAATCTGTAAAATTTATAGATAAAAAATAGTTTTTCTATTTTTACACTTAACTATATATTAAAAACGGCTTGAAACACTTACGAATATCAAACATCCATTTATTTTTAACTAGTTATTTATCTTTTATTGCCTTGGCTCTGTAATTATTTTCACAATAATTGTCGTAATGAAACTGAGTTTTAATTATTTTTTAAATAAGATAAAAAATACTGAACGGAAGAAAATAACCTATTATATACAGTAGTATTTATAAATAATGATCAAATTAACAGAAAATAGAGACCAAAATCAGTCAACTTATATTACAAGAGAAACCGCCGTTAACGACCCAAGTCTGATTAATGTAGAATTTTTTCTTATTAATGTTACAAGGTTAATTTAAGTAAAAAATTTTATTTGTATTCTTATGGCCAAACTGTTATGATGTTAATTTTTTGTAATATTCAATCTTATTTATATAATACTTTTTACAAATAGTTATTAGATCAACATTAGAATTAAATTCTTAAAAAAAAATTGAATTCGAACCCGAGGCAAAAATTTTAGAATTAAAATGAAACTGGAAAAAATGAGCAATTAATAGATTTTTTGTTTCAAAATTAGAATACGCTTGACTACATTATTTAATTAAAAATATGAGATTAAAATGTTTTGATCAGAATTATTCATAATACTCGTTATTAAAAATAATCTGTTGTCTATTCGAATGGATATATTATTGAGTAAAGTTATACGCTGAAACAATGATGATTTGTATAGATTAATATATATATTAATATATAAATATATATATATATATATATATATATATATATATATATATATATATATATATATATATATTAATAAATATTAATATATAAATATGTTCTTAAATAATTAAGAAACACTAAAGAAATTATCGAACAGATGTCTATTTAAATTGATGGTGACTATACTCGTTTCTACATAAATTGATCAATTAATCACCCCAAATGTAATTATCATTATTGGTGCTGTTGAAATCGTTTTATTTAATTTATTTGCTTTCAAGCTAAACAAGGAATATAATGTTTCAAATTTCACCATTATTCAGACTTTAATAAAATTTTTCGATTAGAATTTGTAGCTTATATATAAACATTTACTTTCTATGTATCTAAAAATTATTTATTGCAATTTCTACAAAAATGAAAGCAATTATCAAAACACACTGACTTGAATTAATAACTAAAAAACTTTTAATTTTATTCATTTTTATTAAATACACTGTAATAAATTTTCGATCATATTGAGTCAGAAAAGTTTTTGTTTAAAACACACGTAACGGAAAACTTTGTTCTTTATATGCTCTTAAAATTTTAAAATGTACTTAAAGTTGAATTTATAAAACTCTGTAAAATATTCATTTTACTTTGAACGTGAAATGTTTTTAATTTCCGAAGTATGGAGGAACTAGTCGGAGGAAGGGGGTTAATTGAACCAACGAATCTATAAAATCGAAAAAAATGAAATATTTTTTTAAAATTATAATCCAATACGTAATACTTTGATTTGCTCAAAATTTGGAACTATTATGATTATTTGTTTTGTTTTATTTTTTTTTTTTTTTTTTTTTAGTTTGAACTATGTAAATTTTTTTTAACTTTCGGTAAGAAGTTTAATATTTTTTAAATTTTGAATTGTAATCATGAAATTTCAGTTGTAATTGCTCCGAAAAAGATTTTTTATAATTAACGTGATGATTTGAAGAAAATTACTTATTAATAATTTTATATTTATTAATTATCGCAATAATATTCCATGGGTCTGTTGAACTATCGATTCTAAAGACGTTTGAACCAAATTTCTTATGAAAATTATATTTAACATTAAATAATGAAACGACAATCGAAAAAAATTTTAATTGATAGATTAAAGTTTATCAATGCAGATATAATCAAATATATGTTTATTAAACTGTGTATGATACTAATATTATAAAGAGGAAAGATTTAATTGTATGTTTGTTTACATTGAATAGGCTTTGAAACTATTGAACGGATTTGAAAAATGGATTCTTTCACTGTTGGGAAGCCACACTACCCCGGGTGACATAGGCTATGTTATATTTTCAAATTTTTGTTAAATACCCGTGCGAAACCGGGACGCGCTGCTAGAACATAATAAATAATTAAGTATAAGTGATTATTTGAGTTTTTAACGTGCTTGGTTCTTACTCTTATTACTATATTTGTACTATTCGGTTCTTAATAAATTGACGCGGTTGGATAATTATACATTTCGAGCCCGAAATTCTAGTGGTCGTTGAGAACATACTGTTTTAAAAATTTTTAATTGCGATATCTTTCGAACAAATCAATCGTTTGTGATGTGATTTGCAGCATTCGACGCAGTTTTTCAAGCACAATAAGATTATTCATCACTTACCAAACGATATTCGACGTAAAATTTTGAAGTTATATTAAAAAATCACTTTTTTCGATTTTTTTCGTAAACGATATCTTACGAATGAATCAACCGATTTTCACCAGCCGGCGGCGATCGGCGTAGTTTTTTTTATACTAAAAGCTGATTAGTTTTTGAAATCGATCGATAAAGCTATTTAAAAGTTATTCCAAAAAAACCACATGGAAAAAAATTTTTTGAGATTTCTTGGAATCTATTAATCCGAACCGTTTCAAATTTTCAGGAAATCTAAGTTTGATAGAACTCTTTGAAAAAGTTTGGTTCCAATCGGTCAAGCCGTTTAAAAATTATAAAAGACACACACACACGCACACACACGCACACACACGCACACACCATCGTAAAAATCGTCAGGACAGCTTCCTACACCGTAAAAAATTTGGTGTCATTGCATAAAAAAACTTAGTGTTAAATATTTAAAACTTTTTTGTGTTGATTTAAAAGTGTTAAATACTTAACACAAAATTTTTTGACGCAATGACGCAAAATTTTTTACGATGTAGGACCTTAAATCATCGACATCTGATGAAAACTCGATTTTCGAAAAACGGGGTAAAACTAATAATTTCTCCATTTTTGAAAATTTTCAATTTTCTTAGCGAGAAGTTAAAAATTGTCTCAGTATTTTTGGTTCATTTGACCACCTTCTCCCGTACTTTACGAAACTGTGACCATAAAAACAACCTACTTGAAAAGGGTAGGGGTAAGAGTTTCAATGAAGTTTTCATGCTCAAGGTTTGGCAATGACCGTATACTGTATAGGGTAAGGCTTCTCAATCTCATGACCTAACAATCGAATTAAATCTACAAAGAATATAATAGTCGTTTTATGTGCACTTGTGTATTATTAGTTGAAATCGACACTGTATGCACTGATCTTGTGATACGAACCATATATAATAACATTTTGCTATCATACCATGTAATAACAATAATTACTATTATCGTTTTCGAAAAAGTTTAAGTTAAAAAAATACTGGAAAATATAGTGCAAGTTTCTAAAATAGCGTGATAACTATAATGTTAATTCAATACAGTTACGACTATTATTTTCATTTTGGATTATTTTTACTGTTATAGGACTATAAAAACTTTTATTATTTAAGTGTACGATGTATAGAAAAAATAGACATTGTACAAACTTCTTATATTATGTACTAATTTCGAATTATCAGTATTAATACATCATGATGTTAATACTTCTACTGAGCAGTAATAGTTATAGTTCTTATCAGGACATAATATAAAGATTTTATTTTGTGTCTACGAACCCAGTAAAAATGTAAGAAAACCATTACCTAGATTAACTAATTTTCGATTTTAAAGCCTTTTATATTAGATATTACTACTGTTGAGATAAGAAAAAATACGCTCATAATTTTTACAATTTAATACTCACTTCTCTTGTAATTTACGTATTTTACAAGATCGTGATGGATTTAAATACCAGCTTAAAGACGAATTTCGTAAATTCAAGTGTATCGAATCCTTCACTCTACACATAATATGTCAAACAACATTTTTATAATAACAACTGCGGAAATATGACTTGAGAGAAAAAACAGTTCAGAATATTAATAGTATTGACAAATTAATGTTGAACTTATTTCCATGTAAGGTAAAGGGCCCTATTATGAGACAGTGTCCATATTTATGATACAGGACTGAATTATGCGATAAATAAAAAAAAAAGATCGAGTTAACTTGAATATAAAAATTATAATAAATCGGTATTTAACTAAGTTTCTAAGATGATCCTTTAATTTTATGATTAATTTAATAGATATAATTAAAAAAATATTTGAAATTGCTTGGCTTAAAATTTGCGCTCTTACAGACCTTTAAAAGGAGTGAAACAGCGACGAGTATCCAATTTTGTAGCCTGGTAAAAACATTGTTTTTGTGACTTTTATTCACGTGTTACATATTAATTGAAAGCTAAAGAGTTGTAAATTGAGTGAGTATAAGTATTTTTAAGTTATTTTTAACAAAAGTATTTAATTTTTGGGTGTCTCATAATACGTACAGTTATTTGCTTGCATGTACGGTTTTATGAGACACTTTATTAGGTGTCTCGCGCAACATGGACATATGATTTTGTTTATAGTCCCAGTTAGTGAGACAGTGAGTTTTAACAGTCATAAATATAAGTAGTAATTAATAATTTATAAAAAAAACGGTGTGTATGTATAACTGAGAACCTAATTATTGTATAAAAACTCAATTTAATATTTCTTAGTAAGTATGTCACATTTATTAGTGAAAAATTATGAATCTAACCTAAAACTCTGACAGCATGCTGATGTACAAAATTCATTTTTTAATTATTTTAAGTACTTAAATTTTATAATTAACTTGTATAATATTCGAAACATTACTATAAATATTGATTTTTCTTATATTTCAGATTATATAACAACAAATACTTATAAAAAATTTTTTAAAAATATGGCTAAAAAATCAACACAATCGAAGTTGAAAAAGAAAACAAATCCTGCAAAAAAATATGTAGTAACGTCTGAGAATGTAATTAAAAATTCAAAAAAAAAGAAAATGTCAACGATTGAATTACAGTACAGAAAATGTTGAAAAAGCTTTAAAAGCTATAAAAGATACCGGAATGTCTTTAAGAAAGGCTGCTGTTGCCTTTGGTGTACCGGTTGTAACTTTGGGGAGAAAGAAAAATTTAGATCCAGGAGAAACCAAAAGTAAAACTGGCCCAGGCATAGTTTTGAGTGATGATGAAGAAAAACAGATTGTTACATGGATATTACATCGAGTAGAGATTGGAGTGCCTGTTACCAAAAGTGAGTTATTGGACAATATCCAAAAGTATGTCAAAAAAATTAAGAAAAAACCATTCAAAGACGATCGTCCTAGTCGACACTGGTACGAAAACTTTAGAAGAAGGCACCCCGAATTGTCAATTCGAAAACCCCAAAAATTGAGTATGACTCGAGCAGCAGTAACGCAAGAAGATCTTCAAGATTGGTTTGCAAACAACAAAATATATTTAGAGAAAAAGATTTATTGAGTATTCTTCCGAGTCGAATATTTAATTGTGAGGAAAGTAGCATTAGTTGTGTCCTGATGCTGAGAGTGTGTTGGCAGCAAAGGGGACTCGTGCGGTTTACAAAGTTGTTGACGGTGGTAAGGAAGCTTTAACAGTATTATTTATGTACAGAGCTGATGGTATTCATGGTCCTCCGATGCTCTTGTACTCTTATAAGAGAACTGTACTAAAAAAATAATTGAGAATACTCCAAATGGTTGGGGATTGGAATTTCGGACAACGGCTGGATGACAACCGAAACCTTTTATGAATATATAACAAACGTATTCTATCCTTGGCTAGTCAAAGAAAATACGGAGTTTCCAGTAATAGTTTACATGGATAACCATTCAACCCATCTTAACTTGCCATTAGTAAATTTTTGTCGAGAAAAAAAGATCGAATTGATTATGTTGCCGCCAAATTCCACCCATATTATGCAACCACTGGATATATCGTTTTTTTTTTGCTCGACGGGCAGAAAGCGTCAACTTTCGGCCCGCTGCGCTAAATGAAGTTGCCACTTTCTGCCTTCGTCGAGCAAAAAAATAGCATACACTCCTCGGGAAGTAAATAAGAAAGCCTCAGATCACATGTTTGTTGACCTCGGCTTCGACTCGGCCAACAATTACATGTGATCTGAGACATTTCTTACTTTACTTCCCTCGGTGTGTAATATACTATTTCCATCCATTTAAGGAATCGTGGAGAAAATGTGTACCTAAGTGGAAAAATCAGCAGAGTGAGACATCAGTAACCAAAGAAAATTTTCCTCTTGTTCTTCAGTATACTCTGGATAATATGCCTAATGCTGAGAACGTGGTTCAGAGTGGTTTTCGAGGATCAGGGCTCTATCCATTTGACTCTAAAGCGGTAGATTACAATGTTTTAAATAAGGGGAAGAAATCAAAACAAAAATTTGAAAATAATGACATTTTTAAAGCCAATGAAGTTACAGAAGAACAAAGATTTTTACATGAGTTTGAAAAAAATTTACAAGAGGAACTACTTTTGGATTTTTATGCGGCAGCGAGTAGTGGATCATGGACGGGTGATGTGGAGAAGAAAGCTTTGTTTGATTATTGGTTACAAATTTACAAAAATTCAACGGGTATTTAAAACAAATAATTACATTAACTTATTTTACAATTATCAACTTTAAGTATAATCGAACTATTTTTACTTCATTTACAATTAATTTATTTTTACTATTGATTTTTTGAAATTTTATACGTACAACTTTTTTAGAATTTTATATATTCGAAATCAATTTTTCAGCTAACATAAATTTAATCTATTTTAAGTTTGTAGTAATATTAACACCTTTTTTTTTTTTTGTAGAATATCTGAATAATTTGACATAAATTCTCTTTAGTATATACATATAATCATTTCAATAATAGGTGAAACTCCAAGAAAGAAACCAATTATCTTGAGCAATGAGGTTTTACATGATCCCAAAATCCTTGATATTCTTAAATATAGGTCGCGTTCTAGTCAAGAAAACAATGTTGAAGATGTTGATCCAGGAATCAATCCCTTAATAAATAATAGAGCAACTTATAATGAAGAATATGAAACAAATTTCAAAGCAGAGAGTTGCGATACAAGATGGCAATCTGTCATTATTTTCGATAATCAGACGAGTATGAATAGCGACGAAAATGGTGTTGGGGCAATCAATGATACTTATGACATTGTATGCGATCTGCCAGTTCAGATAATTGATCAAGAATCATTAGTTAGCACTAATCCCATGCCAGACACACTTAGCAAACATTCTCCGATCGCTGCAAATTCAGGAGTTGCTTCTGATAACAATTTACTATTACAAAATCAAAGTGATCCTATTGACGTACAATCACTCCTTATAGACAAATGTTCATATAACCAGGATTATCAGCAAGGTACATACATTTCAAAATAATACATTTCACGTATTATTTTGATTTTATTAATAAAAATCATAAACTTTCAGGACTTGAAAATAATCAAGAAAACATTTGTAAATCAATCGATCGACAAAGTTCAAGCGTGAAAAAAAATTCTCCAAAAGCAGACAAAAAGGTAATGTGAAATTTTTTTTTAGATTATAATTATGTATCAAAAAGGTATTTAATAAAATTTTCGCGATTTTTAGTTTTAGATAATTCGCCTAAAAAGCCATTCAAAGAAATATTTACATTACCTGTCGAATATTTACCGAAAAAAAAAGGTGTAGAGTTGAAAAGTCGGGTAAATCAAAATTACCTTCTGTTGGAACATCTGACGAATGGTATCAGTCTGAATTGGAAAAAGAAAAAATTAAGAAACAGCAGCAAGATAAAAAACTAAAACGGAAAGAATTACAAGACGAAAAAAAAAAGCTCCAGGAAAAAGTAAAGGAAATTCAGAAAAAATTAAAAGAAGAGAAATAAATTATTTATTATGTGACTATTGAATTGTTATTTTGTAACAATTTATCTAATTTCTTTGATAATTGTGAAAAATGATCTCATATTAATAAAAAAAAAAATCATATAGATATCGCTTTACTTATTTTTCAGCTGTCTCATAAATAGGGACCTCTTTCATGAGACATTGGGGTCATATGTCTTAAAACTGTCTCATAAAAGGGGTCATAAAGGTTGTTAGAAAAAATGGTTTATTTTTATTTATTTGTTAGATAAAATTGAGTTTAAATATATAATAGCTGTCTAATAATGACAGAGAAATGATATAATACCATCCAAATGGTATTTTTCTCTTAAATACTTTTTTAAGCAGTGAGAATGTCCCACCTACCTTAGAATCGGTCTCATAATAGGGCCCTTTACCTTATCGGTGTCTGTAAACTTTAAGTTATCTTTAGATTTTAGTGCCCTTTAACAAGCGATTATAGCAATAAAAAAAATTTCCGATAAACTATGGTATTTTAAAGATCTCTGTTAAAAACAAGGAAGATTAAAAAAAATAGAGAAAGAAGAGGTTTTTTAGATACTAACGCGTAAAAAATATTTTAAGTATTGTTTTTTAAAAAAAAATATACTTTAGACCCGAAAAACATTTCTCTAGAGTCATACTTCTATAGTTAGGAATACAAAAAATAACTTTTTTTTTTTTAATTTAATTACTTTTTTATGGGTTGTCAATTCATTTTCGTCGAAAATGGATAACTTTTTTAAGAAGCTTAAAATTTTTTTTAAAAAAAATTGCATTGTTATAAAAATAATACTAATAATTCGTAAAAATTAGAAATGAAATAAAAAATGAAATTACTTCAAATCGAATTGAAATGAAGGTCGAATTTTCAAAGTCTTTTTTTTTTTATAGAGAATATTAGAATAGAATATAGAATAGAGTACATGAATATGCACACACATTTTTAAAACAATCAGAGAGGATCGCTTCGAAAAAATAATTATGTATAGTAGAACAACACATACATATGTGCTTATTTATTGATTTGTTGATTTAAATTATTCAGTTCCCAGATTGAATGAATAATATCTTTGGAACTAACTAAACAATTAAGTTAATGACATTTAAATATTCATCAAGTTATTTTTAGATTTCGAACTCATTTGATGATTGTTTGAATACTGTTATGTAATGAGATTTTGAAGATAAGAGATGAAAAATGGAAAGTTGGATGCGCCGTCGCCGTGAGTAGCCGTGAGATAATCAATATATCAAACTCCATGATATGACCGGCAATTATAGGATCTAATTAATAAAAATTAAACATTAGTACAAAAATTTCCGTAAAGTTTTATCATTGTACTGATTACCGATCGTAATGCATTTGAACTATGTAAGTCTAACATATTATACAAACATTAATCATTTTCTCTTATTTGACCGAGACCTAGAAATTTCACGAGCAAGTGTAACACTTGTTGCTTACTGCGCGATAGCAATTCTAAAAGCAACTGAGTATCAAGGGTAACTAGTATAATCAATACTGCATATATTTATGCACTCCTATGATACTTAATTTAATAACTATATTTATAGACTCACTTTCTATCTAAAATTCATTTTATTCGTTAAAGTTTATTATCATACTTGCTTAAATTATTTGTTCTAAGTTAGTATTATACAAGCTCTATACTTAATGGTATATACTTTTACGAAGTGAGATACTAAATGTCGCTACCCCTCAGGAAAGGCTACTTTACCTCAAAGAAGATAAATTAACTGATAAAATAATCTTGATTCACGAGAAATAATCTTTCTAAAAAAATTATTTGAAATACAACCGGTTGTCTTCTTTCAAGAACTTCTTGTTTTAAATCTCGTCATCTTGACTTAAGAAACTAGTATCTTCGATCGATAACGATTGTTACTTGGTGATTTAAGAGTATATTATCTTCGATCAATAGAATCAAATTTTTATTCATCTGAGATTAAATTTTCAAAAATTAAGAATAATTTCGTTTTCGTTAAATAACTTTATATATTTGGTTACGAAATAGTTTGTTTATTCAAGATAGTAAAAAAAAATCTTTTAAACACACAAAATTTTTATTGAAGAACCATTCCCATGTTTTTTTCTACTGGCACTTATTGACATTGACCGTAATATTTTTATTAAAGACTTGTGTAGTAAATGGAAACTTGAAAATGTAATTTATCATTGTCAAGTGGTAGGTAGTTTCATAAATAATCCATCGAATATCAGAGTTTTTTTTTTTTTTTTTTTTTTTTTTTATAAGGAAATTTTTATTTGTTTAGAAGAAATTTATGAAACTGTATTACTAGATAACACTTTTTGAACACATTGTGAAACGTATTTAAAACTTTTTTTATGATACAGAAAATAGTAGAAATTCAGCAGTTTTTGGTTTTAATGGGGTTCTTGAAACAAGTTGGTAATATCTAGAACCAATATTATCGCATTGTCTTAACCTCGCGTATTTTGTTTGAAAACAGAAAAGTTTCGTTAAAATAAAAGTCTTCTGAAGAGCTTTTTGCTTATCCAAGAGTTCTAATTAATTGACTGAGAAGTACGTTTTTTCAATTTAAAAAATTGACTACTTCCAAACAAGAGTAAAATTTTAAATAAAATATTTTTCTTGAATCAATTTATTTTTTTTTTTTAAGGGGCACACCTAGTGTGAAATTTCGAAAAAGTCGATTTTTTTTTTTTCATATTTCGGTAGATTACACCTTTAAAAATAACATATTAAAATTTCAAATCGATATATCAAATAGTTTTTGAGTTATAACATTTTAAAGAGCAGCCGCTCGGCAGCTAGAGTGTCATTAGCTGCGAGACGTACCTGAAGTATTGTTCAGAGTCTACTGTCTCTTCCAGCCCCTATAACACGATTCCAGTTTCTATTGTTGGCTCTCAGGTATACAAAAATATATCATTATAATAATTTCTAGAAATTTCTAGAAATTTTTCGTTTACTGCCACGTAAATTATTTTCGGAGCCAGACACATTTAGTCTCATTGTGATCGTTGTATCGAGCGCATCATAATTTTACACGTGCTATTTTCTTGAAAATGAGTGATCAATCTTCATATTCAAATAAAAAAGGAACTCACAATGTTCCTAAGCATCGATCAATTGCGAAAAAACGCAAGTTTACCGGAAATAGATTTACATTTGAGCAATCTACTGCGAATACCAGTACGTCCGCAGAAAAGTTTTTACAAAATAATGACAATAATGTTGTGATTGACCCATCTCATGGATATTGTATTTTGCAATTTTTATCAGTTTTTAGTGCAATTAGTAATTTAGTGGTGTGTAAAACCTGTCAAAAAAAAGTTACTTTCAATCAAGCAAGTTCAAGAGGTCTAGGGTTCAAAATTGCTATTATTTGTGAATGTGGCAATTCGTATATTAATTCTGGACCAATGATTAATAACGCATTTGAAATAAATAAACGTATTGTTGCTGTGATGCGTCTATTGGGCATCGGAATAAATGGGATAAATTTTTTCTGTGGATTAATGGATTTAGCATGCAAATTTTACGACCAAACTTTTGCGGGATGTTTTACGAATTTACAGATTGCAGCCGAAACTGTTTGTAAGCTCAGTATGCAGCAAGCTATAAATGAAGAAAAAGAGCTTACATTAAAGAAAGAAAATTCGGAGACAAATTTGACTGTTAGCGGCGATGGTACCTGGAAAAAACGTGGCCATACTTCCCGTTTCGGAGTAGTTACGCTGGCAGGAAAATACAGCAAGAAAATTCTTGATTCATGCGTAAAATCTACATATTGTCAGAGTTGTGTTTTTGGAAGAAAAAAAGATAGCGAACCTGAAGATTATGAGGAATGGCTATCATTACACGATGAAGAATGTGATGCCAATCATAAAGGATCTGCCTCAAAAATGGAAGTGGATAGTGTAAAAGACATGTTTGGTCGTTCCATTAGTAAATATGGTGTAAAATATACCCGCTATATTGGTGATGGTGATAGCGTTACCCACAAAGGACTTATAGATTTGAATCCTTATGATATTCCTGTTGCTAAATTGGAATGCTATCTACATGTGAAAAAAGAATGGGAACACGTTGCCGAAGTGTAAAGAACATTAATAAGAAATTAGGAGGAAAAAGTAAAACATCACAAAAGTTAACTGTAAATTTTATAAATAAACTCCAAAAATATTATGGTTTAGCAATTATGAGGAATCAAGATAATGTAGATGAAATGTATAAAGCAATCTGGGCAACATTTTATCATTTCTGTTCAACTGACAAAAACCCAAATCATAAAAATTGTCCAGAAGGCGCTGAAAGTTGGTGCGCTTATCGCCGCGCGGAAGCTGAAGGAATCACTAGTACATTTAAACACGATTACCTCCCACTGGATCCAGAAGTACAAGAAGCTATAAAACCTATTTATGAAGACTTATCTCGATATGAATTGCTTGATAGATGTAAAGGTAACAATACTCAAAACAACAATGAAAGCTACAACGGTTTACTTTGGCACTTTTCACCCAAGCATCTTCATAATGGCTTCAAAACTATTGAATTGTCAAATAATTTTGCAACTGCAATATTTAATGACGGTTATTCGTCAATTTTGAAGATATTCAATGTAATGGGAGTGATAGTTGGACCTGCAGCAAGAGATTTTGCGGCTCTTAAGGACGACACGAGAATACGAATCGCTGATTATCGCCAAAGGGTTTCTTCAGAAGAAGGTCGATCATCTCGAAGAAAAGCTTCTTCAGCTGAACAAGCCCTTTTCGAAGAAGAAGAAGGTGTATTATATGGCCCTGGAATAGCAGATTAGCTGTAAATATGATTTTAAACCACTTATAACAGTGGAAACGATCATTTTATCTTTAAACGCGTTTTTCTCGAAACAGCATTTTCCGAATTTGCTGCAGTGATTACTCAAAAACAAATGATCCGATCACTATCGAATTTTTTTTACATGTTCTATATATAGTTCTCCGTACAATGACCTATCGATTTTTTGATCTGATCAAAAATCGAATTTTCGCAGGCCACAAACGACCAAAATTTTAGGTAAAATTCGACTATTTTTTTTAAAACGCCGCCATATTGTCAATTTTTGATTTTTTTTTTTTATCGTAGGTCATTGTACAGACAATATTATCTAGTTTAACGAGATATTTTTTTTTTAGATTTCATCCACGGAGAAGGCCGGAATCACTGCAGCAGTGAAGGACCTTTTTTTTTTCGCGCCGTTAGAGATCGACGATAACTTAAAAAATATTTAATTTTTTTCTTCAAAAATTTCATTATGTATTCTTAAAACATGTATAAATATATTCTTAAAATTTTAAAATAATTGATAAAGTATTTTTTTTAATAAAAATTCCCAAAAATCACGTTTTTTTTAGGCCGTTACACTAGGTGTGCCCCTTAAGTGCAACATTTCGAGTGTTCATACAATTTTCTTCTATTTTCATGCGGTTGAATAATTTTTTGATAAAAAATATAAGTCTATTGAATCTCATGTCAGCTTTTCTTTTGTTTTTTTAATCTTATTTATTTTTTCAAATGAGTTGTCATAATGCAGATGTCCATAATGAACCAATTGGATAACTCTCTCTATGCTAAAACATGACCTGTTTTTCATTTATCAGTAACAAATTCATCTTAGATTGTAAAACTGGTCCTTAAATTGTTTAAGGTAATAACCTTTTTTATAATAAACGACAAAATATGTTTATTATCTTAACAGTCGTATATTTATCCCAATGAATTCATAACAAGTAGTACAGCGATTTTTTTCAGTCAAACGATTCTGAAACTTAAATATTCCTTGACGTATATGGTTAAATGTAGGTAATACAATATATTATAGATTTGACGTAGAGTAAGAGGTAATTTGACGTGGTTCGCGTTTTAGTTGAGGAAGAACGAAAAATATTAACACTAGTGAAATGATACCCCCATGTATATACAATATATACATATATTTATATTAAAGTATCTCTATCGATCCATTTGGATTAAATAGCGGGGATGAAAACTGTGAGCTTACAAGCACGCGCAGACGGTATCCTAGTCCTCAATTTAAGCTTTCAAATCATTTGAGCCCAGAATGTCATGCCCGAAACCAGTGGAAGTTCCACTGGAAAGGCCTTCTTACAAAAAGCGCGGGGAAAATTGCTTGGTTGGTTACGACGTTCATTGCGAACGTTTCACCAGGTGTGTCATTAACTACATATTACTACATCTCTAGTTATTCTATTTTTATTAAATAATAAAAAAAAATTATGTTTTTCTCAGAAAACATTCATTGTTTGAACTAAATAATTTTTTTAAAGCCGTGTAAGCCGTCGAACCTTCTCCAGGTTAATTTTATAATTATTACAGATCAATATTCACAAAGTGATGTAAAAACTACAATTATTCTCAAATTTCAACTTAGTATCGTAAAATTTAAAATAATTGAATTTTTAATCGGTGAAAGTGATGTGAGTAATTTTTTAGAAGTGATGTCAGCCATATTTTTGACCAAAGACTTTTACAAATATATTTTTTCTTTTCAAATTCTGTTTTGGGTAATTATTGAGTTTCACGGTTTATAGTACTTCAACCCATAAAAATATTGTTCAGATTTTTCTTTGGAAGTGAGAATGATAAAATAAAAAAAATTGACAGACTTTTTTTTAAATTGTTTTTTCTAATGATTTAACAACTAAAATACGAAAAAACAAATACTGGAAATCGTTACATTGTGTAGACACTTTTTTTTCGCGATTTTCGGTCTAACATTTAAAGCCTGAAAACTAATTGAAAAATTTATTTGTATAAATTTTCATTATTATTATTGTTATTATTATCGTAAATTATTCATAAAATTGAATAATTTGGAAAAAAAAAAGAAGAAAAAATAATATTTTTATAATGTTAATTATTCGATTTTCTATGTAAAAAAAAAAAAAACAGGTGACTGAGATAGTAAGATCGTTTAGTAATCTATGTGTAAAAACAAATAATTTACCGTTTCGAAAATTTCAATTGACATCTAAAAAAATTTTTTTCCATTTAAAATATTTTATTTTTGATGAATTTTAACGAAATGTTAATTTTGAAAAAAAAAAAAAATTTTTAATGTGAATGATCTATGAGTTGAAATATTATGGATCCTACTTACAAATAATTATATCGATTTCAATCATTTTAGTAGTTAATTGTTTGAAAATTTTAGAATTTTAAATAAAATACTTAACTTCTTTATTTATAGACGTTAAATATTGACGTTATCTGATTCGAGACACTCTAAAACTTACAATTTCTTCATTTTTGTGACATCGACATGCACTTGAGGTTTGTATTTATTAAAAAACAACCCAGAAGTTTATTTTTAAACATTCAAAATATTTAAATCACTATTTATTAAAAAATACTTGATATTTAATTGAATGGTCTTGAAATTAGTTAGATTTCATAGTAAAGCATAGCAATCTCTATTATTGACATATTTTTAAGTTTGAGATTAAAAAAAACATTTGTAATTCATCGTCAAAATGACCGTTAAAATAAATCCAACTTACCATATTGACACATGTAATAATTCTCATTTATTTGCATTATATAGATAATTTTTACTCGCATTTCTTTTATTGTTCCTTAGCTTACGTAATGACAGAATACCTTTTTATCTATACTTCATTTTTTGTAGTGTCACGCAACTCCTATCAATCATTCCTTTAAATGACATGGGTGAATAGTTAAGAATATTGTTTTGTAGATAATTTATTTTTGTTTGTATATTATTATAAAAATAGATACATCTTAACAGCATAAGTACATATAATGTATTTTAACTGTTTAAATCTACCTAATATGTTACCCTCTTTTATAATTATCTAAAAGCTTTTGAATATATTCATTTTAATATGTTAATCGTAGTAATGAACAAACAAGCACCATTCATTTTTCAATTTAACAATTCATTGTAGAACTTGTTTAATTATCTTTTGATCTAAGATAAGCGTACTGTAAATTTCTAATGCATTTCACAGCTGTTTCTGTTAATATATCATACGTTTCTGTTCAAATTAATTATCTTAATCAATAATTTGTTCCGGTCATTGTTTGGCAATGGGGAGCTCTCTATTTTTGACCTTACAAAATAAAAGAATAGAAGTTTCCGGATATTCTCAAATTAATTTGCTTCAAATAAAAATTTTGAGAAAATTTTTAAATAAAGTTGTCCCATAAGGATTTAAATATTTTAATATTGAAAGAAACTAAATGTTTACCAAAAATGATTCATAAAATTTATGTAAATAAGTGCAGTAATTTCCAGTACGTTTTTTTGTACTATAAATGCGAAAAAAAATTTGATGATTGTTCATAGGTATGGCTTTACCGTTTTCCAACCATAAAAAATTTTTAATTAACTTATTTAATTTTTTTTATGTTATTCTTTATCGCAGCTAATTAACAAAATTTCTAATTTAAAAGTAAAAAAAAAGTGCTGTTTACGTGTCTCGTTCATTTGAATCTTTAAAAAATAAATTATTTGAGTGCTATTTACTATTTTCTGTGATTAAAAAAGTGTCATGATATTATCATTTAAATATTTTTTACGCACTTTTGAAAAAGTCTTTAATTTGGACTTATGGCCAAAAAATTAGAGGTGCAATAATTATTCAATATTTCTAATTTTTTAATGTTGAAAAAATCTTTTTAGGTAAAAAAATTAACTTTTTTTTTGTTTTTCAATTTTTGTTGAACTTCAAGAAAAATAATAAGTTTTAATATTAAAAAAATTTGATAGTGATTTACGACTATAAATAACATAATCTCTACTTTGAAACAATTACCAATAAATATATAAATTTTTTCATATATTATTGTTTATTTTTCAAACTTACCAAAATATTTGTCGTGTACTAAATAAAATATAACCATGCGCGTAATTCAGCTTATTAAAATAACTAAAGTATTCAATAGTATATTGATATTATTCAATTTTGTATTTTTATATTTTCAATGTCACTACGTTTAAATAATTATGAAATATTGGTGTAACTTCAAATTTCCAGAGTTAAAATGAAACACTTTGAAATTCACAGCACTAAAAATATAAAAATAACTATGAACATTTTCAACAAAGTAAACTTAAATTCATAAATTAAATAATGGTGATAAATTTTCTTCACCATTAACCATGATTAGATTTTACCATTTAATCGATAAACTTATTATTATTTTCAATAAATATCAATAGCTATTTTCTATTTTAATAAAATTTTGTTTGCATTCTTAAAATATTTAAAGCAACAAGGTAAGTGCGATGTGAACATTACTGCAGTGAAAAGTTTCAAGCTAACTTTAGAAACATTTTTCAATAATCTCAATAATTGATGGAAAATTTAATATCTTATTGATGGCATAATTTACAGAGTCTGCAGTGAATTTTTACAATAAGCCTCTATAGTTATGAAAACAGTCGTTCAATGTATTTTTTTATTTTTATTCCATTAACATTGTTCGATAAATATGTAATAAGTAAAGAGATAAGAAGATATTTTAATATAACATATTTTCTTTATTTTAGACCGACGGAAATGGTTCGGAAGCGGGCCCGGAATTGGACGAGGAAATGGAAAAAGTGTTTGCCATGGGTTCTGGAAGGAAATTCGATGTATCTCGTTTAGGATCACCTTCTGAATCAGTTGGCTCTGATCGTGATCGCGATCGGGGTCCTCCACCGCGATATGGTGATGACATCTTTGATCGTAAGTTTATTTTTGAAATCAATAAAAACAATTACAGTATTTTATTTTATTTATCTTTTTAAACATATAATAATAATAATAATAATAATAATAATAATATTACATTGAAATTTTATTGTGTTATCATTTTTTTTCTCTAGAAAGTTATGCAAGTAAATTAAGAAAAAAAATTGGTTTAAAGCTAGATTTTTCTGCTTTAGTTAAAGTTTTTAAGAATCAGCCAAACATTTAATACATGCAAATATAAATATTTTAATTATTGCAACAGAGATTCTATTATGAATATACTTCTATGACAAGCATAATATACTTAAATTTAAATGTTGTAAGATTTTTATGATGGTTTTATTAAAATCAACACAAGAAGTTGTATAAATCAATCATGATAATTATTCAGAATTAGTCAAAAAAATCATATTTGATGTTATTTGAAAAATTATTAATGAATTTGTATAAAAATTATTTTTTAATACATTAAATTTGGTTTGATCGTAAGAAACTTATTTTTCTACCAAAACAAATAGTATTAAATGAATTAATAATTCTATTTTTTCAATAAGAACACCGCAAAAGAAGTTACCCTCATCCGCACATGCCTTTAAAAAGTCTACATTCCAAGTCGATGCGAAGGCACTTATCACCGTAAGTTTAAAAAAATTAATTTTTTACTAACGTTCACACTAAATTTAAACAATCATTTTAATTAATATAGAGAAGGATCAATAGAATGCGAAAACGAAGATGAAAACGTGAATGAAAATGGACAAGTAGAATCCACTGATCAACAATCAGATACCATAGACAATGGTATTGCCACTACACGATCAAATGATGTACATTCACCGTCAGATGAGCAAGAAAATATACTCAGCAGGGAGTCTGAAGCACTAACTTCTGAAAGAGCAGCTTCGATTATCACTGAAGGTACCGGAATCGGTAGTCCTCGAGTCCAATTCGAAAAAATTCAAGAAGAAGATGTTTTGTCATCCTTAGAAGGACCGCTTAGTGATGAAGAACGAAAATCGCGAAGACATCACAGTAAACACCACGATTACAAGTAAGTTATAAGTTACGAAATCATTTAAAGAAGACAAACAAAATAAATTTGAACAAATAATTATTTTTCTTAGATGTAATCAGTTAAAATATTGTAAATCCCACAAATTGTAGGAAATAAGCTCAAAGCTTCCGTGCAATTTGCCATAATCGTTAACAGAGCTCGACAAATATTAAGATTATTTTCATAATTCATAAGCGGCCTAGACCTGGGACAAGAACCAACTCTTGTACAGGCTTGGTACTACCTGGTGCCATGGCCTTTAGCCAGTACTAGCCACTTCCGGTAAATAACTTGGGCCAACTAACGCACGAGTCATCAAACACACGCTTACCACTATTGTCTTGTCATTTAATTAGGTCAAACGAGTTTTGTTAGAGGTGCTTAGTGGATGTTGTACGTTTATCATGCCTATTACTTACGACCGATCCCAAGATCGAATTGGTAACATCAGACGGAATCCGTACGCATTTTATTGTTATTTTTTATCTTTTGTTTATCATATTCCATCTTTTCTGTAATGTTAGTCATTATCTGTTTTGTATATTAACACCTAAACATAAATTATTTACATTCATAACGTCAATCCTTGTTTTTGTTGATGTATTATTGTTAAATAACAAAAAAAACAACAACTAATATTTTAAGAAACATAGGTTGAAGTAAAAGTTATTTAACACGACAAAGAACAAAACCATTGTCAGGGTCAAATTCTAGTATGTTGGCATTTGATCAAATATTTCGGTCACCACGCCAAACATTTGCTCTGAAACCATCATTAATCTGTTCTCAAAAAAAATGTCATAAGTTTAGAGATAAGTGATTTTAAAAATAATATAATTAGTTAACGATATTTTAATTAGTAGAAATCTGAAAAAAAATTTTTTTCTTTCAATAAATAAATTAGTTTGAAATAAAACTTTTTTAATTTGTAGCTATAATTTTATACGCGCAAACTTTTAGCTGTTTTATTTTAATAATTTTTTTTTCTCTAAAAAAATTAATATTTTTAGTAATAAAAATTTACAATTACAGTTATATAGAAAAAAAAATTGGCACATACAATTATATATACTTATCTTTATTTGTGTATATTTATGCCTGTTTTCAAAATTTTTATTAAAATTTTGTGTGAAATTGCACACAACTGTTTATAATTATGTAAAAAAAAAAAAAAAAACAAATATAAGTTCATAAAATTTCATATAAAAGGGACAATTTTTCTATTTTTATGAATTTTTATAATTATGTAATTATGTATACCGGCTTTTTTACTGGTACTTTTATTTTCTAAAATTAATACATAAATAACTTTTTCAGAAGACACCACCATAAATCCAGAAAATATTCCCTTCAAGAAGATCCACAATGGCGCAAAAGATCGGGAGCAGGTCTTCCAGACAACGTAGGACTGTTGGGCAGAAGAGTAAGTGTGCAGCCAGAAGAAGCGAGTACTCTGCAAGAACTCGATATAGATGATCTCGAATCTCATCGAAGTGATGATCCCCGGGGCATGAGAAGACATAAAGCTTCACACCCAACAATACAAATAGGCCGGAAAAAAGAAGGCGGGATTCCTCATGAAACTTTTAAAAAAATGTACGATCATTCACCGCATGAAGTTTTTGTTCAACTGGATGAACTTCATGGAGTGGGTGAAGAACGTGAGTGGAGAGAAACAGCTCGTTGGATTAAGTATGAAGAAGATGTTGAAGAAGGAGCAGACAGATGGGGAAGACCTCATGTTGCTTCTTTGAGTTTTCATTCACTGCTCAATCTTCGTCGATGCTTAGAGACTGGCGTTGTTTTGTTAGACTTAGAAGAAAAAGATGTACCTGGTATGGCTTACAGAGTTGTTGAACAGATGGTTATTGATGAGCTTATTCTGCCTGAAGACCGTCCAGTTGTTATGAGAGCTCTGCTACTTCGTCATCGACATGTTAATGAACATGACAGGGGTTTTCGTTTTGGTGGAAAACGAAACTATTCTAGTTATACCAGCCTCCAGGTAGGTTATTAACTCTTAATTATCTAGTTAAATATTAATAATTACTATAATTTGATTTAATAATTTTTATCGACTGGTTATTATATTTTATACATTTTTTTATTCTGCCCTGATTTATATCTTCAACGTCAAATCTGTTATTATATTATATAATTCCGTATTTTTATTGATTTTAGTGATGATAAGTAATAAGTACACATGAATGTTAATAAAACCCTTTTTTCATGTAGAATTATAAATGAAATTGATGATAAAAATTGTTTATTTTTTCAATGAAAATTAATTTCGGCATCAATGTTATTTCCGCAGTCTATCTGGCTGGAGGAAGAAGATGCTACGCGGGAAGACACTGAAAAACACGTAACTTTAAATTGTTATCCTGTCTTACTTTTTTTTGTCCCCCAAAAATATTCATGTTTTTTTTTAATCCATCATATTTTTGTATTTGAATTCCCCATTATTTCATAAACCTCCATAATAATAATCCCAATCAATCATGAACTTACAGGAATAATTATAATTCTTTTTATTAAAGCAAATTCAACAACTAGGAAAGCAAAAAGGAACCATTTCATGAATATTAATATTTATTATAAATTATTAAAATATATTTTTTTGGTTAATAATAATTCAAATAAATTGCTTGACCTTGACAAGTTAAAATTGGAGCACAACTTCAAACGGTTCGCGTTCTGAAGCATGCAATACGACTTTTCGTTCAACGACTTATAACAGAATGAGTCACTCAGATTATAATTGTCTTATCATACAAAACTTATTCTGTATTGGATTGATATATTTGTCTTTCTCAATGTAAATAAACATGGATATTTAGGCGGTTTAATATTCTATTCATATTGAATATTTTTAGATAAATTAATCGCATCAGATACTAAACTTTTATGATCGACATTTATGTTTATTGTTACAAAATTTGAGATTATTAATAAGATTTTTTTTTAATGAGGTCATTAAATATTTAAACATGAAAAAATTTTTAATTCCATACTTCAGGTTGGATACTCTTTATTGGATTTAATATTGAAATTTTATATATAAATAAAAGATTTCGAAATTAAAATAATAATAATTATTAGTTATTTAGTTATTTATTGAATAGGAAAGTTATTATTGAACCTATAATAGTTTTGATGTATTTGTGATTAAAAAAACAATATTTGAGATCAAATGGTTATCCACATAATAATAAAAAGAAATTAATTAAATCAAATTTACATGACATGTTTTTGTTATTCCAGAGGTAGAAGAATACATAATGACAATGTAAATAGAGGGTAAAATAAAGATACCAATAAAGTATGGTCAAGGTTTTATCACAACCCAAAGCGGCTATATTACAAAAATATATACTGCAATATTTTTGTAATCAATATTAAATAATAATATCTACCGTTTAATAAGTAATAAGCTGATTCAATTAATATAATAACTGATTAAATGATTTCCTATGAGTTCATGATACCTAAAAATAACTTGTAATATATTTATAACTCTGTATTCGTGTTGTCCTAGTGCTATAATATAATGACATTTATTTTGTTTCATTTTTTTATTTTTTCATATCATTCTCTTGATATATATATATATATATATATATATATATATATATATATATATATATATATATATATATATATATATATATATATAGCACATCGTTATATTTCATCATGATGACGTTGATAATTATTAAATCATATCAACCGCATTTGCACTTGTGTGTTTTATCATTTAATAATGCAAACATTGAAAAATGAACTTGAAAAAAAAAAAAAAATTTTTTTTCTTTACTTAACAAATTATTTGTACATGTTCTAAAAATATATATGGGACGTTCCAAATCAAATTGTTTAGTTGAAAAAATTTTTGATTTTAATTAAAGATTTTTATTCAAAATGTTTACCGTTTAATGAAATTTTACAATACGAAATAAAAATATGTTTTCAGTTTTGAGTTTTGTGTTTGAAAATTAAAATTTTTTTTATTTGTTTTGAATAAAAAATTTTTAGGAAGTTTTGTGCGTTTGAAAATGTTTTAGTTTAATTTAATTATTAGTTTATTTAAAATGACTTTTTTATTTGTTTTTAAAAAGTTAGTTTCATATATACTCATCAGAATTAAAGCAAAAATATTTGATTCTCTTCGAGGACAACAAAACTTCAATCTCAGTACAGGGAAATTGAAGTTTTTTCTCCAAATTTAATTTCTGAAATTAAAAACTCAAATTCAAAATTGAAGTGACTCGGCTGTAAATGACAAACAATTTTCTATAACACGCGATTTTTTCCTAGAAAGGGTCATCAGAAGGTTTTTATTTCATAAAAAGTAAAGAAATTTCAAATAGTTTTTTTTTCTTCCTATCCTTTATCTGAAAAGAAAAATGAAGTAAATAAAAAATAGTAATTTTTCATGTAGTTGAATTTGAAATGGAATATCCTGTATAACGTACTTGTCAAACGTATTGAAAAGTCTGAATTTAATAATCAAATTCATAAAGACTAAAAATAATTTCCAATTAATAAAAGAAAAATAATTTTACAGAATTTGAACGACTCAAAGCCAAAAATCGTGCCATCAAGCCAACCTCAAGACAACAATCACACAACGGTTGACATAAAAGAAGAAATGACATATACAAGCAGCAACGAAGATTTGAAAAAAGCTCACAATAACGACTACATCTTCAAGCGTATACCAACAGGAGCAGAAGCAACAGTTGTTTTGGTTGGTGCTGTTGATTTTTTGGATCAACCTACCATTGCTTTTGTCCGACTGGCAGAAGGTGTCTTCATGCCATCAATAACAGAAGTTACAATCCCAGTGCGTTTTGTCTTCGCGCTACTCGGTCCTCGTAATACCGATCTAGATTATCATGAAATAGGACGATCAATATCAACACTAATGGCCAACAAACCATTCCACCAAGTAGCATACAAAGCTAAAGAACGACGTGAACTTCTTTCAGCAATAAATGAATTTTTGGACGACTCAATTGTATTGCCGCCAGGTGATTGGGAACGTCAAGCATTACTACCATTTGATGAACTTAAAGCTAAGAGCATAGCAATCAGAAAACGAAAAGCTTCAGCACTTGCAAAAGCTGCTCCTACGACTCAAGGTGAAGCTGCAATTAAAAAAGCTATTCTTGCTGGGGAAGATGGTAAGCGGCCACCTGATGACGATCCCCTTCGTCGAACACGTCGTCCTTTTGGAGGGCTCATAAACGATATTAAACGACGTTATCCATTTTACTTATCTGATTTCACAGATGGGTTAAATAGTTCGTGTATAGCAGCAGCTATTTTCATGTACTTTGCTGCCCTATGTGCAGCCATTACTTTTGGGGGTTTGATAAGTGACAAAACAAAAAATGTTATTGGGATTTCAGAGACTCTTGTTTCTTGCTCATGGACAGGAGTTATAATGGCTCTTTTTGCAACACAACCTCTTGTGATAATTGGTACAACTGGACCTTTGTTGCTCTTTGACGAGAGTTTGTATAATTTTTGTCTAGCATATGATCTGGAATTTCTGACAATGCGGCTTTATATCGGCATGTGGCTAGGTATATTAGCCTTGGCAATCGCCTCCATCGAAGGGTCCGTTTTAGTAAGACTCTTCACTCGTTTTACCGAAGAAATTTTCACTGGACTAATTTCATTACTCTATATCGTCGAAACTTTCATAAAGATTTATAATTATTTCAAAAAAAATCCCTTGCTACCAGAGTACTGCTTCGATCCAAATGACAACAGTTCTTACTATTCGAGTAATCTAACCAATCCGAAAGAATATCTGAGGCTAAATAATGAAACAGAAATGAATTCTTCCGTAATTAGTTTATCATTTCTACCAAGTTTTAACCCTTCCGGTTTGTTGATAAATCAACCAAATACAGCTCTGATGTGTACTATTTTGTGTTTTGGAACATTTTTGGGAGCGTATTACCTCCGTATTTTCCGTAACAGCCACTATTTGGGGCGTAGTGCCCGAAGAGCATTTGGAGACTTTGGAGTTCCAATCAGTATAATTATTTTTGTGTTGATAGATTACCTCTCTGAAGTAAAAACAGAAAAACTTCTTGTCCCTGAAGGTTTGAGTCCTACAATGCAGGGAAGAAATTGGATTGTATCGCCATCAGGTATCACCAAACCGATTTCTGTCTGGATGGCGTTTGCTTGCGCGATTCCTGCTCTACTCGTCTATATTCTTATTTTTATGGAAACACAAATATCAGAACTGATAATTGATAAAAAAGAACGTAAATTACGAAAAGGAAATGGATACCACATGGATATTGTTGTGGTGTGTTTGATGAATGTTGGATGTGGATTAATGGGTGCACCTTGGTGCTCAGCAGCCTCAGTACGTTCTTTGACCCATGTATCAGCAGTTACGGTCATGTCCCGCACTCACGCACCAGGGGACAAACCTTATATTGTCGAGGTAAAAGAACAAAGAGTTAGCGCGCTTCTTGTCGCTCTTTTGGTAGGAACTAGTGTTTTTATGGCTCCCCTGCTGCGCCGAGTACCCATGGCTGTCCTTCTTGGAGTCTTCTTTTACATGGGTATATCATCAACCAATGGAGTACAATTATTTGATCGTGTTAAATTGTTCTTCATGCCTGTTAAGCATCATGGAACTGCTAATTATGTGAGACGAGTTCAAACTTACAAAATGCATCTATTTACATTGGTTCAAATATTATGTTTGGCTGTACTATGGATTGTCAAAAGTACACCAGCAGCCCTCGCACTTCCCTTTTTTCTTATTCTTATGATACCTTTACGCTCACAAATGACGCGATTCTTTACAGCTGCTGAACTCCGGGCGCTTGATAGTAAAGGCCCTGATAATGAGACTGTTGAGGATGAACTTGATTTCTATGAAGAAGCACCACTTCCTGGTTAGATTGTGCCTTATCTACTTATATTCCACCTTTTGTTTAGGACATTAAATATCCTTCTGTATATTATCCATCATTTTGTCTCTGTTTATTTTATTATTTCTTTTTCATGCTAAAATAAAAGCACCAATCATTGACACTATAAGATTTCAATTTTAACATATTAATAATTTTTTTTTTTTTTAATTACACTAATTAATCTTTTGACTAAAAATTTGTGGTTTTTAATAATAGTTTTTAAAATTTAATAATCTATTTATGATAAAGTCAATTACCTGACTACACCATTTATATTGATGAATTGACAACTTAAATTTTGAGAAACAATTCTTGACACCCATTTTTTTGAAAAATTATGACGATTAAATTTATTCATTTAAAAAAAAAAAAATAATAAATATAAATAGATAAAAAAAATTATTAAAAATAAGCTTTATAAAATTTTAACTCACCAGTTGTTTTAATAGACTCAAGTAAACTCTTTTTGATCTTTTTATCGTTAAATATTTTCTATTTTTCAGAACTATTAATTTTTTTTTAATTCTTTAAATTATTCAGATATTTCAGATATATAATACAAAAAAGTATACGACTAGTATTCATATCATAGGTAATTAGATAAATTTTGAAATAAAATAAGATATCAATAATTGGACTTCGTCAATAACTAGTGCTTTTATTTTATTGATAAAAAAAAAAATGTTGTTCAGTTTTGACTCAACGATAAAAAGTCTAATTGCATTTTCAATGTATTTGGCTACTATTAATAATCTTTTATCAATTTAAAAATTTTTTTCTTCATTTTATTTTATTTTACTAATAAATAATTTACTTTTAATATAGTATAAAAATATTGTCAATTATTAGAGAGAAATATTAGTTTCTTAATCTCATACATGATTACTTAAGTAATAATTGATGATAATTAATTAATACCGTGATATTATGAAATTTTAACAAATAAGTGTAAATATTTATTATAAATATAATTTAATCCTTAAATTTGGTATTTTATCCCAGTGAATTCTTATACTTAATTGATTTTAAATAATCGAACTTATCAACATTATTGGTGCTTATTTTATTTTGAGAGATTGATTATTGTACAGAAAAAATTATAATTGATAAATTTTATTATAAGACAATAAAATTCCTTACTATTAACTTTATTATAAATCTTCACTTTTAGTGAAATTTTCTTGCAACTTTTTACGATTGTGCTATCTTATCATTACCAGATATTGACATGATAGAAAGATATACATTGTCAATCGTGAAACGGTTCAATTGAAAAAAAAAAAAAAAAAAAAAAAAAATACTGTACTTATACTTAGGTGCTCTTGTTAAATAATTGTACTGAGATTCAAAATAATAATTTCATACTAAAATTTACATAATTATTAGCTCAAGGAAAAATTCAGGGCTATAATTACTTGAGAAAGCCCATAGACAAAATTTTTGTCTTTATTTCTGATAAAATATATATAATAATAATAACAACAAATAATATTATTTTTGAATGGAAAATATAAATATAAACTAACAGAGATTTTAAGATTGGAAAATGAATGATTATAGTATACATGAAAGAAATATGATAAATTAAATGTACCTGAATGAGATGAATATCATGATGTTGCGAGTCCAAGCAAGTAAAAGAATAAAAACATGAAATGTTATATTTTAAATCATATATTATGTAAACTAAAATTTAAATAACGAATCAATAAAAAATATATTTTTATTCTTTGTTTAAATGAATGTACACATAATATTCTTCATGAAGAAATTGATTATTAATCAACACTTGATTTTATAAATTGTTTCATTAATAAGATATTTTTATAATGCGATGGATTTAATTGTAAATTCGAAGAGTGTTAGACTTTACAATCTCAGTTATTAATTCCTCTTAATTAATAATTATTATTACCCGAAATTTATTATAAGTTATATTAAAATCTACAGCTAAAAAATCTACTCAAAATTATAAACTATTTTAAACATCTCTTAAGATTTAAAGTAAAAAATTATCAAAAATTGATCAATTGAAATACATTAATTTTACTCTAATAATGTAAATCAATATATTAACTACACATTTTAAAGATAATAAAAATTAAAAATTATTTTGAATTGTTAAATCAACGATTATGAAATATTATTGTAAATAAATGAATAATCAGTATTACAGTAATAATTAGTTTTAGTAAAACTATGCCTTAAAATAAAAGAAAAAATAAATATTTTAATGTCTTATCAAATACACGTTGTTATTGTTTACTTATCAAATATAATTACCTACTGTTTACTCTCTACTAATATATTTATATCCCAATTATCCAATTAAATCTAGTCAGTATCATATTGTGAGAATGGACGTTGTACTGCTTTCAAATAAAAATGACATCACCGCGTCTTGCTGTTACGACTTTGAGTCATCGTGGTATATCGCCAAAGATAGTCAAAAATTTATTGAGTCCCAGGTAAATAAATAACAAAATCACCCTTATATATACTTACTTCAAATGATGTGTAAATATTTAATTAACCTTAGACAATGTTACAGCCCGCAAAAAATAGCGAAAGATTCATTGAGTCCACGCAACGAAAACGATGTCAGGATAGCTATTAAAAATCGAATTGTACCGTTTAATATAGATACACCGAATCGAAAAAAAATAGTAAATAATGATTTATCGAACAAAAAAAAATTTTACTTGGTTGCGGTGGTTTTGGAACTGTTTATAAAGCAACGTATAAAGGTATCAAGTTTTCATTTTTATAATACTGGAACGAAATAAACAGACATCTACTATTTTTTTTTTTTTTTTTATTCAACGGACGAACTAGCACTTAGAAAATATTTGAAAAAAAATTGCATTCATATTTTCTTATAATTTATACTTTAGTGATTTCCTTTTATAAAAAGTCCTAAAAATAATCAGATATCTGTTAAATTCAGTAAATTAGTCTTTATATCACATTGATTTAATTCAATCAGATACTTATAAATTTTTAAAGGCAATCAAGTGGCTGTTAAAATAATGAAACGCAAAAATCTCCATGATACCCAAGTAGAAGCAGAAGAACGTGCTTCTTTATTACAACATCCTAATATTGTAAAAATTATTAAAGTAGAGCAAGGTTCTGTTTGTTCATTGATTACCATGGAACTCTGTGTAATGTCCTTACAAGACAAACTAGATAAAATGAAGTTACATTTGATTGAAAGAATTCAAGTATGGAGCGCAGTAGCTTCTGCTTTAGATTTTTGTCACAATGCAGGTATTATTCATGCTGATGTTAAACCAAAAAATATCTTGATTGCACCTGATGGTCAACCTAAACTTTCAGATTTTGGGAGCTCAATTATCACAAACAAATCAATTGAGCGCATCAGTTTTCGTGTAAGTAAATACAATAATCATAATTAATGAGCTAAATAATAATAAAGTAATGACACTGAAGTTGACAAATATTAAAAATTCTTTTAGAATTTTATAGCAATTAAATTATTATAAAATAAAATTTAATTAAAAAGTTTCACATGTGAAAATTAATAAAAATTACAAGTGAAAATTTTTATTGTCATTGATTTATTAAAAAAATTTTTAAAATTAACAGCTGACGGCTAACTTCAGTATTATATAAAATAATTCTATTTTGTTTACTTAGGGAACTCCTGGGTACGTAGCACCGGAAGTGATAAAAGGTTGTAATCCAACAGTTAAATCAGATATTTATTCTTTAGGAATTATAGCATGGCAACTGATCTCAAGAAAAATTCCTTTTGCGAATCATCATCCACATACTACGCTATATCTTACTGGTAAAGGTGTCCGACCTGTAGATGATGACGTTGATGATGGGTGCAATGGTACTTATAAGAATCTTTATAGAAAAAGTTGGTCACAAAATCAAGAAACTAGACCGAATCTTGATTTTATTATTTTTCAATTAAATAACTTACTGAAGCAAATTAAAACATCAACGTAATTTATCAACAAAAATTTAGTTTATTATGGAAAATAATTATCAAAGTCTTATATATTGGTAAGGATTAAATGAATATGAGTGTTTTTGTTTCATGTTTCTGGCATCTCTCCTCCGGGAACCAGCTGTAAATAAATAATTGAATTTCTTAATTAGAAAAGACAGTTCAAATATTTATCGTTTCTTGAAAAATATAATAATAGATTACCATTGTAATGTTACTTCCATTAAGAAGAATTTGATCAAGCTTTGTAACTCTACGACCTTCTGGGGTGGCTTCACTTTCTGTAACATCCTCCAGGAGCATATTAACAAAGTCATCGAATCCTTGCAAGGTACCAACAATTTCTTTATCATTCTTCATAATGATATGAATTCTGCTGCCGATACATTTGTCGATTAATTCTGTGAAAAAAATTGTATTGTTTTTTATTAATACAAGTGTATAATGTATCACTTTTAATGGAACTGAAGTTAGCAGACGTCTAAAAATTTTTGATTTTTTTTTTTATTAATTAAATTACAACTAAAAAAATATTTATAAAAAATTGCACTTATATTTTTTCAAGTTTTTTAAATGTGAGAATTTTTTTTTAATTTTTTAAGTGAAATTAAAAAAAAAAAAATTTCTAAAAATTTTCAAATGTCGGCTAATTTCATTTTCATCATTTGTAAATATATAAATTCATAATGATAAAATATATAAAATAATTATTCACTTATTCTAACCTAATGGCAATAAAGTTGATGGGTTTGTAGTTACTGAACTCGTCATTTTTGATAATTAATTGACTTAATTTCTTATAATTGTTATAAATCTAGAATTTATTGTTATAATATAATTTTGTAATTTTAATTAAAGTTGATTATATTTTTGAGTAAATAATCACCAAAAATACAAGTAAACAAGTTCAATGTACACAGTTACACAGAGTTGAAAAAATTGTTGAAATGCTATTGGTCGTTTCAATGGGGACCTGTTTTGCCAAACCTGGCCGCTTGAGAGCAGCACATTAGCAAGTTTTTTTTAAAGCGCAAGTTTTCAAATATGATCGGCAAAGAAAGAAAAAGTTTAATATGAAAAATTAGTTTACAAGTTATAATCAAACGAAAATTGAAAAGAAATCGAAACAGTAAACAATAAAAAGTATGTATTCTTTTTTTTTCATAAGTTATATTGTTATATGGTATACTATTGTTAGATTAATTACCAAAATTCAACAAATATTTAAGTACTTACCGTTTTTGTAAATTTTTTTTTACATGTTCATTATTTCAGACAGAATATTTGTTTTCTTTATCCATTTCTTTATAAGCACGTAACAGTCACTATTATTAACTTTCAATAAATGCGCGACAGAGAAATGAAAATTAACTTAGCAGATAGTTGATAATTTTAAGAATTTTTGTAACAAGTAAATTATTGCAAAAAAAAATTGACATCGAGAAATTTTAAAAAACTACAAATGCAAATTTTTAAAAATAATTTTTTTGGAGCTAATTTATTTATGAAAAAAATTAAAACATTGTCAAGTGACTGCTAACTTTAATGTCATACAGAGAATGATCTATGCTGTCGCATTCTGACCGGAGTTTGACAAAAACGGATCCCCATAGGTTATGTGATCATGATTAATGCTTGGGTCCCGGGTCCTGCAATATTTAACTAGTTTGTTGTTGTTATATCGAGTCCCGTTCTCAGTTTATCATCATCCATACATAGTAATTAATTGTAAAAAAAAATATCCCAATTTCTTAAATAAAAATGTATGACATTTGTCATCCAAGCGTAAGTTTGAACTTTTTATCTGGTTTGTTTTTTAATTTCTTTGAAAGTATGTAAATTAATTAATTTTATTTTTTCTAGTATTATAGAATTAGTCAACTCGGATGTAAAAATGAACTCAAAAGTACAACTGCTTTCTATGTTTATATGGAATTATGTGAAGGTGATTATTTTTTTCAAATTTTAAACTAATCTAATTTCATTACGACAAATGTCTGTTATTGATATTATACAAATTTTTATGACACTGAAGTTGACAGATATAAAAATTTTTTTAGCTATTTATAGTAATTAAATTATTATAAAAAAAAATTTAATTAAAAAGTTTCACATACAAAAATTAATAAAAATGACAAGTGAACATTTTGTGATATTAAAGTTAGCTGTCACTTGACAATTTTTTAATTTTCTTTAACAAAAAAATTTATTCTAAAAAATTCTTTTTAAAAAATTGCATTTTTAATTTATTAAAATTTCTACAAGTCTATTTTTTTAATAATTTTTTTTTGCTATAATTTATTTGTTGAAAAAAATTAAAAAAATTGCGAAGTGACAACTAAATTTAATGTCATGAAAATTTTTAGAACAATTTTTTTATTGTAATTGATTTATTAAAAAAATTTTTTTAATTAACAGCTGACTGCTAACTCCAGAATTATAAATTTTTTATCAGTAATTATTGTAATGTTTTTGAGTAACATTTATTAATTCTATTAGTTTAATGATGTTGATACAGCAGACAAAAAATATACAAATTAAATAAAAGTGAATTAAGTTTAGTAAAAAGACATTAAATTCAATTTTCTGAATGTATATTCTTTCGATTTAATTTCAGTTACATTTTCAATCTATAAAAAATTGTTAATTTTCTATTATCTGCTATATTTACACTCATTTAAGCTTCTATCATTGTTAATAAATCATGAATGAAATTCTTTGTTATTAATTACTTTCAATTTTTATTTGTAAAGAAAAAAAAATGTGGGGTGTTGAATATAAATATGAGCAAGAATTAGATCTAATTTATCTTCTCGCAAAATCAAGTAAAAATGCTGACAGCGAAATATACATTCCTTGGCCATCAAAAAGAAATTTAAAATTACGTGATATTGTAGATATTCAAAACAAATTAAAACGTCCCAGGTAATGTTAAAAATTTTTTTTTGAATTTTTTATTACTTAATTATCTTTATATATCCACATCGTATAATAATTGATATTTTTTAGCTTTATACTGGCGGTAAAAAGTGGAGAAGGTATAAGTGTAATGTACAGAGTTTGTAAAGATCTCATTAAACCTTTGGCTCCTTCGGGGATCGGTACAAAACGTGAATCGATGATGAAAAAATCAAAATTAGATGATGAAATCACAAGAAACAGTCGTAATTTATATCAATTAGCTAAATCTAGGCAAACAAAAAATGTAGATTATAACGAAGAGATTTTGTATAAAATAGAGTAAATAAATTACAAGACTATTTTAATTTTCTAATGAAATTAAAACTGATATATATTTTTTATTTTTATCTCTCATGCACATTACATCTTTAAAATAATCAAAATATTATTTTACACGTTGTTAATTATCTTATTTATCTTTTGTAAATGTGTACAATGAACAAAAAAAAAACGAAAGTATGATAATTATTATCATTGATTAGTAATTTATATTTTATAAAATTATAATACGTTTATTATCGGATCTTTAAAAAAAAATTTTACTATTTAAAAAAAATCTAATGAAGATTTTAGTACGTGAAATATAATGAAAATTCATAATGTATTATTTACATAATTTATTATAGATTTGTTATTAGTGAAACAATCACTTGGACAAAAACTTTATTAGGATATATGTATCTAAAAAGTTGTTTATACCAATTTTTAAGGCCACTTTATTGTACACTTATTAACATAAAGTTTTGATTACTTTTTTACAGGAATATTTTGTATGGAAAAATATATTTGGTCACAAGATAGTGGTTTTTACGGTTTTATAAGCAGCGAAAATTTTATAAAATCGCATTTTGTTGTGAGATATCAAAATAGATATGCCTTTTTTCTTCAGTTTGAACAAGACAATATAAAAAATTACAGTTATTGAATTCTGCTATGAATATCACAAATAGTTTGATTTGTTTTCTGTTTTGTTTTATAATCACAACAAAATAATAGGCATTTTAAGTCATTTTTAATAATATTTAGAGTTCTGATTAGAATAAAGGCCTCTTTATATTAATATTATAATTTAAACAATTAAATTAAATTTGTTTGTAAAATAGCTACTTGTGCTTTGAAAAAGTAAAAGAAAGTAAATGTGAATTCAATAAAACTCCAAATCACATAAAAATAATATTTAGATTGCATAACACTGGTAAATAAATCTAATCATTAGTATTTGTTTAGAAATATATGTAGATATTTTTTCAATGTCTAATAACTAATACGAGAAAACGCATAAACTGTAGACAAATATATATAAATAAAAATTTTGAAAAAGTAACAGAAAATTTACATGATTAAATATATATGTTAGAAAAATACTTTTCTAATCGATTAAACTCTTAGAAAATTTCTATCTTATGAGATACGGAATTTACCTTAAAAAAACATAAACGAAAAGAACGCCTGTATTATAATTATATGATAATTAAAGGCAGAATTTAAAGAATTTATATAAATATTAAAAACTTTTTTTGTAATCAATAATAATATGCAATTAATTATATTTTGATCCATTGAGTAACTAACTTAGCGTAGTCAAAAAAATAATTTTAAAAAATATACATTTGAACCGAGTATCAGTAGTATTTGATCGTGACAACTGCTTTGTTCATAAATATATTTACTTTTTTCGCCTTCAAGATATGCACTCATTATTTTAGGTGTATTAGCACCAATCAGCCATGTATGTGAAATCGCGGAATAGACCTTGTTCTAGTTCACTGAGCGGTCGTGGATCTTTGGGTGGTGTCAAATGAGGTTTTTCTGACGTGAATTCTTCATCAAAGTTGCTAACATCCTCGACTGAATGCTAAAAAATCAATAATAATTTAATTAATGTTGGTTTACAATTAATAAAAGTTATAAACTTACAATTACTGGTACAAATGGTGGTTTTACTCGTCGAAGAAGAAGATCATCCCAAGCGATATGTCGGAAAAATGATTGTTTCTTAACATCTTCAGCGTCTCTTTCACTACTACCAAGCCTTCGATCTGGATTTTTGCGTAATAACTGTCAAAAAAATTTAAGTCATAAGTTTTTAATTTAATAATTAATCCAAAAATTTATTTTCTGAAAATTCAATTTTTAATTTCAGCTTGTTGTTAATGTATTCCTACTACTTGAACATGATAAATTTTTCATAATTTATTAATTAATATCTAGATTTATTTTTTATTTACTAGTTTTTGTATGATGTTAGTTTAGTTTTTTACAATTCTAACAAGGATTTTTTAGTTATAATCTCATACGCAAGTAAACTTTAAATTTAAAAAATGTATCTGATAGTATAACTATACGCTAAGAGTTTATCATGTGATAATAGTTGTGACACTATAGTCCTACAAATCGATTTGTTTAAAATTTTTATGATGTAGCATCCTATTAAAAACATTTATTTAAAACGATTTAATTTTTTTTACTCAACCTCAATAAGTTACGGAATTTTTACAAAAAAAAACTTTCTAGTTATCTGTGATTTTTTTTTTAACTTTTTGAAAAATAACACCTATTTTTCAAGCAATCGTTATCTATTACACTGAAACATTAAAATATTGTTTCTTTAGAAGTTAATTATTTCATAACTGAGTTGAATTACATACTTTTTTTTCTACAAGTAAAATATGTTAAGAAATGAATTTTTGAGATAAAAAAAATTAGGAAAACGGTTGACCCTGAAGGCCATTCTAGGAATTTCGGAGTAATTCCGAAAAAACACTTTCTTCGGTTTTCTTTCGTCAACGATAACTCACGAACGAATCAACCGATTTTGACCGGCTTAGCGGCGATCGACGTGGTTTTTTGGTGTTAAGAGTTAATTAGTTTTTGAAGTTGATCGATAGAGTCTTTTAAAAGTTATTTAAAAAAAACTACAGTTCAAAAAAATTTGTTTCGTGGTATTTTTGAGATTTCTTAAAATCTACTGGTCCGAATTGGTCCAAATTGTATTCACAATCTAAGTTTGGCTAAGCCTTTTTGAATGGCACCAACCGCGATGAAATCGGTCAGGCTGTTCAAAAGTTATGAAAGGTTTACATATATCGAAATTAAAAAACGTCTCATTTAATAAATTTTTCTAAAAATTAAAAATACTTTCACAAAACTCATAACTTTTCTCTGATTGATACAAAAAATTTTTTTAATTTCGAATAAATATTGTTCGTAAGACCTACATAACACTCAACAGAAAATTTATTTAACAAAGTCATAGGTATTGAACTCAAAAGTGTGGACTAAACATAAAATGACTTATTGTATTAAATAAATTAACAAGATCTTACCCTTCTCATAATGGCAATAGCTTCTAGTGACAAAAAACGTGGATAACGAACTTCATCATTTACAATTGAGTCAAAAACTTCTTCTTCATCATCTCCCGGGAATGGAGACTGTCAAAAAATAAGTATTAAATAAATCTTAAATAAATAAATATGAATGAGTTTTTGAAAAAAATTTACTTCTCCAACTAGCATTTCGAATATCAGAACACCAAGTCCCCACCAATCAACTGCTCGAGTATACGAAGTTTCGGTAAGAACTTCAGGAGCCAAAAATTCTGGAGTACCGCAAAACGTTCCTGTTCGATCACCAAATCCCATACCTTCTTTGCACAAACCAAAATCAGCAATTTTAACATAACCTTCTGTATCAAGCAAAAGATTATCTAACTTTAAATCTCTAAAAAAAAAAGAAAAACAAGAAAACAAAAATTAATCATTTATAAAATAGAATTAACTAAAATTAATGATTTCAAATAATATGTATACAAATCGACCGTTTCTTTCCAATTATATTAAAAAATTGATAGAGCGTTCTGAGAGCTATGTCCTGCTACTCGTCACGATTTTCTATTTCCTTTTTGAATAAGATTATAAAAAAATTTTTTTTCAGCTATGAAATTTTTTCAGTTACCAGCAAAATCTAGATGCAACAATGAGTACAATATATTTTTGTGAGAAATTGAATTCTCGACAAAAATTCTCTGATATTTTCGATGTAAAATATTTTTTCTAAAGTTATTCAATCTGATAAAAAAAAGTTTCTGTATTATTTAAACGGAAAATAGAAAATCGTGAGAAAATACTTGTGAATGTTAATATAGAGAGCTCACACCGAGATTTTCAATATTCTTTAAAAAGATGTGGTCGATTTTCTGAACACTCAAATACGTATATTTAGAATTTGATTGTTTTTTAGAGTAGAATAACGATTAACTGACTTTACTCGCTTATGAATTTCAAATTTTCATTTTTCAGGAGTTTCGAGGGAGAATTGAAAACGTTACTAAAAGTTTGAAATTTAATTCAACAATTAATAAAAATTTAGTACATCTACTGTAACAACTTAGAGTCTGTTTTTATAGATATTCTGTTAATGCGAAATTAGTTCACTAAAATTTTTTTCAGATGCCAGTGATAAAAATTTTGATTCTTAATCAACAATTGCGATAAAAAACGTTACTAAAATAATATAATATTTTATTGGTGTTTTTTAAATCATGTTTAGAAGTTACACTAAAAATAGAATCTATTATTTTAAAAATAAACATTCGACCTTACTCGATAAAAAATAGTCATTTTCTATATAATATGAAATAAAAATAAATGTCTCAGATACTAAAAAAGGTTTTTGAATTCCCATAAAACTGATATATGATAAAATTTTCATTTAATCTTTTGAATAGAAAAATGAACTCGAAATTTCTAAAATAGTATCACAAGTGAATAAGAAAAATTTCAAGTTTGATACCATCATGAAATATCTACTTAAGGGGCACACCTAGTGTGAAGTTTAAAAAAAATCGATTTTTTTTGTTTCATATTTCGATAGGTTATACTTTTAAAAATAACATACTAAAATTTTAAATCGATATCTCAAATAGTTTTCGAGTTATAGCCATTCCAAGAGTAGCCGCTCGGCAGTTAGAATGGAATAATTTTATCTTTAAACGCGTTTTTGCTGCAGTGATTACTCGGACACAAATGATCCGATCACTATCAAATTTTTTTCTGCATGTTCTGTATATAGTTCTTCATACAATGACTTACCAGTTTTTTGATCTGATAAAAAATTGAATTTTGGCAGGTAAAAAACAACCAAAATTTTGGGTAAAATTCAACTTTTTTTTTTTAAAAGCTACCGTTTTGTCAATTTTTGACATTTTTTTTCAGTCGTAGGTCATTTGTACGGACAATATCCCATAGTTTAACGAGAATTTTCTTTTTTTAGTTTCACCCACGGAGAAGGCCAGAATCACTGCATCAGTGGAAGACCTTTTTTTTAACGCCGTCGGAGATCGCGCGTAACTCGAAAAAAATCCAATTTTTTTCTTCAAAAATTTTACTGCGTATTTTTAAAATATGTATAAATATACCCTTAAAATTGTAAAACAATTGATACAGTAGTTTTTTTTTTTTAATAACTAGGTTTGCCCCTTAATACATAAGCCGAGTGATAGATTAAAATATGATAAACAAATAATCGAAATTTGAAATAAATTATACCTATAAATAATGCGGCTTTCGTGTAAATACTGAAGTCCTAAAACGACACAAGCTGAATAAAAAACAGCACGAGGTTCTCCAAATACATCTGCGTGTATATGCATCATTAAATCACCTCCCGCAGCGTATTCCATGACAAAGCAAACATGTGCCTAATTTATAAGATAATTTTTTTTTTATTATTTAGTTTAAAATTAAAGTAAGTAAAAAATCAATCATGTTTACCTCAGTTTGGAAGCAAGCAAATAAATTGACAAGGAATGGATGTCTTGTAGCATTAGCAACTTCAAATATTCTTTTTTCTGATAACAAAGATTCAACTTCGTCTCTGGCAATAATGTCTCCTTTTTTTAAAGCTTTTATAGCAAAATATTCTCCAGTATTTCTATACTGTGATAAAATAACTTTGCCAAAATGACCTCGACCGAGAACTGATAGTAATCGAAAGTTATCTAATGTCATTCCAGTTAGTTGTGATTGTCTTCGAGATTCATAAGCACTATCTCGGTATTGCAATGGTCTTATTGGCATTTCATATAGAACCTAAATAGAAAGAGAAATCAATAATTATATTAATAAGAACAAATTAAAGAAACCCTCTTTATGTTTTTAAAAGTATTTTTAAATAACATGATATTATTTTTTGGTGACTAAGCATCCGTTTTTTTATTCGTTAAAACTGAATAGTTCTAGGACAAGCACTTTTCTAATATTTTCCTTACCATTGTTAATAACAGAAGAGTAGTAAGATGTTATAGTAGTACATTTACATCGACTTTTAGTAACACAATATGGAAATGTCATAGAAGAAGATTTGTCACATGCATTTGTTATATTTATGTCATGTATTCAACGTTTTTCTTATCAGTTTTGTTGAAATGAATAAAGCGTTTCCAGGAATCGAAAGCAAACCAAGTTACTTGTAGAATTAAACAAAAATAGAATGTCAAGTGTAAGGGTACCCATTTTAATATTGAAATAAAGTGGAATGATGAAAATGAAAGAATGAAATGAACACAAATGTTATTAGATTTTTTTGTTCCGATAGCACTTTTTTATAATTCCTATCTACCTCATCTTCAGGGAACTCGATCACAGGTTGAGGCGAGGGAGTGCGCGGAGAAGGTGGCGCTATCAGTACGGGGCGAGGCTCCGTGACAAGAGGTCTTAAATTTGCACCCATTTTGTCCTCGTTGTGCAGAAAATCAAACTCCTTAAGTGCACTCTGTAACTACATTATCAAATTCTCCCTGCTTACCAGTTTCATGCTATTTTTCAGAGTCTTTTTCCTCATAACTTTTTATTTTAATAAAATATTTAAGCAGTTTTACATTTTTTTTTTTTTTTTTTTGAAAAGACAATCGTTATATAATTTATTTTTTTTGTCAATCATGAATTAAGATTTTATTTTTTTTTTAATTTACTTTAATATTAATTAATTTAATTTTGAGTGGAAAAATTTTTTTTGAAAAGAATGTAGTGACTAACATTACTACCATTACCACCATCACCGCAAGTTATAACTGCTTTACTTAAATATTACTGTAAACTTAAAAAATATTTTTAAAGTGTACATACATTATCTACATTTAAAAAGTGGATGCTTGCTTTTATTTGAAATAAATGTGAATTAGATAATTAAAATAATTAATTATGATACTTACATCGTGATCAAGTTTAGGAGGTTGTGGTAGAGCTGCCAAGTTTGTAGAAGATTTTTTAGATAAAGATGTCGAAGATGTAGGTGGTGGTGGTGGTGGTGGAGCTAATGGAAGTGAGGGTGGATGATTTTGTGTTGACAAGCTGTTACACGATGATGACATTCCTAAAGGACGAGTACCACTAAGTCCTCCTTTCTCAGGATCTGGTAACTCTCCAGGAGTTTCGGCTTTATCTTCAACTGGTGTATCAAATGTTAGTTGTAACGCTTGTGCACCTATTGTTAGTAGCTTAATAAGGTTATTTCTATTAAATAAATAAAAGTACAATAGTTAAAAATAATCTACCTGATGGAGGACTTTCAGAACTTCTGGTGTTATGTAATGAAGGTGCGGATCTTTTCAGAAGTCTTCCCCACGTAGCAACATTAATATTCATTTGGTTAGCTCTAGGGAAATTTTTAGCTTGTTGTTTAAATATTTTTCTTTGCCTTTGAAGTCTTGGTTTTCTTGAAATCATAGGATTAAGAAATTTAATTTCAGCAAATAGTAAACCTTGAGGTTCAAGCTGAAGCGCCATACCATGTCGTACGTCATCAATAAACTCTTCAAGACGTAAAAATTTAACAGCGCACAGTGAACGCCAATCTTTCCAATAAATTCCAATTTCAAGTTCACGAGATTTATCTAATTCAATAGAGAACCTTTGGTCCCAAGCTTGTTGCGAACATGGTCGCCAACTAGTTTGACCGACCGTTTGATTATCCAATTTAATGACAGCCATTATGTCATTACAAATTTCATCTTTAACACTATATGATTTACTCGAGCTACGTCCTGTCACACCTTTTACAAAACTCCGGAGATCTGGACTAGCAGGATGATGTTCCCGACGTGTTCGTCCTGGTACTTCTTCTGCAAGATCTTGACAACCCATTAACCTTACTTCTAACTGTCCGGTAACTGCTGCACATCGTGAAACAGAGACCGGGACAGCAGTACGTCCCTCAAGAGGTCCACGAAACGGTTGAAGAGATGTATATGTTACAGGTAGAGGACTTGCAGATTGAACATTTGCCAATTCTCGTTTTAATTGAACAGCAGTAGTACTGTCAGGTGGTAGCTCTTGTCTTCTAAGATCTAATGCCATTCTCAACAAGTCCAACTTACGACTAGACTCCGAAAGACTTGCTTGAGCTTCAGTAAGGGCTTTTTTATCAGCAACTTTGGCACTTTGTAGAAGACGAATAACATTTTTAGCTCCTTCTACAACAGCAGCTTCAATCCTTAATCTATGACGAAGTTCTTCTACTCGTTCTTCAAGAGCCAACTCCAAGCTTGGTTCATACTTATCTTTATTACCAGTTGCTTCACCATTATGAAAAGGCGATTCACCCCGAGCATTTTGTTGTTGTCTTGCTTGTCGAACCTTCATTATTCTCATTTTAAGAAATTCTATTTTCGCTCGAGAATCATCCAGCATTTGCTGAGCTTCTTGTAATAATTTTTTATCTCTATGTCCACTCGTTAAACTTTGAATCATATTCTCAGCTCCTTGCTTTACCTTTAATTCAATATTAAGCTGCTTTTCTAAAGATAAAAGTCTTAAGTCTGTAATAAGTCCTTCTTGACTTGGAGATGACGAATCAACAGGTGATGATTGTGTATCTTGACCATTAGAATAATCTCTTTGTGATGCTTGTGGTTGTCCTTGAGTTAAAATTATTTGACTCTCGAGCTGTTGTAGTTCAGCTTGCAATTCATTTAATTTACTATTAGCTTTTTTTACAATTATAGCAACATCCGACAATGCTTTACGCCCTGATGCTACTTCACGAAGCTTCTCGGCACCAGCTTTTATTTTTAATTCCTAAATTAAATTTACATTAATCAACTTTTGTATTTTAAAAAATTTATTTTTAGATACGTAAATTCATTTTTAACAATTATTAAATTATCATACCTTTCGTATTTCACGGCGAATGTGTTCACGTAATTCATCAAGGCGTGCTGGAAGAGGCACTTGATCACTCCCTGCGATTCCATACTTTTGTGACAATTCTGTCACAACTGGTTGTCTCGAATAATCATTCTGAAATAAAACATTATTACCTTGAGCATCACTATTTCATATTGATTTATAAATCATAAATAAATAAATAAGAACATATATATATATATATATATATATATATATATATATATATATATATATATATATATATATATATATATTTTTTTTTTTTTCAAGTTTTTAGCCAATAGAAAAATTACTTTAAAATTTTCATTTGGAACAATCTTATTTTTTTTTTTTTTCTACTTTCTTCTCTCTATTTTTTCCATTTGATTTTTTTATTAATATTTCATCATTCACGCAGCCACGAATTCTGAACTATAAAAATCTCGATGGTAAATAAGAAGAGAAAAATAATGAAAAAAGAGAGGAGAAGCATTGCGAGAAGCACCAAAGAGGAGCGAAGTGATGAGACAAATATAGAGAGGAAACAATTAGAATTGTCAAATAAAGTAAATTGGAGTACTTATTTATCCGTCATTATATTATTGTATCTCAACAATTTAAAGTCAATCAACCAAATATATAACCAATTACCTAAAATTGAGGAGGAAAACTTTAATAAAATTTTATTTCATAGTACTTTGGGAAAAAAAACTTCATTTAAAAATATCAACTCACCTGATAATAACTTGACTCCGCCATCTTGGTCACCACTTTTGACCGATTACTTTCTATCTATGTTCTGTGTTCTCTCGTACGGTATTCATCATTTCATAATAATTTCAAATAATCAATTGGGATTTAAAAATTTTTTTTTCATATCGATGAATTAAAAATACTCTGTTACCACTTATTTTAAATAATGTTCATTTAATATTATCACTACTTTTTTCGTTCACCAGGTGTATTCTACGAATCACCAAACACCGTAATCTTTTCTCTCTCTTTTTAAATTTTTATTCGAGCTAAAGTCAAACAAATATAAATATAAATTATTTTAATAAAACTTATTTATTTTTACACTTATTGAGATTAATAGTAAGATTGATAAGACTATTGAAATTTAAATAAAGAGATATCAATTGGTGTACAGTAAGTATCAATATACCTATAGCCTATAACTATTATCAGATAAAAAACAAATGCAACTATATTCCACCCTTCCACCGCATCTGATGGAATACTGTTTGATACTGACTACTGACTGTAAATGATTTCATTACCAATCAGAAATCTACACTATAGTGCCGTCAAGTGCCACGTGACTTTTAAACCAATTAGATTTTCTATATTCACTGCCATATTGATTTTTCTAATTGCCGCGAAAAGTTAAATGATGAAAAAATTGAAAATTATCATTTTAAAATTATTACTTTAATTTTTTTTGTTTAGTTATATTTTTTCAATAGATAAATTATTAAAAAAAAAATATACAAAATTTTTTCTTAAATTATTTTATAATTTTTATGTATGCAAATTTTTCATTTATTTTAAAACAATTAATTTATTTAAAAATATGTTATAGACATTGGTCTAGTTGTTTGACACTTGCAATTTTATTCTGATTAACAAATTTAAATGTTCTCAAAAAACCAATAAAATTTATAATTCAAAAATTATATTTATTAATTTATTAGAGTTAACTTGTTTTTTTTTTTTTTTTTTTTTAATTAAAATAAAATTGCAAATATCAATAATTAGGCCAATGTCAATAACTGAGTCTTTTACCTTATATTTTTTTGGAAATAATCAAAAGTATCATCCACTGAAAACACTCAAAAATCTTCTTCAAATCTAAATAAAATTTTTTGTTTTATTAAACTACATTTCTCAAACAAACAAACAAACAAATGAATAATTATGTAAATTTCATGATATTAAATCAAGTAAAAGTTATAAATTTTATAAATTTACATCTATCAAATCAAGAAATTTCAAAAACTCGTGACTAACGAATTTTTAAAGATTAAATGCTGCAAGTTTGCAGTAACCATCTTAAAATACATTAAAAAAAATCTCATAAAATTAAATAAGTGAAAAAATACATGATTTTAAAAATCATGTGATTTGACTAAAATGTTAGAGAGTAATCCATGTGTAGGTTGTTGATAATCGATAGTAATATTTTTTTTTCAATAAAGTAATTTAATCTTTTATAGTTACTTATAAATTGTCTAATAAATGTTTTTTTTTTATTTGGTAATATATTTTTTTAGTTTTCAGAAGTATATTTTTTCAATAAAAGAAGTAAAATAAGACGTTAAAACGTAATAACATAAAGATTGCATGAGTTTAATTTATCATCTAATTACCTTTTAACATTTCTAATAATAGTGAATAAAATAATTTCTATTTTTAGTATTCACAAAAATAAATAATCCATAAATAACTTATTAATGTACCATGATAGTTATTATCGTTGAATTGTGATGTTTCTCAAATTAATGATGACTCTGACCGTATAAGTCAATTATTTTAGTAATTGGAACCATGGAAGGACTCAAGCGTCAGAGCCTCCGAATGACAGTAAATTTAATTTCTATCGAACACCTACGACTGGGATAAAATTCAATAAAACCTTTTAATAATTTGATTATTTTATTAAATGAATACAACAATTTTATAAAATACTTTAATTTATCAGAAGAAAATATATTTGTTTTAGCAGAATTATTGGGACAAAAGTTTTTCCATAAGTTGATCAGGTGTTCTAACAAATAGTTTATCAGGATTTTCGTATTGATTCATAGGGTCATGGCAAGCTTCATACAGTTGTTTATAAATAGCCCCTATAACTTGAAAAGATCGTTCCAACACAGTCGAGCGATGATTACAATTTTTAAGTAAATTTATTTGGGGTAACAGAAAAGAATCGGGCATCAATAGAAATGATTCTAATTTATTCTAAAATGAAAAATTGAATATTTTTAATTTTCAATCTTAATATATATATATATATATATATATATATATATATATATATATATATATATATATATATATATATATATTTTTAAAAAATACTTACATTAAATTCTTTCACACTTAGAGAATCCATCCCAGGAATTCCGGATAGAGGACCATGTTCTTTACCCTGTAGTATTGTATAAATAGGTCCTAAATTTAAATTAGCTACAAGAGAACTTGCAATTTCGGATGTTAAAGTATCTATTTGGGCATCGGATTGAGCTTGCAATCTTTCTAATCTTTGATCCATGTATTCATAAAGTGATAAAGTGGAATGAATTTGATTTAAACAGTTTAAAAGATACACTGCCATGTCAACTACTGGTAGTCTCGCCGCAGTTTCATCAATTTCGTGCAGTAATGGATCAATTATATATGATACAATCTAAAAAAAAATAATGGTTAATGTAATGTGATGTAATTTTCCACATAGTTTTTAAATAAAATACCTGAATTATATATTTTTCTCTATCGTCACCAGTAACAATAAGTGCAATGGATAAAATTTCATTGAGTGATGTTAAAAGTTTTGAAACAGATGCAGCTGGTACTAAATCATGTCCAGGAGGTTCTGGTCGCTCTCCTAAAGCCATCTGTGCTTCTCTTTGTAATTTAGAAATAAAATTTCTCTCATTTAACTCCAATAATTCATACAAATATTTGATAAAAGCACTTTCTGGTATAATATCATTGAAAATTGTAACGTAATATCTTATAAGAGCTATCACAGAATAAAAAACACTGGCAGAAGCATCCACTGCAAGAATGTGTTCTACTCGAGATTTTAGAGGATAACAAAGTTCTTCTGTAATATTTCCTAAAGCAAGTTTTACTTGGTCAGAAATACCTGTAAAATAAATAAAAAATAATCATTAGAACAATACGATTATTATGTATTTTATAATTAAAATTTTTATTGGTTGCACATGTGAAGTATGTTAAGAAATATTATTTATTTAAATAAATAATTAAAGTAAAGTAATTTTCTATAGTAGAAAATAACGAAATTGCCAAAAAATCGGACTGTCACAAATAAAAAAAAGAGTTTTTAAAACATGAACTAAAAAAATTCATAAGGCAACCTTACTATACATGTATAGAATGAAAAGACAAACCAGTTTTATCGCAGGTTTTCAACAAAGTTAAAAGATTTTCTTTTTCAATAAGTATTGCTTGATGAAGCCAAGCTAACATGTCTCCAATATAACGAGTCGGATCATCAGCTCGTAGTTTAATAGGGTTGCGACTTCCTTCAAATGTACTTCCAAGTGTAAGAGCATCAATAAAAGAGCCAACAATTATTGATCTTCGTGCAGTACAATATTCATCAATGATATATTTAAAAAGAATAGGTCTTTCTTGTAATTTATTCATAGCTTTTATTAATAATGGAGCAATACATTCATTTTCAATATGCCGACATTGATTTTGTGTCCATCTGTACAGTCTTTCAAGAGCGGCTTCTTGCAACAAGGTCATTCGTTGCATTACGTCTAAACCAAGAGTTTGATAACCAGACTGCATAAGAGTTCGACAACTAGTGTGAATTGTTTGCAGCTGAGTTATGACAGTAAAAAATTCTTCCGTTATTGGTTCTTCTCGAGTTAACCCATGTAAAATTCTTATTTCATACTTAGTTAACTGGAACGTTTTTATAAATGCCTGAGCAACATCGTGTTGCATCGATAATTTTTTACTTTCATTTTGAAGTTTTGTTGTTCTATCTATAAGATTTATTGTTTGAGCTTTTGTCGTGTGTAACCGGTTCGTCATTGACTGAATTGAATTATTCATTGATAAAACGTCACTATGAATGTCATCTAAAGTTGATTTAACTTCTCTGAATATTGATAAGAATTCATCGTTTATAACTAAACTTCTTTTTTCAATATTACTAGATAAATTTCTTCGGGCATTCAAAGTGTTGTCGATAAAAAATGTCGATAATTCTTTCAATGCTTCCAGAGCTTCCTGAGAAGTGATTATATAGATTAATAAAATTATTATTTTTTATTGTTTTCTTTACTTATTACCTTATCATTCTCTGGTCTGGATTCAAGTAAGTTATTTACACGTTTTACTGATGAAGTATTTTGATTTTTTTCTAACGTTAGAGCCATATCCTATATTGTAAATTATAAAATTGTCATGAAAAAATTTATTTATATATGATAAGTAATATGACTTATTAGAAAAAAAGATTTGAAATGAGCCAAATGATTTGAAAAGATTAAAAAAGCTTATTTTAAATAATATACAGATTAAAAATTTTGCATGGAGGTAATATTTTTAAATCCCTTTTTCTAATCATAGCTATGATACCACCACACTACTGACACTTTTTGATGATTTTTGTCAATGGAAAATAATTGCAAGAAAATTAAAAAAGAAAAGAAAAACAAATCATAAAAGTTTTAACTAGCTAAAAGATTTTTTTTTTTTTAATAATTATTTACTTATGAAATAAAAAAAAAATGTATTAATTTAATTTACCACGAATTGTTAATTATAATTGAATGTTCAACTTCAATCAAAGTTTCTATCTGAAAAAATCAAAATAAAGTTAAATTATTATTATTGTAACCCAACTATTGATAGTTGATGTATGTACACACGAAACACGTTGAAAAGTTTTTTCTACTGATATTTTTGAGTTTTACTCGAAAGTCCGCTACGAACAGCACCGTCGGATAAATACAATAATTACAATAATAGCTGTCACCGTTTTGACGTGCCACAATGCACGTGACTATTCAATTTTCTTGCTTATAAGTTACAAGATATATAACGAAGTTGTGAAGTTATTTCTGTAAATATTTACAACGCTTTTTTCGTTACAACGATTCTAATGTTAAAGTCTACATAAAAAAATTTCATGATACTGAAATTAAAATACGCCTAATAATTTTTATGAATTTCCTTAACAAAAAAGAATTACAGGGAAATTTTAAAAACTGTGTAAAAGCTTTAAAAAATTATTGAAAAAGATTAAATTAAAAAAACAGATACTTTTAATCAATCAATATATGTTTTGAAAGTATTTTTTAGTAGTAATTTATTCTTAGAAAAATCTTAGAAATTATCAGATATTACTCTCATTATGAAATTTAATGATCGCAACATTTACTACACAAGTAACGGGTAGATCATGTGGTTTACTATGTAGCAATTGTATTTTCAGAAATTTTATTTTTTTAATTACGTCTTAAAAAAATTTTCGAACCAAAGAATATAAAACTTCCGGAAAAAAGCATCTCGAGCGTCACAAAAACATGTCGACTAGTTGGTAAATTTATGACATTTAATTTAGCTGTCACTTCACAATTTTTTAAAATTTTCTTTAATAAATAAATTACAGTTAAAAAAAAATTTTTTTTAAAATGGACTTGTAGAAATCTTAATAAATTAAAAATGAAATTTTTTTAAAATAATTTTTTATAACAAATTTTTTTTTCAAAGAAAAGTAAAAAAAATTTTTCGATTGTAAAGCACTCTCTGATGCTTCGTATCATGAGTCGTGCAATTAACATTGTCAACTCAAATTCAACAAAAAATTAGCAAAAAAAAATTGTGCCTCTTGAGATATGATTAACTATTGTGAAAGCTTCATTATAGTTTACATGAAATTTTTTAAAAAAATTACTTAGTAAATAAAATGTATGAAAATGTATTTATCACAGCCCGAGCTTGATAAAAATAATTATATCGGGGTGCCGATATAACGGATTCCAGACATTTAATACCACGATAAATGATCCCGACGTCAATTGATCCTTATGACAACTCATTCCAGATGAGGTTCGAGGATAATGACACCCGAAAAACTAATAAAGCTTAAGTTTGACGAGTATTCCGTTAAATGATCAGGTTCAGCGAGGTTCAGCAGGATCCGGGGTGAAACCCCCCATTCAAAAAAAGTTATCGAGGTTCGTGGCGAAGCCCCCCCATTTGAGAATAAATAAATGATTATTTTATTCGTCATCTGTTATTGCAATTAGTTTTAATCGTGTCCTATGATGTTGTAGGGCACAACACGGCAACAAGTTTATGTGTTGGTCTAATATCGAATAAACACACACAAAAACCATGATAAAAGGGCACAACACGGTAACAAGCTTATGTGTTATTAAATAAAATATTTAAAAAATAAAAAAATTGCATTAAGGTACTTTTTACATTTGCATAAATGATGCTGAAACTAACCGACATCTGATCATTTTTAGACATTTATTTGACAAGAAAATTGTAATTAAAAAATAAAACAATAATTTCAGTCATGAAAATAAAAAAAAAATTATTTAAAATTTTTTCTTTATTTATTTATTCAATAAATTAAAAAAATGATTAATTTTCTATTGAATAAAATTTATTTATTGAATGAAAATTAATTTTATTATTAATTATTGAGTAATGAAGTATTTGTTATATATTTACACATTATTTAAAACAAGCGCTTTATAGACAAGTAGCGTTACCTGTATGTGACTAAAGACATTACAAATAAATTATATTTATTTCAGTAAAATCTCTCTAAAGTTTCGTAGTTCTATTTCAGTTTTTTCATAAATCACTCACAAGAACAAACAAGACACTCTCCAATACACACCAAAAAATGTTCTCTGCCACCAATCAAAGTAATGAGAGAAAGAGAGACGAAGTCGGGTATTTTGATCTCTGTTCTGTGTACAAAACAGTTGTTGAATTCACTACGTTCGCCAAATTATAAACAAACTTTCGTAAGCCTAACCACATTAATAATAAGTAGCAATTTAATGAATATAATTTCGGTCTCACATGGCTATCAATTTTAAACAATAATGAATTGTAAACATAAGTAGTGGGAAAATATTTAACAAGATTTCCAACAATGACTGACATTAATTCAGTGATAAAGGGCTTTTTCCTAAAGTGTAACGTACACAGTTTTCAAGAATAATTCATACATGAAAGTATCAGTGTCTGTAAATAAATAATAAGTGTTTAAGAAATACAAAAAAATCATAATATAAATAGTATTTAAATTATTTAAACTAATGGTGTGTAATTTTTAAAGTTACAAATCTTTTATTTTCAATTTAGTTTTTAAATACTAAATATTTCAATATGACTAGTGAATCTCAAATTTCAACTATCGTCAATGAGATTTTGGTAAATATTATTTTTATTTTTTTTTCCTTTTTTCAATTTCAAGTGGACCGGGGTTTCGATAATTATATTTTAATTTTTCTATCATCAAGTGGTAAAAGGGGGGTCCACTTGACGTGTTTTGACTCATTGTTAATTTTTAATGAAACAATATTTATTTAGAGAGTCGAAGCAATTGAAGAAGCTTTCAGTTGTGTATTGGTTCATAATCTTGGCAGTGAAACCGAAAAAATAAAAAAATGGCAAGGAGAACTGCGTTCCGCAATGCTCAAATTACCAGTAGATCAACAAGAGCTTGCAGTTAAACAATTTTTAATTTTGGCTGCTGGGATGACCAACCATAAACGCTTGCAACTTTTACTTGGTCTACTAGAGAATTTAGTAGTCAATACCGTTTTACCGGCAAGGTAATTTCATTTCATTTCATTTAATTAGTATGACACAAAGATCACATTAAGTATGAAAAAAAATTTTTTTTTTTTTTTTTAGAATGGTATGTGAATCAATTTTAAGCTGCGATAAATTAGTATATGAACTTCAAGACTTTTGGGTTGAATGTTTTATTTTAATAAAGAAAATAATCGGTGGAGTAGACTACAAAGGTGTACGAGAGGTAATGAAAGGATGTATAGAGAAAGCTCAGACTATTCCAGCAAAATTAAATGCTTCAGTACAGCCTCAATTAAAAAGTCTAGAACATGTATTTGAAAATATATTTGATAGGAATGCTTGTCTTCTTCCAAGCTACTTCATTGTTACGGAGATTCAAAAGGTATATCCAGATAATAAAAATTGGCCTCATTGGAAGTTAGCAAAACTTATTTCAAGCTTTGTAGAAAGTTTTCGACCTGTAGCTCAAATGGTATCAATAATCGGACATTCAAAAATGCGTCCAGTTGTTGAACATACAGGATATGCTGACCATCTAATAAATCCCTGGTTATTAGATCCATCATCACTAAAGTTTTCTTTAAAAGGAAATCTTCCTTATGACGCTGAATTGCTTAAACCACAAACAGACTTACTTCGTTACGTTCTGGAACAGCCGTATAGCCGTGATATGGTTTGTTCAATGCTTGGACTTCAGAAGCAACATAAACAACGCTGCATAGCATTAGAAGAACAATTGGTGGAACTTGTTATTCTAGCAATGGAAAGATCGGAAAATGATGCACCTCAACCATCTGAAGGAATAGATGGAACTGTAGCGAATCATTGGGTATGGTTACACCTTTCATCACAATTAATTTACTTTATTCTCTTCCAATTTGCTTGTTTTCCAAGTATAGTAATGGCGATTCATGAAAAACTTGCTGCAAGAGATTTACGGAAAGGCCGAGATCATTTGATGTGGGTATTACTTCAATTTATTTCTGGAAGTATTCAACGAAATCCTTTGGCTAATTTTTTACCAGTATTGAAACTTTACGATCTTTTATACCCAGAAAAAGAGCCTTTGTCTGTACCAGATTTCAATCAAGCTCTTTGTACACATCAAATGGCTATGACATGCATATGGATTCATTTGCTAAAGAAGGCACAATCAGAGCATGCTAATATTCATAGGCCGATCCCTACTGCATTGAAAAACCATCACGAATTTCTTCAGCATTTGGTAATGCCTAATTCTTCACTTTGTATGGGGCCAGATTATCGAATTGCACTTCTTTGTAATGCTTATTCTACTTATCAAGAATACTTTAGCAGACCTATGGCTACACTTGTTGATACAGTATTAGGCACTCAAAAAAGTCAACCGCAACAACCTTTGCCTACGAATGTACAAAATAATGCAGCTTTGGCTACAGGACCGATTACTCCCTTATCGATGTCTATTTTAGATTCTCTTACAGTACATTCTAAAATGAGTCTCATTCATAGTATTGTGACTCATGTTATAAAGTTAGCACAGTCAAAAAGTAACTTACCGTTAGCACCTGCTCTTGTAGAAACTTACAGTAGACTTTTAGTTTACACGGAGATAGAAAGTCTAGGTATAAAAGGGTTTATCAGTCAATTATTACCACAAGTATTTAAATCTCATGCTTGGGGAACTTTGTATACACTTTTAGAAATGTTTAGTTACAGAATGCATCATATTCAACCTCATTACAGAGTTCAAATACTTTCTCACCTTCACAGTTTAGCTGCAGTACCTCAGACAAATCAAACTCAATTGCATTTATGCGTTGAAAGTACTGCTTTAAGGATGATAACAGGTCTAGGATCATCTGAAGTTCAACCACAATTGTCTAGATTTTTATCTGAACCAAAAACTTTGGTGTCATCTGAATCTGAAGAACTTAATCGTGCTTTAGTGCTTACTCTCGCCAGATCAATGCATATTACCAGTACTGGTGCAGATTCTTTAAGTGGAACGTGGTGTAAAGAGTTACTAAATACTATAATGCAAAATACTCCTCATTCATGGGCAAATCATACGCTTCAATGTTTTCCTCCTGTCTTGAGTGAATTTTTTCAACAAAATAGTGTTCCTTGGGAAAATAAACAACAGATTAAAAAAGCAGTTGAAGAGGAATATAGGAATTGGGCATCTATGAGCAATGAGAATGACATAATAGCTCATTTTTCTGTTCCCGGTACTCCACCATTGTTTCTGTGTTTGTTATGGAAAATGATTCTTGAAACAGATAGAATAAGTCCAATTGCTTATAAAATTTTAGAGAGAATTGGCGCAAGAGCATTATCTGCTCACTTAAGAAAATTTTGTGACTATTTAGTATTTGAATTTGCAAATAGTGTAGGAGGAGGACAGCATGTCAACAAATGTGTCGATACAATTAACCATATGATTTGGAAATATAATATTGTAACTATTGATAGACTGGTATTATGTTTAGCCCTAAGAACTCAAGAAGGTAACGAAGCACAAGTTTGTTTTTTCATTATTCAATTACTTTTACTGAAAGCAGCTGAATTTCGTAATCGAGTTCAAGAATTTGTCAAAGAAAATTCACCAGAACATTGGAAGCAGTCTAATTGGCATGATAAACATTTGGCATTTCATCGAAAATTTCCAGAGACATTTGCACCAGAAGGAATTATGGATCAAACGAGTGGTGGACCAAGTCAATATCAGAGTTTACCTGTTTACTTTGGCAATGTTTGCCTGAGATTCTTGCCCGTTTTTGACATTGTTGTACACAAATTTCTGGAAATTCCTCAAGTAAGTAAAAGTTTAGAAATTCTTTTAGACCATTTGGGATGTCTTTACAAATTTCATGATCGCCCTGTTACGTACTTATACAACACACTTCATTATTATGAAAACAAATTGCGTGATCGTCCGTTTTTGAAGCGACGTCTTGTCGCTGCTGTATTAGGTTCATTAAGAGAAATAAGAGCACCAACATGGGCTTTATCCGAACAGTTTTTACAATATATGGCACGTGCCACCGATGAAACCATTACTTGGATCCCAGAATTAGATTATTATATTCGTTTAGTCAGAAGAATGGTTGAAACAATGGCAGGAACGCCGCATTTTCCGTCTGTTGATTGGAGATTTAACGAATTTCCTAATCCTGCAGCCCATGTTCTTTATGTTACGTGTGTTGAATTAATGGCAGTACCGGTTGCTCCAAATCTAGTTGCTGACAATCTTTTAGATGTTGTTGCCAAAGGTTACACTGTTATAGCTCCAAAGGAAATTCATTTATGGATTAACTGTATTGGATTACTTATGACTGCATTGCCGGAATGCTATTGGACTGCTTTTTACGATCGTATTGTTGAAACTGCTAGCAGTCCTGGATTAGAAAAATGGCAATATAATAATCTTACACCATTCCAAATGTTTAATTTTGATAATACGCACAATTGCTTAATGGAAAATAAGTATTCTTATATGTTGGCCATCGCTCATTCAATATGGCATCATGCTGGTGTTGGACAAATAACTTCTATGCCACAGCTCATCAAAGAAAAACTTCAACCTGTTGTCACTAGTGAAGAGCAATTGATATTTGCTTGCCACTTAATTGGACCTACTTTGGCTCGTTTCAATGTAGAACGACCACGTTGTATAGTCGAACTATCAGTGAGCTTGTACGAGATGTTAGAACAGGTTGATAGAACTCAAGCTACACTTAAATACATGGATCCAGTTTGTGATCTTCTTTATCATATTAAATACATGTTTGTTGGTGATATGATGAAAACTGATGTTGAGTGTATAATTCGAAGACTAAGACCAGCCTTGCAAATGAGGCTTAGGTTTATTGCTCATTTAAATATTGATGAAATTCAGTCAAATTAATTATGTAACATGTAAATCACATTTATAACAATAAATTTGTACTATTTGTGTAATAAGAGAATTAAATTTGTATTTTTTTCTTCAATGCTTGCAAAATTTTGTAAACCAAAAGTATATAAGTTATTTTACAGTAATTTATAATTTGTTTGATTTTTTTATGTTTCTATGTAATTAAACTTTTGTGTTTTTTAATATTTTTTAGTCCTTGAATAATTAATAGTAATTAGACTGACCTTATTTTGAATAAATCTATACATATAGTTTTTAATAAATCTATACATAATAATAAAATTTAATATAATAATCTATATATCATTTAGTTTTATATAAATTTTTTCCCCCTAATAAAAACAAGACTCATTTTTCATTAGTTTATTTTTAATACGATTGTCTTTTTTTTTTTATTACATAACCTTACTATTTGATTGATTTAACGTAATTTAAAAAAAGTTTAAGAATGAAGCTAATTATGTCTGGTGAACTAAGTGTTGAAAATTTATATTTATATGCTGATCGCGTGTTTGGTTATGATAATTGCTTCCATGAAATCAAATAGTTAGATTTCTATGAAATGTTGTTTCTATTAAAAATGTTGTTTATAAACTAGAACTTTTTGAAACATGAAATCTTAAGCCATGTCTATTGAGTTTCAATAACATTTACTAAAAATTTCCTTACAACATACGTCTCTTTAGCAGCAGGAAAAAAGTCATTGTAAGGTTTCCAAAACTTAACATTACATGTAGTAGTTCAGTCAATGGAGTAAGAATTTTATCTACATGTTATTTTTGCTGATTACATAACTTATAAATTGTTGTTATTGCGGTATCAAAGGGAATGTAATAGATAAAAATAAATATATTTTCTAAACACTTGATATGTAAAAAAAAAATTTGGCTATTTATTTAAATAGAATTCATAAAAAACGTTAAATTTATTTTCTATAAAAAAATTGATGAGAAAAAATCACTGAAAAAATTTAAAATAACAGAAAAATAGTTCGCACTTGAATCTAGACAGATTTCAACTTTAGTTATGAGACTTGCAATGATTTTAACTAAAACTTTCAATGCTCTAAATCTAGACTTCAAAGTCTAGATCTAAAAATGCAATTCTATAAAGCGTTCAGCGAAGCGGGCGGGTAACATAACATAAATTTTTCGATTTTTATTCATTTCTTCAATGAAAAAAAAAATTTTTTTCTCAACAATCTTTATTTTTTCAATCAAAAAGATTAATTTTTCAAGAAATTAAAAAAAAAAAAATTTTTCAAATTTTTTTCAAAAAATTTTTTTTTTAATTTTTTCTTCACATTTCTTCAAAAATCAATCTCTTTGATTAAAGAAATTAACTCGATTTTTTCTGACCCCTGCAACTGCCTTAGTTTCAAATCTCATTTTAAAAAATTAATAAAAAAATTCGATATACTTTTTCCTGAATTACTTTTTTCAGTTACCGAAAATTCCTACTGAGTAAAGGTCCTCCCCTTCCCCCTTATCCTTTATTTCCCTAATTCCCAAATTTGTCTTTAATGACAAATTTACCTATTATATATGGCTATTTGTTATTATAAATTCGCTTAGTTTATAATAAAAGTTTGTTCGGTTTATATTTATTTTTTATAAATAAAATTAAATAATTTTATATTTAAAAAACGTTTAAATAAAAAATTCGAAAATCCCAGACCGAAATAAAATAAAAGGTACCCCCCGTGGATTTCGGCTTTTCTTCAAACTTCAAAGTCAATCAAATATGCGAAAAGCTATCTCACGTTCAAACCGCACTGACGACTATAAATAAATGGTAAGGCCAGTCTTTGAAAATTTGCGGAATCAACTTTGAGTTTCCCTATTTCATGCATGGAAAATTATGCGTCGCGTGTTCGTAAGTCGGAAAACCATCATCTTTATATATTTACGCACCGCAAAAAAAGACAAAAAATACATTACATCAGAAAGCTTTAATTGATTAAGTGTATAACTGTGCTGCATTTAATGTAAATAAAAGTTTTGTATTGAGTTTTGACTATACTTTTATCCGCCTCGGCAGAAGAGCAATGTCACCCTCTCTTCACTAATCAATAGGCTGATTAACGCTTGCAATTTCATAGTCCAACAGGACAGTGATATTGACCTGCTTGATTACCAAGCGCATTGCAGTGCCAATGCCCTTGCATTTATCATAACTAACTCTAGACAAATTAACTAAAGCATCCATTAATTACGTGTGCTATTTTTCGATCAGTTTAGACTCCTCCCCCCCTTAGGTAAGATTTAGTGAGATTTGTCTGGACCTCCCCCTCCCCTTACGTGAGATTGACGCTAAAAATATTTGAAATTAAAATTATTTTTATTATTCGGGAGAATAATAAACCATTCAAGTATATTATAGTCAATTTATTTAAATTAAATAAAATTCAAAACAAAAAAAACATAAAAACAACATGAACTAAATGATTTTAATAGACATAAAATTTATTTTAGCGGGGAAAATAAACACTCAAAATAATTTTTTTTTTTAATGTCTGTAATATTTTATATTTTTTAAAGTTGAGGTGAGATTTTCGATTATCCCCCCTCGATTTAGATGAGATTTGGTGAGATTTAATTGGACCCCCCTCCTCCCCATTCTGAGCTCACGTAATTAATGGATGTCCCCCTACATAATCATACAAATTATGTTGAATTATCTATTTTACTATACTTAACTATTAAATAGTATAAAGTGGGTCAGCGTTAAACACCCAAAACTTATAACTTATAATTTGTCAATGTTTTTCTTTTCCTTTCTATTGTTTTTACATGCAACATGTGTCAAATACTTTTCAACATCCATCTCTGTATCTTTTTGTAACCTTATAACTGGCCATACAGGCTGTTAGGTTTTGTTAAATACAGAAATAAATAAATAAATACTTTTGACAAATATATGACTAAAATTTTATTCGTTTTTAACTTTCGATGCGTTTTAAATACGTAAATAAAAAATCAAATCTAATTAACAGATTAATTTTACTCAAACCTTAGATGAACTATTTAACTAACCACTTTTTTTTTGAGTAATTCATTTTGATTAAATTATTCAACAATACTGATAGTCACCGCAAGCCCATTTCGATTAAGTCATACTTGTATTATAGGAAAAAAATGAACTTTAATACATACGGAACAATCATAATGAATAGTTTTTAATTTAAGTTAATTATCATTTAAATATACATTTATTTGAACTAAAAATTCATTTTTAAAGACTCATTGAAAACAAATTAAAAATGAATTGGAGTAACGGACTTGATGGAAGACATTCTCGGCAGTATTTTTTTCCATTTTGTAAATGATTTCTCTTTTTCTTCCTCATTTTCTTCTTCTACTTTGAATACTTTCCTTCGTTCGTAATGCAATTGTATCTATACAACAAATAAAAAAGGAATTTGTTATGTAAATTCATTTTTTTGAAAAATTAATTTGATTTGCTGAAATGGTTTATAAAAATATTTTTATAATTAATACATTACTTTAAGATCATTATTTGCTTCTCTAAGAGCCCCAGCGAGTGATGTTAGATAATATATAATTAGTGCCATTAAAACAATCAAAGGAATAATAATTCCTGGGGATGCAATGTAATCGAGTGATCTAAAAAAAGAAAAAAAAAAAAAAAAAAACGTAAAGTGATATTAATTTATGAATATTTTTACTCTGACTATTAAAGATCATTCATACTTGTGAACTTTAACTGGAAGAGAATTCTTTAAACTTTGCGTAGCGATGTGATATATTCTATAATAACCCGAGAAAGGTCCACAATGCCAAGAAGGTTCCACCCATACAATAGCATAACCCACCGGAAGAACACATAAAAAGATCATCGTAAGTAATAGTGCTAGATAAAAATTGTTTGATCTTGAAGCTCGAAAGACAACTTCATGTGGTACGTTGCAAGTCATTACTGTCCAAGATCTTAAGTGCATGATAATAACAAGTTTGATAAGGTTTAAAGCTATTAAACCGGGACTAAAAAACATTCCCATCCACACCATCCCTTGATTGTTGACCAAGTGTAAAATATTTTCGGCTATTTTGAAATCACCATATTGTGGAAATTGTTTTTCAAGATCCCAGCACCACCATGGGTTCATATATCGAACGAACAATGAACGGAAAAAATCGAGACCGAGAGTCACTATTATTGTTAGTACCTAAAAAATTACAATACACATATTCATTTCAATAATTAATATAATATTTTATGTGAATCATTTTATGACATAATCAAATGAACAGTGAACTTTTATGGAACGTTATTAAGTATCGTTGAATTTGAAAGTATCGCTTTACTTCCAATTTGACATTCAAAAGTTTAATCTTCATTAAATTTTTCACTGAAAGAAAACATTCCTATTGAGAAAATAGAACACTCATGTTAAAAGAATTTAAATTGTTGGAAATTTTTAACATTTTTTTGTAGTATTTTTTTTTTTGGAGTCGGGTTTTTTTTAAACGAAAAAAAAAACAATTTGAAAGGAAATCAAGAAGTACTAAATTCAAAAGTTCAAATTTTTTATGGCAAAAAATTATTTTTCCTGTAGTATCTTCAAATTAATCCATAATACTAGTAGAATTCATTAAAAATATTAAAATAAAAATAATTTTTTGTCAAAATAAACTTGAATGAAATACTTGCTGCCTTTCTATCGAATCGTTTCTTTCTGTATGAAAAAAAACTTGATATTATAAAAAAAATGTAATTTCTTCGGCTGAATAAGAAAAGTGTTGAAAATTTTCACCAATTTCACCAATTTTCACCAATTTAAATTCTTGGAGGACCTCAAAATGTCTTATATATTTATATGCATAAATTTTAAAGAATTACTTCGTTAATATTCTCATACCAAATCCATAACTGTAAGTTTCGTTAATTCCTGACCAAACATTGTTTCCCAACATAGTTTCCGAAGTTTTTTTTTCGTTGTTATATTCAATTTCGAAATTGCTTCGTGCGTCACTAAAAAATAAAATATTCAATTAAAACTTATGTCATTAAAAAATAATATACACAAAAAATGAATTTTATTACCTTTAGTAGTTTTATATTTTGTCTCTTCAAAGTTGTCATAATTACATACTCGAGCGAAACATTTGATCATTTTTACATCAACATTATTACAAGTATTGTTTAAATTTTCTTGATTATTATCAATAACTAATGTAATATTTTCTTCGACTTCCAATCCTACATTTTCCTTGGGTTCTAATATTAAAATTGTCGTGTTTTCTACATAATTCGATGTAGAATCATTCGCATCCTGTTTATTGGTTAAAATATTTGTAATGTTTTTTACTTGAGTTACATTCGATTCATTCCCGTAGTTTAGACCATCAGCATCATAATATTCATAATTATTTTGAGGTATATCTTTTTCAACATATCCTTCCCATTTTACATTATCAAAGAGAGATGAAGATTCGACTGTTGATGTTTTAGAGGTATTATATAAATCTGTTGAACTGTCATTAAAAATTTTACTGACTGGTGTAAGATCATAAAATGTATCATTGACTTGGGGTACAGAAACATTTTGGTAAGAAAAAGATCTTTCGGTTGTAGTATTAGACATCAAAATCAAGCTTAAAGCTGTAAGTGATGTTGTTAAAATTGAAGGTCTTTTTAAAGATTTACCAGTGATCCCATTTAAGGGTGATGATGATGGCAAGTCAAAGTCATACATGTCACTACAAGATACTAATATATTTTGACAGTGTGATGCATTGATATTCGCTCTTAAAATATTTGGTATGATTTTTGGTTTTAGACTCTGTAATTCTTCTTCCTATAAGAATAATTAAATCTTTTAATTTTGATGTATGACTATAAAAGTAGAGCAAATAATTAACTATTTTTTTTTTTACTTATGATCATGTTTAGTTTGTTATCACAAGCAACTTATAATAATCAAATAATTTAGTTGAAATTATTAGAACATACATCATATTCAAGTAGAAAATGGTAGAATAACGAGAAGAAAGACTAAGAACAAAAAATTTTTTAGCAATTTTGGAAATTGCTAAAATGGATGAAAACTCAAAAAAAATAGTTGATTTATTTACGCTACCCAATTATTTAAAAAGGAGCGATGCAATATTACAATTTCAAAAAAAAAATATTCAGAATTTTGTTTTGTAATGTACATATGGAGCAATTTTGATTTTTTAATTCTTTCAGTTTTTTAACATTGTTTCGTACTTATAGAAAAATTCTTCCTGGCAAATTTTGAGATTGTTTCTTTATTATTTATACAAACGATATCTAATTTGAAAAAATCAATTTTTTTACTCATAATTTCTTAAATAATACTACCTAATTAAAACTTTTTTTTATCCAAATCTTCGATTTTTTAAGTACGTTTAAGAAAAAAATTATCTAAAGTGTTTACATGGATAGTAGTTAACTGTCAAATTTAAATTTTTCATTTCCATAAATCGTTATGGGCACCACTTTTTATTACTATAGCGGTCAATTATTAGTTATCTCTCAGCCAGCAATATGATGTCTCTTACGGTGCCGCGACTAGATAACCGCGACAAAATAACTGCAACAAAATAACCGCTCACAAAATAATCGAACGACATTATAACCATGTAAAAAAATAACCAAATAATAAAATAACCGAACGACAAAATATTATAATCAAAATATTTTCACATCAACACACACACAATTCATGAAAAAAGGGCACATCGAAATAACAAGCTTCGTTTAATGGCCTTTTTTCGAATAAACATACACAAAAACGATTTTGAAAGGGTGCAACACGATTACCCCTGTTTAAATAATTTAAAAATTATTTTCAGAGATTAATTATAAAATCTTATGTTCTGGATATTTTGTCGTGTGGATATTTTGTCCATGGTTATTTTGTCGTGCGGATATTTTATCCACGGTAATTTTGTACGCGGTTATTTTGTCTAAGGTTTTTTTGTTACGGCGCCATGTCTTACGAAGCCTTTAAGATCAGTTTAACATGGTAACCAAATCTAAAAGAGGTCATATTGTTGGCTGGGCTCTAATTCGTTTGAACAGTTTTTCGACCTTACCAAGGGCTCAAAATCGATATTTTATCTTTCTTCAAAATTTTATTTTTAATTCTATTTTTTTTTTTTTAATTCAGATTATAGTGTTCTAGTGTACTTTTTTTGGCGTAAAAGAATTTTACTGATATCTATTGTCGCAAAGTAGATTTAAACGTGGGTACTAAAAAATATTTGATTAGACCATTATTAAACAAATGATCCGGAAAAAAACCAAAAAATTCCCGAAGAAACGTTCTTTGACCTCTTAAGTGTGTAATATCCTTGAAAAAAATGATGTAACAATAATCGTATTTTCTCACCATTTGACTGATCTTGTCGAAAAGAGCAATGATTAATGAGTACAAGTTGAGGAGATTCAATACCATAATTCTGTAAAATAAAAATCATGCAGTGAATAATCTTAGTAAGTAATTAAAATCGTTACAACATTATCATGAATTACCTGCCTAGTTGTAGCCGTAACTGTTTACGAGGATGATAATTTTCCAAATAACCCAAACCTTCGAAAAATATTGGAAAAATATACGAGATCAATGACATAACCACTGTTATTTCATTTTGTCTCCACCAACTACTGTTTGCTGATTCTTGTGTACTTCTAGCTACGACTACAACTACTGCGTATGCTGACAATGCAAGAAGTAATATGACGAATAGATTTATAAATATGCGAATCGTTGTGATTTTCCAACTAAAAAATTTTGAAAAAGAAATTTATTTCATCTAAAATTTGAATTTTTAAAACTATGAAACTGAAACCAGGAGACATCTAACAATTTTGTAGTCTTATTTGATACAGGAATATTAGTACTAAAAATTAAATTTAAAATGTTTGCATTCATAGTTTCTAACAATTTTCCTATGAAGAATATTTAAAAAAAATTTTTTTTTTGGTAATTTATTCCTTATATAAAAAATCTTATAAAGGCAATCAAATATCTGTTGGTTTTAGTATAATTTAATACAAACTTTACTGTAAACACTAACTGTCCAAGTTTTTTCTGTCTTTCAGCTTCTTCTAATAATGATTCTTTAAATCCTAATATAATACTTGCGACTCTGTTGTGAGCAGTTTCAGGGTTTCCTATCATAAAATCCCAACCAGTAAAAAGCTTCCATGTAAAAGCACATTCGTCCTCTTTTTCTGATAGTTTACTCATCCGTGAATTAATTGCCATTCTGCAAAAATGAAATATAATATTCTATCCAAAATTGAACACAGGCAGTGAAATCTTTATTAAATGTCAGAAATTTTTGTTAATTACTTGCGTAAAATAGCGACAAAACTATAAGTATAGACTATCAAATTAGCTAAAAAATAAGCAAGAGGAAGCCGGTATCCTTTATTAGAATCCCAATCAGTGTACCATCCGTAAAAAAAAGGTGAATGTTTTAAAACTCCCTCAAATTCCCATAAAGTTAGGAAATATGTAGATTTTTTTGATTCATCTGGTAACAAAATTTTTCGATCACCAGAACGATTCTTGTCCGCTGTAAGAATTTCCGGTATAGCGACGAATATTGTTAGTGTTAAAAATATCACAAGATTTATGCAGAAGAGCCAGCGTAAGAACGTAAAATATGAAGCTACAGCAGAACCAAAATGTGATTCTATTTCTTTGACTCTTGATTCCCAAGGCACCAACCATGTTTGAAGATTTATTATCTCACGTTTAAAATATTGCCATTTCTACAAACAAAATAAGGTAAAAGCATCAATTATTAGCACGACAAAAGACAACAAGGATTATAGTTTTGTTAAACATATTTAAAAATAAAATTGGTGAATTTTCTTTTGACACGGTATTAATTATTCTTTTGACTTTAATAGCTTACTTCAACTGATAAAGTCAAAAACCAAGACTCCAATTATGGACAGGCTGACAAAATCAATTTTTTCATTCAGTGGCATGCTGTTTTATGAATTTAACACTCATCAAACGCTTAAATCAGTAATTTGTTGAACTAAATACGTATACAAAATAGATGTATATTCAAAATGAGATCCATCTTAAATTTTATGTACTAATTACTGACATCCATTATTTTAATAACTAGTAATCGTCAAATTAATTGTAAATATCTTATATTATTGATTTTTCATATAATATTTATTAAAAAAAAATAAAATTTTAATAGGTAGTGGAGGGTGGGGCATAATGGCTCACTTAAGCTAGAGTTATTTCTTTTTATATTTTCTAACCATTTCATTTGTTTATTTTCCGTCATATCGGCCTAAAATATCATAGAAACATTATAGAGGTCATAACTTGATGGAAGATGAAAAAAATTAATTTTTATCTAATTTTTGAGGTGGGTCGTTGTGCCCCAGGTAGCCCACTGTGCCCCACCCTCCCCTAAATAAAATAGTTAGGAACGAGTTTTTTAAGATGGTCTGACTATAATAGTTATGAAATTTTAGGCTCACCGGCTGTTTCAATAAACTCGAGTACACTTTTTTTTTTTTTTTTACTAATGAATATTTGACGTTTTTTACAATTATTAATTTTGTTTAATTATTTTAATCATAAAACTTGGATGAAAAAGTAAACGATTGTTTTAATATCTTAGCCCTACTTAAGAAAAAAAAATTATAAATTCTCATCAAAAATTTGATAAATGCACATAAAAATATTCGTAGATTTTATGAGATTTTAGATATGCACTTGTTATTCTTTCCAATAGGAAGATAATTGAACAAATCTTAAAATAAATAAAAAGTGAGACTGATCGACATTTTGTTTTTTATGGAGAACGAAAAAAAAAATTAATTATATAAATTATAATAATTTACATACTTTACTAGTAAAAATAGCGATACGCGCTAAAGCATCCCTTGTATTTTTACTTTGAGCAAGACGTTCTTGAAGTGCACCCTCATGTTTAGAAATATATGATTTAGCTTGTTTCACTATTTTAACTTTTTTTCTAAGAGACCAAGATCGATATTTTACAGCATTGAGAATTTCCTTATGAATCTTAAGTTTTTCGAAAATTTGTTCTTGAGTTCCATCATCTTCGAAATCTTCCCTCATTGCTGCATCAATAGAAATTACTGTCCTAGCCATGAAATATGTTCGCCATGTAATTATTTTTTTTGAATATTGATTTTAGTTGTTTTTAATATACTATACATACTCTCCAGAAGAAGATGTTAATGCAGATGGACGCCTCATTGGATTTCCGTAATCATCAATATCATCCTCCACATAAAATGACGACGACCTTTTCTTTTTCGTTTTACTTGAACGTTTCGACGACTTTTTTCGCAACTTAGCAGACACAGGTAAAGAATAATCGTTTTCGGCATAATTTTCAATATCACTTATTTGAGCTGAATTTATTAAAATTGTTGGTGAAAGAGTCATTTTATTTGGAGATTCTTCTTCAATTTCGTTTACAATTTTCTCAGGAAAAAAGAAAGTTACAGAAGATTTGTCGAGGAGTTCCTGGACAGAAAGATAATAAGAATAGAAGTTACATTATAGTTGTAAACAGTAGATTTTTACATTAAAAAAACAAACGTTAAATTTCAACTGTAATTTTTAAATTTAATTTCAAAATGTGTATAAAAGTTTTTCAGTCTCAAAGATCACACGCAAAATCATGAAACATTTCATTTTTTTACAAACGATACAATATTGTAAAGTGGGAAAGAATGGGAGTCACGGATTAATTTAACGTGAAGCGTTCCACTTTCACGTAACAGGATATGGGAAGGATAAGAGTTGAGATAGAATGAGGAAAGTACACTGAAAAAAAAGTTTTTTTCCTCCCAGAAAACTTTTTCCTATAGTTAAAAAAAAAGTATTCTTAAAATAAGAATACCAACGTTTACTAACCATAGGAATACGTTTACTAGATATAAAAAAATATGGTATTCTTATTATTAAAATACCAAAATCAATATGGCCGACTTAACCTCGCTTGGTCGACACGAATCTGCACGATAGATAATTATGAGATACCATACTTTTATCAGTCTTTATTTATAAATAATCTATCACACTAAAATTAATAAAAATGGAAAATAATATAGTAAGCCTTTCGTTTTTTATTTTCAATTCTTATCGTTGTCAAAAAATTGCTATTTCTGGCTAATAACATTATTTTACTAATAATTTATTAATAATAACTTTACTATTATAAAAATTGATTATGAGGAAAGAATGTATTATTAAAATGAGTTATAAATTTGAAATAATAACAAGTAATATAATAAAATTTTTTTATTTCTTAATCAGTTTTATTTGTTAATAATATAATTTTTATCAGCTTTTGATGTAAAACTTAGTGGTTTAAAATTTAATAAATTATCATAGCTTATAATAGAACAAACTGGCATCATATCTGTAACTTCATAAACATGTTCATGTTCTCGAAATATCGTTTGAAGTCTTTGATAAATAAAAAATAGCGTATCATTTTGAGTAAAAATAAATTTAATAACTCCAAATACTGGTTCATTATTATTTTCATTCGTATATAGGACCATATTTGGCTTATAAGTACTACCATTTTTAGTTACCCAATTAACCTTGTATATAGTAGTATTAATAAAATTCGGTTGTTGATTCAAGCTATCGTTGAATATTATTGGTAAATCACTAAATTTACAAGATGACGAAGGCCCTTCTTCAAAAACAGGAGCAATATTCATTGCATAAAGTTGGCTGGCAAATTTCAATTGATGTTTAGTAACAACTGTTTGAGCAACATTTTTTTTGCAGTTACTCACCGAAGCTGGAACTGTCGATTCTCTATGCTTTCCTTCAAACCGCATGCACCAAAAATTAATTGGAGGTCCACATTCTCTCAAAATTGTTGCCAAATGAGTAGAAATATGGTCTTTCGGTTTGAGTGACCTTTTGAGTACATGACGAACTAAGAAAGAATGTTCTTTCAATAGAACTCGTAACATCAAGTGACATTCAACCTGTATTGATGGACAAGTAATTATATCAATAATTTGTCGAAGGAGAGAGTAAATCTTCCAAACTGGATCATCCTTAGGCACCAAATCCCTACTAATAGACCAAAATGTCGAACAAATGTAAGCATTTCAGCAGCTGACATTCGTAGATGCTCATTTTTGTAGTCATGTTCAGATATTGGTAAAGGTATACTTGATTCAGTTTCACCCCAACAATGAATATTTATCCAGTGATTTAATTGCTGCAATGTAAAATATTTCTTTTCTGATATATAATATTTCATCATAGCTGCCATATCAAACTTACAAATGCCTTCAAAGACATCATGCATTATGTCAGTTGAATAGTTTTCAGTAACATGAAAATTGTTCAAGCGGTGAAAAGCACTTTCTTCTTTGATGCCAGTTGCAGAAACGTCATTTAGAAGTAGATCTTTAGCGTATGAAATTTTAGTCCTTATGTAGACAGGGTCTTCAAGAGAAGCCATTGATCGTTGATCCTTGTCCATTTTACAAAATCTACACGCATAATTAGCGTTAAAATTTTCTACAAAACCCAGTATTGAGTGAAGGCCCAAATTGTCACCCACAATTAAGCCCAATTTGAAATAAACTTGGGTTTTTCCGTGTGGTAAATCAAGCTCCAATCCGTTTGTTTCCAAGTCATTCAGCATATCGATAAGAAGTCTAAAAACAGCAGCATTTCCAAACTTCTCTCTGTCTTTAGAGTAAAAAAGGAGCGCGTGGAAGATCGTTTCTAATGAAGACTGATAATGTGGTGGAAAACAGGGCAATGTTATGTAACATCCACACAACTTGTTGCATCCTGAGTGACTACCAAGTGCATTACCAGTCTCATAGTCATCGCAAAATAACATAATAGGAAAAACTTTTTTTGATTCAAAATCCTGTATCTTCCGTTTCCATAGTTTAGATTGCATAAAGTTTGATATTACCGATGTTTCTTCCTCCAGATGCTGTACATACGTCAGAATTGTATCATATACCTCAGGCAGTTCAAAAATTTTTTTGAACATAGTTTTGAGCGGAAATTGATAACCATACGCTTCCGAAGAAGACTTTTTTATTGTACCATCTAAATTACGTTTACAACCTTGGGATTTTACACCGATTAAAAATTTTTCTGCCTCAAAGTACAAATTTTTTTGTTTCAATATTTTTATCCGTTTATGTTCTGTATCGAGTTCATTAAAAGCAGTAGTAAATGAATCAAAAAGATCCGTGACAGATTTTAAATCTACTATCCCTGAAGATTCTGAATTAATATTAATCAATTGCTCTTTGATTGTGTTTAGACCATTGGTAACTAATGATTTAGATAACGTAACATACTGCTGAACTTGTTTGCGTGACACTGCCGGAGTTTTGTACATTTTAAGGCTAGTATTTAAGATATCTTCTTTTAAACTTTTAAAAACTTGTAGTTTTGTATTTATGTTTTGATTTTTATTTAACGAAAGACTTTGTGTTGAACTTTTAATGAATTTTTCTTGTTCACTAACTGATCCAGCAAGGTACCCTTTTGACTTATTAACAGGATTTGAAGAAGCACTAGTTTCAGATTTTTTAAGTTCCAAATTTTGGTTGTGCTCTTTAGTCCAGTGCCGTTGGAATGAACAGTAATTGTTGTAAGATCGATTACAAGAATTTTCTGCACAAGTATATTTTTTATCTTCGTTATTGATATAATGAACAGAATCAAAATGATACTTTAAAATATTTATTGCAAAATTTTGCCGACACAAAAAACAAACAGGCATTTTTATTAAAAAAAACTTAAAAACAAATGAGAAGACAAGACCAATTAAAAATAAATTAAATTAATAATTAAATGAGACTAAATTTTACAGTTATTCAAATCACTTATAAAAGTACGAATACACGGTAATACAGGTCCGTCTTTCTCTCCTGTGATGCTATAAATTTTTTGTTGAAGAACCATCCAAGAATACTCAGATTCTTTTGGGTATGATAATTGAAAAGCATAAAAACTTTTGAAAGCAATGTCTACAGCTTCAAGAAATGACGTAAGTTGATAAGTAATGTTGTTAACGTGGACGTTATATGATTCTATTTTACTTATACCAATAACTGAAACAATCGGCTGTTCCGTTAAACCAAAGTTTTTTAAATTATCTCTACGAATTTTTAATTCAGCTCTTAAATTTAATTCATCTTTAACGTGCAGTATAAATCCTTTTTGAACTTCCTCTTTACTCGGTCGCCATGGTGATAAAGTACCTATTACATTTTGAAAAGGTCCAGGCGCAGGAAGTAAAAGTGGCAAGAGTTACAGAATAGAAACTTTTTTGAGCTCTAAATAAATAATACACAAAAAATTAATTATTATTATAAACAATAAAATATGAGTTTAATAGATTTTTACCTGTAGAATTTAAATCCTCACTCTGGCTCAATGAAGAAATTTTTTTTAAGAGAAGTTGTATTGATTCCGCTTTTCTCTTCTTATTACTTGAATAAGAAACTAGTTGTTTTGCAAATAAATCGAAATTTAGAGATAAATTCGAGGTTTTCGTCGGATGGATGGTTAAGAAATCAATATCAATCTAGTAAAAAAATTAATAAATTAAGAATATATAAAAAAACAGTAATAAATACGATTGTATAAATTTTACCAATTGGTGACCATTGGTCACGTGTTTTAGGACTGTAAACGACTCAACGTAATTTCTCATAGAAGTATCAGGAAGTAAGTGTGAAATCCTTTTCTTAGATGTATCAGCCCACAACTTTTTCACTTCAGCCCAAGGGTCTATGTTTTCCTTCAGCCACTTCACTTTCTCTGCATACTCTTCATCTGTTAACTCTGACTTTAAGTCATTTGTGAAACCTAAATGCACGGATCCAGAAATTTCATTTCGTTTTCGTTTTGTAGCTATTTTTTTTACAATAGCTCCACTAGCTAACAAATTAGCACGATACGCATTATTGTATTTAGAGTGAAATTTTCCCTTCGGCAATATTTTTGTTTTAGTAACTTTATCGTGACTATAAGGAATGTAATACGTTTCCTTGACTTCCGTAGGAAAAAGATCGACGATCAATTGACTTAGCTCCACAAAACGAGCTGGAGATATCCTGTAAATAATTAAATGTATTATTAAAACAAATATTAAATAAAAGAACAAATTAACGGTTCCAGTTTGTAAAAAAAAAAATGAAATTTGCAATAAAATAAAGAGGGATTTCTGAAAAAAAAAAAAAATAATAATAATTTAATTAAAATTGCTAAAAATAATAAATCTTACACTAATTCAGGAGATGTACATATTTCAATGCTAATTATAAAATCTACCAAGTCATTTCTAAAATCTTCTGGTAAATTTCTATGCAATTTATAATGACTTAGAATTGATAATCCAGTCGCCGAAGTTCTTAACACAGAAACAAGATCTGAGATGGGATTTCTAAGATCAACACTCAAATCTGCATTGTCGATTTTACTAAAATCTAAATTTTGAAATTTCAAAGCGAAAGACTTCTCAATTTCAAGGGATGATGGAAAGCTGGAGTCATCGTCAACTAGAATAGTCAAAAAAAAAAAAAAAAAAAAAAAAAAAAAAAATATACGAGAATCAGAAAACAATGCATAATTAAAAAGGAATGAAACAAGTAGCTTTTTATAATTAAATAAATTATAAAAGGTTGATAAAGCGAATGAGTACCTGTTAAATCAAAATTAGCAATGTTAACTTCTGAAGTGCTTTGACGTCTATCAACATTCTCAACCACAACCTACAGAATAAATAAAAAGAAAGAAAATTTGTGATTCCGTTTAAAGCACGCAAATAATTGTTATTAAACAAAAATTAATAAATAATCCTACAGGTTCTATTATTACTCCAAATTCTTTCTTCCATCTAGTTAAAAATTTAATCTGAGGACCTGTCTTTTTAATTAGTTTTTGAATTATTTCTTCATTGAGATTTTTAAATGCAATTTCATCCACTTCTTCATCTACAATAGAAAAGAATTATCCTTCATTTTTCACCTAAATATCAATATTTATAAATTTTTTATCAAACGCCTAATTTCATACAGAATTATATAATATTATTAAAAAATGAAAAAAAGAGGTTAAACGATACACAATAAGTTAGAAAAATAATAAATTTAATATTTATAATTATGATAATTATAAATAAAATCATGGATTTGATACTGTAAAACAATTAAATAATTATTATAATCATACAATAAATAATTAATTGAATGAATAATAATTAAACAATATAAAGAAAATAATTACCTTCAAAGATTTGTTGGAGAGATGATAAATTCCACTCTGACAATTTTTCTTGTACCCAAGAATCCATATAAGTAAAGGGGTAAATGCCAATAATAATAATAATTAATTCGTATAATTATAAATTATTTAATTAAAATAAACAAATACTTTGGTAAGTAAACTCAAACACGAGGTAAACAACAAAATACGCGTTCACTGTAAATTGGAGGGAAATGAGAAAAATAGTGGCGCCACCGTCACGGTTGCCATGGTAACATAGAATTTTGTTTTAGCCCTGGTAAAAAACTTGGTATTCTAAGATTTAAAATACCAGTTTTCTTGAATCTAAAATATTTAACTGGACTTTTACTGCATACCCCTGATAAAACGAAATGATTAGAAATGATTAAAAATTTTGAATCATTTTAAATCATTTTTAATCATAAGAATATGATTTGAAATGATTAGAAATTTTTAATCATTTCAAATGATCTTTATTTATAAATATATGATTGAAAATGATTTAAAACTATTAGAAATATTTAATCATTTTTAATTATAAAAATATGATTGAAAATGATGTGAAATAAATTAAAATTTTCATTCATTGTTAGTTCTAAAAAAATAATTCGATTTAGTTAAAAAATATATAATTATTTCAAATCACAAAAAGTATTAATGAAAATTATCAGTAATTATTAAGCATATTCATAATACTTTCAAATACTTTAACAAATAATTTTTATTTATTTTTCACTTTCCGTTAAAAAAAATTGAAAATTTTTTTAATTCAGGTAATTATTGGTTCCATTCTCTTTTTTTTTTTTTCGAAAATCTAGTTTTCAACGGATGTTGACGTTTTGAGGTCCAAGGAAGCTTCTTCAAAAATTTTAGCTATAATATCCGTATGTCTGTATGAATGTGTGTGTGTGTGTGTGTGTGTGTGTGTGTGTGTGTGTGTGTGTGTGTGTGTGTGTGTGTGTGTGTGTGTGTGTGTGTGTGTGTGTGTGTGTGTGTGTGTGTGTGTGTGTGTGTGTGTGTGTGTGTGTGTGTGTGTGTGTGTGTGTGTGTGTGTGTGTGTGTGTGTGTGTGTGTGTGTGTGTGTGTGTGTGTGTGTGTGTGTGTGTGTGTGTGTGTGTGTGTGTGTGTGTGTGTGTGTGTGTGTGTGTGTGTGTGTGTGTGTGTGTGTGTGTGTGTGTGTGTGTGTGTGTGTGTAGATCTGTGTAACCCGCTTATAACATTTGAACGGCTTGAGCGATCCAATAACAGTTGGCAGCATTCGAAAAGTCTTTGCTGAACTTAGATTTCCTGAGAATTTGAACCGATTCGGACCGATAGTTTTTGAAAAATCTCAAAAAAACGAAGAAAAAAATTTTTGAAATGTGATTTTTTTGTAATTATTTTTAAACGGCTCAATTGATCAAGTTAAAAAACTAATCAACTTTAAAGCTTACAAGACCACGTCGATTGAGACCAATCTGGTCAAAATCAATCGATTCGTTCGGAAGATATCGTGAACCCAAGAAAATAAAAAAAGTGTTTTTTTAACGTAACTCCGACATTTCTGATAGGATCGTCTTTGATGCAATGGAAAGATTTTAGAACTCGAAAAACCGCGTCAATTGCCGCCAGGAACGTGAAAATCGGTTCATCCATTCAAAAGTTATCGCAATTTGAAAATTTATCAAATAGTGTTTTATTAAATTGCACTGTGAAATCAATAATGTTAAACATACATTTGAAAAGATGTTAACTTTACATTTTTTTAAATGCAAATATTACAGCTGGCAAAATATAATATCTACATGAAAAAAAAGCAAACTTTGCTTCGAAAAGATGTTAATTTTACACCTAAAAATGATACTTATTGAAAGTTCAGTATTTTCTCTGTACACTGAAAAATAATTAATCTGACTCAACAAAATAATTTTGAAAGAATTAATCATCTTGAGCCACGACGAAAAAATTCTTGAACCAAGAACATTTTCTCAGTTTAAGTAAATTTTTCTTAGTTTCAGAATTTTTCTTTTTAGCTCATGGCAATCAATTTCTTCAAATTTATTATCTTAAGTCAAGATTTGTTTCCTAGTTCAACTAATTTCTTTTATTAGTGTATAAATGTAAAAATTTCAATAGTTAAGAAATGGTATTGTATTTTATCGAATATTGATATTTTTGGAGATATAAGCTCACCCTGATTAAACAAAAGTATTCCAAACACAGGAAAAAGTATTAAAAAGAATTAGTTTTTATCATCAATCTAATTCTTTTTAATACTTTTTCCTTCGTCTAAATACTTTTTTTTTAATCAGGGCATCCCGATGTTACAGGCATCGATACCTTTCATTCGAGTATCCACATCAATCTTTTACATATTTTATATATTTGTAAAAATTTTAACAATTTAAAATGTTACAAATCTTTTATTGTTAATTTCTTTTACTTTGAAATATAAAAAAACTCAATTTTGAATTTCTTAGTAAAAAAAAATATTCGTGTAGATTTTTCAATTTTCTAAACGAGTATTTTTCAAAATCTATCGGTCTGAATTGGTTCAAGCTTACAGTAAATTTGAGTTTAGTAAAGCCCTTTCGAATAGTTACCAAAATTATATAGGATGGTTCCCATGACAGTATAAGAATCATTCCTATAATTATCGGAACCATTCCATTATCATTATGGGAACCATTCCTATAGGTATTGGAATTGTCCCATAATTATGGTAACAGTTCTTATAATTATGGAAACAGTTCCCATATTTTTCTTTCCGTGTAGAACAATCTTTACTATCGATTGATTATTGTAAGAATAACATTTATTATTTTGTGGATATTAAGTAAGTAACTAGTATTATTTTAATCTACTTATTTAGTAAATTTGACAGCTTATTTTTGTTAAAGTTATAAATCGAATTTTTGTAATTTTTACACTTTTATTTTTAAAAATTTTAGAGTTTTTTCTTGTAAAATTAACATTTTATTAATAATGTAAATTTTGCAGCTATATTACTGTAATTTTAACATATCATTTTTTTCCGTGGGCTGTCGGATTTTTGAGTTTGAACAGCTAAAAAACGTAATAATATATATATATATATATGGGATGAGCGAAAAGTTGCAGTTGCAGGGATGGCCTCTAGGGTCGACCGTTTTCCATTTTTTTTATAATCAGTAAAAATTTTTTCGTGATTATTACAGAAATATATATAATTTTTTTTACTTGCGTGAGCGAAATTTTTTTTTTCAATGACTGATAAACCTTGAAGGCAAAGATACATTGTAAAAATACAAGGCAGGAATAGAAAAATAATAATTTTTCGGCCATTAATTCTGTTTAGAGTAAAATTAACCGTGAAGAAAATTCTATGTAGATTATGAACAACGATTACAAGTCGAAATATTTTAAATTCAGTCTTCACTCAGATATATTTCTAGCCGAGGAAAGTAATTTCCTAAGATTTCAAATAAAAATAAATAAATTTTCATAGTATTGTACACAATTCTAAAGCAGTTAAAATAATTTTAATATTGACCATGGATGATTTTATCAATTTATTTAATTTAATCGGAATTTCTGCAATACAAACAATTTACCATCGAAATTCTTAATACGAATAATGAAATTTTCAATAATAACGATTAAAAAAATTCTAACAGTATTTAACAATTAAAAATAATTTAAAACGATTAAAAAGTTTTAATACTAACCGAATTATTTTCAATCATAAGTGGTCTCACAAATTCAGAAAATATTTTATGGTTAATAATGATTTATCATGATTTCAAATTATTAATAACAACAGAATCCTTTCAAATCATAATAAATAACGAAAATTCAAACGTTATTTGACGATTAAAAATGATTTGAAATGATTAAAAGTTTTAATACTAACCGAATCAATTTTAATCATAACTTGCGACAAAAATTTGAGTATTTTTTGATGATTTGAAATGATTTATAAAGATTAAAAATCTCTAATCATTTTTAATCATTTTATATCATGCTCTTATTCTATTATTAAGAATGATTATAATGATGATTATTAGTGAAATTTAGAAAATGATTTAGATTATATAAAATGATTGTAAATGATTTATTTTTTAATCATTTTTAATCATATCAAATCATTCTGTTTCATCAGGCTTTATTTGGATCAAAAAAATTTTTTATACTACTAAAACCCCGAATTTAAGTCATTTTTCACGGTTTTTTAAGGTTTTCTCGAAAATTTGGAGGTATACGGGTCAAACGGACCTCGGATTCGGATTGAGCGGGTCAAAATACATGAGAATATATGTGTCGCGTCCAATGCACAGACAACTTTTATTTTTTTGTGTGCCGGTGTATTATTAATCATACCAGGGGACAGGAATTCACAGAGTATTTTATGATAAGAAATGATTTGTTATGGTTAAAAATTTCAAATCATACTTGAATCATTTTTAATCATACCAGGGGACAGAAATCCACAGAGTATTTTATGATTAGAAATGATTTGTTAAGATTAAAAATTTCAAATCATACTTGAATCATTTTTAATCATACCAGGGGACAGAAATTCACAGAGTATTTTATGATTAGAAATGATTTGGTATGATTAAAATTTTTAAATCATACTTGAATCATTTTTAATCATACCAAAGGATAGAAATTCACAGAGTATTTTATGATTAGAAATGATTTGTTAAGATTAAAAATTTCAAATCATACTTGAATCATTTTTAATCATACCAGGGGACAGAAATTCACAGAGTATTTTATGATTAGAAATGATTTGGTATGATTAAAATTTTTAAATCATACTTGAATCATTTTTAATCATACCAAGGGATAGAAATTCACAGAGTATTTTATGATTAGAAATGATTTGTTAAGATTAAAAATTTTAAATCATACTTGAATCATTTTTAATCATACCAGGGGACAGAAATTCACAGAGTATATTATGATTAAAAATGATTTGGTATGATTAAAATTTTTAAATCATACTTGAATCATTTTTAATCATACCAGGGGACAGAAATTCACAGAGTATTTTATGATTAGAAATGATTTAATATTATTAAAAATTTTTAATCATACCAAATCATTTTTTATCCTGTCAATAGATTTGTATTTAAAATGATTCATAATGATTAACTGTGAAATATCAGGTATGATTTAAATGATTTGGTACGATTAAAAATGATTAAAAAATTAATCATTTTGAATCATTTCAAATCATTTCGTTTTATCAGGGACAAGTAAACTCGACTAAAAAATATTTTGTATTCTCGGTATAAAAAAAACTCTTTTTTCAGTGTACCTTCTTATTAATGGGAGCCTATTGAATATATAGAGGAAATAAATTACACATGATATTTCAAAGATCTAGTTATTATAATTTATGGGGACATAAAAAAAAATATTCACTTGGGCTAAGGAAAATATTTTTTTTTTAATCATTTTCTTTCTAACAAGAAATTTAATTCTTTATACCTAAATTAGTAAATCTACTTACCTAAAAAAAAATCTATAACTTTTAATCAAAGAATTCCCTTGAGATAAGGATTTCTTAGTGACTAAGGAGAAAAATTTTAGTTCAGAAATTTTAATTTATAATACAAATAAATGACATATTTTAATAAGAGAAAAAAAAATCTGTAAAGCAGTTGACTTTTAGATCCCCTGAAACTTTTGACTTTTCTCGAGCTCGAAAATTTTCCAATTAGTTCATTTTTGAGCTCTTCGAGCTAAAAAACTGAAAAATTACATAAAAAAAAAAACAATTATTTAAAAATTTTTCAATGGCTATAACTTTTGAACGCCTTGTTCGATTTTGATTTGCTTGGCGGCATTCAACGTAATTGTTTGAGCTCAAAAATAAATTATAAAGTCTTGAGTCGGTTAGATCGTAGGACATAAAAACGTGGAGATCTAATAAAAACTCGCATTTTCAAAATCGGTCTGAAATCAATAACTTCCTGCTCTTGAAAATTATTAATTTCCAAAGCTAGTAATTTAAAATTCTCGAATTAAGTGCAAAATCTTTGTTTAAATAGTTGACTTGACAAAAAATTCCTCAATAAAAAATTCGAAAATCTCATATTTATTTGTAATTGTAAATACCATAGAGTTGAACATAAAAATTTTTAATATGAAGAAATGACATGATTATTTTATGGATAAAACTATCCTAAAATAAGTGTTACTGTCGACAGCAGTTTGTAAACAATTCTCATCAACTGTCAGTTGCTCCATTTCAAAACACATAAAATGAAAATTCTTACATTTTTTTTAATTTGCCTTAGAAGTCGTAAGAAAAGAATTTCCATTGTAAATTGATAAACATTTTGGTTTATACAAAAGATATTATGATAAAAAAAAATTTAAGAAAAATAATATCAGATCGAGTTGAAAAAAATTAACTGAAATGAAATTAACTGCTATAAAAATTAGGAAAACGATTGACCCTGAAGGCCATTCCTGCAAATTGTCGCGAATTCCATATCTAAGCGCTTAAAATTGCACTTATGACGTTTCTGAGTTCTTGGAGCTCAAAAATACAATTTGTGTGTTATTTTGAGCTCTCCGAGCTCAAAGAGTTAGGTTTTCTATGCTTTTGAGTTCTTCGATAAGTCTGATAGAAGTTTAATGAAATACTGCTTTTTTAAATTTTCAAACTGCAATTACTTTGGAACGAATAAATGGATTTTCACGCGGTTTTGAAATAATTAAAAAAAATCACTTTTTTTCGATTTTTTTCTTCAACAATAACTCACGAACGAATCAACCGATTTCGACGTTTTTGGAGAAAATTGACGTGGTTTTTTAAGCTCGTATGGTTATGTTATTACATTAAAAATGATCCGAAACGAAATGTCGGAGTTATGCTAAAAAAACGCTTTTTTGAAATATTTCGTTTTCGATAACTCACAAACGAAACAACTGATTTTAACCGGCCTGGCGGTGATCGACGTGTTTTTCTAAGATCGACGTGTTTTTCACAAAACGGGGTAGAACCAATAACTTTCCAAATGAAAAAAATTTTTTAATTTTTAGCGGGAAGTTAAAAACAATTGATTTACGCTCTTCTAAGTTTATTTTTTCAACTCGGGATTGTAAACCAATATTAATAAGATGTAACAATACCAAAAAAATTAGTTTTAAAAATTCTGCAGTTACTATATATGGTTTGAAGTGAGGTAACAGAAGTGTGGACAATTCAAAGCTTAACAAAAAAACCATCTTATCGATAAAGTTTTATTGATCAAGTCTTATTGATCAAGTTTTGTTTATTCGTAAAAACTCAAAACCTCCAAGATCAGTTAAACTTCAATTTAGCTGATAACAACTTTTATTCTAATTTCATTGAAGAAAGTTTCGCGCGTGTGTGTGTGTGTGTGTGTGTGTGTGTGTGTGTGTGTGTGTGTGTGTGTGTGTGTGTGTGTGTGTGTGTGTGTGTGTGTGTGTGTGTGTGTTTGTGTGTTTACGCTAGTATATGTTGAAAAGTCAATTTTCAAGAATATAGCACTGATTATAAAAATAATGATCTTTATTTTTGAAACTAGAATTTCTACCGCCAAATAAAAAATAATCTAATATTTGATAAAAAAAATATCAAGTATGAAGCTATATCTATTTAGGGATCGAGTTTATAAACCTTGATTACAAAATTGAAAATTTCAATAAATTAATAATTATTTGATCAATTATAAGTCATAAGAAATAATAATTTTATTTACCTGCTGTGGTATCGGTATTATCGGAAGATTTTTCGAGTTTTCACAAGAATTATCTCGGAGGACTTCAGCTTCAGTCTGATCCGTCATTGCGAGCAGATAGTTTTGAGTTTATAATCTACTCCCTATACATATCAATAACTTTTTAATATTCGAGTTGATATGCTGTTTACTCGACAGCTACTCGACTAACTACTACTAATGATAGTTGTAAAAAAATACTCGACACACGACACACCTAGAACAACCTCCTACAGAACACGATGTTATAATTTTAAAGAGCGTGTTCTACGGCGATTTCTCGAACACATTTGTGTGAACACGACGCCGGCGTACTTTTGAATTATTGCCGCACCTGAATCGTATATATCGATATATTATTTATAAAATTTTACATTATACGGAATTAACAATTTTTCCCCTAAATAATCACATTATTAAATATAGAGAAAAAACCACACCTTCCTATACTTGTAGCTTTACTAATGGTTTTTGTTTATTTTTCGATAGATTTAGTATGATACGTGGTGTATGATGGATTGTTCCTCAGAATTATAAACTCTAGTCTGTCATTCCATTGATTTATAAATTACAAGTTATAACCCACCCGTTTCATTAGGTGTGAATTAAAACTCGAAAGCAGCTTTCTTAACAGTTGAATTATTTTTATAACTTCATAGCTTATTATGCGGTTTCGATCTCGTGTTTAGAAAGATGACAGTGGATCGGGAAGAAAATTAAAAAAAAATTAATTTTCATAAGTTCATCAAGACAAAAATTACTATTATTTATTAATTTGTTTCCACAGATGAAGTATTAATTTCGGTTAGTCAGAAGATTCAATTTAATTTGTTAGAAAAAATAGGAGTAGAGCTGATAGAAGAATTTTTTAGTATTTAAAAAATGATTTCTTATTATTCAATAAATTATTTCTTGTTATTTAATGAGTCATTTTTTAAAATGTAACAAGTATTTATAATTGCTAATAAATATTTATTAAGATTGAACATATATTTATTATAATTTTATAAATTTATAGATCCACATATTTCAAGATACAACCCAACTTTTTCCAAACATAAAATTTTATGTATATAGGAAAATAATGTCAATAATGAAAAACACTATCATATAAAATCAATACTTTATTATAAACACACATGAATATCAAAAGTAATTTAACTTGTAATTAAAATGAGTGTGAATTGAGCCGACATACGACAATTGAAAGTTTTAACAATAGATAACTTTGTGAAAATATCAATTACTATCGTTTTGAAAAGTGATAATGGCGCGTATTCGAATTCTCTTCAAGAGAATTTTTGTAAATTTTTATTTAATTGAATTCCTAAGCTATAATTTTCAAAATAAAATTTCATTCGGAAATATTGAAAATATATATCGATGAAAATGAATCAAATTCTATTAACATAGCATTTTACTTTCAATTTTCAGGAGTATTTTTTTATTTTTCGCAGAAAATGATTAGGTTCTTCTTTCAGCTACAACATTTGAGATAATGTTCTAAACGAAAAAAAAAAAAAAATGCTCTTCTTTATTTGATCAAATCCTACTAGAGCATTTTTTAACTTCCCGCTAAGAAAATCGAAGATTTTCCAAAAATCGGGAAGTTATTGTTTTTACCCCGTTTTGCAAAAATCGAGTTTTCAACAGATCTTGACGTTTTGAGGTCTTAGAAATCTTACCTGACCCTTCCCGCGATAGTAGGTAAACAGGGGGGATATTTAATCGGTAAAACAGATTTGTGGGTTAGCGCCCATGCTAAGCTGAGATCTACCTTACCAGCGGTGGGCTCGTCTCCGTGGTAGGTATCCTCTGTAGATATGGGTGACCTGTTTTTACCGACAGTAGGTGTTGCCGGTGGTAGATACCCTGATAGCCACCTTACCTATAACTTACTGTCAATCTACGTCCGCAATTTGAAGCAAACTTGACGGAGAGAGTTGGCAAAGCGAGCGATTACCTATTAGTTACCTATAACTTACTCTGCAAATAGACGTCAAAACTTGCTGTACAAGTATTTCAGTCAAATTGTAGTAAAGTTGAAAGGAAATTTAACTACAAGTTTGATTGTTAACTTGTATTCAAGTTGCGGCCGTAGATTTCCGTCAATTTGCTTACAACTGTTGTTGAAAGAAGAATTACCGCCAACTTGATGTATAAATTAACCGTAACTGCTGGAAGTCAACACTTACTGAGAAAGCGCTGGCTATCAGGGTGTGTATGACATTTTGAGGTTATGGATGAGGTTTTTATCCGTTGTTTTCATAGGTGGTGCTGGTACTGAATTTTGTAATTTAAATCTATCCGCCATTTTTAAAATTTATCCGCTATTTTCCTACCATTTTGAATCTGATTTCCACCATTTTTATATCGAGCCGTCATTTTAAGTATAATATCCGCCATTTTGAGTCTAATTTCCGCCATTTCAAATTTTGATTCTGATTTCCTGCATTTTTGTTAAAAAATGCACCTGTGATCTCAGCATCAATAATAGTTGCTTAGATCACAGGTGCATTTCATTGTTCATATTCTGAAAAGATTAATATATTCAAACTGTACGTATGATGAGTACATGCGAAAAGATACGCCATCAGTCGAGGTTTCTGTCTACTTCTAAACAGGTCTGAACCTGTTCAAGGTCACGGTAACTGCGTAGTTCTCTTTGCTTTATTCCTAACTGCGTAATAGATGACTCATTCTGTTCTAGAATTTTCTAACTGCGTAGTAGATTACGTCATCATACAGGTCTGAGCCTGTTCAAGGTTGCGTAACTGCGCAGTTTTCTTTGTTCTATTTCTAACTGCGTAGCAGATGACGTCATCAAACCGTTTTTGAGGTAAAGGAGTGGGGGGTAACTGCGTAGTACCCTCTGGCTATAAAAGCAGCGCGCTCAAGCCGTACTTCACAAAAACGAAGTACATCTCTCGTGATTAAACAGTATTCAGTGTTATAAAATATAGTGAAGTTCAGTGTTGTGAAGTACGCGAGTATAGTCCAGTGTACAAAAACTATTGTGTAGTGTACATCATCTATAAACAGTGACATAACCTTTAAAAGTGTACATAACCTATAAACAGTGTATATAACCTATAAAAGTGTACATAACCTATAAACAGTGTATATAACCTATAAACAGTGTATATAACCTATAAACAGTGTACATAACCTATAATATTGTGTAAGACAGTAGTGATTCTCGTTCCAAAATGGCACAACATAACCTCATCGAGGCTCTCAAGAACTTGGTGGACACTATTGCAGTCTCATATGCTGATCTGTTGGGAGAGCAGCTCACTGATGAACATCGTCAAAGGTGTTTACGAGTGTGTGAGGAGACCATTGAATACTTCAACACAATATTACTGGATCCTGGAACAACAATTCAAGTGAGACGAAGTATTCAAGCGCACATCAACCAACTCAACTGGTTTACCGATCAGTTCTCCAGACTCGGTAACCAAGTTGTTGATGGAGATCTTAACCAAGGAGTCAAATGGAAGGACTTGGAGAATGCTTTTGCTGGTAACATCCAGACTGGATGTGTTGTCAACCAGCATCACAACGATCCAGCATCATTTCTCCAGGCCTCACGGGACATCATCATCAACAAGGTACAGAGTGTCTTGAGAGATCTGGCAGGGCTGAAAGTGAATGTTGAACTCTTTTGTACATTCCGGAAACAAGAAGATGTAGAAGAGCGAAAGTCTTTCATCACTAAAAGTCGTGAGATTCTCCCTGCTACATCTCTCCAGGATTGGTACAGTGAACATGTATACGACAAATTACTTCAAAGAATTGAAGATTTTGAGCATGAGGGTTCCGGATGGAGTCTGCTTGGACCGAACAGCTTGATGGTGACCATGTCAAGATTCACACCAACCCAAATTGGAAACTCCACCTTTGTCAGATTGCCAAAGGATATTGTCAAGAAGAAGAATGCGGTTACGAACATCCAGAACAATGATGAGTTCTGCTTCCTGTGGTGTGTCAACGCTGCCTTGCATCCACCAGTATTGGTTCCGAGTGATCCTACAAGTTATCGACACTTCAGCGTCAGATTAAATTATGAAGGTATTCAATTTCCAATCAAACGTAATGATGTACCAAAATTTGAAAAAATGAATGACCTTAGCATTAATGTATATGGTATAGAGTCAGAATTCACAGGTAAAAAGTCTGAAAAAAGTACTATTATCCCATTATATTTAAGTAACTTCGAGTCAGAAATACCAACAATACATTTATTAATGATTAAAAAAAGTGTAAATTATACTGATAATTTAGATAATATTGAGTCTGTCTATCACTTTGCATGGATACATAATCTTTCTGGATTAATTACAAGTCAAATATCTCTAGGTAGACCTAGATTATACTTTTGTGATCGTTGTTTGAATCATTTCAAATTAGAAAAATGTTATTTAGAGCACCGAGTAGATTGTTTTAAATCTAACAAAGTCCGCATGGAATTTCCCAGTGAAAAAAATAAAATTTTGAAATTCAAAGATTTTAAGTCTAAAGATACTGTGCTGTTTGTAGTTTACGCGGATCTAGAATGCACACTCGAACCCCCAGGAGATGATGAAAAGACAATTAATAAACATGTTTCACACAGTATTGGTTACTATGTACATTGCAGCTATGATAACACACTCTCCAAATTTGAATTAAACCTTTCTCCTGATTGCATAAACTGGTTTGTTAAACAATTAGAGTCATTAGCTCTGGACTTTGAAAAAATTCTAAAGAATCCCATTAAAATGAAACCTTTAACGAAAGAGCAACAAGATAGACACAATCAGGCAACTGAGTGTCACATCTGTGAAAAACCAATCACTTCTACAACAGATAAAGTCTATGATCATTGTCACTTCACGGGCAACTATAGTAACGCAGCTCATAAATCATGTAACGTTAATTATCAGAAATCTACCATTATCCCAGTTGTCTTTCATAATTTATCCGGCTATGACTCACACTTTATAATTAAATCCTTACCCGGGAAAAAATGATCAGACCTGATCAGACATGAACAGGCATGAGTCTTCAGCCCTGATCAGACATGAAAAATGACCATGCCTGATCAGGCATGAATTGACCTGATCAGGCCTGATCAGACATGGTCAGGTCTGAAAACCCATTACTATTTTTAATTAATTATTTTGCTTAATTTTATGGTTGTAGTACTTGATAGAGTCATACGCAATTCTCTATAATAAAATAAAATAAAAAAAAAAATAATTACATATTATTGTAAGGATGTAACACCAGCGGTCAACCATCCAACTACCAACCATGCTCAATGCTGTTTAACTCTGGTGTTATCCGTTTGCCTTGAATTTCCCGCCTTCTGTGCTGCTATATTAGATGTAACAATTCTATGAAGTACATAGAGTATCGAATAAGTTTATGATAAATATAATGTTAAAATTGGTTTTATAATATATTTTGATAGTCCTAATTTATTTATGTAACCGAATCTCATTATAATATCACATTTATTTAAATAATATAATAAGTAATGATTTTCATATTAGGCAGGAGCAGAGCAGACCATAACATCCCATAGAAAATGTAATAAATTTTTATTTCAAAATTATTTAAATAAACGTAATGTTAAAAATAATTTTGCACTTTTTGTGATGACCAAAAATTTTTTTTTGTCAAAGAAAAAATTTTTATCTTATCTCTGACTATAGTCAGAGAGGAACAGTCATAAACAGGCATGGTCAGACATGAATAGACATGAACAGGTATGAACAGGCCTGAGCGTATTTAACACTTCAGACATGATCAGGCATGGAGAGGTCTGATCAGGCATGGACAGGCCTGAACGTATTTAACACTTTAGACATGAACAGACATGAGCAGGCATGGATAGGTCTGGTCAGGCCTGAGCGTATTTAGTACTCCAGATATGAGCAGGCATGAACAGAACTGATCAGGCATGATCATGTATAACTTCAGGCCTGGTCATACATGAACAGGCATGATCAGGTCTAATTTCAGGCCTGATCATACATGAACAGGCATGGTCAGGTCTGATCATTTTTTCCCGGGTAGCTACAGTATTTGAGGGTGAAATTTCATTATTACCAATCAATAAAGAGCGTTACATTTCTTTCACAAAATCAGTTAAAAATACTTTAGTCTCTCTAAGATTTATTGACTCTTTTAGATTCATGGCCTCCAGTTTAGAGAAATTAGCTTCATACCTTGATGACAAAGACAAACAGATTACGCGACTACACTACCCTGACCCTAACAAATTTAAATTAGCAATACGTAAGGGTGTATTCCCGTATGAGTACATTGACAGCATTGACAGACTAGACGAGAGACAATTACCTGACCAGGAATCATTTTATTCTAAATTAACAAACTCAACTATTTCCAATGATGATTATGCTTTTGCTCAAGTAGTTTGGAACGAGTTTAAAATCAACACGCTTGGAGAGTACTCAGATCTATACCTAAAAACAGATGTCCTTCTCTTGGCTGATGTTTTTGAGAATTTTAGACTCAGTTGCTTTAAGACATACAATCTAGATGCTCTACACTTTTATATAGCACCAGGTCTTTCGAACTCGGCAATGTTAAAGCATAGTGAAGTAGAACTTGAACTGTTAACTGATCCTGAGATGCTTCTTTTCATTGAAAAGGGTGTTCGCGGTGGGGTATCGATGTGTGCTATTAGACATGCTGAAGCTAACAACCGGTATATGGTCAAAGATTTTAATTCAAACAACCCCGAAACATACCTGATGTACTACGATGTAAATAATTTGTATGGCGCAGCGATGAGTACGTCTTTACCCAAGGGTAAATTTGAATAGGTTGAAAATGTATTCAATGTAGATCAGTTTTTCAATGATGATGAGAGTGTAGGCTACATCCTTGAAGTGGACCTACACTATCCTGAGAAATTACATGATCTACACAAAGATCTACCTTTATGCCCAGAACATTTTGTACCACCTGGCAGCAAACAACAAAAATTAACAACAACTCTGTATGATAAGTCTAATTATGTAATACATTATAAGAATTTAAAACAATGTTTAGATTTAGGCTTAGAACTTAAGAAAATACATCGAGTCTTGAAATTTGAGCAGTCAGACTGGCTCAAGTCATACATTGATAAAAATACTGATTGCCGAAAATTAGCGAAAAATGAGTTTGAAAAAAATTTTTATAAATTAATGAATAACGCAGTTTTCGGAAAGACGATGGAAAATGTAAGAAAATATAAAGATGTATATTTGAGAACGAAGTGGCAAGGTCGATACAATGTATCCGATTTAGTATGTAGACCTAACTTCCACAGCCTTACAATTTTCGATGAAGACATGGTTATAGTAGAACTTAAAAAAGCTAGAGTCTGCTTCAACAAACCAATATATGTAGGCTTTAGTATATTAGATTTATCGAAGACTTTTATTTATGACTTCCACTATAATTATGTGCTTGACAATTATGCAAAAACATCTAAATTATTGTACGCTGACACAGACAGCCTAATTTACCAATTCAATGTACCCAACATCTATGAAGACATCAAACGTGATATCTCAAGGTTTGATACTTCCGATTACCCACCTAACAACGTCTTCAACATGCCCCTTGTTAACAAAAAGGTTCTGGGACTCATGAAGGATGAGAACAATGGAAAAATCATGTCCGAGTTCGTGGGTCTCAGAGCCAAATTGTATGCCTTTGAAATCCATGATCCTAAGAAGGAAAAGGATAGAATCAAGAAAAGGGCAAAGGGTATCGGAGGATCAGCCTTGAAGACCATCATGTTTAATGACTTCAAAAGATGTCTTTTTGAAAATGTGCTGTTGAAGAAAGAGCAGTATATGATAAAAAGCAAAAAACATCAAGTGCACACAGTAAAACAGGAGAAACTTGCTCTCAGTTGGGCTGATGACAAACGTCAACTCATTGAGGCAAGCACTGATACTGTGCCTTGGGGTTATAAAGGCTCCTTAGATTTTAAGAAAAGAAAACTTGTAGATGATGAAAATAATAATAAGAGACAAAAAGTTTTGTAATAGTAAAAATAATGTAAATATATTTTTAAGGATTTATGTATTAAGGTTTTGTAAATAAAAACAATGTAAATATAATTTGTGTTTTATATATCTGATTTATTGATCCAACTATTATGTTTAGTATCAAAGCCTAACCATTTAACATAGTATTTATTTCCACGTTTTCTAATTACTTTTTCAACAAGATATACATCTGGATATTTGACTTTGCTGAGTTCTTCGTTGTAAAATCCGCCTTCAATTGGTTGATCCTGATAGTCCACGAGCTTGTACGTCGTTCGATTCGTATTCTGCACCGATTTGATTGTGAAGATTTCTGTTGTCAAGTTTGGCGTGTATCCTTTGTCAAAAACATGCTTGTACTTGCTGATTCGGACTTTGTCTCCAACTTTGAACTTCTGCTTCTGCTTCGATTTGGTTTTCAGTGGTTGATATATATTTTCCAATAGTTGTTTCTCCTGAGCAGCGGTAACATCAACAGGTTTCATTTTGATGGTACTATGTTTGGTGTTGTTGTATGTATTCACCAAGTCATCAAGTACATCAGTCCACTTGTAGCTGCTGCGAGCTGTAAACTCTCGCCACATTTTAGTCTTGAGTGTTCTATTGAAACGTTCACATATGGATGCTTTGAGATTGCTGAATGTTGAATACAGATTTATCTTGTGCTGCTTCATCAGATCTTTGAATTCTTTGTTGTAAAACTCTTTACCCTGATCAACATGGAGATTCTTAGGAACACGACCTTGCTGGAGTACAGACTTCATAGCACTAGTGACACCTCCACCACTTTTTGATTTAATTGGAACTGCCCAGGCATATTTAGAAAATATGTCTATGATTGTAAGCAGATACTTGTATCCTTTATTGACTGTTGCATATGGAATCATCTCAACCAAGTCGGCTTGTCAAGTCTCATCGAGACCTCGGATATCAACATGACGACGTTTATAGTTCCTGCGAGCTGGTTTGTGAAGCTCTTCAGCTATCACCACGTTTTTCTCTTCCATTGAAATTATTAACGAGATATTTGATATTATTTTGATGAGAGGAAAGTACTGCTTTAACTTCCTCAATAGCTGTCTGCAAATTTCTCACAGCAGCTTTCAGTATTACTATTTCAGAGTGTAAATGTGAAATAATCTCTTTCTGTTCACTGTCTATACTTTTATTCAGTTCAGACATCTGTCTCAGTACAAACTGCACTGTCGCCGCATCATGTTCATTTGAAGGATTACCGAGATTGCACAGCCTTTTATTCTCAATGTTATAGTTTCCATCAGAAGTTACATTGAAACCTCTACCAGCAGGGCCTCGTTGACCTGACTTATCATTGTCCAGTGGACGTCCAAATATATCGATGCTCATGGTTATGAACACTTTGACTGTCAGCGTGCGAATGATTTAATTTTTCAGAAGCTTTTAATATATAACTCCAGCCTCCCTAAGCTCTTCAATAATTGATATGATTTCATTCGTGTGACTTAGATTTCCAGCAGCTTGAGATGTCATAAGTAGTCGCAAACGATCAACTAGTTCATTTGGATCATCCCAGTAAACATAGTCCATTGGTAATCTCTGTTTTCTTGCAATCATATATTTTGGTAACCCTTTACCGAACTTGGTGATAAAATCAGCAATGTATTTATTGAACTTGATTGTTGTATCTTCATAAATGGTACGATTTGGATCATAATTTTTCCTATGAGCGTTGGTATGTTGAATTATGTCCAAGTACTTTTTCTTATCATCTGGGGTGATGAGTGCATCCTCTGGTGATTTTCTAAATAATAATTCCAACAACCCAGGAGTTATTGGATAATTTTTTTCTTTGACAGTTGTTGTATCATTTGCAAATGAAATAGGTGAATCACCCATATGCATTTCACCACGTTTTCTGCGTACACCATATCTCATATCATTATCTTTATGTTTTTTACTTAAACGTTGTAGATAATTAGTGAGAAGAGGATTTCTACGAGCTGGAGTACTTGTTGATGGTGGTGGCTGAGTAATAGCAAGTGCTGTATTATCAAATGAACTTTCATCACCTGTTATTAAACTGTTGTATACTTCTGGATCATCATACAAAGATTTTTCAACCTCTTGTTTTTGAACCTGTGGTTTTTCTTCTTTTTTAATATTTTCCCCTTTCAACTTTGAAGATCCAACTATACTCTGGAGTGGTGTCACAATAGGCTTGAATATTTCCTCCATAGCTTTCTCAGCTGTATCTTTACCCAACTTCAACATCTTGTGCTTCCGTCGGATGGCATCACTGGCTTGAGATATCTGATGCAGAATATCTTTCTGCTTTGATATTTCTTCAGGCTTCATGTTGACAGGTTAACGTCTACAGCATGTATGACTATCACACTCTAAAGTACCTCAATTTATACTAATGAAGCAGTCGAATCCTTTGCGATACCTACCACTGTTCAATTCACTGTCTTTATCTATTACCACAAACCCATATTTATTCCAACATGCCGAGCATAAATCTCTGAATGAGTTGTACGACATGTCTGTATTGACATGATCATTATAAATATGCCTCAGATTCATTTCATCTTGACGGAATAGCACGAGAAAGTTTGCGTTATCTCTAATCAGATGCTTAGGTATTCGTGTATAAGTTTGACAGAGATAAAAGCTATCAATATCTTTGTGTCGACCCATGCAGAAAAAAGCCTTGATGTGATCCTGTTTTTCACAAGCAACATCATCAAATATCATCAGGGAGTTAGGTTTTGCATCTTCAGGCTTGATTACAGCCTCATGATCGCTGAATGTGAAGAATTCAATACCATCCATCTGTTTAAGCAGTGTTTCGAGAAACTGATACTTTGGTTGGTTAAGAGACTTTGAGTAAAGATATATATTCTCAAACCTCAAGCCGTTTGGATGTACAATAAGAGACAGTAGAGCGTTGGTCTTTCCACAGTTTGATGGTCCGCAAAATACTGCACGGATACTGTTGGGAAGTAAACCACCATGTCGTTTGAGTTTCACACCGGTTCCTTGAACAATTTGATCAAAATTGATCAATAACTGGCAACTGAGCTCTTGGTTTGTTGTCCATGACTGCTGATTGTATTCTGAGCTCAAGAGGTATATATACCGGCTTATATAGATAAGCGAGTCAGTCTTCGATGTGACATGTCTGAGAGCAGACGTGGTAAAGGTTTGTTCAACAACATAATCAATAAGCTCCCACTTGAACTCCATATCCCTGGGTACCAGTACTGCGGTCCAGGTACAAAGTTAGCTAAGAGGTTAGCTCGAGGTGATCCAGGCATAAATCCTCTGGACGCTGCGTGTAAGGAACACGATATAGCTTACTCTAAAAATCGTGAAAATTTGGAAGCCCGTCACGAGGCTGATAAAATTCTTGCTGAGAAAGCGTGGCAACGATTTCAAGCGAGGGACGCTGCTATTGGTGAAAAAGCTGCTGCTTGGAGTGTAAATAAAATCATGAAGTTAAAAAGACGTTTCGGTATGGGTCTTAAAAAAGAAAAACCTATTCCTAAGCGTAAGACAATTAAAAGAAAAACAATGAAGCGTAAGATAAATAAACGCAAAGTAGTCAAAAGAAAGACTTCCATGAAAAAGGATGTTGCTCTAAGACAGATTGTAGATGGAGCTAAAAAGTCTATGCAACCTGGTGGAGATCCGGTTAAAACAGCCCTTGAAGGTGCCCGCAAGGCTGTTAAGAAAGCTCGTGGAAAGAAAAATATTCGATTGCCTCGTATTCTACCAGTTCCATCAAAGATTGGTGGAGTACTTCCTTTCTTGATTCCCCTGTTCGCAGGGTTATCAGCAGTTGGTGCTCTGACAGGTGGAGCTGCAGGTGTTGCAAAAGCTGTGAACGATGCAAGCGCAGCTAAAAATCAACTTGTTGAAAAGAAACGTCACAACTTGAAGATGGAGGAAATAGTTGTAGGTAGAGGATTATACCTTAAACCTTACCGAAGTGGTATGGGGCTCTATCTGAAACCATACCCAGAGGGAACTGGTTGTAAGAAGTCAAAAAACCAGTAGAGCTACCACATCGAGCACTGACAAATAACATCGATTTATTAAAGTATGCCAAGCTACTTGAAATTCCAAATTTTCGTGGAGTTTTCATGAGAAATGATTTACCAAAATCTGGACCAAAGACAAACGAATCAGCTATAATAAATTTAGATGATAAACTTGGACCTGGAACTCACATGGTTGCATACAAGAAGAATCATGATCAAGTAATTTATTTTGACAGTTTTGGCAATCTACAACCCCCACAAGACTTGATGAAATATCTCGATGTAGGTAGCGTAAAGTACAATCATAAAAGATATCAAGACTTTGATACAATCATATGTGGACATCTGTGCTTAAAATTCCCGGCTGGACAACTATAAATTGAAGTAAGTCGAGACAACAAGCGTCAGTCATGGCAGAGTCATTCACCTTGACACTATCTGGAAACTCCTCCATACTGGAGGCAAATTATTTTCCACCGATTGAGTTATCATCAACAAAAAATTATGTACTTGGACTCGTTAAGCTCCTAACATTTAATTCAATACCAAATATTGATGTTGGTGCAAATAAATTTTATGTGTCATTAAAAAGATCCAAAAGAAGTATAATCAAGAGATTTCAAGAAATAACTATACCAACAGGGAGTTATGAAATTAAAGATATTGAAACTTATATAAACAAGACATTACCTGAACTGAGTTTCACTTTAAAAGCAAACAACAATGAGTTGAGAAGTGAAATAAAATGTGATCAATATATAAATTTTGAACCTGAAGATTCCATTGGATCATTACTTGGATTTACCAACCGCGTGCTTGAACCTAACACAGCACATAAATCTGATTTACCAGTGAAAATATTAAAAATCAATGCTCTGAGAATCGAGTGCAATATAACTACTGGATCGTACATCAATAGTGAGAAGAATCATACAATCCATGAATTTTTTCCAAGGGTTCCAGCAGGATATAAGATAGTGGAAGTGCCAACAAACATCATTTACCTGCCAGTCGCCGTACGAGCAATACACAACTTGAGACTACGCATTGTTGACCAAGACGGGAGAATAGCAAATTTCCGTGGCGAGACGATAACGATAAGACTGCATATAAAAAGTCTGTAATGGGTATCGTATACGAGACAAAGACTGGTAGTGGGTATAAAAGGATTGCAGCATGCCCAAAGATTATCAGTCATCATCAAGCTCTGAAAGTGTTAACACATCAGAACAGAGAGTTCCTAAAAAGTCTAGGACTAAAATTACGTGGAAAATTCATAAGATAAAAATAAATTTTTGTTGTCTAGCTTGCGTTATACCATGGCGGAAATCTTAGATATAAAAAAATCGATTATTTTCGATGAATCTATTGCACACTGTGAAGCTCATTCACACTTGCCATATGCATCATCAACATTCAACAACAGTGATGAAATCAGGATTGCTGTTCAACATCAAGATCTGTGCTTGCTCCCAAGAGCACATTACATTTTTATGGAAGAATGAGGAAAGCTGATGGTACTGCTGTAAGTGCTACTACGAAGATGGTCAACATGGCTGTTTGTCATATGCTTGAAGAGATACGTTATGAGCTCAATGGTGTAGAAATCGATAGATGTAAGAATGTTGGTATCACCAGTGTTATGAAAGGATACGCTTCTCTGAGCCCGGGACAACAAAATATTCTGAAAAATGCTGGTTGGATTGTTAATGAAGATGACAACAAGCTGACTGATAATAGCGGTTACTTTGATGTCTCAGTACCGCTGAGTTTCATTCTTGGATTTGCTGAAGATTATCAACGAATTATCGTGAATGCCAAGCATGAATTGATACTGATCAGATCAAATACTGATCAAAATGCTTATGTTGTTACCGTTGAGAATGAAAATGTTTCAATTACGATTCAAAAAATTGAGTGGATTGTACCGTATATAACAATGTCTGACAAGCAAAAAATCGAGGTGTTGAATTACATAACCTCCGATCCAACTATCCCAATCAGTTTCCGGACTTGGGAATTGTATGAGTATCCACTGCTACCAGCTACCAACAAGCATATTTGGATAATCAAAACAACAAATCAGCTTGAGAAACCTCGTTTTGTTATCCTTGGATTCCAAACAGTAAGAAAGAATCAACCGGATCAAAATGCATGCGAGTTTGACCACTGCAACATTAGAGACATTAATCTGTTCTTGAACTCTCAGAGTTATCCATATGGAAATTTGAACCTCAACATTGTGCATAATCAGTATGCCTTGATGTATGATATGTACACAAATTTTCAAAGTGCTTACTATGGAAAAGAAGCTGAACCACTATTGGCTAAAAAAAATTTTCTGAATAAAGCACCTCTGTATATAATTGACTGTTCCAAGCAGAACGAGTCAATCAAGTCTGGACCTGTGGATATACGCCTGGAATTTGAATCATCAGTACAGTTTCCAAATCAAACTGCTGCTTACTGCTTGATAATTCACGATCGAATAATTGAGTACAATCCCATTAGCAGCACTGTGAGAAAACTTACTTAATGGTGCAGTTTGATCCCAAACCCACCATACATTACATGTATGTATGGGACTTTGCATCCAGACAAGCGAGGAAAGGATCATGGGAACAAGCAGCAAGAGACGGAGAACGATTTCACCGACGAATACAACAAATAAATAAAATTATTGATCCTGTACTAATCAATAAACTTAATGTAATTAAAAATAGTAAATAAACATGATGTAATTAAAAATAGTAAATAAAGAAAAACTTTTTTATAATTTTGGGTTTTTAATTATAAACCTTACTATAATAAATACGAAATATATTAGTAACATTACATAGATTTAAACTTTTTCATTAATTGCACAGTTGGTATAGATGGTGTGTAAATGAATTTAAATTTATTGTATGATGTACCGATGTCATACAAATAAATCTTTTCACCATTATTGATAATATTCTTCATCTTTGCAAGTAGATGCGGCTTATTCAAAAATTTCTGGTTGCATGCAGCAGGGAGAAACGTTGAACAAGTGTTGTCCAAGCATATTTCAACGTTGAATCCAAATTGTGTTCTAACTATTCTGATGTTTGTGATCTCATAATTATGCCCAGTTTCCAATTCATGCATTCGCCTGAATGGTAGACGGCACCCGTACATCCTGGTGATGATAGCAGATTTCAGCAGCGGGTAGCAGATTCCAGGACCAGATAGCAGATTCCAACAGCAGATTTCGGCAGCAGGTAGCAGCTTCCAGGGTAGCAGAGTCACTACAGTATTTTACTATGGTACTTCACAATATTTCACTGTAAACTCGTACTTCACACTGTAAACTTGTACTTCACTGTTGTGAAGTACGCTCTCAGCGAGCTGCTTTTATAGCCAGAGGATACTACGCAGTTACCCCTCACTCCTCTACCTCAAAAACGGTTTGATGACGTCATCTGCTACGCAGTTAGAAATAGAACAAAGAAAACTGCGCAGTTACGCAACCTTGAACAGGCTCAGACCTGTATGATGACGTCATCTACTACGCAGTTAGAAAATTTTAGAACAGAATGAGTCATCTATTACGCAGTTAGGAATAAAGCAAAGAGAACTACGCAGTTACCGTGACCTTGAACAGGTTCAGACTTGTTTAGAAGTAGACAGAAACCTCGACAGATGGCGTATCTTTTCGCATGTACTCCTCATACGTACAATTTGAATATATTAATCTTTTCAGAATATAAACAATGATATGCACCTGTGATCTAAGCAACTATTATTGATGCTGAGATCACAGGTGCATTTTTTAACAAAAATGCAGGAAATCATAATCAAAATTTGAAATGGCGGAAATCAGACTCAAAATGGCGGATATTATACTTAAAATGACGGCTCGATATAAAAATGGTGGAAATCAGATTCAAAATGGTGGATTCATAACATAAAATGGCTGAAGTCAGATTCAAAATGGCAGATTTCAGATAGCAGCCACCAAAATGGCGGATAGCAGCCACCAGATGGCAGATTCAAAATGGTAGGAAAATAGCGGATAAATTTTAAAAATGGCTTGAAAATGGCGGATAGATTTAAATTACAGAATTCAGCACCAGCACCACCTATGAAAACAACCGATAAAAACCTCATCCATAACCTCAAAATGCCATACATATCTACAACCGGCAACACCTACTGTCGGTAAAAACAGGTCGCCCATATCTACAGGGGATAATTATCACAGACATGAACAAGTTGCTGGTAAGGTAGGTCTCAGCTCAGCACGGATGCGAGTCCGCAAATCTGTTTTACCGACTGAGTATTGCCCCCTGTTTGCCTCGCGATGGTGTGTGTGTGTGTGTGTGCATGCGCGAGCGCGCGCTTCTGTGTGTGTGTGTGTCCGTGTAAACCTTTTATAACTTTTGAACGGCTTGACCGATTTGATCGCGGTTGGCGTCATTCGAAAGGGCTTCACCAAACTTAGATTTCCTGCTAGTTGGAACCGATTCGGACCTGTAGATTTTGAGAAATCTCAAAAAAACTAAGAAAAAAAATTTTTCAAAATGTGGTTTTTTTTAAATAGCTTTTAAACGGCTCGACTGATCGATACCAAAAACTAATCAGTTCTTAACCTTAAAAAACTACGTCGATCAAGCTGAAGTGCGTCAAATTCGGTTCATTCGTTCATGAGATATCGTTGACGAAAAAAATCGAAAAAAGTGTTTTTTTGTAATAACTTCGAAATTATCGATTAAATCAATTTTTATTGTTCTTAGTTTTTTATGGGGCTTAAAAAACTACATCGATCGCCGCCAACCGCTTGAAAATCGGTTGATTCATTTAAAAGTTATAGCAGTTTGAAAATTAAAAAATAAGAAAAACATTTTTTTTAATGTGGTTTTTTTAGAATAACTTTTGAACGGCTTTACCGATCAATTCCAAAAACTAATCAGCTTTGAACATTAAAAAACCACGTCGATTGCGACCAAGCGAGTCAAAATCGGTTGATTCGTTCGTGAGATATCGTTGACGAAAAAAAATTGAAAAAAGTGTTTTTTTCTGATAACTCCGAAACGCTTCATCAAATCGATTTTGTTTGAGCAAAATTTTTTATAAAGCTCAAAAAACTACATCGATCGCCGTTAACCGTTAAAAAATCGGTTGATTCATTCAAAAGTTATAGTAGTTTGTAAATTTTAAAAATTGTCTTTCATCAAACTTTTATTAGACTTTTGAGCTCGAAGAGCCCAAAAGCATAGAACAGCTATCTCTTTGTGCTCGGTGAGCTTAATCTACTGGAAAACCGATTTTTTTTGAGCCCGAAGAGCTCAAAAACAGCAGAATCATTACATTTTTGCGCTCGGAGAGCTCAAAAACATCATATATAAACGCTTGGTGTTAGAAATTAGCGGGAAGTTGCAGGGATGGCCTCTAGGTCAACCGTTTTCCAGATTTTTTTTTTTTAATTTTCCAAATTTAACATATTTATAATCATTTTTTCAATATCCGACAAATTAAAATTTTTATCTACAAGCATGCCAACACTATAAATAATTAAAAAAACATTTAGCTCTTGTTTATTTTTTTATAAATATCATTTATTTTTATATAAATATCATTAAATAACTACTAAGCCTGTAAATGTGACAGTGTTATCTCTGTATCTGTGTTAGGGCTAGGATTAGCTGCAAGAAGGTTAGGCCTGTAGTTGCTACAAAACTACAGTAGTTATTTAATGATATTTATAAAAAAATATTTGGCTTGCAGTATTTTTAGCTTGGGTCAGCTGATTTAAGGAGGGTTTTTGAGTTGTAACTACTTTTTGGAGTTTAAAACTCCAGTTGTTCAATCGTCTCAATCATCATTTTGAATTATTTACAGAAAGGTATAGCTATTTTGATGTATTATTTTTCATTTTTAGAAATGAATTTAAAGTGTTGTTTTTAATGAAGAAATGATGCAGTTCCTCCAATGACACAATTACTATTGTTGTTACGATTTTGTGCTACTGGAAGTTTTATAATTACTGTGGGTGATTTTTTTGGAATAACTAAAAGTTGTGCACACAAAATAATAGATAGTCTTCTCGAAATGATTGCAAGTCTAAGTGATGAATTTATACGTTTCCCTTCAACTCCAGTTGAAATGCTGCAAAACCAAGTTGAGTTTTATCAAACAGCCGGATTCATCAGGGTCGTAGGCTGTATTGATTGCAAGCATGTAAAAGTTGAATCATTCGGTGGTAATGATGCTGAAATTTTTCGAAATCGAAAAGGACATTTTTCTATTAATGTTCAAGTAATATGTAATGCACGCCTAAAAATAATTGATATTGTTGCAAGATGGCCAGGTTCAGCTCACGATTCAACTATATTTAACAATTCAAGAATTCATAATCGTTTTGAGAATAATCAGTTTGGAAACCCGGGAAAAAATGATCAGACCTGACCATGCCTGTTCATGTATGATCAGGCCTGAAATTAGACCTGATCATGCCTGTTCATGTATGACCAGGCCTGAAGTTATACATGATCATGCCTGATCAGTTCTGTTCATGCCTGCTCATATCTGGAGTACTAAATACGCTCAGGCCTGATCAGGCCTGTCCATGCCTGACCAGACCTATCCATGCCTGCTCATGTCTGTTCATGTCTAAAGTGTTAAATACGTTCAGGCCTGTCCATGCCTGATCAGACCTCTCCATGCCTGATCAGACCTGTCCATGCCTGTTCATGTCTGAAGTGTTAAATACGCTCAGGCCTGTTCATACCTGTTCATGTCTATTCATGTCTGACCATGCCTGTTTATGACTGTTCCTCTCTGACTATAGTCAGAGATATGATAAAAATTTTTTCTTTGACGAAAAAAATTTTTGGTCATCACAAAAAGTGCAAAATTATTTTTAACATTACGTTTATTTAAATAATTTTGAAATAAAAAATTTATTACATTTTCTATGGGATGTTATGGTCTGCTCTGCTCCTGCCTAATATGAAAATCATTACTTATTATATTATTTAAATAAATGTGATATTATAATGAGATTCGGTTACATAAATAAATTAGGACTATCAAAATATATTATAAACCAATTTTAACATTATATTTATCATAAACTTATTCGATACTCTATGTACTTCATAGAATTGTTACATCTAATATAGCAGCACAGCAGGCGGGAAATTCAAGGCAAACGGATAACACCAGAGTTAAACAGCATTGAGCATGGTTGGTAGTTGGATGGTTGACCGCTGGTGTTACATCCTTACAATAATATGTAATTATTTTTTTTTTTATTTTATTTTATTATAGAGAATTGCGTACGACTCTATCAAGTACTACAACCATAAAATTAAGCAAAATAATTAATTAAAAATAGTAATGGGTTTTCAGACCTGACCATGTCTGATCAGGCCTGATCAGGTCAATTCATGCCTGATCAGGCATGGTCATTTTTCATGTCTGATCAGGGCTGAAGACTCATGCCTGTTCATGTCTGATCAGGTCTGATCATTTTTTCCCGGGAATGCATTACTACTTGGTGACTCAGGCTACCCAAATCTGTCTTATTTATTGACACCACTACAAGATCCACAAAGACCGGCAGAGCAACTTTACAACGAATCACAAATCCGAACCCGAAACACGATTGAACGCACCTTTGGTGTTCGGTCGAGAAAATTTGCTATAATTCAAGGCACAAGATTTAGAAAAATTGAAAAAACATTAACTTGTATTATTGCTGCTACAGTTTTATATAATATTTCGCGACAAGGAAAACCACTACCAATTAGAAATGTCTCTGTTCAGGGATATCTCCAAATTCCTGAGGTAGCAAACCCTGTAATTGGTTATGCTAATATTAGAAATATATTAGTGAATGGATACTTTCAAAAGTAAGTAGTAATTTATTACATCGTATCTTCAAAATTAAATTAATACTTTTTTTTTTATTTCAGTTTAATTGCACAAAATTGAATGCTAAGACAAGGAACAAAAGAGACACGTATACGTGTAAACAGATACGAGAGAAAAACACGAGAGAAAAAATTTGACAGATCAGCGCGATCATGTATAGATGATTGTTGCTCACGAAAAATAAAATTGCCTATAAAGTTTTCAAATAAAACTCTTGACTTGACTATTACGATTATCTTTAAATTACAATATTTAAAGTAAAATATAAAGAGTATTCAACGTAATAAAACAGTTATAAGCTTGAGAGTAAATAGAGCGCAGCATTATTATGATTGTGGGGCCGATCATCAACATCATCAATATCATTATTATTTAAAAAGAGTCCTCCTTCAATCCCATTTTTCATTTTTTTACTTTTTCTCCGTATAATTTTATGCGTTATTTTGTTGTGTGTGGCCTCGTGCCGAAAAAGAAATTGGAATTAATTAATTTCTTATTAAATATCCAGAGTACGATGGTCGTGGCATCGTTATTGCTATTTTTGATTATAGAATAGATCCTGGTGCTGTGGTATTGTAGGTAAACAATTATATTTATTTATTTAATTATTAAAATTATATTAAATGTGGAGTATAATTGTTTATGGTTTGTAGGTGATAAGTGATGGCAAACCGAACATTTAAGCATGCCTTGACTGCAGTGGTGATGAAAATATTGATGCAAGTACTGTAGAACAATTAGAGGAAGGACTTATAACTATTATTGCTGGTCATAAGTTAATGGTAATTATTATTTTTTTGTATTTTAACTGTGTTAACTATAGCTGATTTGTTATAAATGCTAACATTTAGTTTGCTTATATGCATAAAACTTAATTAAAGTTTAACACTCAATCTAATAAATTTCATAACATCAATTATTATATACTACTGTAGAAATTTGAGACGAGTTATTCTAATCCAACCACTGTCGAAGATAAGTTGGTCAAAGAAGACTTGCAAACGTGAGTCGAAGCTTTGTAAAATGAAGAAAAAAGTATCATGACGTGGGCACAGCGTATGACTGCATTGTCTATCATAATTGAAAAAAATCTAGAGGTAAAAATATTTATTTCTAATGAACAATAAATTTGCAACAGTAACAAAATAATTTGTTTTTCAGAGTCTGTATCGATAGATTTGAAGAAGGTAATTTGGAAGCAAGAATTCATTTTGGCGAGTACTCACTTACCCATTAGTGTGCTACGTTAGCTCAGCAAGATCAATTACATATTTCTGCAAATATTTACGATGAAGATTAAATGAAAATATTAAATTCACTAGTAAGTTTTTATTAATAACAGTATTTAAAATTGTTTTTATTTTTTAGTATCAGAATTTAACAAAATTAGAACATTAAACAAACATTTTTAAGTAAATAATTAATTTAATAAATTAATGCATTTTTTATTATTTCATTGGGCGCGATTTTGAACTACGGTCCAATAATTAAAAAACATTTCCCAATAGGGCCAATTCGGTATATTTCCATTTAAATCAAATGTAGCTTTTAAGCTGTTAAATTCTTCGCATAAGGTGCAAATTCTCAAAGCGACTACTTCTAGAGGTATAGGAGGCCGCAAAAAAACAAGTTGACTTGAAATTTTTTTAATAAAAATTTGAAAAACAAAAAATTTCAGCAGTTAGGAGTGATTTTACGTAATATTAACCGGTAAAATTAATAATTTTAGTAATTCATTTATAAATTAACTCACAATAATCCGTAATGACTGGTATAACTTAAATCTTCCCAATCATCGGTGACAAATAAATGTTCGCTTGCAATGAATCTGTTGATTATTTATTGGAATAATGTTACAAATAAACGTGTAAATAATTAGCCAATAGTTTCAAATACAATTTATTAATGAGAAGAAAATATCACACGTAGTAACAAATTAATGGTTCAAGAAAGACTGACTACTTACGAGCAGGCAGTAATACAATAATCCCTATTGGTATTTATGAGTAACATATTAAATTCGGATGATTATAGAAATATATAAGTATGCATATTTGCTATGGTAACTAAACTTTCAACAGAATCTTTCGTTGAGGATTTTAAAATCAATTTTAGGAGTAACTATTAAAAAACAAAATAATTGTTTATAATTATAGTTTAAAGTAATAATATATTTTAAATTAAAAAAAAAAAAAATAGAAAATTACACTTATCCATTTTTGTTCGATTACTTGATTGTGCAGAATACAGTATTCTGTTGAATATCCTTTTTTTTGTTTTAAACAATAACAAGCAATGATCCATTGCCTAGCAACCCAAATAAAGATAAAAGAAATAAAATACAAAAAAATTGATTGAGATAAATAATTAATAACAAATTATACTTTTAATATTTATAATTGTTATCTTAAAATGAATAAAATTAATAAAAACAAAGCTTCAGAAACTGTTAGGCAACCTATTTTGTCCAACGATCAAAAATTATTATTAATTAAATTAATTGCAGAATACAAGGAATTTTTAGAGAATAAAGCTACAAAGTTTCCGCGAAAAAAAAAATTCAACTTGGAAAATTATTGCCGAAAAATATGCAGAATGTTATGAACCAAAACCTTCTGACAGTATCATAGTGTTTTGGAGGAATATCAAAACCAAAGCCAGGAAATATTCAAGTGCTCTGAAAGCAGAAGCTATGAAAACAGGTAAATTATACTTTTTCTTTTAATTTTCTTGATATAATAATAAAATTTGTATTTAAATTATCCCAATTTTTTTCAGGAGGAGGGAAAACAAGTGTTGACAATGATCCGGTGATGGATGCGGTTTGGGGTGTCATACATCAAGCAACTATTCGAGGATTTATTAATAAGTATGATAATGATGGTGATTCATCCACGGTGGCGGATATCATTAATGTGGAGGATGAGGGATCCAAAAACGATGTTTTTGAGGTAATAATATCTTTCATATTGACCTTAAAGAAATTTCTAAATATTTTAAATTACGAATTACTTAATACATACTTTTTTTGTAAAAGTTTATAACCTTTATACCTTTAACTTGATCAAACTTGAATTAAATTAGTTTATCTGTTAGGATATGAGTAAAAATATAAGCTTTAAACATTTTTTTTTCTTAATTAGTATTTGCTGAGCAACCAACAAGTTCGGGATTGGGCGAAAATCGATCCATCTAATTTAAAATCTAAAATAAGTGCTCCATTAAAAGCCAACAAACATAAAAGTACTTCAGCCAAACCGTATGATAACGTCCTTCAAGAAAAACATATGTCTCCAAAAGATGAGCTTGCAGCTATATTAAAAGAGCAAGCTATTGAAAAACATCAATATGAGATGGAATTACTTAAAATTAAAATTCAAAGAGAACATTTATTATTTGAGAAAATCCAGGAAGGAGAATATTTCCCTGCTGATTCTAACAGCGAATAATTTTAATGTTTTTTTTATTTGCACAATAACTTGGTATTTTTTAAAAATAAAAACTTATTTAAAGTAAATAATAAATCATCAAATAATGTATTTAAGCACTGTACAGTAATGAATGACTGGATATAACAATATACTGCAATAATAACTAATATTTATTGTTAAACTGTAGAATTTTTTCTCGTGCTTTTAATTTTGGGCCTATCTTCTTAGGTACTGGTTTGTTTGTGTAGGACTTGCAGAAGTAGTTATGGTAGTCAATTCGTTCTCTCGTCAAGTCCAGGATTTCTGCCTCGAGTCTACCAAACTATTCTGCTTCTCTTGCTTTTCCTAGATGAAGGCTCTTATCCTTAAGGGACATATATAATTCCTACTACCTTTAGGTTCCTATCCTTAAGAGAAATATATGATTATAACAAGACTACTAAAAATATTCATACAAAAAATTCCATTTCAATTGAAATCAACCTGAGCAAAGTGTAAAAGTGCAGCAAATCCTTTGTACTATGCCAGTGCCTATGGGTGGGTTCAAGGGGAAAAGTTCTGTGGTGTCCAGACATGTATCTTGTGACAGCATTTTACATTTTGCATTGTGCAGAGGCTGAGTTGTTTCAATTAAATAATTATATTTGCTGGGAAACCAAGTTTATCCTTTACGGAATAATGCAATTTACACCGCCATGTTTTCGTGTCTCAATTTTGTGTAAAAAGAAAATTTTCAATAATTATTTATTAATTTTTAAGTTTCTTAACCTTTTCTTATTTTGATGTTATTTTCGTAAACATACCTACTTGAATATACACTCTTATAATTTTAATATACGAGTTCAGAGTATTAGTGATTTATTTTCTTAAGTTGGCAATTTTGAAATCACTGTTTTAGCGAAATCATTGATTGAAAAACTAGCCCTTAATAATACTTTAATTTTAAATTAACAGATGACAAAACAACATTGATAAATATTTTTAAGGTTAGAGGTAGCAATAGAAATTACAGCGGTTAAGAATTTGCTATAGTGACGGAATAAACAGTCCCTAGTTACAAAGTGTAATTACGCATGAGAAATTCTTTCCTCCCGCCGTTACAGAGGGCGCGCGTGTACTTCTCACAGGGAGTAAATGTTAAGCTTTCTTTCCTGCCATTAGAGAGGAAAGTACGTACTTTCGACCGAGGTATAAAGAAAATTTATTTTTGAATTTCATTTTTAAGGTTTTTCATAGTAAGACATTGATAATTTTTAATATGTTTATCTTAAATAATTTTCCGCCAAACTATTATTAAAATTATTAAAAAAATAATATTTTTTTTATTTAATTGTTTAACTAATGCAATTCAATCCAATGTTTAAATAACGATTATTTTACTATTTATTATCACAAAGTGGAATTATTAATAATAATAAAATAAATTTGTTGTTTGTTACGTTCTCGTAAATTTTAAATTTATTTAAAGTTTTATAAATCTGTTTTAAAAATCATTAAATAATTATTTAAATCATTTAATTATTATCCGAGGTATTTCGTAACGGAAATACCTCGAGATAACAGATTTATAGAACGTCAACGCAGTCTAGTAGACTAAACAGTCTACGTTGTGGGTTTTGGACTGCGTTGATGTTCTCATAGGGTAACCTGAGATGCAACGTTGCTTAAATTCATTATAAAACTCATTGTAATTATTATTGTATGATACATTCTGTCTCCAGACTTCCTCTGGAACAGTCAGTCCGAGGACTTAGCAGAGGAGGAATCTCTGCTGGTCCGAGGCTGAACCTGCCAATTCCTTATTAATAAATACTTCTTTTTTAATTGTCAATTGATTAAAATGGGTACTTATTAAAACCTTCAACCAGGGTTGAGAGCGCTTATCAGCGTTTCACCCTGGTTCCTTTACCTCGAGCGCTAGCCAGCGTTCGGGTATCCTATCCAAAAATATCCTAACTATTACCCCCAGGGTAAGAGCGCTTATTAGCTGTTCTCACCCTGGTGAAATTGCCCAGAGCGCTAGCCAGCGTTCAGGCACTCTACCCATTCCCCTTCATTATCTACCTGTAGGCAGGTAAAACAAAAGTAAAATATTAAAATATATTTTATTTATAAATTAAAAATGAGAATTATTAAATTATGTATATTTAAAAAGTACTTCGCGGATAAATCAGTGACATGACCTACCTGGAGTCTATCGACTTCCTAACGAGGTCAAAATCTGGACATTTAAATAAATTATTTAAATTTAAAAATTAATTACACCCAAAATTTGGGAACGTAACATTGTTTCAACTTGAAAAAGTGATAGTTACATTTAAAAGTAATTACTCGTATTAAAATAATTAGTTGTATAATGCATTTCAAATTTTACCAACAAAACTTGGCCTGTAGCACAAAACTAGTTCAATACTAGCCTGTAGTACAATACTAGCTGTAGCAACAGGCTTTTTGCTACAGGCTAGTACAATACTAGCCTGTAGCAAAAAACTAGCAGCTACAAAACTAGTTCATTGTAAAAATATAAATATTTTTGATCAGTTAGTCGAATCGTTGTTTGTAATATTATTATATCCGTTCAATTGTTTGGAGCTGATAAATGCACTGAAATTTTTTTCTAGTGTAAAATATTTGAGAGAAATAACTGATTCTGAAAATTGTAATGCTGATGAAGATCCAATCGATGTTGATAATGAAGCTAAGACTGATTATGAATCGTCACCTTATTTTCTAAGATATGTCTGTAAGAAAAACAAAATTGAAGGCGATATAAAACAGTTGAAAGGATTTCTAGCTCCAAAAAATAAATTTCAATCTGTAATTATGGCTCGCTACTTACTTGAACATTTACTACCGTATTTATGCTTCTGATCATTATTATTAAATGAAACTGGGAATCATTCATCAAATGCCTCTGCGGAAAATCATTTTAAATAAGTCAAAATGGCAGATGTCAATAATTTAAAAGCTGGACGTTTCATTGACACCATTGAAATTTCATTACGCAGCTCATATAATCAGTTGGGGTTGGAAGAACCGAAGAGCTACGTTAAACCCGCGAAAAAACATCACAAGCGTGTAAGTGAACCGGATAATTTATCCAACTGCTCTTACTAAAAATCAAAATGTAAACTACATATTGTATTAAATAAATAATACTTTTGACTGTAAAATAGAATTTCGAAATAAATTATGTTATCCAATAAGTATAACTTTTTACAGATAGACTGTTTGCCTATCTTTTCTAATATGTTACTTTGTAAATATTCATTTATACATGATGTTAGTATGCAGTAAAAGAATGATAATCAATACTAAATTGATAAATAATTTAAGTTCATAACATCAATTTAAATATTCATCTATATTAACCTCAAATTTCAAAGCTTAATATTTATTAATATGAAATAGCTTTACGTAGTATCATCACAACGGCAATTTGGTAAATAGTTACGATCAGTGGATTGAGTATATATGCATAAAAAGTATAGTCACGCGTGGGTCGTGATAATCACGATACTGTTCAGTCATAATAGCGATATTTTTTTTTTTCCGTGTGAGAGAAGTGTTTATGGCCTCTGTTAAACCGAAGCGATTACAATGATATTATATTGTCATTCCTTTAGTGACAAGGCTTACGAGTCATAAAAATTCGGACGCTTTACCTGAGTGGGTCAGAACTCACAAATTTTTATTTAATTTTCATAAGCGTCGACAAACAAAATTACAAGTTTACTTTCTTTTTAAAATTTTTGAAATATTTTGGGAGTGAATACCAAGAATGCTTACAAAGTTGAAATGGGAAGACCTCTGGCGACTTATCTAAATATGGTAATTTACCCTGTTACACTCCTCCCCACCAGACCAGCACTGGAGGGTCCTGATCTTCAGTTCCTTCTGGGGGCTGATGAATTAAAAACTAAAACAGCGTAATTAAATTTTAAAGAAAAGAATTTATTTCGCCAATTACAGCTCTTCATCGAGGTCCAGCTGGAGAACGTCTTCGTCACTGGTTTCTTGGTCGTTAAATACCCCGATGTCCTCTAGGCCCGAGTCCTCCGATATTGGCTCGCCCTGGCCACCAACCTCCATCTCGCTCCAGTTCGGCCCTCGGAGCGCTCTCTTGTTCTTCTTCTTCTTCCTCTTCGCCGTTCGTCGGCAGATCGGAACATCGCTTGCCTCTGGCCACGGCAACAGCTCGGCACGAGGGACGCCAGCCTCCATCCTGCCAGTCCTGGTCGCTCGTTCCATAGCCTCCTTGAATTGGCTGGCACGGTATGCAGCGAAGGCAGGTGTCAGATGTGGTGGACACTCAGGAAGCACGAACGTGGATGTTGAGGTCGTTGCTACCTGAGTGTCAGCAGCGTGTTGGCTCCGGGTTGGAACAGCTGCAGCCTCCGCCACATCCATAGGTGTTGGGTTATTGGATGGGACTGGCTTGGAACGAGATGTTGGAGGTTTCCAGGGTGCAAACAATCTCCAGGGTGGAGCCACGGCAACACTGGACCTAGTGAAGACCCTGGTCTTCACTGGTATCTTGGGCTCAACAGGCGTGTACGCCGAGGTCGTCTTATGACAGGGTATAGCACCCTTGGACACATCTGGGGCATGTCCGGGTGTAGCGCCATTGCCCCCAACCAATGCTGCAGTGGGTGTTGCGAGTTCTGACCCTTTGGTCGTCTCAGGTGAAGGTGTAGGTGGATGAGCCCAGAGAGGAAGCACAGGTGTTGGTGCTCCAATTGACTCCAGTGGAATTGAAACTCGAACCGTCGGAGGAGAGGTCTTCAATCCCCTCTCCATCCGAACAGCTCGAGCTCCAAAAGTCAACAGCTCAAGATGTCTTGGCCTTCAGTCCTTTTCCCGTTCCTCCACGGTCGATGCCCTTGCTCACGCAGCCCGCAGTTTCCCCTTTGGTGTCTGGGGATCCTGCAGCATCAGGTTAAACCTGGCACGACGCCTGTTGAGTTTGGTCTGGCTTTCAGTGCAGCCGTGCCATTTTGACTCACTCGTGTAGACCCTCTTTTGGGTCACGTTTTGTTTTTTTAAAACTGGTACCGCTCGGTGCGATACCGAGGGTTCAACAGATTTTGGTTCTAATTTACCGGTTCCAGCAACCCCCATTCGGTGGAAAACCGAGGGTTTGGCAGCTGACGTCGTCGAGGCTTGTTCTCCAGTTACAGCTGACTCCTCTCGGTTTGAAACCGATGGAACAGCGTCTGCTGTGGCTGGCGTACTTGCCTCGGGAACGGCAACTCCCACAGGGCTTGCCACCGAGGGTGTAGTTGTTGCTGGGACTGGGTAAAAACTGGGCGTGTGAGGTCCCAGCCTCCAAAAAGCAGATACCCGTGATGTAGAGGGCTGAGTTGTTGGCATCCCAGAGAGGGATTGACTTAGGCCCTAAGTATTTAGCTCCGAGACTCGCACTGTAACCGGCCACCTTATTACTAAGCTTGCGATTAGGATAATAAACTCTATCACCGATGGAAACCTCCGGAATCTTAAAATCGGTTCCGTGGTATTTTTCCTGCCGCTCATTTTCTTTTCTCGTGTTGGATTCTATTTTGTACCGGAGCTCATCAAGACGTTGTACTCTTTTGACCCACTCTGGATTTTTAAATTCAAGATCTTCCAATTCTAAGTGTGTTAAATCTCTCGGTTGATGGGGTTCCTGACCATGAAGTAAATAATATGGTGACGTTTTCAATGAAGAATGGAACGAACTATTATACGCTAGCTGGAACTCTCCCAAGTGTAAATCCCAGTCACTCTGGTCTTTATTAATGTAGGCCCTGATCATCGGTTTTAACGTACGATTTATACGTTCCACTGGGTTAGCTTGTGGATGAGAAACAGCTATCGGACAAAATTTTATTCCCACTCCTCTTAGATATTCTTGAACTTGGTTATTAACAAATTCTTTGCGATTATCTGTCACCAGGAATAAAGGATAGCCCCAGAGTGAGAATGTCCATTTAAAACTCTTAAGCGTATTAGTTCCTGTGAGTTGTCTTTTTGGGAAGAACACCGAAAACCGAGTATAAAGATCTTGAATAATCAACACGTATGAGTTTCTTCGTTTTGACCTGGTGAATGGGCCCGTGACATCAGCAGCCACGACTGCCCAGGGCTTAACTGGTTGTCTAGTCTGGAGTGGAGCTTTAGAAGTACTTTGTTTGTATTTGACTTGCTTGCAGGTTTCGCAAGCCTGTACATAGTCTTCCACATCCTTCGACATACCTGGCCAATAGAATTTTATCTTGATGCGCTCGTACATTTTGTGACGACCTAAATGTCCAACATCTGGTTCTTCGTGATTCCTTCTCAATGTTTCTGGCACTTCATGGTCTCTTAGGACCTTCTTCCATTCATCTTCGTCACCCAGGATCTCCTTAAGGGGACCGGGTCTGCGATAATAAAGACAATCCTCCCGGATTTGCCAGTCTGGAAAGTTGTTCGGGTGTTTCCTGACATTGTTGAATTTTAGGTCATACGAACTGGAAGACTGGATATGGAAAAACCTAGCTGTTTGTAATCTGTCGACTGAGTCGACTAATTATCGACTTCTGGCGACTTATCTAAATATGGTAATTTACCCTGTTACAAGTGTATCGATTACCGCACAAAGAGACACTTATCTTCGTCAAATAGCGCATTACAAGGAAAATAGTTACAACATTTTTTATACTGACGAATCTTGGTGCAGTGTTAATCATTCTAGAAAATATGGTTGGATCGAAACAATTCAATCAAGCGAAATTAGCAATTTTGATAGTGACCGCTGTCGTTTCCAGACTGTTTTCGGTGAAAAAGAAGGATTTTTAATTTAACACAAAGTTAACACAAAGGGGACTGGGCCCTGGTCCCTCTTGTGGTAGCCTCGGCGTAGGTCGTGGATGGTGTAACTGTTTTGATCAGGTCAGCCCGATGCTTGGGCTTTTGGGCGAGGGCTAGAGCGGGTTGACTGCTCGCCCTCATTGACCTGATCATGACCCTAGTAGGTGGCGTCAAGGACTTCCTTGTGGTGGACGTCGTGGGTGGTGGTGTGTTGCTCTTTCTTGGTGCTGCCTGTTTAGCCCTTAGAAAAGAGGTGATGGTTCTGGTGTTGGTGACCTTGACGTTGGAGACCACTCGCGGCTTGGTCAGAACGACACGGCAGTTTTTGATAGCACTGGTGGTGCCTGACGTGGCGGTACTAGTGCTAGTGGGAGTCTTATTAGATGTTAAAGTGGATGGACGAGATGTTGCGAGTCGGGTACTGGGGGGTGTACTGCGGCTCGTGGATGTGGATTCCCTCCTAGTGGTCCCGATGGTGCTGGTGATGGTGGTGAGCGATAATCCTACAATATGATCTTACGACATAAAATAAATGATAAAGAATTCTCATTAATTACACCAAAAGAAATCATAAAAGCTGCTGAAAGAATCAAACCTAATAAAGCACCAGGACATGATAACATCCCAAATATAGTATTAAAAAATTTGCCCAAAAAAGTTCTTGTCCAATTAACACATATTTTTAATAATTGCTTACATCTGTCTTACTTTCCCAAGTCTTGGAAACTAGCAAATATTTTATCTATTCAAAAGCCTGGAAAAAATAATTTATTTCCTCAAAATTACAGGCCTATTAACCTACTAACTACAATGGGTAAACTGCTAGAAATAGTTGTCAAAATAAGAATCAAAGGCTTTCTCGATGAAGGTAACATACTAATCCCAGAACAAATCGAATTTAGAAATAGCCATAGTACAATCCAACAACTTGCTAGAGTCACAGATTATATCAGTACAAACTTTAATAAAAAAAGAAGTACGGGATTAGTGTTACGTGATATCGAGAAAGCCTTTGATACTGTATGGCATAAAGCCCTGATTTACAAACTAAGGGAAATTGATCATCTTGAGCCAAGATAAAAAAAATTCTTGAACCTAGAAAATTTTCTTGTTCAAGTAAATTTTTCTTAGTTTAAGAATTTTTCTTCTTAGCCCAGGATAATCAATTTCTTCAAAGAAGTTTTCTTGAGTCAAGTAAACCATTTCTTATGTGTACGAAATTTGAAGTCAAGTAATCTGAAAGACATGAAATCTAAAATATAATAATCAATTTGGCAGTAAATTTTAACTAATTTCGATGCAATTCAAGTATAAGTAGAAAGTAAAATTTTTAACGTTAAATTAACAAAAAGTATTAGCTAAAAGTTCTTTTAGCTAAGTTATCTGAAAATGACTAACGTAGATTTTCTTTAACTTTGCTGCAAAATATTAATAAACACAAATTACCATAATTTTGGCGTTATATTGTTTGTAACTACTGATGTCCACGTTCTTATAGAAAATGTCTAGCTAGCAGGGTTACTATATATAATTACACGCAGTAATAGATGATGACTTCTTATTAATCATGGGGTTATAATATTTATCGGGAGTATAACCTGTTTTCAGTACCTAAATTAAATACCTAACATAAGTACTCCCACTCTTTACATTGATTGAGACATCATTATATATATTGACTCTAGGTACATTATGGTTCTTATCTGTACTCATTGTGGGAACATTTTGATAACATCATGTATCCACTCTGGTTACGTAATGGGTTTTGTATGTATACATACAATGGTTATAACCATTGTGGGAACTTTAAGATGACAAAATGTATCCATTCTGGGTACGTTATGGTAACATATCGGTTACAGTACGTATTCACTCTGAAAACACTCTACACTGTAAAAAAAGCGGTGTTAAAATGGTTCTCGGCGGTGTTAAATCGGTGTTACCGGTGTTAAATCGGTATTACAGCGGTGTACAGTAACTCCGTATCAGTGTATTATCAGTAAAGAATTTATAAAACACTAAATAATATTAGATATTAATTAAAATTGAACAAATTAATGTTTATTTTACAATTAGACTGAAATCAAATAAAAAATAAATTAACTTAACTAACAAGTTGAAATATTTTTCTTTCTTATTTTTCAAATTATCTAGAATTCTCAAGCAAACTGCTCTTAGATCTATCTATCATAGCCTTTTTGAAAGTGTAATAAACTATGGCATTATTGCCTGGGATGGAGCTTACGATAATTCGATTAAAAATATTTCTGCAATGCAGAATAAATTACTTAATAAATTTGTGTATGCTCATAATAATACTACTCCATTAAATATTAAACAAGCCTTTATACTAAATTCTATGACATGTTATTACACTGAATGTAAACAACTTTTTAATGATACACACTAGAACAGACAATTAACGTTACCTAAAATAAAAAAAAATATAAGTTACATAAATGCATACTATATAGCGATTAAATACTACAATCTCTTACCAAACAATCTGAAAATGTTAAATCAACAGCCTAAAGCTATTAAAAAAAAACTCAGGAGCCGGATGTCTGTAAATATCTCCTAGACGTTTCTAATTGTAATAGCTCAGTTAATATTTATGAACTTATTCATCATGATAACGTAAACTCTTGTTATATCCAATTTCTATGTATATGTTGATTATGTTTATTATTGTAAAGAGATTATACGCGATTCTTTGTAATCCAATCTATGTATAGGTGTTACCCACACCTCTATAGAATGTAATTTGGAATTAAAAAATAAATAAAATAAAAATAATAATAATAAATACAACAAGTTATTAAATATTTACAGTAATAAATGTTTAGGAACTATATAGTAGTTACATTTATCATATCTATTGGACTCAGTCGATTTTTAATTTCAATGCTTCCAAAATCAAATTCATAAATTCGAACATTTATTGTATCTAAAGTAAGTGTTTTATTTTTAGTAATAAATTCAATAAGGAAATGAATTTCACGTTGAACCACTCCTAACAAATCATGCATTATATCCACAGAATAAGCATTAAAAATATGAAAATAATTTGAGTTTAATGCTGATTTCCCTTTAATTCTTAAATAATGTTCTAAATTTTCTTTATCAATTTTTTTACAAATATCGTCATAATTATCTCGTTTTCTCAGTGTTGATTCATTTTCAGTTGTCATTGTTTTTGTTTCTTCACTCGTTGATGTACATATCCTACAAAAATATGTTGCGTTAAATGATTTGACTGTATTAAATAACGTATTACCACCTAAATTATCAAAGCTTAACGATATTATTGTTCGTCTGATATTTTTATTGCCAATGGTAAGACCAGTCGTTTCCAAAATTTTTATGTCTCTCATTAAAAGCTTGAGAGCTTGGTCAATACTTACATTATCAATAGTTTGAAATAAACTGACTAAATGAATATGATGAAGTTTTGAGTTCAGATGAGACGGTAAATTTCTTATAACAAAATAAATAGCGCCAATTTTATAATTTTTTGTTTTACTACCCATAGGGTTTGCAGCTTGGAATTCATCAAAATAAAGCTGAATTTGTAAAGCATCTTTACACTCTTTGAACAAATTATTATTTTGAAAATCCATGACACGTAGAAGATAAAATATTTGAATTTTCATTTTTGCCTTCATTAAAAAGAAATGTAATTAAAAGGTATGTATGTTATTTTACATGGAACAGGTATGGATTCATATTTTCGTAATCAATAATTAAATTTTAATTTTCGTTTAACCGCGACAATGATTTCAAAATAATAAAACGTATTTACCCAGCCTTCCAAAAAATATTTGTCTTTTAAAATTGGAAAAACGAGAATAATTTCTTTTGCACAGATTATTTTGTGTTCTTTTGAAGGATATTTTCTATAGTTCTTTTTCAGAGCATCAACACACAATTGAATTAAAGTTATTCGACTTTGTGGAGTTAGAGCTTGTTGTTTAGCATACTCATCTAAAATATTTAAACCGACGCTGGACTTTTCCAAAACTTGACGTAAATCCTAGAGTGCAATATTAGTATAATATTAAGTGTTTGTAAATTAATAAAAATTCACTTATCAACGCACCAGCACTTATCATGTCACTGTATTTTAATGTCACATCGTCTGAGACAATTTTTACCCACTTTTTGGTGTCTTCATAAGTAACTCAACGCAGACAATTTATTAGAACAGGTTCAACGATTTCGATTCCAAGTGGTGGGTTGAGAATATTTTCGAAATTATTCATTATTTTCAATTTTTAATTACCTTAGTAATGTTATGATTTATGATGATTGTAAACTCTTTTATTATTTATTTCCGATTATTAAACATGTACGGTTCGATTATAAATATTGTGTTAATTAAAATAAATTTATGCCGCCGGAAAATTTATAACACCGTTTAACACCGAAAAAAATATTTACGCCGCTAACGGTGTTACATCGGTGTTAAATTTAACACCGGACTTAAACCGGTTTTTTTTTACAGTGTATGAAACTTCTATCAGACTTTTAAGCTCAAAGAGCGCAAAAACACAGAAAAGGTATTTTTTTGAGCTTGAAGAGCTCAAAATAACATACGGATTGTATTTTTGAGCTCGAAGAGCTCAAAAAAAACGGCCATGTATTAACGAAATTAGCGGGAAGTTGAAGAGATGGCCCCTAGGGTCAACCGTTTTCCTATTTTTTTTTTTTTTTGGCGTTACGCGGCTTACGAACACCAATAGATTGTCGAAGTTCTCTAGAACCTTTCATACGATTCATGATAGAATTATCAGATAGATTTTAATATAAACATACAAAAGTTGAGTAATACTCACTTCAACTGTAACGTGTAAAATAATGATTAAGCAAAAATTTCATGTTTTTTCTATGTAAGTAATTTGATTATTCATGCAATATAATATAATTTGAAATTTTCAGAGAATATTTTCGAAATATCATACTTTAAGTAATATGCAAAAGAAATCAATTTTTTCAATTCTAACTGCATCTACCCCCTTAATGAAAATAATATAATAACAATCTTATCTACTGATTATTTTGCTCATCTTGTTGCGAAAGACAACGATCATCAATGATTATATTCAAGAGGTTCAACATTACATTTCTATCAAATCAAAATGATCAAGTGAATAATCTTAATAAATCGTAAAAATAGTGACAAAATTATAATGAACTACTTGCTTACTTGAAATCGCAACTGTTTATAAGGATGATAATTTTCCATAAGCCTAAAATTTCAAAATATCGAAAAGAGTAATGATCATTTCTTGGCAAATTTCGCATAATTTTGACTAGTTTTTAATAAATAAGTAAATCATTAATCAAAAAATGTTAATTATTATTGTAAATTTGTATAGTATACAACTTTAATATTTCACAGATTTCTTTTTACATAAAGGAGTTTCAAATGTCAATGAAGTTTGCGGACAAGTGATTCTTTGTTGCTGTTTAACATCTAAATCTCGAGCGATTGTATTTGATTCTGATGTGTACAGTGAATTTCTTTGGCGTGACATATGTGGCAAAGGTTTAATCAAGGCTTGAAGTTCAGAAAGAGGATCGGATGAGCTCTCGATTTGCGTGGGGTAGATAGGAATTTTATTTGACATTAGTGGAGATGAAGTATAGCTGTTCGTATGAGGAATACGAAGAGATAGAGTTCCCGAGGATGACGAGTTCTGGCAATGGAGAATTACTTGAATTAAAATCCAATTGTTGATGTTTTTAAAATAAAGAATATACTTACGGGTAATTTATTGCAATTTGGAGACAAAAGAAAATTCGGTGGTTGCAGAGGATAAGGTGAGGGTGTACTGAAAGGTGTCCTCTGAGTTTGATATGGACTAATATTGTGCAATCTCTCAAGAAGTTGAGCTTGGAAGTGTATTTGATCATTGGAAATAAAAGGCTGGTCTACCCTCTTGGTGGAATACACTTCAGGTGTGTAAGTGCATGTAAAAGACGGCGCCTCCAAATCCCAGGGTGAATTATACACTGGTGTCCATTGTGACTGCTTCGAAGAAAGGTGTATTGTTACGGAGTATTAGACTACACCGCGAAGACAAAGAACGTTAGTATGACACAACGATTCTTCTGCAATTGCGAGATATAAAATGCTAGAGCGATTACTGCTGATGCTCATTTTCATAAGCATATTGCTATTGCGATATCACGTAGCGTTTATTGAAGTTAAATCCAAAAACCTGTGTGAAGATGTCCAGTATTTATTGCGAAGTCATCGTAGCAATATTACGTAGATATTAAGCTAGATGCAAAGGAATTTATTATTTTGAAAAGCGCCATTCAATATAGCATCAAGTAGTCGCAGCACTCTAATTTTCATGTCACTCTTATTATATTATCTGTTACTTAAGCAATTGTCATTTATATACATATAAAGCATTCGCTCTTTTCAATTCAACTGAAATTTTTTTTAAACAAAACTTGGAGAAAAAAATTTTAAAAAATTTCCAATATTGGATTAACAAAAATTTTCAGTTTTTGAAAGAAAGTTATTAATTTTTCCAAGTTTGTAACCATTGAAATTGACAATTTACTTGGTAATTAATGGTGTCTATTTCAAAATGGATCGAATTTTTTTTTTCATAATATGATTCAATAACATTTCGTAGAAAAATTCCCATTTTTTTGAGATATGCATATTTGGGCAACAAGTTAATCGATCAGTTAATCTAAATCATCCCAGATCGATTATCCTTTATTTCACACCCTTATTAACAGTTTTTTTTTTATGTTTAAAAAATCGATGACTTTTCCGGTGATTTTAAGAAATTAAAAAAAAAATTCATGCAAGTATTTTAAATTAAATTTTATAAAATATGAAAATTTAGTGAAATGAAAAGAGCTGGTGCTCAAAATTTGTCAATTTAGTGTGAATCCTTCATATATATTTATATACTATTCTAAAAAAATTAAGGGAGTAGAATATTTCAGACGATATCTTTGAAGATTCATAAAGAGCAGTTTTAAGTTCAATGTCTCTGGATTTTAAAGCTTTAAGCTAAAAATTTTCATAAAAAAGTGAAAACTAAAAAGTATTTCTGACGACAAATAAATATGCTAACTGATTGTGCGAAAATTATATTAAGACCAGAGATCATAAAGCTTCAAGATCTTTTGTTTAATAACCGTCTGATTATTTACCAGAAATAGCTCGTAAAAAATTCTATTCCCTTTATTTTGTAGCGCATACATATATATTAATCATTATAACAGAATTAGCTTCTGCTTTTGAATCCGACCTTTTTTAATTTGGCTGAATTTTTTTTTACCTTACAAAAAACATTTTACAAAATTTTTTCAATTTTTTTTACCCGCATCAAAAAAAATAAGAGTTTTTTTGAATAAAAAGATTTTTTTTTCTTTTTGAATACTTGAAATTTTTTCATTAATTTTTAAGATAAAAAATAACTTCTAAAAAGTTGACGTGAGTCAAGATCGACTGTATTAATCACAGAATTCGAATAATTAAAAATTAAAGAGTTTCAGCCGAATACAGAAGGACTGGGTTCAAAAGTGGTTTACTTAGTGTAAAATGTCTTATATACGTATATTTTTTGTATTTCTATGTTCAAGTATATATAATTTAACGTATTTATAATTACGTTGTAAATAAATTTCAGATTTTTATTAAAAAATTAAAAAAACATAAGCTAAAAAAAGCAGCTACAATTATTAAAAAATAAAAAATAGTACAAAAAATAATAAAATGCATCAACATAGCTCGTTGATATTAATTACGGCGTCATTCGGTAGCACGTTACCTGACCAAGATTTGGCAAGTCAGGAATGGTAGGACTTGGTGAAGTCATTTGATTATTCGTTGCACCTGTATTTTGCGACTGTGCCACGGCAGTACTGTGAGTTCCTAATGTACGATCTTGTTCCCTTAAATGACTAACTAATGCTCCAATATGTTCTAACAGCTCTTTGTTCTGAATAAGAAGCTGATGAGTTCGTGTCTAAACAAAAAATTTAAAGTTAAAAGTTTTAATCGATTATATTAGACTTGTTAGTTAAAATTTTAATGATGATATACTTGAGCTTCGACTCGTGCCGTTGTTTCAGCTGCTAATTGATCCTGTAACAACCGTGCATGCGCCACAGCAGCTCGCGTTTGTTGACTTTGCTGATCAAGACGTTCTCGGAGAAGTTGAATTTCATGTTTGAGAGAAGTTAATTCATTACTACTTGATATTAACAAATCTCCACAATCAGAAGTTACCGTTCCCTGCGAGATTAAAAAAAATTATTATGCAATTTTTTTTCGAGTCACCTGTAAAAATACGTTAAATTCATTTTTCACAAGCCCTCTCGATCTTAAGCAATGATAAATTTTTAAATTTCACTTAAAAGTTCTGTTCATTTTGAAAATCATTAAAAATTTTAATTTTGTTAGTTGTAATCTTTTTTTAACTTCCCGCTTAGAAAATTGAAAATTTTTAAAAATCGAGAAGTTATTGGTTTCACCCCGTTCATCGAAAATCGAGTTTTCATCGGATCTTGACATTTCGAGGTCCTAGGAAGCTTCCCTGACTATTCTCGCGAGGGTGTGTGTGTGTGTGTTTGTGTGTGTGTGCTTGACCGATTTAATCGCGATTGGTGCCATTCGAAAGGGCTTGACTGAACTAGGATTTTAAATACAATTTGGACCGATTCAGATCGGTAGATTTTGAGAAATCTCAAAAAAACTACAAAATAGAATTTTTTTTTTGAGTGGTTTTTTTTAAATAACTTTTGAACGGCGCTATCGATCGATTCCAAAAACTAATCAGCTCTTAACATCAAAAAACCACTTGCAATTATAGCCCGTCCGGTCAAAATCGGTTGAATCGTTCGTGAGTTATCGTTGACGAAAGAAAACCGAAAAAAGTTTTTTTGGAATTACTCCGAAATTCCTAGTCCGATCAAATTAAACTTAAAAATTCTTTATGAGGCTTAAAAAACTGCGCCGAACGCCGCCAACTGCATAGAAATCGGTTCTTTCATTTAAAAGTTATTGGGGTTTGAAAATAGTGTTTTATCAAATTTCTATCAGACTTTTGAGCTCGAAGAGCTCAAAAGCATGGAAAGGTAAACTTTTTGAGCTCGGAGAGCTCAAAATAACACACAAATTGTATTTTGGAGCTCGAAGAGCTCAAAAATGTCATAAGTGCAATTTCCAGCGTAGGTATGGGATTGGCGGGAAGTTACAGAGATGGCCTTCAGGATCAACCTTTTTTCTTATTTTTTAAATTCTAAATCATATAAATTGAAAAAATTTCAAAATGCGTAGTAGTCGATTTGGTATGTGGGATGCTGAATAAAACAATTGTCAATTAAAATTTAGTGTTAATAATTGTCGTTTTGTCTTTAGTATGTTTTTTTAAAATAACTTTAAAGCGTGCGGAAAAACCATAATAAAACCATTTATATATTTTTTGTGCTTAAAAAACCTCGTCGAATACTTCTTTGAAAATGAAAATCGAACGACGCATTCAAAAGTTATAGTTATTTAAAAATTCACAAAATTTTATTTTTTGGTATTTCTTTAAGGTATCTTCCAGATATTCTAACTAATCAATTATAATATAAACCTGTACATTTTCTCTATGTGCTTTAAAAACCGCACCAAATGCGTTTTTTAAAAAGAAAATCGAACGATGCATTCAAAAGTTATATTTGTTTAATTAATACAGCTCGAAGGGCTTAAAATGTGAAAAACGTTGCTTTGAGCTTGAAAAGCCCAAATATTAACCAAAAAACATATTTTAAGGCGTTTCAAATTCCAACTTAGTGGGAAGTTCTAAGGTTGGCCTGCGCGGTCAACTGATTTTCAGATTTTTTTTTAACAGTGATACAAAAAAATAGGACGTTCATGATTTGTATGATAAAATTTACTATCACGACATGTATTTTAGTTATTTAGAATTTAGTAAAGTTATTTTTCAGTGTAACAAAAAAAGTAAGGAATTGAAAATAAAATTTACCGATGGCGATTGTCTCATCGGCGATGCAGAAGATCCATGCGTTCTTGCCCCACAAGGTGCAACATCAGGTGGATGATCTTGCACTAAATTTTCTCCATCACACACTAGTGATATATCTTTGTGTATACTTGGTGATGGTATTCGTGGTTGAATTATCGGAGACCGTTCATTCGTCATCTCATCATCATAATGATCATTATGAAGTGGATGATCGTCATCGTGTTCAAGTGTATGCTCTCGTTCTTTGTCAATATCTTGATCTCTTTGTTCAGACGTTGCATTTAGGCTTAATTTATGGCACACTTCAAAGGCTTGACCCACTGTTCTAACTACTCTCATGGCTTGACTCTAAACAACAAAAAATGGTTTAATTTACTCAATTGCCAAAATAAAAATAAAAGAGAAACAATATGATTCCTTTAAAGCTAAATAATCGAACAGTTTTAATTATACACTTTTCTTTTATCAAACTTCATGACACACTCTTCATAATTACCTCAAGCTCTTCATAATTATCATCTTCATCAAATGGTTTTTCATTCCAAAAAGTCGGTGACATTGTGTCATTTGGTGATTTAATTTGTGTGTTTTTTGTTTTGTTTGATGATTTTTTAATATTCAAAGGTCCGAAGGATTCGGGATCTTTGAATGACAATTTTTTTCGCGGCCTGGAACCACCAGGTGTATCGAGTTCTGGTTTACCATGAGCTGAACTTTCGCCTAAGTTATTGCTTATATTTGCTGACAAATCTGGTAAAATGACAAGTTTGCTAACATTTTTAGGCATTTTCTATGTAACTTTAACTTGAAGAAAATTTTTACTTAAACGAAAGCTTTATATACTTCATCAGTATTGAATATGTTTATAAAGAATGTCGACTATTTTTAGAGAACTAAAATAATATCTAAATCGATTAGAGGTAATTTTACATTTATTCACTGATTAAATGATCAAACTTAACCAACTACAACTATAATTTTGAATTGAACAGAATGAAAAATTCATCGAATTGAACAGTTGAAATTTATTCATCGAATGATATTTTTATTTTAATAGTTCAACAGATTTGGTTGAATAGTTCTACTCATAAACTCCTAACTCGAGCACATAAATATAAATATCACGTCTTATTTCTTACTTCCTATCGTCAGGCTGACGGTAAATAATTTTTGCGTTTGTCAGAGTTAGCTAATGCAAGAACTGTGGTATTCATCACTAACAGAGTTTAAAAACGTCATTTGAATAGTGGAAATATACATAAAAGCTAAACTTATATTCAACAGATCGAAAGCGTTTTATTAATAAGTGCCAGAAACTATACAACTCCGTTCTTCTTTCTCTATTTCTTCAGAACAGAGAAGAGCATAAATATTCAGATAACCATTTCGGTAAATATAAGCAACTCATCTTGGCAGCACCTTAAACCGGGTCCTACACGAACATTATTCGTCAACTGCAGCTTCTCCTGTTAGACGTTTCATTTATTTATAGTTTTGTTATAACGTCAGCAATCGGAGATTACAAGTTTCATATATTTAATTTTTCTGATATGAAATTATCATACAATTCATTTCGCTAATTTTTTACACATATTCATGTATTGTACTCGCAAAGTTGTACAAAAAATTTTTTTTCAAAGATTAATTTCTAGAATAATAAAATTTGATTGCTTTGAGAAAAGAAAGTCTTACCTTTTTACTAGATTTAAAGACGTTGCACTTGAACGAGTTGCTATTACTATCTCGAGCTATGTAACTGAATATTTTTAGATCATGGCTGTCGTGGGAGACATAAAATATTCTGAAAAAAAAGTTGCCATTTAATAAACTAATGAAAAATTAATTATAAAACAGTTTTTCGAAAGTTTTTCATCAAGTTCATACTTTATTTCTTGAAATACCTGTATATTGGATAATGCATTTGAAATGCTTTGTTTTCATCAATCCATTGTTGTTTCTTCTAAAAAAAAAAAAAAATACAATAGTCATTAATATGTATCCATTTAATAGAAATGTTATATTAATTTATTTAAAAATTTTAATTACTTTTTTTTTACGGAGCGTTACTTTGAGACCATCAACAGAAACTTCTAATGTAACTTTTTTTTTCTTTATTCCTTTTGCTTTGAATTCGTACTAAGAAAAAAAAGTGAACAGAGAATAAATATTTTACTTTTTTTAAAATTTTATTTGATATTAGAAACATACTCGAATTCGTCGCATCGCTGCTACGATCTCTACTCGGCTGGTTGGCCTTGGTACTTCTATAGATCCGATAAACTATAAAATTACAATAAAAGGTTTAATATAAAGAAAAATTAGTCACAGCATCAAAAAAGGAAATATCGATTGAAAACAAAGACTTCGTACTTAGTACGCTTTAACGATATTTAATTTCCATTGTATTCGATTATTCTCTTTGTTTTATAAAATTTTTATTGTTAAAATATTTGATTGATGATTCTGTAAGAATTAAATAATAAAAAAAAAAAAAAAAAGAAAAGTCTAAAAAACTTGTAAAAATCGTAAAAAAGAGTATAAGATAAAATTCAAAATAAAAACATATCACTTGACGTCACAACGTAATATAGTATGTACAGAAGCGGGATATACCAGATAATAGTATACGTACAAGCGAGATATACGAGATAATAGTAAAGAAATATTAAACAGAAATATCTCAGCTTCATCGTCAACGACCTCATTGTTAAACTGAAATGTTTTTTTTGAAGTGAATATTATGAGTTGTAATAAATTTCTTTTTTAGACTTTGATTGTCCATTAATATAATTGTAAATCATATTGAATTAAGGAACACCGCAATTGATAGTTTTATTTATTTATAGACACCTAACCATTTCAAAGGTTTTCTAATGCAACTACATAATGAAACAATTTTTTTGCTCAAGAATAAATTTTCGTGAATCAAGAAAATTTCTTCTAATTCCAAAAAAACTTTGGTCTTCCTTACAATTTTCTTGGTTGAAGTAAAACTTTTTTCTATGAAAGTTTTAACGGAAAAATTAATGATCAACTATAAATGCGTTACTAAAATGAATATAAAATCAGAAAAATAAGAAAAATTAGAACAATAGTTGTAACGATTTTTGCATTTCTTTTAACAAATAAATTTGTATGAAAGAAGATTTTCTTAAAATTTGATCTGTAATTTTTTTTTATAATTTATTCGTATTTATTTTATATACCTTGGCATGGAAAACAATACCACGATGAAAAGCTTCCTCGCTGTGCAAAGGAATCCTCGTGTCGTATTCATCATTTCGCACAAGATTGTACTGCTTTTTAGAGGGCATGCTTGCCCCTAAATTATTAAATTAATAATCGGTAAGGCAGCTAAAAAAAACCTTTTTTATTTTTTTATTCTAATTGAATTTAAACAATTTTTGTTAAAAACTTAATGATTAAAATTTTTTTACAGGATAGTTTTGAAATGGAAAACATAGAAGGCAATTAAATCTAACACCAATTTTAGTTATTTTCTGTAAGAAAAGATTTTATTCTGTCACAAGAATTTATAAGAATAAAAATATTGGGTATGAGTGAACAAAGATATTTACGTAAATATAAGAGGTAAAAATTAAAAGAAAATATACACGACTATGGTTAAAACTTATTACATTTTAATTTTACAGACTAAAAGAGAAAATTTTAAATTTTAATTTATCAATTATAAAAAAAAATAGTAATTATTCGGAAATGGGATCCATTATATTTTCGGCAATAAAGTATCAAAAAATAAACGTCTTTCAGAATTTTTTGACAGTTAAATTATTATGAAAGAAATTAAATTATCAAGTAAAAAAAATTTCAACTATAGAAATCAAAAAAAATCATCAGATGTCTTTTGATTTTTAATTTATAATATTTCTATTTCACGGAGAATTTACGATACCAATCATTGAAACAGTCAATTGAATATTTTTTAATTAGTTTTAAAGCCTTTAATGTCAATAAAAATTTTACGTCAAACCAAAATAGTAAATAAAATGTATGTAAATCTATTATTTTTAGGTGTACAGTTAAAATATTGTGGACTCTTACTTCCAAATAATTTCTTAATTATGAAAAATTTTGTGCGGCGATTCTTTCAAAAAAATATCAAGACTAATTGATAATTAAAAGAACATGATCTTAAAGTATATTTTATATTATATAAGTCAAAATTTTAGATTTTAAGGTAATATGATAAGTTAAATGAGATATTGTGAGAAGAGTAGATATGTAGTTTTCAGTTGAAAAAGTTTAATTCAAAGTTTTTTTTCTTATATACCTACACATTCACAGTACTCCTCGACTGCTGAGAATTAATATTTTTTTGTCCCCCTTATCTAAATAATAGAGAAATATAACTTATATTTTATCTGAATATAGAGATAATTTTTGAAAAATAAAAATTTATCTTAGTATTCATATATTGTTGGTTTATATTTTTTGTTATTACTTAAAACAAAACAAAGAAAAAAATGTTGAACCTTGAATGACAGTCACGGACAAGAAATCATGCTGGTTTCTCTCGTCATCGCACACGCACTAACAACTGAGTATAGTTTCGCTCTTGTATTTTTCAATTTTCCGTACATTCTCTCTTACTCTCTTATTCCCTTTTTCATTAGCTCGCGCACGCTGATTTCTTGCTCTTACTTCTGACTGTCCTCCAGAGGGGAACGAACTTATATAGTTTTCGAATCGACACAAGGAAAAAAAGATAATTTATAATTATAAAATTATATATTGAATTCAAATATAAAATTATCGATGTTTATTGTTAAATTTCCGTAATTTTTCTTTTAATTTCAAATATTTTAGAGTTTACATTTTCAATATTAGTGTTTTCAGGTCTATTTAGTAGTTTTTAGATGTATTAAAAATAAATATTTTTTAAAACTCACTAAACACACATAAATAAATGTATTTTTATTTAAGTTTATAATGCATTCGATGAATAATGATTATTTATAGTATTGATGAATATTTTATTTATAATTGTAACTTTAAAAGATGATAAAAGCGTTGCTGTTTGGTGAGAACGTGTGTAAAATATAATTGGATGAACACATGTAGTATATACATGACATTCCTCGCTTATCGCGTTCGGGACTGCCGGTCGACTATGTAGTTGAGCCACATCAAATTCTGTAAGTTGCTGAACCAAGTGTAAGATGGCAGTAGTATGAAAGTTTCTGAATAGAATGAAATGTTTTTTCATTAATTGTGAAAGAGTAAAGTATTGAAGAAATAGCAAAATTTTAATAACACTGAACTTGACAGATATTAAAAATTTTTTCGAGTCTTATAATGACACTGAAGTTGACGGACATTAAAATTTTTTTTATAATTTTATAGCAATTAAATTATTTTGTATTATATTGTGGAATTATAAACAAAATGTAATATTTTTTGTACTGTTAACATTTATTTATTTAAAACAAATAAACTGAAGCAAAGTAGCATAATAATGATTGCTTTATAAAATAATGTTTAAAAAAGATTGAAACATCAAGAAAGAGAAAAACTAGGTATTAACAGTAAATGCACGCAAATGAAAATAATTGAGATAATTTATGTAGAAATATGAATGTTTCTAGTAAAATATTATTTGAAAACTGATGAAATGAAATAGTTAATTTAAAAAAAAAGGTTAATAGTTAACTAATTTATTAACAATCAATTAATTAACTAATTAATTAATTAACTTATAAATAAACGTATATTAATCATCCTCGTTTGATTTTTCAGCATCATTTTCTTGTTGGGGGTTTTTTCTTTATCGGGTGAATTTCCTGCACCCAAACGTTCGTCAGCAGCTGAAGTTTTTTTTTTTTTTTTCGTTTACTTCTTCCACCTTCCCTTCCCCATGATTCCTGAAAAAAAAAAAAAAAAAAAAAAAAAAAAGGTTATCAAATCTAATACATCAAGTCGTATATTTTTACTAATATTTATCTATTAAGAACCTTTTATGAGTTTATAAAATGGTGTATCAATGTAAATCTTTGGTCTCTTCTCATTTGCTTTCTTCAAGTTAAACTTCAGGGCTACGTCACGAGACATTCCTAAGCGTATCATAGGTGTCGTGCTTCTAATTAAAGCTTGATTGGGATTAGCCAACGATGCGAGCCTGTGCGCCTATCAAAACATATTATAATTTAAATGAGTTAAAAACAAAAATTTATTAAAAAACGTAAATTAAAAACTGGTTAAAATTTTTACAATTTTGTTGCGATAATTTTCATCAGAATTCAACTTTCCATTGAATTTAGCAAAATCTGCTAGTCCAGAGCAAGGAATTTTCATGTCGTCATCCTTCGAATCATTGTCTATTCCTAAACTTGCTGTAGCATTTGATTCATTAGCTCTTTGCATCTGTAGAACCAAACTTTTTAAATCACTGACTGATTTAGATAAAGAATTAAGCTGTACGTTGATACTCTTTTGTTCTTTAATAATTGGATCCAATAATTTTGTAAAAACTTTCGTCATGAGTTCTAAAGTAACATTTCAATATTATAAATTATAAATTTATTATAAAATATCGCAATTAGTAAATAAAATTATAAATATTGTAAATATTTCATGATTTATAGTAAGGTATTTATAATTATAGAAACTACAGCAATTATACGTTAAGGCAGTTCACTTATAAATACAAAATTGTAAGAAGTTTTTGAGATTTGAAATTTACTTAGAACATATATTACATACGTTGTTAAAGTTTTCAATTGATTAATTATTCCAAACATGAGATAGATGTAATTAAAAATGCCACTTTTTCATAGTTAGTATTCCAGAAAGGTGAGAAAATCACAAGTTTTTAATGTTTGGCATTAAAGAGATTAGACAATCGTTTTAAAAAACTAATAATCATGAAAATAATATATTGAAACTAACTCTAATCAATTTCGCAGCTCTTAACCAGTTAGTTTTATTTAGAAATTATTAATAAAATGACTGGGTAATCAGAAATATTCATTAATGGAAATGAATTAGAGACAGCGCGTGAGAAAAGAAATACTAGTGAATGAAATAAAAAGAAATAACATAAACATTAGGTTGTAAGTGATTTACCTTCATGAAAAATATTTTTAAATATTAGTTAGTTAAGTAATATCTGTTTAAATACCTTCATTCATATAGTGTTTAGAAGATTAGTTGTTATTTAAGGGTTTATTTTTATGAACAGTATGATCTGTTTCAGACTCAGAGTCATTTTCTGACTTATCAGAATTTAATCTGGAGCTTTTGCTTGATATTGAATTAGTAATGCATTTACTATTCAATTTTTTATATTTCTCTACAACGCTTTCCTCACAACTTGAACTATTAGTAGATTCTACCGACTTTGATAAACTCTCCGCTGATGAAGATCTTTTGCGCTTAGATCCACGAGATTTGTCAATTTCTATTAAATAAATTAAAAAATAAATTATATCACAGGAATGAATTAAACATTTTTTTTGTGTATCAATAAATTATTTCTAGCTAAATAAGAATAAATGATGAACTTAGTTTATCTAATGTTTTGAATAGAATATGTTTGTTTTAATTAAAATGTAAAATAATCAATTATTGAATGATATCAAAAAATTAACAATAATAATATTTTTTGTTAATTTTGGCTAGTCTTAAAATTAGTATACAATATAAATAATTTACTTACTAGAACTTCTTTTTGGATATTTTGAGTTTCTCGGAATATTCCCAATATTTTTCGGCGTATCAGACTGCTTTTTATTCATTAATAATAAATTATCAGGCATCTCAATGTCACTAGAATTTATATTTGCATTGTTTTCATTATTGATTAAAACAAATTGTTCTACGTTAGATAATTCATGTCGTGCTTTACGAAATTTTTCAGCTCTTAAACGACCGAGCTCACGTTTTCGAAAGGACTTATCATTCACGATAAACATTTTAGCGTAAGGAATAATTTAAATAGTAATAAAATGAACACTAATAATTACTGTATGAATTATCACTAAACTTATTTATAAGATAAAAACTTTCCAGTAGTATTATTTATAACAATAACAACAGATTAAGTAACTCAGGATATTCACTCTAAAGATATGATAAAAACAAAATTTAATTTAACTTATAGGTTATAGTATACTCATGTATGCTGACAGCGTCGCAGCAAAAGACGATCGGTGATTTTGAACGCTATTCAGCACACACATTCACTTCTAAAGTACGATTGGTATACCTAACTTGCATAAAGTCACGGCTACCGAAAATTTACCGAAGTTTGGCTTGCCAAACTTGGGCGTAGCTTGGAAAAACTACGTCAGTGCCGATTTTCGACTTGCCTATAGTGGAATTAATATGGCGTAAATTAGGCTTACCAAAGTTCGGAAAGCCAAACTTGCCCCGAATTGATTGTTCGGCAATGCCTCACGAAATTTCTAGTCGGGTCGTAGTTATCATTTACAGCCCATGGGCTATTTAACTTCGATGGTTATCGGTAAAAAATCATCACATTTATTATCTAACTCGTTGTTTTTATAATTTCTTATCAATAGGGAAGCCTCAGTACTTACGAGAGCTATTTATTGAAGAGACAAGTGTGATGGGACGCTTTGATAGACTAGCAGAGTAAAGAAACAATCTTAACTTTAAGATGCCCAACTTTGCGACTACTTATTATGAGTTTTCTTTCGTTATCACATGCATCTGTCTGTGGGAAGAATTACCAAGTGATTTGATAAATTCAACAAGTATTAAAATTTTGAAAAATAAGATTTATGACCACTTTTTTAATTTACATACCTATTGGAAGTAATGTTTTCGTTTTTTAGTTATTTTAAATAAATTTAATTAAATCTGATCATATTCTTTTTTTCCCTATATTTTTCTTTTCATGTACAACGAAGATAAGGAACTTTAAGTTAAAACATTATCCTTACTTCAAAAAAATATTTATAACAATAAAAATTATTTAAAATAAAGCAAAAACTTTTTTTTAGCAAAAAAATTTTCTGAAATCAATTAAGCATTTTTTCTAGGTGTACTTATTTTGAATCAGCTGCAAGAAACAGTGTTTGTGAGATGGAATGGAGTTCAGTTTGAATATACCGAATTGTTCTACATTGATAAAAAAAATTACCTTGACTCAAGAGAAAATTGTGTACAAAGAAATAGTATATTACACACCTAGGGAAGTAAAGTAAGAAATGTCACAGATCACATGTAATTGTCGGCCGAGGCGAAGCCGAGGTTGACAAACATGTGATCTGAGGCTTTCATATTTACTTCCCTAGCTGTGTAATATGCTATTCACTAAATTTACGTTTTCCCACCCTCCTCGGTTTCCCTCTCCCTCTCCTCCTGTATTTGAGTAGTACTTTAAGTATTTTATAAAAAGCAAGGATAAAATATAACGCAAGGATATTTTGTAAATCCTGATTGTTAACCTAAAAGCATTGTTGCAGTTTTCAGATCTCCGGAAACTTTCCATTGATGTTCTGAATACTTTATTTTGTCTAATACGATCTGTAAATTTTCGTAAGTCTCCTTTAATTTGGTGGAATGAGCTATTGGAATTGGTAAAAAAGTGTTCCCGTCATGGAGCAAAACTGCTTTAAGACTTATTTTCGATGAATCAATAAAAAGTTACCACTCATCATCCTTATAAATGGTTGTTTCCAATTCATCATTCAATCATCTAACATGCGAAAAGTATACCACCAGAAACGCAAAAGGAACCCACTGCGTAGGTCGTTTAAAGATCCCTGTTGAAAAACTCCAATAAGGTCCCATCAAAAGCGACAAAAGCCACTTAGAAATCAATAAAATTTATGGGTTTCTAAGTGGCTTTTGTCGCTTTTGATGGGATTCTATTGGAAATTTTAAACAGGGATAAAAGAGTTCAATACAAACAAAGGACAGTCTGAAATTCGAAAATATAGTTTCGTACCTTGTCCTTACATACTACTTTTTATAGGTTTTAAAATTTTATCAATTTTTCAATTCTAAGATCATATTCCATCCATGAAAACACATCCAAGTCATCTACAATCGTGTTAAATATTTATTTAAATGCCAAGGCTAAAAGCCGAATAGCAAATGGTAGAAATTACATGATGGTAATGGTACACGTAAGTAACATTATATAAGAGTTTTACATCTTTGTATAATAGTGAGAAACATATAGTGTAAATATAAGTAAAATACAGAGACAAAGAAAAACAAAAGAACAAACTTTTGAAAATTAAAAGATCCTGAAATATCGTTTATTTAATAGCAATTTGTATGAAAAAAAAAAAAATTTGTTTACAGATAATTTTAATTTAAAATCAGTTTGGTAATGAAATTAGTTTTAGTATCAGTGAAAATCATCGTTTATAGATCAATAATTTATTAGCACGTTGAATTTTCTTACTCCAGATTTTGAAAGAATTTAAAAGCTTTAATTTTGAAAGTCTCATGACTCAGTGCATTTATGATATCAACTGGTAGGTCACGCCAAAGACGAATCGCAGTTACAGTGAAAGAGTACTCAAATGAGTTTGTTGAGAAATTTGCGATTTTGAAATTTACATTATTGTACTTTGCAGATAGATTTTTTCCCAAATTTATAACTGCAATTTTTCCAATTTTTTTTAATTTTTTTAAATTTGAAAAGTTAATAGGATAAAAAAACTTCAGATTCAGATTCAGTGAATTAAAATCCATAAAAATCATACTTGATCCGGGTTTATAAAAATTTTTTCATCGTTGTGACTGCTGTTTTTTGTAATGTTTTCCATTTTTTTGGGGTCTTTTGCATTTTATTCAAATCTGGAGGGTGACTGGACCAAACGGAGTTCAAATTTGGATGCAGTGACTCGAAATGCATGTCCTTAGGTGGGTTCGGTCAAATGTCCAAACAACTTTTTTTAGTGTGTTGGTGCTGCTAATAAATATTTCTTAGGGTAGTACGTACGTGGAAAGCATATTTCAAGAAAATTATAAAATTTTTTTACCGAAAGAAGTATATTAATAATTCACCACCAAAATTTCAGATCAATTCACCGCACTGTTTTTGAGTAATTAATTTTCGAAATTGCATCTTTTACACGTAGAGGTATAGAGAGATAGTAAAGTTAGTATGAAATCTTCCGTACCATTCGAGTGATGCAAATAGATTTCATACTAATTTTACAAAAACGGTGCTGTGAATTAATCTTAAATTGTGGAGGTGAATTATCAATATATTTATCTTTCAATGAAAAAAATTTTATAATTTTCTTGAAATATGCTTTTCACGTACTTACTACCTTAAATAAGGCTCGTTAAGAAATCATTTGTTAAGTATTAACAAATTTTTTTTAATACTAAGAAATTTTTTTATCAGTGTACACGATAAGAAAATAATAGGAACTGTTCCTATATAATAACCAGTTAAGAATGATGAAATTACAGAGAACGTATATTTAAAAATTAAAAAAAAATATAAAAAAATTTTTAAGAAGCAAAAAAAAAATTTTTTTTAAGGAACGTGTTTTATTTTAAAAATTATTATTTGTATCCAAGATTAAAATTCCATAAAAAAATTCTGAATGATTTTATAAATAACGCATTTGTTGATAACAATTTTTCAAGCAATAGAAGATAGAAATTTCAAAAAATCATTTCTATACAACTTCTGATAAAAAAGAAACGGATCATTAATATTTAAAATAATAATTAAAAAAAAATTTTTTTCTTGATGATTAATAATTTAAGTTTTTAATTTTGCAACAACGAAAGTTATTAATGAAAAACTGAAAAATATTAATTTTTCAATTTTTCCAACGGGGATCTATTCTGGAGCCTATATAGAATTGCTCCTAGAAAAAAAAATTTCAAATTTATAGTTTAACAATTATTACAGTTGCAATTTTCATGTTCATGCAAAAAAAAATGATTAATTAACAATTGCATAACTAATTGAAACAGTGTGATGAAAATCATTGAAAACATTGTTCCGGGAGTCGGGACTCTTTTTCACCTCTTCCATTTACCCCCTATACTATTTGAACAATATAGGAACAAAATTATATTTGAACAAAACGGATTGAGTTCACAAACTTCATCCATATGAAACGAAGCGAAATATCAAGAAAATAAAACATCAGCAAATAGTTCGAAAAATCGAGTAAATGTTTACTATACCATTCCGAAGAGTTATTAATTGAGTTTAAATCATCATTTCACCATTGGATATCAGTCTGAATTTCAAAGCAAGACTGGTTATCGAACAAACGTTGAAATTAATGATGTTCTTGTCACCATCGGATGTCATGAACCTTTACCATTTAAAATGGACGATTTTGTTCAAGATATTCAGTGGATAAGTTTTCGGAATGATAGGATAACAATTAATTCAATTATAATAAAACCGTCAGATGAACCATCATTTTACAAGATTAAAACAATACTAAATGGTAGTAATGATCAAATTTTATTTATTACTCAGTACTTGGATGGTTCCTATTTTGATGAGCATACTTAATCATTCAAAGTTCTTGACAGCCCTGTTGAAAAAAACTCTTAAATTCTCTTAGAATAAATAAAAATAGTGACAAATGCACCTATAGAAACTCATAGATTTTATCAGATCTTATACGTGTATTTGTCATTCCTATCAGACTTTTCCCATAGGGAGAAGCTCTCTCGCATGGAAATTTTGATTTTTACGCTGATCTAGATGACTGTACCAGTAACCTATTTAAAAATTTTAAACAATAATATCTACATTACTAAATTTTGGATTTAAATAAAAAATGTTTCTTTACAATTTTAAAATAAAATTGAAATAGTGATAGACTAAGTAAAGATGGAAAATTTCAGAACTGATTGTGAGATTTACGAAATCTCTAGTTCTGAGAATTACAAATTACTCTGTAAATGTGTCATTTGCTTCCAAATTTGTGGATGTATTGACGTTGTCGATAACATGCGAATACATACGCCACACAAATACTCTGTCATAGCTTGAGTTGAGTGATAATTTATTTTCCGTTACTTCTTTAGTTATTTCTACGACAGTATATTTGTAATACGGTAGTTTGAACGACAAAGCGAAGAATGGCGCTTAAAATAATAAAGTAAGTTTGAGGTTCATAGTATTTGAAATATAAAATTTATCATATATTTTCAAAGAAAATACCCAAAGTTTTTTTGTTTGTTGTAGAAAATTAACCAAACAAAAATACCATTCATTTTTGGAACAAGGATCTATATTATTTTTTTTCATCCTATATTTTTCTTCATGTTATGGATTTCCGACCCAAATTGGTAAAATATTGCTTTCATTTATTTATGACACTATAATAATTTATAAAATTACATTTGTGGTTTGTTCCAGAAAATGTTTGCCGTACTTTAGAATGCAATAAGACTGGTAAGTTTTTTTAACTCTCAAATTTTCGAAATTTTTGTTTATTCTACACTACTATTAAATTATTTTTAAATTCTTGATAAGAAACAGCGTTCCCATCCGTCACATAATTATCGTACACGTCACATAATTTGAAGCATTGTACGATCGTACATCCAACATTGATTATGTGACGAAAAGTTACGATAATATGAGTCTTGTACGATAATTGTACGATAATTTTCGATATGTTTGATTTTCATTCTGATCCGTGTGGCTTAACTTTTATTTATTACCCGCTTAAAGCATGCAGCGCTCCACGGATGCCCTATTACCCTACACAGTGTCTTATAGTAACATGCATATGTAATTTTCTTTACCGACTAAATAATATTTTATCTATAGTCTCTACTGTCTCTAGTCTGCAGTCTCTTCTCTCAAGTCTAATTCTTCGAAGAAAATACCTTGTGAATGATTATTTGATTTCTTTAAATGTTTTATAATTCATCAAATGTCGAACTCAAATAACATTAAATCTATCGTACCGTTATTAAACCAGTCAACAAAAAAGTGGGTTAAAAATAGAGCTGGTGAATATTTGATGATTGTTAATCCAGGTAATTAAAAAAAATATTAACATAACCTCACAATTGAATTAAATCTTATACTTTTTTTCTACATTTAAATTATTATTTAATTTATTCAATGAACGCTGTGAATTAATTATGTTATGCATTATTTAGGTGGAGAGATTATTGCTGTTGCACCAGAAAAATTAAGATCCGAAGATTGCAGTCCAAATAACAGCTTCAATTCATCCGTAGTGTTAACAGCATCATCTAATGAAGAAGTTCATAGTAAAAAAATTATGATTTAATCACATTTTATGTATTCATCTATACATGTTTTATTTTAACCTAAAAATTTATTTCCTAGATAATGACGAACGTTTAAGTTTTATTGATAAAAGAGAAGATTAATTCTAAACTGCTGCACATTTTTTGTCAAATATTGATTAATTGATTTGTAAGCATATTTTTTAAACTAATTTTGTAACACCTCTCCTTTAATTATTCAGGTTTTTATTTATCTTTTGTATTTTTTATAGATTATATTCACCATGACAGATAACACGTCTCCTACGAAATTAAAAAAACCAAGCACCCGACGGCCACAAAAGTTCCGTAAGGAGTGGCTTAGTAATTCGGAGTTTTGTTCGTGGCTGCTGCCGGATTCCAATAAATTAAAAGCTCAATGCTCACTCTGCAAAGCGACAATCACTGCGGAGTTAACAGTTATTCGCAAACATGCAACTAGCAAAAATCATTTAAGCAGGCTAAAAAGTTTAAATAAACAAAAAAATTGTTAGTTTCACGGATAAAGCTTCAAGTGAAGCTCGAAACGAATCACTGGATACTCAAATTTCTCGCGCAGAAATTAAATTGTGTAGTTTTCTTGCAGAACACAATTTATCTTTTAGGGTTATGAATCACTTAACATCGTTACTTCAAGAATGTTTTTCTGATAGTGACATTGTAAAACAAATGCGGTTAAAATCTTCTAAGAGCGTGTGCATTATTAAAAATGTAATAGGATATGCTGAAAAAGAAGAACTAGCTAGTAAATTACAAAAAACTCTTTTCAGTGTTATGATAGATGAATCAACTGACATTTTAATGACTCAAACATTGTGTATTATTGTACGTTATTACGATGAAGATCTAGGACGCATAGTTAGTCATTTTTGCGAGCTGTATAGAATTTTTAATGATGATTCTAGAGAAGTATCTGCTACAGCAGAGCATCTTTTTAATTGTGTCCGGGAATCCTTTCAACGCTTCTCAGTATCTTTTGATAAAATTATTGGTTTCGGGTCAGACGGATGTAATGCGATGATGGGTAAAAATAATTCAGTAAGAACAAGATTTGAAGAATGTTGTCCTAACATTTACATCATGACATGTATTTGTCATTCACTTCACCTGTGTGCCAGTGAGGCTTGTGACTCAATACCGTCTGATTGTGAAAAATTATTTCATTCTATTTACAATCACTTCTCATCAAGTTGTAAGCGGCAGCATGAATTTAAACAGTATCAACAGTTCTTAGAGCTGAAAAGTCATAAAATTTTGCGTCCAGTGGAGACTCGATGGCTATCGGTAACAGCGGTAATTACCAGGCTTTTAGAGCAGTGGGACGCACTAATTTTATATTTTAATAATATTGTTTACGATATTGAATTAAAAAGATTAAACTCCCGCAAAACAAAAACTACTTCGAAGTAGTAGATTCAAAACTACTGTAGATTTTGAAACAGAAGTACTTATACTTCAATAACTCAATGACCCGATTATAAAATTATATTACCGTTTTCTTGAGTGGATTTTACCTAAATTCTCTACTTTAAACAAACTTTTTCAGTCCGAGAAACCTTTTATTACTGTCGTACATAAAACTATGAGCTCAACGTATATAGAATTACTTAAAAACTTTATAGTCGCCGATTACGTTAATAAAACATCGTTAAGTGAAATTAATCCTGCCGATGAATCAAAATATCTGAATATTTTGAATGTTTACACTGGTGTTAATTCTATTGATTTTTTTAACAAGCCAGAGTACTCAAAATCTCCGCTAAAAGAAGTCAAAATCGAATTTCTTACTAATTGCAGAAGTTTTCTAGTAAAAGGCTGCCTAGCAATAAAAAAAAGGTATGATTTCGATAACATACTACTAAAAAATTTATCCATTATTAATCCTGCAGAAGCTATGGCTCAATCCACTCGGAACACAACACCTTCTCTATTACCACTAATGCAACAACTACCGCGACTTGTTACTAAAGAATGTTACCAATCCATCGACAGTGAGTGGCGACAACTACCTAATTTTACTTTGCCAGAAGATATTGAAGTTATCGATCCTGTAGATTCATTTTGGCACAAATTACAAAAATATGAAGATAAAGACGAAATTTGGTCTTTTAAAAATCTAGCTAGTTTTTTTTTAAATATAATGTTACTACCTTTGTCAAACGCAGATTGTGAGCGAATTTTTAGTAAAATGAATTTGATTAAGTCAAAGACTCGAAATAAGTTAGCTATTGAAACGCTTAATGGGTTGTTATTGTCTAGCCAAAGAGTAAATTTAAATTGCGTTAAATATGAACCTAGTCAACGAGAGTACAACTTGATAAAAAAGTCATTATATGTTAGTGAAAACAAAAGTATTAATGATAAAGATAAAAATAATAACGAAGAAGAAGTGATTTCAGAAATATTTGATATGGAAGACTGGTCTGTGCCAAATTAATTATTTTCTTTACGTTTATATATTAAATTATTGAAATAATTTAATTTATTGTTATTATTTGTGTAATAGTATTAATAATAGCTAATATTAAAGTATAATAACTTTAAAAAATAATAATAAGATTTAAAAAAATGTTTAACTTACTTTTATTATCAGAAAAAATTATAATTGCATGATTTGTTATACTTATGTTTAATAAATGAATATTAATCTATATATATATAAGAGATTTCTATCTATATAGTCACTCATCGCGATATCTCGGGAACCATCAGACCTAGAAACTTGAAATTTGGTAGGAATATTCCTTTCGCCGAGTAGAGGTCAGCTAAGAACGGATTTTACGGAATTCCACCCACAAGGGGGGTTGCGGGGGCGTTAACAATGAAAAATTCCCGTTTTTAAACTATAGCTCCTATCGACACCAAATTTGGTAGGAATCTTCTGTAGGAGATGTAGAAATAATCTATGAATGAATTTCACGATATTCCCCCCCCCCATGGGGGCTGCGGGGGTGACTTTGAACAATGAAAATTTTTAATTTTCAAGCTAAAGGTCCTATCGACTCTAAATTTGGTAGAAATCTTCTGTAAATGATGTAAAAATAATTTATGAACGAATTTTACGATATCTCACCCCCACAGGGGGTTGCGGGGGTGGGTGCTAATAATAAAAATTTTAAATTTTGTCAGTGTATTAATAACAAAATAAATTTATTCAAACTTTTATAAATAGTAATTACTAATACTAAGTTGCGTTAAAAGTTTTTATTGTGGAGATACGTGTGAAGTTAATGAATAAACAAATACATGTCTATAGTGTACATTTATCTGTCATCAACGTCACAGTAAAGTTTAAGTCTTTCATCTGAAAATGAATTTAAATAGAGCACCATATTTTCGACAAGGGCAGCGCTACCAGTAAGTACTTTATAATTTGCAAGTCTAAGGGTATTCACCCACTGTTTGCATGTTTAATTCTAGACCAAATCAATCGCTTCAATTTGATATAACCTGTATGTTACATCGGGGGAAATAGCCTTTACCAATTTTAAATTTCATTTTAATTCTTTTTCCTGTCGTATAGAAATGTTAAATAATTTTTTTTTTCAGGTTCACTGGATTCGTGTTGGAGCTGTTTGGCTACCAAAGATATGTTTTCAACGACCACTTTTCTTTTGGTATCCGCGATTCGAATGGCAATGATCATGTATTAATGATCATTGACAATCAACATCGCATTAATTCAACGCTCGAATTGAACCAGGTAAAAGAAATAATGTTGTGGCGATTAGCCAGTTTTACAAAAAAATATATTAATTTTTTTAAACAAGGTAAAAGCCCCAGTAGCTGCTCATGTACCAGTCCATGATAATCACTCCATGTATTTTTATATCTATATTTGTAAATATAGACATACAAATACCTGGAGTGATCATGTACTGGTACATAAGTAGCTACTGGGGCTCTTACCTTATATTAATATTTTTTTTTTCTAAGGTCGTGAAGGTTACGGGAATCTGTCTCTACGGGCATTCTTTGGCTGTCAGCGCAAACTATTCACCGTATGATTTTCGGGCATATAATCTTGATGCCGTTGTGCCTACAAATATGTATTTTATTCCGGCGATTGGTACATACGAGCAGAAAATTTTGGAGTCAGAAATGGACAATGATTAATTAATTAATTATAAATTTAACTAACTTAACTTTATTTAATTAACTTAACAATAATGTTTAAAATTATTATATAAATTTAGTAATTTAGTGTTTCATAATAAAAATATTTAAGGTAAAAGCCTCAGTAGCTGCTCAGGAAACAGTGCCTGCTCACTCCAGGTATTTATATACCTGCATTTGTGAATATAGATATACAGATACATGGAGTAGGCAGGTACTGGTTCCTGAGCAAGTACTGCATGGGGCTTTACCTAATTAAAAAAAATTAATTTTAATTTTAAAATTATAATTTATAAATTCTTCTAGCTCAAAATGCATTTATTGAACAACTGTAACTTTTGAACACACACACACACACACACACACACACACACACACACACACACACACACACACACACACACACACACACACACACACACACACACACACACACACACACACACACACACACACACACACACACAGACAGACAGACATACGGATATCATCGCGGAAACATTCGGGGAAGCTTCCTAAGACCTCAAAACGTCAAGATCTGATGAGAACTCGATTTTCGAAAAACGGGGTGAAACCAATAACTTTCCGATTTTTTAAAATTTTCAATTTTCATAGTGGGAAGTTAAAAAAAAAGTATTTTCTATTTTATTACTCAAATGTTTGTATGCGAAGTTTTAACTCTGCAAGAGTATTGTTAAAATAATTCAGGAGTTTAGTTATCTTAAAAATAAGCCAACATAAAATATGAAACAATTATTCATAATAAAAAAAATTTGGTGAAAGCAATTCCTACATCACTGTGAAGGTACAGGTCATATTACACATTCTGATTATATTACAATTAAATAAAATTTACATGTTGGCTCCAATTTCAGAAGAACTTATGATTTCTGAAATCAAAAAATTTTTATGTTTATAACTGAAAAATGTTTAGTGGCTTTCTTATAAAAGCGTGTTAAAGAGATAAAAATTATTTATTTTTCGTTTATACATAATTATAAATTATAAATAATGCTTAAAAATATATATATATATATATATATATATATATATATATATATATATATATATATATATATATATATATATATATATATATGTGTTATCTGACATATTAAAGTATTTTAAAATGTGGTGATATTCTAAATTTAATGTGAATTATGAATTATTTAGTTGATGAGTTAATTTCCATTCTTTTTGTAATTTTTTTTGTTTGGCCAGTCTTTCAAATTTTTCCAAATTTAGTTTATCGATCAATTTTGAGAATTCTTCGAAAAATAAAAAAGAGTTATAGAGGGCTTGAAGAAACGATCCCTACAATTAAAAATAAAAAAATGATTGACATTAAATAAATAAATAAAAATATTAATTGTAAATAACATTCTAAAAATAGGTAAGTAAATATTGTAAATAATACTGTGTAAATAAATATGTAAATGAATAAATATGTATAATAAATGTATGTAATAAATAAATGTAAATAAATATATATTAAAATTACATTCCGCGCTTCATCATAGGCAGCACTATAAAGTTCGTTTCTTCCTTCTTTAAATGAAACAGCTTCATGGCAATGGCCATCTCTTAAGGGGGATAGCCACTGTGACGCTGGAAAAAATAGGCAATTTTCGGGAATTTTTTTTACTAGGATAATAAAGGAATTTGGGGATCGGGTTTTTTTTGTTTTATAAAGTATATGTTGAGGATAATTCTCCTAAATTTTTATTCAAAAATATTTTGTTATCACAAAGTTATAAACATTTTTGTAGAGCACCAAAAAAATTTCCCCCTCCATTGCCGGTACTGTAACTCAAAAACGGATTATCTGAAACAAAAAAACCAAACGGCATTTTAATCTATAGGAATGTCGCTATCGTCGCACGTAGGGGATTTTGAAAATTTTGATTTGAGAAAAAATGGCGCCATATTGAAAATTTTTTCGTCTTTTTCCTCATTTTTTTGGACTCAAACAGCCTTAAAAATCTTAAAAATTAAAATTTTCAAAATCCCCTACGTGCGACGATAGCCACTAAGTAGACGAATACGGGGAAACAAAAAAATTGAGAATCGGTTCATATTTACGAAAGTTACAGTACCGGAAAGTTTGAAAAAAGTCGTTTTGAGAAAAACGCGAGTAAAGTTTTAAGAAGATTCTCGCAACTTTAAAATCTAGTCTTTCACAAAATATTCATACTCACATCAAACTATCAAGTCCTGGGCCATATGAGGGTTCTTCCTCCTTATCTTTAGTATTGACCTTGACTTTTTTATTTTTTTACTGGCCGTTTCCATGCGGCTTTCAGCAGCTTTAACCCGAGTAGCGTCGCGCTCAGCGCAGTATGAGTAGAGTGTTGGTCCTACTTTAACATCGAGATTCTCTAATATCTTCAGAGTTGCTAGAGCCCCATCATTGAATGTAATTGTTGAAATATATAAAGCTATTTCAACAATAAGGGAATAAGAAGAATTTGTTTTTGGGGCGAGCTGCCACACTAATGCATTGAAGCTTTCATTATTATTTTGTGTAAACCCACCGACACATCGTTCCAATAACTCTGGATTCGATAGATCTTCATAAATCGGTATTAAAGCTTCCGCAATATCTGCAGGAAGTGGTGGTTTTTCAACTAATGAGTCCAAAGTATTTGTTGCCACAGCTTTTTGAAATTGACACCACGAATTTGCACCTTCAGGACAAAGAAAATGCTGCGGATCTTCGGGTGATGAAAACTTGTGATAAAATGTTTGCCAAATAGCATTATACATCTCATCAACATCATTAGAATGACGTCTGATTGCTAAACCATAATACTTTGTAAATTCATTAATTGCTTTGTCCGTTAATCGACCTTTCCCACCTAAACTTTTCTGTGTATTTTCTTCTTTTCCTGTTTTTGTCTTCTTGTTAGTTCGTTGCTTCTTCAAAGCCCTTAGTCGACTGCCCATTCGTTTTTGCACGTGATTAATACATTCCTTTTTTTTATCTTCACCATGTCCCCATACGGTTTAGCATCACAAATATTTTTATACGTTTTAGTGTCACCATCACCTATATAGTTTACATACTTAACGTTATGTAATAACTCTGATCGCATAAACATCTCTTTTATTCCATCTACCTCCATTTGTCCAGAAGAATTTTCATGGTTTATTGGACAGTCTAGAGCATGGTCTTGCATAAATTGATCGTATTCAGCTGTTCCTTTTTTGAGCTCATTAGCGCACACATCTTACAATAACTGGATTTCATACTTACATCTACGATTTTGCCAGTGAAGTAACCAATTAGAGAAGATATACCAAATGAAGATTTAAACCCTCTTTTCTTCCAACTACCGTCACCGGAGACAGAAATTCCAGGAATGTCATTGGATTTTAAATGCTTGCAGGTTTCTTGGATTTCTTCTTTAGCAGCTTTTTTCAACACTAAATCACAACAGTTTCTAGCTGCATTTCTGATTTGTGTGACCAGACGATCGTAAAAGCTATGGAACATTGGTCGTGGTAAATCCATGAAAGCACAAAATCTTTCAGCTCCAGATAACCCAATACCAATTATCCGCATTGCAAAGATGAAACGGCGATTAATTTCATACGCATTCTTGATGAGTGGACATGAATTTATCAAAACTGGATCACATTTTTGCAATTCACAACTAGTTTAAAACCTAATCCTCGAATACTTGTCTCAGTAAAGTTTACATCACCACCACACTTTTTACACGATACACAGCCACTTAGTAAATTAAATATCGAAAAAAATTTATAATTTTGTAGCTAATACTCGAATCAATTGTACAATCAGATTTTTGTGATAATTTCCTCTTGGAAGCACTATCACGTCGTTGAGAGCCAGTATTTTTTCAGTTTCATATCTGTTGAGCGGTCGATTAAATTTTTTCCTGTCGTTTGGCAGTTTTCTTTCGTTTTTAATAACTTTACTTTGTTTACGATCCATTATTTAACAAATTTTTTTGTTAAATAAACAAAAAAAAAAAAGATCAGAAGATTTAAAAAAATAAGTAAGTAAACAATAACGAGTACACTAAGAAACTCAATAAATTAAAGAACGAGTGTGTATTCATACAAAACAACTAAACTATGAGGTACAGTATCTCAACAATAAGAAAAAATATACGTTAAAAGTCAAATAATTGTAACGGTTGACAATCGTGAGGGAAAACAATCGCCAACCCGTACGAATCAAAGACGGAGCGAGCAGGCGACGTTTTCGTCGAAGCGCCGCGCGTAAAACGGTCAATCGACGCGCTCTTATAAAAATGACTATAACTCGAAAACTATTCGGAATTTTTCTATAAAATTTGAAATACATAATTTTGAATATATAAACTTCAGTTTAATGAAAAAAAAAAAAAAATTTTTTTTCCGAAATTTTACAGTGGCTATCCCCCTTAAAGAAACCTTTACCGATGTAGTACATCCAACGACGAAAACGCCATCGACTTTGTCAAAATAGTCTATTAAAAAAATAAAAATGATGAATAATTATAGACATATATATATATATATATATATATATATATATATATATATATATATATATATATATACCATATAAAATAAATAATTAACTTGAGCCGAAAGAAAATTTTAGCAATATGCATAAAAATTTTGATCAATATTAATATATTTTTATATTTCTACTTACCAATTACTTGCTGCTTTATCTCATGAGACCAATTTTGTGCTTTTAATGCCATGTTACCGTATTTAATTAGTACTGCCAAATTTAAATTTTCAGGATCCATAATAAATAATTTTTATTTTATTTGATTTTAATTGATAATTTTAATTTTAATTTATAATAATTTATTTTTATTTTTTTTAAATTAATAATTTTATTTTATTTGATGATGATGTCCTTAATTATTTATTATATTTGATGATACTTAATATAATTATTGATTTTTTGATTTATAAATTTATTTATTTATTATTTTTATTTACTTTTCATACTATTGACAGCTGTTATATTTAAACTTACATTCTGAAGTTATCATAAAAAGAAATGAAACATTTATTATGCTAATGTCTTTGTTTATCTGTCAAACTCGAAAAAAAAATAAACAGCTGTCAAAAAAATATTTTTAAAAAGTGATTTTATTGAATTGAACGATTATTTAGTAAAATCAATCCACATTAGAAGATAATTCTAACTATATATCAAGGAATATCCAATTAAGTATATTTTCTTTACTCTTTTTCATATTTTTGCAGCTTCCGTAAGTTTTTAATCAATTGATGTTATCTTAATAATTTAAATACTATTTAAATACTTTTTAGTTACTTTTTATAAATTAATTTATCATCATAGATAATAAAAATAATTATGAATTCTGATGAATAAAGTATTAATCAAATTTATACCAAACTAACTCAATATTGTAAAAAATGATTTAAATATTTTTTTGAACTACATCTTATAAAAACCTTTTAAAATTTTGATTAATAAATTAATTGAAAATAATTATCATTTTGTTTATGATGATAATTTAGTTTAAATAATAATAATTTAGTTACTGTTCAATACTTACCAATCGCATTACATGACTTACTTTTAATAATTACTAATAAACATTCAAATCATTTATTGCTCCAACCTTAATAATTTAAATATTATTTGGTACTATTTTAAATTAATATATCATCATAAATAATGAAAAATAATTATAAATTTATTAGGAATAAAGTATTAATCCTATTATTGTGTTAAATTGTAAATATTAAATAATATCAAACTAATATTATTATTGTGAAAAAATTATCTCAATATTCTTTTGAACTTCATCTTATAAAAAAACTTTTAAATTTTTGATTAATAAATTAATTGAAAATAATTATAATTTTGTTTATGATGATAATTTAGTTTAAATAATTATTAATTATTGTTCAATACTTACCAATTGCATTTCATTATTTACTTCTAATAATCACTTATTATCTACATTGAAAATTTTTATTGCACTAATGGAGTCCAATTTCCCTTTTAATATCATAAGTATTCCCGGTGACGGCGCGTGTCTTTTTTCTTCTTTATCGTTTTTATTGTATGGTGATGTATCAATGAGTGTTCACATCAGAAATCAGATTGTGCATCATGTGTTTGATAATTGGCAGAGGTTCAAGTACTTTACCCAGCAATCATCTAATAAACCATACAGTACTAAACATTTGTATTTTGAGGACATGTCAAAGCCCACCACACAAGGATCACTTTGTGAAATTAAAGCTGCTGCAGAATTATTTCCCTATGAGTTTCAAGTATATCAAGATCGTTCTCTTAAAGCTACATTTGGAGAAGCACTACTTGGAATTAAAATTCTAAGGTTTACAGGAAATTTTAATAGCGGTCACTTTGATGTTTTAGTTCCATTGATTGAATCCACCAGCAACGGTGCTATTCAAGCAGACAATCTTAATAACTATCAAGACCCATTTTCTATTAGCGAACAAACTCAGAGTGAACATACATCTAATTCTAACTACTCAAATTCAAACTCCTCAGACTCAAACTCTACTCAAACTCCACTTACACCAAAAAGAGGACAGAAAAAAAAGGAAAAGATTTTCAGCTGCAGTTAGGGCTCAACAACTTAGAAAAGCTGCTTCCAAATATGCGGAAAAGAATAGGGAAGTCAATAGAGCGGCTGTTAAAAAATATAAAAATAATCATCGTGAGATCCAAAAAAAGCTGTTGAAAAGTATATTCAAAGTCATCCTGACGTTTTGAAAAAGCTCAGAAAGATTATAAGGCTAGAAACCCTCATATTAAAGAAGCAGCTTCAGCTAAATCTCAAGAAAAAAGATTGGCAACTAAATTATTGCCCTGGACTTCTAAATATCTGTCCGGTTTTAAATACAACTGTCAGGTTAATTATTCTAATGATAAAATTATAAATCTTGGTCCGCGTTCACCTTGCACCTGGTGTCGTGCCCTGAAATGGAAGGACGAAACTCGAGGAATGTGTTGCAGTGGTGGCAAAGTTCAACTTTCAAAACTCGGTCCGTGTCCTGAACCTTTACACAGCCTACTTACTCATCAGCATCCAATGTCAGAACATTTTTTATGTAATGTTCTTAAGTATAATGGATGCTTTCAAATGACGTCTTTTGGAGCTAAAATTGTAAGTGAGCATAATTTTAAGACCACATTCAAAGTTCAAGGACAGGTTTACCACAGAATTGGAAGTTTAATAGTTGAACCCGACCAGAAGCCTGCTTTTCTCCAATTATACTTTGTTGGTGATGATGATCGGGAGACAGACATCCGTTGTGGACTTTACCGTGGCAATAATTCAGAATTAATTCATCAACTGCAAGTGATGTTGCATGAACATAACAGGTATATCTTGGATATTCAAGCAGGATAGATTCAGTTCCTAAAGACCAAAAAGAATTCAAAATAGTAATTAATGCTGACGGAAAACCTGCTGGAGAACATCGAGGCCGTTTTAATGCTCCTCAAGCTAAAGAAGTGGCAGTCGTTATTGTCGGGCAAGATTTTGAAAAAGAGATATTGTTCTCCGTAGTAGAGGCAACCAATTAATGAGAATCAGTGAAACACATCGTGCTTATGATACTTTACAATATCCATTAATATTTTGTAATGGAGAAGATGGATATCATATTAACATACCTAAACATGATGAGAATACCAAACTACCTCTTAATAAGACCGTTTCTTCTGCAGAATTTTACAGTTTCAGGATTATGGAGCGTGATGGCGAGAACTCTTATTTATTATTATTCCGCAATCTTTTGAATCAATTTTTAGTAGATATGTACGCAAAAATTGAGACCGAAAGACTCTGTTAGATTCGTCATAACCAAAAACATTGAGAAGTGAAGAATATGTTCATCTCAAGGATGCTTTGAGAAAAAATGATGAAGAATTGTTAGCAATCGGGAAAATGGTTGTGTTACCATCTTCTTTCACTGGTGGGCCCCGTTATATGCATGAACGAACTCAGGATGCTATGACATATGTTCGTCATTATGGACGTCCGGATTTATTTATCACATTTACCTGTAATCCTAAGTGGCCGGAGATAACAGAACATCTCCATCAAGGTCAAAGATTCTGTGATAGGCATGACATTATAGCGAGGGTTTTCAACATAAAGGTAAAACTTATGATGAAACTCCTAACAGTAGGTCGTATCTTTGGTGAAACAAAATGTCATATGTATACAATAGAGTGGCAGAAACGTGGGCTTCCTCATGTTCATATTCTTTTGTGGTTAGAAAAAAAGATAAAGCCAGACTCTATTGACCAAATTATAAGTGCTGAATTACCTGATCATAACTTAGATCCAGATCTCTATGATATCATCAAGTCATCCATGATTCATGGTCCATGTGGATCATTCAATCCACATTCACCCTGTATGGTAGAAGGTATGTGTTCGAAAAAATATCCTAAAACGTTTTTGAAAGAAACTGAAACAGGAGAGGATGGCTATCCGAAGTATCGCAGACGATCCCCAGCAGACAATGGAATTAAAATAATGCTTAATGGAATTGAGATTGACAATCGATGTGTTGTGCCATATAATCCAGTTTTAAGCCGTACTTTCAAGGCTCATATTAATGTTGAGCATTGTAATTCCGTGAAATCTATCAAATACATTTGTAAGTATATTAATAAAGGATCTGACCAAGCATCATTTACCGTTGAAGACTTAGATGAAGTGAAGAAGTACCAGTCAGGACGTTATATTAGTAGTTCTGAAGCGGTTTGGCGCATATTTCGTTTTCAAATTCACGATAGGTTTCCTTCGGTAATGCATCTTGCTGTACACCTTGAAAACGGTCAGAGAATTTATTACAACCAACAAAATGTGATTGAAAAAATCATAAATCCTCCAAAAACGACTCTAATGAGTTTTTTTGAACTGTGCCAAGTTGATAACTTTGCAAAAACTCTTTTATACGTCGAAGTTCCGGCTTATTATGTGTGGAAAAATAACAAGTTTTTGAGAAGAAGAAAAGGAAAAAAAGTTCCAGGTTTTTTGGGAATCAAAAAAGATCAAGTTTTAGATAGAGTGTATACCGTCCATCCCGGAAACGCCGAGTGCTATTATCTTCGCCTTCTTTTACATGAAGTCCGGGGTCCAACATCATTCCTTGCTTTAAAAACTTTTGACGGAGTAATTCAGCCAACATTTCAAGCAGCATGTAGAGCACGTGGTTTACTCGAAGATGATGCTAATTGGGACCACACTCTCGAAGAAGCTTGCATCTCTGATTCTCCTTATAAAATCCGTGAGCTTTTTGCCACCATGTTAGTTTTTTGCCATGTTGGAGATCCATTAAAATTATGGGAGAAATATCGAGACTATCTTTCAGAAAATATTCAGAGAAGAATCGAACAAGAATCTCGAAATATTGAGCAGGTGATAGATATCATTTATAACCAAGCCCTCATTCTTCTGGAAGATATTGTTTTATCAATGTCGGGAAATACACTTTTGAAGTTTGGTCTTCCTTCTCCGTCACGAGAGGAGGGACCTATTATAATAGGTAATAATTATAATTGATAATTATCAATAATCGTCAATATCTTAATAAATTGGCTTATGATACCAACCATTTGATTAATTTTGTAGCTGAAAATGTTCCGAAATTAAATTTAGAACAGGAAAAAGTTTATAATGAAATTTTAAATGCGATTGATTCTGATTCTGGACAATTATATTTTCTTGATGCTCCTGGTGGCACTGGAAAAACTTTTTTAATCAATTTGCTGCTTGCGAAAATCAGGAGTGTTAAAAATATCGCTGTCGCCGTTGCTTCCTCAGGAATTGCTGCGACTTTGATTGACAGAGGCAAAACAGCACACTCTGCTTTTAAATTACCTCTCAATCTTGGTTATTCTGAGACTCCGATTTGTAATATCTCCAAACAGAGTGATATGGCTCATATTTTAAGAGAAACAAAAATTATTATTTGGGATGAATGCACTATGGCTCACAAGAAAGCTATTGAAGCTCTAAATAGAACGCTCCAGGACATCAGAGACTGCAAACGGCTAATGGGTGGAGTAATTGTTCTTTTGGCTGGTGACTTCAGACAGACTTTACCTGTTATACGACGAGGAACACGTGCAGATGAAGTCAAAGCCTGTCTCAAATCATCAATTTTATGGCCTTCAGTCAAAGTCCTATCGTTAACTGTCAATATGCGTGTTCATCTTCAACTCAATACAACAGCAGCAGAGTTTTCAAAAGTATTGATTGATATAGGTGATGGAAATATTACGGAAATAGAAGGAAAGATAAACATTTCGAGTATCCTTTGTGATATTGTGCCGGATTTAATTTCATTAACTAATAAAATATACCCTGATATTGACAGCTGGAGTAAATTGCGGTTCTTGGTTGAAGGAGAGAGCTATTCTCACTCCAACAAACGATCAAGCGAATAATATAAACAACTTTTTGCTAAATAAGCTGTTAACTGAGAAAGTGAGATATGATTCACTAGACAAGGTAATGGAGGACGAAGACGCTGTACACTACCCTGTGGAGTTCCTACATACTCTCAATCCACCAGGAATACCTCCTCATACTCTGAATCTCAAGATTGGCACACCAATAATGTTGTTACGCAATTTAAATCCTCCAAAATTGTGTAATGGAACCAGGCTTCAGGTGAAAGTCCTGTATAAGAACGTTATAGAAGCTACGATTTTCACTGGAAAATATGAAGGAGAAAATGTATTAATTCCCAGAATCCCTCTAATTCCATCAGACTACCCCTTCGAATTCAAACGTCTGCAATTCCCAATTAAAGTTTGTTATGCTATGACAATTAACAAGGCACAAGGGCAGAGCTTAAAAATGGCTGGTGTGGATTTGAGGAATAACTGTTTCTCTCATGGTCAACTTTATGTAGCATGCTCACGAGTAAGTTCACCTGAAAATTTGGTCATTCTTCAGCCAGATAACAAAACCAAAAATGTCGTTTATAAGGAAGTTTTAAGTATTTGAATTTATATTTTAGATTATTTTAATAAAGAGATATACCGATTCAGTTAATAAATAAAAATCCAATCTGTAAACAATCATACTTCAAAAACTTTTTCTATTATCGACAAATACTAGCTTAAAAACGATAATTTTTATTTAATGTTGAAAATGGGGTTCCGCACGACCCCATTTTAAAAAACATAAATACCCTATTTTGAAAAAATAAATCTATACAAGATCAGCAAATTTATACAATATTCTCACAAAATGACCAACACTATGTAACATATTACTATATAGTAATGGTTACAATTTTACATGAGAATAAGATCTATTCTTTTCTCTCCGTATACTGTCGAATATTTTTGTTGTTATCAGTTGCTTATTACCATCCGCACACAGTAAAAAATATTGTGTAAAATCAACACAATTTCTGTGTTAAATACGGTCCACACAAAATTAATGTTAAAATCTAACACACTTTGTGTTGTTTTAACACAAAGTTTGTGTAATTTTAACACAAAGTTTGTGCCATTTTAACACAAAAGTGTGGAATTTTAACACACTTAGATATATATATATATATATATATATATATATATATATATATATATATATATATATATATATATTATTCCTTTCGCCGAGTAGAGGTCAGCTAAGAACGGATTTTACGAAATTCCACCCACAAGGGGGGTTGCGGGGGCGTTAACAATGGAAAATTCCCGTTTTTAAACTATTGCTCCTATCGACTCCAAATTGGATAGAAATCTTTTGTAAGAGATGTAAAAATAATCTATGAACGAATTTCACGATACCTCACCCCCATAAGAGGTTGCGGGGGTAGCTGTTAACAATGAAAATTTTTCATTTTCAAGCTATAACTCCCATCGACTTCAAATTTAGTAGGGATATTACTTTTACCATGTAGAGGTCAGCTAAGAACAAATTTTCAGAAATTCCATCCCCAAAGGAACTTGCGGGAGCGTTAACAATGAAAAATATAGGAGCTGTTCTATAGGTAGATTGACTCATCACGATATCTCTGGAACTAAAAGACCTAGAGACTTGAAATTTCGTAGGAATATTACTTTTACCATGTAGAGGTCAGCTAAGAACGAATTTTAAGAAATTTCTCCCCAAAGGGGTTTGCGGGGGCGTTAAGAATGAAAAATTCCCGTTTTTAAACTATTAATCTTATCGACTCCAAATTTGGTAGGAATCTTTTGTAAGAGATGTTGAAATTATCTATGAACAAATTTCACGATATCTCACCCCCATAAAGGGTTGCGGGGGTGGCTATTAACAATGAAAATTTTTAATTTTCAAGCTATAACTCCCATCGTTCTCAAATTTGGTAGGAATCTTCTATAAGTGATTTCAAAATGATGTAAGAGCGAATTTTATAACAACCTACTCTCAAAATGGATTGCAGGGGTGGGTGTTAACAATTAAGATTTTTAATTTCCAAGCTATAGCTTCTACAGGTTTTAAATGTGGTAAGAATCTTTTGTATGTGATGTAGGAATGCTATAAGAGCGGATTTTATGATAGCCTACTTATAATATGGATTGCGGGGGTAGGTGTTAACAATTAAGATTTTTAATATCCGAGCTTTAGCTCCTGCAATCCTTGAATTTGAAAATACTTTTGATCTACCCACCTCCTCCTACACATCTACCTCATAATTCTTACGCATTTAACATGTCGCGATATCAATTGTTGCCCAGAAATTATCCTTGAGGCAATAATTTTTTCTATTGACTCAAGAAAATTTATTTGTTTAAAATGGTGTTCTCGGTTAAAAATATTTTAATAATTTCAAGGTTACATATTTTTCAGCGTATTAATAACAAAATAAATTCACATATGATGTTAAATTCAGCTAGAAATAGCTTTTCTCGAATTCTGACTTCAAAAGGGATTACGCGTGCGTTAACAATGAAAATCTCTTATTTTTAAACAATAGTTTTTATGGCCTCAAACTTTTGTTGGAACTTTTTGTTTACAATGTAGAAATCATTTCAAATAGGATCGTACGAAATTCCTCCCCTACATAGGAGTGCGGGAGTGATGTTTGTCAAAAATTCACATTGTTCCTATAGATATAAAATTTAATAGAATCTCAGGAGAAACAAAAATCACAGGGATGGCCTCCAAGGACAACCAATTAAAATTTTTTTCTTTCTTAATTATATTTTCTTACAACAATCGTCTCTTTAGCAGCGGATAAAAAGTCATCATTATAAGGTTTCTAAAATTTTACTTCATATGTAACTATTGAGTCAACGGACTAAGAGATTAACATACATTTTATTTTTATTGATCATTAATCGATGAATTGTTGTTATTACGGAGAAAATTTTAATTAACAACAAAATTCGCTGGACTTTGACCTAGGCAGATTTTAACTTCACTTATGAGACCTACAATATAACTTTAACTGAAATTTCCAATGCTCATTTAAAATTTTTTTCGTTGTATGAATTGTTATTCATTTTTTCAAGAAAGCCACGGGAATGTTATATTAATTGCACATGGAAAGTTACAATACATATTAGCTAGAAGGATCACGTGGATAAAAGGTAAATGTTACTCCGATGGAATTTGGAATCTCTAAGTCAATATAACATTCCAATCAAATTTCAAATTTAAATCTATAAATACAATTCTGTAAACGCCCAGCAGAGCGGGCGGGTAACAGCTAGTTAATATATAAAATTGATTATTTTTTTTAATCGACAATATTTTTTAATAGCATTCATGCAAAAAAACTTTTTGAAAATAAGTAATTTCATTTAATATTGATAGATTAAAAAGTGGTACGACATGACATCTACAGTAATATCACATAATCTCATGTCAGTACTGTACTGTGAGTAATATTCGACCCGTTCCTCTTCATTAAGAAACATTTTTTTTGTAAATATTTTTCAAGAGTAAATTTATATCCGAATTTTAAATGAGAATATTTTTGCATAAAAAATTTTAATTTTGTAAATTTAGTCAAAAACTTAAATTTAACATTATTTTTTGTGCGTACGGTAATTTTTTAGAAAACCCGATAATTTTACGGCACTGTGTCGATCAGACAAGCAAAAGTTTCTGAGAACACTGATAAGAAAATTGAAAATTGGGAAGTTATCGGTTTCGCTCCGATTTTCGAAAATCAGTTTTAATCAGATCTCCACGTTTTGAGGCCCTATAAAGCGATTCTGACCATTTTCTTAAGGATGTCACTATGTATGTATGTCGGACTGAATGTATGTACGTACGGACGTACGTAAGCGCGCCCGCGCGCGCGCGCGTGTGTGTGTGTGTGTGTGTGTGTGTGTGTGTGTGTTGGGCTTGGCCAAACTTAGATTTTCAATGCAATATCGACCGATTCGGACCGGTAAATTTCAAGAATTCTAAGAAAACTAAATTTTTTTCAAATGTGGTATTTTGGAATAACTTTTAAATGGCTTTACTAATTGATTCCTCAAACTCATCAGCTTTCAACATAAAAAAAAAAAATTGATCGCCACCGGGCCTGTCAAAATCGGTTGATTCGTTCGTGAGATATCGTTGACGAAAAAAATCGAAAAAAGTAATTTTTTTAATAACTTTGAATTTTCTGTCCAGATTACTCACCGTCTAAGAGATATTATTTTGTCCTAAAAAAATTGCGTTGATTGCCGTAAACCGCATCAAAATCGGTTCAATCGTTCGAGAGATATTAAATTTTTTTTAATTTCCAAAAAATGTTATTTTAAAATAATTTCAAAATTTTACGTCAAATTTTTTGGTGTTTAAAAAAATGCATTGAATGCTACAACCCCATCAAAAACGATTGATTCGATCGGAAGATATCGCAATTTAGAATTCTCAAAAAAGTATGTATTTACAACTACTAAACTTTCAAGTTCAAAGAGCTCGAAAAAGTATACAAGTTGTATTTTGATCTCAAATCTTGAAAAAATAAGCAAAAAAAAAGCAAATGATTTTCATAAAGGAAAGCCCTTATAATTATAGTTACCTTGCTCCCTTTTAACTTTCACCGAGTTGAATAAGTAGGATGGAGCTCTAAGAATAATTGTTAATAATTATATTTCGGTAACTAAATGGATTTAGGACAAAGATCAATCATTATTCATGAATAAATATAATTCATAGAAATTATTATTCATGCGTAAAAAAGTCCTGATGAATCCACGCCGCGTGAATATAATGGCCTTACATTCACGTGACGTTAATTTATCAGAACTTTTTTACGTATGAATAGACATATTCACCAATCATTGCTTGTCATAAATATGCCGAAATATTTATTTAACCAATATAAAAGTAAGAAATACTAAATTTTACACCTCAGTTAATTATAAAGAAATACAATAATCACTTATTAACACATGTAATATCATTTTTTTAAAGCCGAGTCTCGTTGTGAGTCCTATAAGTGTTTCTCTCATATTAACGTGAGTGGTTAAAAAAAAATTAGGAAAACGGTTAACCCTGAAAGCCATCCCTGCAACTTCTCGCTAAATCCATACCTAGGCGCTTAAAATTGTACTGATGATGTTTTTGAGCTCTTCAAGCTCAAAAATACAATTTATGTGTTATTTTGAGCTCTCCGAACTCGAAGAAATATCTTTTCAATGCTTTTGAACTCTTCGAGCTCAAAACTCTGATAGAAGTTTCATAGAACACTGTTTTTTGAAAATTTTTTGAATTTTCAAGCCGCAATAACTTTTGAATGAATCAACCGATTTTCACACGGTTGGTGACATTCATAGCAGTTTTTTCAGTCTCATAACAAATCTTCGAGTTTGAATTAATCGAACTAGGAATTTCAGAGTAACTCCGAAAAAATGATTTTTTCGGTTTTCTTTCGTTCACGATATCTCCTGGACGAATGAACCGATTTTGACCGGAAACAATAACTTTCCGATTCTTGAAAATCTTTGATTTTCTTAGCGGGAAGTTAAAAAAAAACAAATGGGACTCATAATGAGACTCGACTAATTGATTTGAAGAAATAATAATTAAATTTGCCTTAATAATTGATCTTAATTGACTTTGATAATCATTTTTTTTTTTTTTTTCAAAATAATGATCGGAAAACATAAGATTTTTTTTAAGTATTAAGTTCATATTTCATTGCAACCTTTAAAATTTTATTTTTTTCGAAGATAAAAGCACCAATCATTGACGCTTTATCTTATCCAATTAAGGAAAAAAAACAAACATTAAGAAATGTAGGTAATTTATTTTACCCTTGAAATGATTAATTGAAAAATTTCTGTTCAAAGGAGCATAAAATCACTCGAAAATATGAATACAAACTTTTATTGATCGCTGAATTTTTTTATTTTATAATCGATGGAAAAATATTTTTTAACGTGATGACAAAATTAATTTAAAATCTTATAAAATGTATAGTTTCAGATTATTATGCTTCTAGGTCGCATGAAAAAATTCAATAAACAAAAATTATTTTTTTGAAATTATCAAAAATTTATCCGATTCTTGGAAAAATATGTTCTTTTAATAATTCTAATACAGTAGGGAAAGGGGGAGATGGGCCCCTGGGGGCAAAATGGGCCCCCTAAAATTTTTGATATCCAAAAATATTTGGGGGCAAAATGAGCTGATTTTCAGCACTCAAAGTGTTTGGGAGGTAAAATAGGCTGATTAGACTTTAAAAACCAACGAATATTCTTCAGGTAAACGGGTTCTAGAATTTTTGTATCATAGAAATCATCAAAAATTTATATAAAGGACAAACTAGGTCACGAAAAATGAACATTTGTTTAACAAAAATTAATTATTTTAAATACTATATTTAAATTTATATAGTATATTGATCGAATTAAACTCTTAAGTGTTTAGGAGCCAATTTTTCAATTCAGGGTTTAATTTTGCCAATGCTAAAATAAATCGATGGATTTCATATAAATAGATATACTGACAATAATAATTTTAATCCGGATAAAATTTAATTCTAGATTGAAAAAAGGACCCTAAATTACTATTTGTTTCAATCTTTTAGCTTAAATGAATGTTAATGCAATCAGTTAGTTCAACCTTACTTTTTTAGTATTGTTATACCGATTGTGTTTTTTTTATTACTTATTTTGTAACATGAATTAATGAAAATATAATACGGTTTTGTTTTACAGCATCAAGAGTTCTCAAGTACATGAATGCTACAGAAAACCCGTGTGATAATTTTTACAAATTCGCTTGTGGTAATTTCTTAAATTATACCAATATCACTGATGACCAGGAAAAGGTAGATGCCTTCAGTGTTATAACAGGCAAAATTCAAGAGCAATTAGAAACAATTGTACGGGAAAAAATTTCACCGAATATGCCCAAACGTTTAAAACTTGTTAAGACATTTTACGACATTTGTATGAATGAAAGTAAGTTTTTTTCTGATGAAATACTGTTTGATTCAATGTTGTGTTAATTTATGACAATTATACTTGTAGCTGCTATGAAACAATATGGGATAAATCCTTTAAAAGATAAATTTAATAAATTGGGAGGCTGGCCAGTATTAGAAGGAACTAAATGGAATGAAGCTGCTTTTAACTGGACCAACACTCTCTACGCACTGCGTGAGATGGGATATTCTTTTAATTATCTTTTTAATCTCGAAGTAGCTACAGATTTAAAAAACAATACTAGAACAGTAATAAACGTAAGTCGAAAGTATTAAAGTATGTAAAAAGCCTGTTGCAAATTATTATTATTATTTTTTTTATCATTCATTGTAGCTAAAGATACCTGAACTGGGATTGGGTTTTTTGTTTACATCAAAAGGCCTGGAAGATCAAACAGTAAAGAATTACAAAAAATATATGGTTGATGTTGCTGTCCTTCTTGGAGCTGATCGTAAATATGCTGAGAAAGAGCTTAACAACTCATATTTATTCGAAGTGGCATTAGGCAATGTAAGAAAATCATCAATGTTCATTTAATTATTTATTTTAACTGGGAATATTTTATCGTCTTAAGTCACTTAGATAAATTATTTTTTATGAAATTTTTAATTTAGTCATTAGATTGTTATTAACTAGTTATAATTAGTGTTATACACTTGGTGGTTTAGTGTAAAAGTTCTATATAGAGCTCTATATTGCTCATATTAAAAAAATTTAACGTTTTTTTACATACAATTTTTTAACTTTTTAGTCTAGTCTACAAAATCTTCTTAAACTTGGTAATTCTTACAATGAAATGACTGTAACTAAGTTAGAAGAAAAGTATTCTAGTATCCCATGGTTGGAGTACTTTAATAAAATTTTTCAACCTCATTTCAACGTAGACAAAAACCAAACAATATTTGTTCATATTCCTTACTACTTATCAGAATTTGAAAAAATTATGAACATAACTTCAAAGAGGACTTTAGCAAATTACATGATATGGAGAGTTTTTGTTGATTCTGTGCCATATTTGAACGATGAAATTCGTGAACCACAAATTGAATTTACAAACTCTTTAACTGGACAATCAAAAAAAACACTTAAATCGAAGCAATGTTTTGATAATATTTTAGCTTATTTGAGCCATAGTATTGGTGCTCTCTACGTAAAAAATTATTTTAATGACGCTATTAAAAACCCCACCAGAGCACTAGTTAATCATATTGAAAGCCAATTGAAAGTTACTTTAGAAAAGGTAATCATTGTTAAAGTTTTTTTTTTTTTTTTTTTTTTTTTTTTCAAACTCATATGAAAGAACAGAAATTTAAATAATATGTAATTATTCCAGCTCGACTGGATGGACAAAGAAACGAAAAAAAATGCATTAGATAAAGTTGATGCTATAATGAACCGTATAGCTTATGACGATGGAATTTTGGATAACGATAAAATGAACGAAGCTTATAAAAATTTTGATTTATCCGAAAATGGTTCTTATTTGGATACGATATTGAGTACTAGACTTTTTAGGTATAATGTCACTTTTAAATTATTAAAAAGTTCGTTAGATAAGAATAACTCGAATTTTTACATAAATCCAACAATTGTTAATGCCTTTTATCTTGCTAATCATAATCAGATGAGTAAGTTAATTACGCAATTTTTAATTAATAACGATTTATATACTAATGAACTAATTGGCTTAATTACGTCGATAATTTCAGTTTTACCTGCAGCTGTTCTTCAAGGTAATTTTTTCCAAGTTGATCGCCCGCGATACATGAATTATGGAGCAATTGGTTTTGTGATTGGCCATGAAATCACTCATGGTTTTGACAGTATTGGAAAGAATTATGATAAAGATGGTAATTTGAAAAATTGGTGGGAACCATCCACGAATGTGGAATTTTTCAAAAAAGCATCATGTTTAATAAATCAATACAAGAATTATACCGTGAAAGAAGCTGGAATGAACGTAAGTTGAATCTATTTTATGAGTCGAAACAAAAAAAAAACATGTTACATTTCAAATATCAGAAGCACGTAAATTAATTAATGTATCCTTTTTATTTTGAAAAAACCAAAAAAGATACATAATATTATTATTCTAATCACAACAACAAAAAATTTACTTCAAAAAGATATATATGTCGTAAACTGTACGAATTGGCTTAATTATTGAAAACATTCTTATAACTTAATTAAAAAGAGATGTTATAGTTTTTATATTAGTTAATATTAAGCGAACCTTACTAAACGGATAATAATTTTCATGAAAGAAAATTTTTTACACAAACATGTTAAAAACGTTTCTGTACATTCAAAATAGTACAAAATTATGGTAAAATAATTTTTAACCGTCTTAGAAAAATTCAAAGATTACATTTTTTTTAATTAAAAAAAATTTTTTTTTCACCCATTAGAAATATTGCTAAATGACGTTAATGAAAATTGAAATTTATTTTTAATCGTTATAAGTTACTATCTGTTACCCACCCGCTCCGCTGGGTACTTAGCATTGTATTTAGAATTGAATATAATTGTATTTTTAGATCTAGACTTGAAATTAAATTAGAGTATTGTTTCGAGTTGCACAGATTCCAAATTCCACCAGATTGGCATGTACCTTTTATCCATGTGATTATTCTAGCTAATATTCATTGTAACTTTCAATGTGCAATCACTATAACATTCCCGTGGCTTTTTTTTTTTTTAAATGAATAATAATTAACATGAAGAAAAAAATTTGAAACAAGCATTGAAAGTTTCAGTTAAAGCAATTGCAGGTCTCATAAGTGAAGTTGAAATGAGCTTAACTTAAAGTGCGACGAATTTTGCTGTTATCTATGATTTTATCAAATTTAATATCTGTAGGAATTGTACTTGAAGAATGTAAATTTTTTGATAATTATTACTCCTTCACTTCTATGATGGGGAGAAGTTTCATAAGATCTTTCACTTCGAGTCCATAGAAACTATTGTTTGAAAATAAGAGTTTCATTGTTCGAGCCCCCGCAATCCCTTTTAGAGTTGGAATTCGAGAAAATCCATTCTCAGCTTAACTTGATATTATACACGAAGATTCCTACTAAATTTGGAGTTTGTAGAAATTACAGTTTGGAAATTAAAATTTCAGATTTTAACATCCACCCACACAATTCCTATGGGAAGTAGAATTTTTTGAAATTCGTTTTGAGATGATCTTTTCATGATAAATAAAATATTCCTACCATATTTACAGCTTTTAGAAACTATGTTTTGGAATTTATGATTTTTTTATTGTTAACACTTACCCCCGCAGTCTTTGTTGGAGGTAGTTCGTCGTAAAATTCGCTCGTAGATTATTTCTATATCACATATAGAAGGCTCCTACCAAATTTGGAGTCTATTAGAGCTATATATTACAAACCGAAATTTTTCATTGTTAACGCCCCCGCAATCTTTTTTAGGGTAGGATGTAGAAAAATTCATTCATGAATTATTTCTTCATCACATATAGAAGATTCATACCAAATTTAGAGTATGAAGGCCTTATAGCTTGAAAAATTTTTAATTTTCATTGTTAACACCCACCCCCGCAATCCATATTGGGAATAGGTTGTCATAAAATCCGCTCTTAGATCATTTACACCTCACATATAGCAGATTCTTACTAAATTTGGAGCATATAGGAGCTACACCTCAGAAATTCAAAATTTTCATTATTAATACACACCCCCGCATCCCCCTGTGACGTGAGCTATCGTAAAATTTGTTTATAAATTATTTTTGCATTTATAGAAAATTTCTACCAAATTTGGAATCTGTAGAAGCTATAGTTTGAAAATTAAAATTTTCAATGTTAATACCCACCCCTGCAACTCCCTGTAGGGTGGGATATCGTAAAATTCATTCATAAATTATTTTTACATCACTAACAGAAGATTCCTACCAATTTTGGAGTCGATAGGAGTTACAGCTTGAAAATTAAAAATTTTCATTGTTAATACCCACCCTCGCCACCCCCTGTAGGGGTACGATATCGTAAAATTCGTTCATGAATTATTTTTACATCACTTACAGAAGATTTCTACCAAATTTGAAGTCGATAAGAGCTAAAGCTTGCAAACGGGAATATTTCATTGTTAACGCCCCCGCAAACCTCTTTGGCGGAGGAATTTCTTAAAATCCGTTCTTAACTGACCTCGACATGGCAAAATTAATATTCTACTAAATTTTAAGTCTCTAGTATATATATATATATATATATATATATATATATATATATATATATATATATATATATATATATATATATATATATATATACAGAATGAAAAAATTTTATCTACAATTCACCTTTTACACTCTCACTTTTATCTCAATTTAAGTTAATTCGTAAAGTGATATATAATTAATATTTATAGTTGAAACTACAAATTGTTTTTTATACAACGTTTTGGAAAATTTTAGGGCGTAATATGTTAATTAAGTTTTTATCGTTTTTGATTAAATTAATTTACTTTTATAGATTAATGGATTATCCACAATTTCTGAGAATATTGCTGATAATGGAGGAGTTAAATTAGCCTATTTGGCTTACATTAATTGGACTAGCTCAAACAAGCCAGAACCTCGGCTTCCTGGACTTGAACGTTTTTCACCAACTCAAATGTTCTGGATAAGCACAGCCCAAGCTTGGTGTACTAAGCAACGTCCCGAAATAACAAAAACGCATTTGTTAATTGACGGGCATAGCCCAGCAGAGTTTAGAATAATAGGATCGCTGTCGAATATGAAAGAATTTTCTGATGATTTTCAGTGTCCTTCAGAATCTCCAATGAATCCAAAAGAAAAGTGTACTGTGTGGTAGTTCTTATTATTAAATAATATCAAATTTATCACAGTCGAGTCTATTTAAGTAACCTCAATCAAACTTTCATCAATTCATCCCGGGAAAAAAGTTCAGACATAAACCATGCCTGTTCATGCAGGATCAATTTTAAAATTAGACATGACCATACCTGTTCATGCATGACCATACCTGGTATCAGATATGATCATATCTGACGCAATAAATACTTCAGGTCTGATCATGCATGGCCATGTCTGTTCATGTCTGATTCAACCTATAAACTTTGAAACCTTCAATTCTGATCAGAATTGAAATGTTGATTGATGTTTTACTTATTATGTTATCAATTGATTTAAAAATAATCATGCCTGTTCGTGTCTGACCAAGTCTAATCGTAGTTGTTTTTTTGAATGAACGAAATATTTAGTCTCATTTATAATATGTTTGTCAATTGTAAAATATACTACTTTATATAAAGTCTAGAAGAAAAGTTTTATTCACCCGGGAAAAAATGATCAGACCTGATCAGACATGAACAGGCATGAGTCTTCAGCCCTGATCAGACATGAAAAATGACCATGCCTGATCAGGCATGAATTGACCTGATCAGGCCTGATCAGACATGGTCAGGTCTGAAAACCCATTACTATTTTTAATTAATTATTTTGCTTAATTTTATGGTTGTAGTACTTGATAGAGTCGTACGCAATTCTCTATAATAAAATAAAATAAAAAAAAAAATAATTACATATTATTGTAAGGATGTAACACCAGCGGTCAACCATCCAACTACCAACCATGCTCAATGCTGTTTAACTCTGGTGTTATCCGTTTGCCTTGAATTTCCCGCCTGCTGTGCTGCTATATTAGATGTAACAATTCTATGAAGTACATAGAGTATCGAATAAGTTTATGATAAATATAATGTTAAAATTGGTTTTATAATATATTTTGATAGTCCTAATTTATTTATGTAACCGAATCTCATTATAATATCACATTTATTTAAATAATATAATAAGTAATGATTTTCATATTAGGCAGGAGCAGAGCAGACCATAACATCCCATAGAAAATGTAATAAATTTTTATTTCAAAATTATTTAAATAAACGTAATGTTAAAAATAATTTTGCACTTTTTGTGATGACCAAAAATTTTTTTTCGTCAAAGAAAAAATTTTTATCATATCTCTGACTATAGTCAGAGAGGAACAGTCATAAACAGGCATGGTCAGACATGAATAGACATGAACAGGTATGAACAGGCCTGAGCGTATTTAACACTTCAGACATGAACAGGCATGGACAGGCATGGATAGGTCTGGTCAGGCATGGACAGGCCTGATCAGGCCTGAGCGTATTTAGTACTCCAGATATGAGCAGGCATGAACAGAACTGATCAGGCATGATCATGTATAACTTCAGGCCTGGTCATACATGAACAGGCATGATCAGGTCTAATTTCAGGCCTGATCATACATGAACAGGCATGGTCAGGTCTGATCATTTTTTCCCGGGCAGCCAATAATTGTAAAAATTTAAGTTCACAATACTAACATCAAGAAGTTTACAATCACCTTTTTCAATACTATAGAATTTTACAAAATTTCGTGAAAACTTTTTAATTATAATATTACAATTAAAAAAAAAAAGTGTTGCATGGTATATCTGAAATTTTCCAAAGTATCATATAATTTTGTGAAATTCACTAAAATTTATATTTTCAAGTCCTGGTTGTAATTTTATATAATACTTCTATTAAATCTATTTTTCACTTACATAGTTTTATAAAGTTTAAGAAATTTTCATAAAAATTTGTAAAAATTCATAAAATGTTTATTCAATACCTTTTGTAAAAGAACTTTTACATAATTTTATAACAGGCACACAGTAGCCTATCGTATCCGGCCCTTGCTTTCCAAAATGCATTGGACCGGGTTTGAGTCCGGCGTACATCAATGAATATTTTCAATATTTAAGTGTATTATTCTGCTGAGCCCAAAAAGATAAAACGAGTTCCAATCTCAAAAATTTTACCCCCTACCGTAGTCGCTCATGACCTTAGTAGTTTATGCCACTTTAAAACAAACAAATAAAAAAAAAAAAAAAAATTATGATTTTCCTAAAATTTTATGAAATCTCATAAAATTTTCTAAATTCTCCTTTGACTTAAATTCCATGCAATTCCATTACTCAAATTCAATGAAATTCCTCAATAGCTTATAAAAACCAATACTTTGTCATTCAAGTCTTAATAGGTCAGTTAGCTATCCAAGGGCATTACTAATGATTTTGACGAATAATCAGCGTTCCAGACTTCGACACGAGAAGACCCAAGTTTGAACTCACCATTAAGCCGAGAAACTTTTCATTAAATATACATATAATTTTTGTTTTGAAATTTAAAATGGGTCTCCAACATAATATTCAATTAAAGGAATTTAATCCTTAATTTTTTTCATGTTACTATTTATTTACGAAAATATTTTTTCAGGCATGAAACCACCTTATCAGGCATGAGCATACCTGATCACATACGGTCATTTTTCATGCCTGATCAGGCACGAGATAAGACTCGTGCCTGTTTATTAGAGTGTCTCAAACAAATCGAATATTTTTTTTTTTTTTTTTTTTCAATGAACGTTGAGAAATCGTCAGAATATCTCTAGAAGAAGATCCTCTGAAAATATGAGCTCTTAATATTAATATTTAGAGGTGGCGTTTTGTAATTTTCTATTTTCCATTTAAGTAATATAGTAAAATATTATTTTAAAATTCGAAATTTTGTAACGTGGTAACGAGCTACTTTATAGGTAAAACCAAATTCAACTTTATCGAAAATTAATTAAATGCTCTACAAAAATGGTCTGATTGATATTTTGGGTAAGACAAGTCATTTCAAAGATATCGAACCTCAAACTTCGAACTATTAAAAATTGAGCTTTGTTTTTTTTTAAACACAAAAAAATCAATTTATATGTATTAATAACCTATTATTATTAACTTGAGGACAAAAACATGCATATATCCAATAGAATGCATATCCAAAATCTTTAATAATTTGAAAAATGCTAATTTTTATTAATTTTCAGCAAAAAATATTTACTTATGAGTCATTTCATGTGAAGCATTTAATTTTCCATAAAGTCGGTTTTGGTTTTACCTATAAAGTAGCTCGTTATCACTTTACAAAATTCCGAATTTTAAAATAATATTTTACTATGTTACTTGAATGGGAAATAAAAAATTACAAAATGCCATCTCTAAATATTAATAGTAATAGCTCATACTTTCAGAGGATCTTCTTCTAGAGATACTTTGACGATTTCACAACGTTCATTGAAAAAAAAGAAAAAAATATTCGATTTTTTTGAGATACTATTGTTCATGTCTGATCATTTTTTCCTAGGATATCAGTTCTGATCAGAGCTGGAGGGTTTTAATTTTCCAGGTTCGATCAGACATGAACAGACATAACCATTCATGATCTCGCTTGAAATATTTAACGCCTTAGATATGATCATGTCTGTTCACACATAGTCAGGCATAACAATGCATAATCAGGCCTGAATCGTTTAGCCCTTTAGGCATGATCATCCATGAATAGATTTGCCCATGCATAATCAGGCATGGAGTATTTAATCCTTTAGATATGATCATACATGAACAGGCATGGTCATGTTTGAGCTATTTGTCCCGGGTTACTAAATGATGTACAACATTTAGGTTCTCGATGGATTACATCTTCATTTATACATCTAAATAAGTCAATGAGCTGAGTCGGAAAATAGTAAAATTTTTAGAAAATCATCAAATTTAAAAAAAATCATCAACAATTTCAATAGCTAGATTTCTATCGAATTTACTAAACATACGTATATCACTATTAAACACTGTGAAATATTTACAGATTTTTACAAAGCTTACATAACGCTCTTATCAGAATTTAATATCATGATTTGAATAATTAAAATATGCGTGCATTTTAAAAGTTGCAATGATCCCCAGAAATCATTGATGCTTAAAATTATTAATGTATTCCTAGGACTATAAATTTAAGTGTGTAATTAAACTAGCTCTGAAAGTTTAGAAAAGATTGTTTCGATTCAGGGACCAACGAAGAAGTGTACTTGTATATAGGGTAAATATTACATCACATTATATCATCTAAGATGAAAAAATTAAGTCTGCATGAGGTACAAAATCTAGTTAGCGCTTCTTAAAAATAAACGACAAAAAATATTAAATCAAATTATTCTTTAATTTAAATAAAATTCAAGGAAAGTATTGTCTTTTTACAAACTTAGTTAATCTAAAAATATTTGTAAAATTACAAAACCGTTTTGTAGTATTAGTAATCTCACAGAGCTATATATGTTTTGTCATATTACTATACCCAATTTTAATTTTAAATAAAAGTTTTTCCTATTAGCTTCCAATACGTTTCTTGTAAAATTAAAATATAAATTTTTAATAGTGTAGTCATAATAACCAAGAATGTAAAGCAGATTGCAACAAGGCAAAATTCTATGCAATTTCAATAAAAAAGAAAAGTTATTTTGTCATTCTCAGTGAATCCAAGTATGTATTGGTCAACCGGCTGTTATTAATAGTGGAGTAACTATTTCATACATAATGTATGAAGTAGTAAATGTCGTTAATACAAATATAAGTTTTGTCAAAACTAAATGTATAAAAATATTATGTTTCGCTTTCGAAATCAGTCAACTTACATATTTTAATGTCCAACTAATGTCAAAAATATGATCAGTAATAATTAATAATTTTTATGATTTTTTTAGCTCAAAAATCGCTCTTTCTCAATGGATGAAGAAATATTTTTAGATCTCCTTTAAGCAATGGAAAGTAATTGCACAATGATATCTTTGATAATTCCATCATGTATGTACGAGACTTTGAATCACGCTATCAACAAGTCAATAGTTGAAATCAATAATTACAATGCTTAGAGGTATGAAGAATTAAAAATAGAGAAAGTATTCAAGGATGTTCACAAGTATGTATTTCTAATTAACTATTAGACTGATGTACATTCCTTTTTCTTTTTATAAGTATATTTTCAATACTTCCCGGAGGATGCTTCACTTCAATCTTCTCGACGTTCAAATAAATCAAACTTTCTAATGCGTTTATCAAATAGTGTTCATAATTTTTCTATTAAGATGATAAATAATGCGTTGATTTAACCCTGATAATTTTGTTTGCTAAGGTTTTGTCCGAACTTATTTGGTAAGCATTCACTGTAAAACAATCTATTACCGATATCGAGTAGTATTGATTATCAATCTTAGTACAAAATTGTTAATTAATACTTGGCCACCCTAAGTATCAAATAGAAAAAATATATTTAGCTTTGATTTAACGTATTGATACTAACTAGATAGACTTGAAAGATGAGCTAAGATCAGATTTTAGGCTTGCCTGAGAGTGCAAATTATAACAAATGACAAATTTTATAGGCAACACTGAACCTAAACCAAGGGTCACTAGAGCATTATTGCGGTATCTTATTTACGGTAGCATAAAATTTTATATCTATTACCAAGTAAAATAAAAAATCCGTAGCTTTCGTTAATGAGTTCTATAGGTTTTTGAAAAAAGGCATTACACTCTTCAAATTCAAAAATATGACTATTAATAATGCGATTTTGAGTTTTTCAATTTTTGAAATAACTTAAGTGAATTCATTACAGCACAAAAAAGTATTAAAATTTAAAAAATCAGTCTATCTAAAAGTTCTACAGTTATTTTGAGATACCAAATTCTTTTTCATTTTTGGGTTGCAATATTTTTCAACCGAATCAACTAATTTTGATCCTATTCACGCCAATTGACGTGATTTTCAATAAAAAGCAAAAAAAATTAGAGCATTTCAAGAGAATGGAGCTGACTAGAAAGTCGAGAGTTTATTCCGAAAAAAACTTCGAAAACGCTTTTAAATTACAACATTCTTTGAACCAATCATCTGATTTTGATCTGGTTCACAGTATGTGCCACAATTTTAAACAGAATAGAGCTGATTAAAATTTGTAATTTGTGCAGTAATTTCAAAGTTATTCTAAAAAGTAGAATAGGAGAGAATGAAGCAAGAAGACGCCTTTCAAAAGTTTGGCCACAAAATTTTTTTTTTTTTTTTAAATTAATCATTAGTTAGAAATGGTTTTAACTGCTGTGGTCATATCGCCGACTTTAACTGTTGGGAGTGGTACGTTGGGGTCTTTTTGGGTTGTGAAAATCTTAATCTACAAGGCAAGGGTCGAATATCAACCAAGATGGTTTCTAAGACCAGCTTGGGATTCGAACCCACGCCTGGCCGGTGAGCCAGTCCGAGTGCTCTATAAGCCATACCTTAGACCACTCGGCTAAGTTCACCGGTTTTTTTTTTTTTTTTTTTTTTTTCAAATTGTTTCTTGCCAAGTGATCAGAAATTTGATGTATTTACTTATTTCTAAGCCAATGTGTGATACCTGGGGCATAATGGATTCCCTGAAAAAAATTGAGTCAAAATATTTTTTTATTTTTTCTTTGAATTATTGTAAATGTAAAGTGTATTTATCTACTTAGGCTCTTTCAGGTCAATTCACTATATCCTGTGGAAAATTAATCCTTAAGAAAAATGTATAGAAAATGATTATTAATGAAATTAAAAAATTTGAAAAAAAAAAAATACGATTAAAATTATTTATCAGAAGAAAAAATTGATAACAAAATTTTTTTAGGATAAAAAATGATAGTTGAAACATACGTATAATATTTAACGAATTTTCGATTAATCTATTTATTTTTTCATATTTAACAACTGAACAATGACATTAATTATAATTTATGATTGATTTTATCAATTTATAATAAATTGTAAAATGTTTATAACAAAAATCAAACTAACCGGTGAGGTTAGCCGAGTGGTCTAAGGCCCATGGCCTATAGAGCACTCGGACTGACTCACCGGCCAGGCGTGGGTTCGAATCCCAAGTTGGTCTTAGAAACCATCTTGGTTGATATTCGACCCTTGCCGCGTAGATTAAGATTTTCACAACCCAAAAAGACCCCAACGTACCACTCCCAACAGTTAAAGTCGGCGATATGACCACAGCAGTTAAAACCGACTCTAAATAAAAATTAATTAAAAAAAAAAAATCAAACTTTCAAACAAAACATCAAATGTATATTATTTAAAATTATTAAATTATTTTTGACAATAATGACAGATATTAATTGGAATAATTTTCATCAATCATTATTTTGAAAAATTAGATTATCCTAATAGAGAAAAAAATTTTTAATCACGTGATACGTTCTCAAAGTTTGGGTTACTAATTTTTAAATAATTTAAGTCTAGATTTTGACCTCGTTAGGAAGTCGATAGACTCCAGGTGGGTCACGTCATTAATTTATCCGCGAAGTACTTTTAAGTTTTATAAAAATTTATAAGTATTTGATATTATTTTAAATTTACCTGCCTTCAGATAATAAGCGCTCACACCCTGAGGGCAATAGGAAATTTTTTGGGTAGGATACTTGAACGCTAGCTAGCGCTCAAGGTAAAGGACCCAGGGTGGAATGCTGATAAGCGCTCTCAACCCTGGGTTAAGGCTTTAAGAAATATACATTTTAATTGGTCAACAATTAAATAGATTTATTGAAAAAGAATTGGAAGGTTCAACCTCGGACCGGCAGAGATTGCTCCTCTGCTAAGTCCTCGGACTGACTGCATCAGATGAAGTCTGAAGACAGAGTGCTTTTTGAATAATAATTACAATGAGTTTATATTATAGATTTTTAGCAACGTTGCAACTCAGGTTGCCCTATAAGAACATCAACGCAGTCTAAATCCCACAACGTAGACTGTTTAGTCTACTAGGCTGCGTTGACGTTTTAGAAATCTCTTATCTCGAGATATTTCCGTTACGAAATACCTCGAAATAATAATTAATTAATTAAAATAATAATTAATTATTTTTAAATAAATTTAAAATTTGCCAGAACGTAACACACGTAAAATTTCTTTTATAAAAGAATAATTTATTAGTTCAACGATTTTTGTGCTTGATTTAAGATCGTCAAATTCCTAAAAATTATGTTGTTGTTACAGGATTAATGCTTCAATCAATATAATATGTTATCAGTTTGGTAAAATCCTCAAATCCTCAAGCACTTCTTCTCTAAGGCGCCTATCTTGTCCCCGCTCCTCTATTATGTATAGAATATATTTTTTGAACAATATCGAAATCTATGGAGTAATAAAATTAAGGAAAAACATTTTTATCCTTTAAAACTTTTTTTTCAGCAAAAAAAATCATTTTTCTATTATTTTTTAAAGAGAGGCGGGTATTTGTGCGCCAGAAAAAAAAATTTTTTTTAAGTTTTGTAAAAATTTCGGTGAATTTGTTTAAAGTAGAACGACAGCAAATATTTTTAATGGTAGAAAGCGACAAAAAATAATTACCTTCTTAGGGGGGGTCATCGTGCCCCACCCTTCCTTATATATTACGGAGAAAGAGATTTTTTTTGTATGTTTGCTTCCCTCGTCCTTAATTCGAAAGAAAACTGTGTACACAGTTTCAAAAATTCAAGTTACGTTTCTAAAAATCATGATTGACATTATCTAATATTTTAAATTACTCCATATAAAAAAGAAAACAACGTCGTTGAAATTATTAAAATTTTAGCATTTGTCGAAAATAAATAGGTATTTTATATACAAAAATGCGTAAAAACCCAAAAAAGCTATGGCCGGAGGTTACAAGAACGTATAAGTTGTGTAAGTTTAAGGAATCTTTCTGCCAGAAACACAAAATTTATAGTTTAAATTAAAAGTAAATTACTACATTACGCAATTGTCTAGCCAGCATAACTATAATATTAGAATATATTTTCTTCTCAAATTAATACTGTCTCTACTGTTACTTCCCATTTATTTTTTTTTTTTAATTACTTTTATTAGTTTTAATTTTTATCTATATATACCCGCAGTTGAACCAACAGTGATAAGATGATGCCTTTATAATTACATGTTGTAAGTCTTCTTTGTTGCTTATGTTCCGCATCTAACTTTCACCACATGTAGATAGTGACAATTGACTTTTTATTCCGGAAACTAAGTTGGATTTTATTAATTTCTTGATATGTACGCGGTTACGTGATGTAATCTGGATGAAATTAATATTTCTAATAAAACATTGAAATAAGAATAATATTTTCTTAGTTCTATCGTCTTATAAATATTAGATATTTAGAGGAATCTGTGAAAATTATTAAAACAAAAATCTTTAATTGAAAAACTATCGTTATTTAATTAAAAATCATTAGGTTAAATTTGCGAAAAAAAAATTAATTTTTTCTAGTAATGCAACAATTTAGTATAAGTATTACTAACAATAATAAAATTATTTAAAGTAAATTTCTGTTCGAGAGAGTAATTTTTTTTTTTTTAATGTAATAAAAGATTATCAATTTTTTAATCAAAGCTAGAAACATTTATTTAAAGAAACATCGAAAGTTGATTTGGTAACTGAATTTAAATATTTTTCACTATTATTGGCGACTATAATATCTCTCTGAATGTTTTTAAATTCTCTGTGTGCCGGACTTAGCTGGAGCTGGGTGTGTATTGTGGTGTACCCCTACCTCGCCCAAAGAGAAGTGTTCATCATTTAGCCCGCGGGTGTCCCATAGTCATAAACGCTCTTTTTCTTAGTCTTAACGAACATACATGTTCAAATGATTAGTCCCTCCAGACTATAAAAGCTACTTCAAAGACAACCAAATTCACCAGAAGAGGATCCACTGATTCTGTAGTGAGACGCGCTCGGGTCACTATTTCGTGATACCTAAAATTTAATTTTGATAGTTATTTCGTTTATGTTCTACTAATAAAAATTATTAATCATGAAGTTTAAGCTGGTTAGTGCTGGTGATTTATTGTGATAAAAATTGATTAAACTTTATTCTGATCTTGATAAAATTTATTCTTAACGTACAATTTACCACTCATTTGGAAATAATAACGCAATTTATTTTGCCGTGAAAGTGTCGTGGTTGATTTTTTTTTGTTTTTACTCTTAAATTTTATTTTTTAATTAATTGTTTCAATGTAATAAAAATTTTACTTCGACCAAAATTCTTAACTTCCCGTTATGGAAATTAAAAATTTTCAACAATTGCTAACTTCGTGTTTTTTTTTGTCCAAATTATCAATTTAATCAAACGCTTTAACTTGAATAAATTCAAATAAAACAATTCTAGTTTCAAATGAATAGTCAAATAAAATTTCCTAAATTCATCCAACAAATTCTTACACAAACTTTTAAAATCGTATTAAGAAAAATTTTAGTGTCTTACATGTATAATATTTTTAGGTGGTACTGCAGCTTCTTCTATTCTCAACATCCGTGATTGTTGCTAAAACAATCAATAAAAGAGAGTTAGTATAAATTTTTAACTTTTTCTATACTAATCAAAAATTTCATTTATTAAGTACATTCAAATTTTTTTGTTTTACTTTTAGAGCTCCTTTGTCAGACTACGGGCTACCGCCACCACCCTTACCATCATATGGATCTCCAGCTCCTTCGTATGGACCTCCAGCTCCTTCGTATGGACCTCCAGCCCCTTCGTATGGACCTCCAGCTCCTTCGTATGGACCTCCAGCCCCTTCGCATGAAGCTCCAGCACCTTCGTATGGACCTCCAGCCCCCTCGCATGGAACTCCAGCACCTTCGTATGGACCTCCAGCATCTTTATATGGACCCCCATCATCGGATCATAATACTGGGTACAATTATCCTGCACCTTCAATACCTAGTGGTGAATGGAAGAAAAAATTGACATGGAAAGAAGAATGGAAACAAGTGTGGAAAAATGAAAAAAAATTAGAGTGGAAGCAGGAATGGAAAAAAGTTCAAGTACCTGCATGGAAAGAAATTCAAGTTCCAGCATGGAAAGAGGTTAAAGTTGAACAGTGGAAAAAAGTTCAAACACCTGTGTGGGAGAAAATACAAACTCCAGCTTGGAAAGAAATTCAGGTTCCTGCGTGGAAAAAAATATGGAAACCCGTCTGGAATACTGTTCAAGTGCCAGCATGGAAAGAAGTTCAAGTACCGGAGTGGAAGCAAATTTGGATTCCTGAGTGGGTTGAAACTGAACATAATAATCCTCATCAAGGCTATGAACCAACAGCTCCGAGTTATGGTCCTCCAGCACAAAGTTACGGTGTTCCATCACAAAGTTATAGCCCTCCTGCTCCAAGTTACGGACCTCCTACTCACGATTCTGGAGATGGGTATCATTACGATGCTCCTGCTCCATCACCTCCGAGCAAAAAAATGATCTGGAAGTCAGTTTGGAAAAAGATTTGGAAAACTGAGAAAAAACAAATTTGGGAATCGAAGAAAAAAATAGAATGGAAAGCTGAGTGGAAAAAAGTTTGGAAAATTGAAAAGAAACAAATTTGGCAAACTGATAAAAAACTTGTATGGAAAAGCCAGGATGTTAAAGTCTGGGTACCATCTAAAAAACAGGTATGGATACCCCAAAAAGTGAAGGTTTGGAAAGATGAGTGGAAGAGTAAGAACGTACCTGTATGGAAGAATGTGCAGGTGCCAACATGGAAGAAAGTCTGGAAACCCGTGTGGGAGAAAGTTTGGGTACCAGCAGATTTGCATCACCATCAAGACGAACATCCCGGATATCACCGATGAGATTAATTTTATTTAATATTTTAAAAATTTAATCAAAAAGGAGAAAATTTTTTTTTCCTTCTAGAGTATTATTGTCGGGGGTTAGATTAATTTTCTTTGTTTTGTTAATTTAATAAAACTTGTATATAGTTTTTTTAATTAATTATTATGTATTTTACTTTATTGTTTCCTTTGTAAATTGAAATAAGGTTTTTTCCATATAATTTATGTTATTAGATATTAGTTATTATGGGCATTTATGAACATACCGTTAAAATTTATTGATAATATTTTCGATAACAGGTATAGTATAATACATTAAAATAAGAAGAGAAATAAGATAAACGAGAGAGAAACAGGTCCTAGAAGTCGCGAAACTAACTCACGACCTTTAATGTGAAACTTTCTCTATGACTTGTAGCGGGAGAAGTCATGACTTTCCCACTCGGAAGTTGTAGATAAACACGTGGTCATCATCTGCCTGGAGCTATCGTAGTTTTTTTGCATTTTAAGATAAAGATACGCTCACATTGATCATACAATTTCTCTGTGCGTTCATTCTTTCTACTACAAAATTTTTCTCATCCTCATCAGTGTTCAATGAATTTTAAACAAGTGCCATCGAGTACTTACGCTTATTACTTCCGGGTGAAGGACATGCATACGGAGACTTCAGGTGTAAAAAAAAATTGCGGAGACTTCCTTGACAGTGAGAGAGAGAGAGAGAGTGAAAGTTTCGTTCAAGGCTACACAATAATAACTCGATCTTCTTTCTCGGTAGCTTTTTATTTTTTATTCCCTCATACTCATTCATATAATATTGCCAAATAAACAAAATTAAATATGAAAGTAGATTGAGAGTAAAAGTATACATGTACAAGTGGTCTTATATTGATAAAGAAGATCTAAGTGTGTTTGACATAAATATTGAGCACACCTATCACGTAACAGAAAGACTATAGCTTTTACTGAGATACTTTTACTTTTCTTCTTTCATTAATATAACAACAAGTTATGGTGGTAATGTGCACGTATTTATCTTACATCATAATACAACTTGGACTTTTATTACAATGAACTCATTACTTCTAATACATAATTTGATGTTCTTGAATTTTTTCTAACTCTAGCATAGAGTGATTGATATTTTCGTTAGATAATAATAAAAATAATTTTCTGCGTAAATTATACAAGTTGAAGGTTAATTGCGTGAAGAAATTAATTATTTAAATAAAAAAATTTTTAATAAATCACATTTTTAAAGCTTGAGGAAAAACATCAAATAGTTTATTTGAATCTTATACAGATTTTGAACACGAAAAAGATTTTTTTTTCGCTTTATGTGTATAAAATTTAGAATCTTATAGTTCAATTCAAATTAGAAATGTTATTTATATATAAACGAAGAACGTGCGAAAAATTGTTTATGTTGATAATTTACTATGTTATAATAGAGAAATAGAGACCCCATAAATGTTTAAATAGTATATTACACATCTAGGGAAGTAAAGTAAGAAATGTCTCAGATCACATGTAATTGTTGGCCAAGGCGAAGCCGAGGAGTATATAATATTTTTTGCTCGACGAAGGCAGGAAGCGGCAACTTCGTTTAGCGCAGTGGGCCGAAAGTTGACGCTTTATGCCCGCTGTACTAAACGAAGTTGCTGCTTCCTGCTTTCGTCCAGCAAAAAAATAGTATATACTCCACGGTAAGTAAATAAGAAAGCATCAGATCACATGTTTGTCAACCTCGGCTTCGCCTCGGCCGACAATTACATGTGATCTGAGACATTTCTAACTTTACTTCCCTAGGTATGTAATATACTATTTTTTGATTTTTAAAAATCTAATTTCTAATGTATCTCACAAATTAATACTAACTAATCACGGAATTAATCAGGGTCTTTCTTTTTTCTAAGGTTCAGCTTTTTCTAATTAGTCAGTTAATCCACAAATCATCTATGTCTTCTTTTTTCAAGCTCTACGATCCTCGATGACCTTTAAAATCACGATGACTCAATAGATTGTCTTCTATAAGAGATAAACAACGAATTTAGTTCATCAATCGATGTCTTATTTGATTAAGACTTTACGAAGAACATCACGAGAAATTGGCAAGAACTCACGCTCCTACTTCGAGCAACTCTATATGTAGTTTTTGATGACCAGTTCTCCCAACTTAAAATCTCTATTGGCTCCCAGCGTACCAATATAAAATACAATAAGTCAGCTATCCACAGGCACTGCTTAAAATAATTGTTATCAATAAAAATTTATTGAGTAATAATAATTATAACTTTTCATTTTTTATTCACCTGCTTATCAGTAAACGTTTTGACTATTCTGCCAATCCGCATATTAAATTTAGAAAGTGTATTGTTCAAAAAGTTGATGTCTTTATTCTAGTGTGTAATAGTTGAAATAATGATTATTTTAATGTTTTAAACACCGGAATGCATTTAGATACACGATAAAAATAGAAAAAGTAATTTTCACGACCTTGGTCCATATTTTAATAATATATTGTGTAATTAGTGTGAAAAATCGTCCGTTACCCACAAAAGTGGAGTTAAGCGCACGAACGGACTTACTTCGCTGATCTGCTCAAGTGAGCATTAAACAACTACACGAATTAGACATGTTCTTTTTAACTTTCATTATGAAAATCAATTTTAAAAAATCAGGAAGTTATTGGTTTCACCCCAGTTTTCGAAAATCGAGTTCTTATTAGATCTTCACGTTTTGAGGCCCTAAGAAGCTATTCTGACTATATTTCGAAAAGCTCAAACGCATTTTACTGTTTTATCTCGGAACTTGGAAAGCTCAAAATAACTGTAACATCATGTTTTTTAGCTTGAAGAGCTCAAAAACGTCGCAATAGGTGATATTTGGAGCATTTTGCTTGTTAAAATTTTGTTAAATTTAACTCTCATTCTTAATTCTAATAAAAGCTATTAATCTCTTTTGTGTTTCTTTTTCTGTCGCTCTTATACTATTGAGTCGCTTAGAAATTTCAACTTCAATGAATTAGAAGCCTCATCATGTTTATTTTAATTTGATTCCTTTTTAATCATAATAATTTTTAAATTTATTCCATAATTTTCAATAATAAAATTTTACAAAAATTACAATAATAAAATAAAAATTTACAACAGCAGAAAAACTTACACACCAAAAATAAAATATTTTTATGAGAAACAATAAAACGTTTAGACAGGCAGTAATCACGAGAGATTTTAGTTAAATTCTGAGACACTGGATTTTTTCTTATATAATTAAGTTATTGATTCCAATTATTAAAATTTGTAAGAAATCTTTATTAATTGAGAAAGAAGTTATTTTCATTTAACATATAGATTCACTGAATGCACAACCGATCTACGAATACTATTACTAGGCCACGAATGGTTACAACAATCGAGAATTAGTCATTAGGTCATTACCGGCCCAAGGTTATTATTTCAAGATTTAACCGTTCATCGACTGTTCAGAATTGCCATTACTTTCTCACAGATTATCTTACCTGATGACGCAATAAGACGGTGAAGGACCGTTTTCTAAATTTTTTGTAGAATTTATTATCTTTAAATTTTTATATATGCGGCAAAAAATTTTGTACCGAATTTTATAAAATTAGTGAAATCTTTTAAGATTTCATTTGCAAATAATAAATATTATTTACGAAACAAATTATAAATATTTACAATCCGGTCCCGAGTCGAAATCTCCAACGTTTCTAACGGTTCAAACGTGATTTCAACATTTTAAGCGTTAATTCAATGTTTTAAACTTTACAAATAAATCAAAATATATCTCGATATGAAAGACAAAAAATTTATATAATGTATAGTGATCATTCCACGCTAAATTGACCACCTTTGAACCCGATTTCCTCCAAATTTTTTCAAAGTGGGATATATATATTCCTTCATTTAATATTTTTAACTTCCCGCTAAGAAAATTTAAAATTTTCAAAAATCGGAAAGTTATTGGTTCCACCCTGTTTTTCGAAAATTGAGTTATTATCAGATCTTTACGTTTTGAGGTCCTAGGAAGCTAATTTGACTTTTCCAAAGAGTTATATTTTATTTAAAATTGTTGATTGTATGAGTGTAATTTTTTAACAGAGATTAAATTATAAATCAATCCATGATACAACTTCCAATAATTAATTATTAAATGTGATAACAAGTTCGTTTTTTTTCTTTATAAAAAGATATAATATTACATGTCACACAAGTGGAGATATGCCACGCCAATAAAGTTAGCAGTCAGAGTAGGTCAAAAAACCATTTCTGAAAAAAATTTTTTTTCCTATTTTTTTGGAGATTTCTCAAAATCTACCGGTCCGAATTGTATCAAAAATTTAATTTCGACACACACACACACACACACACACGCGCGCGCGCGCAGCGACAACATCGTGGGAGTAGTCAGGGAAGCTTCCCGTGACCTTAAAGTGTCAAGATCTGACCCATGTAGGAAACCCCCAGAGTTGACAAAGGGGCCAGTACTGGGAAACCTAGCTTCGGAGTACCTGTATTGGCCCATGCCTGGGCTAGGCTGCTTAACCCAGCCTCGGCCATGCCAATGATTATCCAAGTTTGGGCCAAGACTGGCTAACCTAGTCTTGGCCATTCATTGGCGAAAATTCGATTTTTGCAAAACAGGGTAAAAACAATAACTTCCCGATTTTGAAAATTTTCGATTTTTTTAGTGGGAAGTTAAAAATAGAGACTTTTTGAAGTAATTAATTAATTAAATTCATGAGAATATTGAAATATGTAAAATAACTCACAGTAGTAATTTAATACATTTGGTACTGTGTATGATATATTATTATTATTATTAATTTCCTGTATGACGGATAAGTTTCACTTTTTCTTACAAATAATATTAAGCCCTTGACACTCTCTCCCACGAATTAAACTTACTCCAACCTCTCAACGCGGGATTACGCTGTAAGCTTGTCATAAAAAAAATATTTGCTGTTGTATGAACGAGTTATGTTACTAGACAAGACTAGTTACTTTCACGCGCATAACGACAAAAAAACCTCTGTTACTTACATTTTCCTGTTTTTTACTCTTCAAATTTTAGAATTAATGAAGCTGCTATCATAAAACTTGAGATTTATATTAATTTATGTATATGCTTCTGCATTTAAGAAAAATAGCAGAAGCCACTCAAATTTTTCCGTTTATTTTTACAAGAGTTTATTTTTCAACAGCTAATAGGATTTAATTCTCCTCTTGTCTTCCTGCTGCAAAATTTTAATGATATTCTTGCAGAATAACATTATAAATTCATTCTTTCTATTTTTCTATAAATACAAAGAAGACTGAAGCATTAGAGTGTGTGCTCATAAACTTTCTTTTCTCTTTCCATGATTAGCGTTTAGTGTTGCGTGTGTCGTATGCTATTATCAGAGCGGATACCGAATATCAATATCAATTTCGATTTCGATTTCGACTATTACACCACTTAATTGACTCATTGAAACATTTTTCATATGAGATATTTATGCGCGAATCATATAACATCGAATAATTTGTTATCTTAATGACATATATTTTAATTATTATTACGAGTAAATGATGATGAATTGAGAGATACTTATCTTCACCATAAATCAAATTAACATATCTCTTAATTATCATAAATCAAAATATATACATAATTTATTTTGTAAATGAAACTTTTAATCTTCTTGATTTGTTTTTAATTAATGGATGGTAAAAGAATAATTTTGAATAGTTTTTGATAAGTATTGAAGGAACTAAAAATGATGTAGTAATAATTGTAATTGTAACTGTTTGGATAATTAGCTATCCATCAATTTTAATTCTATTTGATCATTTCGTGTTACTTAAATTGATAAACAGAATATTACGTATTTAGGAAAAATACATATCGAATTTGGTCTGTTGCGAAAGTCACCTTCCTGTATACTACTTTACCTTCAAGAATTCACTTTCATCTTGGTTTTATATTTCTGTTTGCTTTTTTTTCGAGAAAGTTTCATTATTTACGATTGATCAGTCTTCTGATAGCTGACAATGTCCTGTAAAGAACTAAAATAAATTAATAACTGTAATATAAAGCACAAAAGGCATAACCTTGCTCCGTAACCTTGCCGTTGACATTTAAAAATAACGTTCCAGAAACGTAAATACAGTCACGCAAAATAATCGAGTAAGCTTAAAATCACTTTATAAATTGGTGGTAGTGTTGCAGTGGAGGGAAGTTAGTGGGGAAGTACAACAACGATCACTTTCACCGTACAACATTAGAGGAAGATAGAATGTATTTCTACTTGAAGAGAAAAAAAAATAATTTCTTTCTTTCTTTTCTTCTTCCTTTCTTCCTCAGGATCGTTGATACCTACTTTTATGCCACCACTATATCAGAAATCCCCGCCAGTTAAATTGCAATAATGTCTGCTCTCTTTGAGCGATTCCAATTCGCTTTAAAGTTACCCGGACTTGCATTTACTTTCATGGGGGAAGATACATGCCTATATAACCACGGTGTTCCGCTTATTGAATCAAGTAAAGCGAGTTTTCCTACAGCAAGGAAACAAGAGTTTGCGCCCGGTCCCCGAACGGGTGGCATTCGGAAATCATGAAATTTCGCCCGAGATGCACAGTGAGTCGCGATAATTTAATTTTTTTTTTCTTTTAATTTTTAATTGTATTGTCGCATATCATTTATAATTTATTATTGTTTATTTGAAATTATAGATTGCACTTGTGGCGCTACTGCTTCAAGTTGCTCTTGTTAGCAGTAAGGCGCTCAATCAAAATACTGGGACTTTACAAGGCCCATGGCAGATTCAACAAGGGTGAATAATTATTTTATTTTTTTATTAACAAAATTTAACACATTCGTTGGGATAGTTGAAGAAAAATTATTGTTCTGCTTATAGAGATAATAAGGTGATCCAAAAGAGATATGATCCAGGAGCTGATTCGGGACATGGTGACCATCACGACCATCATGATCATGGATACTGGAAAAAAAAGCTAATCTGGAAGCTTGGTTGGAAAAAGGTATGGAAACCAGCTCAAAAACAAATTTGGAAGCCAGCGTGGAAAAAAATTTGGAAGCCCGTTTGGGAGCCAACAAAACGAGCTGTATGGAAAGAAATTCAAGTGCCAGCATGGAAAAAAATTTGGAAACCAGTTTGGAAAGAAATTCAAGTGCCTGCGTGGAAAGAAATTCAAGTGCCAGCGTGGAAAAAAATTTGGAAACCTGTGTGGAAGCCAATTAAGGTGCCTGGTTGGAAAGAAATTCAAGTTCCTGACTGGAAAAAAGTGTGGAAACCTATTTGGAAAGAAATCCAAGTACCTGCATGGAAAGAAATTCAAGTTCCAGCATGGAAAAAAATTTGGGTTCCTGAGTGGATTAAGGTTGGAGTTCCCGGAGAGCATAACGTTGGGACGGATCATCACGGATGGCAGTATACAAGTCATGATCTTTGGAAAAAGAAATTGATTTGGAAACCACTTTGGAAGAAATATTGGAAGCCAGCGAAGAAGCAGATTTGGGTTCCAGACAAAAAACTCGAATGGAAGGAAGAGTGGAAACAAATATGGAAGCCAGCGAAAAAACAGATTTGGTTGGATGACAAAAAGCTTGTTTGGAAAGAAGAATGGAAACAAATTTGGAAACCAGCTAAAAAACAAATTTGGGTTCCAGATAAAAAACTAGAGTGGGTTGAAGCGTGGAAACAGATCTGGAAAACAGAGAAAAAACAGGAATGGATACCAGATAAAAAACTAGCTTGGAAAGAAGATTGGAAACAAATTTGGGTGCCTGCATGGAAGGAGATTTGGGTACCTGATTGGAAGAAAATTTGGAAGCCCGTTTGGATCTCGGAATGGTTTCCAGCAGAAGATCATCATCATCACCCTCCTCATGGTGGAGGATGGGAAGATCGCAAGGATAGAGGAGATGAAAATCAAAACCAACGATTAGCTAGACAAAGTTCGGTACCACAACAACAACAACAACAACATGTCCAACAGCTACAAGTACAACAAGGCTCTACTCCACTTGCATCAATTACCGCAGATTTAGTTCCGCCAGTATCAAACCAACAATCAACTTGGAAGCTTCCAACCCGTTAATATTTAGGATTTGTTGAGCTTGTGCGGACGATGTATTCTTAATAACAAATCAACATTTGTAATATACGCTGATGTACATATAACTACTGACATTTAGTAATGAGGAGAGTTGTACAACCAAAAAATACGAAATCTTGGTATACTCTCTTCTGTTAATATTATTATTATAATTATCATTATTATTATTATTATTATTATTATTATTATTATTATTATTATTATTATTATTATTATTATTGTTATTATTATTATGTTAATTTTATTTTTTAGTATTATTGTTTTTTATTTGTTTACAAAAATACGTTTATTGTTATCACGATTGTTAATTGATTAATTTTTTTTGTTATGCGAATAAATTCAAATAATGTTTCGTTGATAAATATTTTTAACTACTTTTACCCAATTGACTTTTGGTTATTTATTTTTATGATTAATGATGTTGATTATAGGGCAGTAATGATGATTGTCATTATTGTCATTATTGTGATTAATAATTATTATTGGCACAATCTATTATATCGATAATTTTTATTCTGATTGTATTTTAAAGACTAGATATAAGTTGATTACTTTGAAGATGAAATTTTGAAATTCATCAAGTAATTATTGTGATTGTATTAATAATAATTATTATTATTACTCAAGTTAATAACTGGCATTCATATATAATACGTAATATTAATTTATGCACTCTTCATTGTATAAAACTATTAATAGAGTAGGTGGTTATAATGTACGATGCTCGAATACTTTCTCTCATAAAAACTTGTCTTGTTTAGTTCCCTAGCTTGAACGATAAATGTATATGAGTAGCACTTTCTCTCGAGTTCATGAGCAATTTCCCCAAGAGTAAATCATAACAACAATAACAAAAATAATAATAATGATATGATCATTTTATTTTTACAATTTGAAGATTGTATAACAAAGTCGTATTTTTTTGACTAGTCTATTTTTAATGAGTATGTATATCAATTTTACTGACCATTGTTATATTTTACTCTTGTATTTTTAATTTACAAGTTTAATACCAATTTTTTTGTTAAAGGAATTTGTTACGAACTACCAAGAATTTAGTTTTAGTTGAAAGTATATATAATTTTATTAAGTAAATGCATTTGTGAAATTGAACTTCATTGCTTGATTGCTATCATTAGGAATAAGGTCATTGAAAATGAACAAATAATGGTATTAAACTGTTGCATTTTGATTGTCGATTTTTCTAAAACTAATGAATAGGTACAGATATATTGCAATAATCTACTGATATCTTGAATTTCATTGATTTCTGAACAAAAATTCTGCGACCGACAGTACTGCTATAATATTGCATGTCTTTAAGTTAATTTGTCATCATCGTGCTTGTTTAATAATTTTTCAATTCTTCATCAAATCCAATTTCTCTTTGAGAATTTTGTAAAGTTCTCTTAAACGCGCTAAATTTACTATACACATCCCATACAAGAAAGAAAAATTTTACATTGTACACAGAAAGAAAAATTCTTGTCTGGAAAACTAAATTCTTGGCTCAAGAAAATTTTCGGGTGCCGGAAGGAAGACCGAAGTTGTGTTGGCCGAAGTAAAAATTTTTCTTGAAATTCTATCCTTGGTGAAACTAATTGTTTCTTAATTCAAATTATCATAAATACTTGATACCAAATATTTGATAACCATTTTACATTATTTTAGCGTGCAATTATACATATTGAATGAAAAAAAAATGATTCAATATTATTTGATCTTCCTATTTGACATGTTAATCAATAAAAATATCAACGAAAATTTACTTCTATCGAAATATTTAATTTTTTGGAGTAAGAGAGAAATTTTCTCAAGACAAGAAAATTTTCTTCTGTCAAGAACTAAGTTTTTTGGAGCAAGAGGCTGAATTTTCTCAAAACAAGAAGATTTTCTTGACTTAAATAAATTTTTCTGGATCAAGATACGTATTTCTTAAAGCAAGAGAATTAATTTTGTTGGAATAAGTAAAATTCCTGGTCAGGAATTTTATTTATTAAAATAAATCCTCGGCACTTCGCTAATTTTATTTTTCCCGATAATTTGGCGCTTACCTTTTCCCGAATGATAAGCAAAGAAAAAACGTCTACTGTCAAAATCATCTGGCCGCAAAGAAATAAATTTCTTTACATGATTGTAGTACTCTTTTCCGACAACAAAATTACGAGAGTAGCAATTTTTGTTGTCGTTGATTGTGACAATCATTTGATTTCTAGTGTCTTCAACATCCTGAATACTCAGATTACATATTTCACTGGTTCTGAGTGCGCCAAAGACTCCAAATGTCAAGATGACCTGTAAATAATAATTGTAAATATTAATTAAAAAAATTGTATATATTTTATATATTGTAGTTAATTGTATATATTTTACTTACTTTATTCGCTAGATTATTCAAATCATCAGACTCATTAAGAAATTTGTTCACTTGACTTAATGTCAGAACACGAGCCTTTTTAGAGTGGTAACCTTTGGCACAATTTTTAATGAAAACTTTTAAATTATGATAGTTATTGATATCAATCCCATTTCTCAGATTTAAAGTAGTTCTCAGCATGGACCATCGGCTCCACAACGTTGGCGGCTTCAGAGTCTTCGATAGTTCATGAAAATAAACTAACAACACGTTTTCATTGAAAGAACCGGTTTTCTTTTTTCTTTGCCACAATAAAAATTCTTGATAACACAAGTTATACCGAGCTTTTGATTTTTTGGGCAACAAATTATTGCTAATTTGTTTTGCCGCTTCATCCAAATTTTTTATTATTTCTTCTTCACTTAATTCAGCTTCCGATTCATCAGAACTCATTTTATTTGAATAATTTATTCAATTTCATGAATTTATATTCTGATTCTAATTGCAAACGTAAGTTTATATTATCGCGATAGGCTAATATGTTTGCTAATTTTTATAAATAAATAAATAAACGACTTAATGCTTAGTTACGTAGTCAAGAAAACTGAACATCAAATTTAAGAAATCGAAGCATGCGCACTAATGATAACTAACCTGATTCAAAATCTAACTTTTTTGCTCGACGGGCAGAAAGCGTCAACTTTCGGCCCGCTGCGCTAAATGAAGTTGCCACTTTCTGCCTTCGTCGAGCAAAAAAATAGCATACACTCCTCGGGAAGTAAATAAGAAAGCCTCAGATCACATGTTTGTTGACCTCGGCTTCGCCTCAGCCAACAATTACATGTGATCTGAGACATTTCTTACTTTACTTCCCTCGGTGTGTAATATACTATTATTATTTGGATTTTAATCGAACTTTCGATCCTGGTCTGATAAAAAATCGTATACACACCACGGGAGGATAGTAGGACATCTCAACCCGCGCTTTTGTCACCCTCGCCTTCGGCTCGGGTGACAATATTATTTAGTCTAAAGTATTACTTTTAGATGTAATAACAACCAAATACTTCTCTCGAGATAAAAATATTTCATAAAATAATTATATACAGTAAAAAAATTATTTAATAATAAGTGAACAAAATTAGTCCCAATAATGTATCCAATTTTATAAATTTATATTGATAGAACCTAAAGATGTCCATTAATTTTTTGAATGAATAATCCAAATTATTATCTTTTCTCCCGTATTACCGATGTAAAAAACTTCCGTTACAAATACACAACCATAAAGTATACAAAATCGCTCAAAACAAGTATTGTTACTGTATGCCGTCATAAGTTCAAGTATATCTAAAGATCATCAGAATAACTATTATTAGATTCTTTTTGAATCAATAGTATAAAAAGTAGCTACCTGAGCTGTAGGATGTAAATAAGAGTCGGCACACTTCAGTGATACTGACGCAGAAAAATGTTCCTTTTATTTTTATCTTCGTTAGTGATATTCTCGAGTATTTATTTTTGGACTCATCAAAAGCCTCACAAATTTCCTCCAGGTAAATTGAAAAGAACATTATTAATTAAGTAATTCAACATATATTTTTACTAAATATCGTGATAGATGTTTTAATCAAATAATTATTTAAACAGGTCCCAAATGGCTACCGATTGTTGGATGTATGTTTAAATTTCAAGAATTGAAAAACAAATGTGGTTATATGTATATTGCTATCAATGAATTATCTCAAAAATATGGATCTATTTTAGGATTAAAACTTGGTTGTCAAAAGTTTGTGATTATCTCAGGTAATGATTTATTGAGAAAAACTCTTATGAAACCTGAATTTCAAGGAAGACCCGATGGCTTTTTCTTCCAAGTTAGAGCATTTGGCAAAAGAAGAGGCATCCTGTTTGCAGATGGTCCATTCTGGTATCAAAGTAAACGTAACACAATAAAATATATATCTCATATTGGATTCAGGCATCGCTTAGTTGATAAATATCTAACTGAAGAAGCAAAAACACTAGTGAGTTATTTGAAAAAAAAAATTACAAACAACAAAGAGAAGATCGCAATGAATAAAATTTTTGATGTTGCTGTTCTAAACTCTTTATGGGTTTTATTAGCAGGATACAGATTTGATTACAATGATGTTAGACTTCACAATATCTTCACAACTATACATGAAGCATTCGAGTAAATTTTTTGTTCGACTTTAACAAAGCATTGTTATAATAATTAATCCAATAATTTATTTTTTCTAGATCAAATGACACGTTAGGAGGACTTATTTCTCATTTTCCATTTCTTCGATTTATTATACCAGAAATATCAGGGTATACAAGCCTCATGAAAACTCTTCATAAACTTTGGAAGTTTATTGATGATGAAATAGAGATCCATTTGAACAAAATTCAGCTACATCAACAAGCGAGCAATTTTATCGATGCATATCTTCTTGAAAGATATGATGAAAAATCAAGACAATTTTCTTTTGATCGTAAGATTTTTTTTTTTTTTGTAATTTCAAGCTTGGAAATATGTCATTAGAGAAATGTTTTGCGAGTTTACTGTATATCTTTTTTTAATAGATTTCATAGAAATCTAACTATCGCATTTGTCCTCATGACACAACTTTTGAAAAATTTTGCTATTTTTTGACTCAGTTCGTCAAGCTGGTTCAGAAAATACCATCAGTTCAAAAGTTTATACATGTATGTATTTATATGATATAACGCGGCTTATCCGGGCGATAGCATCTCTAATTCATGATGGATCTTTTTCAAACTCAACATACTCAATCTTCAGACGAATACCAAGGCCAAGTTCAAAGATGAGTTTAATCGGTCAAGTAGTTTAGAAATTACAGGGTTTCAAAATTTTCCAAATCAGAAAAATTCGTATTTTGGCAGATTCTTTCGCGGATAACTTTTGAATGAAATAACTTATCTAATTTTTGTAAATTGTATTTTGAAGCCCATCAAACGAGCTTCAATTTTCCTGCCATTTTATCCTTCGTAATTGAATATAACTTATTCGTCTGTAGGTTTTTAATAAAATTTTACTTTTGCAGTCGTTTTTTCGATCAATTTGTCCAATATGTCTCATAAAAATCTATCTGTTTTTTTATTCTTATTCTCGATACTTTTTTTTTTCTGTGAAATCTAAATAAATTTTCTCTTTTCTATACTGTTTCTTTTCAGTTGGGTCAATGTTTTCGATTCAAAAAAATTATATAATAGACTATTATATATAGATTATATGTAGACTATTTTTGTGATACGTATTATATTGATAATTAACATTGATTATATTTGTATGTCGGTGAATCTGTGATGACACGGATTTCTGCATCACCCTTGAGGTACTATGTAAAATGACGCGTTTCTTTTCTTTCACAAACCGGGTCCTCAGTAGGAAAATTCTTAATCATTATGTTATTACTAGTATTCATAAGTAAAATAAGCTGTTTGTGAAATTTACTTACATTTCGACTGCCGAATGGCCTTTTTTTTGACATACAATACTTTCAAAACTTTTCCCATACTAGTGTCTAAAAACCTCCGTTCTAAAAAAAAAATGTTCTTTTCCGAATTGTTTTTTGAAGTTTCAAACATTTCTAATAAAAACTATTTTTTTTCTTTTTAGGGAAAGAATTGATTGTAATATGTCTGGATCTATTTTTGGCTGGTTCTAAAACAACAATTGATTCATTATCAGGCATATTCGCTCTCCTCGTTCACCATCCAGGTTGGATTAAATTGTTAAAAGATGATCTCAATATAGTTGTTGGTAACAATATGCCAAAAATTGATGATATACCGGCGTTACCTCGAGTTGAAGCTTTTTTATCTGAAGTAATCTGAATATTTTTGACAAAAGTAAGAAGGAAATATTATATGTAATATATATTATTTAACTAATTTTTGTCGTAGGCACTCAGAGTATTAGTTCTTGCTCCTTTGGCTCTTCCTCATAGAACAACAGAAAGTATTTGGCTAGAAGGTTTTCATATTCCAAAGGTAATAGTATCTCAAGCTCATGAAAAATATCAATGTGAAATATCATTTTTAGTATGTATTATCGTTTTTAGGACACCGTTGTTCTCTTCAATTTTCACAGTGCAAATTTTGATGAATCATGTTGGGAAAACGCGGAGGAATTTTATCCGCAACGGTTTCTTAATGAAAGTGGACAATATTGTCGTAAAATTGAGTTTTTTCCATTTGGATTAGGTAACTTAATTTAATTATTTATGAAGCTAGCTGAAAAAAAAACCGACTTTTATTTCAAGCCTCCTATGAATAAATATTAGCTTATCGTGGTTTCAAAAGCTCTCTCCAAAGATCAGCTTAATATAAAACTTTTTAAGGAATCTTCCAAGATTTTAAAGATTAAAAGTTTTTTTAATTTTTAAAAAACTTGAATGGGTCTTAAAAAATTTTTTTCCAGTCTAATCTTTAGAGAAGACTTTTAAAGTATGATAAATTAAGTAGATCGGACATTAAGGCAATGTAAAGATAAATATCGAGATAAAAAATAAAAAAATCTGACGAATAGTTTTTGAATGATTAAGTATTTAAAATCAGACTCTTAACATTTAATCTATTGTCAATATTAGCCAAACACATTTATTTTTAACTAGCAGTCTGCCTCGGCTTCGCAAGGGTATTTAACAAAAATTTCAATATAAATTATAATATGATATAGCCTATGTCACCTGGAGATAGTGTAGCTTCCAAACAGTGAAAGAATTTTTCAAATCGGTTCAGTAGTTTCGGAGCTTATTCAATACAAACAAACAAACAATCAAATCTTTCCTCTTTATAATATTAGTATAGGTTATTTCACCGAACTTATTAAAGATAAGAAAACAAAAAACTACACGGAAAAAAATTAGATACTGCAATAAGACCCAAGCGTGTACGAGCACAGGACTTATTCTACATGGGAGCAACCAAATAAAATCCTGTGACAACAGCAATATTTTTCCTGTGAGAGACACAAGATAAAATGAAAAATTCTAAAGAACGTTTAGTTTTAACAAGTCTACAATGCACAAAATCGGGAGTGAATTTCGAGTAAATTTTAATTTTTATCACTCAGAGTACGGGAATGTGTGAATTATAAATAATTTTTAATTAATGAAATAAGTTTTATAGATAAATTTTTCTTTTTGTCAGGATTAGAAAATATTTAAATTTTCAAAAAAATTGAAATTTTGACAAAATTTCAAACTTAGAAAAATTGTCACTGAGTAATTTGTAATAATAATTTAATTAGGAGGTACAAACATTTTTCGTTACATACGTAATTATCATCAAAAAGTACGATAGAGGAAGAAACATTTTTTTTTAATTGAATTTTTATTAGAATTTTAATTTTTTTTTTTAATTAAATCTTTTTCTTAAGTTGGCTCGTTGGCCGAGTGATCTAAGCGTTTGAGCTTCCCGAACAACGAGTCAACAGGCGAGGATTCGAATCTCTGAGACGCCGTTTTTTCGGCGATCTCAGTGCTTCGGCTGGTAGTCGGCTTTACTTTGACCAAAATTTTCCTGGTTTTCCTGGTCACTGTGCTAGAATAGGGCATAGGCAAATGCAGGTACAGTAAAAAATTAAGTCGGCTACAGTCGCAAAAGCATTCTACTGAGTGTGACTATGAATAAAAATATTGGGACGTAGGAAAAAATTGAGATCAGACAAGAAAAAATAATAAAAGGGAGCAGAGAGGATAGTCACACTCAGACAGAGAGCATGACCTTCTAGGTCCTTGAAAAACACAATAAGTAATACAAGTAAAATTCAATCATGCATTCAACCTTTTTTTAAGTTCGAATTCTATTTTTAAATTCTTTTTTTTTTTATTCGAATTTCTGTTTAAAATCCAAATTATTCTTCAAAATTTAAGTTTTTTACAAATTTTATCATTTCTTTAGATTTGAATATTTTTTTAATCCTGACGAAAAGAAATATTGATCTGCAAAGCTTGTTTTAATTGATTAAAAAATTTTTACATTTATTCGCTCCGGTACTTTAAGTGATAGAAATGAAAATTTACTCCGAATTCCTTTCCGAATTAATCCAGTGTAAAATTGCCAAAAATAAACGTCATTCAACATTTTCCATTTTATCCTGTAGCTTTTATAGGAAAAATCCTGTTGTTTTATTTATATAAGTTGCTTCTTGTAGACTATAATTAAATTAAAAAAAATATATTTTTAACAAAGTTTCGTTAATATTTTAATACAAAAAATTCTTATTTACAATATAACTATGAGTAAAAGTGAGTTAGAGATAGAGAAAGGCAGCACTGCGAATAAAAAGGAAAAGAAAAAAACTATATACCATATCCGATCTAAGTTAATATAGGCCTTAAGGGGTCAAGCAGGGTGAAATTGCTTTTTTTAATTTCTAATTGATATTCTATAATTGTGTAGATATAATCGAAATATTATGATCTTGAAAATTTCAGACTTTTATCTTCTCTCAGTTTTCGGATTGATTAGACCAAATTGTATGAAAATTTTATATCATGTAGACAATACAAAGCTTTAATAGACATAACGGACCGATTTTTGGCTTAACTTAATAGTCAAAAAATTTATTTTGTGTTAATTTTTCCTATGATACTTTGGAGCAAAATTGTGATTCTATGATTTAAAAATTTTCATAAGTTCTAAAATAATTCCGAATTTTTTTTCAAATTTACGTAAATATTAAATTTTCAAAATTTCTGTTCATTTGTATTTCAGTACAAAAGTTTTTTTTATCATGAGTGGTTTTGCAGTTATTCCCGAAAACACTTCAAAAATCATAAACTTATGATAACATTTGCTATAATGGTTTCATTTTTTTAAATTTACTTGCATTCGACACTCGATCGTTGACCTATAGAACGTAAAAAATTAGGAAAACCCTATGTAGAAACTGCCAGAGTTGAATGACGGGGCCTTGCCTGGCCCAATACTGGGCAACCAAGCTTGGCGCACCGATATTGGCCCATACTTGGGCCAAGACTGGGTAATCAGTCTTGGCCAACCCTGGTTTATAAGCCTGGCCCAGAGTTGTACATAGTTGGGCCAAGCCTGGGCCTGTCATACTCTCCTACATGGGAGAGAGGAAAGACAAGGTCGTGAGAAGTTCGAGGGGGCAGTAAATAACACTGAGAAAATTGTTAATAACAATGAAATTATTTATTCAATTCCAATAATAAAATTAACAAACGACAAATTTATTACTAACAATTACTTTCCAAAATTTAACTTAGTACTTATCTGTGAGAACCTTTCACCTCATTTTTCCACTAGCAACTTGCAAAAAAATCTTACTACTAAATATCGTTTAACTCTTTATTTTCCTAAACTTCGTCAACCTGACGGAATACCATAATTTACCTCGTCAACCTGATGGGCTACCATAGATTAGCTTAACTACAATTGAAACCTTATTTCCGACTAAGCCCCCGACTCGGGCGTCTACGCAGTGGTTTTCTAACTTACTAGAAATTTGAATAGCGCGCTACGCGCACGCCTAAATTTTAATCAATAATGAATCGTGGCCCGATTTTGCGAATTTCGACCTTTGACTAACTTCAAGACTTCCATCTGTTTTAATTTAGAGGATTCCCGTTATACCCCCGACTCGGGCATCTATACAACGGTTACTAAGTGACTGCTTAGAAAACAGAAATCGTTCACCGGACGCTAACTTAATCCACAATTTTACAAATTACTAAAGTTCTCCTTATTACTAATCAACTAAATTTCCGGATTTTCACACTCTCATAGTTCACAAAATTTAACGCCTAGCATTTATTCGATACAAAATTCCGATCCACTAATTTACTTCATTGCTAAATTCCTTGATCAAACTAATTTATAAAATTCATCAACTAAATTCATTAACTAGATTCATTGACTAAATTAATTAAATTCAGCCCAACGGCGTAAAATTAATTTTACAAAATTCCTAATTTCAAATACTAAAACTTTAACACGTCTCATTATATTTTCGAAATACAGAAATTCCCAGAAAGATCTTCACTATCCAAATTATACAATTACTTTTACTATTTCAAATTTTGTCGTAATAACTAAAATAATTTCATAATGAAATTAGTTAACTAAAATAATTTAATTATGCCAAAAGGCCTGTGACAAACTAACTAAATGATCTTGATGAATAATTTAGGTATAAAAGAACCAACTAATATAAAAGCAACGCCTGAGACGGTAGCGATGATTAATTTACGAAAATAGTTATAATTATTCCAGCCTCTTAATTTACCAAATTAAATTTTGGCTTAAAATAATTGTAAAAATACCTGAGACTTAACTTTTACTGTTTCCAACGGTGACTGGTACTCAGCAAAGTGATGGGATTAACGGCTAGTTGGTTTACCGGACTTCAATCGGTGTGCGGGCCTCCAGTACTGGCTCCAAAAATTTCAGCAACAGGCCACAGGCCTCACTTCACACACCAATCAACTTCCCAAAAAGCCTCCCTGGCTCAAAAGCGTCACCGGCTCAAAAGCCGGCCTTTTTACACCCTCGGGCCCGTCCATTTCTCGAATGTTCTAAGCCCACCACATTTTTCGGGGTAGCGGTGGGGGATTTTTCGACTTACACCCCCGGTGACAAGTTGAATAATTACTTGTCAAAAATCGAAAGGTAAGGGAAAACCCTTACTTATCGTGGCGTCAATTATGTGGTCAATTATGTGGTCAATAAAAACCGCAGAAATGGTTCGATTTTCCATGTTACAAGATTTTAAAAAAGACATTTTTACTCTGTTTATCCCCCAATAACCTGTTTCCATGAGAATCGAAAAAAAGCCGGTTTTTTTTACAACCCTTTGCCCCTTTATTATTAATAAAAAATTGACAATGTTGTAATTTGTAAATATGCTATTTTATGACAGGAAGAAGAAGATGTTTGGGAGAAAGCTTAGCAAAATCATCAATTTTTTTATTTTTTACACATATACTCCATAATTTTAACTTGGAAATCCCCGAAGGAGAGAAGTTACCACGATTGGATGGCATTGACGGCTTCACAATATCTCCAAGGCCTTATTTTCTTCATCTAACGCCGCGAATATAAACGAGTTTCATTAAAAAATACAATAAAACTTATATAATAATTTATTTGTAACTTATATGTTATATTAGTTAATTGTAAAAATGATTCAAGAATTTATTTTATCTTTCGACAAGTAAAACTTCATATGGCTTTGGTGATATTGTCAATCCTGGTTGTGGATCAGTTTCAGGTAAATCGTTACTGGATACTGGGAGTAATTTATAATTTTTCATTATACCAGAAAATAATAAAAATATTGCAGATCTGGCTACCGTTTCTCCAGGGCATCTTCGGTGACCTAGAAAAATGTAAAATACAATTTTTATCCAAATATTAATAATATTTTGAATTGCTATCGGAAAAGAATCCATATTTGACCAAACTTAAAAGAAGAAAATAATTTTCATACAGTTTAAAATAAGGATAGAATAATTCACAAAAAATGCATATTATGTTAAAAAAACGTGGTGTACTTGATCTCGGTTGCTGATAATATTAATGTATTGACAGATATTGATAAAAAGTAGAATCTCTATAATAAAAATATCTTAAAAAGTACACGATGCAATTTATTCCTAATTCTTATTTTAAACTTATTGAAAATTATTTTTTACTTTTTAGTTTCGTTTTCTATTAAAGCGTGTTTGTTAGTTTTCTTGAATATTTTTTCATACATTTTCATGTTCATGAATAATCCGAGTAAAATAAGTACATTTAATTAATGATAAATACGTGATTTCAAAAGATACGTTTAACATCACGATGACGAAAATTAAAATTGTTCTTAAGTAAATTCATTATGAAAATCATATTTGTTTGAAAAATTAAATTTATGATGAAACAAACTTTTTTGCATGGAGACTATGTATGATCTTAAAAAATATTTATACTGATTGATATGAATTACTCATGATCAGAGTATCTGAATATTCATACGGAGAGAAAAAAATAGAACTTATTTCTACGTAGAATGGTAACCATTACCATTATATACATATAGTAACAGAAATTTTAGTGAGAACCCTGTGTAAATTTGCTAATAAAAATCTTAGAAATTGTGATAAAAATATGAACAATCATTCATTCGATGTAGAATTAAATTCTGAAAATAATTTTGTTGTTTTTTTTAATTTTTTGATGAAAATTTCAATTTGTTATTAACAAAAAATGAAACCAAAATAAAAAATCTCAGTTTTTCATAAATGACTGAATAACTATTAGTGATATCAAAGATCGGAAAAAAGATCCTTAAAGAAGAGAAAATTTCTGAAAAAAGTTTTGACTCTCGGAACTCTAGCTTGAAAAACAATAATTTTTATTTAATTTTGAAAATAGGGTTCCTTGCGACTTTTGTCAAACGACCGCGCCGATGGTAAAATACCACAGCAGTTTTCTTAAAATTTATAATTCAAAAATTATATTTATTAATTTATTAGGGTTGATTTGTTTTTTTTTTTTTTTTTTTAATTAAAATAAAATTGCAAGTGTCAATAACTAGGTCAGTGTCAATAACTAGGCCAGTGTCAATAACTGGGTCTTTTACCTTAATAACCTTTAAAAATACCTATTTGTAATTTAATAATCAATATGTATTTTCAATTCTGCAGCAAAATTAGTAACATATAAATCACAATTCAAAGTAATTGGCAAGAAAAAATTATGCACCCTTTTGGCTTTAGGTCACTAAATTTTCAATGTTCTAAAGATAAAAGGACGTATAAGTTAAAACATACGCCTTTTTGGCTTTAGAAATTTATTTTTTCATTTTTAGGCTTAGAAAGTGTTAATCAAGCGATTATTAAAAAAAAAAAATTTATACGCCCTTTTGGCACTGCAAAGCCAAAAGGGCGTATAAATTGATATGTGCCCTTTTGGCATTTGGGTTGCGATGTAACATGGTAATGGTTACCATTCTACATAGGAATAAGTTCTATTCTTTTTTCTCCGTGCACTATTAGATATGGACTTTTTTCGTGTATTAAAAGTATTATATAACGTCTCGTTCTCGGGATTACAAACACGTAGTACCGCTGTTTGTACTACGATGGCACCACAAATTCAGAGTATGTAAGAAGAAAAAACAGGGCCCCTAGATGGCCCTGTCCGACCCTCTACAGTGTACCCACGCCCAACTATACTCATAACGTTTTTTGTGCTTGATAGCATCACATCGTTCAGAGTTTTTTGTAGTACGAGTAGTGAAAAATAATTGTTTTTTGATCAATATTTCAATTGAATACAATGTCCAAAAGCAAGAGGAAGAGAGAAAGAGAAGAAAAAGAAGATAGGATTTGGAAAAACTGAAGGAATTGGAAATAATGTTTCAACAAGCAACGTCAGGCGGTACACCGCCATTAACAGACGCTGTTCACGAAGCTGGTAAGCATCGATATATTTAATACTGATTCTCTGCAGTATTGAATATATTTTATTATAATTGGCAATGGGCCCTCACGAGTGGTGGGACATATTGTTCATACATTTGGTTTGTGCGTACACGAGTGGTACTGTCATAACCATATAATTGTTTTCTGTTCACAGAAACAATTGATAGATCAGTCGATAATCGGAATAACCTGGATCCTAACTTATCGACCACGGAAAATAAGGAGGAGGCTTTACCTTCAGCAGTTCCGGCAGAACAAATAAATAAAGACCAGCAGCGCCAGCTGTCTAATGCTCCAAAAGTAACTGACGATATAGAAAATAAGGACCAGTTGGATGATGAAGTAATTGAGGTCTTAGGTGATGATCCACAGGCAGAAGATCCCCAGGTGGGAACTTTACACAAAGAGTTAGCTACACGTTGGTCGAGTTACATCAGTGAGGGTCTCAAAAAAGAGACAAAGGCTGATTTATTAAAAAAGTATCCACGTGCTAATAATTGTCAGTTGGAAGCACAGACACTTAACCCTGAAATTGCAGCTACCATGCAGGATGCTGCTTTAAAGCGAGATAAGTACGCTAGTGAAATTCAGAAGGTCATTGGATCAGCGCTACTGGCTTTAGGTCAAGGAATTTCTCTAATGCTAGATGAAAAAGAAGAAGGAATCGACAAGATACAGTTATTGCAGTATCTGTCTGATGCTGGTAAACTCATGACTGAGGCTCACCATAGAGAAGCGGTAACGAGACGTTCCTTTATATTACCAAGTATGGAGAAAAATATCAAGGATGTTTTGGAAAAATGTAAACTTGACAATTTCCTATTTGGTGAGGGGTTGTCAGAAAAAATCAAAACAACTAAATCCATCGAAAAAGTTGCTGCGGATATTAAATCAAAACCAATAGCCAAAAAATTACCAGCAAAACCCGCAGATAATTTAAACTCGAAGACCCCATCCTCCAGAGTACAATGGTCAAGGATGGGGAATTCCAGATCAGCAACCAGGAAGCCGAACGGCTCCAGTGTCTACAGGAAGTCGTACCCAACTCCTCAGAATCACTCGAAGTCAGCGGGACCGAGAACAGATCATCGTCGTTAGCTCCAGAGGTATTATCAAAAGCAGGAAGATTAAGTTTTTTTATTGATCAATGGAGAGAGATCACAGACAATAAGTTTGTCTTAAATTGTATAGAAGGTTATAAAATTGAATTTAATCAGTTTGTTTTCCAGAAGAGTGAGCCAAAAAATTTTTTAAATTCTGAGCTCGCGATTAAAGACTGCAAGAAGGCTGTTGATAGATTGTTAAGTTTAGGAGCGATCAAACCATGTCAGGATTCAGAAGGACAGTTTATATCGTCATACTTTTTGGTTGATAAACCAGATGGTTCGAAGAGGTTCATTTTAAATCTAAAAAATTTTAATGAATTTATTAATACTGTTCATTTTAAAATTGAAGACATCAAATTGGTATCAAGATTAGTCTCTCAAGGAGATTACATGGCTAACATGGATCTAAAAGATGCATATTTTCTAGTTCCTGTACATCCAGAAAGCAGAAAGTTTCTTAGATTCCGTTTTCTTGGCCAACTATATGAGTTTTGTTGCTTGCCTTTCGGCTTAGCTACGGCTCCATTCATTTTCACAAAAATTTTAAAGCCTGTATCAAATTATTTACGTAAACTAGGTTATTTATCGATAGCATATTTAGACGATATTTTATGTATTGCTCCGGATTTTGATTTATGTAAAGAAAATATAGCAGTAACAATTCGGTTATTTGAGTCATTGGGTTTTATCATAAACTGGAAGAAAAGTAAACTAACTCCGAGTAAAGAATGTCAATTTCTTGGATTTTGTGTCAACTCAGAAAGTTTGACTTTGGAGTTGCCAGAATGCAAGAGGCTAAAAGTTTTAAAGCAAATTAAAGAATTAAAGATAAAGAGTGACTGTAAGATCAGAGATTTAGCTCGACTCATTGGAAACCTGATAGCGGCCTGTCCAGCAATTAAATATGGTTGGTTATATACAAAACGGCTGGAAAGAGAGAAATATATAGCTTTATTAGTTAACGAGGGTGACTATGAGGGAAAGATGAAGCTTAAAAATTGTTTGAGTGAAGAATTTGCTTGGTGGGAAAGAAATATCATGTCATCAGTAAATAATTTTGGAGTACATGATTACAAGCTAACAATTTTTTCTGACGCCTCGCTAACAGGCTGGGGAGCATCTTGCGAAGGTAGGCGAGCTCATGGTTTTTGGTCAATTGAAGAAAGAAAGTCACATATCAATTATTTAGAACTTCTTGCAGTCTTTTTAGCTTTAAAAACATTTGCTGATGATCTCTCTCATTGCGACATTCTACTTAGAATGGATAACACCACTGCAATTTCATACGTAAATCGCATGGGTGGTATCCAATATCCACACCTGAGCAATCTAGCTAGAGACATTTGGCAATGGTGTGAAGCAAAAATTTATGGATTTTCGCTTCTTATATTCCTTCAAAAGAAAATGTCGAAGCGGATAGTGAATCAAGGTTGGATAACATAGACACCGAATGGGAACTAGCAGAATATGCGTTTACAAGGGTAGTAGAGGCTTTTGGAAGCCCAACGATTGATTTGTTCGCCACTAGAATAAATACTAAATGCAAAATTTTTTGTTCCTGGTTTAAAGATCCAGAAGGATCATATGTAGATGCATTTACCATAAAATGGAGTAATGAATATTTCTACGCATTTCCTCCATTTGCCCTCATACCTCGGGTATTACAGAAGATCATAACAGAAAGATCTGAAGGCGTTCTGATTGTCCCATTCTGGTCAGCTCAACCTTGGTTTCCTATTTTTGAATCCCTGTTAGAAACCAAACCTATTATCTTTCATCCTTACAAGAACTTACTTTTGTCTCCTTGCAGGACTCAACACCATCCGATGTACCGAAAAATGTCTCTGATTGCCGGAAAGTTATCAGGAAAGCGTTCACGGCAAAAGGTCTCTCGGTTCAAGCTGCCGAGATAATGTTGTCATCGTTAACTGAAAGCACCATAAAACAGTACGCCAATCCCACTAAACGGTGGTGGCAATTCTGTTTTAAAAAAGAATACAATCCTTATGATATTTCAGAATCCAAATTACTGGAATTTTTGTCTAAAAGATTTGAGGAAGGGGCATCCTACGGTACATTAAATTCATCGAGATCAGCTATCTCTTTATTATCTAACACGAACTTGAGTGATAGCACTTTACTTACAAGATTTTTCAAAGGAGTTTATAAACAGCGTCCATTAAGACCCAGATATAATAAAACTTGGGACCCAAAGATTGTGCTCAATTACCTGGAGAATTTAGGACCAATTAAGGACTTAAAGTTATCGGAGTTAACGAAGAAACTGGTAGCATTACTGGCATTGGGTACAGGACACAGGCTGCAGACGTTAGCGGTTATTAAACTAGTTGATATAAAGAAGACGAAGAATGGCCTGGAAGTTGAAATAAGGGAGTTGATAAAGACTTCAAAGAAAGGTGTAGATCAACCACTTCTTTGTTTACCAAAGTTCGAAAAGAAGCCGAAACTGTGTATTGCAACACATGTTGAAGAATACATCAAGAGAACTAGTTCTATTAGAGGTAACTGCAACAATTTATTGGTAACTTGGAGTAAGCCTCACAAGGAGGCATCGTCACAGACTATTAGCAGATGGATCAAATCTGTCCTCTCAGCAAGTGGTGTAGGCGAAGAGTTCACCGCATATAGCACCAGACATGCTTCAACATCCTCGGCTTTCAGAAAGGGTGTAGATATTAATGTAATTAAATCTACAGCAGGCTGGTCAAAATCTTCGGAAGTGTTTGCTAAGTTTTATAACAGACCACTAAAACAATCTAAGAATAATTTTGCTGAATCTGTTATCTTAGAAGCATGATACATGTATTACTGTTGGAAAACAATAAAATATCCTAATATACACACTCTAAACAACTACGTGTTTGTAATCCGAGAACGAGACGTTATATAATTAAAGGATCAAACGAGCCCCGAAGGGGGCGAAGTTCGATCAGAATTATATTACGTCTCGTTCGAGAGGATTACCTCCCACCCTGTAATAGATCCCAACCCTAGTTTTTGGCTGATAAATCATCAGCATTGGAGATATTTTATTATTACTCTCTAAAAATATGAGTATAGTTGGGCGTGGGTACACTGTAGAGGGTCGGACAGGGCCATCTAGGGGCCCTGTTTTTTCTTCTTACATACTCTGAATTTGTGGTGCCATCGTAGTACAAACAGCGGTACTACGTGTTTGTAATCCTCTCGAACGAGACGTAATATAATTCTGATCGAACTTCGCCCCCTTCGGGGGCTCGTTTGATCCTTTAATTTTATTATAATAAAAGTAAATGTAATCTCACCACCACCAAACAGAACAAGTTTTTTGCTCGGAGTATAAACATTGTCTTGTATGAATCTCTCCGGGTTGAATAAGTGAGGATTCTCAAATAATGTAGAATCCGTATGAATACTATATACATTCATAAGAATACAAGAATTTTTTGGTATTTTGTATCCATTAAGATATGTTTCATTTAACGCTCGTCGTGGTCCTATTATTGGAGTAACTAATCGAAGTCTTTGAGATTCTGTTATTACAGCTTCCGTAAAAGGCAATCTACAATGAATTATGTATCTATTAATTATATGCCATGAACTATTTATAGATTGACATGAATTTAATAGTGATAAAAATTTAATTAAATTTTTGGAATTCTTACATTGGTCTATCTGATAATTGAGGAAGACAATTTGTTCTAATGGCAGAGTCTAATTCATTATGAAGTTTTGATTGAACGTCTTGATTGACAGTCATATATAAAAAAAGAAAGTCCAGAGTAACTGTAGTTGTCTGTACTCCAGCAATGAATATATCGATTAATATCATTAATAACTGATCCTCTGAAATCATAAAAATATTCTTCATTTTAGATTATTGTAATTTAAAAAAAAGTTCAAGAGTTAGAAAAAATATTATTTTATACCGGTAAAACCTTCTTCAGGTCCATTTTCTTGGTACATTTCAGTCAAAAACATGTCTATCAAATCGTTTTCACTACCTTTGACGTATTTTTTCTTGTGCTCTTCAATTGTATCCATGAGAAATATTTTTAGTTCGTTATTTAAAGTGACTAGTAATTCATAACCAGAAGTCTTAGGAGCAAAGTGTCGAATCCAAGGAAAAATAGATAACATTCCACCAGCAATATCGAATGCTTTGGCTCGCCTCTCCATGAGATCGATGAAGTATAGTAATCTGCCGGAAATAAAAAATATCTATGTAATCGGTTGTTATTTTGTATGTTTTATTATGTAAAATAAAATTTTAAAATACTAAAAATTTTGCATTTCACTTAATCTCATGAGTACTCCTCTCTGCTTTTTCTACCCTGTTTATCAAACCCCACCCTTTGGTGATGTCAACATAATAATATTTAAAAGAATATTTTTTGAAAAATAACAAGTAAAAGCTAAATTTATTTTAAAAAACCCAAAATCAATTTTGTTCAATATCTCGACGTCGATTAACTATACTAAAATATAATACTCTGTGTTAAAAAGTCAACTAGTAATCTATCATTGAACAGAATGTGAATGGAAATGTCTTTTCTTGTTCATAATTTACCTTCCTATATGTTTCTCATTTAACAACTGCATTAGCAACTACAATTATGTGTACTTAGCCAGTATCTAACGGGGCCCACACTTAGGGGAGGGTGGCCTAAAGCTGGTAAGCTAACGAAGAAGGCCTAGAAGTTTTGGTTTTTCTTCGACTTACTAACGAATATTATTCTATCCAACATAGTAGTGATCTAACTTCAATGTTAGATAGGAATATTGTCTTAATTTGGGCCTAAGAACTTTTTATCAATAAAAAATAAAAACTGCTTAAAAACTCACTTTGCCCTACCCCTTAGCCCAAAACGGATAAGCACTACATATAGATGAATCTAATGATAAAACTAATTTTGATAATAAAAGTGTGTATTTAGCTAACATAAAAAAAAAAGATCCTTAGGCATTGCAATCATTCAAATAATGATCTTATTTTTATTTAATCAATTTTAAGCAAAATGAGCATTTTTCTATCGAAATTGATAATAAGTTTTCAATCAAGAATGTATTTCCCCTTGTCTCTCATATTTACGTTTTACTTGATAATATTGTATATGACAAAATAAATTGGATCAAAGTAGCGCAAGTAGGTACCCACTTTACCCCAATACATGTTTTTTTGCTAAACAATTATAAAATCAAAAATACAAAGGGAACCGGCCGAACTTGTATCGTCCTTTAGAGTTAAATGGTACCAAAATAATATGGTTTCATCAATATTATCATAAGTGTAATAGTGTTCGAATTATATGATGATACATTCCATTTGTACACGGAGAAAAAAGAATAGAACTTATCTCTATGTATAATGGTAACCATTACCATGTTACATAGTAACGGAAATTTTTGTGAGAACCCTGTGTAAATTTGCTAATTAATATCTTAGAAATTGTGATAAAATATGAACAATCATTCATTCGATGCGGAATTAAATTCTGAAAATAATTTTGTTGTTTTTTTATTTTTTTGATGAAAATTTTAATTTGTTATTAACAAAAAACATTTATTCTATTCTTTTCTCTCCGTGTAATTTTAACAAATTTAGCAATTTCTTTATTTTGTATTTTGTTACTTTCTGTCAATACTCGAACACCCAATCAGAACTTTCAAATACTAACGAATGTTCCCATGATCACTACAAATGCATACTTCGACATTCGCACTTAATGTCACAATAAAATATCACCTACCCGCTTTAGGCTACCTTCCCCTATTCCTTCCCTTACGTAACATCTTATAAAATTAGATAGATGTAAGATATAATTATTTATATATTTTCTTAGATATATGTTTTGATATTTATTTTTTTTCCATGGGGCAATTGATTGTAATTTCAAAACGACATAACAAAAAAAGATGTCAAATACCCTATATATTTTTCACAGCCACAATATAATAAACTGAATTCAGTAGGTTTAAAAAACCAATACACCATTACCAACAAGTAATAAATAATAAATAAATCTAACAATAATAATAAATAAATCTCAATACGTGGAGATTTGATGAAAACTCAATTTTCGAAAATCGGAGTGAAACCAATAACTTCCCAATATACGAGAATTTTCAATTTTCATAGCGGGAAGTTAAAAATTAAATACCCCATGTACTACGTCTGGATCTAATATTCAGAATTTTGTCTCAAAAAAATAAAAATATTCATTAACGTTTGCAAAGTACATTCTAAAATAATTGTAAGTGATGGAATAAGATAAAAAGTACCTTTTTTCTTCATGAATCCTTTTTCCAGTTACAAGACTCCAAATTCCATTAATAATTGCTGGCGCTATTATAGGCTTGATTCGTAACGGTTTGTTATTCTGGAGCTTTAATTTATCGAGTATTATTTCTAATTCATCATTTAACTTCTTCGACATTTCATCTCGACTGAATCCCAAGTTTCGGAGCGAACGTACTAACCATCCCCGCATTTTTTTCCATTCAGAACCATCCGCCATGGTAATACCTAAATTTAATGAAAAGTTCTTTTTTCATAAGTATTTTATATTAGTATCAAAAATATGAAAAGAAAGTTAGCATTTTTTGAAATTTGTTTTTTATTTAAATACATACAAACCTTTTTTCAGACCCATATTTCTAATTTTTACGAATTCATTCCAAGGTCGTGCATCATAATTTTCATCACGCAAAATTTTTTGTATAGATTCTGATCCACAAACTACAATTACATTTGAATTACCTAGACGTATGTTGATTACATCACTATTATAATGTTTGCTTAGTTTTAAAAAGGCGATATGTTGTCCATCGAATTTTTTACTTAATTTTCTTAGTAACTTTAAATTTCCAAAAATCGGCCATGGATAAGGACCTACAAATGTTAAAATTAAATAAATATATGTTATGAGCTGGTAATAGTTGTTGAAAATTGGCACGATGAAAGTATAAATTCATAGATATTTCTTATCATAAATCCTGTCCTATAATAGTTTTTGTGGTTGCAAACTTAACATAGTTTAATATACCAATACTCCAGCTTATCCCACAGAAAAATTGTAAATTTTCAAAAATTTGAGGTTATTAATTTCCGTTTAATAAACTACTCTCATATATCTACGATGGCGTTTTGAATATTTACGTTATGTTTTTTTTTTTTTTAATTACAACAAAAATATTGTTTAAAATGATGAAAGAAGAACGCTACCCTATCAAAAAAATCTATGTAAGTTTGTACGGAGATTCATCTACATGAGAAAGTGTAGATCCATGTAGGAGATATGAAATCCATAAGATTTAATGTAAGAATGTACGGATTTACATAAATATCTCTATAAGAAACAGTGAGAATTCATGTTACCACAGTTCCCTACGGGGATTTCCGATGAGACTACCCATTAGGGTGTACCAAAATGTAACTTCCTTGATGGACCTCTTAAAATTGGAATTTTGAGTTCCGCTTTTAACAGGGGCTGTGTTTGGGCATTTTCTACGATATTTTGAGAGGAGAGGATTTTTTTGATTTTCATAGAATTTTTTAGCAGAAGCTTAGCTTGGGCATTTCCGCTGAAAATTCAAAATTTGGCCAGAGGTGCCCAATTAAATCTGCTGTTAAAAATTCTATAAAAATCGAATAAATCCTCTCCCCCCAAAATATCTTAAGAAATGCCCAAACACAACTCCTGTTAAAAGTGGAACTCAAAATGCCAATTTTAAAAAGTCCATCAAGGAAGTTACATTTTGGCTCACCCTACTATCCATATACCTATACTTTCCTAAGAGAATTTTCATTCAAGTACTCATGTACCTACAGTTTCCTGTATGAATTTTTATATAAATCCATACATTTCTATTGAATCTTATGAATTTCTATATGAATCCATACTTTCTCATAGAGATTTCTATGAATTCCTATACAAACGTATATGGATATTTTTGATAGGGTATTAAAATTTAATCTCGTAATACTACTATTTAAATTTAAATAATGCTGCGAAGCGGGAAAGAATAGGAGTTACGGATAATTATTACGTGAAGCGTTCCAACATTCACATAACAGGATAATTGGAGGAGGAAGGGATTGAGGAAGAAATTGGGAATGCCTACACGGCAAAAAGAAAAATAGAAAAGTTACAGTATATAATATGTAACGTGACGCTTCGTGATGAAAACTGGAAAAATTACAGTTTCAGATTGTAAGTATTACAGTTTTATAAGAATTACATTGTAAAATGTCATATTTACATTGAAAGCTTTGAAAATTGACATTCAAAGTTTGAATTACAAAAACGTTATTTCGAACTGTAATTTTTCTAGTTTTGAATACGACGGGACACTTATTACTATTTATAATGTAATTTTTCAAGTTTTCCTTTTTCCGTATATTTGCGATCTTTTACTTTCTTTTAAGACAACACAGGAATAAGTAATTTTGAATTTAGGATTTTATTACTCGATAACGGATCAGTGAATCATAAATAACACTATAGATATTTTTGTAAAAAAGTGAACGATCTACAAGAAAGGTCTTTCATTATTTTTTTCTAAGTCTAATAATTCAAAAGTTACTTAAAGGTGAAGTTTAAATAATGATAAATTTTACGGTTCTTTAATTTTCACTACTAAATAACAGTTTAAAATTTTTTTAATTTTTAATTTCTTAAAGCAAGTGTTATCTTCTTTAACGAAAAAACGGCATTTTCTATAATTCTTGATTACTTAAGTGGTTTTTGATGACTTTCCTGTTTAAGCAAGTGTATTTCAAACGTACATTAATGATAGAAATCTTTTTTTTTTTTTTTTTTTTTTTTAAATTGACTTCTAATGATGATGAATATTATAAGTAAAATATTTCTAATATACATAGTGTTATGTACAATTAACATATTTCCATGAAAATAAAATATTCTTTCATTCATCTTGAACTGTATTTTCATAATATTGGAAAAAAAAAAAGTGCACATTTTCTTAGACGATATATTCAAAAAGAATTATCTGATTGACACAGATTATGACATTCTTAAAAATATGTTAGAAGTTGAAACTGATTACTTTTCAATGTAAATCAATCGAATCGTCCCACAAGTAGTAAAAAAGCGGAAATAGATGATCGGAATCTAGAAAACTGTCGTTTGCAAATAACGCACACTAATTGAAATATAGGAAGAACCGGGGACGACTCTCGGCAGCGCTGAATTCTATTCAACCGTAATAAAATTCCATGGCAATAAAAAATTGTTAAAAACAATCAAATTCTATTATAAAATTAAAAAAAAAACAATAACATTTTTGTTTTCAATTAAATTTTTCATCAGGGCATTGTTTACATCTATTTAATCTTAATTTATCTCAATTTATTCTAAATAATTAATAAGACCTTGATAAATACCATAAACGAAAAATTACAATTTTCTTGGATTTGCTGATAAAAAAAAAACTGCTATTGGATCAATGTAAATAATTATTGTACAAAACTATGATAACGTTGCATGATCTTTTAAATTTGATAATCATCTCAGTTAAACGGTTAAGAATGTAGTTTTTTAAAGCAATGAGTAACAAGTGTGACATATATTAAATTGAAGCATGTCGACCGCGCGAGAAAAATTAAGACTTAATAAACATTCCTGTTATCAAATACAATGTTGAACTATAAAGATGTATGCTAGTCACTCGTGTTCTCTAGAGTTGGCTATTATCCAAATCACTCAATTTAAAACTGATTACTTAATAAATATAGTATACCTGGAGGTGCATCTTTTGATTTTGCAAAATATATTGCTACTAATATTGTTAATAAACATATGACAATAACACATAACACATTTGATAACATTTGTAAAAACATCTTAATAACTTTTTTTTTGCAGCAAAAATTGAACCATGAGAATACTTAAAATAACCTAGTAGAACTAGCGTTAAAATACAATCAACGTTAGTAATTCTTCGTCTTCTTTCCAATCTTCTTATCCCTCTCTACTTTTCTATCCCTACCTATTTCTTCGAATTCCCATGATTACTTTTATACTCTTAATCACTAATCAGAACAGTCTTTTATATAGATCATGTAGATAATGTCATTTTTTCTTATTTCTTTTAGTGTTATATTTCTTCGTCGCTTACAAAAAAAAAATGAAATGCCATTCGGCCTCACCCGAAATGAAAGGTAGATTTTATTTAATATAAAATTCTTTTCATTTTCACTATTATAATTTTTTACAAACCAAATTTTTAAATTAATTGCAATAAAGAAGTTCTGCAAAAGTTTTTATAAATTCATAAAATCACTGAAATTATTGCAAATTTTAATTAACTTTTTATATAACTTGCATTGAAAATTCGAGTTTCAATGCCTGCTGAGCCAACCGAAACTAATCAATTTCAGACCAATGCGACTGTTGCCGGACAGGAATCAATCATTTTCTTCCCGTCGGGCAGAAAATGATGATTTTCTGCCCGCGAGATGAAATTACAGCTTTATTTTCAAGCCTATTAGAGTATCCTTTGTTTATTTTATACCTTTATAATTGTCATTCTAACCGTTGATTGTACTGATATATTATAATTCTGTTACTAAGCATATAAATAAGAATGACAAAAGAAAACTATTCAATTACAAGGAACAGTACAAGTTAGAGAGTATTCTAGTTCAATTTATGATCGTAAAATTTTCAAAAAAGCACGTTAATAAATGGAGACTTTTCTTATTTTTGTTTATTATTAGCCTTTGTTGATTATTAACAATTTCCTATGCTTGTTATGATAAAAAATATACATGAAGTTTTTCAAAATACGTAAAAGAAAAAAAACTAGTGATAAAATTTGATAAAATAAAGGAAAATAGTGTATTGTGTGACTAGGGATGAAACAAAACGATTTCAGACCAGAGTGAAGTTGCCCGAGCGAAGCGAAATTATATTTCATCCTGAGTCACACATTATATTTTTCTAGATTGATGCTAGTCTCGTGACAAACCGCGTTATATCATATTTATAAACTTTTGAATGGTACGTATTTTCTGAATCAGCTTGACGAGCTATATAGCAAGACGACATATTATACAGCAAAATTTTGTAAAAATTCCGACACTAGAACAAATGCCACTGTTCGATTTCCATAAAATCTACTAAACATATTCGAATGCATCAATAATAATTTATTAACTAAAAATTCATATTGTCACTATCTTCAAAACTATGTACCGTTACTAAAGAATGCATACCACATAATTGATAAGGCGAATTACATACATCAAATTTGTCCGGACTTAATTTTTTCTCACCACACAAGGATAAATTGCAAACAAAATTGTTTTTTATGATAAGAACTTTCCCCTTTAATTTTAAACTTTCCGCTAAAATAATTGTAAATTATAGACAGGATACGAAGAGGTTATTTTAAATCCTATTTTAGACGAAAATGTTAATTCTTTTACTATCCAGATTGTGAGAAAAAGAAAACAAAATTACATCGAATATCGCAATTCTAACCAAAATCAGTTGATATCTTCAAAAATTATTGCAGTTTTTATTATTTATTACTTGAACAATATCGTTGTATATATAAATACAACCGAATAATTTATTTAAAATTCAAAACATACAAATGATTTGATTGGTGTCTTGATATCCTATAGCACCTATAGCAAGCGCAAGCGCAGCCGCAATGTTGAAATATCGGTAGTTTAAAATTTTCGTATTATTTTGTTCAATAATAACCGGAAAACTGTATCATTAAACCAATCATTAGAAAAAATTGTTCATGGTTCATTACTTATTCATAATCAGGTAGAAGCATATAGTTATGAACAAATTAAAAGGTGTTTAAATGTCATGAATGTTGTCAAAAACAAAAAAAAATCAAGACATTAAATTTAGTGGTCACTTTACAATTGTTTTAATTTTTTTTAACAAACAAATTATAATAAAAAAAAATTATTAAAAAAATGGACTTGTAGAAATTTTAATAAATACAAAATGTATCTAGTAACTTGTCCACTTCTGAACTTTCTATCTCAGGAATTCCTGATCAAGTTATGTCCTCCTCAACTCCAGTACAAATCGTTCATCAGATTTTCGACAAGTTGGATATCACAAATCTTGAAAATGATATTCTAAACATTAGAACGATTCAAAACCGCAGAAAATCAAGTGGATCACATCAATCAATAGCCTCACATTCATTTATCCTGAAACTAAAGTCAGTACAAGTTCGAGATCACATCATCGAGGTCAAACGCCGTTCACCACAATTAATAATTAAAAATATCTTTGATATAACAACAGAAGGCAAATTATTTATAAATGAATTCCTTCATCCAGAGACTTACAAACTATTAACTCTTACGAAAGTGAAAGCAAAAGAATTAAAATATAAATATGCGTGGGTACATCAGAACACAATCTATGTAAAGAAAGATGATGATGCATCTAAAATATTAATCAGATCAGAATATGATCTGAATAAACTTCAATAGCCATTAATTGATCATCACACACCTATCACCTCTCTTAAGCTACTCACTTTAAATATAAATAGTTATCTAGCTCATGCAGCAAAATTTGAACTTCTGGTTGCTGAAATCAAACCTCATATTATTGCTGTAGTTGAGACGTGGCTAAATCCTGACATTGCTATAACACTTGATAACTATACCATCTTTCGTCGTGACCGAGGACTTATTGATAAAACTGGTCGCTATATTAGAGGTGGAGGTGTTGCCTGCTTTATTCACAACTCGATCAAATCTAAAGTTTTATACATCTCTAAGGTGAATCAACTAAATAATCCAGAATTTATATTGCTTGATGTTACGTTGCCTTCCGGTAGTCATGTATTTGTATCTTCGATCTATAGAAGACCGCAAGGTGATCTTTTAAATGAATTTTTCACTGAATTTGGTAAACTCTATCCTCACTTCAACAACATTATTATCTTGGGTGATTTAAACTGCAACCTGTTAAAAACTGATAGAGCTCCGGCGCATCTAAACTCATTTATCACTGATTCTGATCTTTTCAATGTGCCATTTGGTTCAACTTATCATACATCAGGCACGGATTCTTGGTTAGATGTAATTATCATTGACAGTCAAGATAAGCTGGGAGCTTTCTCCAAATCTCAATCACCATTCATAGGTGGCCATGATTACCTTTCATGTGAATACAGATTATCACTACCAAGTAAATTTACAAAAACAGTATGTTTCCGAGACTTCAGACACTGTGATCATCAAGCCTTAGCTGAAGTTTTGACCACTAATTTAATTCAGACAAGTCTAATTCATCAAACTTCTGATCCAAATGAACTATTAAATTACTTTATGCACTCAGTGACTGATTCTTTAGACAATATTGCTCCACATAGAGAAAGAATATTAAAACGCCAAGTAAGCCCCTGGATTACAAAGGAATTAAAAGCTGAACTTCATGCCCGTGATGCTCTATATAAACAAGCTCGTCGATCGCGAGATCTATATTTACTTACTATTTATAGAATCAAACGAAGAGAATTAAAAAGCAAATTAAATAATGCACGAGAAAATTACTTTAAAAATATTTTGGATGATGATTCTCAAGGTGTCAACATCTGGACTAAATTGAGACAGCTAGGTATCATAAAAAGCAAACAGTCATCTCCATTAGATTATTTTGATGCTGAACGTTTAAACTCATTTTATGCAAAAACTTTAACAAGACATCCATCCTGTACTCGTGAGTTTATTATTGATCTACCAATTCATTATGTAGTGAATGTAGATTGCCGTTTCAATTGGTCACATATAGATTTTCTTGATGTCATCAAAAGTCTAAAGCAAACATTACAAAAATCTAAGGGAAAAAGCCCAGATGGATTAGATTTAAAATGGCTTCGGGATCATCTGTCACAAATAACATTATTTTTAACGACTATCTTTAATTCTTCACTAAACACGAGCCTGTTTCCTGATTCTTGGAAATCAGTTTTCATTATTCCTCTAAATAAAGTAAAGTCACCAAAATCAATGTCTGACACTAGACCTATAGCAAATCTACCACATTTGGCTAAAGCATTTGAACGTATAGTTGCAAAACAAGTGGTCAACTATCTTGAAGAAAATAACCTTCTTGATCAATATCAGTCTGGTTTTCGTAAAAACCATAGCACTCAAGCTGCTCTATTGAAACTGACTGAGGACATACGTCAAGCTATTGATAGAGATGACCTGACATTTCTCATTTTATTTGACTTCACTAAGGCCTTTGATTACATAAATCCAAAGATATTATTCATAACATTATATGAGATGGGTTTTTCTATTGATGTGATATTATGGTTTCATTCATATCTAACTGGAAGATCACAATCCGTCATTGATCCCACAAACTGTGCATCAAGATCATTAAAGACCACATCAGGAGTGCCTCAAGGTTCTACTTTAGGACCAATATTGTTTCTACTCGTTATAAATGGAATATCGAAATGTCTTCATCATTGCAAGTATGGATTATTTGCCGACGATAAATGTGCCTATTTGCATTTCAAACTCTTTAAATTAGAAGAAGCAGCGTTCTGTCTACAATCTGATTCTCAAGCTGTTGCTGATTGGGCCCGTGAAACTGGCCTTGAAATTAATTACTCTAAAACCAAAGTTATGATCTTGGGCAGCAATCGTAAATTAAAACTACTTGAAAGCTGTGTACTCCCACATATCGTCATCGATGGATATGAGATCCCATACGTCTCTACGACTAAACATCTAGGCATTCATCTGTCAAATAACCTCTCATGGGATACTCATGTAGCTCAGCTTTCACGTAAGGTTTATGCTACGCTAAACAGCTTGAAGTGCAGGAAAAATATATTATCACTACACCTACGAAAGGTGTTAGTTAATGCTACGATTCTACCTATCATTGATTATTGCGCTATTGTCCTATCAGACTCTTCAAAAAGACTTGATAATAAACTACAACGTCTAATGAATACAGCTATTAGATTTATCTATAATGTGAAACGTGATGAGCATATTACTCCCTATCGACTTTCATTAAACTGGCTGCATATAAAGTCGCGAAGATCTTATTTTATGGCTTGCTATTTCTACAAATTGTTGGAATCAGGAGAGCCGAAATATCTGAGAGATATGTTTACAGAAGAAGATCCAGACATTCGACGTTCTAGTAGACTAGCTCAAAAACATAATAACATCACTTTCAAGATCCCAAATTTTGCTACCACTAGTTATGAACATTCATTTGTCGTCTCAGCAATTAGGCTCTGGAAAGATTTACCACCTAACGTACTAAATTCACCAAGTCTTGAAATTTTCAAAAATAAAATGTTTGAATATCTCTTAGAAATTGAAAATATCGGAAGAGTTCATTAACTTTAAAATTAAAACTACTTCTCTGAACAGATTGGTGTGTGCTGGTCAAATTACAAATATCAAATGAATCATATTTAAATTAGTTTAAATCTCAAATATAATCTTTTACATTACCTAAACTTTAATATGTAAACTTTAGATTTAAATTGACTTAAATTACCTATATTTTATAAATCGTTTAAATTCTTTCATAAATTATGTATTCATCGGGATTATTCAAACTGATCTAAATCCATTTTGAACTTACCTAAAAATTTACTGTAAAATAATTACAACTCTAAACATTGTATTCTACGTGATACTGTACAAATCTTCTTTTTTTTTTTTTTTTTTTTTTTTTTTTTTTATTTTATATAGATTACTGTATTTTTACTTTTGCCATTCGGCATACTTTGCCTTGGCATAAATTTATAATAAATAAATAAATAAAAATAAAATGCAATTTTTTAAAAATAATTTTTTAGAACAAATTTTTTTGTTAAATAAAATTAAAAAATTGTCAAGTGACAGCTAACTTTAATGTCATAAAAAAATCAACTAATGGTAATTAACTATTGGCATTTAAATTTTTTGTCAAAAAAGTCAGTGCTTAAAAGGAAATTTTTATCCATATGGAATTAAGAGAACCAAATTAAAAAAAAAAAAAAACAATTTATTTTTAACAAAAAAATAACTTTACCCACTACATCCATAGTGCAGTAAGAGACCGAGAAAGTGAACAACCTATCGAAAAATTATTCAAAGTGCTGCTACCTATAGAAATAACGAATTCAATCGGGATCAAGCTGTACCAACAGCACTACTGTTGAAAAAGGAGCTCTTTAATATTTTATTAGCCCAAAAGTCTAAACTGTTGAAATATTCGTGAACGTAAAACTGAACAGTACTCAATGTATTTTCAGGCACTTTATTTTTCTAATTACGTTTCAAATAAATCTAGAAATCTAATGATATAAAGTTTCCGAAAAATAACATATAATTAGATCAATTTCATCTCGTAATTTTTTTTTATTAGATCGACGAATGCAACCTCAAAATATATTTTTAATAGCCCATGCATCTATATAATTAAAATACTAATAACACTGTATTATATAGTATCATTTTATATAATGTGCAGTGACCTTCAGCTGGGATTTATAAAGCTAGTCTCATTAGTTTAAAAAGTACTCATAACTTAAGAGTATTATGTGCTTGTCAGAAAACTAGCAATTAAATAAAATCGCTATCAGGAAAGGTTGTTTATTAGAAAGAGATTGTTTATAATCTGAATCTGTACAACAATGTTCCAAATTCTATATTACTTTTAAAAAAAATACTTGACAATAAAATTAGTCACGTGATTGAAACAAATGAATGAATCTGCCAATCTAAATATTATTATAAGCTAGTGCGAGGATACTTGAGCTTTTTTTTATAAAAACTCCAATCTATTGTAGATATTTAAGTAACAATATCATAAATATTGAAAACAGTATATTTTTCATGATAACATAATAAACAACAATTTTATTGAAAATGAAGTAAGTTTGTTGTAACAAAAAATGCTTTAAAAAACTTCAAGTGTAAATCAACAATAAATTTTTTAACAATAATAAAATTTATTTAGGTTAAATGGCTGATGGATCATTTCCATCAGTTTCACAACACTGCATCAGTATTGGAACACTGGCTTGGAATCCGTCTTGAACATTAATAAATTATGGTGTCATGATGTATAATTATGTCGAACTTCATTATACTTTTATTTACTCTGGGATTAATCGGAAATTTATCAAGTAAGTTGTTACTAATCAACATATGCACTATTACAGACTTTAGCAAATGATATTACAATGCTAGTATTTTCTTTTTAAAAATGTCAACATGAACCGGCACAAAAATCAATGAAATAGCTTATGAATTATTTATTCATAATAATACGCACTTTTGCATTTTACTTCTAAACAAATAATAATTCATAACAAAAACTCTGTCACCAGCTTTTTTGTGAATATTTTTGCATCAAAATCTTACAAAGTATTCTTGAAACCATCCTTAATAATATACAAAAGGTTTTAATAAATTTACTCAAACCATTTCTCTAAAAAAAATTCGGTAAAAAATTTTATTTTTTTACTCTGAAAACCTTACACTTTAAATCTGATATTACCAAAATTTAAAATTATCTTTTATTTTTTTTCATACCATTATAACACAATTAACAAAAGTCGAATTTTAAAAACCTTTTATTATTAACTTGAACTTTCGGAAGCTACGTCAATAAATGGGACATTCGCCACCATACCGATTGATCAAAGAGCTGCGATGGAAATACAGCCTCAATTCGAGATAAGGATGGGTCAAAAATATATCTTCAAAAAAAATAATGATTCGCTAAATTTAACATGTACGATCATACAAAATGGTGGTAACAAAAACCATACATTATTTGATTATATTGTCGATTGGAAAACACCATTTTATGACAATTACACTCCGTAAGTTTTATATTAAAGGGTTAATATTTTCAAATACAATTGTCATCAAAAATCTAATTTTTATTTAGTAAACCTGAAAGAGGACAAAAGCGAAATGTAGCTTGGTTGTGGTTCGAAAATCTATCCGAAGATCACGATGGTAATTACACATGTAATGCTGTTACATTTAAATCTGTCATGCAATCACATCTTTCTGTTAATATCAGATTGTCTGTGAAAAAAAGTAAGTAAAAAATTGTCGTAATAACTCTATATCTAAAAATAGAATTATGCTAAATATTCTTTATTTTAGAACCAATTAAATGGTATTGTGGACCAAAATGGTTCAGATGTCGATCTAATAATTGTATTGTGGAACGATATCTTTGCGATGGTAAAGCTGATTGTGAAGAAGGAGAAGATGAAAGTGAAGCTGCTGGATGCGGTTCTGATCCTTGTCATGGTAAAATCATGTGTGATAATCGATGTGTTCCACGAGAATGGTGTTGCAATCACCGGAACTGTAGTAAAAATTCTGCACCGCACGTATGGCCAACAGAAACCCGACAAATAAGTTACATACAAACAGCATTTTATGTTATCATGGGTAAAGATTAATTGACATCAAATGATTAATTTTTTTCTATCTTTATATAAATTAAATTTGAAATTTCATCTATGCTTTGTTACAGTTTGTGCAATGGTATTTATTTTCATAGTTACAATATTGGCGATAGCTATTTGTCGAGTACAATTTAAACGAGCAATAACTATGACATGTAATCAACGAAGTCGTAATAGTTATTGTCAAACAAATCGTGCCTCTTCTATACATGTGCCTAATCATCATGATGATCTTGATCGACCTTTAAACCGACCATTAAATGATCTTCAACGAGGTAATATTCTGTACATATTTTTAATCTTACAAGTACATTGATAACATAAATTTTGTAAATGTTTAGAAATGAGTACAACGTACAATGTAACCGGAAAACTACAGTTTACGGATTGCCTTTCGAAACCTCCGTCTTATTCAGAAATAATGGCTCTACAATCAGAAGAAGGACCTCCACCAGTTTATGTATCATGTGATGAACTCAATGAATATTGTGCCTTAAGAATGTATAATGTTCAAAATAGTCACCAACCAGACAATCCTCTACCAATTATTAGTAACCTTAGTTCTTCTCGTGATGACTCCACAAGCACGCCGAACTCAATTCTAAGTATTCAAAGACCAACTTCAATGAATATATCAGTATCTTCATCATCCACAAATGGACAGAATAATGATTTAGGTGACGATATTACTACTATTATTCAAGATCCTATGTCACAGTGTACAGAAACGGACGCATTCTTGTCTGAAAATAGTAGGACAGATGATCATAAAAACTCACTAAGGAGTATTTTAAGTAAAAAGAAAAAAATTTCAAATAGATGGTTTGGTAAAAATTTTAATATTGTCACTAGTAAGCTTTGGGTAAACAACCAAACTGATCAAAACACACCGAGTTCACCATTAGAAAGAAAAAGCTGTTCCTTAGGAGATTTGAAGAGTGAAAGATCATTTTTAATAACAGATCAAACACAATTTGTCTCGGACTGTTTAGTTCGTCCGATGCAAAAAAATAATATTAGTTCATCATTTTCAACAAATTCAAATAATCAAGTGGCAGGTCCAAGTTCTTCTGGTGTTGAAAATGATGAAAATCTACATTGAGCGAAAAAGCTACTTTATTTAAGAAAAATATTTCTTTCAAAATTCTACTCTACTGACAAAATATTCAGTTTTCTTAATTCAAGAACTTATAATTCGAATATAAGAGAAAAATCGAATTAAAAACTACAAAGTAAACATCATTTATTCATAAATATTCAATACTAATGAATACACGATTAGTATTAAAATGAACAAATAAAATATTTAAAGAAGGATCATTTAATGTATCTTAAAAAAAAATTGTAATCTTAAATAGATTTTTAAAAAATGCAATAAGATATTTCACGCATAAACCGAGAAAGTTGAATATGTAATTATTGTTTTAACACCTGCATTAATCGAAAATAGTTTTTATATGAAATATATTAGGTTTCTTTCAAACCGGCCTACTGCATAATTTAATATAATCGTTCAAAGAAAATTATTGCGTAATATATTTTCTATTCATGAATTATATATATATATATATATATATATATTGGCTTAAAAATGTGCATATTTTACAGTATTTTTAATTGATTCGTAATAGTTGATCGTTTATTGGCAACACAATAAAGAAGAAATGTAAGTACCTGTAGATGAAAAATCAGTGTAAAAAATGTATTTGGAAATACATATATACAAAACATGAGAAATAATATTATAAATATTAAAATGTGAAATAAATTAATAAAATTTCGATAATATTGAGAAACTTATTGCATACTCTCACATTTGTAAAAAAAATTTTTATATATAATTATAAATTCAAATATATCAAATATATTTGGTAGGACTATAAGAAGTTAATTAAAATCATTGTCATTCATGGTCATCTGCTAAGAAGCTAGGGAATATGAGAGCGAGAGGACAACAGAAGTTGTAACGAAAAAAGGAAGTACATAAGAGTAAGGCATTTTGTGTAGGCAATGATACACATTCATCAGCTAGTGCTTTATGTCATTGCTACAGCCCAGTACGCCGATTAGAAGGAAATTTATACGTATTGATACAGGTGTGAAGATGAGCACTTGTGAGAGGCACGCGATGTTCGCACCATCTAGCATAATAGAATTAAACTACCACATATATATATATATATGTAGAATTTCATGCCAAATGGACCACTTTTGACCTCGAGCTTTTTGATTTGGATAAAAGTTTTTTTTTATCCTTTCCTATCCTAAAAAAAACGTTATTCAGAATTTTCTCAAATTTTTCTACATAATTTTTTGATTTCTTCCGGATACAATCATCGATACAAATTATACAGTGGAGAATAGTAAAATAGTATGAATTTTAAGTGTCTTGGGAATCAATTTTTTTAAATAGTATTTGCGCAGAATGCAAAGAGTTTTTTAACTGAATAGCCACCCCAACTTATAAATTTTAAAGAAAGGCGATAGGTAACTTCCTTGTCGAAACATTCTGCCAAGTATTTTTTTCTGAGTTGTCTAAAGGTGGGACACTTGGCGAGGAAATGTGCTATAGTGTCTGACTTAATTAGGTACCAGCAATTGCAGCTTTTGGTAGAATAATAATTCATGTAAAAATTAAAAAAAAAAATAATTAGTAAAAAAAAAAATTAGGAATACGGTAGACCCTGAAGGCCATCCGTGCAACTTCCCGCTAATTCTATGCCTAGGTGCATAAAACTGCACGAATGATGTTTTTGAGCTCTTCGAGCTTAAAAGTCTGATAGAAATATCATAGAAGAATATTCTTTAAATTTTTAAACCGCACTAACTTTTCAATAAATCAACCGATTTTCACGCGGTTGGCAGAATTTGACGCCATTTTTTTAGTTTCATGATGAATCTTCAAGTTTGAATTGATAAAACTAGGAAATTACGAGTAATTCCAAAAAAACACTTTTTTTGGTTTTTTTTGTTCATGATATTTTTTGAACGAATTGACCAATTTTGACCGACTTGACGGCGATGGACGAAATTTTTTTATGCTAATAGCTGATTAGTTTTTGAAATCGATCAGTGCAGCCGTTTAAAAGTTATTCCAAAAAATGTCGGAGTTATGTTAAAAAAACACTTGTTTCCAAATATTTAATCGAGAATATCTCTCGAACCAATCAATTGATTTCCCCGTTTTTGGCGGCGATCGACGCGATTTTTTAAACTCTAAAATTATTCTACATCATCAAAAACAATCCGAGAAGAAATGACGAAGTTATGTCAAAAAAACACCTTTTTCGATTTTCTTTCGTTCACGATATCTCTCGAACGAATGAACCGATTTTGACCGGATTGGCGACGATCGGCGTGGTTTTTCAAGCTTAAGGACGGATTAGTTTTTAAAGTTGATCGATAGAGCCGTTTAAAAGATATTCCAAAAAACCATTTTCAAAAATGATTTTTTTTGAGATTTTTCAAGATTTCTTAAAATCTATCGGTCCGAATCGGTTCAGTCGTTCAAAAGTTATAAGCGAGTCACATAGTCACATAGTCACACACACACACACACACACACACACACACACACACACACACACACACACACACACACATATATATATATATATATATATATATATATATATATATATATATATATATATATATATATATATATATATATATATATATATATATATATATATATATATACACAACCGAGATGGACACGTCAAAAATGGTTCCCAAAACCATTCGCTGTGGACTTGGGAGGAACAACACTCACGTCAACAAGGGCCCTGCGCTATCTAGGGGTAATGATAGACGAGAAACTATCTTTCCGTGAACACCTCGACAGTGTATGCAAGAAAGCCAGCAAGACTGTGTCTAGCCTAGCACGAATTATGACCAACACCATGGGACCAAGAACAAAAAAGAGAAGATTTCTTCTAGAAGCAGTCTACTCGGTACTGCTTTATGGAGTGGAGGTATGGGCAAACATATTAAAGCAGAAGACCTACCGGCGAAAGATAGCCGGAGTACAGCGGTGAGGTGCTCTCAGGGTTGCTTGCGCCTACCGCACAGTTTCAGAAACGACTGTATTGGTCATTGCGGGAGCCGCGCCCATCGACCTATTAGCGTTCGAAAGAGCAAAACTCTACGACGCTAAAATCGGCGGCGAAAACATGATGGAGGCAAAAACGAAGATAAAAACGGAAACGCAGCAAGAGTGGCAGGACCGATGGACGTCGGGAGAGACAGGCAGATGGACAACGCGACTGATCCCAAACATCAACGCCTGGCTCTCTCGAAAACACGGGGACACGGATTTTTTCCTGACCCAACTACTGACAGGACATGGGCAATACAACGCCTATCTCTTCAAGATGGGTTTACACAACACACCAACATGCAAATACTGCCCGGTTAAAATCGACGACGCCGAACACACATTCTTCGAGTGTGCTCGGTGGAAGGACTACAAAAGAAGCACCGACGAGATCATTGGCACCAGGCTCTCCCCCTCAAGCCTGGTGACCTATATGATCAAACAAGAGAAAAACTGGTCTGCTGTTGCAGCTTATGCACAGCACCTCCTGAAAGACAAAATCGCAGAAAGAGACCAGTAGCCAGGAGTAGGCGTCGTGAGACGCAGCACGTCTGGATTGAAGTAATGCTAACGCGGTTCCAATCCAGTCCTCGCCGTACCATCTAGGGGAGAGGGGAAGAGGAATTTTTTTTTTTAGTGGGTAAAAATCTCCACACTACCGACTATCGACATCTGCCGTAAGATGGGCGACAGAGTTAATAATAGCGGTGTCTTTTGAAGATCTTTTTTCGTACCTCCTTGGAAAAAAAAAACACATACATACATTAGGGTGGGTCAAAAAAATCAACTATTTTTTTTTTTACAATTAATACGGAAAAATAGGTTACTAGGCACCTTAAAAAAATTCTCACCAAATATGAACTCTTAATTTTAATAGGAAGATCCTCCGCGTCGCAGTTTTTCATTTTTTTCTCAGTCCAATAGAAAAAAATTCATTCCTCATCATTAATTGGTCGTACAGAAAAAATTTTTTTAAGAATTTTGTAGGAAATTTAATGCTCTACAAAAAAGGTATCTTATATTTTTTCCGTAAACCTCACCATTTCACTAATATTGAAGATTTAAGATTGATTATTTTAAGTCAAATGTCACTTTTGTTTATGAATTTTATAACTCGACAAGAAATGGCCATTATTGAATGGGCAATAGAAATTTTTGTAGCAAATTAACTGCTCTATAAAAATGGTATCTTATGTTTTGGCGATTAAATTAATCGTTCAAAAGATATTCATCATCAAACTTTCATGTATATCGATTTTAAGAGTTTTTGATTAAATAATCGAAAAATTTCAATTTAATCTATCAGTTTTGAGAAAATTTCATTTTTGTCTTTAATGTAAGTATTATTTGAATTTTGTTTTCAAAATTTTTATTCAATGATTCCAAACTTTTTATTTTTCATCATTAGAAATCACGATCATGTTGTTTTTTTATAACGTCTTCAAAACGTCTTAAAAAAATTTTTCCACTACAGCTGTATATTGTCCTTGGGAAAATTTCTTCTGTAGAGAATTTTTGTTTTGTATTCTATTTACTCTGTTTCCCTTGTGAACTAGCGCCACCTACATTTTTCTTTATAATTATATTGTTTTTATTTGTTTAGATTTTCTACAGCATTTCTAGTGTTTCCACAAGTTATGATCTTGTATATGTGATAAAACGATTAAATATTTACAAATTTTGCGGTCACTACATAAATTTATATATTTATCGAAAATATGGATAAGGAAATTCATTTGATCGGAAAACCCATGCAAAAAATTTCAGAACGTAAGTTGCCAACAGTGAAAGAGGTTATGAGTGTTTTTTTATCAGCTCAAAGTGTTAAAATGTTCTATCAAACAAAGTGCTAAAAATGCAACTGATCAAGTTATTGAACTATGGAAAAACAACCAGATTCCGACTAGTGGATCAACTAATGTAATACAAAAAATTCTTCGCTATCATAACCGATGGTTGAAATTGCAAAAATCTTTTGTGCGAAAAAATCATCAGCTCAAAACAAAAATGTAATAATATTTCAGAATGAAATCAAAGCATTATTTGATATTGTAGATCATAAATCAATAAAACTGCTTGATAATGATATTCGTGAACTATATTCAAATCAAAAAAGTGATACCCGGAAAGAAATTCTTTCAAATAACCCAAATAAATTAAACAGTACTATGAATACGATGGAAGTAGATGAAAGTCGTGAGTATTTACAACATTTAATTATTATAAATTTTAATCAGAATTGAAAATAAATTAAATTGATTATAAATTATGAATAATAAAGTATATTATTGTTTTTCTAATTAATTATATCATAAATGTCAATATGTTCGTAGATGATAAATAAAAAACTCTTTGTGTTCCTTATTTGATGTCAAAATGAATGAGTTCCATATTTTTGCTTCCATTAATTAAATAACAACGCTTATTTTAGATTTGAATCAACCCTCAACCAGCCATGAGATTGTTCGAAGTTAGGAATCAGAGTCATCTTCAACCCTTACATTAAGTCAAGCTACAAATTTCGGTTCAGATTTAGAGTATGTGCCTCAAATACCGACAACACGACAGCAAAAATAAATATTCTAACTCCAGAGCTTATCTCAGCACTCGACAGAGCTAATGTTAGTAGTAGAAATGCGATGTTCATTATTGCTCCAGTTCTGTCAAGTGTTGGTGTTAATGTAGAAGATACAACTCTTAGTTATCGAACAATTCAACGAACTCGCATGCTCTTACGAAAAGACATTGCTATAGGACTAAAAGATAACTTCAAAGCTCATGATAAATATGTCGTGCATTGGGATGGGAAAATACTGAATGACATTTCTGAATCGAAATTTGTGGATCGATTACCGATTATTTTGACTGCTTTTGGTACTGAGCAGTTACTTGGAGTTCCAAAAATGAATAGTGGATCGGCAGAAAATCAAACAGCAACCATCTTGTCAACGTTAAATCAATGGGGTATTATTAGTTACATCAAGGCGATGTGTTTTGACACGACTGCGGTTAATACGGGTAACTAATCAATGATAAAATATTTAAAAGAAAATTTTATTTTCATCGTTCTAGTTGAATTGTTTTCATACATTAATTAAATTTTCGACACGTGCCCATTAGTTATAATTCTTTATTTATTTATAGATTTTAAATATGCGTTACAATTTTTATTAAATACAGAACTTAAAGTGTAATTATCTATTTTTACTATACAGGAATCCATCATGGTACATGTAAAGAAATTGAAAAGGCCTTAGGAAAAGAATTAATTTAGTTACCATGTCGCCATCATATTTATGAGATCATTTTAAGGAGTGCGTTCGAAGTCTATTGGCCAGTATCATCCGGACCAAATGTTCCAATATTTGGCAGATTCAAAAATTTTGGGACACATTCGATAAAACGAAGTATAAATCTGGTGTTGAAGATAGTATTGTTGCTAATATTATTACGAATGAAAAAAATAATCTATCTTCATTTATTAAGCGATACTTACAGGTATTATTTAAATACAATTTTAAGTGTAGAGGATAATTTTTGATTTTTACGAATAATTGATTACTTTTGGTAGTTATCGCAACCCCGAGATGACTATAAAGAAATATTGGAATTGTCATTAATTTTTCTGGGAGAAATGTCACGAGAGCAAGTTTTCTTCAAGCGTCCTGGTGCAGTTCATCATGCAAGATGGATGGCAAAGGCAATTTATTGCCTAAAAATTTTTATTTTTAGAGATGAATTTGACCTTTCTAAGAAAGAATTGGATGGTCTTCGACAATTTTGTATTTTCATAGTTATGGTGTATGTAAAAGCTTGGTTTTCATCAACTTCTGCGACTTCTGCTGCTAATCACGACTTAGAGTTTATGAAAAATTTAATTGAGTACAGTAAAATTAATTCTTTAATTTCCTTGGCTACATGTGAAAAAATGACTTCACATTTATGGTACTTAAGTGATGAACTTGCTATTTTATCACTTTTTGATGATACCGTTCCATTAAACATAAAGAAGAATATTGTCGAAGCTGTTAAGACTCGCGAAGGTACAGATTCTAAAGCAAGAAGATTTATTATTGATAGAAAAAATTTACATTTAATTCTGCAAAAAAATATAAGTGACTTTGTCATTGGTCGAGTGACCCCGCCTTCCACCTTACGGCTTAAAATAAATTTTATTTTTTTTACAAAGAATTTTTTTACATGAAAAAATTATGTAAATTCTACCTATTTTGTCTGATAGTAGACAATTAACCAGAAACATACTTCACAGGTAGCTATACAAGCATAGAATTATAACATTCGATGCTTGTTAAGATCGACCATCTTCCCGCGCCGTCCATCTTATGGCTTAAAATAAGAAGTCATTAAAACTTTTTGAGATCTTTGATCTGCCGTATGATTTTCTTGACAAAAATATTGATTTATGGTCTACTGATGAGAGTTATAATGAAAATAAAGAATTTTTCGCACAATTGAAAGTTGTTAATGATGTGGCAGAGCGAGGTGTCTCATTAGTAAGTGAATATAACCAATGCTTAACGAACGACGAAGAGCAATTTCAATTTTTATTGCAAGTTGTGAAAGAGCATCGAAAAAACGACCCTACTTGCAACAAAAAATTGTTTGAAAATAAATAGCTCAGTTGAAAATTGAAATAAAAAACTTTCTTATAACTAATTGGACATTTTTTTCTCTAAAACTGAAATCATAATATATTTATAATGAAAACTTTGCTTTTTTTATTGATAAATGATTAACTAAGCGATAAATAATGTACAATTTATTTTTTAAATGTAGATAAAAATACTTACACATAAAAAAAAAGCTTGAAAAACATTTTGAAGTTTCTCAGTTGATGAAAAAAATTTTTTCGTGTAAATTTTCTCAAAACTGATAGATTAAATTGAAAATTTTTCGATTATTTAATCAAAAACTCTTAAAATCGATATACATGAAAGTTTGATGATGAATATCTTTTGAACGATTAATTTAATCGCCAAAACATAAGATACCATTTTTATAGAGCAGTTAATTTGCTACAAAAATTTCTATTGCCCATTCAATAATGGCCATTTCTTGTCGAGTTATAAAATTCATAAACAAAAGTGACATTTGACTTAAAATAATCAATCTTAAATCTTCAATATTAGTGAAATGGTGAGGTTTACGGAAAAAATATAAGATACCTTTTTTGTAGAGCATTAAATTTCCTACAAAATTCTTAAAAAAATTTTTTCTGTACGACCAATTAATGATGAGGAATGAATTTTCTTCTATTGGACTGAGAAAAAAATGAAAAACTGCGACGCGGAGGATCTTCCTATTAAAATTAAGAGTTCATATTTGGTGAGAATTTTTTTAAGGTGCCTAGTAACCCATTTTTCCGTATTAATTGTAAAAAAAAAAAAATAGTTGATTTTTTTGACCCACCCTAACATACATACATACATACATACATACATACATACACACGTAGTGACAACATCGCGGGGGTAGTCAGGGAAGCTTCCTGTGACCTTAAAATTGATATTTCGAGATCAGGCTTTTTTTATTAGTTTAAGAATTCGATGAACTGGTGCCGTGTTTCATGTCAGTAGCCTAATTTACGTAATTTTTTTAAAAATGAATTTTTATTGAAATTCACAACGATACGCACGTATAAGAACATTTCTCTCACGTGAAAACTATGGCACCACTTGATCAAGTTAGATTTTTTTAGACTGCGTGGGCCTATGACAAGAAATACGGGCGCTGATATTAAAAAATAAAAAATCTTCTGTAAGAAATAACTTAATTATTATTGTTTTTTTTTTTAATCAATTACACAATTTAATATTTTTTTTTAAATGAATGAGCATTATGAGGCGTGTATTTTTGGATTTTCTACTTTTTTTTTTTTTTTAATAAAGTTATTAAGATATTAATCTTGTATTTTCGAGAAGAAATAGTTTTTTGGTTCAAACCTATATACAGTTGTAACAGGGTAAAATTACCCTTAATCGATAAATCACCGAATATCGATAATTATTCGACATAGCACTGGCGCGTCTCGATCTTCGGGCCTAAAGGGAGAATAGGAGGGGGTGAGCTTGGGTTAAAATAGGTGAGCCGTGCAGCGGAACAGGGAGAAGTAGTGTGACCGCCAGACTGAGTGCCACGGAAATCAAAAAGGACCGTTCCCGAGAGTAGTGACGAGACGAAGGAAGCCAACTACAACTAGGACTTCATCCTCAACGAGTGAGTTAGATCATCGTTTTGTTCGTCAAGGTGTCAATTATTGCTCTGTGGGAAGGAAGTGGACCGCGGTTTATCCAATACCCAGTTACTTCTCCTAATTATTTATCAATTGGATCGTTAATCGACGAAAATTTAATTCAATAAATAAATCGTAGAACATTTGCTGGTTTTTGGATCGAGTGATTTTCATGGGGGTTTATACCCGGGGATCGCTCGATCGACCTTGCGGGGGAAGTTTTAATATCTAAAAGTTTTCAATCAATTTACTAACATCTAAGAAAATTTATTTAATTAATTTTTCAATAATTAACTGAGTAAAATTGATTGATTTTTGTCATTGAGAAAAATAGACAAATCTTTATTCGTGGAATTTTCGTCAAGCGTCAGTTGTGTGTCGCATAAATTCCAATACCCAAGGTCAAGCAAAGACTTGACTAGCGAATATTCTAGCAATTGAAATTTGACTATTTCGACTCGTGTCAAATTTTTATAAGTTAGAAGACGAGTAGAACGCTAGTGATAATGTTTTATATCAAGAATTAATTATTAAGAATTTTATATTAGGAAAATTATTAATCGAGGATAATATAGAGTGGAAAATTATTGAGAATATTATATTATAAAATTATTCCGTCAAGTGTGAATTTAATAATTTTGGGATTAAGTCCGTGAAGTAGTCAAATTGAAATTACTGAAACTTGATAATTATCGGCGTGGACATTAAGTCCTAGGAATTAGTTATCTGAGTCAAAATTGTCATAGTAAAAGTTTAATCAGAATTAGTTAATTAAACTTATGTTAAAAATTTTGAAGTGATTGTAAAGGTCTATGTTGTGATTAAGTTAATTCAAGGCATTAAGCCTCTGGTTCTATAGGGATTAGTTCGAGGTTAATTGAAATTGATAGTTGAATTGGAATTATTGTTTTTACCAAATACTAATGATTGAATAATTTGGAAAAATATTGTAATTAAATTAAAATTATAAAACTAATTAAGCGAAGTGTGGGTTATGTGTGTGAAGAATTGTATGGGTTATGCGTGATAGAGAGTGTTAATAGTGTTAAGTGCGGTAGTCCTGTGGACTTAGTTTTAAGTTAAAAGTGTGTAAAGTTAGTTCGTTTTGGTAGTCCGGTGGACTTGTAATTTTAAGCTTAGTTTTAGGTCAGGTGTGGGAGACCGTTCGTTAGAAAAAGCCCAGTAGTTTTAAGCAGGTGTGGGAGACCGTTCGTTCAAAAAAGCCCATTAGTTTTAGGTCAGGTGTGGGAGACCGTTCGTTAAGAAAAGCCCATCTAGTTTTAAGCAGGTGTGGGAGACCGTTCGTTCAAAAAAGCCCGTCTAGTCATCGTATCGTCGTTGGAAGGTTCGTTGTAAATATCGTTTATTTCGCAGTTGTTCTCCGCTTCGTTAGATTATAAGTGTGTGAGTGAGCGCTTAAATTTGTTAAGTTTGTTAAATTTTTATTGTTAATAAATATCGATATATTGTTAATTAAGATTTTATTATTCAACAGCACCTTCCTCCACTCTCTCTACCCTAAGATAAGTTTTCTCTGCTCTGGACCGGTTCCAGGAACCGTGATTAATAATCCTGATGGCGCCCTGATAATTTTATTGTTGTTAGTTTTGTTTAGTTATTTATAAAATTGATTAGGGGCTAACCTGAACAGGTAAAACTGTTACACAGTTTAGCTGAAAGCTGTCAACTAGATCAATTTTTAACGATATTTTGTTTATGTTTGAAACTTCTTTTTTAGATGAAGTATATTGCAGAGTCTAAAACGTGCCATCATATTACAATCAAATCAACCCCACGCAAAAAAACTCTACCTTATGTCGACTAGATAGGGGTATATTTACCATTTATTAACTGTTTTATACTTTCTATACCTATGAATTGTAGTCATGTTCGCAATTTTTTTTAAACACTGATTTGTGTTCCTTATTTTAATAAAAATGTGTGCGATACAAATTGTTACATACTATTTTACGAAAATTAAAGCATTAGCGCATTCATAGGTATGATATACTTATTTCTTAGTCTATTTCTTCTCAGCTTAAAGGCGGATTGAAAATAATGAGCGCATGCGTTTCCATCAAAATGAAAATCTTCATTTAGATATTTTGCGAACACAACCATTTGTACAATACATTCTGTAAAATCATTCTAAAGTTTCTTAATTGTGTCTGAACTTTTTTAAACTTTTTCTTAAGCCAACAGGAGCAAGAAAGATGTAACTAGCAAAACTTGAGAAATTTCTCTAAACATCAATATTTTATAAATAGTCTGAAAACAATAATACAACCAATCATAAATGAATTTCCTAGATAATAGGAATTAAATACAATAATATAATATGGTTATAGAAAATTTTCACATGAAATTCAACAACTTGAGTATAGAAAAAGAAAACATTCCGCAATACTTGTTGATGTTCTTTTTTTTTCAAAAGCTTTATTTTATATTGAATTCCTGAATTTATTTGAGATGCCAATATTAGAAAAATAAAATTTATAATAATAGAATCACTTTCTAGCCCCAATTAAATAATAATTGAAGTAATTTACTTGGGAGTTTATAAATATTAGAAAAATATAACATAATTTAGCAAGTATTTGATATTACCGTAAATATTGCAGAGAATTCTCTTTACTACATCAATAAAATGTCTGAATATGTATGTCATCGCTCATTGCCGTTATATTTGTGTTAATACCTAAAAAAACAAGTAATAATAATGTTTTATAACATTTTAATAATCTATAGCTCATAATAATAATTAATAATCAATAATATATTTATTGATTAAAATTTTACAAAGTTACTAGTTCATATTAACAGAAAAATAACCAATTTTTTGATTTTTTGTTGGTGATGAGGAGCAGTGAGACGCTTGGTACTTCGAAGATTCAACACTGGATGTCAGTTCTGTCGAGTTGATTCTAGACACACCAACTGTTTTTATAAAAATTTCCATATATATTAAATGTATGTGAATGTATATATGTATGTAGGAGCTATGCACTGTAAAGGCGTTGGCGATTTCATCAAGTGTGGTTAAATTAACATTTGTGATCTATTTTATTGCAAAAATTCCCGTGAATATCAAATATTATTCAATCTGAACACGCGCTTGAGTGATAGAAAGTTTTTGTTGTATTAATTATTGAAATTATATGTATTATTACATTCGGCAGCAGTTTTTATACTCTGAAAATGTTTACTATATTTTACATGAAAAAATTCATCTCTTGAATATTTAAATAAATTTAATCCACACATTCGTAAGTTTATTCGATATTCTTAATAATATTTTCTATATAATTTAGTTTATTTGACGATTTCCAATTCAAACAACTATTTCATTACATTATTGAATAATCTTTACAGTTATTTGAATAGTAAGATAATTCATTTGGCGGCGAATTAAATTCCATTTAACAAATCCAATTAATTTGTTCGTGAAATTGTTTGAGTATTTTTATCCTTTCCTAGAACCTAATTATTGTTTTCAAAAAAACACTTGAAATTATTGCATGTTTGTAAAACTAAGAATGGTATTATCTTAGCAAAATAAATGTAACAGTTTTTTTTTTATGAAACTCAAATTAACAGAAATGATAATTTTTTTGACAAGTACATTCCAAAAAAAAAAACGTGTTAAAAAAACCCAGAAACGGTCATGTGTCTGTTGATTTTAATTAACATTTACACTGTAAATAATTTTTTACAAGGTGTAGTATATATACGTAAAAATTTACGAAAATTTTTGTTTATTTATTAATTTGTGATATAGTTAAAAGAAACGTTTTTATTTTTGTTTTATTTTTCAAACATAATTTTTTAGAAATTCTAAATGTAAAAATTTTACGAATACATTTTTTTTTGTAATTTTACTTCATAACTAATTTGTTTTTCAAACAAAACTAAAAATGTTCGGATGGCTGCTGATTTAAATAACAAAAGTATGATAATGTATGAAATTAAAATAAATTAAGAGCAAATTAAAAAAATTATATTTTTTTCAGTAACATCTTAATTGTCTAATCAAAGTTAAAAATCATCAATTAATGCTAACTTAAGTATTTTGTATTGTAGAATTATTTCACATTCATTTTTTTCATGCAAGGATATTTTTAGAATTGCTAAATACCCAAACTACTTCAATAGTGTTTTAGAATTCGAGCTTAAAAGAGCTTATAAAAAATACAAGGATATAAATAAGGAAATTGAAAATAACAAAACAGACATTATTCATTGTCAAGAAACCCTTGTAACAATTTATTACGATTAGAAACGCAGTAATTTGAAATTTTATTCATAATTTTAGTTCATTTCTTTGTTTCTAGTAATTCTCTCTTGTTTATCACAACAAACGCACATGCTTAATTTAGTACTGTAATAAACATTATATTTTATAAATTAAAAAATCAGATACACAAAGAAAATCTTGAACTAAAAAGAAAAATTTCTTTCAAATCTTGTTCTTGAACCAAATAAAAAATTCTTAATCCAAAAATGATGTACATGATGAAAAATGTAATATTCTTAGTCTAAAAAGTAAACTCTTTAAACTAATAAAAAAATTTCTCTTGAACAAATGTTTATTGTAACTGAAGAGTGTGTCATTTTCAATTCGCAATTCAAGAAATATTCTTCTTTGGTTGAACTGTTGTCTTATATAGTTAAGAAAATCTTCTTTGAGTTGACAAATTTTTATAAATCCCCACTATTAGTTTAAAGATTTACCCGGTTTATAAATCCCCACTATTAGTTTAAAGAGTAGGCTCTTAGTGGTAGAATTTCCAATCAAGAAAACTTACTAATCTACCGTGGATTATGTGGTGACATGCTTTGCTCAAAAATAATTTATTGTTATGTTCAAGATTATGCATAAATTTTTTTAAGTAGCATAATTTTTTTTTCTTTAAAGAAATTATTTTCATTTATTAAAAAAATTTTCAAAATTCTAAAACTAAAAATTTCTTGAATGTCAATTACAACTAGTTGTAATTATTTAACACTTGTAGAAGGAAAATTTTATTATGAGACGATCAACATAATTTGATAAATTTTTATTTATAATAATACTGGTGTCGAATTTTAAAATCCACTGAAAATTCAATTTTTATGAGTTAAAAATTTTTAGTAGTATTATACTTGATGCTGTTATCACTCCGATTTTTTAGTAAAATAGTTTTCCTTTGAATGTCAATTGTTGAGAAAATATTTTTTCTCAAACTGAATGTGCTTTTATTTATTTTTTTTTTTTTTTTGTAAAATAAATTCACAACATAATTAAATTTAGATTTTATTTTAATTAAGAGTTGTAATGACAATGATTTTGTGTACTTTAATAAATGAATATTCAATATTTTTCTTACAGATGGATTCAATTATTTACATTTGTCAATAAGCCAGTTGAATTATCTCCGATTGAGAAATGCATATGATAAAGGTTTGATAATTTTATTTTATTTTTTTAATTAAACATTAATTTATTAACGGTAATATGATTATTATTATTATTATTATTATTATTATTATTATTATTAACTTTTATTTTAAATTCCATTATGATACCTTAATTTTTCTTAAATAAATAACAAACTCTTGTTAAGGTATTTGTCTGGCCGATTAAAAGTATCCAAATTGCATTCCAATAGTCATTGCAAAACTTAACTGAAATAATAAATTAATGACTTTATTTGCTAATTTAGAATGTACTGATCGTAAAAATTGTTTTAATTAAGTTGATAATTTTAATAAATATTTCAAGAACTGATGTTCAAAGTTCCAGTTTCTGACCTTCGCTAATTCTCATGTTACATTTTCGGACTCTCAAATTGAAGAAAAAAAAAAAAAAAAAAAAAAACTTTTGACTTAGTTTTGAAGGAGAGACTTGATAAAAATTATTTTTAATTAAAATAAAAAATATTTCTTCAAGAAATACTAAATTGATAGAATTATTTTATTTTTTTTCTAATCTTAGCAACTCTTTCACAATTTTTCGTTCTTTTTAACTTATTCATAAAAAAAAATAAATTATGTTATACGTCAATTCAACTTAATTAGGTATTTCAATTGTCATAGTTATTATTACTCAAACTATTCCAATAATTATGTTATTACTCGAAATAATTTATCCTTAATGACAAATATAATTTTTGATTCATCCAAATAAATATTTGATAAGAATTTATGATATTTATAACAAGAAATAGTCTTTTATAGTCAATGATACAATAAATATTCACTTTTTGAGGTTTTATCAGTATATCAACATCCAGATAACCTTGTTTGTAATAGTTTAGAATCATAAGATTAACAACTTCTACGTAAATAGAAAATTAGACCCAGTTATTGACTTTCATAGTATAAAAACAAAATTGAAAAAAAAATTTTTTTTTTTTATCATATAAACATTCTTATGTTTATATGATTAAAAAAAAAACAGTCAATTCAATCTTGGGAAGCTCTACACAAAGTACTTATACTACACATAACAGATGACTTTCATAAGTGTATTTAATTTTTTAAGATTTTTCAATTTAATTACTATTTATCATTATTGTTAAATCTTGTAATGACTTTTGATTAAGTATAGAATATGTTACGTTACAACTTTGATATAAGGTAAAAGCCCCGGTACCTGCTCAGGAACCAGTACATGCTCACTCCATGCATTTGAATATCTAAATTCACAAATATAGATATACAAATACATGGAGTGAACAGGTACTGGTACATGAGCAGCTACTGGAGCTCTTACCTCAACATATAACATATAAATGATTCCATTATCGAACTAAAAAATTTGTAGTTGAGTGCTATGAAAATCAATATTTAAAAAAAATTGGGAAATTACAGTTTTTAATTAAAAATAAAATTTTAAAGGTCAGAAATTGAGCCACGGTCAGTAACTGAGTCTATTATCTAACATTGCATGAAAATATGTATACAAATAAATAATTAATTAATCTATCGTACGTTTTGGCTTTAAACACAGAAAATAAGAACCAATGTGTTAATCCCTAATTTTAAATAAAAAATTTTACTTCTCTCCAATTATCCACCTATATTGGCCATCACGGTTCAATGCTCATTGGATTTTATATAATGTGATACCTAAAGAAGATCGAATAAATGTGATCAAAACGTTGCTAAAATAAAAATGTTGTATTAATTTATAATTATAATTTGCATGATCCATGTTCATGTGAATTTTAAAATTAATAGTATTACATAAATTAATGGTATTATACTTGAAGAAGTATACATTATTAGTCCAAATTATATCATAAAATAAATTACTATTTTTTGTTCCAACTAGCCGGACGGTGACAGACTAAATAAAAAAATTCCATCAGGCATGTCAAATAATCAGATGGTTGACTCTTGTCTGTAAGTATAAATCATGTTCTTCAATGAATTTTTCATTTATTTATTCTTACTACTATTAAACAAAAGGAAAGGAATCTTCCCTTATGTATTCCTCATAAATCACTACAATTTATTTCGCCATTATTCTTTTTTTTCTATATCTATGTACATGGTAAAAGGTAATATTAAATTCAGTTGTATGATATATTTTATGTTATTCGGTATTTTTTGGTTAAATGTGTCGCATGTTCCAGCTAGGATACATATTTAACATGTATGTACATAAGAACAGGTATCATGGCAACTTTCTGAAAGAGGTGCAAGTTATTCGGTACTATATTAAAATAGATATTCATTACTATTTCCTCTGAAAGTAGAAGGTGTATTTTATGAATATGTGTGTTAAAAAGTCTCTAGGTCATCTTTTATAAAAACGATAATTTAATTACTAATTTACGGACTCGACCATTGCAATAAACTTTACCATTATCATCATTTATTTAAAATTTGATTAATTTTTCTTTTATATTCAATAAATTCAAAAGACATGATTTATTAATTAATATTGATAGTATAAAAAAGCTGTATGTATTAGATACAGCCTTTCCCATGATGTGGAACATGGAAAAAATAAAGGATTACGTATTAAATAAATAAAAACTAGATTACTATTATAAATTTGTTTGCAATTGAAAAGATCCTATTGTGTTATAGAAATTATATGCGGTCATTTCTAACGTCCGACTGAGAAAACTAAATTTTCAAATCTTCGGAAAATTGTTGTTAGTCCGATATTCGAAAATCGAGTTTTTATCATATGTCAACGTTTCAATTTGATGTCTGTATGAATATATACTGAAAAACAAGAGATTTATTTTTAACTTATACAATTATCGTCTTGATAAATTGTTTCTTCGACTAGAGAGCTTTTTTTAGGTAAATTTATTGTAAATCTATCCTATTATGATATACGTAAAAATTTTTAGCCACAAATTATAAGTGAAAGAGTTAAAAATTAATAAATAAGTCCAAGAAATGATTATTCATTCATTAGCATTAGTAAGATTGTTTCATTTTAATCAAATTATGAGATCCTATTAGATCTTATATTACGAAAGTTTTATTTTGTTTAATCAATTCTATGTATGATTAAATGTAAACTCGTTATTTCTTTTTAATAACTCGATCGATCAGAATCCGAATTTTTAAAAAGATTTAAAAGCATCTCTTCTAGAGATTTATTTATTATTTCATATACTTTTGAGAGCTCTCCAGTACAAAGTACTTTTTATTAAATAAATTTTTTTTTGTAATTTGTTTTATTCAGTATTTATTATATTTCATTGTTCTATTTTTCACATTCCACACGATCGGGGACGCAATATCTTCGATCTTACTCCCAGATTCATAATTATGTATTCGTAGAACTTTCATAAGTATTTCTTACATACTTGTAACATTTGTAATTAGTTTGATAATATGAACAATTGTTCGATACTAGTAATAAAAGATATCGTAACTATCACTACACGCACTCATAAATCTCATTCAAGTAATCAATATCTTTATCGAAGAATGGTCTACTTAACAGTCTAATTAATATATCATTATGTACGAGAAATTCTATTCCAGAGTTTTAAAGATTTTTATTTTTGGTTTGCCTAATTTATGGGAGTTTTTTTTTATACTTTTCGAGTCAAGTTTTAAATTGTTAATTGAGATTTTTCAGAAATAAAAAAATCACTTTTTTTGATTTTCGACCCAACTCATTGAAGCAAAACTTTCTTTTTATCCATATTTTATGATCAAAAATTCAACCTGTAGCTCTAAAATATTTTAGAAGAATTTCTTGGAATAAGCTCATCAACAATCTATTAAACCTACTGCAGTTTTTTTTATCTCAAATTTTTTTTTAAGAACATACTAAGTACGATGCTTAAAATTTAATATCATAGGCTTGTAAATCGAAGAATAGAGCAGAGACAAGAGCACAACATAACACGTATCGAAATAAAACAGAGGTGACTAAGTTTACTAATATTATTTCTAATCTGCATGTAATGTAGATAAACACCATTCTATCAAACTTATCTTTTCTTTTACACTTATTAAGGTAGTATCTCTTTATGGCCACTCTTTTAATAAATTTTATCGCTCAGAGAACCCACAAAAACAATTTTTTTATAAAAAATTGCTTGAGTAACCTTTTTTATGACGTCAAATAAAGATTTTTTGATACAAAAACTTGAAATATTCATTTCAAGGAGAAATATTCATTTGATAGGACGTTTCACTCATTTTTTAAGAGAGAAAATCCAATTTTGAAAATACCAGATATCGGCTAATAAGTATAAATGAATTAAGTACGTTGATCTTTTAAATTTAACTGTAAAGTCCAGATTTTGTTTGTTTGTTAAATACTTCAAGTAAACTATAAATTCACTTATCCAAATAGACAGTTTTGTCCTAAGTACACTAATGGACTCGTCAGTGATGTTGAATTGGTTTATTTTACCTTAGACTACTGCTTCATCTTGTTAGTGAAAATCGAGTAAGAATGACGTAGCATGCTACAATTTCTCATCACAATCGCCAAGGAACACAACCAGAAATCTTATGCAAGTTCATATCCTTTATTGCGAAATATTTGTATTTTGATTTTATTCTTCTAAGTTTATAGATGATTTTATGAATTTAAGATAAACTTTTCATTCGGTCGGCCATTGTAAGGTAAATTAAAAATTATACTCGAATTTAAAAAAAAAATCATGCATACTAGAATAAGGTCTTTGGTTTTTGAAGTGTATATTGATCTCCGAAATGTCTAAACTTTGAAAATGAGTAAAGCTACCTTTGATCATTACTAAAACTATAATTATTTTATGATTAAATGTATCAGCTTACTATCATATAAAGTATACACTTTGCATTTTTCTTTGAGAGAAAACTACTTGATGCAAGAAAAAAAATTTTTTTTAAAGGTTTATTCTTGTAGTAAGATATTTGGTTTTCCTAATTAAAAAAAATTTATTTTAGAATCGAGAAATTTAAAAGTCTTGAATAAAGAAAAGAAAGCTCTCGGTTCTGGAATTTTTTTCTTAATTTTAGCACTACTAATTTCCAAACAAGATGTACATATACTTAGCGAAAAAATTTATTTTTTTTGGATTAACGAAATAATAATGATCGATTAACGATTCCGTTAGAACAAAAAATTTTATAATTTTTGTCTCTTTTCTTTGTCGTAAAAAAAATTCCCAAATAAGTTTTAAAATATGTTGAAAAAAAATTTTGTTTTTAAAAGAATTTTTTTGCTATTTTCAATGAAGAAACTAGTTCTTCAAGTTAAAAAGATAAAGGCAATTCTGAAAGTCCTATAACTAGAGCTGTATTAATCTAGTCGGTTGTCGGCTAAGGAAGTAAGCTAAATTATTTAGCTAACTAACTGATCAGCTTAGCTAATTAGCTGGCGGCTTAACCGGTTAATCTAGCTTAGCTCAGCTAATTAGCTAACGGCAAATTGGCTAATTTTTTTTTAACTATTTTATGATTTCTTATTACCGGGCAAGTTCAAAAAATAATATTAATGTTAAAAAAAAAAAAATAAAACGGTAGTAATTTCTATTATATAATATCTAGTATATGGGTCATTTCATATCCAACCATCGGATTTCAAATTTAAAAATCATATTTTTTTATTTAACTGAATTTTTGATATTTTTGTATGTATCAAAAGACGTTTACCTGTAAATTTTTTAGCTCTTAATCTCTTTAAGTTTTAAAGATATGAATTTTTGAAGACTTAGAAAAAATAGTGGTATGTCAAGCTTAGAAAACTCATAGCTCGTAATCAATCCATCATGATCTTAAATTTGTGGAGCCATTTTTTGTCTCAAAACATAGTTTTTAAAGAAAAATATGAAAAAAGTGAATTTTTATTTTCTTAATTTTTTTTTCCAATTTTAAACTCTCATTTTGCGTTTTTTTAAAGAAATATTTCTGATTTTTTTTTGAAAAAATATATTTAATAAGCTACAAAACAAATTTTTTAAGCTATTATTCAAGCTAATTTAGTTAACTGGTTAAATTAGCTAAGTTGATCAGTTGTTAAATTAATTAACTTAGCTAACTTTTCTAGCCGGTTTAACCGGCTAAATTGTTCAGCCCTAATTAGAACCGAATTATTTAACGAATAAATTTCTTTGAAAAATGATTTCTTTTGTGTCAAATATAGTCTTTCTATCAAAGTATATGTATTTAAAAAAAATAACGCTTGCATAAATTAGTTTATCAAAATATTCTCAATCTAAAAATAGTGCAAACCATTTTTCCTCTGCATGTATGCGAAAAGAGATACTACCTATAGATGTAACTTACACATAGTGTATGAAATTGTTTTGATTTAATAAAATGAAAAAATATGTTTTCAAATGTTAAAATTGACCTTTTTATACTTGATAAATTGAAGTGGCCCAAGTGAGTCAGATTATCATACTAGCAACGGACAACCGGAAACCCATTCCGTGCACTCATCTCAGTTATCAGTACAAGATGATCCCTTAGGCGTGAGAGGGCATAATCAGCAAACATCTCAACATGTATGTAATAAAATGATTAAACAAGATTTATTACATAAAGATTAGCAGCCAATGGTATTTTTTAGTACTTGCTGACTTATATAAATCCTTTTTTTTTTTTTTTTTTTTTTTTAATCTTATAGATGACGTCTGTTACTAAAGTTATTCGAGAAGTATCACATGTAGCTTCAGAAGCAGGAGGAGTTAATTATATTCCCGTACCATTAATGTCACAAGACTATTCTCATGGAAATCCTTGCTACGCAGCAGATCCATATATGGTGAATTTTGAACACTATGATCCTTACGTTGGATATAATTCTCAGTCAGATTATCCACCACATAGCACATATGCATCGGATTCACGTTCACCCCATAGTCCACACAGTCCATCGGAACATAGCCGTACAACACCACCGCATGGTAAAGTTATTAAATATAATATTAAATTACATATCATGTGAATATATGAAATCCAACAACTAAGTCACTTAAATTACAAAAGTACTAATTAAAATAAAATTTAATTTCTTCCTCTTAGAATACATGCGAAAAGGATCTACATATGTCGACGGCGGATACAATGATATGGGGCCTGTACTTAATCCCACGTTACAAGATCATTATCGAATAACACCAAGTCCAGGTGGTCCAGGTGACCAGTATGGTTAGTTATATATTTTTAAATCCATGATATTAAAAGCTTTCATTGTTTATTTCTTTTAATACTATTTAGGGCTATTATTTGATTTTCAATATATGAATATAGTATATTTTATACAGTTTATATTTGTTAAGTCTAAAGTTGGACTTGAAATAGATTTTATTAAATTGTCTCTTATCATTTTATTGATCAAAACAGCGATTTAAAGAGTGGAGACACCTTAAATAATTTTGAAATATTGAAAGTGTATAATAAATTTTATATTTATATCTTTATTCAATAATTCAAGTTACAGAAAAAATGTTTTACTTTAGTAAAATTATGCTTAGAGTGAAGAGAATAATAGCCCTGTCCCTAAAATTAATCATTTAATCCATAATAATAATGCGCATAACTCATTAAAGATAGTTAAAAAAAAAATTAAGAATAGTTAAAGAATTAGGAGTTAACAAACTGTTTCAATAAATTAAAATAAACTTTATTTATTTTTTTTATTAATGAAAATTTGATATTTTTCACAATCATTAATTATTTTTCATTCTTTAAATTGTAAAAATTGTATAAAAAGTATCCGACTATTCCTTATATCGGAGGTGATTAAATAAATCTTAAAAAAAAAAAAAATATAATACTAATAATCAGACCCCTCTTAATATTTGACTTTTTATCTCATATCAAAAATTTTTTCTAATACAGTCTTATATTAATGATTATCTAACATAGTTAAGCTGAATGTATTTGAAATTATATATGAAATTAGAAAAATATTGTTTTAGATGAAAATAAATTGGCGTATGGTTATGTATCACCATCGCCATATGGACCAGTATCTTATGGGCCCAATATTGGAGTCGTACCAGTACCATTAGTAAGTGATGGGCCATCTTACGATGACTCTCATCCTATTACACTGCCTGGAAACTTAGCTCCAGGAATATTTGAAGATGATGTACATCTTCAGCGACTACAAACTCGTCACTCAGTACCCGGGATGGTTAGCCCTTTGGGTGATGATCCAAAGTCAATGCGTTGGAGAGATCCAAACCTTTCAGAAGTTATCGGTTTTTTAAGTAATCCAAACAACGTAATAAAAGCTAATGCTGCTGCATATCTTCAACATCTTTGTTACATGGATGATCCGAACAAACAAAAAACACGAAACTTGGGTGGCATTCCTCCATTAGTGCAGTTATTAGATAATGAAAGCCCTGATGTATACCGAAATGCATGTGGGGCATTACGAAATCTTTCATATGGCCGTCAAAATGATGAAAATAAACGTGCCATTAAGAATGCAGGCGGTGTACCAGCGTTAATTAGTTTATTGCGCAAAACTTCCGATGCAGAAATAAAGGAATTAGTGACAGGCGTACTTTGGAATTTATCATCATGTGAAGATTTAAAGAAAGCGATTATTGATGATGGTGTTACTCTTGTAGTTAATAACATTATTATTCCTCACAGTGGATGGGATCCGAGTGCTTCCAATGGCGAAACTTGTTGGTCAACAGTATTTAGAAACGCTTCTGGAGTCCTAAGAAATATATCTAGTGCTGGTGAATATGCACGGAAAAAATTACGTGAATGTGACGGCCTCGTCGATGCTCTTTTATATGTCGTACGATGTGCAATTGAAAAATCAAATATCGGAAATAAAATCGTCGAAAATTGTGTCTGTATTTTAAGAAACTTAAGCTATCGATGTCAAGAAGTTGAAGATCCTAATTATGATAAGCATCCAATCCAATCGATTGTCCAGAATCGTATAACAGCTCCTGTAAAAGGTAAATAAAGTTAGTATAACACAACGAGATCACCAAGCATCAACTTTCATTTGTTAGCGAAAAAGACGAATTTGTAAAAAGCGTTCTAGATCTTGGACGAATATCGTAAAGTTGAAATTGTCTAGATCGATACTGCGCGGCCGAGTAACATACAACCTTTTTTGTCACTATTGCTAAAAAAATTTGATTTAAAAATCTTATTTCATTATTGATAATAATAATTAATTATAAATATCGTTTGAGTTATTTATTTTTCTACTGTAACGTTGCACATTCAAATTAAACATGTTTTTCCGAAACGACTATCTCATCACGGTTGACATGATTTTTTAAGTTTTAATAAATCGACTTACTTGAAATTTTAAATTAAAATAAAAGTTTTTATTTAAAAAAAATTCATAGCTGTGAATAAAAAAAGAAGCAAAAAAATGACTTTTTTTTTTAAACAGTCGCAATTTTACCGATAAATTATTTTTTCTTCTCTGACATAGGAGGTATAACGACATCTTTATTGATACCTCCTTAAAGCTTAGACATAAAAAATTTTCAAAGTTTTTAGTTCACACCATCACTTTTTATGAATCTCTCAGCAAACTATTAAGTAATGTAATTTATTCTGTACTTGAAGGTGAAAACTTGGGTTGTTTTGGTGGAAGTAAAAGAAGAAAAGATGGACAACCACCACAAAAGGAAGTAACAACATCTAAGTCAGTCAGCGCTCGAACTGAACCGATTAAAGGAATGGAACTTTTATGGCAACCTGAAGTAGTTCAATGTTATCTCAGTCTCTTACAAACTTGCTCAAATCCTGAAACCTTAGAGGCAGCTGCTGGAGCTCTACAAAATCTTGCTGCATGTTATTGGCAACCAAGTATTGAGATACGTGCAGCTGTAAGAAAAGAAAAAGGCCTACCGATTTTAGTTGAGTTACTGCGAATGGAGGTAATTATAATTAAACCAACAGTCGTATAAGTAAATAAAAGGATATTGTACAATCATAGTGACTAATGTTATCAATAATTATTTAGGTCGATCGTGTAGTATGTGCAGTAGCCACTGCTCTTAGAAACCTTGCTATTGATCAACGTAATAAAGAATTAATTGGAAAATATGCTATGAGGGATTTGATTCAAAAACTACCATCTGGCAATAATCAGCATGATCAAGGAACTAGTGATGATACAATCGCTGCTGTACTTGCAACATTGAATGAAGTTATTAAACGAAACGCTGAATTTTCAAGGTCACTATTGGATGCCGGTGGCGTTGAAAGATTGATGAATATTACAAAGCAGCGTCAAAAATACACTGCTCGTGTTTTGAAATTCGCTGGTACGTAAATTAAAAATTAGTTTCTTACTTTACACCGTTTAATTGATTATTAGTTTATCATTAATTGATATTTAATGTCCAGGTCAAGTATTATTTACAATGTGGCAACATACTGAGTTGCGAGAAGTCTATAAGAAACATGGCTGGAAGGAAGCTGACTTTGTAACTAAAACCGTTGCAGCGCGGAATTCAGGGCTTAATTCTCCAAGTAATGCTAACAGGTAAAAACATTTAAGTAATTTTGAGTAAATTTTCTCTAGGTTAAACTAAACAAATTATTAATGAAAGAATATTATGATTATACATATATTATAGTTATGATTTCAGCACACTAAACCGACCAATGGCGAGCCAGGGAAGTACAAGATATGAAGATCGAACTATGCAAAGATCAAATGTCAATTCAAATAATGTTGGGTGGCAAGCAGCTTATCAACCGGTAAATATAAATTTTTAATTGTCAGACTTTAGAGAAACGATTTTATTTTGCTAATGTACCTTCATTTTCAATTGTAAATATATTCATAATACTATATGATAATTACACGGAAAAAAGTATTCTTTTTGAAACTACCTGATACATAGCTAGTCGTATATTGCTACTACAACAATCAACAATGCGCATTAGACACCGAGATTTAATTTAAATATATTATTAATTAAGTAAAAAAGTGAGAAAAAAAAACTGGAAATTTTCGATAAAACCTACTTTAAGCTTGAATCACTTTTAAAGGAATCAACTAATCAAAAATTTTTTAAGAACATTCTTGTAGAATATTTAATTTTCTTTAAAAATACACTTCTCACAAAAATTAAGGGAGCAGAAAAAAAATCCAAATTTTTGGGGGATTTTCAACAGGCTGTAACTTATACAAAAATGGTCGTACAGCAAAACAAAAAAAAACAAATTGTAGCTCTAAGTGTTTTGTTTTTGGATCTGAGTTTGAAAATATTTTTCGAGTAATCATAAGAAAACCACCGAAAAAAAAATTTTCGAAATTTTTTTGGTTTTTTTTTTTAATCTACGGACGTGGAAAAAATTTTTTCGACTCAACCTCCATATGGACCGGATAGCTTGTTTATTCAGATTTAATTTCGTTTTTTTTAAATCTCGATACGAGCATTTCTCGCTGAGATATCGATGTTTGAATGGAAAAAGATCATTTTGTCTTTGATTACCAATATCTCAGCAACCAATGATTGCACAGAAATTTTGAGGTTGGTTTTAAAAACTTGAATAAATTCTCTACAAGGATTGGCAATTGAATTTTGAAAAAAATTTTTTCAATCATTACATGAATTTGAAAAAGCATCCAAAAAGGGCTTTTGTCGTTTTTGGAAAATCAAGCGCCCAATCAAAAATATTGCGGAAACCACTGACGTTAAGTGTGCCTCTTACTGTTCAATATACCCACAAAAACCCTACAAAGTTTCAATTCAATCCAGCCAACCGTTTTTTTCTCCCACTTGATCGAATTTTTGAAAAAATTAAAGGAGCAAGAATTTCGCTCTGAAAATGTCATAATTTTTATCAAAAATGAAAAAAATTTTCGTTACGAGCTAACGTTCGTAAATTGGGATAATTCTGGCGCAATCGGCGCTTCAGGATATCCCAGACGTGCTCGATAGGGTTAAGATCAGGGCTTACCGCTGGATGCCTTAACAACGTTATGTCGTGTCTTTGGAAAAACCGACGGGTGACGTTTGCTGTGTGAGGCCGGGCATTGTCTTGCATAAAAATAAAACCTCTAGTTTGCTGCCATATTGAAAAAAAATTTAAAAAAAATTTTTTTTTTTTTCTTAAAAATTTTCGATTTTTTTTTTTTTTTTCCCTTAAATTTTTCAAGTCACTAATACAGAATTGAGAGAAAAATGAAAAAAATTTTTTTCATTTTGATAAAAATTATGACATTTTCAGAGCGAAATTCTTGCTCCTTTAATTTTTCAAAAATTCGATCAAGTGGGAAAAAAACGGTTGGCTGGATTGAATTGAAACTTTGTAGGGTTTTTGTGGGTATATTGAACAGTAAGAGACACACTTAACGTCAGTGGTTTCCGCAATATTTTTGATTGGGCGCTTGATTTTCCAAAAACGACAAAAAGCCCTTTTTGGATGCTTTTTCAAATTCATGTAATGATTGAAAAAAAATTTTTTTTTCAAAATTCAATTGCCAATCCTTGTAGAGAATTTATTCAAGTTTTTAAAACCAACCTCAAAATTTCTGTGCAATCATTGGTTGCTGAGATATTGGTAATCAAAGACAAAATGATCTTTTTCCATTCAAACATCGATATCTCAGCGAGAAATGCTCGTATCGAGATTTTAAAAAACGAAATTAAATCTGAATAAACAAGCTATCCGGTCCATATGGAGGTTGAGTCGAAAAAATTTTTTCCATGTCCGTAGATTAAAAAAAAAAACCAAAAAAATTTCGAAAATTTTTTTTTCGGTGGTTTTCTTATGATTACTCGAAAAATATTTTCAAAAAAAAATTTTCAAACTCAGATCCAAAAACAAAACACTTAGAGCTACAATTTGTTTTTTTTTGTTTTGCTGTACGACCATTTTTGTATAAGTTACAGCCTGTTGAAAATCCCCCAAAAATTTGGATTTTTTTTCTGCTCCCTTAATTTTTGTGAGAAGTGTATATCGTTTGAATTTTCCCGTTTGATGGTTTAAAAAATTTTAAGAAAAAGATGCGTTCCGAAAAAAAAAAAAAAACATGAAAATTGCAGTGATAGAATTCTTTATATTAATATTACTATACGTGAAGCATTTGATTATATCGACTGAGAGACGTCTATGTTTTAATCATATATAATTCTTGAATAAAAAAATGGTTGTTTCTAAAATATATTTCTTAGTTCAAGACTTTTTTTTTTCTGTTAAATCAAGTTAATCGGTGTCTATCAGTAAATGAAAGCTATTTTTTTCCGTGTATCAATTGTTTTTTTTTTTTTCGGTATTTGATTAACAATATCGTTTTTTTTTTTTTTTTTTTTTCAATCAATTACTATCATTATTAATTAAAACTTTATTTATTACAGGGCTAATTGACTATTAACAACTTTTAATGATGATCGATGTATTGTGTAGTAATTTGCGACTTGAAAATTTAATCGCAGGAAGAGAAACTTTACATTCATAAAATATGGACTGAATAAATAAAATTAATAATTAATAGATCCGAAAAATATATAAAACTTGATAAATGAAATTTTTTTATTATTTATATTATAATTATAATTTTAATAAATATAACCAATTTGTAGTATTATTATAAGGATAGCTAAATAGTTCGGACTAGTAATATCATCACTTGACATTACAATTTTTTAATTATTTATTATAAAATACTTTAAAGCTTAAAAAATTGATTGATTGTAAATCGAACTTTAATGAGATTTTCATAGGAAAACCAAATAACCGGAACAATTATTTGACATATAAACTCATAAACATTGTATAATAATTCGCGTACCAAGTATTCAAAATACATTTCTAAACGTCCTAATGGTAATTATAATATGCGCATGAATATGTAAACACAATTATTATTATTATTATTATTATTATTATTATTATTATTTTCTTATTAATATTTATTTGTTTAATTATAAATCAAATAAATAAATATTATTGTTATTGCTAGAGTTGTATATAAATATTCCCAACATAAAAGTTTTTACTAGTATTATATTGTAAGCACACTATTTTTTTGTTTAATTTTTTTGTTACCTTAAAGTACTAACGATATGTCGGGTTAAAAATCAATGTTACAATAAATAATAATAACAAATACAAGAAAGTAATTGATATTTACGAAATATTTAGGAAACATTTCTAAAAATTAACTCTCAGTTAAAAAAGTAGGTCCAACAAAATGTTTTGAGATTCGAATGAAGAAATATTATATACAAATATAAAAAACAAAATATCCGATAAAATTAATAATTGTTTTCGACAATGTTTCTACTAAAAGTAAATTGTGTATTGTTTTATAACTATAAAAAAAAATATCGAACTGATACTGGCATTTACATTTACAATTTAATGAGCTTAAGACAATTCTTACATGGCAACTATTAATATAACCAATACATCAATCAATCAAGTCAAAACTGTAAAAACATATACTATTATAGAATAAATAAAATGATTCATAGTCATCAACATGTAGATTCATAATTACCGCTTTTTCACTCGATCAAATATTACTAAACATTTAATATTTGATTTTTTCTTACATTGTTTTATACAATCGCAATTTCTTTAATGATCAATTAGTTGGTAATAATCATATTTAATAACTGTAAAGCAATATATATAAATCAGCGTTTCATTTTTAGGCAATATTGATTTCTGTCTTGTTTTACTGGCAAAACTGATAACATAATTTATAGATAAAACAATATAATAAAAAAAAAATCCCAAGTGAATTAGAGGGTAAGCTTATCTCAAATTGTGATTTACTTTATGTGACTTCTTAATGTGACTTTATATACAGCATCTTTCAGAGTACACAATTTTACAAAAAAACATATACTGTTCGACTCTATTTATATCCATTGGAATACCAAAGTAATTGCATTAAAATCAAGCATACTGAAACTAGCTTTGCGCAAAATAATATATCCTTTAATAATATTGAAGTTAGCGGTCAGCTTTCAATTTTAAAAATTTTTTTTAAAAATTAATTACAATAAAAAAATGCTTCTAAAAATTTTCACTTGTAATTTTTATTAATTTTTACTTCTGAAACTTTTTAATTAAAATTTTTTTTAACAATTCAATTGCTATAAAATTCCAAAAAAATTTTTAACATCTGTCAACTTCAGTGTTATACCCTTTACAAAGACATAAAATTATATAATAATCTTTTAAAACTCATCAAAAAAGAAAAAATACTAATTAGCTTCTAATAGTATATTATACACCGAGGTAAGGAAGTAGAATATTCCAACCCGCATGTAAAATTGCTTCCCGAGTTGAAGTTGAGGGTGGCATGCACGCGAATTGAGATATCCTACCTACTTCCCTAGGTACTTAAATATCTATTCTCAGAGAAAAGTGGCATTTTTTCCCGTAAATCAGGGAAAGAAGTTTAACTTTCGGTACAGATATGGTTAAAAAAAAAATTCAAAAATGTGTTACAGAACATTTTAAATAATTATACCATCGTACACTTAAATTTACTTTTAATATCAGGTATATTTTATATTTTGGATGTGTATACAAAAATAGCTTTGCTAAATGAACGTGGATTTGTTATTATCGTATTTCAGTGATCATAAATAGTGTCAACTCAAAGTTAATTCTATTTGTGGAAAATTTGCTTCTAATTCACGTGGAATTTTTCTCTAATTATAAATATATCCTTCCCCCAACATTATCAGTTTTTTAGATTGGACAAAAAAAAATTGTGCCTGAAAATGAAACACTCTACATATATATATATATATATATATATATATATATATATATATATATATATATATATATATATATATATATATATATATATATAATTTATTTATTAATTAGTCCAATATAAAAACTAAAAATAATAAAAAACATTGGTCATCGTAAATAAGTATTGATTTACTTTATTTAGTTTTTTATTATCTTTTTGAAAAATGTAACCCTATAATGAAAATTAAAATAAATGTGATGTTATATCAATATTTCGAATAGATCATGGAAATTTTTCCTTAACAAATACAATTGGTAGTATCGTCAGTCATCAGCAATTCCATACAGTGGACTTCCATGATCGACATATTTTGCACCTGATGGTATTACAAAAAAGAATATATGATCTTCTTCAATAGATCAAATAAATTATATACAACCTTTCTTCACATGATAAGTGGCATTATCTTTTTTTCTGACAAAATAAATAGTCAAATCCATTAATTTTTATAGTCGTCTTTAGTAAGACATCGATCATTTTTATGTTCAATTCTACTTACATAATTTATCTTTGTCGATCATTTTTTAGATTTATTCCATGGCAATAAAAATTTTAAGGGTCACACCTAGTGTAACGGCCTAAAAAAACGTGATTTTTGGGAATTTTTATTAAAAAAAATACTTTATCAATTATTTTAAAATTTTAAGAATATATTTATACATGTTTTAAGAATACATAATGAAATTTTTGAAGAAAAAAATTAAATATTTTTTAAGTTATCGTCGATCTCTAACGGCGCGAAAAAAAAAAAGGTCCTTCACTGCTGCAGTGATTCCGGCCTTCTCCGTGGATGAAATCTAAAAAAAAAATATCTCGTTAAACTAGATAATATTGTCTGTACAATGACCTACGATAAAAAAAAATCAAAAATTGACAATATGGCGGCGTTTTAAAAAAAATAGTCGAATTTTACCTAAAATTTTGGTCGTTTGTGGCCTGCGAAAATTCGATTTTTGATTCTACATTATCTTGATTCCTCATAATTGCTAAACCATAATATTTTTGGAGTTTATTTATAAAATTTACAGTTAACTTTTGTGATGTTTTACTTTTTCCTCCTAATTTCTTATTAATGTTCTTTACACTTCGGCAACGTGTTCCCATTCTTTTTTTCACATGTAGATAGCATTCCAATTTAGCAACAGGAATATCATAAGGATTCAAATCTATAAGTCCTTTGTGGGTAACGCTATCACCATCACCAATATAGCGGGTATATTTTACACCATATTTACTAATGGAACGACCAAACATGTCTTTTACACTATCCACTTCCATTTTTGAGGCAGATCCTTTATGATTGGCATCACATTCTTCATCGTGTAATGATAGCCATTCCTCATAATCTTCAGGTTCGCTATCTTTTTTTTTCTTCCAAAAAACACAACTCTGACAATATGTAGATTTTACGCATGAATCAAGAATTTTCTTGCTGTATTTTCCTGCCAGCGTAACTACTCCGAAACGGGAAGTATGACCACGTTTTTTCCAGGTACCATCGCCGCTAACAGTCAAATTTGTCTCCGAATTTTCTTTCTTTAATGTAAGCTCTTTTTCTTCATTTATAGCTTGCTGTATACTGAACTTACAAACAGTTTCGGCTGCAATCTGTAAATTCGTAAAACATCCCGCAAAAGTTTGGTCGTAAAATTTGCATGCTAAATCCATTAATCCACAGAAAAAATTTATCCCATTTATTCCGATGCCCAATAGACGCATCACAGCAACAATACGTTTATTTATTTCAAATGCGTTATTAATCATTGGTCCAGAATTAATATACGAATTGCCACATTCACAAATAATAGCAATTTTGAACCCTAGGCCTCTTGAACTTGCTTGATTGAAAGTAACTTTTTTTTGACAGGTTTTACACACCACTAAATTACTAATTGCACTAAAAACTGATAAAAATTGCAAAATACAATATCCATGAGATGGGTCAATCACAACATTATTGTCATTATTTTGTAATAACTTTTCTGCGGACGTACTGGTATTCGCAGTAGATTGCTCAAATGTAAATCTATTTCCGGTAAACTTGCGTTTTTTCGCAATTGATCGATGCTTAGGAACATTGTGAGTTCCTTTTTTATTTGAATATGAAGATTGATCACTCATTTTCAAGAAAATAGCACGTGTAAAATTATGATGCGCTCGATACAACGATCACAATGAGACTAAATGTGTCTGGCTCCGAAAATAATTTACGTGGCAGTAAACGAAAAATTTCTAGAAATTTCTAGAAATTATTATAATGATATATTTTTGTATACCTGAGAGCCAACAATAGAAACTGGAATCGTGTTATAGAGGCTGGAAGAGACAGTAGACTCTGAACAATACTTCAGGTACGTTTCGCAGCTAATGACACTCTAGCTGCCGAGCGGCTGCTCTTTAAAATGTTATAACTCAAGAACTATTTGAGATATCGATTTGAAATTTTAATATGTTATTTTTAAAGGTGTAATCTACCGAAATATGAAAAAAAAAAAAATCGACTTTTTCGAAATTTCACACTAGGTGTGCCCCTTAATATACGCATTGTTTCTATTAAAAAATACGAAAAATACCCATAATATTTTCGGGATTTTATCTGTATGTCGTGGAAAAATTTTTTTCTTCATATGGATTCTTTGTTGCCGGAAAAATTTTTATATTTTCTAATTTTAAATATTTTTTAATGCAAAAATTAAAAAAACTAAAAATTATTTAAATAAATTCGAAAAAATTTTTTTGAGCTTAGCTGATTTTTTTGCTTATAGAAGACAACAATAGCTATAATTAAAAAAAAAAGTCAATCGATGGATTTTTCGCGGAGTTACAGCTATTTGTTTATAAGCGCTCGAGTGGAATCGCATTTTTTTTCATTAAAAAATTTATATCTCGTAAACTATTGGTAATAGAGACAGCGCGTTTGGATCATTTTGTTCCTTATTTAATTCTCTAAATTTTCTACGCAGCATGTCTCGACTACTTTTGCGTAGTTTCTGAGATATTTTATGAGAGAAAAATGGCTATTTTTCAAACAATTGAATTTCCGCGATTTTTTTTTTAACTTTGATCTACATATTTTTCTAAATATTTAAAAAAAAAAAATTCAATTTACCCCATTTGCATGGGAAGTCGTAAACAAACCGCTTAATATTTCCCTGCCGACTGGACTATTTATATTTACACAAGACCAATTCCTATTATGACCAGTATTAGCCTTAGACCAACATGAGAACTTTTTATATCAAGATTTCAAGAAAAAATTCTTTTAACACAACGAAAAAAATCCTATTTTAATATAGAAGACATTTCTATGTCAATATCGGTAAAATTTCTATCACCAAAGAAAAAAATCTAATGATCTATAAAAAAAAAAAATACATATGCAACTAAATTTCATAAACCACCAAATATTTTATTAATTAACGAATAGAAAAATTTCCTAATTACTTAATTTTTGTACACTGTTATGCCTCGGGAGAAAGGTTCAATTTTCTTCTAAATAACCCGAGTCGAAATCTCCAACGTTTTTCCAACGTTTCCAACATCTCAAACGCGATTCCAACGTTTGAGACGTTGGAAACGTTGGAAAAACGTTGGAGATTTCGACTAAGGAAATTACACAAATTTCAATGTGTAAACTATAGTCACATTTAATTGATTATTTGATACCGTAAAATTACACTTCAACTGGAAAACTAATTGTTAAATGTTAACTAAATTGTTAGTATTTATTCTGGAGTTAATTTTATAACACAAAATTAAAGTAAGATCTTTAGTTACAATTCTATAATTTATTCTTAAATGTTTTCTGTAACTAGGAATGCACAACAATCCGGAGTCTACGTCCTCAGACAAAATATCCTCGACAAAATACCCTTGTTAAAATATCTTTAAGACAAAATATCCTTAGTATAAAATATCTTTTGTCAGAATATCTGTGGACAAAATATCTTAAAATTCATTAAAAAAGAAGTTTAAAAATCAAAATATTACAATGTCAAAAAAAAAAAATACACAAAAACCATGTTAAAAAGGCGCAACACGATTATCCGCGCTTGTGTTGGTCTAATGTTGAATAAACACACACAAAAACCATGATAAAAGGGCGCAACACGATTACATGCATTTGTGTTGGTCTTTATAAATTAATGGCTATAGCCATTATTAACCTTTTCTATTTAAAGATTTTATGTTTTGTTTCATGGCGTTCAGTGTCGAAAAATTTCATTAAAATAGTTTTAATTGTTTTGTTCGTATTTAATTCTTCAAATTATGTATACATATTTTGTCCAAGGATTTTCCGTTCATGGATATTATGGCTGGAGGATTTTTTGTCATATGAATATTTTGTCCGAGGATATAGAATCATAGAACCAAGAAGATACATTGCAGTTTTAAGTATCATCAAAAGAATAAGAAAAATCTACAGAAGCATAACAACACATAAGAAAAATTTCTATATAGAAATATAGAAATTTCTCCTATTTTACCAAGTTAATTTTTTAATACTGTGATCGTAAAAGTTACAATGTGAACATAAAAATTTTTCCTATGCAGAAAAGGTAAAAATTTCATTTTTTTTCTCCGTGTATTATCGATTTTTATAATTGATACTTCTTCAAAGTTAAGTTTATTTCATTAGTTAATAAATTAATTTATAAAATTTTTATTCTCTTGGTAATTATGTTCATCATCAAAATATCTGGAGTCCTTGAAGACTTGCGAAAGTTTTGGTGTAAGATGAGTCCGGGATAATATAAACCACAACAAAGGAAGTTGGTAGAGTGGGCGTTCAAGGTCGGATTTAAGGGGTTAAGTAAGTTAAATCATAAAGATGTTAAGTGTGGAATATTACTTCAATCATCTCAGAAACTTTAATATTCATATTGGAATTATTAAGAACTTTTTGCACAAAATTATATTTGCCAATGAAAAATATAAAAATCATAAGTGTCTAGAAATTATTTAAAAACAAAAAAAAACGTATTTCTACATAAACTGTATGAAGAAATAATTTTTCTCTTGTAGAATATACGAAAAAAAAATTGAAAAATAAAACAAAAAGTTGTAGACTTGTAAAGGGAAGGTAAATAAAAGCACATACCCTGTATGACACGATTCCAACTCTTTTTGTTATCGTAAATAAAAAAAAAATCTGGAAAACTGTTGACCGACATAACTGAAATTCCCTCGCATTTTAAAGCTCAAAAGTTTTGTAATTATGCTTTTGGTTAAAACAGATATTTTTCCTTCGTTTACAAAAAAAAAATATGGTTCAAAAAACTGGCCGTGAACTCTTCGAATGAAGCGATTTTAATGATACGCCTCGTGACATTCGACGTAGTTTTTCAATTACAAGTTGCTCAATCTAAATAATTTATTTGTTGAGAACAGAAGATGATGGACTTTGTTGCAATCAACGTTATTTTTTAAATTAAAAATCTGTTTAAGCTTTGATGAAATCGGTTAACACATTAGCTTAAAAGTTATTCAAAAAAATCATTTTTATGAAAGTTTTTTTTTTAGATTTAAAAAAATTTATTCGACTGAATCGTTTGAAATTTTTAAATAATTCAAACGCAGGGTACCCTTTTAGAATGCCGAAAGTCTTTCTTTGATTGGTCAATCTTTTCAGAAGTTATCCAAGACTTACACACAAACTCTTTTCACGCTGTGTTTAAGTCCTTCTTTGAATCTTGATAGGATTATTTTTTACCTAAATACAGCAGTTGAAGATGCGAAAACTTTATACATTTTTGTGAGTACATAGTATTACTTTGTAATTTAAAAAAATTTCTTCTTCACAAAAATCTACAATAAATTGACGTAAAATATTTGAATTAGCTATCATATAAACAGCATCGTTTTTAAAGTTAATTTATTTTTGGCATCGCGATTAGTCGAGAAAGTATAGATTGGCCTGGCAAACAATTGAAGTGAAACAAACATCCTTTGTTCTATTTCTCAAGCAATGCAGGTCAATTTATATTATACAGTTTACACAGTTTTTATCATTTTTATATTATGTGTCGCGGCATTTCCTTTTATTTAAAAAATAAAATTGAGTGAGTTCGTTCATGATGGATGATGGTTGTACGGCGACGCTGTTTATGAACACCTGTTCATATAAATGGGGAGACTATCCCCCCTTACCTGTCCACTTCCTGAGTGTCTGCTCGGTTCTGTTTGTATTAAAGTCTCGAAAGCAGACCATTTTACGGCCCTACGGCCAGTTTTACCGGACATTCACCAAATCTTTTATGACGCTATTTTTTTTCTTTTTAAATCTGGGTGATACTTAAGTTACAATTGTCAGTAGATTTAGTGTTGAAAGTAATTTGTGTAATCAATAATAAAATAATAATTATATATTTAAAAATAGTGGCAATTTGTGAATTGTAATTTATCGTTTTCTCTTTTTTTAAAGAAAAAATAACAGTGTGGTTAAATTTAGATCGTTATTGTGAAAAAATTGGGTTGCGGATTATTTTTTCGTAGTAAGTGAACAGAAAAAATCTATAAAATTTCGAAATGACGAATAATTATTTGAAAACCAAAAATTATTTTGTAGATGGTGGAGGAAAACATAAATAGGATTCGTAACTATTTTCAACTAATATGGAAAATAAAATGATGAAAATATTGTTCATTTTATTGTTTCTATTACACTTGACTTATGGGCAAAGTAAGTAACTGATTTATTTAATTTTATTTTTGTTTCCGTAACACCTTTGATCATTATTTTACTATTTTTATTAAAGTAATCAGAGATACAAGATGCTTTTTGGAAAATGGAGCATCAGCTTCCCATCTTTTTGTTAGCGAAGACAAAAGTGTTGGTGAAACCATAGGAGTACTCGGCGTACTTGGGGATCCAAGTATTAGCGGCGATATTGAACTTAGACTCCAAGAACATGATAGTCCGGTAACAATATTACCTAATTCTAGAAATTTAACTCTCGTTAAAGCTCTTGATAAAGAAGGAATTGATGGTCCTGCTAGTGTTTATATTACTGTTATTTGCGAAAGACGGCATACTTTGGATCCCGTAAGTTCATTATTTTTATTATTTTATTTGTAATCTATAAGTCAAAAGTTGTTTCTAAATCCTGAAAATACAAAAAAACTCTCTAATACTTTCTAAAATTTATGCTTGCGAAAATATTCATTTTTACAAGTAAATTACTATTATTAAATATTGTATAAATGAAATGGACCATTACTAACTATTGAATTTGATTGCACAGGCCTTTCCAATTCCGGTAAATATAAGAGTTACTGATGCTAATGATAATACACCCCAGTTTATCAACGCTCCATATATTTTAAATATTTCTGAAGTAAGTAAAATAAAATTGAATAGTTCATAGATTATTTTTTATTCTTTATTTTTTATATACATATCGTTAGAAGCAACTACTTATAAGAAGAAATAGATGAAATTTATTAAAAACCAAAAGACGAAAATTTAAAACCAGAAGTTTTCTTGAAAGAAGTTAAAAGATAATTTATTCGGTATCTTTGCAACTTTCATTGTTGAGCCATTAATGCATGAAATGCAGCAAAGCGTAACTTGAACAACCAACAAGTATAGAGTTAGTGATGATAGTGCGCATCCGCTGTGTTAGTGTGGCACTGACCAGACAATAGTCCTAGTATAGCTACACTCAATACGCGTAACACCCGCGCTCACCTCACCGTCCCACTTGATTTTAATGAACAAGAGTTTTAGTTATAAGCACTCACCGGCTTTTACCGTTATAATAAACTTCTTCTTTCTGATGTTAGTAAGATATGAGTAAATCGTTATCAAACTATGATTTGAATAGAACAAGAGGAAATTACCTTTAGACCATTTTCTAATGATAATAATTCTTGAACAGTTACATTTATGTAAATGTAAATATTATGTTCATACAATGTAACTTTAAGCACGGAAAACCTTTTACAAGTGTAATAATTCTAATTGCTTACTTGGATGTTGCAAGTGCTTTCTTTATACTTAAAATTAAAAAAAAATACATACAGTAAAACTTGGGTACACTGACCACTGATGGTTTTCAAAAAGAGTAGGCATTGTACAGAGAATGATAGAAAATTTGATAGTCAAGCACTTACTATTCATTTACGAGAACAATCGTCAATTTTAGTTTGTCTTAATTACGTGAGTCTCATTTAAATTCTTTCTTCTTCAATCTGTTAATATAAATTGATATAAGAATTTGTTGATATTTGATAATCTTTATTAACTGTTAATGAAGGATTTTTTAATATTAGATGATTTAATAAATATTTATTAATGGTCAACAAATCGTATATTAAACGCAATTTATTTTTATGATTAAAAAATATTTTGAAAATTCTGTTTGTTGTAAAGTTATATCAAATACTTCACCGTAAACTTTAATGCTTCACTGTAGTCTAATCTTTCTTCATTCTTATTTTTTTCTTATTTTTGTTTGTCTTTCTCTTTTTCCTCTTTTATTATTATGTCATTGCTATCATTTTTTATGCAATCATATACAATTTTATTTATATTGCCAGATTATATCTGGTGAATATACAAGAAGTTAGAACTCAAAACAAAAATTCTTGACACGATACAACCGATTGTCTTTAAAATAATTTCCTAGAATCAAGAATATTTTTATCGAATCAATATAGTTTTTATATGAGTTTCGAAGTATGACACACTTGAAATTTTATTTATTCAATTTTCTTTTGCTCTGGATTACACGGAATTTAAAACGAAAAAATATAAAATCAACTGTATAAAATCGATTTTAAAATTTTAAAATACTGAAAAATATAGGATCTAAAAAAGCATGATTCATTGCTGATAATTTTATAACATTCAACTAACTATTACCAATCGTTGATCGGTTAGCCATCGGATGAATTCAATTGTCTCGACAGGCTATCAACAAAGTTGTATTCTTCTAAATTATTTTGTTTTGCTGATTAAAATTATTAAATGCTGATTAAATTAGTAAGATGTTCTTTTTAAGTATTATTGTATTTTATTGTAATTAAAATATTTATATATCCGATTAAGGTCACTGTTGTGGGTACTAGAGTGTTGCAAGGAGTACGAGCTGTGGACTTAGATCAGCCCGGACCTTATTCGACTGTTCAATACGCTGTTCTTCCAGGCCCATATTCTGTAATTATTACATCAATTTCTATTACAATTATTATCTAAGAATTTTATGTCTGAAATACTCATAACAAAACTACTTTTAGGATTATTTTTTTTTTATAAATGCTCTTGAAGGAACACTTGTGCTTAAAAAACCACTGGATTATGAAACTTTGCAGAATTTTTCTGTTACTATTCGTGCCCAGGTAATTAGTAAATTATTATCATTAAGGGATTTGAAATAAAATGTGATATTTTTATAAATTTTCTTTTATACAATCAAACGTATTGTTTGCAATGCTCAAGTATATAAGGATCATTCTATGCTGAAAAATTCTTGAACCAAGATAATCATTATAAAAAGTTTTACCGTCTTTAATCAAAAAAAAAAAATTTTTAAAATTAAGAAATTTTTCTTGGTTTGAGTAACTTTTACTTGATTCAAGAGCTTTTCATCTTTTTTCTAGTCGATGAAACTCTTAAAAATACTTTTCTTGGTTCAAGAATTTTGGTATTGAATCAAATTAATTGTTTTCATGTACTAAATACTATCTTTTTACGGGGTCACTTCACTGATCTTCAAATTTTGTGAAAAATTGGAGTCCATTTTTATTTTATTTTTTATTTTTTGTTTGGTTTTTTTTTTTATTGCTTGTATAAAAGTTACTTATATAAAAAATTAAATTAATTTTTTTTTTTAATTTATATTATTTTTTCAATCATTTTTTTGCGAAGAAAATGAATCTTTCAACAATGTTTTTTAGTCGACATTTAGTCAGAAAGATATTATTTTCGATATAAAACAACTTTTTAAAAAAATTATGCACACTACTAATTATTGCATCATTTTCTCTTAATTTCAAAGTAATCAATTACTTGTTAAATAATATATGTTTATTTATTTAGATTTAATGGGAAAGGAATGTGTTCTGATTTGTAAAATTGTACATCTGGAAATATAAAATAAATAAATAGATAACACTTGTGAAATATGAATTTTGCGAAATCAAAAATTAAGATTTGATCAAATGTTCAGTGTAAATAAATGTTAATTTATTGAAAAAATTCAGTATTATCATAAAAAGTTAATACATATAATGCTAACACACTTTATTTATTTGTACTCGAAAAAAATACGCATGTCACAAAAATTTCATTTTGTCTAAAAAGTTCTTAGAATTTAGAAAAACGTCAAAATATCGTAAGGCTAATTAAATGATGTTCTCAACTTTGATCGTATTTTTAAAATTTTGCATAAAAAAGGGTGATGTTTGTATTCGTTTTAGAATTATTCTTGTTCACCAAAAACTATCGAAAAAATAAAAATAAATAGTGAAGTCGAAAAAGTCATTACTTCAAAGCGCTTTAATGTTAAGAGCTCAAATTTTCAGAGCAATTTTTTATCTAATTTATAAAATTGTCACAAAATTTGAATGGATCAGCTGGGGTCACTCCGTCATAATGATTTTATCTGGTGAAGAGACCCATGTACTTTGTAATTTGTTTAATTCTAAACAAAAGTCTGTACTTCTTTTAGCCAGGTTCAAAAAATTTTGTATTAAAGCTATTCTCTCCTCACTGATTTAAGTTAGAGTTTATTGTACCAGTAAGAAAATTTTTTTTTTTAGGATCAAGGAAACCCGCCTCAATCCTCTGTTACAACGTTGACAGTAAACGTTATTGATGCAGATGACCAAAATCCTGTCTTTAGTCACGATCAATATAGAATTGTTATACCTGATGAAACTAACGATGTATAATTTTCAATAAAATAAATTTTCTTCTTTAATTTAACACCTTCAAAAAGGACAACAAAATAAGATTATTTTATTTAATGATTTTAGGAGAAAATAATTCTGCCTGTAGAACCTGTGCCAATTAAGGCTATAGATCAAGATATTGGCATCAATGCACCCATCAAATATACAGTTCAGAATGGTATGCTGCCGTTTTTACATTTAGATTCTCAAACTGCTGAAATTACTTTAATACGAAGATTAAAAGATCGGGAATTACTTACACCAACCACCATAGTCATCAAGGTGAAACTATCGCATTTAAATAAAACGTAAAAAAAAAAAAAAAAATAACATAATGCAATTTTTACTTTTCAGGCAATACAAATAGATAATCCAGACAGATTTAGCTTAGCAACCGTTATAATATCAAAAGAAAATAGCCTAAATGCAATTCCTACTGCAGGTACAAAAAATAAAATAATATTTTTGACTTATAAGCTAAATTTAAATGGCTTAGAACTAACAAAGTATAAGTAATTAATTAATATAACCATGACATTTATTTTTTACATATATTTTTCTTAACATATGTTTTTGTAACATATGTAACATATTAGGCTAATTAAAAAATTTTTTACTCTTCATTTTAATAACACAAAAAAAATTATTTTTAAACTAATGAATTTTGTTAAATGTGGAAAAATTGAAATGACTAAAACATCTTTTTTTGAAAAGTCAATTAGTCGACTTTTATCATTTTTTAATGAAATTATTGTCTGTTTGAAAGTTATTAATTTAAAGTGGTAATTAGATCTTGTTAATTTTGATTGAGGAACTTTTCAACCATTACCTCACGAAAAATATCGATTTTTTGAACTCCCCTGTTTTCCCCTTTATCACGCTCTGTTACGTCTTTTTAACTTCTACCATCACGTTTGATATGCCTCCTCCCCACTCCTATGATTGTAAAGTGATTTAAACGACCCCTTCCCCTTGTATGTTATTAGTCACTACACTATTTTGATTTCATTTATGGGCATAATCCATTTATTTTACTTCTATTATACCGATAGAACTATGAGTAGTTTATTGACAGATTTAAATTAATAAAATGCGTAAACCTTTTAATTTTAGAAATCAATGTCAATTTAAAAATTTAGTATTTACATAATTTGAAGCCAACGACTATATCCGAAAATTTGTTTATCAAAATAAATATATTTAAAACAAATTTTAAACTGTCTCATAAAATAAAAAAGATTTTGGTTACTCTTTCATGAAGATAGTTATTTTTATAAAAGAATTCATTCGAGGTACTTGTAATTTTTGAATTGCTGTTGAGCTTCAAAAATTTTGAAATTTATGTCTGCACCAGACCAGAAATTTATTGTAAATTTCTCTTTGAAATTGAATAAAAATTGTAGAAGTGAACTTTCGAACAATGTAAAGAGTAGGATGGTCAAAAACAGATCCACCTCATTTCTAACAACATTTGTGATCTAATCTTTTGTGTTCATTGCATTTCTAATTGTTTAATTTAATGATTATAAATTTTAATTAAGCATTCTCTTTTTATACGAAAACAGGTGAAGAGACGCCAATAAAATTTCTCCTCAAAGACTTTACAATAAACGTTCCAGAAAATACACCATCTGGTAGTGTTATTCTCTCTACTGGTCTCAACAAAATAGACACTGTAAGCGAACAATTCATATATTTTCATCTATCCAACCGCACTGATTACAAGATTGTAGTTTTAGACTATTTAATCATTATTAGATGCGTGTGGAGCGAATGCGTCTAATTAAAATCTGAAGCATAGTCAATTTTGGTGACTAATAAATTGTATATTAAATTGTTTTAGAATTTAAGATTTTGGGTGGAAAGTTCAGACTATACCAAAGACAAATTTATTGTTTCTTCTGCGGGAGAAATAATTCTTAACAAGACATTGGATTATGAAAAAAAAATTCACCATAATTTTGTGATCCATGTAACAGATGGTATTAATGTGTGTATATACACGTAAATAAGTATAAAAATATTTTTATCTATATTTTTAGTACGATTTTTAGAAAAATTCAACTTCTTAAAAAATATTCCGAAAAAAATATATGTGACCGTTATTAAAATATAAAATCTTCTATAACTAAATCATCGAAATGAATCTTTCCATTAACTGACGATTAATAGAGTTCGAAATCGTTCCAAGAATATAAATAGTGTTTCATTTGGGATCATTTTCGCAATAACCGTACTATAAATTACGTTTTTAGATGAAGATTTGCGTAAAATTAATATTTTTCATTTCGAACGAGATTTATTGAGGTCAATGTAAAATGGGTTTGAATTAATCATTGATTAAATGCAAAAGCTTTTTTTTTTTTTAATATGGATAGATAAATTGGTATTTGAAATTTTCTTTCTTTTCCTGAATTTCTTCGTTTAGAAAATAAACATTTTAAAAAATATCCAAGTGAAAAAAAGTTTTTAACTATCTAACTTAATATTATATATATTTTTTCAAAATTAATCATTTCATAAGTGTGTAAAAAATAAAATTAAAAAAATTTAACGACAAAATTTTCAACTGCTATTATAGAATGATTCAGCACGGGTACATGTATCAGTGGAAGATATTAATGAGTGGGAACCAAGATTTCGTCACCCAAGATATGAATTCCATACTCGTACTCTCCGGGAAGGATCTATTGTCGGTAAGTATAATAAACAATTATCATTTAGCCCTAGAGTGATCATCAAAAGTAATTTAATGACTTAAAAAAATATAAATGAGAAAAATCGAATTATAACATGATAATGTCGTGGAAAAAAATCTGGTCACCCAGCAACAAGGAAAACACTGAAATTCAAATATATCATCTAAAAAACTTTCCGTTAAGATAGTTGAAAATTTAAAAATTTTTCAAAATTACTATTTTCAGTTCAACTAACTCCGAATTTTAATGAGTTCTTGTTCTCAGAAAATAACAACACAAAGAAAAAAAAAATTTACTTGAATCAAGTAAATAATTTTGAAGAATTTCATTTTCTTGATTTGAGTAGAAAAATTTTTAAACTAAGAAATTTTTCTTGATTTAAGTAAATTTTACTTAGTTCAAGAATTTTTTGTCTTGATTCAAGACAATGAAACTCTTCAAAATTATTTTCTTCGTTCAAGAATTTTTCTCTTAATTCAAGTAAATTTTTTTTTTTAGTGTACATATCACAAATTGCATTAAAATCGATTGATTCATTGAGAACATATCGCGATTCAAAAATTAAAAAAAAAATTTCTTTAAAATAATTTTAAGTTTCTGTGCTCAAAAAAATCGATTGAATATCGTAAACTTCATCTCGATTAGTCGATTCATTTAAGAGACACCACAGTATAATATTAAAAAATAGTGTCTTTTAAGTAATTGTCAGATTTTTGAGCTTGAAGAATGACATGATATCAATGGAATTACTAGAAGTATTTTAGATCTTTAATTAAAATAATTATTCACTTACAGGAAGAGTTGAAGCGGCTGACGGTGATAGGGGTGATAAAGTTACACTGTCGTTAAGAGGACCTGATGCTCGGTATTTATACTAAGTAGTTTTAATAATTATGATTTTCAAACTTTTAAATAACTTTTTTGGATTTATAAATTTCTAGATCTTTTCATATCCGAGAAAATGGTGAGCTTATTTTAATATCTTCTGGGCCATTCAACGGTACATTAGCTCGTTTGGTGGCTGTTGCAACCGATTCTGGAAAACCGCCACGGTAATGTTATCACTGTTCAGGGTAAAAGTACCAGTTTTCGACACTATTCCGTTGCTCTATTCCTCTATGATACTGTACAGACATATACAAAGAAAATTAATTTTCTAATAAAAAATCCAATTTACCTTCTTTGATTTTTAAATATTCGAATAATTTGAAAAATCAGAGTACACGGAAAAAAAATTAAAAACTATTTTTTTACCCAATTGGTAAAATACTATAATCACTTAATAATTTTTATTGTTTAGAACAGTAACTTTCTGAAAATAAACAAAATATACATTTTTAATTTTAATATTTAAATGATAAATATCAATACAGTTAAATTTATAAATCATTATTTTACTATTTAAAACGATATTTTTAAATAATTGTAGTATTACTTATCAGTTATAAGAAATCATTTTTTTCTGTATAGTTTTATCAGCTTAGCCATATAATTCGAAAATAACATTAATAAAAAAAAAAAAAAAAACAATAAACATCTTCTTCCATGACAAGTCAGTAGATGAGTCACTATTCACAGAAAATAATTTTCAATTAGGCTATTTTTCGTAGTTTTAATTCATACCCAACTAATAATTAATGATTATTCATATTTAAGAAATTTATAATATTTCGTAGATGATGAGACATGAACAAATAAATTGTATATTAGTCAATTATTTATATTTTTCTCCTATTAGTATTTTGTTAAAATCTTTCAAGTGTAAATAACTGGGGATTTTTATTTTATTCTTCCATGTTTATGATGTATAAAAAATTACTGTAACATTACTTTTTATTCATTTACAGGACTAGTATGATTCCGTTAATTGTACACTTACCTAACACGCGATCCAGCCCAATTGCCGCACGTGCTTCTCCACCATGGATTAGTAGCAGTATTTTTCTTATAGCTGCTTTTGGAGTAGTACTGGGTTTACTTGGCATAGTTATATTAATTCTTATTTTATATATTTATAAACAGTAAGTCAAACTAATAATTATAAAAATTGTACAAGTGAAAAGGAATAACTTTAAATATTTTTTTTATAGTAAACATCCAAAAAATGAAGGATTAGTGAGTTCAATTGGAACAGGATACAGAGATAAATCATCAGTACCTTCCGCTTTAAATCCCAGTCCTCAAGTTTTAGGGGCGAATGTTATTAACGATTCATCAGATGCAAAAAAAAAGCACCGTTCAAGAAATAAAAATGTTAGCAATCCAGTTTTTGGAAAAGATAATGAAAGCTTATATAATGCTGAAGGTAAAAATTTGAATGAAATCATTATTTGAATTGATTTCAATTCTATACAGGTATTTTATTTTTATTACAGGTGCATTATCGACGCGTCATATACCCGGATATAATAGACACAAAGTTGCTCCGTTACCAGTCCCACCTTCATTATCAGCAACGTCAAATATTCCCAATATTGGTGGTTTAGTACAAAATATGAATGACTTAAGTGCAAAAGTCAACATTGACACTCTGTCGCAAGATTCTTCAAATTACTCAGCTGACCCGCCTGACTCATTAATTCCTGTTTGGCCAGCAGAAGATTTTTCGAGACATGTAAAAAAATTATCTTGGAATGATGACAGGGTATATTATTTTTTATTTTTCACTAAGTTCTTATAAATAATACACTTTAAACGTATTTTTTTTTTTTTTTTAGATTGCGGATAAAGATGCTGACGATAAAGCAGAGCAACGAAGTGAAAATAACTATCAAGCACCTGATAAATTAAATCTTACAGTTTATTTTTAAAATAGTTTAATGATAACATAAATTAATAATTTTTATTAAACCAAAAACTTTTTTTTAATTAAAAAATGTCAAGATTCATATTAATGTTACTATTTATTAAGTTTCCATAAATTCAGTTTTTTACAAAAAATTATTATTTTTCTTTCTTATCTTAAACCTAAGTAATTGTTGTTTTTATCAAACACAGTTTTGACCTAGTGAAAAAAATATCAATGACTCACATTAATGAATGAAATAGTTGAAAATTATATTTTAGGAACTCTACCCTTCATGTTTTGTAGTGTTTTGGAACTTGCTGTGCGCATGTGCTCGAATAGTTCCAAGACTGTGCGCATGCGTTCGAATAATTCAAAGGGACGTCATAAATGAATTATTCCTATAATAAAATGAAAAATAAGATAATTCCTATAAGATGAAGAATATGTTGCAAACTATTCATAATATGATTGGTCAAATATATCATAAGCATGAAAATATATGCAAACTGTATATTCAAGCACGCGCTTGCGCGCACAAATGAACTTCTAGTTTTACACATATTTTTGCGTAATCGGGATCTGAGTGAAAGATGTTCTGTGTAATCGGGAATCTATCTAATTAGAATCTGGGTAAAACTTGCCGTTCCGTTTGATTCAAATTGCCTTCAGATTTAATTGTTGAAGAATCTTTGTTGACAGTTAATAAATAATAAGAGATATTTCTAGGATTATTGGGGTTAATAAAATATTTGAGTCGATAAAGAAACGAAACAAAAAAAATCTTTGAAATCAAGTTTTCTATACATTATTAAAAACGTAAAATTACATATAAAAACAAAAAATGAGCAAAGAAGAGGTTAGCATCAGCTGTAAAATAAAAAAAAGTTTGGAAAATCTAAAAATGCACGTCTCAACGCTCATTCATCACACAAAAAAATAAAATCTTAATATTAAAATAGAGATGAAATCTTAATATTAAAATCCACTTTTATAATTTAGATCAAAAATATGAAAATATATCATGTAAGCAAACTATTCGTAACCTGATTGGTCAAATATATCAAAGCATAAAAATATATGCAAATCCTAAATTCATGCGCGCGCAAATTTGAATTCTAGTTATCTTTCTCTTATCCTTAATATAAAATTAAGATGAAATGTATGTGAAACCAATTTATTCGTGATGTGATTGGTTAAGCAAACTATTCGTAACGCGATTAGTCAAATATATTATAAGCATGAAAATATATGTAAATCCTAAACTCAGGCGCGCGCTTGCGCGCGAAAATTTGAATTCTAGTCTTAATATTAAAATAGAGATGAAATGTATGTGAAACCAATTTATTCGTGATATGATTGGTTGAAAATAACTTCTCATTATGATTGGTTGAAAGTGAATATAATATACATAAACGACACATAAATATATCAAACAAATATGAGGCGCGCGCAAATTTAAATTCTAGTAATATTAAAATGGAGATGAAATGTATGAGAAACCAATTTATTCGTGATGTGATTGGTTGAATATATCATAAGCATGAAAATATATGCAAAGTCTATAGTTAGGCGCGCGCAAATTAAATTCTAGCAAAGTTAAAACTGAAATGATCAGAAGCGCCCTAATGTGGCCAAAGATTGAACTATTTTTTATACATATAGACAAAAAAGACTATTCACTATTAATGAATTTATTCATTTTTTAATTAAATTACATTGAATTAGACGGAAATTTTTTAACAGGTTTCAAATTACTCAAAATAAAACTGAAGTGAATGAAAGAAAAATGGACTCAAAAAGTGAAGTTTTTTGGAAGTTCATCGTAATATTTTTTCAAAACGTTTTTTTTTTTATGTTATCTAGAAAAAATAGTGTTTTTCTAAGTATCTACTGTCATAAAAAAGTGTTTTTGTTTATATTTGTCAACTCATTTAATACTCAAAGTGCAAAAAAGATTGGATAAAAGTAATTTAAGCCGAGATAATGGCTTGACCTTGACAGAGTGAGAGTAAAGCACTACTCAAAGGCTTCGCTTGGAGGCGTGCAATAAAACAAAAATAAAAATACATGGTGTCATACGATACGTTTTATCTTATAAAATTTATTTTTAATCAAAACCATGATACATATGAATGGCTCATTGCCAATATTTCATTAAAATAGTATTGCATATTATTTATAGTATGCGAATAATGTGCAAATTTACTTAAATAACGTTATTTAAAGTAAAGTATATTGAAAAATTATCGAAAATAAGCAGTTTAATTGAATTTTTACTCTTATAGTTTAGGGATAATTTCTAAAATGAATTATACAATAATGATAGTCACGTGGACATTTCATTCATTAAAATAAAATAAAAATACATTTGAAAAATAGAAAATAACGTTTGTTTATGATGATACTTTGATGATTGAATAATTACAAACATAAAAGTATTTATTTGAATTGTAACTGACAATCCATTTTACAAAGATAAATTAATCCAATTTAATAAAAAAAGTTACCATTAAAAAGAATGAAGGTTACTCTAAATCAATAATCATAAGTTCTGGAGATTCACTGGTGCTACTAATCGCACTGTGATTTGATTGACTTTTTTTAGGTAAAAGAGTAGCACCTTTCTTACTAGAGGCTTTATAATCATTGTCGTCATCATCTTCGTCACTTGAAATCAAATCGATTACTGGAGCACTCTTCTTTTCGGGCGTCGAAGCCACATTTCCTTCATCTAAAATGAAAATAAGAATTTATAAATAATATATTAATAAGCACAAAGAGCACAATAAAGTCTATGAGATTAAGTTTCTTCACTTTACCTAAATCAACTGTATCTACATCAATTTTTGGACGAGACTTGGTGTCAGACTTATCACTCTTTTCTTTATCTCGATCCTTTTTAGATACAAGATTTTCCCATGACCCATCTTGTAACAATTGTATTTCATTGACGTCAGCTAATAATTTATTAGATAAAAGCACTTCTTGGAAATATCCATCAATAACTAAATTATCATAGAGTGCAGGTTTGTCACAAACTGGGCAGTTCCACGTTGGTTTACGTTCATTCATTTGTAAGAATAATGATGCATCAAAACATTGCAGATGTGAACAAGTAGAAGAACGACATGGCGTGCTCATTCTCATTTTTCCAAGAGGACAGGCAAGTGAAACACGCAAAGAAGTTGTTGCAATTTCACTGTCTGCATCTTCATTCAATTTCTCTTTAACTAAAAATTAAATTTTTGGTTAGATCTGAAGAAATAATTGATTGTTTTTATTTATCTAGTGCGAAATTCTTGATTTTACAAAAACAAATGAATTAATGAGTTTTTATATCTATTTTTTTTTCAATACTCTTAAAAACCAGTGTATAAATTTTACAATGCTCATTATAGTAAAAATCTTTCTAGATAAGAAATATACTGATCAAATTTGAAGTTTAGATTTTTCCCTAGTAGCATTTCAGGACAGGCTTTGTGAAGTCTGGCTTAGAATTAGAAAATTTTAGCTCAAGAGTTTTGCTTGAGAATCATCAAAGGTTTTTGGGCTAGGCTTGAACGTGAATATGACAATAAATTTCATGTTTCTACTATCATATTCCTTATTATCAAAAAGAGAAGGGGTGTGCACGCGTAATCTTTTGCGATCCTCACGCAAGTCTGTCAAACGTCTTGACTAAGAATTTGGAAGTCTGGCTTCAGAATCGGCAATCAGATTTGACCAGACTAGAAGTATTGCTCAAAATTCTGTTCAAGAATATTGTCCAATTCTGCCGCTAGTCTGGACAAAAAATCTTGATAAACTATCTTGTTCAAAAATGTTCCATTTTTTTACCAAGATTGTGTTCAAGTATCTTTTTCAAATTCAATACTACTAGTGTATAACTTAACTTTATCAAACGTTCAGCGAAGTTGAAAAATATCAGTTTGTATCTATATATAATAATAAATAGTTACTTAATCCTCGAGTATAATCGGAATGTCGAGCTCCTTTGGTCTTTAATCGGTTTAATAATTCTGAACTGGTCAATTTTCGGACAAGATAAACAGCCACTGCATATCTTCTTCCATAATCAGCTGACCAAGTTATTTGAATTTGGTTTCCGACAGTAGGTGATAATTTCACTAGTGGACTTATGTTAACAGGGCGGGGTGGACGTTTAGGCTCAACTCCTGATTTGTTTGTAGGTATTGGATTCTAGATAAATTAAAAACACATTTATAAAAATAAATTCAAAAAACATGCTTTGCAATTATTGATAGTAAATTTATGTTGAAAATACCGGTAACGGGCAGATTTTGCCATTAACTTTAACACCAACGCCTGGTGGAAAGTAGTCTTCTTGCTCACATGAAGTTTCTTGTAAGCAAAATCGCATTTGTACTTGAACTGTGTAATCCATTCTACTACCGGCTCGACAATCTCTTGAATTGGCAATATCATTGGCTTGTTGTGGAGTTAAATGGAAAAGGAATGTATTTTCTTGAATTCTTATCGAGCCTTGTGGCATTAAACTTGAGGGTTTTAATAGCTCTCCTGATAAATCATAGAATGGTAGCTTTTTCAGTCTAACATCTGGATGAATAGGATATTGGCTGGATTGTTGAATTTGTAGTGTAGGTGGAAGTACTTTTGATGGATAGGGATACGGTTGATATACACTCGTATTAGAACGCTGAAAAATAAAAATTAATTTTAAAAAATTATATCAAGATGAATATAGACATTACTTCGATGAAAAAAAATGATCGTCAATTTTTAGAATTGATAATTTAAAAACGTCAATTTTTCGATAGTTAATAGTTAACGTTTTTTTATTATTCCGACTTAAACTACAAGAAAAAAAATATCTGGTTCAAACAAAATTTAATCATTAATTTTTTAATTTTTGATAGTCAAAACAAATTGGAGCTGTGATTGTAAACAATTTTGAACTTTTAAAAAGTTAACAATTCTTGATGAAAATAATATTCAATAGCTCATATAAATGATTGGAAAACTAAAGTATCATGCAGTTTGTAACATTACATAGCCTACTGAATTCAAAGTTTTTGACAATTTGAAGTGAGTTGATTTGCTTGATTTGGAAAAATAAAATAAAAACATGTTTTTTTTTTTCGAAAAATTTCTACACGACTGTACTGTTCAATTTCAAGAACTAATCAGCTGTTTTTTTTTTTGTTTTATTTAAAGTCGCATAAACTACTAAGGTCATGAGCAACTTACTAGGGGGGAACTTTTGAGATTGGAACTCGTTTTTAACTTTTTTTTGGGCTCAGCAGAATAATACACTTAAATATTGAAAATATTCATTGGTGTACGTCGGACTTGAACCCGGTTCAATGCATTTTGGAAAGCAAGGGCCGGATCCGATAGGCTACTGCGCGCCTTTAATCAGCTTTATTCTCCAAGAAAACCACTTTGTTAAATGAAATGGAAAATAAAATTGTAAACGGTGTTAAAATGATACACAAGAGAATTTAATCATAAATATAGAAATCTGGAATAATTAATAACCAATTGATTAATTACTTAGTATGATCAATCATTAGATTATTATAATCTCTATCTCTTGGATTAATCTTAATTTTTTCAAGTCATCAACACTTTTAATGCTACAAATTAATATATTATAAAAAAAAATTTACCTGTGCTGTTACATTATTATATGTTGTGGGTTGATATGCTGTCGCAGATCTAGTAACTTGCGATTGTGGCATCGAAGCTTGATGAGCTGGGGGTAGCTCTTTAGATGAAAGGGATGTAGGTGATGGTTGCTGTTGACTTGATCTTGATTGCGTTCGAGGCCACGCTCGGGTATGAGGTTGTCTAGGATTGACGATTTGATATTAAATTGTTCAAATAAATATACTGTATGAACAAATACTTTCAGTTTGTGTACAGTAAAATACTATATAGAAAAATGAGGAGGATAGGATATCTGTACTTGGCAAAAAAAATCTAATAGTGTTAAAATATTAAGAATCTAAAAAAATAAAGTCTACCAGAGTTAGTTCCTATATGAAAAAATAAAAAACATGACAAATCAAAACTGTTTATTTCGTTTGTAAGATGTCAAAGTTTAGAAATTTTTAAAAACTTTTTTTTTTAAGCACCTTGCGAATTTTTAACAGATCATCTTTTTTAATCTCATATTCTTGTGTGCCAAAAAACGGCCGAACCTCGCAAACCATTGGGGGATCACTCGATGTGTTTAAAAAATATTACAGGTCAAAAGTGGAAAGAAGTGTTTTTCAATAATTATCGGAGTTTTAAATTTGAAAAGCTCAATAACGTTGCGATAAGTAGATTTTCAAGGGGTCGTCTACACGGAAAGAACAAGATGAAACTGGATATCATCTCAGATTATACTGAGTGAAAAAAATTTTCACGTAGTAGCTAAGGTAATCCAGATTACAATGAGTATAATCCAGTTATCACCCAGTATAATCTGGATTATACCAGCCACTATCTGAAAATTTCTTTCACCACAGATGTCACTGAGTGTAATCTGAGATGATATCCAGTGTTATCTTGTTCTTTCCGCGTACAAGGTCGATTATTTTTAAAATCTTTTCATAAACATATTTACGTACGAAAATTAAATTATTTATAAGGTATAAATTAGGCGACTGGAAAATAGTATTGGCCAATTCTTTGGATAGCTTAACTGGGAGAGCTCTTATCGCATAACCAAAAGATCCCGTTTCGATTCTCGGCCCGGGTTGCCCTAATTATTATTTCTGTTACTAAAAAAACTCCCACTGAATGTACCGTTTCTCTATCTTTTCTTCTTTTCCTTTCTCAAATTTACCATAAAATGACGAATGAGCTATTAAAATATTATTTAAGTCTAGTAAAAAATAAAAAAATTTTTTTATAGTAATAATTTAATATATGTACATATTCATCATGAATGCTGCTGAATTCGCATTCGTTTCGAACCAAATTGTTAAATTTTCTGCGATTTACTCCGAAACTACAGTGACATGGTTGTAACGTATCTTAATTGGGTCTGCTAAGAGAATTGATTCCAACGAGCTTAGATACCCACGTTAATGTTAGGAAACTACATGTTAAGTATTTTGAAATTGTTAATTTTCAAATACATTATAGATAAAAAAAAAAATTGTAAAATTTAACGTTCCACTAACATTAACTTATAGAAATTAATGATGCAAAAATTACCAGACATTTGACAGTTTTTGATTACATTTGACAAGTGAATTCTTATGAAAAAAAAATAGAAGAAAAGATTCCACACAAATAAATTTTAATAAGCTGTGTGATTTTTTGAAAATATTTCTCTTTAAATTTAATAAATAATTAGATGTCTGTTAGTTCCAGTATCATAGAAAGTGATATTTGGAGTACTGAAATTTAAATACATTTTTACCTTGAATCATCCGATCTTTGATGTAAGTTTTGATCGATAGATGGTTCATTACCAGCCCCAGATTGTCCATACATTTGATGAGCTGCAAGTTGATCAGCTCTATAAGACGACAAAAAATTAAATGTAAGACTTTTTGTTAATAATATAACTGTCTGTAAGTTACAAGTTTTATTACTGTATTGTTTTGTATAATTCTCGAATTTTCAGTTGCACAGGGTGAGATCTAAGTCTCAAAAGTTCTAACGCACGTGTTTGCAATTCGTTTTTGCGTCCAGACTTATTTCTACCAGCAAAACCTAAAAGCATCTGAAGCTCAGAGACCCGAAAACTTAATACCATATTCTGTAACATAAAATTATGTTAATAAATCAGTAAATACATACATTTATATATACATGGATACATACATATATATATATATATATATATATATATATATATATATATATATATATATATATATACATATATATATATATATATATATATATATATGTATATATAAAATATTTAACAAAAAATTCTCATATGAATTGAGAAATTCTCTCATTAACCTTATCAATAATTATATAGAATTAATGTTTATTTTAATGATCACATCATTATTGTACTTTTTAAATAATTCTACAAAATCAAACACTAATTCAACATTATTCATTTATTTTAAAATTAACATAATTATTTGTTTAATATTCACAATCATTAGTATATAACTACTTAAACACTGGGTGTTGATATTCTAAAGTTTTTCAATATTTCTTATCAGCAATTAATATAATTAATAATTTATAACTATTTGCAATTTGCAATAAACATTTTTTATTTTCACCACTTAAGAAAGAAAAATCTTAGATTCAAATAACTTTCAACAAAAATTAGGAATTTTTATGCAAAATTCCATGATTATTGAACAAAAATTATTCACAGGTAATTTTATTTAATACATATACTTGCCTCCAATTCATCAGTATCGGCCATCCTCGTAAGTTGCTTATTTGAGGATGCCGTTTTTTAAAATCCCTAATAAAATGATTACTTGAAAAATAATTATTCACTGTTAATAGTTTAGCGTCACATTACATTTTATGGCCTTTTAGGGGTAGAACATCACATTATTATCACAAATGAAATATGTATTATGGTTCTCGGTAAAAGTATATTAAATAAAAGTTTATCTGTAAATTCTCGATGAATATAGTAATTTAGAGAAAAAAAATTGTCCCAACGTTCTGGTTGGCTCTAAAGTTGTTAGTCGCTTACAGGTGGCACTACTTTTCTATCTGACATATTTAATAATAGGGAGCGGTCATTTTGAAATACATGCTGTTTACTGTTGAATAAGTAGTACAGTAAAATCAGTAAAATCTTTCTAAATTCTATACGTTATTTATTTATTTAATTGTTAGTGACTTTTGAACAAGTTAAGACACAATGAGGTTAGTTTAGGGTACATGGTGAGTAGACGTGACTCTTCCCTCCACATTTCTATAGTTGAGGAGGATCTTACTATGAGAGTCAAATGTAGAAGAACTTAGAGGAAGTCTTATTGACTTAAGTAGTATGTAGATGTACAAGTCAAATCTCGCAAAAAAAGAGATCCTAGGGAAGTTATTATTCATTTAATAACTAAAAAAGTTGTGAAAATATGAAAGTTTAGACGATTTTGAACAATTTTATACGAAAAAACTAAACTGTTTCCTATTTACTGTAGTTGAATTTTAATTTTCAACAGTGACAAAAAGTTAGGTTATACATGGGACTAAGGAGACAATATGCATCGAGATTTCTTAAAAATAAATAATGAAACCTTAACAGTATAATAATTATTGTTTTAAACTTTCATAATTTCATAAAATTTTTCAGCTCTAAATTTAATTGTAATTTAATGCTTTTCGTTATATTACATACTATATAGTATATACTATATACTACATACTATGTACTATTGTTGTCGCTAGACTCTTCTTAAAGAAGAAATGAAAATACATTTTTGAAGAATTTTAAAAACAAGTTTTCCATGTAAACTTAAAAAGCAATATAAAAACTGATTTTCGATAAGACATTATTACAGCTAGGCCGTAACAAATGTATTTTCAAAAATTTTATTTTTCTCATCACGTCTCAAATAAATTTTGATATTAAATAAAATTAAGTTATTGAATAGTTAGTTAACGATTGAAAATTTCTTTCCACAATGTAGATAGGATTTGGTTTCAAATTTCTTAAATCGTGAAGATATCATATTGTGTGAAAAACATTTTTAAAAAAAAATTTTTTTCTATTTATATAAAAAAAATGTTAGTTAACATTTTAAGATTGATTTTTTGTCGATAGGTTATCTGAGCGATTCATGAAATTCTGAATTGATTAATACTGACTTTGTGAAAAAAAATTTTTAATTGTTCACTATTTTTTTAAATAAATAGAAAAATTAAAAAAAAAAAGTTATCCACACGATAGGATATCTTTACGAATCATGAAATTTGGAATCGAATTATAACTATATTTTGTATGTATTTGACCTACCTATATAAATTAAAAAAAAAAAAAAACACTAATATACAGACATAGTGACATCTTCACGAAAAATTTTTAAGGACCTCAGAACGACGAGATCTGATGAGAATTCAATTTTTGCAAAACGGGATAAAACCAATAGCTTCCCGATTTTTCAAAATTTTCAATTTTCTCAACGGGAAATTAAAAATTAGGAAAACGGTTGTCCCTGGAGGCCATCCGCAATTTTAAGCGCCTACACGGAAAAAAATTTATTGTTGCAGCAACAGGAGGCAGCTATGTTGCAACAACAGGAAAAAAACAGGATTACTATTATTGTTGTGACTTGATAGTAAAATATAATTGGGTCAATTCATGTCAAATCAACCAATAGTTGGAATCGACCCCTTTCGATTTGGATAAATTTTGGTCAGAAATTTTCTTTTATTATACAACAAACTTCTGTTAAAGGAAAAAAATAAAAAAAAATTTTTTTTAAAAGATATGCAAATTAAAAATTTCGCTATTTTTTAAGTTTTTCAATTCTGTTCTTGTTATATCTCTAACGCTATTATAGATACAGAAATGGCCTTTCGTTTGTTTGAAAGGGGACCTTGTACTGATCTTATAAGGTCCTGAAATTTTTAGAACTGTGTTTTTTTTTAAATATGAATTTTTGAATTTAAAAAAAAATTTTCTTTTGTTTTTTGCAGCTTCTAAATAATGTAAAGTTATGCAGATACATAGTATTGTCATTTTGAGCATTAAATGCGCATGACGTGGAAATATTGAATAATAAATTGATTTTAACTTTTTTTTCTATTTTTTGGACGTAATCTATATAAAATTGAAGGTGTGTGTGAAAAATATAAAAAATATTTTCTTGGCTCAAGTGAACTTTTTTTTCTGTGTATACCTAACTCGGTGAGAACGTGCGGATTTCGATGCTTCTACATTTTTACAAACGTAAGTTCTGGGGTTTCTAGTCCAACGTACACGACCAAATCTGCAATTCTGAATTTCTATCAATTCGGTGCGCGTATGCAAATCCCAGTACTTACGTCCCGAAGTTTCTAACTCGAGGCGTACGGACAATTCTGGTAGTTCGGAGATTTCATCTAACTGGTGCAGAGTTGTAATTATCGGCGTTTCTCAATGACCAACTCGGTACGCGTATACAGATTCCGGCGCTTATCCAACTTGGTGTGTGAAGGCCTTTCCTGCGATTTATGATTAACGTTATGCGGTTGACCATTTTTTTTTGTTATCACCAGCATAGATCGATGTACGTATCGGCAAAGTTTGGTGTCCTTTGGATGAATAGATTCGCTAGGGTTAACCAATATCCGATTTTGATTCTGGTACTTGTTTTGTGAGTATACCAAAGTTATTGTATTTCATAGAAAAGATAATGAATTCTTTCAGTAGGTCGAGTGAGGTATTACGTGCAGCCTCTTTACTACATAATAAAGCTGAAAAATTGAATCAAGTGCAACCGAGAAACGATAGGAACATTACTGATATTACCGATGGATCCGAATATATAAGAGTTAATTCTAGGGTGAATCGTCAAAAATACGATTTAACATTAGTGTTGAACACAGATGGTCTGTCTTTAGTTAAAAGTAGTACAAGTCATTGCTGGCCACTCATGTTTTTTATAGCTGAACTTCCAGATTACCTCCGAGAGTTATATCTTACGACTGTAAGACTGTAGGCCTCTGGTATGATAAAGATTGTAAGCCAGTGATGAACACATTTCTCGAACCATTTATCACAAAATTCCAAAAATGTTATAATGATGGTATTCTATGGACCTATCCAAAGACGGGTGAAAAAATAGTTTCACGAATTACAGTTCCTTTGATAATAGCTGATGCGCCAGCAAGGGCTCAACTGCAAAATATTTTAAACTTCAATGGGCGTTATGGATGCAACATATGCGAAATAAAATCAAAAAAATGTCTTGCTGTTGCAGGAAAGAAGAGAGTTCGTATTTATAAATTTGAAGAAGCTAAATTAAGAACTAGAAAAAGGATAAAACATCAAGTACTTAAAATTATGAATAGTGATAAAAAAAAAAAACATTAAAAGGTATTAAAGGGAATTCTATCCTTTCAAAACTGCCTTTGATTGACATGGGGACATGCTTTGTTCCAGAATATATGCATTCTGTTTTGTTAGAAGTTGTTCGACAATTTATAAGTTTATGGCTTGAGAAGAAAAACCCATGGAAATTAAGAGAAGAAGTAATAGATGAAAATGATAATTTTCTATTAAATATTCGGCCACCATACTTTTTTGGAAGAATGCCACGTAAATTGTCGACATTTAAACATTATAAAGCTTCTGAATTTTATAATTGGGATCTGTTTTATTCTCTTCCTGCTCTATTTAATAAATTATTAGTTCAATATATCGACCATTAGATGCTCTTAATTAAAGGTCTTTTTCTTTTACTTCAAAAAACCATAACAACAGAAGACTTTAATGAAGCACAATATTTATTTTCATTATTCATAGAAGAAGTTGAGACTTTATATACAGATCGAGAATTAACATATAATGTCCGCCAGTTTTCACATCTTGTTTTGTGTGTTAAACGCTGGGGACCTTTATGGGGCACTGCAGCTTTTTCCTTCGAAAGTTTTAATGGATATTATCGCTAACTGCGTTCATGGTACAAAACATCTTGGCCAAGAAAGAACCAATCATTTAAAAGAAGTTCAAACATTACAATTTCTCAAAAGTAAAATTATTGAAACAAGTTCTGAGTCTTCAGTTAACATAATAAATCATCGAGTAATTGGAAAAAATATAAATGGTGTAATACTTACAGCTAATGATAATCAATTGATAAGAATTCATGGTTTTGAAATGGAAAATTTTAAAATTTATGCACAAACGGAAATCTTTAATGAAAAGTATACTTCTGAAATTTATAAAATAATCAAAACTAATAGCCATACTGTTCAAATAAACTTGAAAAATAGTGTTACAGCCTATGGTTCGATAAAACTTTTCTTTCAAACGGAAGATGGATTGATATATTTTATAGGTGATGAATATATCATAGACAATACTAAGTATTTTGTTCATTCTAAAAAGCAGGTGCAAGTTCAGCATATTATTCCTTTTACCAAAAGTAATTCGTCATTATTAATTGATTGTAATCAGATAGAGAGTGTGTTTCATTTAATTATGGTGGGAAATTATCTATGTAAACGACCAAATATGTTAAGAAAATTTTTTTGAGTATATTCAGTGTATGTACAATAATTTCGATCAATAATTTTGTAAACAATCAATAAACGGTATACTTTATTATTCAATAAAAAAGAGTATTTTGATCATCATTAAAAACCTACGGTAGGGTGAATTCATTTAACTTTTCTAGGCATGAACAGGCCTGGTCAGGCCTGAGCGTATTTAAGACTTCAGACATGAACAGGCATGATGATGTCTAATTTCAGGTCTGGTCATATATGAACAGGCCTAATCAGGTCTAATTTCAGGCCTGATCATACATGAACAGGCATGGTCAGGTCTGATCATTTTTTCCCGGGTAATACTAATGTAACCGATATCTCATGACTACCACTACTAATGATCTATATCTTCTGTAGAGTCTACTCTGTGATTTCCATGAGTTTTAAATTTAAAAAATAGGCAGGGAAATAAATGTGCATATGGGCTTTCCTGTTCAGCTAATGGACTACTAGTCGAAATTAATATTAACAACGCTTTGAAATGATGAATGATCAATTTTAAAAATGATGTACACTATTCTACAACATTGAAAATAATTATAATGTTAACTGTTACGTTCTCGCAAATCTTAAATATAATTTAAAATCAATTAATTAATATTTTAATTAATTAATTATTACCCGAGGTATTTCGTAACGGAAATACCTCGAGATAAGAGATTTCTGGAACGTCAACGCAGTCCAGTAGACTAAACAGTCTACGTTGTGAAATTTGGACTGCGTTGATGTTCACATAGAGTAACCTGAGATGCAACGTTGCTAAAAAGCATTATAAAAACTCAGTGTATTTATTATTCGAAAACACATTCTGTCTTCAGACTTTATCTAGAGCAGTCAGTCCGAGGACTTGGCAGAGGAGCAATCTCTGCTGGTCCGAGGCTGAACCTGTCAATTCCTTTCTAATAAACCAATTTAATTGTTAATTAATTAAAATGGGTACTTATTAAAACCTCAACCCAGGGTTGAGAGTGCTTACCAGCGTTCCACCCTGGTTCCTTTACCTAGAGCGCTAGCCAGCGTTCATCAGGTATCCTTTCCTCAAAATATCCTAATTATTACCTCCAGGGTGTGAGCGCTTATTAGCTGTCCCACCCTGGCGAAATCGCCAAGAGCGCTAGCCAGCGTTCAGGCACTCTATCCATCACCTACCTGTAGGCAGATAAATTAAAAAGTAAATATTAAACTATGTTTTATAAAAAGTAAATAATTAAAAAGTACTTCGCGGAGGAATCAGTGACATGACCCACCTGAAGTCTATCGATTTCCTAATGAGGTCAAAATCTGGATTTAAATTATTTAAATAAAATTAATTACTCCCAAAATTTGGGAACGTAACATTAACCATTATTATGGTTGTAATTCTCCATTGGTGATTTTATCAAACAATTTCGTTAAATCGAAATTTTACCAATAGAAATAATTTACCATTATTGAAAACTTCTTTATACTAAACGAATCATTTCCACTCGTAACTGATAATAAAAATTCGAACATTATTTGTGGGAGTACTTTTCCACTCTCAAAAATTTTTCCGTCAATCATCGTACTCTTTGGATCATAAAATCCCTTCCCTGGCATTCAAGGGGATCATGACGTCACGGGAGCCCAAGAACAACGCTGTGTTAGAAAAAGCTAACACCCTCGAGAGTCAAGGGGCAAGAGGCAGATTTTCCTCAGTCTCTGAGATACGCACATCAACAGTTTACGACACTTGTCTCTATTTAAAGTATCGCATTATTGTAATCGCGGAGTACCATCTTGACATATATTTATAAACGACTTTAGTTATTGTATCACTTTACGAATAACTATATTGTACGGGATTGATTAATTATTGTGAAACTTAATTTACTTCATTCGGATATTGTAAAGAGTATAGTTATAACTTGAATAAATTATTAAACGAAAGAAATAGACTACTACAGAGTCAGAAGTGGGATACACTATTGTGCTCACATAGTGAATAGTTCAGTGAATAGTGTGGTGAACAGTGATTTTTAATAAATTTAAAATCATGAGTCGTGACCGAAGATCAAGGTGAGACCGTGATCATGAAAGTGACCGTCACCGGAAAGATCGTCATAAATCTCGATCACCACACCGCCACTGTGAATCACCACCTCAGGAGAGAGGTGCTTCCAATACTCGACTGGATTCACCTGTACCAAGCAATCGACAAACTGACAGTGAGACCAGCAGCAGCAGAAGTAGCGAGTTCCTGATGATTGAGAACCTCACAGAGGTCCTCTCAGGTTTTGCACAAACAGCACGTTCATCAAGACCTAGTGGTGGCTGCTTCACCAACGAGAAGGCGATCCCGGAGTTCGATCCCAAGGAAACCAACCTATCAGCTGCGGAGTGGATTGTCAAGGTCAGCGCACACGCTAGGCTTTATGGATGGGACGAGCGGACAACTCTTTACATGGCGACATGCAGGCTTAAAGGTAATGCAAAACTTTGGTATACAGAATTGCATGATTCGCAGTTAACGTGGGGGACATTCTCTTTATTAATTGCCGAACAGTTTCCGGGCGAGTAGAATTATAGCAAATTATTTAAAGAAGCCGTGAACTTCGAATGCGCTGCAGGTCATGATCTTGTTGCGTACTCTTTCCTTAAAATAGGAAAATTAAAGAAATTAAAACTCGAAATACCGGAGAACAAATTAGTTTCATGCGTAGTTGGGGGGATTCAAGACGATTCGATCCGCACTACTTTAATGACTCATAAATTCCAAACTATTGCGGAACTGAATGAGCGTCTCGCGAATTACGAAGCTACGCATAAATTAAAAGATAGGAGCAAAGACGCGAAAAAATCACACGCGCGAGATTCCAGTAAAGTCAAAACCCGGTAAAAGAAATCGAAAAATGTTTGTTACGGTTGCGGCAAATCTGGTCACCAACGTTACAACCGTCTAGAAACAGATAATACTAATAGGTCAAGAAATCTGAAATCCATCAATCAAATATTGGATGAGGACATGTGTGGTTATTGTAAAAAACAACCGTTCGGAGAAAGATTGCTTCACCAAGCGACGGGACGAAGCCAGGAAGAAGAAATCTGCATGACTAGATGTATGTTCAGTTGAAGTTAGTAAACCGTTAATAACATGCATCGTGAATGAACAAGGAAAGGAGTGTATGGTTGATTTGGATAGCGATTGTTCAGTCATACGAGACCGCAAAGCTCGCTCTTTGGGACTAAAATTAAGATCAACCCAAGAAACACTGTCTGCGTTTAATCAAGCCGTGGTAACTCTAATCACGAGAGCAAAACTGAAGCTCAAGAGGCTTTCAAGAATCTAAGGCTTGTTTTGAAAGTACTTAGAAATTACAACTTTACGCTCAATTTAGACAAGTGTAAGTTCTTTCAAACAAAGATCGACTATTTGGGCCGGGAAGTATCCAGGGATGGAGTTCGTCCAGGCGCTCATAAAATCGAAGCCGTTAAAAACGCAGAAATCCCCTAAGTCGTAAAAGGAGTGCGTTCATTCCTTGGCCTTGCGGGATACTTCCGGAAATTTATTAAACACTTCGCCCAAAAAATCTCGCTACTAACAGACTTGGTGAAGAAAAATAGTCCTTGAGTTTGGACTGAAAAACTCACTGGAGTAATAAACGAAGTAAAAGAAATATTAACAATAAGACCCGTTCTCGCTATTTATGACCCGACCCTTGAAACTGAGGTCCACACAGACGTTCGTTCAATAGGTCTTGAAGCCATGTTCATGCAAAAGCATGGGAATGAAAAGAAAGTTGTTTCCTATTATCGTAAAACAACACCAATAGAACAAAAATATCATTCATACGACTTGGAAACTCTTGCGGTCATTGCAGCTCTCAAAACCTTTCGCGTATATCTGATAGGGATAAACTTCACTGTAGTGCCGTGCGGACCACTGCTGTAAAAAAGGATATACAACCACGTGTTGCCAGATGGTGGGTATATTTACAAGATTACAATTTCGACATTGTGTATCGACCTGACGCTCAAAGAGCGCATGTTGATTACCTAAATCGGTATCCCATCGAATGTTTAGCTATTGATGTCACTCCCAGTGAGTTGATCAAAGTTGCTCAAATACAAGACTCCGACATTAGGACAATCATGAAGATCCTGGAGTCGGGAGATAATCAAGCGAGTACAAATCATTATTTTGAAATTTATGACCTTAGGAATGGAGTAGTTTTCCGAAGAACCGAGAACGGTAATAGATGGTTGTATCCAAGCGAGCCGGATTTCTATCCCGGATTTCTAATTCTTACCATGGTACGGCCGAACATACCCTCCCGGTGTAAAAATTGTTACTGCTGCTCTCATTGACTGAGATAGTATTTTTTTACGCATCGTCGGGCCCTATTGCTACTTATTATTTACATAAATTATTATTTAACTCGGTGTATAAATGTAATTCCCGGGGTTTCTAAATTTTTATTTAACCCGGTGTATAAATACCATTCCCGCGACTTCTAATAAATATTTTGCTAGTGACCATTTTTACTATGATGGGCATACATCGATGTATGTTTTGACAAGGTTTTGTGTCCCTCGAACGAATAGGTTCGCTAGGATTAATTAATAACCGATTTTGATCCTGGTACTTATTTCGTGGGTATACCGTAGTTAGTGTATTTCTTGTAAAAGAGGCCATAAATTCTCTCAGTAGGTCGAGTGGGGTATTACACGTGCAGCATCTTGACTATTACACGTGCCACATCTTTCAATTAAAAAAAAAAGCTTTTTAATTTTGCAAACATTACTTGTGATCTGATTCGGCATACTTATATCATCTGAGTTGTAAAAATTAGGTCTACGTGAGAGACAAAATCTAGTCAGTGCTTCATAAAAATAAACGACAACAAATATTAAACCAAATTTGTCTTTTTTATTATTTCAATTCAAGGAAAGTATTGTAATTTTACAAACTTAGCTAATCTAAAAATATTTGTAAAATTACAAAACCTTTTTGTAGAATTAGTAACCTCACAGAACTGTATATGTTTTATAATATTACTATACCCGATTTTAATTTTAAATAAATGTTTTGCCTATTAGCTTTCAATACAGTTCTTGTAAAATTACAATAGAAATTTTTAACAGGTGTAGCGAAAGTTAGGTCTAAATTAAGAGTCAAACGGTCTGAACTTGCGTTAGTTTTACATTAAAAATAAAAAAAAAAAAAATTAGGAATACGGTAGACCCTGAAGGCCATCCGTGCAACTTCCTGCTATTCCATGCCTAGGTGCATAAAACTGCACTAATGATGTTTTTGAGCTCTTCGAGCTCAAAAATACAATTTGTGTGTTATTTTGAGCTCTTCGAGCTTAAAAGTCTGAAAGAAGTATCATAGAACAATATTCTTTAAATTTTCAAACCACACTAACTTTTCAATTAATCAACCGATTTTCACGCGGTTGGCAGAATTTGACGCCATTTTTTTAGTTTCATGATGAATCTTCAAGTTTGAATTGATAAAACTAGGAAATTTGGAGTAATTCCAAAAAAACACTTTTTTTGGTTTTTTTTTGTTCATGATATTTCTTGAACGAATTGACCAATTTTGACCGGCTTGACGGCAATCGACGTTATTTTTTCATGCTAATAGCTGATAAGTTTTTGAAATCGATCAGTGCAGCCGTTTAAAAGTTATTCCAAAAAATGTCGGAGTTATGTTAAAAAAACACTTGTTTCCAAATATTTTATCGAGGATATCTCTCGAACCAATCAACCGATTTCCCCGTTTTTTGGCGGCGATCGACGCGATTTTTTAAGCTCTAAAATTATTCTACAACATCAAAAACGATCCGAGAAGAAATGACGAAATTATGTCAAAAAAACACTTTTTTCGATTTTCTTTCGTTCACGATATCTCTCGAACGAATGAACCGATTTTGAACGGATTGGCGACGATCGGCGTGGTTTTTCAAGTTTAAAGGCGGATTAGTTTTTGAAGTTGATCGATAAAGCCGTTTAAAAGATATTCCAAAAAAACCACTTTCAAAAATGATTTTTTTCTTTTTTTTTTTTTAGATTTTTCAAGATTTCTTAAAATCTATCGGTCCGAATCGGTTCAAATTCTCAGGAAATCTAAGTTTGAGGGAAGTCTTTAGAACGCCGTTTAGTTCGTTCCGATCGGTTTAGTCGTTCAAAAGTTATAAGCGAGTCACACACACACACACACACACACACGCGCGCGCGCGCGCGCGCACGTACACACACATAGTGACAACATCGCGGGAGTAGTCAGGGAAGCTTCCTTGGACCTCAAAACGTCGAAATCTGATGAAAACTCGATTTTTTCAAAACGGGGTAAAACCAATAACTTCCCGATTTTTGAAAATCTTTGATTTTCTTAGCGGGAAGTTAAAAAAACAATATTTAAAAAATTCTTTTTTTATCATTTTTTATCAAATAGTATGAGCCAGACTTGAAAATTAACTATGGCCCAGTCTTGTTTACCAGGCTTTGGCTGGACTTACAAATTAACTGTGGCCCAACCTTGGTAACCAGGCACGGGCCAGTCCTGGTTGCCAGGCATGGGCCAGCGTTATCATTCCAGACTTAAAACCAAGACTGGGTCAACTCTGGTTTACAAACCTAGCCCAGAGTTGTATATAGTTGGCCCAGGCCTGGGCCCGCCATACTTTCCTACATGGGAAGTAGGTAGGTAGTAACATATACAATTTTTAAATTCCGAGTTATAGCTCCTATAGACTTCAAATTTAGTAGGAGTCTTCTATATGTGATATAGAAATAATCTAAAAGCGGATTTTACAATCACCTCCAATAAAATCTTAATTTCGAAATATAGCTTCTAAAAACTCTAAATATGGTAAGCATCTTTCATTTCTCATGTAGAGATCATCTCAAAATGGATTTCATTAAAGTCTACTTCCGATAGGAATTGCGGGGGTGGATGTTAAAATCTAAACTTTTATAACCAGACTGTATCTTCCACAGACTCCAACTTTCGTGGGAATCTTCGTATATGATGTGAAGTTCAGCTAAGAATGAATTTCATCAAATTCTAACCCCAAAAAAGATTGCGAGGGTGTCAACTATGAAAATCTCTCATTTCCAAAAAATAGTTTCTATGGACTCGAAGTTTCGTTCGAACCTTTTATTTATAATGTAGAAATCATCTCGAATATAATCTTACGAAATTCTTCCCCCAGATAGGAGTGCGGGAGTTATAACTGTCAAAAAATTCATATTCTTCAAGTACAGTTCCTATAGATACAAAAATTTGATCGAATCTCAAGAAAAACAGGTAATTACAGGGATGGCCTCCTAGATTAACGGTTTGAAATATTTTTTTTTGTTTTAATATATATATATTTTCTTAGTAGTTTTGGCGTGAAAGTGTAACAAACAAACTTACATTCACATTTATATTGTTATTAGAAAATTAGGGATTAGATGTTAGAGTGCTGTTAAAATTATATGGTCCCAGCTTGTTCAAGTTCTGGGTACTGCTTTGAAAATTTGGAGGTACTATTTCATTGGATGGTACAATTTTTTTGAATTAATTCAAAATTGGTGAATTTTGGTGAAAATTTTTCGGACTTTTCTCTGAAAAACTCTAAAAAATACTTATCTTGAGTTCTAAAGACTTTTTCAGAGTTTTTCAGAGAAAAGTTTAAAAAATTCGCACCAGGGTTAAAATGATGATATACCGTTTTTCTTTTAATAATTGTTCGGCTTACTGTTTAGTACATTTTTCATATGAAAAAAATAGCATCTATCAGCTATTCTCGACATATCAACTTTTAAGTAAACAAAAATATAATTGTTTTAATTTATAATTGAAAAAACTTACAGAAATCAATTACTGTATCATTGAATATCATTGAATAATTATAACATACGCATATCACTTATAATAAATATACGGATTTTGTATTACAACAATTCTATATTTCAAATAAAATTCCAGGAAATTACTTGATGCGACTGACTGACAGAGTATGTCGGTATATAAAGTCCTAGCGGGTAGATCTCTATCACCCACAAGAGAATTAGCTACATTGTCGATGGAGTAGATCCCAGAGATCCCAGGTCCAGATTTGAATATCCCAGAATCCGATCACTCATAGTATCGATGACATAAATTTTTGTCGGCTAGAATCCCGATTACTTAAAATCCCGATGATATATAGACGTGAATATTACCCTGGGTTAAAAATTTTTAACTCTTATCTACTCTATAAGAGTATTGAGTTTATGGGAAAATATTGTATTGGCAAAATTGAAATTGCGCACAACAAACGGGATCGAATTGAAATTCAATATGATTTTATTTGATTCAATCCGATTTTTGAAACCAGTATGTCGCATTGAAAAGTATTCAATCACCGGAAGGAATTTAGCGCGGAAAGTCATTTTTTTTTAATTAACTATATACCAAACAATTGCTCTTCAAATCCTCTATAAGAATCTGTAATTGCTCCACATTTCTTTGATTATTAGTTTTAATTAACACTTAATTTTTTTTGCTTTTAATTATTAAAAAATTAATACCCTGATTAAGAAATCTAATTTGAAATGATTTGAAAGCATCGGATTTGAATACCATATAGATATACAATTACCATGGAGGTAATAATTTCAAATCATCTTTCTGAATTAGGGTAACAGTGAAGTTGAGAAATATTAAAAATTTTTTTAGAATTTTATACCAATTAAATTATTAAAAAAAAAATTAATCAAAAAATTGAACATGTAAAAATTAATAAAAATTACAAGTGAACATTTTTAGAAGCATTTTTTTTTTTTATTGTAATTAATTTGTTAAAAAAATTTTTAAATTGGCAGCTGACCACTAACTTTAGTATTATAAAAATTTAATCATTAATTAACTAATAATCACAGAAGTGGAGCAATTACAGATTTTTATAAAGCATATGAAGAGCAATTGTTTGGTACATAGTTAATTAATAAAAAATAACTTTCTGCGCTAATTTCCTTCTGATAATTAGTTTCAACTGTCCTAACCCCATCCCCTAATATATTCTAAGGATGTCAACGGCATCACCGCTACGTAGCGCCACAGTAGCACCCAAAGCTGTTGTAATCACAGAATTTGAAATGAAAAATGCGTGTAAATAAACAAATGAACATTGAAGATCCATCTCACAAATTGTACAGACAAATATACTGTTAATCTGTGATATAATGTAAAAATTGAGTGGTGTTTTTTTTCTTATTTTCTTTCAGTATTACATATTAAATGGTTTTATGAATAATGAAATTGAACGATGTCTTGTTATAGACTATCATGCTAATAAAATTTCCAATGTATAACCTCTGTGAGAGAATCATCGTTTAAAAAAATTTATAAATAAAATTATTAAACTATCATTAAATTAAATCTTTTTACTAAATTTAATATCGTAGTTTACATTCTTCAAATAATTTCAATGGCATATCCATTTAACGATTTAGTGCACACTAAATCTTTTACTCCAAAAGAATATCAGGTTTGTTATTGTTTTTTAAAAACAGATAATAATTGTTAATAATCAAAACAATAATAATCTTAGTGTGTTAACTATATTATTAATTTTTCTCTTTAATCTACAGGTAGAATTACTATATGCTGCTAAACAAAAGAATATTATCATTTGTTTAGGAAGGTACACCGAGCAAACATTCATAACAACTAAATTAATTCAGGAATTTGTGACCGGCAATCGAAAGTAAACAAAAATAATTTTACATTATTTTTATTAATCTTATATCATATGATACTTAAAGTAACAAACATTTAATAATTTTTTTGATTTTTTTACCAAATAAATTGTGTAAAAAAAATCTTAAACTAAGAATTTCTAAAAAACTATGAATGCAATTTTTCATAAATATTTTCTTAACAGTAATGTCTTTAAATAAGACTAAAGGTTGTCAAATGTCTGTTGATTTTAATATCATCTTCTCCTAAATCTTAATTTTTTATTATTTTTGATTTCAGCTTTAACACAAAGAGTAAAAAAATTGTTTATATTCTTAGTAGTTATGAAGTATGCCGGCTAAAAGCGCAATATATTGAGCAATTAACAGACTTGAAAGTTTGTATTGGAACACCAAATATTAAAAGTGATACATTCCTCGATAACTTTTTTAATGTTCATGTAAGAAATACTCACATTTTTTTACATTCTGATATCAATTCATTTCTAAATAAAATTGACTAACTTCACAGGTTATTGTAACAACGAGTGAATTATTTCATGATTTATTAAAAAAAAATAAATTAGACTTACAAATAAATTTAATTATAATTGAACAATGTCAATTGTTGCTAACAAATATCGAACTTAAGAAAGCATTGAAAATGGTAAGTTCAAGCAGGAATAAACTATGTAGATTTATTGGACTAGCCGTTCCTCTCTTTGGATTAACTGAAGAACCTGGACGATTGAGTTTAGAAATAGAACGACTTGAGTCCACTTTTCAATGTGATGTTGAGACAACTAGTGACATACTATCAATATTAAGGTGAGAAAAATATTAAAAAAATTTTTATATTTTTTTTTTTTTTTTTTTGATGCCGAATAAATATGTGTATACAACTTGATCATAAATTTAAAAAAAAATTATGTTGGAACTTGATGAAAAAGATTTTCCAATGAATTGAGCAGAATTTTTTTTGTTTTAATTTTGAATCCAAGTTGACAAAAATAATAGAGAACAGTTTTGTAGTTAAATGGTTTTGGCATATTAAAAATTATTATTTATTGTCTTTGGAACTATGTATTTAAATTAATAAATTAATATTTCAGGTATAGCTCAAAACCAAAAGAGTATATTGTTGAATTTAAAACCGGGACGAAAGAAAAATTACATATTAAAATCGAAGAAGTAATAATGGATGCAATGAATTTTCTAGACGATCACCGGTATGATCCAACGGAAATTTACCAAGATGAATTTCTCGAAGATATTCAAAAAATTCCTGATCCAACAGAAAAACCACGTGAAATGTTACAAGATCTTTTAACTATACTTGAAACTTTGGGACCATGGTGTGCAGATCGTGCTGCTTTATCTCTTTTAGCTCTAGCTGAAAAACTTAAAATTAAAACACCGTATGAACGTCATTATCTATTACTCAATATGATAGCCTCTGTTATGATTAAAATTCGTGCAATATGCGATTATGAATTTCGAAACATTCCAGAAAAAAATAAAATTTGGAATTTTTCAACACCTAAAGTCCATCGGTTACTAGAAACACTTAAAACGTTTACTTCTCTTTATGATAAAAATAACAAAAAATGCAATAATATTAATAAATGTAAGATATTTGAACATTATTTTTTAATTTATTAATTAGTTAATTATATTCGTATTGAATCAAAGTTATTTTATTTTAATTGGTTTCATTTCTATTTCAGATAACATTAATAGAAACTTGAGCAAAGTTCAAGATCAGAATACTACAAAAATTATTTCCAAAGACTTTTACAAAACAAATGATAAAATGAAAACACCTAAATTTCCACGACCTCATCGTAATATCACAGACCCTGACCTTTTATGTGGTATAATATTTGTGGATAAAGGATTTACTGCCAAAATTTTGTTTTACTTATTATATGTAAGTATAAATTTCTTAAATATAAAATATAAAATTTCAAAGATTCTTAATATTTTTAGTAATTTTTATTCAAACTATTTGATAGGAAATTGCTAAATGTGATGAAGACTTAAATTTTTTATCACCTCTTTACACGACTGAGAGAACTTATGATGAAGTTTCGCAGTTTCGAGATCCTGAAACAGAATATCGAAAACAAGAAGAAGTTTTAAAACGTTTTAGAATTCATGAGTGCAATTTACTTATTGCAACGGCAATTTTAGAAGAAGGTAATCTTCAATAGTTTTAAAGAATTTTAAGGTTAACAAAGATATTTATCAAAATAATCGAAATTGGTGTTTCTAATATATTTGAAAATATCAATTCAATATAATACCAAGATCATCGGAAAAAATAGATTCGGAAATAATATACTCGGAACCATAAATCTAGAAAATTTTTGACTAATAAAAAAATAAAACAAATAAAAGGAAATTATCAATTAATTTCCCATTTAGTGGTTGATTTTGAAAGTAAATTAGTCATATATTGTTTTACTTCCAGTTAGAAAATGTTAGAAAGAAAAATAGCCCCTAGATGAAAATATCATTGAGACTTGGTTCTGTTGAGATTAATTTTTCAATGTCTATTTTTTCCGGGATTAAATACCAATGAATTTATATAACATTCAACAATTAGTTGCCAAATATCAGAATTTACTTATATTAAGAAATATAACGAGTTCAATTATACATAACAATATTGAGGAAAATAAGTAAACATATGTCATAAATCATATTTATACCTAATGGAATAACTGATAAAAACAAATTTTTACCTCAATCGTAAATTTACAAGCATATATGGATAGCATTCCATGCTAGTAAAGGTGGACCTTCTTATGAACTCCGCTGTTTATCTTACGGCATAAAACAAATTTTATTTTGTTTAAGAAATTTTTTATGAAAATTATTTTTATTCCGAGTAATTTTTTTTCAAAAATTGTAATTATAATAATTATTATTATTAAAATTAAAATTTAAATTATATCATATAGTGCTCTTAACAAAATTCAGTTTATTTCAACAATTATTTATGATTACATAAATTTTTCTTCATTGAATCTGACTTCACTTTGAGATTAAATGATCGAAAAAATTTTATTGATTTTTTAAATAACTATAACGTACATTATAACCACTTTTTTATTTTTTTTAATTGCACTGTTAAACTATTACCGTGAAATAACATAATAATTATTATCGTTGTAAATTTACTCATGTAATTTAATTATAGGAATTGAAATTCCAAAATGTAATTTTGTGATGCGATATGATATTCCTAAGAGTTATCGATCATATGTTCAAGCTAAAAGTAGAGCGAAAGCTGCAGATGCTTTACATGTGCTCTTAGTAGAAAATTCAAATTCTAAAGAGTATATTTGGAAGCTATCACAATACCACTATGTTGAAGAAGTATAAAGAAATTCTTAATAGTTATTATTGCTAATGATCATGATCGTTCATTATAATAATCATTTTTAATTGTTAGATTTTACTTCAAAAATGTACTAATAATGAACCGACGGAAAAGGAGGAAATTGAAGCTGATTTATATTCAGATTTAATTCCATCGTATCAACCATTGCAAAGTGAAACTAGAGCGATTGTAACATTTAATTCAGCAATATCGTTAATAAATAGGTCATTAAATTTTTTTCTAATTTTTTTTTTACTTTAGTAAATTTTTTCAATTGAAATAAATTTTTTGTTCTGTAGGTATTGTGCTAAATTACCTAGTGACACATTTACACGACTGACACCAGACTGGTCAACAAATGAAATTATTATTCATAATAACTTATATTACCAATGCTCCTTAAGATTACCTATAAACTCTCCGCTGAAATCCGTTATAACTTCTCACCCGATGCCCAACAGAGCTATGGCTAGACGTTTAGCAGCTTTACAATTATGCATAAAATTACATAAAGAAAATGAAATTGATGATAATCTATTGCCCATTGGAAAAGAAAATTTTAAAGCCAGACCAGAAGATGCAGAAGTTCCAGCGTTACCTGATGAAAGTCAATCTGATCTCTCTGAAGCACGACCTGGTACAACAAAACGTCGACAATATTATTATAAAAAGGTATATTTGTTGTGTTAGTTTTTTTTTAAGCAATATCTAAAATCCTATTAAAATTAACTGATATTTAATATTCAAATTATTTATTGTATCTTTCTAGAATAGCGTTCAAATATGTTCAATTTTAAAATTTCCGTGAAATGCATCTAAAAGTTTCTAAAATAAACTTCAACTTTCATAATTGAAATTTTTTCTTAATAGAATTTTATTATTGCTCTAATTTTGACATTGTAACTTTGAATGTATTTAGATTTCGGTTAACAACCAGCCGTTTTTTATTTTATTTTCCCAGCAACATTAAAAATATTTCTAATATTCATTTCAGATAGCTGAAGCATTGACTGATTGTCGCCCTACAGTTGGAGTTCCCACATATTTGTATCATATAAAAATGGTTCTTAGTTGTCCATTACCAGAAGAACAAAATACACGTGGAAGACGCATTTATCCTCCTGAAGAATCTGATATTGGATTTGGTATTCTAACATTAAAAAAAATTCCAAAATTGTGTCCTTTTCCTATCTACACTAGATCTGGAGAAGTACAAGTTGAATTAAAACTTAGTAAAAATTCAGTAGTATTAGATTCTAATCAAATAGAACGAATTTATACATTTCTTAATTATACATTTACAAATGTGTTGAGACTTCAAAAATATTTGATGATTTTTGAACCGAATGCATCAGAAAATTCTTACGTTATTGTACCTGTGAAAAAATGTGAGTTTAAAGAAATGTATTACTTAGAATTTAATTATACATTTATTTATACTAATAACATAAATTATAAATTATAGGTCTAGTTAACGGATTTGAGGATGTAAGTGTAGATTGGAAGTTCTTAGATGTTATTTATGACAATCGTTGCACAGCACCTAGTGATATTAAAGAGGAAGATCGTGTCAGTTTTATATTTGATCCTTCAAAATATCACGATGCTGTTATAATGCCTTGGTATAGGAATCAAGATCAACCTCAATATTTTTATGTAGCTGAAATTTGTAAAAATTTAAATCCCAAATCCTCGTTTCCGGGTGATGGTTATAGTACATTTGAAGAATATTATAAAAAAAAATATGATATTAAAATCCAAAATTCCGAACAGCCTCTCTTAGATGTTGATCATACATCAGCTCGATTAAATTTTCTCACTCCAAGATACGTTAATAGAAAAGGAGTTGCATTACCAACGAGTAGTGAGGAAACAAAAAGAGCTAAACGCGAAAACTTAGAGCAAAAACAAATTTTAGTTGCTGAGTTATGTGCTATTCATCCATTCCCTGCATCACTATGGAGGCAAGCTGTTTGTTTACCTTGTATTTTGTACAGAATTAATGCATTATTACTTGCTAATCAAATTAGATGTCAAGTGGCAGAAATGATGAATCTTGGACAACAATATTTGGATTCTGATTTTGAATGGCCGGCATTGAATTTCGGGTGGAATTTAGCAGAAGTTTTAAAAAAGTCTAAAGAATTGGATAAAAGTGTGTCTAAAGACCGTGTAAAAATATTTAATTCAAATGATACTATTTCCGAAGTAGCTAATAATGAAAAAAAAACGGGCCAAGTTACTACTAGTAGTTATAACAATTGGGGTACTTTTGAAGAAAATAAAAATGATTTTAATACAAATAATGAATTAGAAATTGGAACCTGGTCTAATGATATGGCGATTAATTCAATAAGTATAGACAGTCAGTTTCAATCGTTGTCTAATAATATAACAGTTCTGCAACCAGAATTTTCATGGGGTGATATACGATGTGGATCACCAACTTATGAGTCTGAAGTCGGTGATTATTATTCTGATGATTCATACAGTGATGATGGATTTGTTGAATCATCTGATGAAAGTGATAATGAAAATCGTGGGTTGAGAATATCATATACTGGTGATAATACAGCAGAAGCTGTTGAGGATGAATCTAAAATATCAAAACAAGAAATTAATAAAAAAATATTAGATCTTTTCAAAAATGATAAAAATATAGAGAATATATTCTTACCTTATAGCGAAAATAATTATAAAAATTCAGAATTGAAACTACATGAAAATAAACATTATGAGTTTGCAAAGAAGCGTGAAAATGAAATAATTACGAGTGATTTATTTATACCAAGTAATCAAGAAATATCATTTAACACTAAAAAAACATGTGTAAATAATATTGATGATACTCATAAGCCATTACATTTGTCTCCAGCTACCAGAGAATACGTAAAAAAAGTAGGAGAACTACTAGAAAAAGATATTTCACTTGAGAAATCGTCGAGTTATAATAAAAATGGCTGTAATGACATTCAAACACCTACACTTTTTGATAAAAATGATTCAACATTTAGTTTTGATCACCAGCCAGAATTACGAGGCAGTCCTGGCCCTAGCCCTAACTTAATTTTACAAGCATTGACAATGTCTAATGCAAATGATGGAATTAATTTAGAACGTTTAGAAACAATAGGCGACTCCTTTCTAAAATATGCCATTACAACATATTTATATTGTACTTATGACGTAATACATGAAGGTAAATTAAGTCATTTACGCTCTAAACAAGTAAGCAATTTAAATTTGTACAGATTAGGTAGACAAAAAACACTCGGAGAAAGTATGATAGCGACTAAATTTGAACCTCATGACAATTGGTTGCCTCCTTGTTATTATGTTCCAAGAGAACTTGAGCAAGTTTTTATAAAATCAGGAGTACCATCAAGTCTTTGGAATCAAGCTGATATTCCATTACTTCAAATGATAAATCGTAATGAAATGTCGCAATTGATTAAAGAAACGGAGTATAAACTTGATTTAATGAGAATTGAATTAGATAGAAATGAAAGCCGTGAGACTGATGAATTTGATAGTTTACAATGTTCTATACCTTATAATTTAATTACTCAGCATAGTATTCCAGATAAAAGCATAGCCGATTGCGTGGAAGCGCTTATTGGAGCTTATCTAATAGCGTGTGGTCCTAGAGGAGCTCTTTTGTTTATGGAATGGTTAGGAATCCACGTTTTACCAGCGACTAAAGTTATTTATCCGAATAAGCATGATAAACCTCTAGATAAGTATCCGGGTAGTAGCCCATATGTTAAGAAAATTGATGAAAATGGCCAAACCATTTGGACGCAAACTCGATGGGGAAAACTGGAAGAACCAAGAAACCCTCTGTTGAGACATGTAGTTGATCCAGAAAGAGAATTAAGTATAATGTTAGATGGTTACGATTGTTTAGAAGAGAGTATAAATTATAAATTTATAGATGTCAGTTATCTTCTTCAAGCATTTACACATGCTTCTTATCAGCCTAATAAATTAACTGATTGTTATCAACGACTTGAATTTCTGGGTGATGCTGTTTTAGACTATTTAATAACTAGACATTTATATGAGGATTCGAGACAGCATTCACCAGGTGCATTAACTGATTTAAGATCAGCACTAGTTAATAATACAATATTTGCATCATTAGCTGTTAGGTGTGGATTTCATAAATATTTTAGGCATCTTTCACCAGGATTAAATGTTGTAATTGATCAGTTTGTAAGAATTCAAGAAGAAAACGGTCATTCTATTAGTGAAGAGGTAAATTAAAAAATATAATACATTTTTTTTTTTTTTTTTTTTTTTTTATTGAAATTAATTATTTTCTTTTATAATTTCAGTACTATTTAATCGGAGAAGAAGATAGTGAAGAGGCCGAAGATATTGAAGTACCAAAAGCATTAGGAGATGTTTTTGAATCATTAGCTGGTGCAATTTATCTTGATAGTGGAATGTCCCTTGATGCTGTTTGGAATGTTTATTACAGAATAATGAAGTCGGAAATAGGTAAAAGATATTTCTATAAGTAAATTTTTCTTTTGTTGTCATTACTCAAGTAAATTAATAAATTTTTTTATTCGTTATAGAACAATTCAGTACCAATGTTCCGAAGTCTCCAATCCGTGAATTATTAGAATTAGAGCCGGAAACTGCGAAATTTGGCAAGCCAGAAAAATTAACTGATGGTCGTAGAGTACGAGTGACAGTTGATGTTTTTGGCAAAGGTTCATTCAAGGGTATAGGTAGAAATTATAGAATTGCAAAATGTACAGCAGCAAAATGTGCATTAAAGAAATTAAAAAAAACGCAATCTTCCCATCGACAAAAGATGTAATATTTTTTATTAAAGAAATGTTAATGAATGCATTACATTTTTTTTTTATTTATGTCCATATTCTCATTATTAAATTTTAATATTTAACAAAAAAAATGTTTTTATCATAAAATGTTGGTGTTATTCAACTGATCAATTTTGATCAATCATATCATTTTTTATTGTCTTTTGCCTCAAAAATGTCGTCAAATACTTTATATATATTAGAATGTGCAAAAATGTAACTTCCTTGATGGACCTTTTAAAATTGGCATTTTGAGTTCTGCTTTTAACAGGAGTTGTGTTTGGGCATGTCCTGACATATTTTGAGCGTAAAGGATTTATTTAACTTTTATAGAATTTTTTAACAGGAGTTTTGTTCGGCAAAATTTTAAAATTTTGAAATTTCAGCAAAAATGCCTAAACAAAACTCCCGGTAAAAAATTCTATGAAAATCAAATAAATCCTTAACCCTAATAATTATTAGACAAATACATTTTGATTTCAAATTTTATCGAGTGATTGTTGGGACAGTAGGAATTTATAATCATACTTTTTTTTAAGAAAGAGTAGCTAAATCATTAATGACTGAAATAGCTAATATGTATTGTAATGATCATGAAGGATGAACTCTATTAAATCATAACATAGCTAAACATAACATAAACATAATTAAGTTGATGTTAAATGATTATACTGATTTTAATGATTAAAACTAAAATGGTAAATTGTGTCTGATGTGTCTTCTCTAAAATTTCACAACGACATTGTTAAATTATTGTAAAAAACGGTCGATTTAAGTTAATTCTTAATAAAATGAATAATAATAAATATATTTTTTAATATTCAAAATATATCTTTATTTTCATGTTGGCAATTTTTACATGGTAGCTACCATCATAATGCGGAAATCTGTATAATGACAGATTTACTGACTAACTGACCCATTGATTGATTGATTATTGATAATAAAATGCTTTCTCTCATATATTTAATATTCGCCAACACGGGTAATTACAAATAATTACATTTTCTCTAATTCAAAATTTATCTTCATTATCTTCTTGAAATAATTCATTTTATTTATATTTTTCGTCTAGGTTACACCATAAAATTTTATTGTATGTCCAGAGAAGCGAGTGGGTATCAGCTAGTATATATATATATATATATATATATATACAAACATCTCTTCCAAATCATAAGTTGTTCACAGACTTTTTTTTTTTAAAGATATACTAAAAACATTATTCGGGTGACGAAAAAAAATTATTGTTTGAGTTTGAAATTGTAACATTTGTAACAGTTTTACCTGCTCAGGTTAGCCCCTAATCAATTTTATAAATAACTAAACAAAACTAACAACAATAAAAATTATCAGGGCGCCACCAGGATTATTAATCACGGTTCCTGGAACCCGTCCAGAGCTGAGAAAACTTATCTTAGGGTAGAGAGAGTGGAGGAAGGTGCTGTTGAATAATAAAAATCGAATTAACAAAATTGATCAATATTTATTAACAATAAAAAGGGAAAAAAACTTAACAGAGTTGGCTTAAAATTAGTTAACAAATTTCACTCACTCACACACGTATAATCTAACGAAGCGGAGAATAACTGCGAACTAAACGATATTTACAAACGAACCTCCCAACGACGATACGATGACTAGACGGGCTTTTTTGAACGAACGGTCTCCCACACCTGCTTAAAACTACTGGGCTTTTTCTAACGAACGGTCTCCCACACCTAACCTAAAACTAAGCTTAAAATTACAAGTCCACCGGACTACCAAAACGAACTCACTTTACACACTTATAACTTAAAATTAAGTCCACAGGACTACCGCACTTAACACTATTAACACTCTCTATCACGCATAACCCATACAATTCTTCACACACATAACCCACACTTCGCTTAATTGATTTTATAATTTTAAATTTGAAAAATGATTTTAATTTAATTACAATATATTTAAATTATTCAATCATTAGTATTTGGTAAAAACAATAATTCCAATTCAACTATCAATTTCAATTAACCTCGAACTAATCCCTATAGAGCCAGAGGCTTAATGCCTTGAATTAACTTAGTCACAATATCAACCTTTACAATCACTTCAAAATTATTAACAAAAGTTTATTAATTAATTCTGACTAAATTTTTACTGTGACAATTTTGACTCAGATAACTGATTTCTTGGACTTAATGTCCACGCCGATAATTATTAATTTCAGTAATTTTAATTTGACTACTTCACGGACTTAATCCCCAAAATTACTAAATTTCCTCACGACATAAAATAATTTTACAATATAAATGAATTTCGATAATTTTCCACTATATATTATTCTCAACAATTAATTCTTATATAAAATTCTTAATAATTAATTCTTAATATAAAATATTATCAATAATTTTCTACTAGTTTTATCCATTATAAAAAATTCGGCACAAGTCGAAATATTCAATTTTCAATTGCTAGAACATTCGCTAGCTGTTTTTGCTTGACCTTGGGTATTGGAATTTACTGCGACACAAAACTGACGCTTGACCAAAATTCCACGAATAAAAATTTGTCGATTTTTTTTCAATGACAAAAATTAATCAATTTTACTAAGTTAATTGTTATAAAAATTACAACAATAAAATTAACGAAATTTTCGGATGTTAATTTATTAATTGATTATTTCTAGTTATTAAAATTTCCCCGCAAGGTCGATTGAGTGATCCTCGGGTATAAACCCCCATGAAAATCACTAAATCCAAAACTAGCAAATGTTTCACTATTAATCTATTAATAATCGTCGATTAAACGATCCAATTGATAAATAATTAGGAGAAGTAACTAGGCATTGGATAAACCGAGGTCCACTTCCTTCCCACAGAGTAATAATTGACACCTTGACGAACAAAACGATGATCTAACACACTCGTTGAGGATGAAGTCCTAGTTGTAGTTGGCTTCCTTCGTCTCGTCAGTACTCTCGGGAACGGTCCTTTTTGATCTCCGTGGCACTCAGTCTGGCGGTCACACTACTTCTCCCTGTTCCACTGCACGGCTCACCTATTTTAACCCAAACTCACCCCCTCCTATTCTCCCTTTAGGCCCGAAGATCGAGACGCGCCAGTGCTATGTCGAATAATTATCGATATTCGGTGACTTATCGATTAAGAGTAATTTTACCCTGTTACACATTGATATCAAAAGGTCTATCACGGGTAATTTTTGATTTTTTTAATTGAACTAATTTACTTCCTAAAACTTTGAAATAATCAAACGGAAAAATATAAATAAATATTTTTGAAGTTCGAGAACAAAAAAATTAAAAAAATTATCTTTTGAAAAAAGAAACTATCTTAAGTAAAAAACTCAGTTATTGACACTGGTCTAGTTATTTGAGACTTGCAATTTTATTCTAATTAAAAGAATAAAATTTTCTCATAAATCCAATTATTTTTAAATTTATAATTCAAAAATTATATTTATTAATTTATTAGAGTTGATTTATTTTTTTTAATTAAAATAAAATTGCAAGTATCAATAACTCGGCCAGTGTCAAAACTGGGTCTTTTACTTTATAATCTTTTATAGTTCAAATTGTATTTGACGTAATTTATTTTTGAGTACCGAATGTCTAATACTTAAATATTTCATTCACGCGCCTGTTATAACTGTTACGTCCCGGTTACCCCTTGGGTTTGGGTATGACCAGTAGAACAACTAGAGCTGGAGATAAAGATGATACGACCTCCAGAGTCGTAAGTAGAGGTTCTCGAACTAACTCCGAAATAATTAACTTCGGTGAATTTAATTAATAAATGGATTTATTTAACTATTTAAAATACACTTTTAATTTGAGTGGTTTGACAACTGCCGTGTAGTACGTAATAGTATTTAACGTGATTTGATTTGATAGTCTCGTGACAAGAATTAATCGAGAAGAGCTTTAAGTTCGTAACTTTGAGATCAAAAAGAGCCTTAGGAAAAAAGAGAGCCTCGAACTACCCGTGCACCCTGCTTATATCTCCTCGGAGAAGGGCCGCGCCCTGAGGGGAGTAGGGTTGCGTATCAGGCCCCGAATGTCCTATTCTCCTGAGTTGATCTGCGCGGCATCTCCGAGTCCCACTCGGATGATCCGCGCTGACTCAACTCCAGAGTCCAGGACACGCAGGCGTTCGTTATCATCATTTATTTAGAACATTCCTCGAACGTTCTCGAATATACTTATGGACTCAACGCTAGTTGTCTTACAATGAATCATTTTCCATTAACAATCTTCGTGAGAAAATGTTAATGTAAACTTAAAAATATTTTGTTTACTCAGACGTTGGCTGAGTTTCACTTTTCTTATCATTTTCTATTTCTATATTTAGTATTTAATATTTAACATTTGGAATTCTTTACTTATCATTTAACATTATATTTATAAAAAATGAATATTTATGAAATTATTGTACAATTGTTAGAGATTAAATTAGCGCGCGTATTCGCTATCAGCGACATCTGCGAATGCAGGTGGGGACGTAACATAACGTTCCTAATTTAACATGGAAAAAAACGTAGAGTAGAGACCTCTAGAGGTCTTTTTTAACTAAGCTTACATTTTTAGGAAAAGTGGAAAAGTAATGACAGTTGACAGCTTGACCAGTTAGCAAAATGCACTTTATATATACTTAGAAGATTTCAAAGACAGTTAGCTTATTATGACAAAATTTTATTTTAATCGTTTTTTTTTATGAGATAAAATTGTTTGTTTCAATTTAAAAATCGTTTAAAAAAATTGAACTATCACGATGTTTGTCATTCATGAAAATGGTTCTACTTGCGATTAGCGATACTCGCCTTTATATAGTGCAATATTTCTAAAGTTTTATAGGTTGTCCTTTTTGTGCTCGTTAGTATCTTACGAAAAATATGAGACATAACTAAGAAACTTAAGAAAGATTTTAGTGTACACCAATTTTTCTAAGTACAACCCTCAGTCACTCTATTGGAGGGGTATGTAGTCCATACTTACAACCCACAACCCATGATCACAAAAACAGAGGGACAACGGAAAAAAAAAAAAAAAAAATCAAGAAAATAAAGAATTACAGTGATTGTTTGGTGTTATAGTTTGTTAAATAGCATCTGATATATTCAATTCCATCATCATTATTTAAATTTTATATAATTATATTAAATTCATTCTTTAAATATCCATATTTTATTATTCATTCAATTAAAATTAGTCAGTGATAAAAATAACTAGGATAACATAATATAATAAAAATGTGTCAGTTGCATACGAGACAATGTTTTAGTAATCAACTAAAAATGCCGCGGACAAATTTTTATTATTATATTTTTTTATCATTCAGTATTTATGTTTGTAAATTAAATAAAATTTCCTTTTAAAATACATCGTTATATTAGATATAAATAAATTATAAATTGGATTTAAATAGTTTTTATATGAATTCACTTTTGGATTACATTAGTGATTGATTTTATGATAAAATAAAGCAGATTGTTTATCAGCAATATTTTCAACTCTAATTTATAAATAAATATACAAATCTTATTATTTTAAATAAACTTCCCGTAATAAATTATTTCAATAAAAATATGACACTGATAAGTGACTGTTGATTAAAGTTGTAGGTTTATAAAACTCATAATTGTATATTATACTACACATATCGGTATCAACATATGTGATTTGATTACTAAGCATTTGGAGTGCATCATAAAGAAATTGTATTTTGATGAGGATATTGAACTTCAATCACAGGATGGTGATTCGGTAAATAAGCTATAGTATGCTTCTTTTTAGTGTTATTGTTATTAAGGTCTTACAAATAATACGAATTTTTTAATAGATCTGACGGGGATGGTACTGAAAGTCCACTGCTTGAAGAAGAAACAAATTCAGTTGACTCACCTTTAAGTCCAAACAGTAAACATAACCATACTCGTCCCTACATAAATCCTCATGGAAGCCATACTCATCATGATAAAACTAAAACTCCAACTAAATACGGAGAATTAGTTATTTTAGGGTAATGTATTTAATATAAATAAAACAAATTTGTTTGTTTTTAAGATTATTTTTTTTTTTATGAATCTGGCAATGAACTAAATCAGTCCATTCGTTGTGAAGGTTCGAAATTTTTTTTAACTCTTCAACATTGTAATTTTATGATTTATTTCTGAACTCCCTTTTAACGAAGAGTAATTAATCAATTTATATTTTATGTGTGGATAACTTTTCTTAAGAAAAAGAAAAACAATATTATTAACTATCATAAAAAATTAATACTTGTACACATCGTTTCTCTAAGTCATTGTATTGAATTACGGGAGTAGCGTTACAGTTAACAATATTTACAGTTAATTTATTATTGAGCCACAGTCTCAAAAATGCCACTTCTATGGACGTGTGTATTCAGCCTTGATTAGTATAAAATCTTTATTTGTTAATAATAACTACTTTCTGAGAAAGCCAATATCAACTACTATACGTACCTCATTAGAACCAACAATTCAGTGTTTATGTTGATTAAGATTTTCATCAATTTTTGGTAGTGCTGTACAATTTGGCCGACTAAAGTTTAGCCAAGTTAATTAGTTCATTAACTAACTGGTCAATTCAAATTAACCGGTTAAATTAATTAAATGGTTAACTAATCAATCAGTTAAATGTTTAATCGGTTAAGTGATAAATTTCCATTTTTCCATTTATAAAATATAAGTTACTATTAAATTATACATTTTCAACATATTTACAATAGCTATTAAGTTTTTATAAAACAAATTACTAATATTTTTCTGCTATATTCTTATTTTGATAAAAAAATATTAACAAATTTACCGAATTTTAAGTTAAACTCCTATTTGCTGTGATGACGTTCTCTGCCGTTGAAAGAATATGCTCAGATGGATTACTTGTTGACGGAATGCACCAATATTTTTTTGCCAATCTTGCCAAAAAAGAAAATTTGCCTTTTTTTGAACCCCACCAAACGAGAGGATTGTCAGCTTGTAAAATAACAACTTTAGTTTTATAATTTTCAAGTTCAGTTGCAAATTTGTTCATATAATTTTCTTTAAAACTGACACTCCTTTCAAAATTTTGAGAAAGTGTATCGGGATTGGTTAATAGTCTGAGTATCTTCCGTATCCATTAATTCTAATACTTTTTCTTGAATTTTGGAACGATACTTGGCTGTTTCTTCTGTTTGATCCTTGTATCTAAGATAAGATTTAAAATACAGATAAAAAAAAATTTTAATGCTTATCGATGTTAATTATCTTGGGTCCAAGAAACATGCAATTCCAAATAATTATGGTGATGATTCGTTTAAATAGTATATTACACTACTAGGGCCGAAAGTTGAATTTTCGGCCCTACCCGAGGCGAAGCCGAGGGCACCATGACGCGCAGGACTGAGATTTCAACTTTTGGCCTGTGTAGTGTATACGATTTTTCTTCATATCCGGTCGAAAGTACGTTATCAATTTTACTTTTTTTTAACTACTTTTTTTTAACTTCTTAACAAGTGCAGATAAGTATGTCTTGATGCCTGTCCCGACATTTGCGGCACGAGCGAAGCGAGTGCTGCTGGTCGTGGGGGCAGGCATCAAATACATTCGAAGAGTCAAGTCTGGTCATATTTTTTAAAAATAAATTAATTTCATTTTTTCAAAGATATATTTATTTTCATTAGTTTAACAAACTATATTAGTTATTATAAAATTTATCAAACAAAATCAAAATCGCGCTTCTGCATCGAAATCTCGCATAACATTATCCTCGTCGGTGGATTCATCCGATGACACCGTATTGTTCATTTTTACTGGGTTATTGCACTGACTTTAATAATACTTTAATATTAAATTAACAGATGACAAAACAACATTGATAAAGATTTTTAAGGTTAGAGGTAGCAATAGAAATTACAGCGGTTAAGAATTTGCTATAGTGACGGAATAAACAGTCCCTAGTTACAAGTGTAATTACGCATGAGAAATTCTTTCCTCCCGCCGTTACAGAGGGCGCGCGTATACTTCTCATAGGGAGTAAATTTTAAACTTTCTTTCCTGCCATTAGAGAGGAAAGTATGGCAAATAGCTAAATTGTATTGATTGTACTTGAGCTTAAATCGATCAGCAGGAAAAAATTAAAATGTAAAACCTAATTTTTTAGTAATTTTCAAGTTTTTAACCGAATTTATTGTGTAACATTTTTTGAGCTTGTCTGAGCCAAAAAGATTTCGAGATTATTTTGTAGAGAATATGTTTTTCTATATCTACCAGCAAATAGTTAAGCCTAATAGAAAAAAGTGTAAAAATATAAAAATTGTATTTTTTATAAATTTCAAGTATTTGACCGGAATTATTTTAAGTCAACTATTTTTTTTTTTTATCTACTGTTGTCTACCACACAAGTATTAAAATCCGCTTCTAAAACTTTGCTCCTCTTTCGTCTAGCCTAAATCTGTACGCGGAGACTTTTGCTAAAAATTATCTGAAATTTCATGAAACATTTGTAAATATTTCACATTATCCTGTACTTGTGATTTTTATTCTATAGTTTTGTCGTTGATGTCAGATTGTATTGTTCAAGCCCACGTGTTTTGATGCCAACCTCACATTTATTTTGACATTTTATGCTTAAAATATAGTATAGTATTTAAGCGCTTGAACTTGCTGGCGATCGTCATTTCGCTTGTGATTATTAATTTAAATTTGCTCTATTTTTAAGTTTAATTGTTGGCCCCAACTTCCAGGCCCTGATTATTAAAATTGATATTCCGCATTTCAAATTAATATTAATCTACGCAGAAAAAAAGGTTTACTTGAGCCGAGAAAATATTTTTCTTTCGAAAAATTTTCTTGAGCGAAAACAAATTTTTTTTTGACCGAAGAAATTTCATTTATTCCAATAAATTAATTCAAACTTAATTATGTACAGTCTACTCTCGATAATTGGGTATTTGCATGATTTTGATATTCATAAACTTTTGATATTTTTACATTCTATATAATTTTTTAAAATTTTTGGAAGAAAAATTTTTCGATTTTGTTCTTAAAAATTTAAATAATTTAATAAATAAAAGTGGTCCTAAATTACATAAAAGTCACGTGATGTAAAACGTGATGTGATTGGTGTGACGTCATTGTGCTGTTTGTAGCGCGTATATTTGAATGAGCATTTAAGTCATGTATAATATTTTACATTGCTAAAAAACTTACGTTAACTTAAAGTTAAGTTTTTTTCAATTTTAAGTTTTATACATCCTATTTTTAATGCTAGATTTTGTTGAAAATAATTTAAAGTGAAATAAATTTTTGTGAAATGTTTTTTTAAATTTAAAGTGAATGTGTTTGGAGGTTATGAACATGTCAATGTTGTTATACTAAGACTTTTGAGAAGCATCAGTTCAATAGTGTAGTTTGTGATTATCAACGAATTAATAAAAATGCCTCGGCGAAAAGTGGATCCTGGTTTTAGTGAAGCACGGTCTGATAATTTACCGCGAGTTGATGCATTCATGGTTGCAACTTATCTCGCTACAAACTCTGATTTTGTATCAGCAGAAATGAAAGGAGCAAAAGCTAGCATGTTCGTATATTTTAATACAGCTGTTTATTTAGATATTAGTTATAAATAAATCGGTGCTTTTTTATCAACAAGTTCATAAAGTATTCATTAGCTGTTACATAAATAATATTTATTTTAATATTTTGAATTATAGATCTGGGAGAAAGTCATATGGAGATGCAGCCATTGAATATGTACAAATTAAGCTTCAAGGACCTGAATGTACTCTCAAGTGTCTTATTTGTCCTGAACACAGAGTACATAATAAATCATATAGAGTGACTGTAGTTATAAATATTGTTGATGAAGAAATTTTATTGATTCAGTGTCATGATTGCGCCGCATCGTCAGGTAAATAAAATAATTTAACAATATTCAAGTAATAAAATCATTGCGGTTATTGTTTGTTTCATAATTTCCTGCATAAACATTCATATCTAATACACACGTTATATAATATGCTAAAATAAATATTTTGATAATATTATAACCAATAATCACTTCTTGTTATACCTTTTTTAGGTGGATGTAAGCACTCAATCGCGTTTTTAATGTGGCTACACAGACGATCGGAAGAACCATCTCCAACTGATGTTGAATGTTACTGGCGTAAATCAGTTTTATCTCAAGTTGGGTCAGCAATCAAATTCATTCGTGTGACAGATTTTGATTCTGAGACAAATATTACTGCTGTACCTAAGTCTTTCAATACTTTGTAAGAATTTGTCAATAGAACAAAACAAAAAAACGTACAGAGCCAAATCTTGAAGTATTTCAACTCTAAGAATACTGAAAAAAGCCTCTCAATATACAATTTATTAGTGGACTTTATTAATTTAGGAGGAACATTATGCGATAATTTTATACAATTTAGTGCAAATCGAATGTCTCCTGACTTGTGTGATAATATAGAAAAGGAAACTCAAAACCAAGCAGATTGTGATCTTTGGTTTTCATTGCGGTATGGACGAATAACAGCGTCGAAAGCTTATGAAGCATCCCGCTGTAATACACCTAATGGAACGTTAGTAGAGTTGCTAGTTGGAGGTCAAAAACTACGCAATACAAAAGCTATGGAACGAGGTAAAGAGCTGGAAGCTACCGTTTTACAACAAGTTGAGCAGAAGTTGAAGCGTAAACTCCAAAAGTGTGGTTTATTCTTATCCCAAAATCACCCGTACTTAGGAGCTTCTCCAGATGCAATAGATGACGAATTCGTGGTAGAAATTAAATGCCCAACGTCTCAAAAAAGCTTTCGCACTTATATTGACACTGACAATTACAATAAAATTGCAATGAAATATTTTATTCAAATGCAGATGCAAATGCTTTTCACAGGAAGAAAAAAAGCAATGTTTATCGTAGCAGACCCAACTTTTGAAGAAACACGGCAATTCAAATCTATTATTATCGATTATGATTCACAAGTAGTTGAAAAATTACTAAAAGACCTAAGTAAATTTTGGAAAAATTGTATTTTCAAGCGTTTATTTAATTCATTGAAATAAATTACATTATTTAATAAAAAAAAAAAAATACAAAAATTGAATTCTTAATATAAATATTACATTTTTATTGAACAACAACTTTTAAAACTGATGTTTTTTTGATCAATGGTCCTTGTAGATTAGTTAAAGCTGCGGCGATTGTCATTATATTATCCATCTGTGGAATAAGTTTAATATTTACACATGAATGAGGTTCGCAAATTTCAAATTCTCGTATTCTTCTTATTAATCTTTCAATGTGAATACAGAGACTCGCGATTCATTTTGTTGCTAACACTTCATCATGACTTGGTTGCTTCTCAGAACTTACTGTTGGTGGTCTAATTAATGTACATTTTTTTTCAACTACAAAATTTTCTATGTGTTTGAAGCCTCTATCAGCCAGTATAGCAGCGCCTGGTTTTAAACAATCCAAATATCCAGATTGAGAAACTATTTCAGCATCCGATGTTCTACCACCGAATCCAGGTGAAATAAAATTAACTATGCCATCAGGTGTACAAGAAATTAAATATTTGACCGTATTGCATTTTTGTATTCAGACCAGGTTAATGATTGTTTAACAGGATCTGTTGACTTTTCAATTTCAATTTCTAAACAATCAATGATTGATTCTACTGCTGCATAACGGCTTTGGAAACTTATTGGCAACTGAAGTTTAATTCTTGCTGATGAAGGCCATATAATAAAGTCTTTTAGATATTCTGCCATGACTGGCAAAGTCTTAGTAAAGATACGACTTATATTAGAAGTGGACATTCCAAAATCATCAGCTAAAATCGCAAAACTCTCATTCAATCTTATTTTTTTTAACGTAATAAATATATCAATGTCACTTAAATTAGCCATACGTAAAATATCGATAATATCCATGCAATCACTTGGAATCCCGATGTATTTACGAGGTGACAGCCGAATTCTTTCAAATGTTTGCTTTAAATTACGCTTCTGAAATTCTTCTTGTTGAAATGCATTTTTCCACTCATTTTCTGTACTTCCATTTGATGTTAAAAAATTATCTGATGAAGTAGGGAATGAACTAGCCGTTGTGTTAGAAGATAAATTCGTAGTATTAGGTGAAGGATTCAATAATTGATCATTATTAGCTGGTTGAGAAATAAAATTATGGGCATTTATATCATCAACCAACTGCTCAATTGGAGATGATGAACGATCTTTAGTCACAGGTTTACATTGAACTTTAACACTTCTGTATGAACTCCTTATTTTTACTTGGACACCAACATGGAGTTTTTGACCTCCAGTGGCAGGGGGATCGTCACAAACATTGGATTTATTCTTTTGAAAATCTTCTGGTGTATTGAAATTTGATAGGTCAGAATGTAAATCTTTCATTATACCTCCTAAGTTTTGATCCAGCCGTAACTTGGCAATATTTAGATCCATTGCTTCAGTACCTACTTTATCAACTTTCATTGAAGGAGCTTGAGGATTCTCTCTACTTCCATCACCTATGCTTAATGATTTTGATTGCTCAATAAATTTATGAGGTATAACATTATTCCTCATACGTTTGTTACCACCAACCATTGTCCATTCCAGCCAATTTTCTAAATCCACTTTGAGCTAAAATGAATAAAATTCAACATCAATTCATGCAATGAGACGAAAATCACAAATTTAGGTTATGATTTTATGTAAACATTAAAATAAATTTTTAATAAATACTTACGTCAAAATGATCTTCACAACAATAAAGCCGAGTTGATGATGAATAATGAGTTTTATTTCCACATGCATCTAACAGATTTTTCCGTTTAACAGAATTTAATGGAACATTTATAAAAATTTTTTCTGGTGTCGATTTACCAGTATTTCTACACGTTGGAACTATACACCAATAAAACTCATTTTTTGACGACATTTCGAGTAATTAAATAATTTTATTTTATTATAAACAACACAACCAAATCTTTTTTTAATCAATCACAATTAACACAACAATTGTTTACACCTGCCACGTGTTTACGAGAGATTGGCGCTTAAAATTTCAAATGAAATAAGCACTATGACGTCACATACACGAGATGGAGCTACTTATTCATTTAAATATCTGCTTTTTTTTATTTATTAAATTATTTAAATTTTTAAGAACAAAATCGAAAAATTTTTCTTCCAAAAATTTTAAAAAATTATATAGAATGTAAAAATATCAAAAGTTTATGAATATCAAAATCATGCAAATACCCAATTTGACACTCGTTAATTTGAATCTCTCGATAATTTGAATCTCTCGATAATTTGAAAATTTTTTCTGATCCCTTGAAAAATACTCGATAAATTGAATAAAATCAATGATAATTGGTTCCTTCAGTAATTTGAAGTTGAAGGAATATTATCTACATGCGATAATTTTGAATCCGGGCTTTCCTACTCTTTATAATTTGAAGCGTTTATCATGCACATACCTGTCGTTTGTTTACATACATGTACATCCTTGACAATTATTTACATAAATGAAATATGAGTAAGTTCTCATTCCAATCTTCTTTGAAACATTAATGAGTCACGTTAATGTTTGATTTGTGCTATTAAAATGAATCCAAGAAAGAACAAATGTCTTTCCATAAGTGAAAAAAAAGCGTGTGATTCAAGCTGTGGAGGATGGACAATTCAAAATAGATGTTGCTAAACAGTTTGGTATGTTACCGTCGACATTGTCAATGATTTTGAAGAAGAAATACTATATTACGGGAAGTGCCTTAATTGCCAGTAAAAAAAGATCACGCCAGGGAAAATTTCATCGTCTTGAAGAGTGCTTGCTTAAGTGGATTCATCAGTGTAGAGGGCAAAACGTTCCTATCGGCAGTTTTATGTTGAAGGAAAAAGCCAAGTCTTTTGCACAGTCTTTTGGAATTGAAGGATTTGCAAGCCCCCCCCCCCCTCGTGGTTGTTTAAACACTTGTTATTTTGAACTCTTGATAATTTGAATTTTATCTCTGGTCCCTTGAGTTTCAAATTATCGAGAGTCGACTGTATTTAAAATTAATTTAACCAGTAAATTTCAACAACTTAATTCTAACAATAATTTTCTTAAATAACTTAACAATTAACTAGTTGAGAATTTCTCTACTAATATGCAGGCAACTTGTCGAAAAAATTTACAAAGTACATATCATTCAATTTACCTAACCCACACTTGTCCATCGGACATAATTTTACCAAAATTTATCTATTCAAAAAATTCTCAACTACCACGTCAACCTGACGGCGTTCAACATCTACCAAATTTAACCTTGTCTACCAGATAACTAAATTGTCTAGAACTAAAGGTCATATCTTAATCAACTAATTTAGACTTACACTCTGACCAAAAGGACACAAACTTTTTTAAAACATACATATCAATTAATTAAATCAATTAAATTCTTACCAAAATCAACCAAAATAATTTATTACAGTCATAAGGGCCACAATAAATTTTCTTCTATGACTTTGAGGTAAACAAGTTAACACGTGAGAGAACGACTAGTATAAAATTGGAAGAGAACGACAGTGATTATTAGCAGACAAAATTAACAATAATTAATTTCTTAATGAATTAATGAGTTTCTTAATTCATAATAACTAACTTAGGTCTCAATTTATTATTGAATATCTGGGACGTATTGTTGTTAATTTATTAACTCCAACGAAGGCTAGTATTCATACGATATTGGCGGGAATTAGCTAGATAGGTCGTCTCCCTGGTTTCAGATGGTTTGGCTGGTCTCCAATAAATTCCGTCTAGCAGCAATCTCCAAAATAAATTCTCTTCTAATTTCTTGTTTCTTTAAGGTAGTACGGGCACCAAGGCAATTTTAAATAAAAGGCTTGATTTTGATTAATAGATTTCATAGAAATCTAATTGCATTAGTTTTCATGACGGAACTTTTGAAAAATTTTGCTATATTTCGACTTATCTCGTCAAGCGGATTCAGAAAATACTTATGGTTCAAAAGTTTATATATATGTATGTATTTAAATATACGAGAAAATCAAACGCGCTCTGCACGCTTCTGTCAAAATGTTTATTATCGATAATTTAACTAATCAATAATTTTACAGATGTAACTCATTAATATTTAACCGTTGCCAAGATAGTCACCATAGCAACAAAAAGCGACAACAATGAAAAAGTCACATTAACTTTTTAATAAAAGATATATACGATATACGATATAATTGGCCTTGTCTCTTCTCTAACCCCCGCAATTCTGTACGGATCTCAATAGAACGTAACATACTCATTTTTAGAACAATTTCTGAGGTTCTAAGATGATCCAAATCTGTCGATTAGTTTAGAAATGAGAGCAATTCAAAAGTTTTCAAAAAATCCCGAAAATTTTCACTTTTACCGTATTTTCATACAATTACAATCAAATGCGATATCATATTAAATTTCTGTAAATTGCATCTGAAAGCTTAATAAATAAACTTTAATTTTCATACCTCACCATCAGTCTAGGCCAAAAAATTACCTACTTTCTCAGAAAGATTTAATGAAAAAAATTGTTTTTATGACCCCGCTTTTCATACTTTCTGTCTCGATGGGAGTTCGGCCGAGACCAGAGGGGGACTCCAGGCTGATCGGTACATTAAGTTTTGGCAGAATAAGTTTGGCGGTATTACATACTTTTTCAGCCTGGAGAGTAATGCGGTGTTGGACCGACTTTGGGGAAACTACACGCATTTGCCTGTGTCCCACCGGTAGCACAGAGCTTGGAGAAACCATCGAAAAATTCAAGTCTGATACAGCCTGGCGTGAGTTATGAGCACCGATGTTCACTGAAAATTAAAATTCAGCTCACACCGGAACTCGAATCCACGCCTCACCAGTCTCAAGCAAGCATGACAAGCGTTGTACCGCTTAGTCATGGGACTGGCTTGATTTGATGAAATTTTACTTTTGCATTCATTTTGATGTCATTGTTTTATTGTAACAGAAGTTATATATCATTATTAATATTATTTTGTAAAAAATATGTTTTTTTTTAATCGAGAAATCTACTTCCATTTCGGCTGCCGAATGGTATTTTTTATATGAAGTTGGAGTAACTCTAAACTAATTCTGAAAATTTTAGGGGGGTTGTCCGATTATTTAAATAAATAAATGGTTTTAAAAGTAGGAATATTTAACATTGGCTTCATGGTGAAACGGTCGATGGATGATATGTTTTTATAGATTTCTCTAAAAATAGTCGGAGGAAATTAAAAAAAAAAAAAACTATTTAAATTAAAGTTAAAACCTTAATAAATTATTAAAAACAAAATTTTTATAATTATTTGCAGGCAATGTGTCGATAAAACCAATTACAACTGTTTTAAAGACATCAAAGAGATTTAATTTAACAATCAATCTCAATAAATGTGGTGCACCAAACCGTAAACAATTATGCGCATCTAACAGGATTTTTTCATAAACAGACTTAAGAAAATTAATAAAATTCTTAATAGCTTGCTTAATTGAAACTGTAGTAACTTTTTTATTATGAACAAAAAAAATAGTTGTCCAACGTCAATATTCATTCTAGTTACTTCCGCAGCTTGAAGAGATATTTCACCAAGTGGTAGAATGTAAACATTAAAACTTAAATTTTTGAATCGTGCAGCAATCTGCACTATCTCACAATTGGGTATTCGCATGATTTTCCAATCCATTAAATAATTATGTCTTATTATTTTAAAAAAATTTTTAAAATTTTTGAAAAAAAATTTTTTTTTTTTTATTTATAAACATTTAAACTATTTAACAATAAAAAAATTGTTAAATTTTAAACGAATAGGTAGCTCCCTCTTGCGTATGTGACGTCATTGTGCATATTCCATTCAAATTTATTCGCGCCAATCCACTCACAGAATGTTTTTATAAATACGCCTGATCAGCTGTTGTGATTGTTATTAAAAAAAATAACTGTTTAAATTATTTCAAATCAAAAACATAAACTTTATAACTTTTTAATATGTCATTAAAAAACAGTGGTTGTTGGTGTATTGTACCAACATGTAAAAATACCGGTAAATCTAATCCAAATAAAATTTTTATAAATGTTCCATGAAATAAATTAAAACGAAAAATGTGGTTGGATGCATGCGGGAATAAAAGTGATTATTCTTTATCAAGTCGACTTTATTGTTGTGAGGATCATTTTGATGTAAGTAATAATAAAAATCAAAATAATTTATTTATAATCAACTTATAACCTCAAATTTTTTTAATATTTTGACTGTAAATGAGTAATTAATTATTTTTATTTTAGTTAAAAATAGATATGGAAAATTATTTATAGTGGAAAATGATTGGTAGTAACAAACGGATGAAAGTAATATTTTGCCTCATAAATATATTGAAGAATCAAAACTGACAAGTGTAGAAGTTTCTCCAATGGAAGTAGATGAACAAAGTTCTGAGAAATCCAGCTTCAATTTTGATGATAAAATGATAGGTCGAAATTCAAGCAATAATATCAATAATATGGATCTGGAATATTTGGATACTGTAAATTCTACTGCATCTCAAGATTTTAAAGCCGGTGCACCTAATGTTTTTTATGATAATTTTCCTCCTCAACCCTCGCAGTCTTAAAATCACTGAGGATCCATGATGGTTACATACAGGATCCACAGAGGATTTACAATGGAACTACTGTGGAATGTCAGTGGATCCACTGTGGATTTGTGCCGTTTTGCCACTGTGGTTCTATGATGGTTACGCAATGGTTATTTCGTGGGTCCACTGCGGATGTTCAATAGTTCCATTGTGGATGTACAATGGTTCCACTGTGGATTAACAGTGGTTCCACTGTGGATCAACAGTGGTCTTACTGTGAATTTATAATGGTGCCATTGTCATTGAACAGTGGTTCAATGGCGGTTTACGATTGATCCACTTCCGCTCCGTGGAATATGAACCACTCAGAATTTAAAAGTAATGGGAAGGTGCCGGGATAGTTTGGAAAATCATTAATTTTATCATTTTTGCTTTTTACTGAGAAATATATTGATTAAAAAAAACATGAAAAATAACGCGCAGTATAAATATTATAAATTAAATTAAAAATATTATTTTATTCCCGCAAAGGACGCTGATTCCTGGGTTTCCTCTTAGCCTCACGCAATTTATTTGTAATCCAGGCTTTTATGTTTTTATTAATATCATCTATTGAGCCTGGAGTGTATAGTATATTATTTTTTTTCTGCAAGTACCTGCATATCCCTGTAATCATTAAAAAAACATACATTAATACGGTCACTCTAACTCAAACTACACTCAAAGATAATCTTCCAAAATTATTGCTATGGGAACATCGTAATCTATCTCATCATACATTCTAGCGTTGGACCAGACTTTAAACATTTTCATTTTTACGATGTGGAAATCGTAAATTGTGTAAGGGAAAATTAAAACTGAAAATTTTGGTTAGATTTGCAACTATTAACTAATTCCGAAATTCCCTGACTGACTGACGAAAAGTTACAAGTCTTACCAAAAGAATTATTTTTTGAATATATTCGTTAAAATCCCTTCTTCTTTCTTAAAATAATGTTATTATAGGAATTTAGCAATAACAGTTGAGACGGTGTTAAATTCTTCGAGCAACAATTCATTCTGAAAATCTTTTTGAGAATTTTCATGTAATTAAAATATTCAATCAATTCGGACTGAGATTAAAATTCTCCGATGTTTTCCTGATTTTTTTCAGGCCTTCTTGGTTCTCCAGATCAATCATTGTAAGGAAGTTGAGATAAGAATAATATTTGTTAAGAAATTTAAACAACGATCTCTTTTAAACGCGATCATAGATTAGGTATGCCGAATAGAATGAAAAACTATTTTTTAGATATGGTATTGCAAGGCTTATGTCATTGATAAAAGATTTAAATAAAAATGTAAAAATTATTTGAAAAAAAATCACATTTTTAAAATTAATGATTTTCAAAGTATGCAGTTAATCTCTATCAGATTTAAAGAATACAAGTTTTTCATCAGATCTCAGAGTTTTCAGGTCGTAGAAATAAATTCTGAATCGACATATTATTGTCTGGAATGCGCAGAAATTCAAATGAAAATTTCGCTCAAATGTTATCATTAAAAATTACGTTTTACTGTAGACGTCAAAAAAAAATTAATTTGGGGAATTATTCTTGCGTCAAAGCACGTGTCAGATAAAATCACTTCTATTCTCTAAAAAAAATAATTCATAAGCAGTTACATCTCTTCACTGGCAGCCTTTCCTTGTATATGCTTTTATGACATCAGTAACGCAACATTACAGTTTGAAATTTTTAAAGAAATATTAATTTAAAAAATTGAACTAATTGCGGGAAGCTGAAAAATAGCCGTAGATCAAGCCGCTCCTTCAAATGATTATTTTTTTTTTTATGTTTCCTAAATAACTCAGTTGTAATCAGCTCGTAACATATAATATCATTTTTCGGGAAATAGCATTAATTATGAAGTCTGGAATTTCGTTAGCAGACAGATTGAAAAGGTTTGACAAATAAACTACGTTATTTAGGCATTTAATTCACTAAATTCCGTGAACACACACACACACACACACACACACACACACACACACACACACACACACACACACACACACACACACACACACACACACACACACACTGACGCGCTAATTTGCAGCCATTAAGGTAAAAATCGTCACAATCGTATTTTCGGATCGCAGAACGTACGATCTGAAAAAACATCGCAGTGGAAATTCACCGCATTTAATAACTTGCCAATTTGTATCCCACATTAAAAAGTTTAAGAAGTTAGTAGTTCCCCTTTAATTTTTAAATATTTAATTCTTATGGCAATTCGACGTTTAGGAGTCTAAAACGACTACTATAATTTAGCATTGACTTATTATGCAATCGCTGTAAAACCACAATGGTGCTACAGTGAAATCACGATTGAATCACATGAAACCATGATTGATCCGTGATGTAACCATGAGTTCGACCACAGTAGAACCATTATTGAATCACGATAAATCAAGTACAAAACCGCGAACCAACCTGTGGTTCAATTACAGTAAAACTATTGTGGAACCACGGCATAGTCACAATTCCACTGTAAAACCGTAAGTGGAACCATGAAAGAACCACAATAGATGCTTGGCTAACCCACTATAAGACCGCTGCTGAACCACGATGGAACCACAATATATCCACAGTTGATCTACTGTAATACCACTGTAGAACCACAAAAGATACACAGTTGATCCATCATGAAACCGCTGACGAACCACCATACATCCACGGTAGAACCACTGTGAAACCACAATAGATACACAGTTAATCCGCTATAAGACCACTATTGAACCACGGTGGAATCACAGTGCAACCACAGTTGATCCATTGTAAAATCGCTGTGGAACCACTATAGAACCACAACAGATACGCAATCAATCCACTATAAGACCACTGTTGAACCACGGTGGAACCACCATACATCCACTATGGAACCACAAAAAAACCGCTGTGGAACCACTGTAGAACCACGATAGATACGCAATTGATCCACTATGAAACCGCTGATGAACCACAATGGAATCACAATGGAAACACGGTGGCAAAACGGCACAAAACCACAATGGATCCACCATGGTTCCATTGTGGCTCCACAATGATTCCACTATCACCATGGATCCACCGTGGATCCACTGTGGTTCCTAGACTGCGAGGGAAGCTATAAAAGTTAATGCTGCAGTTCAAGTCAAGATAAGAAGTTTGTATAGGAGTACACAAATTCAGTGTAAACCTCAAACAAAAGACCGTGCAACTTCTCCCATTAAAATATTCTCTGGAGTAAAAAATTTGGATGACTCATGTTCTTCATCAATTAGTAATAATCAAGTAATGAACACATCAAATACAACAGTAAGTTCATTCCCAACTTCTTCAGATAACCTTTTGTTGACAAATCCAAGTACTGAAAATGAGTGGAAAAGCCAATATCAACAAGAAGAATTCCAAAAATTAAATTTAAAACAAACTTTCCAAAAATTTCAACAATCACCTCGTAAATATATCGGTATTCCAAACGACTGTATGGATATTATCGATATTTTACGGACTGCTAAATTAAGTGATGTTGAAATCTTTCTCACATTAAAAAAAATAAGACTAAATGAAAGTTTTGCTATTTTAGCAGATGATTTTGGGATGTCTACTTCTAATGTAAGTCGTACATTTACTAAGACCTTGCCAATCATAACTAAGTATTTAAAAGACTTCATTATTTGGTTTTCATCTGCAAAAATTAAACAACAATTGCCAATGAGTTTCAGGAGTCGTTATGCCGCAGTTGAATCAATCACTGATTGTTTGGAAATTGAAATTGAAAAGCCAACAGACCCAGTTAAACAATCATTAACATGGTCAGAATACAAAAAATGTAATACTGTGAAATATTTAGTATCTTGTACTCCAGATGGTATAGTTAATTTCATATCACCAGGTTATGGTGGTAGAGCATCTGATGCAGAAATAGTTTCAATCTCTGGATACTTGGATTATTTAAAGCCAGGTGCAGCTGTATTAGCAAATAGAGGTTTCAAATATATTGAAAATTTAGTAGTTGCGAAAAAATGTACATTGATTAGACCTCCTACAGTAAGCTCTAATAAGCAACCAACTCATGATGAAGTCATTGCGACGAAACGAATCGCTAGCCTTCGAATTCACATTGAAAGGTTAATAAGAAGAATCAGAGAATTTCATATTTGAGAACCTCATTCATCTGTTAATATTAAATTGATTCCGCAAATGGATAATATTATCACGATCGTCGCTGCTTTAACAAATTTACAAGGACCACTGATAAAAAACATAAGTAACATTAGAGATTAATTAAAAATATAATATTAATTATTTTACAAAATTTTGTTATTCACAGTAAATAAGCTTATGTATATATCTATAAACATTCAAAACATGCAAGTGTCTTAAAATAATACGTTTTTGATCTTAATTATTTTATTGCTCTGTTTTGTATAAAGAATTAAATAATCGTTTAAAAATACGTTTCTTCCAAAATTTACTCAAATCTTCCAATAATTTATTAATTAATTGTGAGTCGTAATTAATAATAATAGATTTAAATGCTTTTGTATCTTCGAAGTTCGGGTCTGCAACAACAAACATCTCTTTTTTTTCCTCCGGCAAAAAGCATTTGCATTTGCATTTGCGTTATGTACTTTATTGCTACTTTATCGTAATTATTAGTATCAATATATGTACGAGCACTTTTGTCTGACGTTGGGCATTTAATTTCAATAACAAATTCGTCGTCAATAGCATCAGGTGAAGCTCCTAGATAAGGATATTTTTCAGATAAAAATAAACCACATTTATTTAACTTTTTTTTCATCTTCTGTTCAACTTGTTGTAAAACCATTGCTTCTAATTTTTTGCCTCGTTCCATAGCTTTTCTATCCCGCAATTTTTTACCACCGACCAACAACTCCACTAAAATTCCATTCGGTGTATTACAACGTGATGCTTCATATGCCTTTGATGCAGTAACTCGTCCGTAGCGCAATGTAAACCAGAGCTCACAGTTTGCTTGATCTTGAGTCATTTTTTCAATTCGCTCACACAAATCTTTTGACATTCGACTTTTGCTGAATGTTAAAAATTCATCATAAGATGTTCCTCCTTCATTAATAAAATTTACTAATAAATTATGAATCGAAAGACTTTGCTCGTTATTTACATCATTGAAGTATTTTAAAATTTGACTCTGTACAGTTTTTTGATTTGTTCTTTTTACAAATTCTTCTAATGTATTAAAAGGTTTATTCAAAGCAATCGATTCTTCAGTACTGGCAAAATCTTTTACCATAATGAATTTTATTGATGATCCAACTTGAGATAGAACTGATTTTCGCCAATAACATTCAATATCCGTCGGTGATGGTTCTTCAGATCTTCTGTGTAGCCACATTATAAAAGCAATCGCATGCTTGCATCCACCTAAAAAAGACAAAGGGAATGTATTGGTAGGTATTTCATTTTTAATCAATTTTTTTTGTTTCTCGTATCAAACAGTAACTATAAATAATAGAGTTAAGAATAACAGTAATAGTTATAGGTAAAATATTTTTACACTATTGCACTTACCTGACGATGCGGCACAATCATGACATTGAATCGATAAAATCTCTTCTTCAACAATATTTAAAACAAGAGTCACTCGATATGATTTATTGTGTACTCTGTGCTCAGGACAAATAAGACATTTTAGAGTACATTCTGGTCCATGAAGTTTTAGTTGAACAAATTCAATAGCAGCATCTCCATACGACTGTCTTCCGGATCTATATTTGAATATATTTATTTTATTATTAGTCTAATATTTCAACTATAATATTTAAACACTTGTTGTAGATTAAAAACTAACCTATATTAAAATTTTTTTTTAATTTTTTTAATATGAGAATTTCACTTTAAAAAAACAAAGAAATGACTGATTGATTTTTTTCTATATATTATTTATTTTGAAAATTTCGATTTATCAAAAAATCCAAAAATTATTAAACAATAATGAAATTACGTATCATGAAAATTTATACTCACAGGTTAGCTTTTGCGCCTTGCATTTCTGCAGATACAAAATTGGAATTAGTAGCTAAGTAAGATGCGACCATAAAAGCATCAACGCGAGGTAGATTATCGGATCGAGCTTCACTGAAACCAGGATCGACTTTTCTTCGAGGCATTTTTATTTCTTTTTAATTATTTATTGTCAGTTACTATCACCCCGTTCACATGTACCACTAGTACCTCTCAGCATTTATGATAATATAGAGTATGATCATAATATCTATGCTAATTATTCTTTTCAAAGAAAAATATTTATGCTACTTTCAGTAAATTTCAGTCTTAATGATAAAATATAACTAAACTCACTATAAATAAAAACCAACTTGAAATTTTTTTCAATAATTTATCATTCGTCGTTTATCATGCATTCAAATAACGCGCCAATAACATGCACAATGACGTCAGACCAATCACATCACGTTTCACATCACGTGATTTTTACATAATATTTGACCACTTTTATTTATTTATTTATTTAAAAATTATTCGTAAAAATTAAATTTTTTTCTTACATAGGTATTTTATGTGTATCAAAGAATTTATTAACTGAACTTTATTTGCAAAATCATTTTCATGCAAATACCCAATTATTTCCCAAGCCAGTAGTCTTTAAATCAAAAAATTCAATTTCTGTTGAGTCAGTAAATATAGGTTGCACATAAATAGGCGCGTGATAAATAATTCCTTCTTTTCGTTCTGTATTTACACTGCCATTTTTATTGTTTTTGAATGGTTTACCTCGTCTTTTTAAAAATTTTTGAGCTTTAATGAGATCTGCTTGATTTTTTTTTTTTTTTATGGAATTTGTTGTTTACCAGAAACTTAATAAAATGCTTTGAGAGTGAAGAATACTTCAATTTATCATTTATTGCCTCAATAAATGTAAAGCCCACATTCTGCTCACATATTGCTGTCGCAGCTCTGAAATCATTCGACTCCGAGCCACCGTAATGTATTTTTTTGGTGCTTTGTTTGCTATCATCATGTTTAAAGATTCGTTCTTTTGAGTTGACGCACATGGAGTTAACTTAGCAGCATTATCTGCAAAGTTGCAAAAAATCCGGTCAAGTTTTTTTTTTAATCATAATCTTTTAATCCCTCACCGTTTGGCAGAATCTTATGCTTATAATTTACAGGGTTTATGTGATAACCACACCATTCTCCGTACTTTGCATGTTCATCAAAAGCATAAGGAACAATATTTAGAAGGGCTTCCTTTGTTGATATTTCATCATTTCGATGTTTCTCCAACACACATCCAAAGCAATATTTAAAATAATCAACGTAAGACTTAGATAACTTCAATTCATATAATTTCTTAGTCAATGTAGTAGCAGCATAATTTTTATTAATCCATTTATTAATAAAGTGATTAAATTCTCTTCTCAAGCGAGCTATTGTACTGGAATCATTATCAGCAATCAATGTATCTAACCTAACTTTTTCAGCAGCAAAAGCAGGATTATTCATTAGCGTCTCAACAGCCATAACAGTTTTCATAGACTTCGAACTACCATCATAGTTATCTTGAAAATCATGGTCGTCTTTACTGTGACCTTTATAACATTTTATGCTAGGCTTATCACGGGTGTTAAAAGTTACTAGCAAACCTGAGTAATGGCCAATTACTGTGACGTGCCCCAAAAAAATTTTGAAATTTCTGTTTCTGTTTTGTGAAAAAATATGTTATTATTTAATCATACCTGTTTTACTGTTGTACGTTCGACCGCTGCTTTTTTCTTGCCAACCGCCGTCGAGTCCTAAAATTAATCCCACTTCATCGTTTTCAACAATTTTATTTGAAGCAGAATCTAATCTAATTAGTCGTAATTAGTCAATAATACCTAAAATAATAAATGCTTGTAGATAACTGACCGCTAAAAGTTTTTAATGAATGAGACTAAACTACTGCAAGACATTTTCCGAAGTCTTTCTCTCATCAAGAGTAATTAATCATAATTGAATTATTTTTTAAACTAAAAAAAAGTAACAAATTGTTTTTAGTACGAGGTCGATTAATATTTTTTTTATCAGAAAAAAATGCTGAAATAAAATCTTAGTACTATTAGTAATGTAACATTGGGGAATTGAATACTTAATTTCCATTTGGTGCTATCCATCAATTAGTGCCTTGCTAAAAAAATTGAAAAAAAAAAAAAAAAAAAAAAACATAATAAATATCTAAAAGATACTACTCCTGGTAATTATGACACAATTTCTAGAATTGAAAATAAGTAGAAAATTATAAATTAGTGAACTGCATGAAATCTGAAAATTTTAAAACACAAATAGTAATAAGGGATTGACTGTTCGATTACTGTGAGTTTGAAAATAACGTAAAGTTTCTACGATCATTTTCCTTGGAGTTACAGCTCGTTGAAGTCACCCAAAAATTTAGAATTTTTTTTATATCCCTTAATTTTTCTTACTAATGTATAATGCGTTTTTCAAATTTTTGTTTCCTTTTTCTGCTCGAGTTTACTTTCTTGCATCATCTGATTAGCGTATTCGTTTTTTTGTTACTCGTACTGGTTGGGATGCTTTAAGTATTAGTGATGGTTCCACATTGTCAATTTTGGGCATTCTTAAGCAATCCTTCTCTTCCTAGTTCATTATGTGTTTAATCAGGTCTTTAAACTAGAGTTTTCTTCTGTTTCCGATGATTGAAAGCTTCCTAACTAGGTGATACACTCTGTTTTAGACGTGCTCCTTGGAATATTTATCAAGTTTACTTCCATTAGAGGTATTTCACAGGAGCCTGTTGCGATTTTCAGCTGGTTCAACAGTATTTTTTTCGCTACATCTTCTCCGTTGAATCCACCTCCATTGATGTTATTAATGAGAGTTTCTTAATATGCTCTGCCTTATTCTTTGGTAGTGATTTAGATCTTGACGAGTTAGATGCCTGCTGTTTCCAACCAAAAGTGCGGTCATATTCTTATTTTTCTTTGGAATTCTTAGTAGTAACAAAATAAAAATCTGTAAGAATTATTGATTTTTTTGAAAACTAAAAAAGTTTGTAAGCTATTAAGATGATAAATCAATTAATGATACGGACGATTGAATTACACCGACTCACAATTTATAATAAAAAATAAATTTTGTTTCAGATATAATGGATTTTTACCTCCTGGGGATCGTGGAAGACGTAGGAGTAAATTTGTATTATGCAAACGACCAGTTGCAAATGGAGTAAAACGTAGTAAACATTATGTAGTGAAAACTCCTCACAATTCTCAAGCCGTACTAAATGTTAAGCAGCATTCGATTTCGTACACTCTTTCTCGAACGCAGGCTGTTATTGTTGAATATACCGAAGATGATACTACAGACATGTTCCAGGTTTGTTATAATATAATTTTTCAATATAACTCATATATATTGGTGGCCTTTTCTAAATTTATTATTAAGCTCTATAACACTGGTCGACACATTCGACTCTTGTATTTTTTTTATGGTGTAACAGTTATACCTGCTCAGGTTGGCCCCTAATCAATTTTATAAATAAATAAACAAAACTAACAACAATACAATTATCAGGGCACCACCAGGATTTTTAATCTTGGTTCCTGGAACCGGCCCAGAGCTGAGAAAACTTAATCTTAGGGTAGAGAGAGTGGAGGAAGGTGCTGTTGAATAATAAATAATTAATTAACAAGATCGATCGATATTTATTAACAATAAAAAAATTAACAAACTTAACAAGGTTTGACTTAAAACTAGTTAACAAAATTCACTCACGTACACACTAACCACACTTAACAATATCTTAATCTCGACGAGCCCCTCCCGGCGTCTACCCGTCGATTTCTAATACGTGCCCCTCCCGGCGTCTACACGTGACGGGCCCCTCCCGGCGTCTACCCGATTTCTAAACCTACAATCACCCGCACAGAGACGAATCATATACCGGGGTTGTTGACTCGGCTCACAGGAATAACAGCCCAGCGACGAAACATAGACCTAGATGTTCTGCAGCACACTCTCATAACCCACACCAGCTACAGCAGTAACGGCCCAGCGACGAAACATAGACCTAATCACTCTGCAACTCACACATAACCCACACTTGTCTCACACTACTAACTTGACTTTACTTTATAAATTTTACTTTAATAAAATTGACTGTAACTAATTCTAATTAAATATTCTAAATCAATTATTCAATCATTAGTAAATTAATAAAACGACAAACAATATTCAATTTACAACCAATTCTCAAATTCCAATTGTTAATTTTAATTCCGTTAAAATATTAGATGGATTAAAATTCCTCAGTAACTTATAATCATGGTATTAACAATATACAATAACTATTTAAAACAAAAGGTCTTAATACCTTGAATTAACTTTTGATAATTAAATAAATCACAATATAAAATTCTCAATCACGTTCAAAATTATTAACACAAGTTTAATTAAGTAATTCTCACTAAATTTTTGCTGTGACAATTTTTGACTCAATTAACTAATTTCTAGGACTTAATGTCCACGCCGATAATTATCAAATTAGAGTAAAATTAATTTAATTAATTCATGGACTTAATCCCAAAATTATTAAATTCACACTTGACGGAATAATTTTATAATATAATATTCTCAATAAATAATTCCTAATACAATATTCTTAATAATTTTCCACTCTATAATATTCTCAATTAATAATTTTCCTAATATAAAATATTCAATAATTTTCCAATCTATATTATCCTCGATAATTAATTCTCAATATAGAATTCTTAATAATTAATTCTTAATATAAAATATTATCAATAATTTTCTACTCGTTTTATGACTTATAAAAAATTCGACCCAATTCGAAATATTCAATTTTTATGTGCTAGAACATTCGCTAGCTAAGTTTTGCTTGACCTTGGGTATTGGAATTTACTGCGACACAAAAACTGACGCTTGACCAAATTCCACGAATAAAAATTTGTCGATTTTTTTCAATGACAAAAATCAATCAATTTTACTAAGTTAATTATTATAAAAATAAATTTAACGAATTTTCAGATGTTAATTAATTGATTGATAATTTTTAGTTATTAAATTTTCCCGCAAGGTCGATTGAGAGATTTTCGGGTATAAGCCCCCATGAAAATCACTAAATCCAAAACTAGCAAATGTTCCACAATTAATCTATTAATAAAAATTTTATATACGAGGAGTAGAGGAATGATAGACTGAGTACAAACCGCGGTCTATCTTCCACCCACGGAATGAAATAAAATACCTGAGTATTTGACTCAACTCCTGTTCACGATGTCTCTCTGACGTGGTGAAACCTCTAGGTATTTGTTGCTTAGTTTTCCTTTCACTCCGGGGATCCGTCCTCACTTCAACTTTAGTTTTCCTGTAACAGTAAAAATGTTAGTAAAAGTTGTCTCCAAGATTGAAAAGACAATCTTGATAAATTTTTATCGCAGCGTTCCAAAATTTACGTGCGAATATATTAATTATCTGTTTTTCTGCTGAGTAGTGACCGGTGCGGTTGACTATTAAACCTCTTCTGATTTTGTCACACACCGGCTCCCGAGACTTACCCATTTTACCCCCCTCTTAATTACTACACGGAAGACCCCGAAGATCGGGGCGCGCCAGTGCTGAGTCGACTAATTATCGACCTCTGGCGACTTATCGATTTAGGGTAATTTACCCTGTTACAATGGACACTATTCAAACATGAGAAGATTGAAAAAAAAATTTCAAAATACACTTTCAAAAAATTGTTTTAAATTCTAAGCTTCAAAATTGCAAATTGTAAAAGTTCAATTTTTCTGTGGCGTTAAACTAAGCTCAATTATTGTAATTCTACTTACTTTTAATAATAAGGCCAAGCAGCGATACTATACATAGGAAATAGGGACCCATTTAATTTTTTTAAATGAGAAAAATGAAGGAAAATGAAACTTTTTACAAGCAGGACAGATGAAGATTTAAATAAAAGTTTCATAATAAGGGTGTTATACGGAAAAGGTTGTCATAATGGATAGTGAGTGTTGTCAATGAAAGTTTTTTCAGCTTACGGATGCAATAAATAATATAATAAATTAAAAAAAAAAAATTGAATGTATTAGAATCGATTTGATTCTTAGAAATTGTAACTCAATTAAATACATAAATGAAAAACAGTTTATTGATAAATTTACACGTTTATACGTTACAAAAATTTTTATGAAATAAACGAATAATTTATTTTGCAAAGTTAATATACTTATTGTCAAATTATATTTGTAAACTTATAAAATCGCTAAAAATGATATTGTTGATGATGGGACAACTCCGGAATTATACTCGAGCTCGTAAAAGTGATAAATGAACCTTTCATACTGTTAGATAGCAATTTTTATTTAATTTATAAATTTTAAAACAAGATTTAAAAAATTCTATGCATTCCAGGTTGACAATATTAGTAACTTTATTCGTCAATGTTAGAAATACTTCTTTTCTAGATTGGTCGATCATCGGAGCCACCAATAGATTTTGTTGTCATGGATACTTACCCAGCTACTGAAACTGGTTCGAGTATTGAAAGTCGGATAGCTCAAAGTACAATAAGTAGATTTGCTTGTCGTATACTAACTGATCGGGGAAATCCAGCAATCACAAGAATTTATGCGGCTGGTTTTGATAGTTCTAGGAATATTTTTCTTGGGGTATGTATTTATTATAAAAAAACAAAAAAAAAAAATTTACAAAAATATTACAAAACCAAAATCTTTGATCAAAAACTTTTAACAATTTAAAAAAATTAATTTTATTTATTAAATTTTAATGTCAAGTAGGTTACAAAGCTAAAAAATTTTTTTTTATTTGATCCATTATTTTATCACAAATTTTATAAGTACTAGGAAATGCACTTTCAAATTATCCAAATTTTTTTTTGTTTTTGTAAATTCACTTAATTAGAAATAAAAACTGATTCGTAACGAGTATACAAATGGATGTCCATTTTGAGAGGAATTATTGTGAGAATCAAGAATTCTTCTTGGGTTGATATTTTTTTTGTTTTTTTGTAAATAAACTAAAATCTTAAAGTTGACAATAAATCAACTTGTTAAATAATTAATGCTTTAAAATATATGAAACTTAGGAAAAAGCAACAAAATGGCAAGAAAATCGAGAAATAGATGGACTCACCACCAACGGGATATTGATCATGCATCCACGAGGTCCATTTTGTGGAGGTGAAGCTCAGTGTGGTTCATGGAGAGAAATAAGCGTTGGTGGCGGAGTATTTTCACTACGAGAAAGTAGAAGTGCTCAACAAAAGGGAAACGTTGTTGATGATGAAGACAATATCTTAAAAGATGGTACTCTTATTGATCTTTGTGGCGCTACTTTGCTTTGGAGATCAGCAGAAGGCCTTGCCAAGTCACCGGTCAGTCATTTAATTTTATGTTTTAGTATTTATACTTGGTAAGCTTACATTTACAATAAATCAAGCTTATAATTTCAATCGAAAGAACTTCAGTCATCACCCAACTTTTTGGTTATATTTATGACTAGCTGTTATTCAGTTATTTATTCACCCGATCCGCTGGGCGCTTGATAGAATTGTATTTTTAGATCTAAACTTTAAATTTAATTAGAGTATTGTTTTGACTTGCATAGATTCCAAATTCCAACGAATTTGTACGTACCTGTTATCGATGTGAATATTCTAGCTAATATTTATTGTAACTTTCAATGTGCGATCATTATAACATTCCCAACTTGACAATTATACTCGAACATTTTTATCAAATTTGAAGCCAGTAGAAGTTACTGTTTGAAAATTGAAATTTAACATTTTAATACCCATTCCCGTAATCCTTATTGAGGTCAGGTTGTTGTAAAATCCGCTCTTGATTCATTTCTGCATCATATATAAAAGATTCCTACCAATTTTAAAGCCTATAAGAGATAAAGTTTAAAAACAGGAATTTTTATTGTTAACGTCCCCACAATCCCTTTTGGGGAAGGAATTTCGTGAAATCCGTTCTTAACTGACCTCTAAACGGCAAAAGTAATATTCCTATCAAATTCAAAGTTTTTAAGGTAGAACCCTCGCGACTTCCGTAGTCAAAAGTTTATGTTAGAGTGTACAGTACATACCCTTGAGAGTCATTATTGACAAGCCTAAAACTTTTTGCTGTTTATGTACTTATTCTAGCCAATCATCAACGAGAAACTGATCGTTTGAAAAGTCTGGCAACACTGCATAAGCGTTAAGATATTATATAGTGGTTACACAGTAGTATTTTGGACCAACTGTAGACTAATCTCTGTTTTGATACACGCGTTTATTTATTCATTTACATACATTTATTCGGAATTATAATTACAATGTCTGAAAAAAAATAATTGACAGTATTGTTTTGTTTTTTCAGAAAAATCAGTAATTAAATTTTTTGTGTTGATGTATTAATTGATTTCAAATTTTACTACACTACTGGAAAAAATTAAGGGATCAAAAAAAAATTCCAAATTTTTCGGTAGTTTTCAACAGGCCGTAACTTTGAGAGAAATGGTCGTACAAGAAATAAAAAAAAAGGAAATTGTAGCTCCAAGTGTCTAGTTTTTGGATTAAAACTTCAAAATTTTGTAGCCTCCGTGGTTTCTGAGTAATCGTAGAAAAACCAGCAAAAAAAATTCTCAAAATTTTTTTAGTTTTTTTTTGGTCTACGGGCGTGGAAAAAATTTTTTAGCTTAACCACCATAAGGATCGGATACTTTGTTCATTTAGCTTTAATTTCTTTTTTAAACACCCTGATACGTCCACTCCTCGCTGAGATATCGGTCTTCAAATGGAAAAGGATCTTTTTGTCTTTGATTATCGATATCTCAGCAACCAATGATCGCACAGAAAGTTAAAGGTGGGTTTCAAGAACTTGAATGAATTCCCTTAACGACTGTCCATTGTTTTTTCGAAAAAAATTTTTCTTTCCGTCACATGAATTTGAAAATGCAACAAAAAAGGGCTTTTAGTGGTTTTTTGGAAAATCAAGCGCTGGATCGAAAATATTTAGGAAACCACTAATGTTAAGTGTGCCTTTTACAGTTCAATATGTCCACAAAAACCCTACAAAGAATCAAATTAATCCAGCCAGCCGTTTTTTTGTTTCACTTGATCGAATTTTTGAAAAATTAAAGGATCACGTTTTTGCTCTGAAAAGCTCATAATTTTTAAAAATGAGAAAAAAATTGTTTTTTCGAGCTTTTTCCACATTTTTAATCCAGAAAGTGCTTAAATTGAAAAAAAAAAAAATTCAAAAAAAAAATTTTCAAAAAAAAAAAATTTTTTCGAAAAAAAAATTTAAAAAAAAAAATTTTTTTTGGAAAATTTTTTTTTTTAACAAGTTAAGGAAACTCAAAAAACCATCGCCCAATGATTTTTATCACCTTTCCACCGCTGCATTCCTTGATTCTACTGATCTCCTTTTAATTAAACTAGAATTCAAATTTGCGCGCGCAAGCGCGCGCATGAATTTAGGGTTTGCATATATTTTTATGCTTTGATATATTTGACCAATCACGTTACGAATAGTTTGCTTACATGATATATTTTCATATTTTTCATGTAAATTATAAAAGTGGATTAATAAAAAAAGTTAATACCCCCAATCGAATTTCGATTTTTTTCATACGCTTTTCGGAGTTTTTTTTTTCTTTTCTTTTTGTGAATCCTTAGCAAATCGCTTCATTCAACAGTTTTTTTCAAAACTAATCCCTCTGCGCTAAAAAAAATTTTTTTTAATTTTTTGGTCAAAATTGAAAATTTCTGACTTTTGATTCTTAATCATGGTTAGACATTTATCGGAGGTGGAAGTCGCTCGGTTAGTGACTCTTATCGACGAAGGTTACACTCAACATGCAGTTGCTATCCGGATGGGTGTAAGTCAATCTGTCGTATCTCGAGCTTATACCAGATACCAAGAGACGAATCAATATCATCGTCGCCCCGGACAAGGTCGCCATCGAGTCACTAATGCCCGCGATGATCGAACAATTGTTAGAGAAGTTCGACGACAACCTTTCGTCAATGCGAATATTGTCGCTCGAAACTTCCCCAATCGCAGACAACAGCAACAACAACAGCAACAGCGACGACGGCATCAAGTGCGAAACATTTGCTCTCGAACAATCATCAACCGTCTTCGTGAAACTGGGTTACACGCACGACATCCTAATCGTGTACCCCTGTTGACAGCAAGACATCGTCGAGCTCGTTTAGCGTATGCTTACGATCATCGAAATTGGAACTTGAGGGAATGGACAAATGTTTTATTCACTGATGAGTCTCGTTTTAATCTGTATGGCAACGATCGACGTCCTCTCGTTTGGCGCCGTCGTGGAGAACGTTTTCGCCAGAACTTTGTCCGTCCAGTCGTTGCCTACGGCGGTGGATCAGTTATGGTGTGGGGCGGCGTTTCACGAAATTGGAGAACACCTTTGGTAATTGTACGCGAAAATTTGACAGCTAGACGTTACATCTCACAGCCAACATTACCCGGCGCTTCTTTGAGCGGCATGACATCACATTGTTGCGACACCCAGCAATGAGTCCAGATCTCAACCTCAGAGCACGTTTGGGACATAATGGGCCGTCGGTTGCGCAGAGAGTATCCAAATTTGCAGAACTTAGCTGCTTTGGAGCGCGCGCTTCAGCACATTTGGAATACCATTCCGCAGCCTCAAATTACCGGCTGCATAAACATGGCTGAACGTTTGAGAGCCGTTATTGAAAACAGGGGTGGTAATACCCGGTATTGAACCAACAAAAACCTTCAGAGAATGAGTTTGGAGTCATTAAATACGGTGGAACTGACGAGCCACCGGGTCTCAATTCTCCTGAAATACCTACACACACACACACACACACACACACACACACACACACACACACACACACACACACACACACACACACACACACACACACACACACACACACACACACACACACACACACACACACACACACACACACACACACACACACAGAGAGGAGCGTAAATCCGACCGCGCGACCTCCACGTGGTACGCTTTGGATAACGCTAATGCCGGCGGTAATTGTTTTCTTAAACTTTTCAAGAGAAAAAATTTCAAAAAAAATTTTTTTTTTTTATTTTTTTTTTTTTTTTCAATTTAAGCACTTTCTGGATTAAAAATGTGGAAAAAGCTCGAAAAAACAATTTTTTTCTCATTTTTAAAAATTATGAGCTTTTCAGAGCAAAAAACGTGATCCTTTAATTTTTTCAAAAATTCGATCAAGTGAAACAAAAAAACGGCTGGCTGGATTAATTTGATTCTTTGTAGGGTTTTTGTGGACATATTGAACTGTAAAAGGCACACTTAACATTAGTGGTTTCCTAAATATTTTCGATCCAGCGCTTGATTTTCCAAAAAACCACTAAAAGCCCTTTTTTGTTGCATTTTCAAATTCATGTGACGGAAAGAAAAAATTTTTTTTCGAAAAAACAATGGACAGTCGTTAAGGGAATTCATTCAAGTTCTTGAAACCCACCTTTAACTTTCTGTGCGATCATTGGTTGCTGAGATATCGATAATCAAAGACAAAAAGATCCTTTTCCATTTGAAGACCGATATCTCAGCGAGGAGTGGACGTATCAGGGTGTTTAAAAAAAGAAATTAAAGCTAAATGAACAAAGTATCCGATCCTTATGGTGGTTAAGCTAAAAAAATTTTTTCCACGCCCGTAGACCAAAAAAAAAACCAAAAAAATTTTGAGAATTTTTTTGTTGCTGGTTTTTCTACGATTACTCAGAAACCACGGAGGCTACAAAATTTTGAAGTTCTAATCCAAAAACTAGACACTTGGAGCTACAATTTCCTTTTTTTTTATTTCCTGTACGACCATTTCTCTCAAAGTTACGGCCTGTTGAAAACTACCGAAAAATTTGGAATTTTTTTTTGATCCCTTAATTTTTTCCAGTAGTGTATTTTTTATTATTTCATCTGACTATTATTTTTATAACTTATCAAAGATTAATATATATTATTATATTAAAATTGTTAACTTTTTTGAATTTTTAATAAATATAGAAAAATACTTATTTTCATAAAATAATCATTGTTATTTTTTTTTTAAATAAATAAAATTAATAACTATAATATTACACCTAACGTACATTAAACTTTTAAAATTTTTCAGCGCATGCGCGTCTCATATTTTTTTCGCGGCTCACAAAACTTGCGTTGTTGCCATAGCTTTATTAACGTATTCCTTTCTCGGCTAAAGTCTGGTAAATTTTTCATTGCTTATTAATAAATATCTCTGAAACTGTGTGGTAATTATCAATGAAATTATTTTTAAAAAATTGTTTAGTTGTTAGTTAACATTACTCTAGTTTTTTAAAAAGATCCTAAGAGAAGTTTCTGAGATATAAAAATGTTTGTAGGTAAACTTTTGGATATCCTATATACCGTAATGTATAAGAGCGTTCAAAACTCAAACTTTGAAATTAAATATCTCTGAAACTAGATGGTCAAAAATTTTCAAATTGTGCCGATCGATGCAGAATTATATGAACATTAATCTGCGAAAATTTTAAAAAAATCCTAAGAAAACGACTCTGGTGAGGGTACTACCTTAAGGCCTATGGTTTCCGAGTTTCCGTGATTACTATATAGACAGAAATCTCCTTTAATCGAAGCCTGTAGGTGGATGCATGGTAGGTCTTTAGCTGAGTGTAAGGAAAAGATTTAATATAATTCCTTTACGTCAATTTCGATTCTTTAAAAAAAAAAAAAAAAAAAAAAAAAAAAAAAGTAATTGAAAAAGATAATGCCTGTCTTGTTTTTATTAACGGGAAAAATGTTTATAAAAATAAATCGTAAAAGAAATGAGAAAGGGTTGATCAAATCCAAAAAAAGTGGGGTCAAAGGAATCCTATTTTGCTTATATATACGTAGAAGTTTGTCTGATAATACAAGAATTCATTGGTGAAATATTTTTTTTTTTAATATTCATGCGATATAAGTAGTTTCTTAGCACACGTTCATAAGTTTCGTAATTAGTTTGTTACTCATTTTATAATCCTAGCGTAAGTTTTGCATAAATCAAATGGTTATTTGGGTGCGATAAGTTGAATTAGTGAACCCAAATTTATTTTGTCGATTGCAACTGACGATCAAAACTGTTGAAATTGAAAAAAGAACCGAAAATCAGTAACAAAATGAATTTATTGCTATCATTTACAACGTTCTTACTATATAACTATAACTTGTAATTTTTTTCTTTTGTCTACGGGTGTTTCGCTCTTGAAATCGAACTTAGTATCGGAATTTCTCTTCGCATTTGTAATAAAAAATAGTATTTGCCACTCGGGCGGTGTTAATTACCCACGAGAGCGAAATTAAGCGTACTATATAGTTGTATAATATACTGTAGTAGATATGAATAATGTAATGTCATAACCATAACAATTTTCCATTACTGTCCTAACATTAACATTTACTGTTCTACACTTACTAAAATTACCGACGTTATATATATATATATATATATATATATATATATATATATATATATATATATATATATATATATATATATATATATATATCTAACATTACAGACTAAACATGATCTAGAAGAATTAGTAGATGCTATTAATGCGGGTAGACCTCAATGTCCGGTTGGTTTAAATACTCTTGTAATACCAAGGAAAGCAGCATCAGAATCAGCACAGCAGCAACCTTATGTTTATCTAAAATGTGGTCATGTCCAAGGTTATCATGATTGGGGCCAAGAAAAAGATAAAGCTACAAGAAGATGTCCAATGTGTTTAGTTGTTGGGCCGATCGTTAAGTTATGCATGGGTATTGAGCCTGCATTTTATGTTGACAGAGGTCCCCCGACTTATGCATTTAACCCCTGTGGACACATGGCTACTGAAAAAACCGTAAAGTACGCATTAAGAAAAAATTCTAATAAAAAACTTTTTTGCTTTTATTTATTCAAATCTTTTTAATGTTATTGTGCTTTTTTTAGGTATTGGGAAAAAGTAGCTATTCCTCATGGTACAAATGGATATATTGCTATATGTCCATTTTGTGCAATACCATTAGAAGGAGCTCCTGGCTATGTAAAGTTGATATTCCAAGACAACGTTGATTAAAAATAAACTTAATAGCTTCTGATAAATATGTATTAACAACAAAAGTTTGAATCACTGTAACTTTTTATACAATATAATGTATGACTCTAAATAGAATATGAAAAAAAAGGTTTGCATCTTTTTTATTATACTAGATAGTTTGTTCTTTAGTTCTTTAAAATCAAAATCAAAAATTGAATTTTTTTTTTCTTGCGGTTCTACTAAAAAGTTAAGAAGAAAAGAAAATCTAACTTTCTATAATTTTGAAAATTTATTAAATTTAAGTGACTTCTAAGAATGTTTTCATCAAATTAACTTTTGAAGAGAGCTTCTAAAACGTTTAAGACTGAGGTATTAGTAACAATTAGTTTAGGTGAATCAAAAAAAGACCTCGATAAATTACAAATATACAAATTACTCGAAGAAATGAAAAAATAAGATGATTGTAGTGTCGCAAACTCTCCACTAAGGAGAATTTCCGTAATTCTTCTATATGTAATTGATTGGTTGGGAATTGGCTCAGGATCTATCTATTTAAAATAAAAGACTCGTTGTTGGGGTGAATAATTATGATTAATTTATTCCCCAATGGGAGAAAACTCTAGCAATTGCTAGAGAAAAACTCCTCGAAGATGAATACAATTAAGATATATGTGAGTATTTATGTGTATTGATATGAATGTATATAACTATTGCACTGGTGTGCAATGAGGGGTGAGAGTTGATCTCAGCCGCCGTTAGGTTATTGTGGTTAACCGTCAACCGTTAATATCTCAGTAGAGATATAAGATGTAATTATGATCAGAAAGGATCGTGTGTTTGTAATCGGAAGAGAATTGACTGTGCGTTTGGAATGGTCTAAAATGACCAGTAGGTTCAAGTGTTGAATTTGATCGTTGGGATCAAGTTGTGTTATGAATTTGATCGCTGGGATCGAATCCTTGATCGCTGGGATTAAGTTGTGTTGTGATCCGAGAGGATCTGATTTATTTTTGATTTAAATGATTTGAATAATTTGTTTAAATTAGTAGTTGAATATAATTTTCTATTTGACGCGAGAATTTACTATTTATTTCAATTATTTTCTAAATGACTCGACAATTATTAAGTATATTAAATTATTAACGCACTTTGTTTCTTGAAAATCTTGATTTGATTTTAATGAATAAAACAATTAAAATTAGTTAATTAAAGCACATCAAATGAAGTTAATTTAATAATGACGACTGAATAAATTCAATTAATAATTACAAAATATAATTAAATGACACAAATTTCAATTATAATCGATTGTTATAAACGGAATTGAAGATATTAATAAATATTTAAGTTGAATTGAAGATTCTTGACAAACTTTGAACAATGATAATTTATTGCGTCTAATTTATCACGCGACTACAGACAATGGCCGCGATGCTAAACACTAAGTACGACGTACTTTTTATTAGCGTCTTAAATATTTGACCACGAATTTATGTTGAGTTTGAAAATAATGCACAAATGTCGAGTTAATGAATTTAATTAGGTATGATAATTGATATTTAATTGATAATTAATTACGTTAGCAAATAATAAAACACAATGGAATAATTTCTAAGTCAGAGAGAACGCAGGTATATTGCACTAGTCACAAGTTTCAGTATAACTGGTGATTATGGCGTCCCCACCGGCCTCGTGCCCCGGGCTCGCCGGTTTTCTTCCCGCTAAGTCATGGGGCGCATGTGCAGCCGCCATTTGACATCGTGTTCATAAGAACGATAATAGAAATTACCATGAGAATGACCCATGTTAGATATTAAGTATATTAGGTGTTTAAAGTCTGAGTATACTCATGAGAGCGCTCTAATCAATCTCCTTTGTATCGACATCAAACAATGATGAATTGGAATAAATGAAAACATGTTTAAAAATTTGAAAAAATACATTTAATAGTTTGTTGATAAACATTTTGCAGTCGGACAAAAGATCTTAAAATACATAAGTATTATCAATAATCACAATCAGATGTCAATCCCAGCTCTATATTGTTAAAATATTACGAAATCTACCTTATAATAATCTAATTGCACAATAACCGATCTATATTATAGAATAATTTAACTGCAGTTATTAATTCAGCTTTTGTAAAATTTTATTTAACCATATTTGAATAATCCTATAATAATTGAGCAAAAATATAATAGAATCTTTATTTAATTTGATACCAGGATTGATCAACAGTAGCATTATTAGATAAACTTTTAAAGCACTATTACAAAGTAATAAATTATACTCTTTGTAAGCAAGAGACGTGTTTTTATTTTTTGCCGATACTTTGAAGTTTGCTTATCAATGAATTTGATAATGTACAGCTGAACAATGTTTATACACGGAAAAAAAAATATTGTTACTAAAGCCATCTACTAGAGAGCTACTCGTAGAACGCTACGATAGCAAAACGTCTTCCTACAGTAGCAAAACGGTGTGGCTCTGGTAGGAATACTTTAGTTAGCTTGAATCGCTTACTACATTTTTCAACGGCGCCATCTAACATAACCACATACACAGGCACATTAATAAGTCTACCAGTTACTTCTCTACCCCTTTAACACGTCTACCATAACTAACTATACCACTAGACAGCTCTACCAATTGCAAGTATACCAGTTACTTCTCTACCAACATTTAAGTCAACCAATCAGAAAATCTACCCGTTAAAAACCTTACCGCAAAACAACTCTACCAGTTTGAAACTCTACCACGTGTCAAACTATACCACAACAATCTCTACCGTTAATATCTCTACCAAAATCAATATCAACCATATAAAAGCCTACCATTTTACATCTCTACCAGTTTAATATCTACCAGAAATAACTCAACCACATAACAACAATACCAAAATTAATTTATACCAAAAAATAACTCTACCGTAATACAGCTCTAACATTTTTTAAGTCTATTAAATTAAAACTCTACCATTTCAAACACTATCAATTTTTTGTAGTAAACGCGTGAAGAAAATATTGCTTAACGTTCGTTGGTACAGTAGTGAATTACCAATCTTTAAAAATTATCTAGATATAATTTGAATTATGGCGGCAACTGATAAATATAATACAATTGAAATTTTCAATATTAATAAAAATCGGCTTGTTTACTTAAATAATAACAATGAACAGCTTGCAGTCACTATGCGATTTTATTTGCACATATGTTAAATATTTTTTTTTTTAAACAGGTAGACGGCTGTATAGATACTCACTATTGTTTTTCATTTCTTAGAATAGAAAACAGCAACTTGTTTTAATTTAAAAATTTTTAACAATTAACATTTCAACAGAAAAATTATTATAGAACATGGACAAATCCATAATCTGATTTATCTTTCTGACTCTATAAAAATCCTATATGTATTTTTGACCATATGTTCTTTAAGGAATTTTCTACAGGATTGGATATTTCTATCACTTAAAAATGTTCTGAAAAATTTAGAGGACGCGTTTTCGCATTTCTAAATAATTTATTTCAACAGAGCTAAAATGCTAAAATACTCTTTTTTTTTTTTTAAAGAAATATTTTAAATTACAAATTTTTAAACTAAATATTTTGTTTGAAAAGTTCAAAATTTATTTATTATTTTATTTAAAAAAACAATTCTTCTGCAAATAATTATGGCTTTGTATTATATATTTTAATCAATGACAAATAAGAAATTAACAATTTCATTGTAATTAAATAGAATCACGTTATTTTTAAGTTTTTAAATTTAAAAAGTTGATTAGTAATAATGAATAATAACAGGAAAAAATATAAAAAGAAATAATATACTTAATGAAGTACTATTAATCTAATTTTTTATCATTATGTCAATAAACTATATATATTCTTATAAATAAAAAAATGATGTCAGTAAAAAATATTATACATTTTTATTTTCTAAATATTTTCTAAATACAGATTATGATGGTTGTAGTATTTGACAATCCAAAAATGTTTTATACGTTAACAATACTTGTTATAAAATAAAGATTAATCAGAATAGCATTATTACGCCTATTATTTTTCGTTATAGTGTACTTTAGAGTTTAAAAATTGATCCATACAAAATATAATATATTAGTAGTAATGATAATTTTGAGGTCATCACCACGTAAAATAATTTCTATACAAGTTGAACGTAATATCAGAGTATGTTCAAACTGAGCAGTGTAGCAGCCTTTTATATCAACCAACGGAGCAAAGATCTTTCAATGTTGTTTAATATTTAACATTAGTACTTCCAACACGATCTAGCCAACGTTTACAAAATGCTAAAGTATCTATAACAATAACAAATATCAATATTAAAAATGTTTTTAACGAAAGAGTAATGATTTTTTTTTCTTTTGAATACTTACTGAAATTTTTGTTAATAGTATTTGACAATGATTTACTACTCTGTAATCTTAATATGGTACAAAACCAACTTCAAAGCTCTTCATGTATTGAGAACAATCATCATCATCATCATCATCATCATGTACATTATGTTTCAATAGCATAAAATTCATTTTTTTCCATACGTGTAGCTTCTCCACCACGTACAATAGGAACAATTTTACCATCATGAATACGATAAAGCGCAATAGAATGACCATTTAAATTTTTTATTAATTGAACTTGATAAATTTTACCATCAATTTCAACCTGATATGAAGCCATAACTTCTTGAATTGCAGCATCTACTTCACACAACTGTACATCAATGCTATCAGCTTTTATTCTAGTATTAGTTGCATCACGTACTGCTTCAATAAGTTTATCATATTTTAGATTTAGATTTAGATTTTGTTTATTTAATGCCAAGGCACAGGCCAAATGGCAATTTCAATTACATAGTAAATACAGTTTTTACAAGAAGCAATTTCTGTGAGTACATAAAATAATATAATATAGTAAATATTGCACTATAATTAATTCAATTTATTTATATATAAACAAAGTAAAAAAGGAAAATCATAATAAACTTGAAACTTAATGTATAAAAACAATAATTTTTAAATATAGAATTTTAATGTTATCAAATCAGATGAAAATTCCGCACAATAATTTTGCGAATGGCAATTTCTTTATCCTTACTTTAATCCTTAATTTGCAATGAATTTATTTAAGTTTGTTATTTATTAGAATTTGTTTTAATTGTCAAGATTTAATAAATAATTAAATACTTCTTTTTGAAGACTTGTAAGCTACTCGAATTTACAATTTCGCGTGGCAGTTCTTCCCAAAGCTTTATTACAGTAACCAAAAAAGATTTCTCCAAGTAGCTTGTAGTAAAAAGAGGTAGTTTGAAGGAGGTGTGCTTTTTTGCAGCCAATCGATTTGAACGTCGAACATCAGCTTCCTCAACGAATAAATTACGCAAGTACTCCGGTTTTCCATTCTCGAGCAATTTTATTTTAGATTAATTGATGAAGTAAAATCACATTCATTTACTCTACTATTAATGTAGGTACCAAAATCAATTTTAAATCCATCATATTCAAAAACGGTTTCATCACCAGCATATGGACTATTAATAGGGGTGCGACATACAGTACAGCCTTCATTATCAGCACCATTACCAACAGCTTCTTCTGGCCACGCAGCATTCTGATGCCAATTTTCTAAAATTTTAATTGACAAGTCAATGTTGTCAATTATAAGATCTGCAAAATATGCATAAGAATTTTATTAAATTCTCTCATTTTATACTAATATAATTTATAATTAAAATTATACTCTACCATTTTTAATTTTTTCATTTGATATAAAGTCCGTTACTTCGCTATTCAGCGTCGCTTTTAAAAAATCTTTAACTGTAAAGCTATAAAAAAAAAAAAAAAAAAAAAAAAAACAGAGAGAGAGAAAAGTAAATAATTTGATAATGACTGGAATAAAAAGAGACAGGTATATTAAATTTTAAATCATTATAAACTAACGCTTCTTCAAACAGGTGTTATCTAAGACGCCATAGTTGTAAAAATTGCTGTTTTGGCTTCACAAAGTTACTAGCTCTGGTGATCCATTCCTCTTCCTGTGTTTTAATTCTTTCAACTACATTTCCTAAAATGAAATGAATTATTATTATTATTTTTATTTTTATCGTTATTATAGCTGTTTACAATTTGTGATAAACAAATATGTACTTGTGAATTATACTTACTCAATTTTATGTAAATTTTTGATTTTTATGTATTACTCAAAAAAATAAACTTTTTTCAAGATAAAAAATCATAAGTCATGCTAGTAAACAATTAATTCTACTTTTACCTTATAATGAGCCCACTAAATTTTTGAAAAGTTTCAGAGCCATTAAAAAAATATTAAGCTTTTAAAATTAATTTTGCTAAACATTGACTTTTATGAGAAATGTCATTTTTTATTCTATTGTACAAAAAGTGAAATTCAGTTTTCAATAAAAATAAAAATAATTTGAGTAAATAACATCTAATATTTTACGTGTAAAAAAGTCAAAGGGACATAAGAGAAAGGGAGCATAGGAGAAAATCTAACTTTTTAGAAAAAATGTTGACAAATAGATTCTACACACAAGTTTGATCTAAAAATTACCAGTCAAGCATGCAACTCAGAAATATTATAAACAGGAGCAAAACGAATACAATCGTTTAGTTTCGCGGTGACATAATTTCTAAATGAAAACCTTATGGAACGCAATATTTTTTACAATTAACACGGATATCATTTCAAGTTCACTCCGTAATTTTTTCGGACCTACCGACGTCTACTTAATAAGGACCATATGACACTTTTATTTACGGGTGTACTACCTTACTATAAATATGTTTTTATAAAATACGACTTACTCGGTAAAAAGATTACTCGACAGAAACATTGAAGAAAATTGTTGGGTTGCTCGAGGGAATTTAGAAGGCTCCATTGTCTAAATATATTCTGTAAATTTCAAAATTAATTTGAAAAAAAGCTTACTATTTAATTTTTGTTAAATATTTGAGTTTTACTTATCTCAGTCTTGTATGGTATGTAAATTTCTGTAGATCTGAAGAAACGGTGAAACATGTCTTTAGTCGTTATTATGACCAATTCACAATAATTCAATTCACGATCAATTAAATAGCGTTCCCAATTTAGTTCATCGTGTATTAAAAGGGTCTCCATGTCATTAAAATTTTCTATAATCATTCTCTGGCTTCTCGCTTCGTTGATGTTAAATAACATCACCGCATCAGACAAATTATAAGATACATTTAAATAGCTGTAAAAAAAAATCATATTTATATGTTAAGCAATTACACTATTGAGGAATATTAATATTGTCATATACATAAATAATTTATCTCGAGTCATCTATTAAAAAAAAAAATAATTACTTGATTCAAGAGTTAAAAATTTTTGATTAGCTACATTTAATTTAAGAATTTTATGATAAATACAAACCATCTAACCTCTTTTAAGATTTTTAATAAATCAAACATGTTTGTAACGCTTTTTCGTCTCAACTCTGCTAGTAAAGCATCATCGCAATTTAGTTAATTAATAAACAAAGACTCATGTTCATGTCGGCCATATACTAGAATGAATTCCCGTAATTGGAGCCGTAATTGGAGTAGCAGTAATTGGAGCCGTAAATTGACATATACGATCCATTACCGTATATGCACTATGAAATTTTCCTTTATTTCCTATTTTATTTATATACTACATTTACTATTTTTTTAATCAAACACTTGCTTAATATATCTCGGCTTTGAAAATCATTAACCTTTCATATCGAGTGTAAGACTCTAACTGCTGCTGCAACCGGCTGTACACCACGAAGGAACGACAAGTCCTCGTTCTTAAACTTGAGCATGCGCAGTAACTAATGTATGCACAGTAAATACTGTAAGTATTTATTTTACATTTCTTAAAAGATGAAACAAATAAATTTGACATGAATATTTTTTTCTTTTAAAACTTCCGAAATTTGATCCCATTATTATTATTATTTAATTAATCAGCTCTTAACCTTGAAAAACCACGTCAATCGCCGCTAATCCGGTCAAAATCGGTCAATTCGTTCAAGAGATATCGTGAACGAAAGAAAACCGAAAAAAGTGTTTTTTTTTTTTTTGAAATTACCCCGAATTTCCTAGTTTGTATACTCGAAGAGCTCAAAAGCATAGAATACCTATCTTTCTAAGCTCGGAGAGCTCAAAAACATCATTAGTACAATTTTAAGCACCTAGGTATATGGAATTAGCGGGAAGTTGCAGGGATGGCCTTCAGGGTCTACCGTTTTTCTAATGTTTTTTTAATTTTTTCATGTTAAATTTTCGCTTAATTTTTAATTTGCTATATATTTTACAAACCATCTGATTGTCTTTAAGTCTATCACCATTAAAATTTTTATAACAACAATTACGATAAATCAATCACGTTACTAATTTTCTTTATTTTTCAACATCGAGTTGAGAGAATTTGAATCATTTATTATTTTCCTTTTAAAAAGAGTAAATTTTTTTCGTAACACACCTTTTTAACTGCAAGGAAAATAAAATTTTTCCATCAAAGAAGTGTATAGACATCCAAAAATAATATATAACTTTTGAGAATCTTATATTGATCGTCATTTCATGGAAAAATTGGATTATGAAAATTGAATAGTTTTTTTTTTTTTTTTTATTTTAACATAAACTTATTCATTAACAAAAAAATAATTTTTTTGTTTCATAAATGCATGGGACCACTTTTACAGTATGTGGTGCTTTATACTTACTAGAAACTGAACAATTTCAACATTTTCTTTTAAAAGTTTGAAATTGATTTATAATTTTATTAAAAAAAATATTCTTCTGCAAATAATTATGGCTTTGTATTATATATTTTAATCAATGACAAATAAGAAATTAATAATTTCATTGTAGTTAAATATAATTATGTTATTTTACTTGTTATTTTTAAGATTAAATTTAAAAAAGTTAATTAGTGGTAATTAAGAATAACAAAGAGAAAATATAAAAAGTAATAATATACTGTATCAAGTACTATTAATCCAATTATATTATTATATATCGTTATGTCAATAAACTATAAATATTTTTATAAATAAAAAAATAATGTCGGTAAAAAATATTACACATTTTTATTTTCTAAATTTATGTATTTCATTATTATTTTAACGGATAATTAATAATTAATTAATTAATTACCAGATAAACAAAACAAAAAAAAATACTTTTCAGATCCATACAAAATATAATATATTACTAGTAATGATAATTTTGTGGTCATCACCACGTGAAATAATTTCTATACTAGTTGAACGTAATATCAGAGTATGTTCAAACTGAGCAGTGTAGCAGCCTTTTATATCAACCAATGGGGGATAAGCTTCACCAGCAGCTTTATCACAAAGATCTTTTAATGCCATTTGATATTTAGTACATCTAACACGATCCAGCCATTGTACATACGATTACTTACAAACTTCATTAAGTTGTGTACACTTCACGTGTACTGTCAATACGTGTACGACAAACGGGGCAAGTTGGATATAAGGCTTCATTTTCTGCTAACTGACGATTATAATGGTGCTGCATCATTGTATTACAAGGCATGCATAAGCATAAGTGGAAGCACGGCAGCACTACTATTGTCGACGAAGCTGTGAGGCAAATTGAGCAATTTCCTCGATTTACAACCACTGCTTCACGAGCACCATCGTCATTATCAGCACCATTAGTAGTATCATCTTCTTCTGGACGCGCGACATCTTGATGCCGATTCTCGAAATGTGGAATTGTCAAGTCAATATTGTCAAATATAACATCTGTAAAATATTCATAAAAACTTCATTAACTTTTCTCATTTTATACAAATATAATTTATAAATAAAATTATACCCTACCATTTCTAATTATTTCATTTGAGATCAAGTCCGTTACTTCCCTATTCAGCGTCGCTTTTAAAAAATCTTTCACTGTAAAGCTATAAAAAAAAAAAAAAAAAAAAAAGTAAATTATTTCATATTGACTGGAATAAAAAGAGATAGGTATATTAAATTTTAAAGCATTATAAACTTACGCTTCTTCTAACAGGTATTGTCTGAGGCGCGTTAGTTGTAAGAATTGCCGTTTTGGCTTCACAAAGCTACTAGCTCTAGTGATCCATTCCTCTTCCTGTGTTTTAATTCTTTCAACTACATTTCCTAAAATGAAATAAATTATTCTTATTATTATTTTGAAAGGATGATGTGAAGATCGGTCGCTATAATTTGATGATGTTGAAGGAATGTGTTATAATAAGCCGAGTATCCCGATCCATTTTTAGACTGTTTTATTTCTCTACTGTCACAACGTTTCACCCTATAATCTCCTATAATAGCTGAAATAGTTTTAGATAGACTGATAGAAATTAGTTACAACAATATTAATTTTGAAGTAGATTTTATAAAAAAATATGTAGATGATTTTTAATATGTTTACCGTCTGACAAAATTACTGAAATACACAATACTTTCAACAATTACCACCCAAGACTACAATTCACGATTGAAACAGAAAATATTAACAGAGAAATTAATTATTTAGATCTTACGATAATTAGAGTTGACAATCATTTAGAAACCGATATATATAAGAAACCAACCTTCTCAGGAAGAAATATTAACTATCTATCAGAACACCCGTACTCTCAAAAAATTGGCATAATTTACAGTTTGGTAGACAAGGCTTTCTATCTTGCGGAACGAAAATACAATTCAAAAAATTTAGCGTCGATAAATAAAATATTAACAGAAAATGGGTATCCACAATATTTCATTAGAAAATACATAGGTAAGAGATGGAAATTTCTAATTAAAAAAACAAAAAACAGAATAGCATCGGGAACAACAATATAATTGATAATAATTTAAATTAGAAATACACTAGTAGCTTTATTTATTGTACACTATACAATAGGTGGATTAAAGAAATTTTCAAAAGACATAACATCCCTATAATTTTCAGAATTGAAAAAAATTACGGAAGTATTTTAATAAAGGTAAAGATAAAATTCCGAATGGATTAAAATCAAATTGTATTTACAAAATAAATTGCAATAACTGTAATAAATGTTACATAGGACATACTTGCCGTTATCTAAAAGAAAGAGCTTATCAACATAAATATAATCTTAGCAGACCAATTACCGAGCATACTGCGCTCACTACACATGCGATAGACAACGATCACACTATAGATTACAATAGTATCAAACCCCTAAAAATAGAGGACAATAGTTATAAACGAAATATTTTAGAGATGATATACATAGAAAAAAACAAGAACATAAAAATGAACAAAAGAACAGATACCAATTCATTACACAAATGCTATACAAATTTAATCAACATATCTAATAAATAATTCCAAAAAATCCTTACAGATCAATATTGTCTCCACTTTAGTATATGTCACAGCAGATATACATACCAAATAAATAATCCCAAATAAATCCTTACGGACAAATTCTTTCCTTACTTTAATGCACTTTAGTACATACCACAGCGGATATACATACCAAACCAATAATCCCAAATAATTCATTACGGACAAATTCTTTCCTTACTTTAATGAGTACGATAGCATATATAAACCAACAAATAGACATCCCAATTCAGTCTTTAATCTCACTTCATAAGTTGAAATTATACAGTTTCGTACTAGTACAAATATTTATTAAAAAATAACCAATTAATCAAAAGTTATTAAACATGACCATAGTTAAAATTAACAGATATAAGTGTGAAATCGTTAACCAATATTAGATACAATCATTCATTCAACGTTAGATACAATAATACAACTTAAATTGATAATATTTAATCTGGAAAGTTTAGTTCAGTGAAATTGTAGTAATAATTTGCAAATAAACAGAAAAATCTTTTAGACTTATGACATTATTTAGAGGTAAGAAATATTATTAAATTTATATAAATATTATAAAATTCATATAAATTCACATTGTTGTTCAAAAAATACATCTTGTAAAAATGTTTTTCATGTAAAAATTTGTAGTTCACCTGATGATGCCTTGAGACCTCAGGGCGAAACGTTGTGACAGTAGAGAAATACGACCTCGGTCGCGATTTACAAGAGGGGGTATTAATTAAATAATTGATTCGTTTGATGAGGTGACGATGCGCGGTAATGTGTATGTGCAAGCGCTGCACTTTTCGGCAGAAATGGGAGGCCCTGTATTATGGACGGTATGCCGGACATAACATTATTATAGATAAGAATTTTTTTTGTTATTATAGAAACAAATATATACTTGTGAATTATACTGACTCAATTTTACGTGAATTATTGATTTTAATGTATTGATTAAAAAATCACCTCCATTCAAGATAACAAATCATGAGCTAAGCTAGTAAAAAAATCATTTTTACTTTTACATTATAATGAACCCACTAAATTCTTGAACAATTTCAAGGAGCCGGTAAAAAAAATTGAGCTTTTGAAATTTATCTTGCTAAACGTTGACTTTTATGGGAAATGTCCTTTTTTAATTTTTTTGTACAAAAAGTGAAATTCAGTTTTCAATAAGAATAAAAATAATTAGAGTAAATAATATCACATGTTACGTGTGAAAAAGTCAAAGGAGTATAAGAAAAAATTGAACTTTTTATACATAATATTGATAAATAGATTCTCCAGACAAGTTAGATCTAAAAATTATTAGTCAAGTATACAAATGTAAAATATTATAAAAAAAAGCAATACGAAAACAATCGTTTAGTTTCGCGGTTACATAATTTCTAAATGTAAGTTTCACATTTTATAGGCAAATCAAAAAAGGCTTTGTACTAGAGGTATGGGTAGTTCCGGACCTGAATAGTTCAATGATTTTTATCTTTTGTCGAGTATGTATCTATTCGTTTAACGAAATTTATTTTTATACACTCACTATAGTTCCTTTTTGCACGACTCATGATGCGAAGCATCAGAGAGTGCTTTACGATCGAAAAATTTTTTTTGCCTCATTTTGGCAAGTATTTTTATTATTATAGCCTTGTTAGTTCACGGAATCAAGATATTTTGCATACTATTGTCAAGATAATTTAATGGAGATTAATTCCATACTTTTTAAAAATTGATTTAGTGCAACAGAAATGGAAAAAAACATCAAAATAGGTCAAAAAATTTTCCTGTCCGTCATGTGTGAAACTCCGGAAACACTGTAACTTGCGAAAAAATCCGTTATTTCAGTTAAATTTTTTTTTTTTAAATTCTTAGTGAGGATTGTAGGTCACTGAATGCGAATGGCTAGGTAATTCAGTGTCGTTTAATTACAATTAATAAAAACAAAAACCAGAAGACTGTATATCTATATATATCCATGTAAAATTAACATGGATGGTGACATGTCTATAGATATTATGTACATTTATTCCACCAAGAGCGCCTGCGCATTACCTTCCGAGTACAGCTGTTTTTTTATTTAATTTTTAATTAATTTGTTTTTTTTTCTTTTCTTTTTTTTGCACAGCTCATGATTATTTTTTATTAATTAAAAAAATAAATTAATAATATTTTTATTTTATTATTATTATTTCATACTCTAATGAGCATTATGAATCGTGCACTTTTGGATTTTCCAAACTTTTTGTCGATTACGGTCCTCATTATAAACAAGCAATGATGTATATAATTATCTTACTATAGATAATAATTTTCGAAATTAAATCAAATATATAATATTATTTTCAAATTGATTATTATTTTTTTCATACGATTTCATTAATTAATTAATTAACTGAACAAATTAAATAGTTCCGCGGATATCATTTTAAGTTCAATCCATAATTTTTCCGGATCTACCCATCTCTACTTTGTACGCGTACATAGTACATTGTCCGCGGACCATATCACTTTTGTATTTACAAGTGTACTACTTTAATATAAACAAATCTTCATAAAATATTACTTACTTAAAAAGAAAATAAATTTGATGATGTCAAAGAATCAAGCGGAATAATGTTGGCACCATAAGTCACTGCTCGAAAACATAATTGTCTTCTTCCGGTAAACCAATACTCCTGAATACGTTGAATTAATATCATCAGTCGTTCAGTATGGAGCTGATGCTGCTCAAGAATACCTTCAAAGATACCAGCCCACTTCTCTTGCGGTAAAAGATAATTCCACAGAAATATTGAAAAAGTTTGTTGGGTAGCTCGTATAAATTTAAGAGGTTCCATTCTTTAAATATATCCTGTAAATTCCAAAAAAAAAATTAGAAAAACGGTAGACCCTGAAGGCCATCCGTGCAACTTCCCGCTCATTTCATACCTAGGTGCTTAAAATTGCACTCATGATGTTTTTGAGCTCTCCGAGCGTAAAGAGATAACTTTTTTATGCTTTTCGAGCTCAAAAGTCTGATAGAAATTTGATAAAACACAATTTTTCAAATTTTTAAACCGCAATATCTTTCGAATGAATGAACCGATTTCTATGCGGTTGGCGGTGATCGACGTGGTTTTTTGAGGTTAAGAGCTGATTAGTTTTTGGAGTTGATCCATCGAGCCGTTTAAAAGTTATTCCAAAAAAACCACATTTGAAAAAAATTTTTTTTTCAGTTTTTGAAGATTTCTTAAAATCTATCGATCTGAATCGGTCCAAATAGTTTTTGAAATCTAAGTTTGGTCAAGCCCTTTCGAATGGCACCAACCGCGATGAAATCGGTCAAGCTGTTCAAAAGTTATAAGCGGTTCACACACACACACACACACACACACACACACACACACACACACACACACACACACACACACACACACACACACACACACACACACACACACACACACACACACACACACACACACACACACACACACACACACACACACACACACACATATATATATATATATATATATATATATATATATATATATATATATATATATATATATATATATATATATATATATATATATATATATATATATATATATATATATATATATATATATATATATATATATATATATATATATATATATATATATATATATATATATATATATATATATATATATATATATATATATATATATATATATATATACACATACACACACAGACATAGTGACAACCTCGCGGGGATAGTCAGGGAAGCTTCCTATGACCTTCAAACGTCGATATCTGATGAAAACTCGATTCTTGCAAAACGGGGTAAAACCAATAACTTCCCGATTTTTGAAAATCTTCGATTTTTGAAAATCTTCGATTTTCTTAGCGGGAAGTTAAAAATATTTAGTTATTTTGATTTACTTATCTAACTAAAGAAAATGAAAAAGATTGAATATTTTATTAAATCATATATCTACACTACCCAAATTTTTTATTCTTACCCGCATGTATAATACAACGGAATATTTGATTTCCACTGTGGGGAGGTTTGAAATAATTCCCGCCGCTAGTGATGAAGAAATTTCACCGGATACTGTTTTCAGATATCTAGTTAACTCGGGCTGGAATTCTAATAATCGCTCCCAAACAGCATGGTATACATTAAAATCTCCTCTTATACTCAATAACACATATATTGCTGGACATAAAGTGTTATCATGTACGATTGATATTATAATCAACTCCTTGGCACGTGGTTGATCAGGAAGGTGCTTTATTTTAATATTAAAATTAATAAATTTATTAATATACGTTTCAATTAAGAACTTTTAAAAATTAATTTGAAAAAAATCTTAGTTAGGTGGGAGCCCTAATTATTGATAGGGACCCACCTCGGATGCCATAAGGGCGTATAAAAAAATTTTTTTTTCCGGAACTGACGCACTTTTGTATGAAACGTGAAAAAATGCAAAAAAACAAATTTTTTCAAACTAAAAATTTTTTTGGACTTAGAAAAAATAATAAAATTTTTATTATACGCCCTTATGGCATCCGAGGTGGGTCCCGGGAGCCATAGGGCGTATCAAAAAAATTTTTTTTGGGAATCGACGTACTTTTGTATGAAACGTCGAGAAATACAAAAAAAATTTTTTCTTCCAACTAAAAATTTTTTTTGGAATTAGAAAAAATAATTGAATTTTTATTATACGCCCTTATGGTTCCCGGGTGCCATAAGGGCGTATAATTTTTATACGCCCTTATGGCATCTGTAACGCGATATGTAAAGCAATGAAATTATTGAGAAATCCTAATATTGTCATTTAAATAAATAAATTATCTCATGTCACCAATTGAAAAATAAATTAATTACTTGATTCAAGATATAATAATTTTTAAATCTGTACATTTTACTTAAGAATTTTAATATATATACATACCAACTAATCATTTCATCCTTTAAAAGTTTCAATGAATTAAACATGTTTCTCATGCTTTTTTCTTTTAACTCTGCCACTAAAGCATCAACACGATATTGAAAGTGCGTAAACAAAGGCTCATGATCGTGTTGGCCATATACTAGAATTAATCCACTGGCAGTAATTGAAGCCGTAACTTGACAAATACGATCCATTACCGCATATGCACAATAAAATTTATTTTCTTCGCCTAAACGATAAATGTGCCCTTTATCAATAAATTCATTAAAATTATTGGCCATGGTCTTCGTGAAATCTGTAAAATAATTATTGTTATTAGAATTAACTATTTTAATCCATCAGTATATTTAACATAGTCAAATTGATTAAAATTTCAATTATAGTTTGACTAATAACTAAAGTTAAAACGATTAGCAATTCGCGTCCATGTAAAACTCTTGGTTATTCCTAGCAAAATTATTAATATATCACATAAATTTTTTTTCATAATTAATTGAATTCAAATATTTTTAATTTAAATTCCCGGGAATAAGACTCACCAAATTTAATTTGATTAAAAAAAATTTTTTTTTTACTAAAAATTCGCTCAGTATTTCTACGTTAAAAAATTATTAACCTTTCACATCGAGTGTAAGACTCTAACAGTTAGAGTCTAACTGCTGCTGCTACCGGTTGTACACCAAGGAGGAACAACAAGTTTTCGTTCTTAAACTTGAGCATGCGCAGTAACTAATATATATGAAATTAAACAAGTATTTCTTTTATATTTCTTGCAAAGACAAACAAATGAATTCCACATGAACTAGAAATTTGATACATTTGAAATTTTTTGTAATTTCTCGAACAAATTAAGTATAGTACTAAAATTATTTAAAAAAATTCACGCTTTTATTTTTCTTCAATTTCTTCCTGTAAAATTTTTGGTTTAATATTTAATTTGCTATATAATTTATAAACTATCTGATAGTCTTTGAGTCTATCACCATTAAAAAAATTTTAACTACAAAAAAAACTGCGTCGAACGCTGCCGATTGAATAGCTCGAAATATATACCACAGGTGATTTAGAGCTTGAATAACTCAAAACTTTGAAGTAGATCATTTTTCGTACGTTTTGAGCTCGTACACAGCGGGAAGTTTTGGGGATGGTTAGTGGGGTTAAATTTTCCAGATTATTTTTTCATCTCGTATTTTAGTGTCGTTTCTCTTTTGAAGATTACGGTAATAACTCTAAACTAATGCTCGCCATTGGTTCGGACTTCCCAAGTCCAAGGCAGTGGTACCAGATCGCGTGAAAAATTTCCCCTTCCAAGACCTCTAGTCAGCCACACAACGTAAGCGATGTGTGTCGGTGAGCCAGAAAGGAGTGTGAATATTCGTCCGATAGCACGGGGCACGGGTCTGTGTTCTTACTAATATTCACGCACGGGTACTGGCACGGGTACAGATATAGATATAGTATTTACATTGGCCCGTGCCTCGTGCCATCGGGCGAATATTCACATACGCCAGAAAGACACCGATCGCTACTGGCGGAAAGAAGAGAAAAATACCACTATCATGTGGTGTAAAGGAAAAACACACACAACGATTACTCGCTGTCCGTGTGAAGCCCGAGAATCCGAGCGTACCCAAGATAGAAATTAATTACGCGGAAAAAAATTTAGCATCCTGGAAACAGATTTTATGAATTTTTTTTTTTCGGCTGACAAATTTATAATATACCTACAACCGGTTATAATTCACAATAATTGCTAATGATAATTGTTACCCGATATGTCAAGCACAGTTTATATATAATTTGTAGCACATTTCTAATAAGAGTTCTTATGGGTGTGCGGTAATATTTTCGACTCCATTACGCGCTTTAAGTCGCGGGTTTAAATCCGCGGCCGGGTCTTCTTTTTTATTATCTATTGTGTTTCTGTAATTTTTCTTGTCTTTTCTTGTCTTTCCGTCTGCCGCGATCGTCTTCTCGCGGCTCCTGTCGGGTTTTTGAGTCACCGACACACATCGCTTACGTTGTGTGGTAAACTCGAGGTCTTGGAAGGGAAAGTTTTTCACGCCATCTGATATAGTATTGCTGAGTGGCTGACCAGTAGTTGCAGTGCGTCGCTCGACTGAAATGGTTAAGAACTTTCGTGTCTTTATTTCCAGTGATAGTCTATTAAAAATTAATCAACCTTAATATTATTATAATTCAGTGTTGATCTGGACAATTAAGCGTACGAATTACGTATTAAGATAATTATTGTTTTAATAATTTGCGATGATAGGTCTTAGAGGTCAGCGGCTTAGAACATTGCGGTTTCTTCATGATGGTCATATGTACCATCATGATGCGCGATACAACAATGGGGATGAGGATTACGTGTGTTCCTTGAGAACATCAAGAATATCAAGATGCCCGGTTATAGCTTCTGTACACGACGATGGTGAAGTCGAAGTTGTAGGGATTCATACTCATGGTCAACGTTTCTCGGCAGAAGAGTTGAGGAAGCAGGAAATGGTGACAGAGTTGAAACGACGAGCTGTAGCTAGTAATGAACCACCGAATGAAATACTGAATGCGGTTTCTCGCGAGTAAGTATAAAGAAAAATATACATATACTGAATTTTCTATTTTTTTAAATTTTATCTGTGAAATTTTTTTATAATTTATTTGTTTTTATTAATTTTTTGACAATACTTGAAACATTTAGAAATGTTGCTTAATTTTATTTAATCATGTCTTTTTCTCATTTTTGGTGTGTATTATTACTTGCAAATTTTACAAAGAAGTTATTTTTTTACTAGTAAATTATTTATAGGAGTTTGTCGCATAAAAAGATATGCGAGTGTAGCTTAATATCTATGAGGTCATATATTAAGCTCTGTTCAAATTGTATTATTTAGTTGCTAAATAATAATGGTTTTCGTAGCAAGGGCATATATGCTTATTAAATGAGTGAAGTTGAATTTGTTTTATCAAAATTTTGATATTTTGTCAACACTAAAACTAATTTTGATTGCAATCAAAATACGTATTTTTTTTTTTTATCAGAATAACTCCTCGGTTAGAATACCACTTTTTTTTCTTCACTGCACATACAGACATGTACGCTTCCTTTTTTACATCAGTTATTAAAAATCATCATATTTTTTCTTTACTTGATTTTATTTGTAGTCAGCATAATGCGATTCATATTTTTTTTTTTAATTGAATGAACGTTAGGAGACATAAACGTTTTTAGAACTTTAACTTGTATAATGAATGTACTAATAAATATATTTATTAAGGTTTATAGACATTGCTGACATTATTAATCCAGTCTCTGCTCGAGCAATAATTAATCGGGAACGAATCCAACTCCGTCCTCCAATGCCTCAAACCGTGCATCATGTGGGTCCTATGTTAGATCGTTATTTACAAGCTGCAGAAATTTATCGCGGAGAAATCCAGGCGAGTGATGGAAGTATTGCAATAGTATTTGGAAGCCAACGGATGCTAGAACGCTTAAACGAAGCTGTTGAGTTGTTTGTCGACGGAACATTTCAGGTAAAAAGTTATTTCTACGATATACTAAAAATATTTATAATAACTATGAATTGATTTTTAGGCTGTCCCAGATCAACCTCGCTTTATGCAGCTCCTAATAATTCATTGCCGTAAATTAGATATGGTGATTATAAACAATTAAATATACTAAAAAATCCCGAGTAAAAAGATTTTATAAAATTAGATACAATTATGTATAATTATATATAATTATATAAAAAAATGGTCCGATAAAATTGGATAGAAATGATATATAATTGTATAGAATTTTATAAAGTTGTAAAGGCGAATCACATAAAATTTTATATAATTTTATGCAATTGTGTCTCATTAAATATAATTCTATACAATTGTATCTAATTATATATAATTTTATATAATTCTCCTTCATGATTTTGAATAATTTTATATAATTGGATATAATTATATAGAATTATATAAAAATTATATCCAATTGTATATAGACGATATACAATTATACATAATCGTATCTAGTTATATAAAATCTTTTTTACTCGGGATAAGAAAAACTCGTAGATTGAAGATAGAAATTCTCTTTCAAATTTCTCTCTTGCTTTTGGAAATTTAGTTCAAAAAAAAAATTAAAATAAATAACCGTACGAATAAGCCTTTTATGACATTATTCTGTAAAAAAAAAAAAAAAAATTAGTATTTGAAAATAACATTCACACATAGGTTAATTCCAGGTTTATTTTTCTGCACAAATTAAAAAAAATCTTGATATTTTTCTGTAGGACCAAGTTTTTAGAACAATAAGGAAACTTTTTAAGAGATAATGAAAAAATTTTTCGTTATTGGAGAATCGGTTTAGAATAAAATATCATCAGATATACACCACATAAATTAATCTGTGAAACCTAAAGTTACGAGGTTAAAGATATAAAAAAAAATTTTGAAATTGACCGTAATACTTTCTTTTTTCGAAACAATTTTTCTCGACTAAGAATATTTATATTCAAAAAATTTTCTTATTAATACGATTATGAATGTAAAATAGTTTTATACATATAATACTTAATTATAACATATAATTGATATACTCAGGGGCTTCCTGCACTATTTTATTTTATGCGAGAAAAGAACAACAGCAATATATGAAAAGATTTGGGAATATATATTGGATCGGTCACCTGAGATGGAAAATAATTTAAAGTATGTGTCTGGTGATTTTGAAAAAGCTGCAATTTCAGCTGTCAGGAATAAAATGCGATGGGTCATCTTTAGAGGATGTTGGTTTCATTTCACACGTGTAAGTTAAATTACAATTTTTCTATAAAATAACAAATTAGATTTTTCCACGTACATTCTAAGAGTTAATTAAATACATGTACTTAAGTATTTTAAAAAGTTTAAAAACGTCCTGCTGAAGTTAAAAAGTATTTGATTGTGACTGAAATTAATTTTGTGATGTGATTATTTATTTTTTTGTATATTTCAGGCTGTAACAAGAAGGTGGCGTAGATTACGCCTCATTAGAGCTCCAGAAGCTGTACTTCATCTAACTTGGATTCTTCCATTGGTGCCAGCGTATCTTTTCCAAGAAGCATTTGAAGTAATTAGAACAGAAGCTCGTGTAATCGAACGAGATCATCCTCGTATTATGTTTTTTATCACATATATTGAGACATACTGGCTACCTCAAGCTGCTCGAGTATCAACTCGAAATTCACCAATTAGAACAAATAATGTTGCCGAGGCGTTTAATAGACAATTAGTAACCAGACTTGGAGGTGCTCACTTAAATTTACTTTTATTCATTGGTAATTGAAAACTCATTATGTCTATATTCTTAAGATATTTAACGTAAAAAAAAAAATTAACTGTCGAAATTTTTAATATCAATTCAGTTAAACGTCACAATTATTGTATGATTCTCTTTAAAAAGATATGTTCTCTTATTATTCGGCTATAATATATAGCAATTAAAATTTTTGAAGTTTTTATTGAATTGTATTATGTATTTTTCAAAATTTTCAGACTTCAAAGTGTTTCTTAAGAACTTAATAATTGCAACTTACTTAATATAAAAATTAAAAATTATTCAAAATAAAGGTCTTACAGTATCAAAAAATAATATAATAAACTGAAAAAATTCATTTATTTCAGAAAGATTAAATTCAATAATTAGAGATGAAGAAATCAAATGGCGTAGGTTAGATCAAGGTCATGATTTAGCTGCTGAACGTCGTGCTTACCAAGCGTCAGTGGACAGTCGTATAAGGAATTATCAAATAGCCCTTGATAATGGGAGGTAATATAAAAACAAAAACAAATTTTACAAAATTATATCCCAACTTACTTGACTATTTCATTTTCTAAATTTATAGATTCACGGTAGCAGAATTTCTTCGTACAGTCGGGTTACAACGAGTCCACGTGGCTGTTGCAGATGCCAACATACGACTACAAGGTAAAAACTAATGAATAATATGATTTTTAACTGCTACGTTGAATGATACAAAATTGACAAAAATAAATTTTTTATCAACTTCCACAAATTTAAATTAATAGACGAACAATTTGATTCTGACGACGAAATGCCGTTGTTAAGAGATTTGGCTGATCCCGTTGGTGCAAATGAAAATTTGCCTGTATTACCTGCATTACCGCCAATTCGAGAAGCGCGTCGTCACCGTCGTCGAGGCGCGAGGAGAGGTGGTGGAGTTGAGGTTGGCGGAGAAGCTGTTATTAACAATCAGCAAATCGGAGGTCGAGGTAGACCTCGTGGTAGACCTCGTGGAGCGCGAGGTGGCCGTCAAGTACATATCCCTCCAATTGCAGCCGGTATTGAACAAAACCAGCCTGTAATTATTGAAGGTAATAGTAGTTCCTTGAAATGACACTACAGCGTGTCATTTTTGTTTAATGTTTTTGCATACAGATGTTTTATGCATGCTTTCTTTGATGTGTATAAATTTTTGCATGTCTTCTACAAAATAGGAAACCGTTACGTACAATCAATTCTTTTTATTATATAATTATAGCTGAAATTGTAGCACCTGGCCCAGAAAATAATCTACCACGTAATGGCGGCAATAATAATAATAATGGTGAAATTTACGATAGAATTGAAGTAAACGAATTTGAAAATGATGAATTAGTGGATGGCAATGCAAGAACTTGTTCCATTTGTCTTATTAACATACCTAAAATGATAATTCTACCGTGTTTCCATTTATGTTTATGTTTCCGTTGCGATTTCGGTCGCCAATTAATCGACGCGGATCGACTTGAGGTTAACGCAGGATACCGACCGACGTGTCCTGTATGTCGAACCCCCATTGATAGTTCTCGTGAAGTATTCACAGCTTGATAAAATCAAAAATTCGGTTTTTATTGTATTTCGTTAAGATAATATATTTTTGTTTATTTTTAAAAATTTCTACAATGGCATGCTGGGAAATAAAATAAAAAATGTTAAAATTTTATTTGTTCGTTTGTAAAAGCATGCACTGTTAATTTCAAATACAATAATAAAATTCCAGTGTTTTTTTTTTAAATTTAATTGCTTATAAAAATTATTATATATATACCCTATTTAACCCCCTAAGGTAAAAGCCCTAATTATTGACACGGGTGTAAATATTGACACCCTAAATTATTTTTAAATACATTCAATCATCTGTAATAAGAATGACTATCACATAAATTTTTATTAAATTCCGATTAATTAAAAAATTGAAAAAAATTACTGTCAGTTCGAAATATTAAATATTAATTATAAAAAAAAAAAAAAACAAAATTAGCACCAGTTCATCAAACCAGCTTACAAACGTTTATTTTCTTTACAACTTTTATCAAAAAAGCATTGAGAAAAAAAAAAGTTGCCGGTCAGTCCTCCATTTTTGACGAAGCTATCGGTTATTCAAAAAATATCTAACAAATGTTATTTTAAATGAGCTGAAATAAATTTTTAAGAGTATACTTATTATTTTTTTGTTTCTAATAAAACACAAAAAACTGTATCAATCTGTATGATTGATATCAATATCTGTATCAATCTGTATCAAAAAACTGTATCTTCTTCGTTTTTTTAAGTTATTTTTTTCTAAAAATTTGAAATTTTTTTATAGTTACAACTTTTAATGTATGAAAAAGCTGCTTTTAGCGATTACTCAAGAAAAAAAGTAATGCTAAAAGCAACAATTTTGAAAAAATCAGAGGTTCAAACACTCATATTTTTAGAAAAAAAAATTATGACTAAGGAAAAAAATCAGAGTGAAATCAATAATTTCCAGATTTTTTTTAATTTCCAATTCTCTCCGTGAGAAATTGAAAATATTGTGATTTTTAAAAATTCGTCACTTTGGTTGGATAAAAAAATTTCCAAAAAGAAAATTATTTTTCAACTTCTAATCTCAAAATTTCTTTTCAAATAATTACGATGAAGTTAATTGAAGAGTCTCAACAATAATTTGAAAATTTCAGTAGAGAGTTAAAAGTATTGAAGATAAAGAAAACACTTTTTCACTTGAAAGTATTTCAATATTATACAAAATAACATTTCAACTTATAAATATTACTGTACACCTTATCGTTAAGAAAATATTATAAAATGATTAACTTAATTAATATGAACATTGACTCAAACTCTAAATTTTTCTCACTAAAAATTTTCGTATCCATGGAAAAAATTTCTGTTTATTTTTGCTCAGAAAATTGATCACATCGTATATCTAAATTATTTAGTTGAAGATATTTTCACTTAAGTATACATAATAAGCGAAATTGAAATAATTCTACCTTGCAAATTGACAGTAAAGACATAATTTAAAAAAATTCGAAATATTCGAACTATTCGATTCGAATTTCGAATCGAATATCACTATTCGATTCGATTCGATTCGAACACTATTCAGACACCCCTAATTAATAAGTAAATATCACTGATTGTCATTTTAAAAAAATTGACTATAGTAAAAACATTACTAGAGACATTAACACAAACAAAATGTAACGATATTGATATTTGATTGCTTTAAAAAAAATCAAATCATAACTTCGTCCCTAATAGTGTCAATAATAGGGGCTTTTACCTTATAAGAGGTAGAAGAACCGTTCTTAAATATCTTAGTTGTATTTTCGACTACTTAGAATAACAATGACTATGCAAAAATTGGAATATGAAAATTAAATTTTCATTGAATTTTTAAATTTTAACATCCACGTTGACGAAATTTTGGATATTATCATGTTTCTAATTTACTCATGTAATTGGTTTTGAACTATAAATGGCCTAAACAGACATTAAATTAATATTACAGCTTATAGTAACAAAATTAAACTAATATAATCCATTTTTTTAGTATGTGAATGAAAAAAATTAATTAGTTACGTAAAAAAATTAGTAGTATCAAAATTTCACTGTTGGAATAATATTTTTGTAATGTCATTAATATTATTAGTTATTACAAGTAAGTATAAAGTACTAAATTATTGAATATATTATCAGTAATTAATTATCTGTAGAAAATTTCTTAGAGAGCATGATCAAATATATGTACATAAAATCTTCATAGAGTAGGAATAAAATATCAGATTATGCACATATATGTATTGGGACAAGTCCCATAACAATTTTACTGTAAAATAGTTGATTGGTAAATTAATTAATTATCAAAAAAATAATAATCCAAGAAAATTTGCATTATGGCAGTATTTTTGGTTCAATTTTCATAATTCAATTTTTAATGAAATGACGAACAATATAAGATCCTCAACAGTTATATCTTATTTTTGGATGTCCATATACTTCTTTGACGTAAAAATTTTTTTTTCCTCGAAGATAGAAAGGTGTATTTCGAAAAAAATTCACCCTTTTTGAAATGAAATTAAGAAATTTTTCACATTCCCCAACTCGATATTGAAGAATTAAAAAAATTAAAAGCTTGAAATTTTTAAAATAGTTATAGTATTATAATTAATTTGTTAAAGAAATTAAAAAAAAGAAAGAAAATATATCAAGTTCTTTTGACATAATAAAAATAATAATAATATACCTAGCTGCTTAAAATTGTACTAATGATGTTTTTGAGCTCTCCGAGCTTAGAAAGATAGGTATTCTATGCTTTTGTGGATACCCATTTTCTGTTAATATTTTATTTATCGACGCTAAATTTTTTGAATTGTATTTTCGTTCCGCAAGATAGAAAGCCTTGTCTACCAAACTGTAAATTATGCCAATTTTTTGAGAGTACGGGTGTTCTGATAGATAGTTAATATTTCTTCCTGAGAAGGTTGGTTTCTTATATATATCGGTTTCTAAATGATTGTCAACTCTAATTATCGTAAGATCTAAATAATTAATTTCTCTGTTAATATTTTCTGTTTCAATCGTGAATTGTAGTCTTGGGTGGTAATTGTTGAAAGTATTGTGTATTTCAGTAATTTTGTCAGACGGTAAACATATTTAAAAATCATCTACATATTTTTTTATAAAATCTACTTCAAAATTAATATTGTTGTAACTAATTTCTATCAGTCTATCTAAAACTATTTCAGCTATTATAGGAGATTATAGGGTGAAACGTTGTGACAGTAGAGAAATAAAACAGTCTAAAAATGGATCGGGATACTCGGCTTATTATAACACATTCCTTCAACATCATCAAATTATAGCGACCGATCTTCACATCATCCTTTCAAAATAATAATAAGAATAATTTATTTCATTTTAGGAAATGTAGTTGAAAGAATTAAAACACAGGAAGAGGAATGGATCACTAGAGCTAGTAGCTTTGTGAAGCCAAAACGGCAATTCTTACAACTAACGCGCCTCAGACAATACCTGTTAGAAGAAGCGTAAGTTTATAATGCTTTAAAATTTAATATACCTATCTCTTTTTATTCCAGTCAATATGAAATAATTTACTTTTTTTTTTTTTTTTTTTTTATAGCTTTACAGTGAAAGATTTTTTAAAAGCGACGCTGAATAGGGAAGTAACGGACTTGATCTCAAATGAAATAATTAGAAATGGTAGGGTATAATTTTATTTATAAATTATATTTGTATAAAATGAGAAAAGTTAATGAAGTTTTTATGAATATTTTACAGATGTTATATTTGACAATATTGACTTGACAATTCCACATTTCGAGAATCGGCATCAAGATGTCGCGCGTCCAGAAGAAGATGATACTACTAATGGTGCTGATAATGACGATGGTGCTCGTGAAGCAGTGGTTGTAAATCGAGGAAATTGCTCAATTTGCCTCACAGCTTCGTCGACAATAGTAGTGCTGCCGTGCTTCCACTTATGCTTATGCATGCCTTGTAATACAATGATGCAGCACCATTATAATCGTCAGTTAGCAGAAAATGAAGCCTTATATCCAACTTGCCCCGTTTGTCGTACACGTATTGACAGTACACGTGAAGTGTACACAACTTAATGAAGTTTGTAAGTAATCGTATGTACAATGGCTGGATCGTGTTAGATGTACTAAATATCAAATGGCATTAAAAGATCTTTGTGATAAAGCTGCTGGTGAAGCTTATCCCCCATTGGTTGATATAAAAGGCTGCTACACTGCTCAGTTTGAACATACTCTGATATTACGTTCAACTAGTATAGAAATTATTTCACGTGGTGATGACCACAAAATTATCATTACTAGTAATATATTATATTTTGTATGGATCTGAAAAGTATTTTTTTTTGTTTTGTTTATCTGGTAATTAATTAATTAATTATTAATTATCCGTTAAAATAATAATGAAATACATAAATTTAGAAAATAAAAATGTGTAATATTTTTTACCGACATTATTTTTTTATTTATAAAAATATTTATAGTTTATTGACATAACGATATATAATAATATAATTGGATTAATAGTACTTGATACAGTATATTATTACTTTTTATATTTTCTCTTTGTTATTCTTAATTACCACTAATTAACTTTTTTAAATTTAATCTTAAAAATAACAAGTAAAATAACATAATTATATTTAACTACAATGAAATTATTAATTTCTTATTTGTCATTGATTAAAATATATAATACAAAGCCATAATTATTTGCAGAAGAATATTTTTTTAATAAAATTATAAATCAATTTCAAACTTTTAAAAGAAAATGTTGAAATTGTTCAGTTTCTAGTAAGTATAAAGCACCACATACTGTAAAAGTGGTCCCATGCATTTATGAAACAAAAAAATTATTTTTTTGTTAATGAATAAGTTTATGTTAAAATAAAAAAAAAAAAAAAAACTATTCAATTTTCATAATCCAATTTTTCCATGAAATGACGATCAATATAAGATTCTCAAAAGTTATATATTATTTTTGGATGTCTATACACTTCTTTGATGGAAAAATTTTATTTTCCTTGCAGTTAAAAAGGTGTGTTACGAAAAAAATTTACTCTTTTTAAAAGGAAAATAATAAATGATTCAAATTCTCTCAACTCGATGTTGAAAAATAAAGAAAATTAGTAACGTGATTGATTTATCGTAATTGTTGTTATAAAAAATTTTAATGGTGATAGACTTAAAGACAATCAGATGGTTTGTAAAATATATAGCAAATTAAAAATTAAGCGAAAATTTAACATGAAAAAAATTAAAAAAACATTAGAAAAACGGTAGACCCTGAAGGCCATCCCTGCAACTTCCCGCTAATTCCATATACCTAGGTGCTTAAAATTGTACTAATGATGTTTTTGAGCTCTCCGAGCTTAGAAAGATAGGTATTCTATGCTTTTGAGCTCTTCGAGTATACAAACTAGGAAATTCGGGGTAATTTCAAAAAAAAAAAAAACACTTTTTTCGGTTTTCTTTCGTTCACGATATCTCTTGAACGAATTGACCGATTTTGACCGGATTAGCGGCGATTGACGTGGTTTTTCAAGGTTAAGAGCTGATTAATTAAATAATAATAATAATGGGATCAAATTTCGGAAGTTTTAAAAGAAAAAAAAATATTCATGTCAAATTTATTTGTTTCATCTTTTAAGAAATGTAAAATAAATACTTACAGTATTTACTGTGCATACATTAGTTACTGCGCATGCTCAAGTTTAAGAACGAGGACTTGTCGTTCCTTCGTGGTGTACAGCCGGTTGCAGCAGCAGTTAGAGTCTTACACTCGATATGAAAGGTTAATGATTTTCAAAGCCGAGATATATTAAGCAAGTGTTTGATTAAAAAAATAGTAAATGTAGTATATAAATAAAATAGGAAATAAAGGAAAATTTCATAGTGCATATACGGTAATGGATCGTATATGTCAATTTACGGCTCCAATTACTGCTACTCCAATTACGGCTCCAATTACGGGAATTCATTCTAGTATATGGCCGACATGAACATGAGTCTTTGTTTATTAATTAACTAAATTGCGATGATGCTTTACTAGCAGAGTTGAGACGAAAAAGCGTTACAAACATGTTTGATTTATTAAAAATCTTAAAAGAGGTTAGATGGTTTGTATTTATCATAAAATTCTTAAATTAAATGTAGCTAATCAAAAATTTTTAACTCTTGAATCAAGTAATTATTTTTTTTTTTAATAGATGACTCGAGATAAATTATTTATGTATATGACAATATTAATATTCCTCAATAGTGTAATTGCTTAACATATAAATATGATTTTTTTTTACAGCTATTTAAATGTATCTTATAATTTGTCTGATGCGGTGATGTTATTTAACATCAACGAAGCGAGAAGCCAGAGAATGATTATAGAAAATTTTAATGACATGGAGACCCTTTTAATACACGATGAACTAAATTGGGAACGCTATTTAATTGATCGTGAATTGAATTATTGTGAATTGGTCATAATAACGACTAAAGACATGTTTCACCGTTTCTTCAGATCTACAGAAATTTACATACCATACAAGACTGAGATAAGTAAAACTCAAATATTTAACAAAAATTAAATAGTAAGCTTTTTTCAAATTAATTTTGAAATTTACAGAATATATTTAGACAATGGAGCCTTCTAAATTCCCTCGAGCAACCCAACAATTTTCTTCAATGTTTCTGTCGAGTAATCTTTTTACCGAGTAAGTCGTATTTTATAAAAACATATTTATAGTAAGGTAGTACACCCGTAAATAAAAGTGTCATATGGTCCTTATTAAGTAGACGTCGGTAGGTCCGAAAAAATTACGGAGTGAACTTGAAATGATATCCGTGTTAATTGTAAAAAAATATTGCGTTCCATAAGGTTTTCATTTAGAAATTATGTCACCGCGAAACTAAACGATTGTATTCGTTTTGCTCCTGTTTATAATATTTCTGAGTTGCATGCTTGACTGGTAATTTTAGATCAAACTTGTGTGTAGAATCTATTTGTCAACATTTTTTCTAAAAAGTTAGATTTTCTCCTATGCTCCCTTTCTCTTATGTCCCTTTGACTTTTTTACACGTAAAATATTAGATGTTATTTACTCAAATTATTTTTATTTTTATTGAAAACTGAATTTCACTTTTTGTACAATAGAATAAAAAATGACATTTCTCATAAAAGTCAATGTTTAGCAAAATTAATTTTAAAAGCTTAATATTTTTTTAATGGCTCTGAAACTTTTCAAAAATTTAGTGGGCTCATTATAAGGTAAAAGTAGAATTAATTGTTTACTAGCATGACTTATGATTTTTTATCTTGAAAAAGTTTATTTTTTTGAGTAATACATAAAAATCAAAAATTTACATAAAATTGAGTAAGTATAATTCACAAGTACATATTTGTTTATCACAAATTGTAAACAGCTATAATAACGATAAAAATAAAAATAATAATAATAATTCATTTCATTTTAGGAAATGTAGTTGAAAGAATTAAAACACAGGAAGAGGAATGGATCACCAGAGCTAGTAACTTTGTGAAGCCAAAACAGCAATTTTTACAACTATGGCGTCTTAGATAACACCTGTTTGAAGAAGCGTTAGTTTATAATGATTTAAAATTTAATATACCTGTCTCTTTTTATTCCAGTCATTATCAAATTATTTACTTTTTCTCTCTCTCTTTTTTTTTTTTTTTTTTTTTTTATAGCTTTACAGTTAAAGATTTTAAAAGCGACGCTGAATAGCGAAGTAACGGACTTTATATCAAATGAAAAAATTAAAAATGGTAGAGTATAATTTTAATTATAAATTATATTAGTATAAAATGAGAGAATTTAATAAAATTCTTATGCATATTTTGCAGATCTTATAATTGACAACATTGACTTGTCAATTAAAATTTTAGAAAATTGGCATCAGAATGCTGCGTGGCCAGAAGAAGCTGTTGGTAATGGTGCTGATAATGAAGGCTGTACTGTATGTCGCACCCCTATTAATAGTCCATATGCTGGTGATGAAACCGTTTTTGAATATGATGGATTTAAAATTGATTTTGGTACCTACATTAATAGTAGAGTAAATGAATGTGATTTTACTTCATCAATTAATCTAAAATAAAATTGCTCGAGAATGGAAAACCGGAGTACTTGCGTAATTTATTCGTTGAGGAAGCTGATGTTCGACGTTCAAATCGATTGGCTGCAAAAAGCACACCTCCTTCAAACTACCTCTTTTTACTACAAGCTACTTGGAGAAATCTTTTTGGTTACTGTAATAAAGCTTTGGGAAGAACTGCCACACGAAATTGTAAATTCGAGTAGCTTACAAGTCTTCAAAAAAGAAGTATTTAATTATTTATTAAATCTTGACAATTAAAACAAATTCTAATAAATAACAAACTTAAATAAATTCATTGCAAATTAAGGATTAAAGTAAGGATAAAGAAATTGCCATTCGCAAAATTATTGTGCGGAATTTTCATCTGATTTGATAACATTAAAATTCTATATTTAAAAATTATTGTTTTTATACATTAAGTTTCAAGTTTATTATGATTTTCCTTTTTTACTTTGTTTATATATAAATAAATTGAATTAATTATAGTGCAATATTTACTATATTATATTATTTTATGTACTCACAGAAATTGCTTCTTGTAAAAACTGTATTTACTATGTAATTGAAATTGCCATTTGGCCTGTGCCTTGGCATTAAATAAACAAAATCTAAATCTAAATCTAAAATATGATAAACTTATTGAAGCAGTACGTGATGCAACTAATACTAGAATAAAAGCTGATAGCATTGATGTACAGTTGTGTGAAGTAGATGCTGCAATTCAAGAAGTTATGGCTTCATATCAGGTTGAAATTGATGGTAAAATTTATCAAGTTCAATTAATAAAAATTTAAATGGTCATTCTATTGCGCTTTATCGTATTCATGATGGTAAAATTGTTCCTATTGTACGTGGTGGAGAAGCTACACGTATGGAAAAAATGAATTTTATGCTATTGAAACATAATGTACATGATGATGATGATGATGATGATTGTTCTCAATACATGAAGAGCTTTGAAGTTGGTTTTGTACCATATTAAGATTACAGAGTAGTAAATCATTGTCAAATACTATTAACAAAAATTTCAGTAAGTATTCAAAAGAAAAAAAAATCATTACTCTTTTTCGTTAAAAACATTTTTAATATTGATATTTGTTATTGTTATAGATACTTTAGCATTTTGTAAACGTTGGCTAGATCGTGTTGGAAGTACTAATGTTAAATATTAAACAACATTGAAAGATCTTTGCTCCGTTGGTTGATATAAAAGGCTGCTACACTGCTCAGTTTGAACATACTCTGATATTACGTTCAACTTGTATAGAAATTATTTTACGTGGTGATGACCACAAAATTATCATTACTACTAATATATTATATTTTGTATGGATCAATTTTTAAACTCTAAAGTACACTATAACGAAAAATAATAGGCGTAATAATGCTATTCTGATTAATCTTTATTTTATAACAAGTATTGTTAACGTATAAAACATTTTTTGGATTGTCAAATACTACAACCATCATAATCTGTATTTAGAAAATATTTAGAAAATAAAAATGTATAATATTTTTTACTGACATCATTTTTTTATTTATAAGAATATATATAGTTTATTGACATAATGATAAAAAATTAGATTAATAGTACTTCATTAAGTATATTATTTCTTTTTATATTTTTTCCCTGTTATTATTCATTATTACTAATCAACTTTTTTAAATTTAAAAACTTAAAAATAACGTGATTCTATTTAATTACAATGAAATTGTTAATTTCTTATTTGTCATTGATTAAAATATATAATACAAAGCCATAATTATTTGCAGAAGAATTGTTTTTTTAAATAAAATAATAAATAAATTTTGAACTTTTCAAACAAAATATTTAGTTTAAAAATTTGTAATTTAAAATATTTCTTTAAAAAAAAAAAAAAAAGAGTATTTTAGCATTTTAGCTCTGTTGAAATAAATTATTTAGAAATGCGAAAACGCGTCCTCTAAATTTTTCAGAACATTTTTAAGTGATAGAAATATCCAATCCTGTAGAAAATTCCTTAAAGAACATATGGTCAAAAATACATATAGGATTTTTATAGAGTCAGAAAGATAAATCAGATTATGGATTTGTCCATGTTCTATAATAATTTTTCTGTTGAAATGTTAATTGTTAAAAATTTTTAAATTAAAACAAGTTGCTGTTTTCTATTCTAAGAAATGAAAAACAATAGTGAGTATCTATACAGCCGTCTACCTGTTTAAAAAAAAAAAAAATATTTAACATATGTGCAAATAAAATCGCATAGTGACTGCAAGCTGTTCATTGTTATTATTTAAGTAAACAAGCCGATTTTTATTAATATTGAAAATTTCAATTGTATTATATTTATCAGTTGCCGCCATAATTCAAATTATATCTAGATAATTTTTAAAGATTGGTAATTCACTACTGTACCAACGAACGTTAAGCAATATTTTCTTCACGCGTTTACTACAAAAATTGATAGTGTTTGAAATGGTAGAGTTTTAATTTAATAGACTTAAAAAATGTTAGAGCTGTATTACGGTAGAGTTATTTTTTGGTATAAATTAATTTTGGTATTGTTGTTATGTGGTTGAGTTATTTCTGGTAGATATTAAACTGGTAGAGATGTAAAATGGTAGGCTTTTATATGGTTGATATTGATTTTGGTAGAGATATTAACGGTAGAGATTGTTGTGGTATAGTTTGACACGTGGTAGAGTTTCAAACTGGTAGAGTTGTTTTGCGGTAAGGTTTTTAACGGGTAGATTTTCTGATTGGTTGACTTAAATGTTGGTAGAGAAGTAACTGGTATACTTGCAATTGGTAGAGCTGTCTAGTGGTATAGTTAGTTATGGTAGACGTGTTAAAGGGGTAGAGAAGTAACTGGTAGACTTATTAATGTGCCCATACACACGTACCAATATCTATTAACTGAATAACAGTATTTGTAAATAATGATTTCAAAAATTACATTTATTAATTGATGAATTTGAAATTATTTGTTTAATTTTGATTGAATAAAAAAATTCAATTAAATAACATAAAAAATTCGATAATTATCATAATAAATCATTATGAATTATAATTTAAATAAAAATATGGTTCCATATTATTTATTACTAATAAATAATATAAAAGAAAATTAATTTAGCAAATATTTAATAATTTTTTTAACAAATTAATTATGGCAAAAAAAATTGACATGTGGAAATTTGAAAAAATCATAAATGAAATTTGAAAAAAAATAATTTTATAAAAGTTATATAAATAATATACATAAATAACAATTAAAAAAAAAAAAAAAAAAAAAAAACGTCTAAAAATTAGAAAAAAAAATGTTTCAGTATAATTTTTGTGAATTTTTTTATTCAAACCAAGTTTAAATTTGTTTAAAAATGAAAAAAAAAAAAACATAAGCTGTCTACTAATTTATTAGTTATCCATTATTATAAAATTAATTTATTACTCTATCAATAATCAACATTTTATTTGGTAGTCATCAGTGAATTCACTATAAACAAAACAAATATTTTTGAGGTTATAAAATATGTCAACACACAAGACTGCACCTAAAATTCGAGACTACAGCGAGGCATTTCCCGACTAGAAATTTTAATGTAAGACCTATTGGGTCCTCATTAGGCTGCCTAATAGGGACCCCAAATAGGGATGTCACGCAAAGTCCTATGTGGCCCTCATTGGGCAATCCCTCTCAGGTCCCAATGGGGGAAACCCCATCAGAACCCAATCTAAATTTTTAAAGAAAAAATATTATGATCTTCGAAAAGATTAAAAACAATATCGGACTAGATACTCATGTTATGTTAATCATTAGACTATTTAATTTAAATTGAAACGAAATCACTGGTCGGAAAAATCCTTGTCGAGAGTTGGGCTCGAACTTGCGTCCTTAGGGTCCTTAGTCGTTAACGTTACCGCTGGTCCAAGCAGGAATGCTGATTAATTCAATCGGTTAACTGACACATTATTCATGCTATGCTCAAGCTTTTACAAATTGTTTTTTTTATTTATTCACTTTTCTGGCGTGAAAATACAATTTTTGTATAAATTAAATAGAAAATTTTAAAATAAAAAAAAAACTTGACTGAAAAATCCAAAAAAATTGAAAGAATCAAAAATAAAATTGCTTAAAACTGTCCGATTTGATTTGGGATCCTCTTTATGCTAACATAAAGAACCCTGATTAAAAATATTGATTGAAAAGTATTGGGAATCAGTCACCCTATGTGAACTGTATATCTATATATACATGAAAAAGAATTGAAATTATTCAAAAGTATTCTAATTTCATCATTTTCAATCCTTTTCAATCAATATTTTTAACCAGGGAACGTTTATTTTCAAGATTAAAATTTTGTTGAAATGCATATTATTTAAAAAATTTTTTTATATGGATAAAAATTTAATTATGAAAAATACCGATAATGAAAATTTGTTTTCAATTAAAATTTCTTTTCATACTGGGAAAAAAAATTTGGAGTATGAATTTTGTTTCAGCAACATTAAAATGTATTTCAGTCTAAAAACTCAGTATTTGGATTTAATCAGCACAGAAAGAAAAATTTCTTGACTAGAGAACAAAATTCTTGGCTCAAGAAAATTTTTGGGTACCGGAAAGAAGACCGAAGCTTGTTGCTCGAAGTAAAATTTTTTCTCGAAATTCTATTCTTGGTGGAAGTAATTTTTATTAATTCAAATCATCATAAATACCTGATACAAAAATTTTTATCGTTGATCAAGATTTTTAGATACCTTAGGAAACAGCGCCACCTAATTCAGCTGAGAAAAAAATCTTTCCATTTGACATGTTAATCAATAAAAATATTAATGAAAATTTACTTCTATCAAGAACTAAATTTTTTGTAGCAAGAGGCAGAATTTTCTTAAAACAAGATTTTCTTGACTTAAATAAATTTTTTTGGATCTAGATATGTATTTCTTGAAGCAAGGGAATTAATTTTGTTGGAATAAGTGAAAATTCTTGTGTCAAAAAAAAAGTTTTTTATTTTCAATGTTGGATGAATTTTTTTCTAATTCTTTTCTATTCTCAACAAATAATTTTTATTTTTATTTCTAATTAATTTATAACAAATATATTCTAATAATATAAGCTCACACATGTGTGAGCATATATTAGATGCATCTTTGGGCGATTAATTTTTTATATAAATAATCGACTGCCTAAATTTAAAGATTATTTCTTCATGTATCTACTCACAGTTTGGGTTAACCAAATTGGGTTCTACTACGAGCCCAGTTAGGAAAGCCCATCGATGCAATATTTACATTACGTTGAAAAAATCATCTTCGGTCCCATACAGGTCTCACTTGGGAGAACTTAGCAATTTTATTTTTATTTTTCGTTAGGTTATCCCTCTTAAGTTCCACCCAGGACCTTATTGAGAAAAACTTAATAAAAATTCTTGATTTTACGTTGGGATTTCCCAACTGAGGGCTAATTAGGCCCTTATAGGGATTTCCCCGTTGGACATGCCTCTTCGGGACCCAATCAGATCCAGATGTATACCCTGGGTAATCCCAAAGTAATTTCTAGTCGGGAGACTGAGCTTCGTAATACTAACTTTTACCGGCACATGCGCAGAAGTACTGAATTCTTCATTTTAATTAAAATACTAGAATACATTTTTTTAAAATTACAACTTTAAAAACATAAAATTAATAAATCATTTGATCTAAAATAATTTTATTAGTCACTTACCGATCACAAATACCATGGAAAAAATAATTTTTCCTCTTTTATTTTCACTCGAAGCATTTAATTTTCACGTTAGGATTACCCACTGAGGCCCCACACAGATCCCAATCGGGAAAAAACTGACCAAAACTATTTCTTTTATCTTGGGCTTTCCCATTGAGGTCCAATGCAGAGCCCAATTGAGAATAACTGACCAAAACTCTTACTTTTTATCTGGGTTCTTCCCATTAAGGTCCAATGAAGATCCCAATCAGGAAAAAACTAACCAAAACAATTTTTTTTATCTTGGGCTTTCCCATTGAGGTCCAATGCAGAGCCCAATTGGGAATAACTGACCAAAACTTTTACTTTTTATCTTCGGTTTATCCATTGAGGCCCAATGCAGATCCCAATTGGGAAAAACTGGTTAAAATTTTTTACTGTTGTTTTGGGAATTCCCAATTAGGTCCCACACAGAGCCTGAATGGGAAAAACTAATTACAAATTAATGAATTATTTCTGAGGATTTCCCAATTGGGAACTGATTGGGCCCTCATAGAAATTTCCCTATTGGGAATGCCTCCTTGGAACCCAATAGGGTCCAGATATATACTCTGGGTATTCCCGAAGTAATTTCTAGTCGGGAATCTGGCCACACTGTTTCACTCTCCCAGCGATACGGTTTAGCTATTTTAGCTAACTAATGTATTCCTGTCAGAGCGATCTACTAGATGGCTCTAGTAGGAAGCAAACAGTTAGTTAAGTGGGGATAGCTACAGTAGCATTACAGTATGGCTCTGAGAGCGATATTTTTTTTTCTGGGTAAGATCGCTGCGATGGAACTTGGTATGAATTTTTAGATAATGAATTCACTTCTTAATTCGCATATTTCATGTTTACATCAAAACCAGCCTTTAGTAAGAATTCCAGCATATTTTTAAGTTCTTTCTCAAGTATGACTTGTAGAAGCCTCTTCTCTTTACAAATGCAACTAATGCTAGCACTAGTATAAAATGATAATTACCTGAACCATGGTTAATATATAAATGCATATATTCTTCTCTATTAAATACTTGGTGACTTAAGTATTATTCCAGCAGGCGGCTGTGCAAGGTTTTTTCTGTATTATGAATATTATTGACACAATCTATAAAATGCCAAAAAATTTCTTTGCAATGTTTAAGAATAAACAACGTTAGTAGCTTTTTACTATTACCAACAACAAGGTAAAGTACCGATATTAAACAGGCTATAAAGTTTGCCATTCGGCCATTAGGCCTTGGTATAATAAAGCAAATCTAATCTAAAGTAAAATCTATTTAACTTTACTTTGAGTAAATAAATATTCATTTATTCGATGAAATGAATTACTCATGAGAATATGAACAATTTCGAAACTTTTAGTGAAAAAAAATCGTAAATAACACCGGTACACAAAAAAAAGTTGTTTGTACTTTTGATCGGACTCACCTACGGGCATGTATTTCAACCCGCTGAATTCGAACTTGAAGTCCGTTTGGCCCGATCATCCTTCAGAGTAAAATGCAAAAAATTCAAAAGGAAGACAAGAAATTGTGAAAAACTGCAGTCACAGCGATAAAAAAATTTTTGTGGACCCGGATCAAGTATGATTTTTATGTATTCCGATATATTAAATCTGAATCTGAACGTTAATCAGCCCGTTGAGCCGCCAAAGATTGAAAAAATAGCGAGAAACCCAAAAAAATTGCAATAAATCATAAAAAATCGAAATTATCAAAATAAAAAAATTTTTTTGAATTCAGATTGAGTATGATTTTTATGTATTTTGTTTCACTGAACTTGAATCTAAAATTTTGTCCCATTAATGTTTTAAAATTAAGAAAAATCTCAAAAAATCAAAAGAATCAGAAAAATTGCAGTTACAAATATAAGAAAAAAAATCTATTAAACACGATTGTTAATGACTTGACTACATTTTCGTGGGTGGAATATGATCTTAGAATTGAAAAATTGACAAAATTTTTAAATCTATAAAAAATAGCATAGAAGGAGAAGGTACGAAACCATACTTTCGAATTTCAGACTGTCGTTCGTTTGTATCGAATTGTTAACTTTCCGTTAAGAAAATCGAAGATTTTAAAAAATCGGGAAGTTATTGTTTTCGTCCCCCGTTTTGCCAAAATCGAGTTTTCATCAGATCTCGACGTTTTAAGGTCTCAGGAAGCTTCCCTGACTACTCCCGCGATGCTGTGTGTGTGTGTGTGTGTGTGTGTGTGTGTAAACCTTTTATAACTTTTGAGTGGCTTGACCGATTTGATCGCGGTTGGCGTCATTCGAAAGGGCTTCACCAAACTTAGATAAACTCCTATCAAACTTTTGAGCTCGGAGAGCTCAAAACTACACGAAAATTAGATTTTTGAGCTCGAAGAGCTCAAAAACATAATAAGTGCAATTTCGAGCGCTTAATTACGAAAGTAGCGGGAAGTTGCAGGGATGGCCTTCAGGGTCAACCGTTTTTCTAATTTTTTTATCTTCAAAAGACCTACGCAGTTGGTTCCTTTGATGTTTTCTGTTTTCTTTTGGTATTTCTCTTGTTAGCATCCAGCAAAAATCTGGCATTATGTTGACATTCTAATTTACTCGATACGTACCCTTCATTTCACTTATGTCTTGAAGAAATCGTTTTCCTTGTTCTTCGCTATAGTCTCCAAGATTTTCAGGAAAGTGGTTGACGTGAGAATCCACGGGGTGTAGTTTGAAGTTTATTATGCAACTTAAATTTTTGAAATTTGTCACCAATTCTTCTACTAACGTCCAGTAGTTTTTTGTATCAAAAAATTGGCAAAAAAAAATGAAATTAGATTAAATTAGATTTATTAATTTATGCTAAGGCACAACAGCTAAATGGCAAATATACAACAATATAATATTTACAGCATTTACAGTGAAGTAGACCCGGAAAAAAATGATCAGACATGAACCTTCAGGCCTGATCAGACATGAAAAATGACCATACCTGATTAGGCATGAATTGACTTGATCAGGCCTGATCAGACATAGTTAGGTCTAAAAGCCCATTGTTACTTTTAATTATTTATTTTGCTTAATTTTATGGATATAGCACTTGATAGAGTTAAAATAAAAAAAAATGATTACATATAATTGTACGGCTGTAACACCAGCAGTCTCCCATCCAACTATTAACCACACTCAATGGTGCTTAACTTTGGTGATATCCGTGCGCCTTGAAGTTTCCGCCTGTTGTGCTGCTATCGTGTATGATAACAATTCTATGAAGTACATAAGGTATCAAATAAGTTTATCATCAATATAACATAAAAATTGATTTTATAATATATTTTAATAGTCTTAATTTATTTATTTAACCGAATCTCATAATAACAGCACATTTAATTAAATAATAAAATAACTAATGATGTTAATATGAGGCAGGAGCAGAGCAGATCAAAACATCCCGTAGGAAATGCAACAAATTTTTTATTTCAAAATTATTTAAACTTAATGATGAAAATAATTTTGCACATTTTGTGATGATCAAAAAAATTTTTTTTGTCAAAGAAAAAATTTTCATCATATCTCTGACTCTGCAAGTCTGATCAGATATATCCGGAAAAAAATGATCGGACCTGGTCATGCCTGTTCATGTCTGAAGCATTAAATATGCTCAGGCCTAATCATGCCTATCCATGCCTGTTCATGTCTGAAGTGTTAGACGCTCAGGTCTGATCATACATATCCATGCCTATTCATGTCTGAAGTGTTAAAGACGCTCAGGCTTGATCATACCTATCCATGCCTGTTTATATCTAAAGCGTTAAATACGCTCAGGCCCGATCATACCTGTCCATTCCTGTTCATGCTAAGGACCAAATATGCTAAGAAAAAATTTTTGAATATGTTCAGTATATGTACATTAATTTCAACTAATAAATTTGTAAATTTTTAATAAACGATATATTTTATTATTCAATAAATAAGAATATTTTCATTATCATTAAAAACCTACCGTAATGTAAATTTGATTAACTTTTCTAGACATGGACAGGCCTGATCAGACATGAACGGGCATGAGCGTATTTAACCCTTCAGACATGAACAGGCCTGATCAGATTTGAGCCTATTTGACCCTTCAGACATAAACAGGCCTGATCAGGCCTGAGCGTATTTGACGCTTCAGACATGAGGAAGCATGAACAGGCATGATCATGTCTGATTTCAGGCCTGATCATACATGAACAGGCATGGTCAGGTCTGATCATTTTTTCTCGGGCAAGTCTTAAAATTAAATTAATCTATATAAACTAAACAAATTTATTATTTTGGGTATGTCGGACTCAGAAGTCAATATTATTTTGTAATACCGACTAAAAATTCTCCTCTCTCCTTTCCTTATAGATGTTACGGGGACGTCTGGATCGGAACCATGTTAGCATTTCTTCAATCCAGTCCATGTTGCGTCTCACGACGCCTACTTCTGGTTTCTACTGGTTATTGGTCCTTTTTTGCAGTTTTTTCTTTTGAAAGGTGTTGCGCGTATGCTGCGACAGCTGACCAGTTTTCTTCTTTTTTGATCATGCAGGTTACCAAGCTCTCAGGAGAGAACGTGGTGCTAGTTGTTTCTTCGATGCTGCTTTTGTAGTCCGTCCACCGATTACACTCGAAGAACGTGTATTCGGCGTCATCAATTTTTTCTGGGCAGTATTTGCACAATGGTGTGCTGTGCAAACCCATCTTGAAAAGATAGGCATTGAACTGCCCGTCCAGTCAATAGCTGGGTCAGGAAGAAGCCCGTGTCTCCGTGCTTCTGAGAAAGCCAGACGTTGATGTTTGGGATCAGGCACGCCGTCCATCTGCCCGTCCCTCCCAATATCCATCGGTCCTGCCACTCTTGCTGCGTTTCCGCCTTTGTCCTCGTTCTTGAGTTTTTGATGTTTTCGTCACTATTTTTAGCGTCATAGAGTTTTGCTCTCTCAAACGCTAGTAGATCGACGGGCGTGGCTCCCGCAATGACTAATACAGCCGCCTCGGAAAACGTTCGGTAGGCGCAGGTAACCGTGAGAGCGCCTCGCCGCTATACTACCGCTATTTTTCGGCGATATGTCTTTTGCTTCAATATGTCTGCTCATATTTCTGCTCCATGAAGCAGTACCAAATGGGCTGCTTCTAGAAGAACTCTTCTCTTTTTGGTTTTTGGTCCAATAGTGTTCAACATGATTCTTTTTAGGCTAAACACAGTCTTTCTGGCTTTTTTGCATGCACTGTTGAGGTGTTCGCGGAAAGATAGTTTCTCGTCCATCGTTACCCCTACATAGCGCAGGGCCCGTGTTGACGTCAGTGTTGTTCCTCTCATGTCCACAGCAAATGGTTTTGGAAACCATTTTTGACGTGTCAAAACGACCATCTCGGTTTTATGCTTGGCGAGTTTCAGGTGGAGTTTATCAAGCCAGATCTCGACGGCGTCAATAGTTTCTCGAACCAGTAGTTTTATTTTAACCGAGTATTTTATTCCCTCGATATCTGACGTATCTGGCGCGCAGATATGTCGGGTATTCCCCTATCCACCGTCTAGGGAGGCACCCGATGCGGGACCCAGCTAACCCGCGATACGGGGTGTGTGTGTGTGTGGATGTATGTAAACCTCTCATAACTTTTGAACAGCTTGACCGATTTAATCGCGGTTAGTGCCATTAGAAAGGGCTTTACTAAACTTAGATTTTGAATACAATTTGGACCGAGTCGGACCGGTAGATTTTGAGAAATCTCAAAAAAAATACAAAAAAAATTTTTTTTCATGTAGATTTTTTGAAATAACTTTTGAACGGCTCTACCGATCGATTCCAAAAACTAATCAGCTCTTAACATAAAAAAACCACTTCGATCGCTGTCAGTCTGGTCAAAATCGATTGGAGCTGAGAAATCATCAATGAATAGTCCATTATCAAAGCATGATCCATTTCAAATGGTGATGCTTTATCTTCTGATGATGCTCTGGATGCATAATTTAAGACTGTTGAATTTAATGGGTAAGTAGATGATGTTGTTGTTGTTGTTGTTATTGTTATTGTTATTGTATAAGCTGTTCTTGTCGTAATTATACCCTAGCGGATCCGTATACACTGTGTATACTCGGTGTAAATTCGGTGTAAACTTGGTGCAGTATATACTGGGGGGATACAGTACGTATACTTGGTGCTTATTAAAAACACACCGAGTATAGAAAAAAAATACACTTAATATACTCGGTGTGAATTCGAATCATATAAGATGCGTATACACCAGGTATACACTGAAATTGTTTTCAGTCTTCATCATGAAAAATTTTGAAAGGCTTACAAATAATAACGTAGAAGCTTTGGAATGAATAAATGATTTAACACCAGAAAAAATTTTATGAATATAAGAAAAGCTGATTTCATACCTCTAAAAAATTTGATTCAATTTACGAAAATTACACCTAAAATCTGAAATTTTCAGTTTTTTGAAAATATTGAAATGAATTAGTATACACTGCGTAAACTTGGGGTTGATTTAGCTTAGACGCATTGAGGGACTATGCGTGGTGTAGTTTCATGAGAATGTATTTATAAACATACCCAAGTGATCATATAGATTCAATGATATGTCAAATGTATATGAATTATACACTCTTAGCTTCTTAGCTTACACAAAAGATTAGTCACGAACACACTGAGCTTATCCGTAATATACTCTAAATTTTCACCGCATATACATCAAGCTTACACTGAGTATACACTACAAATATACTAAGTTTTTATGTACACAGAGAAAAAATTCCTTTTGAAAAAAAAGTGGGTATTATCCCGTGTAGTAAAAAAAATTGTCCCAAGTGTGAGACATCCAAACGTGACACAATATGGGACATTTTTATGACAATTTTTGGACATCTCAGAAATAATCAGAATTTTTTAAATAGTGCATTTAAGTAATTTTTCGTCGATTTTAAGTATTTTTTTTAAAGATTTTCAGAATACTTCAATAATTTTATGACAATTTCAAACGTTTTTCAAATGATTTTATGAAAGACAATTTATTTTTGCACGGTTACAGATTTGTCCTAAAATTAATAGATCGAAAATTTTAGGACAGTTTCAGGAATTTTCAACAATTTTATTTCTTAGATAAAGAAAAAACGACTTTTCTCACAGTAACTTTTTCGTTGAAAAAAATTATTCTGGAGTTGAAGAAAAAGTATTTAGATAGATAACTTGTGAGTTTTTATAATTGTTTTTTTTTTAAATATATAAAAATTTTTTCAACAAAACAGTTGTGAGTAAAATTTTTATTTCTACCGCTAAGAAATGAAATCGTTCAGTTTTCAACAAAATTTCTTATTCCATTACTCATTTTTTTAAAAATAAATTTTTCTCTTAACGTAGCTTACATTGATTAGACATTTTATCATAGTTTTCTAAAAATATTTCAAAGAACAGAAATATATTCAAATATTATTATGATAAAAAATAAATTTCATATTTGCTCTGATAGAATTCTTTTCCAAAATAAAAAACTATGAATTAATTAAAAATATCTTCTAATTATCCTCATAACTTTTTATTATTTCCAGCACAACTCTGGGCTATTAAATTTTTATTATATCTAAGTGTGTTAAAATTTTAAGAAGCTATTTTTACAATTTTCAAATTTTCAGAATATCATGAACAAAATTTTCACTGTAATGTTTTTTGAAAGTTACTTTTAGAATACTTTAATAAAACGTTCATGCATAACTTAAATTGAAATTTTTTTATTTTTTTTCCTTTATCCTTTATCAGTTTCTGGCAGTTTGTAGCCAATTGTTATTGATAAATTAAAAAAAATTTTTAAATCAACACCTAAAAAAAATTTCAAACTCTGGGACTTTGAAATTTTTTGACGGTGTAAACTCGACATACGTCATACACTAGAACATGGTGCCTTAATTTCAATAAATTTATCAGTTACTGGCAGTTTGTAGCCCATTGTTATTAATAAATTTAAAAAAATTTTTTTATTCAACACTTAGAAAAATTTCAAACTTGGGGACTTTGAAATTTTTTGACAATGTAAACCCAGCATGTCATACACTAGAACATGGTGCTTTAATTTTAATAAATTTATCAGTTTCTGGCAGTTTGTAGCCAATTGTTATTGATAAATTAAAAAAAATTTTTAAATCAACACTTAGAAAATTTCAAACTCGGGGACTTTAAAAAAATTTTCGGTATATACGCGGCGTATACTTTGGATAAATTCGACACGTATACACTTTGTATACTTGGTGTATACTGAGCATAAACCGATCCGCTAGGGTATTTGTAACAGTTGATGATGTTATCGGTGTTGAATAAATCTTAGGAGCTTCTCTCTTTGGATGAGTTGTCAATTGCAAATTTGGCGTTGTTTGAATTGTCGAAGTTAATGTATGAATCACAGTAGTCAAAGATTGACTAATAATATTCATGATTTGATCATAAATTTTTTTATTTGTTTCAGATTGAATTCTCAATATACCTACTGGCTTCCGCATCTAATATCCAACCTCCGTGTTGCTTGATTGTCATCATTGAAGCTCCAGAATCAGTCAACAACGCTGTTGACGTACGCTGAAAACTGACCGGTAAATTTCTTGGGTTTGGATAAATTCAAATATGTAGCGATTTTTCAGGGACTTGTCCGAATGTATTTTTACCGATGACTTGACGTACACATTGAACCTTCTGATGCTGTGAAAAAACCTATCCGTATTTGAGTCATTAGGTCGTAGAGCTTTATACTGCAAAACTTAACTGCGGTATTCCGGGCCAATTACAAAAGTGCGAGAATAGCTTGTTTTTGTCTTCAGGATAGTAACAACCAGTTGATTGCCGGTAACTTCGATGTCTTGTACTTGTAAGTTAGGAAATTCTCCACTTCTCATTGCTCTAGCAATACCAAAAATTGCAACAACCTGGAATCAAGTTCTTATAAATAATTGTAAATAAACCTATCTTATTATAAATAAATAATTGTGTACATAAATGACAATTTCAGGAACAAATATTTGTATATAATAATTGATACTTACGTTTTCAATTAAATAACCATCATCCGGTGCTTCATTGATGAACTTTTTAATGTCATTCCATGAGAATACTTCGGCCTTCTTCTGACGATGACCTTTAGTATTATTCTTAATTAGTGTCTTTAATCTATTGTAATTTTTAATTTCGATGTTATGATTAATACACTAATCATGGTTCTCAGCATCGACCAGCGACTCCAAATTGTCGGGGGTGCCAACGTTTTCAAGAAATCTTTAAAATATACGAATGAAACATCTTCAATGATTGAATTAATACAATTTGAAGCTTTCCAACTGATAAATTGATCGTAGCAATTTTTTTACCGTTGCACAGATTTTGAACGTGCTAAATTTTGGATGATTTCAGGCAAAACCTAAGATAATTATAAATGGTTTTCGGAAGACTGGGATTTACCCCCCCAAATCCAAATGTTTTTGAAACCAACGATTTTGTTGCCTCCGATGTTACAAATAGTAATGAACCAGCAACAACATCAAATAACTTTGGTACATCACTAGAGACAACGAAACTCGACGAACCGGCCTTAGAAAAACTAACTCAAAGTTTAAGAGGTTCGGTGAAGCCAGATGACATTGAAGAAATTCAACTTCAACTAACAACAACGGAGGAATCAATTGCGTCCACTTCTACTGGCACACCAAGCTTAAGACCCTGAGTTAGTTTTTTCAAATTAAGAGTCATCGATTTAACTTCAGATGAAGAGTACCGTCAGTAATCGGCCAACTTCAAAATTTTATTCTGCTCCCATTCAACCGCTTCAACATGGTCTAGTGGATTACTCCAGCACTTCGGATCAAGAACGTAATATATAATATAAGAGTGTTAAACCATAATACAACAATATAATTAAAATACTCTTGTTTGTTTTTAACTTTTTAATTGATACTAGTAGACTATAATCTATTTTTCTATTTTCAGAATTGCCCAATGTAAAAAATCAAAAAGGAACTGCGAAGTAAAATGTATCTCCGTACGATCTGGAAAAAAAAAAAAAAAAAAAAAAAAAAAAAAAAAAGTAATAAAATCAAATCCAAAAATAAATTTAAAAAAATGTTTAAAATATAAAATTGATGATTGCCATTGTCTTTATTGCAATGGACTTTACTCTCAATCCACAGAGTCATGGATTCCGTGTAAAAATTGCAACAAAGGATCTCATGATTCTTGCGCAGATATTGACAACGATTATTCCGACAAATATGTCTGTGATTATTGCGAATAATCGTATATATTAAATTATCTCGATTTCATTTCATAATTATAGAAAATTGGTACTTCATGTTTCATTCAAAGTTGAATTTTTATTAACGGTTCTAAAAAATTATTATAAATTTTATTGTAAAGCTGTTAATTAGTTTTAAATAAATAATAATTAATAATATAACTACTGTTTTCATTTCAAAAATCAGTGTTTTGAATTTTTTATAAGCTATATGATTTAATTTTTTGTTAAATTTTTCAGTTCAATTTAATTTTTTTCTAATTCATATTACTACAAATTTATCACAATTCGAAAAAAGAATGATTTTTTTTTGTTACAATTTTTCCGAGTGTTCCAATACGCCTCACATATCACATATTGGCCCAAAATATTGTAAAACCATTATTGAGATCATAACTTGACGGAAATTGAAAAAAGAAAAAAAAAAAAAAAACGTTTTTACCTCATTTTCGAGGGGGGCCTTCGTGCTTCAGTCTCCCCGACCTTATATTTTAAATAGCGGTATTTTTATTTTTATTATTTATTTATTTTTCCTACTTTTGTAATATACAAATAAAGTTTACAAAGAATTATAAGAACTCTACTCAAATCAAATTTATCGGGTCAGGTAGATTTGCACTACATTTAAATCTGCCTAGATTAGCTTTGTTCAACTTAAGTCCAATTTCACCAGATTTATAATTAGATACAATTAAAATAAATTAACGAAAAAGTTAATAAAAAAAAAAAAGAAACAAGAATGGATTGAATTTTTCTAGTATGAAGTTATATTTTTTTATTTTTGATAATTTGTCTGTGATCTGAAGACACCAACGATGAAAAAGTGTTTCGTGATGTCGGAGACTCGAACCCAGATGCTATTGCATGTCGGTCAGCAATCTCAAAAAATCCATCAACCTTAACTGATGAGTACAGTTGTATGGCTACGAATCTTTAGTAACATTTGTTTAATTATTACACACAAAAATTATGAACTTTAATATTCCCACGAGGAGCTCAAAAATGTAGATCAGCAGTATTTTTAAGTTAGGAGGGAACAGAACAGGATTACAATCTATATTGGTGAAGTTTGAAAATCATAGAAAATTTTAGCTGAAACTGGAATTCGCTGATGGTTCAATCCTTTTAAAATTTAAAACGTATAAATTATTCCACTTCACTGCAGCTTTAAGACTTTTATTATAGGATTGTGACTCACAAGATGGTAATGTAATAAAATACTATTTGTCAATATAGATGAAACATTTCTACTTCTCTATTTATTATGAAAATATATAATACAAAACATCCTATGTCATATTACATAGATAACAACGTTTAAGTAACGTTTTTTCGTTCCGTTTTTATTTTGGTTTATTCACCAACACTATTTCAAGCTTTTTGAGCTAATATAAATTTTTTTAAATCTACTTTCTTCGTTAAATAAACCATCACTACCGAAGACTATGATAATTTTTTAACAATAACATAATAAAAAAAATTTTAACGTCAAAAGATAGTATGAGCTTCTTTTTTTTTTTCTTTATTTCTACAAGATTATATTTTGGTTTACATTGAAAAATTTCCGTATATTTTATCCTTATTTTATAAATTTTTCATAATTTTTAGCTTTTATTCTCTACTGTCTTTTGTTTTAATATTAACCTTCAACTAATCGCTTTCGATGTCGATAAAATAACGTTTATTATCGTTTACAAATAATATAAATGTTTGAATATACATATTTTGAACACAGTAATCATTGTTTGCATGAAATATCGAATTCATAACTTTATTTGATCTGTAATTATATTTATAACTGCATAGTTTTTTCAATAAATGTTATGAATATTATAATTTAATTTTACATTAAAGTATGATTAATCGATAAAACCTTGATGTCACTTTTTTGTCATTAAGAAATTGTAAGTAATTACTTAAAAATTACTATTTTCTCAAGCAAACTGGAAGCAATCTTGAAATACAGCAATATATTGTAAAAAAATGCAAAATCGAGTGTATATTAAAATTTTCACTACATAACGTAGTAAAGAAATCAGTATCAAAATTAAAATTTATTAAGTCTAATAATATCTTGGGTTGAACAAAGAATTCAAAGCGATTGACAATGGTAATTTTCCATAAGAGACGGAATTTAATAGTATTGAAAATGTTCGAAAGTATTTATTGAAAATAATTCAAATTTCGTTGTTTCTAACATTTTTTTTTCTTTTTTTATCAATGTAAGGTTATAAAAATTACTGCATTAAAATACGATAGAAGCAATAGTAGAAAAATCAATTAAAAGAAGAAAAGATTGATCATTTTTTATCAAATTTTCACTGTGCCAAGTACTATGATCGAAAAAAGTCTACCTTGAAAAAATGACTATATAAAAATATCTTAAATCAAATAACAAAATGTTATTTCAAAATTTTAATGTTTATTCTTATTTTGATGAAACGTATTAATAAAAATGAAATTTTTCTCTTGCACACCGAAAATTTTTCTAAATAATCATTCCGACTACTTATAAATGTATTAACTTTACAAAGACTTGAATAATGGCAACGGTAGGTCTACATTAAATATTAAAAGTCCTGTTTTTTATAAAATCTCAAGAAAAATTAATTCATTTATTTTTATTTTACAAAATAGATTACTTGACAATCAAAAAACACTTGACTAGAATAAATTATTACGATCGAGTCCTTCGTGTTTCAATCATTGGTCAAAAGCTTTATCTTTTTACACATTTTTTAGATAATTACCCTAGCAGAAATGAAATCGAGTTTTTGGCTAGTAACCGGACAGTTCGACTAAACTTGGTAGTTACTGGTTAGAATCGAGTGAAAACTTGATTATTTCTACTAGGGTAGATAAGAGAAAAATTGTTTTATTTTTATCAGTGACAACGATTCCTAAATTATTAATAATTTTAACAGAAACGTTTAATGCTCCATTTTCTATTTTTGATAAATTATTCGATAGCTTTTATTGATTTTTTTTAAAGTCTTAATTACAACAATTTAAAGAAAATTTATTTATTAGAGAGTTTTCTTCTTAACACTGATATATATCTTATTGTGTAAATTTATTTTTTCATCACGAATTTTTGTTGTTATTAAGGAACAAAAAATATTTTATCAACAAGATAGTACAAAATAAAATAAATGAGTATATTAGTCAGTAGATTTTTCATTGAGTCCTTTCGAATTAATTCTCAAAGAAAGGATAGCACTATTTCTAACGATCAATTAAATTATAATATCGGAAGAAGATTTGAACTATTTTCGCAATTTCTTTACCGTCTATTACTAATTACGAATTCTAACAGATATTTTTACAAAATATTTTAGTTATAACCTATACATCAAAATTAATAAAAAAAGTCTTAATTTTAATTATTTAAAGTATAGCTGTTATCATTTATTATATAGCAAATTGAATTCTAATGTACGAAATTAGAATAAATGAAATAATCTATTATGCAACTAATAGCAGTTTAATAATTTTCTACCTATAAATTAATTGAGTATAAAATCAAAGTAACTTAATTGAAAGACATTACGTAGAAACGTTATTTTTAGCATTCTTAAATTCTAAAATATTTTCTTATTTATATTGGTGTACAACAATGCAAATTTCTACTTCAATCACTTGAAATATTTTAGAAATTCTTATTGACTTAAAAAGTTAAATCTACACTGGTAAAAAATTAACTTGATCCAAGAAAAAAAATCTTGAAACAAGAAAATCATTTTGAAGAGTTAAGATGTCTTCAATCAAGCTAATTTTTTTTTTTATTTCTATCAATATACCATATATTCTTATTTGTTTAACTGCAGCTTAACCTAGTATTTATTCGATAGTTTTGGTTTCTTTTAACTTTGGGTATTTTATTACACATATATAAATTCCACCATATTTTTTTATAGAAATATTGAATGCAAAGCACTATGAGCAAACTATTTTCGGTATATTTTATTTCTATTTTATCCGTTACAAACATTGTATTCCTCATTTATTCTCAATTGATGCTTGTTCACTATTATTAATTACAACTACTTTGTATCTGTTTGCTTGGTAAAACGTTATATTGCTCTTTCGATTGCTTTTTCGTTGGCGAAGTTATCCCAATTCAGATAATAACGGGTAGTTTAATTTTTTGTCAATTTTTAAATTTCGTTGGAAAATTCACCCTTTTATTTCCATCACAATCATTTTTATATCATAAGTGTCCAATGAAAAAATTGGGATTAATTGTTTTATTTAAATATTTTTTATTATTTTTACTAGCTACGAGCATATATTACTAATGTGAATAATAACCAAATTTATTATATTAAGCGAGTCTAGCACAAGTTTTTTTTTAACAAATACGTAATCATCTGCTAGATTCGACACTACGATTCGCATTAAAGGCACTTGTAAAATATTTCCTTTGCCTATTTTTGACTTAACTTTATTTATGCAATTTGCATAAGGAGTGTAAATTTTTCATTTGGTGATTAATTTTCATATAATTTTTTATGGCATTAAGGTATCACCTAAATTAAAAATAAAATTTAAACTTTTTCAATTGCGACCTGTGAAAAAAATTTCCAATATGGCCTTATATACTCTGATCTAGGGTGATAGGAGTTGATCTGGTCATACATGGCCATGTTAGATAACACATTTAGAACTGAAAAATAAATATTTGTTGTTGTAAACTTTTAATTTTTATCTTTGTATTTTGAGTTGGTTCTGTTGATGGGTAAACTAAAAACCAGCTTTGGATAAGTTTTAGAAAGGTGCAAAAATTGTTTTAGATTATAACATCTCATATTTAACTCTTATAAGAGGATAATTGCGACCATGCACCTTCTGTCCAATCTTTTAACTGTTCTACAAGGGCATTCATTTGCAAGTGTTTGATTCTTGAATGATCTGCTATCCTCTGCCATCTTCCTAACATTTCGTCCAGGATTCTGATGATCGCTTTGTCATTCTTAAATAGAGTCTCTTAGTAATTTTGGGTAATTTTTGAAACAGAAATCACATTAGTTTTACGATCTTCCCGAATATAAGTAATGTATTATTATCATACAAATTGAACTCACAATTATCGTTGTTACCAGATATATGCTATGTTTGTAGCTTTTGTAATTGTCGATGTGAAATTTGCTCACTGGACACTTCTGAATATCCGTTATTAACTCTTCGGGTGATCTATTCGGGTCATCTTAAGTTCATGGTAACAATCATTACTAGTGTCGAGTGAATCTCAATCCATATATTTTTAAAGGAATTAAACATTCGTCAAAAAGGGCCCTACACGTTTTTATCGCTACAGCTGCTTGCATGAAAATTTCTAACCTAGAAACTAATTCCGTATTGAAAAAAAATGCTTAATAAAAAAAAAAATCCCTTCAAAATTTCACCTTTGTTACGAGAAACTTAGTTCTCTTAATCCTCTGAGATTTTAGAGCGTTTCCTCCACAACGGTCTATCAAGCGCCTTGAAGGCATGCAGGCCTTTTGCAAGCCCTTGAAGCCTTGCAGCTTACGAAATTCAAACAAGGGCCTTTCAACGCGTGTTATAGGTGATACTGCATCACGAAGTCAAGTAGATCACGAGGCCAAGAAATCAGTTGGTCTGTTCAGGAGATATCGTAATTAAAAATTTTGCTAATTCCGTTTATAGATTTTCGAACTTAAAGAGCTCAAAAATATATAAAAAAAGTATTTTTGAGCTTAAAGAGCTTAAAAATATAGAAAAAATTCATATATGAATTCGAAAAGCTCAAAACTTAACATGATAATAAATTATCAACCAAATAATAAATGTAGTGAATCATGATTTATCAATGAAAACATTACCGAAAGATAACCGAAACATATTGTACAGTTGCAAAAAGAAAAATGTATAGATTACTTGCTAGCTTTTTTTTTATCTGTAGATGCTAAAATGTGTAAAAGAGCTTGAACATTTGTGTACCTCAACTAATAATTTTTTAAATAGTTATTAATGAAAATCAGTAAATATCAACATAAATCGATTGTTGGTTACAAATATGATCCAAGGACTGATAATAATTGATTTAACATCAAGTGTTTTTGTAGATTAGTTTATTTCCTTCTAAAACATTTATTGCTTAGTTTTTCATACTTACCTATCAGCAAATGATAATTATTATTGGAACCATTTTTTTAATCCTTCAAATTTTGAACTTTACTATCATTTTTAAATACAAATTATCTAGTCATATCGATAGAAAAGTCGATCATATTCTTAATGGAGCCTTCAATCTAGTTATAAATATATTACAAGACTATCTATCTTATGGAATCCTATGAGCAAGATATAATTTTTTTTGTTCATGAAACCAAACTATAAATGAAAAACTACGATGACCAGGACATTTACACAGAAAATTCCTTTGAGGCATCTAGCAACAAATTACATACTATCAGAAGTAAAGAATGAATGATGTTTTTTGAGAATAGGACTCAATCACAACTAGAATTTTATATTTTAGCAATAGTGATAATGTCATATTAGCAATAGTGATAATGTCAATTAGAATTCAAGGTTAAAAAAATTCTGGCAGACCGCTAATAGAACAAAAATAACTTCTCGATGGTTTGAAAATCTTTGATTTTTATAGCGGTAAGTTGAAAGAAAAAATTTGAAAAATGGTTGACCCTGCAGACTATCCCTCGAACTTCTCACTATGTACAAGCTCAAAACACTCATAAAATTTATAATGACAAGTTTTTGAGCTCTTCGAGCTCACTAATCGAGCTTTTGAGCTTGAAACATTTCAAGCCTTCCGAGCTCAAAAATCTAGTAGTTTTGTGGATAGAGCACTATTTCACTACTTTTAATTGCCACATCTCTAAGAAATCCCGAAGTTAATTGAAAAAAACACTTTTTTCGAATTTTTTGAAGACGATATCTTTTGATCGAACAAACTGAATTCAATGGGGTTCTTGGCATTTGACATAGTTTTTTAAGTTCTTATAATTTTGTCTCGGGTGCAAAATCAATTGGTTGAGAAATTTAAAAGTTGTCCTGATGGCATCCCGATATCGGTGACTAAGATCATAGCCCTGAAATACCCAGATTTACTCCTGAACGCCTACAATGCATGCCTGGCAACTGGCACGTTTCCTGAGGTCTGGAAGTGGCAGAGATTGGTTCTTTTAGACAAAGGTAAAGAAAACCATGTAACACCTTCGTCATTTAGACCACTCTGTATATTGGACATCACTGGAAAACTGCTGGAGAAGCTCTTACAGAGAAGACTTCGCAACGACATCGATCGTGCCGGAGGATTTGCCACTAACCAACATGAAGAGTCCTTTTGGAAGCAGTCCACTTAGTATTGTTTTATGGAGCGGAGATATGAGCAGATATCCTGAAGCAAAAGACATACCAGCGTAAAATAGCAGCGGTGCAGCTGCGAGGTGCTCTCAGGGTTGCCTGCGTCTACCACACAGTTTCCGAAGCGGCTGTATTGATTATAGCAGGAGCCGCGCCTATCGACTTACTAGCGTTTGAGAGACCAAAACTCTACGACGCTAAAATGAACGGTTACAACTCTAAGGAGGCAAGAGCGAAGATGAAGAAGTAAACACTACATGAGTAACAGGACCGATGGACATCGAAGGAGGCGGGTAGATGGACGGAGCGCCTGATTCCAGACATCAGCGTCTGGTTCTCTCGGAAGCACGGGAATACGGACTTCTTTCTTACCCAGTTATTGACAGGACATGGACATTTTAACGCCGATCTCTTCAAGGTGGGTCTGCATTGCACGCCGACGTGCAAATACCGCCTGGACAAATTCGACGACACTGAACATACGTTCTTTGAGTGTAAACGGTGGAAGAACTATAAAAGCAGGACTGAAGAAATTATAGTCACCAGGATTTCCCCCGCGAGCTCAAATAAGAAGATAACTGGTCAGCTGTCACAGCCTACGTGCAGCGCCTCTAAAAAAAATACCACTATTACCAGTAATAAAGAGGTTGAAACTACAAGAACTGAAAAGATTTGTACGAAGCTAATATATGTGTTATTGTGGAATCAAATATATTTTTTCAGTGATACTAGCAATATTAGTAATATTTTGGCTAATGATAGGCTGTGTCGGTTATACTGACGAGTCTTATAATGTAATCGCGAGGAAACTACTTCACTTATGGTATTCATTTTATGACACATATCTAAAATGGACACCTCTATTTCTTTAGTAATAATTTGGTGCAAGCCTTGTGGAAGTCTGGTTTAAGACTTTTAATTACGTATCTGTACTCAGATTTTGAAAATTCTAGCCTAAGTCTTCTTATAGATTCTCGCTTGAGAATTGTTGGAAAATTACTGCAAATACTTAATCAAGAATCATGGGTTAAACATGAGCGAGACTACCACCAGAATATAGCCAGAAATCTGGTGCTCTCCACTGCCATAATCTTTAGTATCAGAAAAAGAAGGAGTGTGCATTTATGGTTTTTTACAATTCTTGTACAAGTCTAGGTCAAGCTTCTTGACTAAGAATCTGGACAAATTTTGGCCGCAGAATTGAGAAGCAAAGCTTAACACTCTGCTTAAAAATACTGCCCAATTCGGCCGCTCATCTAGACATAGAGTTGTGGTAAACTATTTTGTTCAGAGATTGTCCCATTCTTTATCAATATCGTGGTTGAGCAGTTTACTCAAGAATCTTGTTCGAGTCAAATGCTACTAGGGTTATTCGTAAAGAAAATTCAGTAAATCCACACCGCGACCCCACATCAAAGTATAGCTCTTGTATTGATGCAATTTATTTCTATTTATGCGGTAGATTTATCAAAATTTTTTTACGGATAAACAGTTAGGCTCCCACACTACATTAAAGTAAATAACTTTTAGGAGATACTAAAATATCATTGACAATACCATGTGAGGTGTAAAAATTTGAAATTGCGTTGGGATATAATCCAATAGATTGAATGATCTTAATAAGTAAGCGTCTTTTCAATGAGATTTTTCTGGCAAGAGAAATTTTCGATGTAAAAATTTGAGTGATAATTTTTTTACCCAAAAATTTGGGCTGAGAATTTTTTCGACTGAGGAAATACTGTTTAAGGAAAAAAGAGATTCTTACCGATTTTACATAGATGTCCATGTATACACCAAACACTTTTTAATTTCTGGTACCTTTGTGGACTCCTGAAAAATTCAGTAGTTATCACTCGTTTGCAGTAAATGTGTATGAGGAAAATTTTTAGAAATTTCAGGTCTGAAAGTAAGATGATTAAAAGTAAGTCAAGTTTTTCGCTGATATCTTTGTAGTATTACTGGAAAAAATGTACGATGAATAAAAAAAAGATGATAGGTAAGTTTCTATTAAATCTACTTGAAATCCAAAAAACGTGTATTCATCCTAGAATTAATTACTCTCTTAAGTGAAGAAAACAAAATCTTCAAACCGATAGAAATTGTGAATTGATTTGTAACATAAAATTTTTCATTCTACTGAGTAGATAACAAGAAATGAAAATCGTAAAATTGAGGATTTCTTAAAGTTTATTTAGAAAAATAAAAAATAAATCTCAATGATATCGATTAAAGTCTGAGTAAAAAATAAGAAAATAATTTTTGGTACTTTGTTGAAAAAATTTTCTAGAAACATAAAAAAAAAACTTTAACAAAAAACAGTGGATGTTTATTATTGAAAATCTTGCTCCTGAGTTTCAAGAATGATATTGTGTTCTATGTATGATTATTAATTATTGAAGTAAAGTGTTTATCTGGTTTTGAATGTTTATAATTTTTAAAGAGTAAATAAAATAACATTTTCGAGGTATATTAATTTTTTTAATCTACAAATTTAGAAATTTTTATTTTCGATATTTGTTTATGATTTCGATGTAACGGTTCAATATTTCGCACTGCAATTATTTTCATTAAGATGCAACAAGCTTAAAAAAAGAGTAAGTTTCTACATCATCTTAATTTTATAACTTTGAGTCGTAATGTGACTGTTTTGTTTCGCTAGAAGTCACTTTTAATTGAAGAACAAGTTAAGATATTAATTTTAATCAAAATTGTATCGATCATATATGTCGTTATAGCGGTAATAGTAATAATAATGTGAACTCTTATCGCACTACGATAAAAATATACGTTGTACAGTAAATGCATTTTCACTTTAATTATAATAAAATCTATTTTTATTAGACCGCCGATAAAGAGGGCCCGTATAAATACTTCTGTTATAACTTCGGTGATAGAAACAGTAGTTGAAGTAAATGATTATTATTGACTTGAAATTATAACAATAACAATCTTTCAAATAATAATAATTTAAATAAATAATTTTAAAAATTCTAACAAAAAATGAGGAATCCATTATTCACAACGTTGTTGAGCAGGCTACTTCTTATGTACATAACTCTATCTTATACTATACAAGTTACTGCAGTACTTGAACATAGTACTGCTCAGTGTGGCCAGAACGTGCTCTTTTCTTACCCCCACTTTGTAGGATACTCTCATCTGACTACATTGAAAGCGGTACAAAGTGGGGGTAAAAAAATCGCACGATCTGGCCACACTGGTACTGCTTGCATATTGGCAGAGTGCATAGTATATAGTAGGGATAACTAAATCGACTGTAGCGCTTGCTGCAGAAAAAATATTGTCAAATTATTCCCACGTTCAGGATTAACAAAATTGATAATAAGTGAACAGTTATATTAATATACAAATTTGTTCTATTAAAAATAGCGCGTAATACAGTAGTGTTCAAAAAATAGAATTTTAGTTCTTTTTTTTATTTGAAAAAGATTGAGAAGTCGTTAGAGTATCTCTAGACAGAGAGTTTGTTAAAGTATGAGCTCTCAATATTAATATTTAAAGGTGACGACTTAAAATTTTTTTACTTCTCATTGAAATGACAGGAAAAATTTATTTTTTAACTTTGGAAATTTGTAACTCGGCAAAAATTACTTCACAGTAATGATCAAAGCGTATTTTACTAGAGAATTGAAAGCTTTTCAAAAAAACATCTGCATAAAAATTTGTGTAATTCCAAAGTTTAAAAATAAACTTTTCCTATGTTTCTAATGGAAAATAGAAAAATTTGTAATTCGGCACCTTTAACTGCTGATATTAAAAATTTATACTTTAACAAGGTCTTTATCGAGCAATACTTTGATATTTTTTCAATGTTTTTCAAAAAAAAAAAAAATAAATAAAATAAAATCGATTTGTTCTGAACATTCTAATAATAGACTTATGAAAAAAAAAATTAAAGGATAAAGAGAACTTGAGAAATTTTTCAATGATTTTTTTCAGGCTATATTTGAGTAAAAAATGGTCGTTTTAGAATTTTAAGATAAGAATTTTGAAGTTTTAAAGTTCTAGTTTTTATATTTTCGAAAGTCTAGAGTCTATAGGCTTGGAACAATTTTTTTTAGCTCAGCTACTATAAGGACCAGATATCCTGTTTCTTGCAAGTTAATTTCCGGTTTATGTTTTTTTTTCTTCGCCTACTTCTAGCAGAGATATCAGATTTTGAATGAAAAAAGATTTTGTTTCATTTAACCACTTATATATCAGAAACCAATTGTTGCATAGAAAATGTAAATATGGTTTTGAAAATTAGAATAAATCTATTATAAGAAGTCATCGCGATAATTATTAAGGAAAATATTTCCATCCTTGACATGGATTTAAAAAAAAAAAAAAAAAAAAAAAAAAACAGGAAAAAAGGCCAATTTATGATTTCTACGTGGATTTCGTTAGGAATCTAACTACTGCATTAGTTCTCATGGTGAACTATTGCTGGTGAATACCATTGATTAAAAAATTATATATATGTGATATAACCGACCTTGTCATCAGGATAACTGCAAAAGTTTTCAACCGGTCTTGATGAAACTTGGTACTTATATTCTTTGGCTAATTATCTTGAACGAGTTTGAAGATGAGCAAAATCGGTCAATTAGTTTAGAAATGGTGGCCATTTAAAATTTTCAAAATCACGTTTTCGGTCACTTCATTGATGTATAATTTTTGATTGAAAAGCTATAACTGATTTTTGAAAAATGTATGTGATAGCTCATGAAATTGCTTTTAATTTGATGCATATAGCACTTACTTTTTGTCAATTTTTAGCAATTTTTGGCAATGTGTAGTACAACCGACTTATGAATATTATTCTATCAAGAATTCTCAACAGATCCTAAAGAAATTTGGTACACAGATTCCTTGGACAATTAGCTCGCATGAGTTCTAGGATGGACGAAATCAGTAAATTAGTTTCGAAGAAGTAGATCTTCAAAATTATAAAAATATTGAAAATCACGTTTTTTGTGGCTTTATTGATGAATAATTTTCGATTGAAAAAAGAAAACTAATTTTCGAAAAATTCATGTGAAAGCTTAAGAAATTTTCTTTGATTTTATGTACATAACATTGACTTTTTTTCGTTATCTTCAATATTACAACTAAAATTAAATATTAAATAGTATTTTTAGACAGATTTTGCTCATCTTCGAACTAGTTCAAGATAATTCCAAACAAATTATCCAAATAGTAAATACACCAAGAAAACTTGTGCAGAATTTCTTTATTGTAATTAATTTAAAAATTAGGTTTTCAGCAAATTATAATAGCGAAAATGAAGAGAGTTTTATATCAAATGAAATCTACCTTCAATTTCGGGTGAGGCTGATGGCATTTTTTTTAGAAAATCAGCGGATAAATTACAAATAGATAGAAATTCCTATGGGAAAAGTCTGATAGGAATGACAAATATATGTATAAGATCCGATAAAATCGGTGAGTTTCTATAGGTGCATTTGTCACTATTTTCATTTATTCTAAGAGAATTTAAGAGTTTTTTTCGACAGGGATGTTAAGCGTGACTTTTGCAATTCAATGTACCCATATATATCTTGTAAACCACCAATTCGATTTATAGAACCGTTTTTTTTGTGATAACTAATCATACTTTTGTAAAAAATTAAACGGTTACATTTATTATCCCTTAATTCTTCACAATTATGATCGAAATAAAAAAAAAACTTTTAAAAATTTTTTGACGTCCTTGCGGCGAACAACGTTCAAATTTATAAAAGTAAAAAGTAAATTTTTTTTTTAAAACGAGGTCTGGATGATCAAAAAAACACTGGCCAATTCTTTTTACCACGTTTTTTGTTTTTTAACCACGGAATTAACGTTAACCAACGCGTACCACGTGGAGGTGCGACGTTAAATTTACGATTTTTTCACATTCATGTGTTTTCTGTCTTTACCTTGATTACTGCACTTTTTTACGTTAACTATTATAAATTTTTAATTTGTTCATTTATAGTTCTCAGATGTCGTTTTCGTCATACTCCCTGCCAATAGCTTACAACATATGGTAACAACGATGCGAATAGTTATCTCAAAATACTAATACTTGTCTGAATTTCATACTACTTTTTTTCTTCATCTTAATAGAAATTTACTTGTTCTTTTTTGTTTTCACCGACACTTTTCTCATTTGAAGTCAATTTTATTATCAATCTTCCGATTCACACTATGTTTTTCATTATTGCTATTATTACTACAATTCTACTTATTTTATTATTATTATTATTATTATTATTATTATTATTATTATTATTATTATTATTACCACCATTTTTACTGATATTATAATAACATAGTACTATTTTCTCCATACAAAATTATTTATAAACCAACTACACTGACTAAATTGTGGCATATGGACGTTACCAGTTTGACTAGACATCTTCGTTATTTCGCTTTTTTTATAGCAATACTTAAAAACTACTGGACGTTTGTTAATTACCGTTAATCACTTACTCTGGCACTTTCTATCTAATTTTATTTTTTAAAACTATTTCTTTTTTTTTCTTTTTTAAATATTATAGATCACCATCAGGCACAAAATTCTTAATTATTCACTCATACTTCTAGTATAAACCATAAGATTGGATATATTGTATATGTACTTTAAAGCATCGTTTTCTATTTCGTTCGTTAGATTTTGTAGATTTAAATTTTAACTCAATTTCATGCACAATCACAAAAATTATTTCATTTAAATTCTATTTTCAGTTAACAGTATTAAATCCAAAGTATATTTTAAATTATCCATTTTTGTTCTATTATAATGATGTTTTTTAAATCAACCAATTATTCTAATTAAATATTGATAATATTTTACCAACATTTGAGAAAATATTTTTGTTTTATGAATAATCGATGCAGTTTTATGTTGGCGTTTTAAAAAATTATAAAATGGTAGTTTTTCCTTTTTGTTTTACTGATTCATATATTAATGATCTTTAAATTTTGCTAGACATTAAATTAAACATATTTTCTTGTTTGTTTTCACTATTATTAAAATCTATCAACGTAGTTACAGGAAACTACTATTCTAAACGAATAAGTATTCAACGTGATTAGTCTCTTTAATCAAATAAATTGGTTTTAATTTTATGAGATTCGATTCTAACGTTGAATCTGTCAATTTTTTGAATGTTTCTTTTTATTATATCCACATTCCAGCCAATTTTTGTATATACATAAGAGTGCTACATTTTGTTAATCAAAAATTTTGGAGCTAAAAATAAAGTTTAAATTTAGTATTTCCTAAATTGTTTGGATTTACAAACGTTCACTTTTTGCAAACTGGCACTTTACTACTTAATCTATAGTTACAATTTCCCCAAGCAGGCACCGATCAAAATTTACTTAGATTATCAGGCGTATTAATGCTTTTTTTCTAAAATACTAAACTTTCGTTAAAATTAATTGTAATCCTAGCGCAAATGTTTACGCATTTGATAAAACAGCATTTTCTCAAAAGTAGATTCTACGACATATTCAGCAGCAGTCAAAGCTTTTCAGCCTCTAATTGAGATCGATGAGTGGTTACAGTTGTTTTTTCTTCATATTGTTATAAGCCTCGGTTTAATTGTGGAGATCGTTCTTCATCACAAAGAATTTGATCTGATGAGTATACATGCATTTCTTCATCTCTTAAGCAAGCTGACTCTGAGTGTTTATTTAAATATGATTTTAATGCAAACGTTTTATGACATCTGGAACACTCATAGTTTTTATCTGATGAGTGGGTTTGCATATGTGCGCGAAGATTCGATCTGTCTGCAAAAGCTTTGCCACAGTGAGCACACCCATATGGTTTTTCACCAGTATGACTTCGAAGATGTCCTTGAAGTAACCACGGTCTAGAAAACATTTTACCACAAATACCACAGCTATGAGTAAGCTTATGAGTGAGAACATGCATTGCTAAGGCAGGCATGCTCACGTAAGCTTTGCCGCAATGAATACACTTCTTCGCTGATTGAGAATCAAGACTTCGATGTGTTTGCTTATGTCGGGAGAGATTAGACGATGTAGCATATTGCTTACCACATTCTGTGCAAGTAAACTTAGGTTTATCTGATTGAATTGTTTCTTTCTCTGGTACTGTCACACTATTGGAACGTCGTTTAGATCTTCCATCTGATACGAAAAAAGCTTCATATGTATAAGCAACAGTTTTATTATTTCTCAAATTGTTGTTATTAACAATATTATTTGGATATAGTTTATCGTTATCAGAAGATAGAGAATCTGAATTACGATCTTGTTTATTGGAAACATTATGTGATGGGACGGGTAATTGTACGGAAACTGGAATTGGTGTTGATTCAGAAGGTGCCGTATTCGATTGGATTGATGAATTAGAAGATGCCGGTGGCAGTGAGAGACTATGTAAAAATACTGAATTACTTGCTGTTATCGGTGATGCACTCAAATCCAAAATTGCTTGAGCAGCTGATAGCTCCTCTTCAGGAGAAGTTCGTAGAACCTCCATATTCGTTTGTAAGCTGTAAGGACGGTAGATATCCTTTTTTTTAGGTGGAAGGGAGAGTGCAGCTCCAGTACTTGTGAAACACATTGATAAACTTTTCGTACGGGATTGGACACGGGATACATTTTGCAGTGGCGACAAGGGACTGGTAGAATGCTGTTGCTGATCATAATATTCCGATGAAGACTCTGAAGTTGGTTCAGCAAGTTCTGCTGCCGATCGTAACGTCGCGTACTTAGGTGGTTCATCGTGATTCAACCAAGTTTCATGATTATAACCTGAGAACAAATATATGATAGATTGGTATTTTTATAAAATATAATGAAAATTAAGTTAGCTGACATCTCAAAATTTTTAGAATTATTTTTTAATGAAAAAATGATTACAAAAAAATAAAAAAAAATTTTCAATTGGAAAAAACTTGAAAAACAATTCGTGAAATTTTTTAAAAATAATTTTTAGTTCTAATTTAATAATTAAAATAAAATCAAAAAATTAAAAACGTCAGCTAACTTTAGTATTATTAAAATATATGATAATCTTTGTTTGGGATAAAATAATTTGTTTTTTAAAAAAAGTTTAGAGTTGAATATTCAATTGATTAAAGTCACTTTATTTATTTATTAAGTAAACAAATCCAGAGAGCCACACCTTTCTGGAGTTTTATATAAGGGCTATCCCTCTTTACATTTCAGAAATAATGTCTCCAGACAATAATATCTCAGACATAAATGTCTCAGTGCAATGTTGAATTTGTGTGCAGGTTTTATGCTCAAAAATAGGCCAACACAAATGCACGTAATCATGTTGTGCCCTTTTAACATGGTTTTATGCTCGAAAATAGGCTAACACAAAGGAAATATTATTGTCTGAGATATGATTGCCAAGTTATATTTTCCAAGACATTATAGGCTGAGAAATTACGAGGAGTCACTGTATATAAGTATAAAAATATTTCACAAATTTTTAAAATGAGACAAATAATACATAAATTTGTATGGTAATGGTATTTTGATGATGGTGAAGTGAGTTTAAGATTTCGTCTTTTACATCTATGTATTGCCATAATCACTGTTCTGTCTTTTCTCCTACCTAACTTTCTAATCGGTTCACTATCAGTAGTTCAAAGGATGAGTAGGCGTGCCCTTATTTATGGAATCAGTGGTGATCACTCGATTTTTTTACCAAATTGCACATAAGTACAATGTCCATGACATAATCAGTTTTATAGATACGGCTGTCCATTAGGTACCCAATAATGAACCGAATTGGTGCTTTTATAATAACTCGTAACCATTACTTTATTCGATATATATTTAATTGATAGTATTGATGTTCGTTGGCATGAACTTATTTCATTCTGTTGATCTATCTCGATGCTTAGGCAATATTTTAAGTCTCGAAGGTCCTTGATTTCATAAAGAGAGAACATTGACTATTTTATGTTGATGCTAAAAACATATGAATTCAACGTTATCGACTACAATTCTAATTTTTTCAATATACTGTGCAATTGATTGCATTAAATCTGATGAAAATCATTTGCTCGACGATGTTTACTGTTTGTTCTATCGTCTTTTTCATCAACTTTGTCTAAATATTCGTCGTTCTCTCCCTCATCATTGTAACGGGTACTATTTGACTCATTTTACCCCCGGCTCGATTTAGCTCGCCGGAGTCCAGAATTCTAACGAGGGTAATTTCATTTCAAATCAAAACTCGAAAATTTAACATAAATAACAAAACAGAACCTCTTTATTCTAATTTAACACAATAATCATCTTATATACATTTAACGGCGAATTATCATTTTACCACTATATACATTTGACAAAAGAGAAACATGACGATTAAACTAAACCCACTCATACCCGTCGTATACAAACTTTCATTTTCACCGCCGTCGGTAAAATCATATCCCTTCGTACTTTAAAATGCGTCGCTAACATCCCCCCGTCGACCCTCTGGTGCCCATCTCCTGACGGATGGCTAGTGCCACCCCGCAGGCCCTATTCACGATACCCAAGGGGAGAGTGAATATAATCCACCTCTCCCCCACCTACTCGGCTGTGGTTGCCACCTTTTGGCAGACGGCCTCCAGGTGGAGAGTCGCCTTTACTCGTGGGTAGAAAAGTTCACTTTCTTGTGGTAGTACTCGCCAGGTAGAGTGGATTCTCTTTTCAATTTCCTCGGCTAGAAGTCTCCAGACGAGAAAATTGAACCAAGAGAAGGTTGCTCATCGACGGAAAATTTTTGGGCTTTATCAACCCAAAAGTTTTTACTAAAAGCGAAAGATCTTGGCGAATTGTCGCCATCTATCGCTCACCTTCGAACTTTCGGGAAATTCCTAAAAAATTATAAATTTCAATTTGATCAAATATCAGATTCACTTAAACGATTCAACAGATTACAATAAATTTCAAATAAATTCATTTTCATATTAATTTGTCGCCGGGACTTAGAAAAAACATAATTTTCAAATAAAAATAATTAACAAAAAAAATAATTAATTAAATATTTCGAATTTATTCGAAATATTTAATTAATTCTTTATTTCAGGTAAATTAAATTTTTGTTCTTTAAAAGAACAAAAATTATCGCTACGCAAATTCGCTTTATCAGCTCGGCGGTTTTTACTATGAGCGAACAAACGAAGAAATTGTCCGCCATCTATCGCAGCGATGACGAACTAATCAAACAGTAAACAAAACGATACTAGACTTATTATTAGTGAAACGATGTGATTATTAATATTTTCACATAAACAATTACTAACAACGATAATAATAATACTAACAATTAATAATACACAAAATAATAAAATTTCTGAACAAAAATTAACTGAAAATACATAAATTTTTGCGACATGGCCTTCGACACGATCGCGGTAGCGATAGCTCGCGTTCGTCGATGAGTCCCGTGATGTCGGTTCTCGCTGCTTGCGACACCCCTCCGCCTCCCCGCTTATAATACCTTCTTCACATCATCATGGAACTCTCCATTAGAATTACACACTGCCTTCAAAGCAACTTCACCATATTCTAAGATTACAATTACACCATTTATGATTGCCTAAGTTTAATTTAACTGAGTGTAAAATAATCAGTAGCTGATTCTTCTTTTACTGATAATGTTAAACTTAAATCAAGCAAACTAGCAAATAATTTTCACCATCGAAGCGGCAGAAATAGCCACGCGGTACGACGCGTCTGACTCTGGCGATTATCAAAGCTGATTAGCATTTACTGTGGTTAGTACTTGGATGGGTGACCGCCTCATCGCCAGTCAGCGCTGGCTATCGCGTAGATCTCTGTGCTCTAGGAGAGGGGACTAATGTTCCGATAATCGATAAAGAAGAGTTTCTTATCGATTACCGTGAGCTTAGCCCTGCTCTGACTGGACTGGGATGGGTTTTCTTTGCGGTTTCTCCATGCCACTATTTCAAGAGCTTAGGAAGAGATGAGGAATAGGGCGAGTACAGTACAGAAATCACAAGTCGGTCCACAGCCGCAAAAAATTAAAATGAAGTGTCGGGTGGAACGTGCTGAGGTCTAATATGAAAAAAGAAAATAAAGCTTAGTAGAGCTAAGAAAAAGAACAATATCAGCCTTGTAAAAACCAAGAAAGTGTATAATTAAAAGCAATAATAATAATAATAATAATAATAATAATAATAATAACTTTTAATATTCACTTTTTTATACATTAATATTTGGATTGAATGCACATTTGAGAAGAAACGATTATTCAGCGCCATCTACGAAGATACAATTAACCACAGACGAATTGATTTCTGCTATATCATCTAAGCTGATTAAATACTCATTCGTTAAAAAATAAATAAAAATTTACAATATTAGTCAATTCTTGGAGCTTTAAAATTATCATTATAGTAAAAAAAAAATTTTTTTTGTCAGCATCGAAAAATTGAGAGATAATTCCAATTAAAAATTTTTTCAATTTATAAAAAAAATTCAATTAGTAGAAAATTCAAATTTTTATAAAATTGAAAATATTCGAAAATAAATGAAAGAATTTCAAGCTCGAACACAAAATCTCTCAGTTTACACTGAAAACAAATTAAGCATAATTCTCACTTATAACTGAATTGAATAAAATAAAAATAATTTGCACAAAATAAAAATGACTCAACCGGTGGCGTTTGTCGAGTGGTCTAAGGCGCATGGCGTATAGAGTACTTGAACTGACTCATCGGCCAGGCGTGGGTTCGAATCCCAAGATGGTCTTAGAAACCAATTGATTTTCATAACCCAAAAAGACCCCAACGTACCACTTCCAACAGTTAAAGTCGGCGATATGACCATAGCAGTTAAAACCGACTCTAAATAATAATTGAATAAAAAAAAAAAAAATGGTGTGTGTACTTATGTACACGCGTCAGAAGTGATACTTCTTTGGCATATATTAAAAAAATTTTAAAGAAAAAAAAATGCAATAATAATCGAAGAAAAATGTTAAAAACAATCAAAAAGTTTTTATTATAATAGAAATTTAGCTATACCGTATAAATATAAAATCATTAAGTATCATATGAATTTAATTCAAAATTATTTAAGATTTTTCTGAATCAACTAATTTTGGAGTTGCAAAGTATCAATAGTTTACAATCGATAATTATAAAATATTTTAATTATTTATTTAAAATATATGTTTCTTATAAAATCAGAGAGCTCAAATGCATTGAGATCCTATCTATTTGAGCTCGAAGAGCTCAAAATAACACATAAATTGTATTTTTGAGCTCGAAGAGCTAAAAAACGTCATTAGTACAATTTCAAACGCCTAAGTATGGAATTAGCGGAAAGTTGCAGGGACGGCCTTCAGGGTCAACCGTTTTCCTGATTTTTTTAACTATATAATAAACAGTAGTAAAAATAGTTAATTTTCATCAAAACACAATATTAAATAACATAAATTATATAAATAATAAACCATCACACTTCGTCACTACATAGATTTAAGTTATGAAAGTGATGAGATGTGTGTGAGCTCATCGCTTGTACGGTGTAGGGGTTAGTTATCGGTCTAGCAAACGCGCGGCTCGGGTTCGAATCTTTGTTAGGACGTATGCGACTTTCATTTCATTTCTAAATTTCGCGATAATTAGGTCTAAATTAAGAGTTAAGCGGTTTGAATCTTCGCTAAATCTACATCAAAAATAAAATTTTTAAAAATGACACTAAAAAAATTCTTTTTATAAAATTATTTTTTATCAAATAGTATGAGTCAGACTTAAAAATTAATAATGCTCCGGTCCTGGTAACCAGGAAAGGGCCAGTCGGGGCAACCAAGCTTGACCCCATGTTATCATTTCAGACTTCCACCAAGCCTGGGCTAAGTCTTGCTTACAAGCTTGGGCCAGAGTTTAACTGGGGCTAAGCCTGGGTTCGTTGTTCTTTCTTATATGGGCAAGTCAAATTTAGATGTACAGAGATCTATCTTCAAATTTTCTACATGATACGTTTCCGGATGATCAATTTTTAAAAAAGTGATGGCTGTTTGAGAATAAAAAAGCCGATTATTTTTAAATTCATTCTTTCTTGGGTTGAGTAAAAAAATTTAAAAAAATTCTAAAAACATTTTTTGGTAGTGTAGGAAAGGACAAAAATTTTTCAGCCAAATCTAAAAGAATAGAGTTCAAAAGTGATCAATTTGATAAATAAAATACCCCGTATTTTCTGTAATTCTTCTAATTTTTTAAAAGAAGTAATTTGTTAAAAACGTAATGGTACTTGATGAAAGAACAACAGTTTTGTTTAAAAGTGATCGTAGATAAAAATTTAAAACTACGAAAATTTAAGACGTTAATATCTCCTGCAATATTGATGTTAGCAATTTAGTGCTTGGGATCTTTTTTGTAGAAAATCAAATTTACTATAAGTTAGTCATTCAAACGTTTTTCGTAACTCTTTTCAGTGACAAGAAAAGGACAGAAAAACGTAAATTTGATGAAAAAATTGGATTTGGTGGTCCATACTCCCTTGCCAGTGTGAGTTACGAGTACGCCACGATAAGCAGTTTTGTGGAGCATTTAATTCTAAGTTAAATAATCCATCTTTGATTGAAATAGTGCTATGAAATGCTGCTGAGCTGTGAAAATTTAAGGAAACAACTAGAGTTTTACTCGTATATTTAATGGGAAATCTTTTCAAACCTTAATCGAGCTCGTCATAGTAATATTGGAAGGCTCAAATTATCAGAAAAATTTTCTTAGGATGTTTTGAACAAATTTTCATGATAGGACCAAGAAAAAATTAGTTGAAAAAGGCATCTTATTGCTCATGCGCAGAAGTTTTACTGGTCTGAAAAAAATTATAGCTCAAAGCTTTCAAAATGTGCGAAAAAAATGTTTATGAAAATATTTTTGGAGGGGGCCGACTTTGCCCCACATTCTAGATTTTTTTATTTTAATGGACACAGCTTATTAATGTTGAATTACTAACAAGGGCCCGGGAAAAAATGATCAGACCTGACCATGCCTGTTCATGTATGATCAGGCCTGAAATTAGACCTGATCATGCCTGTTCATGTATGACCAGGCCTGAAGTTATACATGATCATGCCTGATCAGTTCTGTTCATGCCTGCTCATATCTGGAGTACTAAATACGCTCAGGCCTGATCAGGCCTGTCCATGCCTGACCAGACCTATCCATGCCTGTCCATGCCTGTTCATGTCTGAAGTGTTAAATACGCTCAGGCCTGTTCATACCTGTTCATGTCTATTCATGTCTGACCATGCCTGTTTATGACTGTTCCTCTCTGACTATAGTCAGAGATATGATAAAAATTTTTTCTTTGACGAAAAAAAATTTTTGGTCATCACAAAAAGTGCAAAATTATTTTTAACATTACGTTTATTTAAATAATTTTGAAATAAAAAATTTATTACATTTTCTATGGGATGTTATGGTCTGCTCTGCTCCTGCCTAATATGAAAATCATTACTTATTATATTATTTAAATAAATGTGATATTATAATGAGATTCGGTTACATAAATAAATTAGGACTATCAAAATATATTATAAAACCAATTTTAACATTATATTTATCATAAACTTATTCGATACTCTATGTACTTCATAGAATTGTTACATCTAATATAGCAGCACAGCAGGCGGGAAATTCAAGGCAAACGGATAACACCAGAGTTAAACAGCATTGAGCATGGTTGGTAGTTGGATGGTTGACCGCTGGTGTTACATCCTTACAATAATATGTAATTATTTTTTTTTTTATTTTATTTTATTATAGAGAATTGCGTACGACTCTATCAAGTACTACAACCATAAAATTAAGCAAAATAATTAATTAAAAATAGTAATGGGTTTTCAGACCTGACCATGTCTGATCAGGCCTGATCAGGTCAATTCATGCCTGATCAGGCATGGTCATTTTTCATGTCTGATCAGGGCTGAAGACTCATGCCTGTTCATGTCTGATCAGGTCTGATCATTTTTTCCCGGGGGGCTAAAAAATAGTGCAAAGAGTAAAAAAAAGTACGGATATAACCATTTTTTGCTGAAAGGGCCCACTTTGCCCCCACATTTTTTTTCCTATATAGGAACTGCGGTCATCAATTTTAGAGGCAGCTCCTATAACGATCGAAAACTTTCTCATATTTATAGAAACATGCAGTTCCTATAATTATAGGAATGCTACATATAAAACACTAGTCACAAAAATTAAGGGATATGAACAAAATTCTATATTTTTAATGAGCTGTAAGTCCGAGGGAAATGATCGTACAGCAAAAAAAAAAAACAAATTGTAGCTTCAAGTATCTAGTTTTTAGATATGACTATAAAAACTTTTTATCACGTTTGGGTCTAAACAAATCCTACGGAAACTACCGAAAAAAAAATTTTCCAAATTTTTTTCTCGTCTAAAAAAACGGTCTAAGGGCTTCAAAAAATCTTCTCCATCATTTCAGTCAAAAGGTCTTTTAGGAAATTCAATTCCCTTTAATTTGACGTAATCAAAAAGCCTGTACGATTATTTGCCGTAGAGGTATTGTCAATCAAAGCAAAAAAGTTCTTTTTAACTTAGATAATTCAAATTAAAAGAAAAATTAAAATCTTGAAAAAAAAAAATCCAAATTTAGAAAAAGTCATATTTTTGACAAGAATTAAATTCAGTAAAAAAAAAATTCAAATCATGAAAGGAATTAAATCTACAAAAAAATTAGTTCTATCAATAAGAAGAAATAAATATTTTAAAAAATAAAAATTTTGACAGAAATACAAAAAAGTTATATTAATTATGATTTTAACAATATCTAAGTACGTATTTCATAATTTTCAAACGAGCAATAATTATTTTATTTATTTATTGAATAAAAACTATAAGGAATTCACTCCGCCAATTTTTTAGTTTGATGCAATTATTTTTATTATTCTTATTTTCATTGTTCAGTGAAATGTAGTTTACACTTAATTTTATGCCTTGTTTATTAAAGTGTATCGTTTCAAAATCTTCATTTAAATCTCTTTCTATCATGAGCGAAATTTTCTTAATATTTTGTAAATAAATATTTTGATGAAATTATAGGAATAATTCAAAAAATAGGAATGATTCCTAAAATTAGATTAGTTTTAGACTAATGATTAATCACAGATTTTTTTTTTCCAGTCTCTTACAAAAATTCGTTGGTTTATCGGATTAAAAAGTTTAAGAGCCTTCTCTAAAAATGAGTTTGCTAAAAATTTCTTAGGTGTGACTTAAGATTGCTTAAATTTTCAAAATAGAGTACTCAATTTTTTTTCGGAGCGACTTCTGCATATGAATATCAACGAATTTTCAATTGTAAATAATCAAGTTGTCATAATAACTAATAAATGAATGAAGCACGAGATATGAAAAGTTAAAAAAAAAATATTATTATTGTATTTTAATTGATAAATATTTATTCAGAATCTTTGAAAGATAAAAAAAAAATTAAGTGACTTCTAAAAGTCAAATTTTGATTTTAAATTTCCAGAATGTATATTATTTTTAATCTAGAAAACAATGAGCTGGCGAAAAAAAAATTAAAAGCCAAAGTAATTTATTTTCAATGATTCTTTAGAACCTCGAGCGACTCATTGAAAATTCGTCGGTAAAATTTTTTTTCATAAAAAACTCGAATAAACTAATCGGGTTTTGCATCAACTTATTGAAGATTATAATCTTTATTATTATATATTTATAGACATTTATTTTATAATAATTATTATAAAAGTTCAAATTTTCAGTTTATTTGATTTGTTTGAAAATTATATTGAACGCAATCATTTATTCAATCAAAGAAGAGTACCACTTTACTGACTTTGTTCCAACTATGAGAAAAACTAAAATTCATTTCGGGTGTGGCCTAGATAATTCAATGTTTATATTGGAAACACAATAAAAAGAAATAAAAAACATATTTATGATATACTTATTACCATTATAGTAAAGTGCTCCTGAAGCGTTTAGTGGTGGTGGACTTGGAGCGGTCGTACCAGCAGTAGGACTATGAGGACCCCAGCACGTTTGCTGATTTACCCTATTACCTTCACTTGTACTGTCACCTACCACATCAATCTCTTCATCTTCCATCTCCACGGCCATCTTCCGTTTTTCCTGGACGGTTTCAACATTAGATATCCCTGTTTCCTCGTCATCATCTTGTCTATCAGGCCATGGATAGGCCTTCCATTTCTTCGCCATAAGACAACGTGGCATTGCGAAATAATTCTAATTTTTTCCTTAATATTAACCCAGTCTACTTGTTTACGGTAATGGCACTATTGACTCTTCAAATAGCTTTTTATAGATAATACCGCTATCATCAACACTGAAGGCCTAATTACACTTAATTTTACCTTTAAATGCAAATTTTATATTGATATCTATAATTGACCTCGTCTCTTTCACATTTATTAATTTTGAAATCACTACTATTTCTGTCGATAAATGTGTCAACTTTGGTAGGGTTATCGAGCCATGCAACTTCGTCATCGCCTCAACGATTAGCAAATATCAAGGCCGCCACCATGCTTAGTTTTCAACGCACTTCGCATCTTTTTATCCATTTTATGTCAATTTTTATAATAAAAAACAGCACCAAACGTTGATGTAATAATTGCTCTAATTTTATCGTTTTTATTCGTGTCTGTTAATAAATAAATAATCTATTATCATTAGTTAAATTTTAAAGACAGGAAAAATGAATACACGATAGTAAAGACTACTGCAGCGACTGTTGAGCGATAGCAAAACATACTAGAAAACATTCTATTGCGCAAGCTCTTAAATTCCCTTTGATTGTAAACCCTTCTTGAAATGCGGCTCACCCCAATTTTATCCGTAGAATAGTTTTATATAATAATAAAGAGAGCCAGGACAAGAATCGTTGAGTAAAAGTGAAAATAAAAACAATGGTCACATAATTAATGTTGTTTTTAAACTTGATTTTGAAAATTCAACAACTCGTACTTCCTTGATTAAAAAAAAAAAAATAAACAATTCAATAATATGATTTCAAATCATATATATCTATATAGTAATGGAAGTAAATCATAAAAAGAAAATTATTTTTTTCATTTTAAACCTTATTTTGAATTTAGACTTATTAATAGTTAAGTGTTTCTTCTCACATGTATTAATCACTTTTTAAAATGCATACCAACATTGTAGTCATTATATTTTTAATTCCAAGGAAATAATCTAATTCACTGTATTTTTAAGTTCTTAATCTTGAACTGTTTTGTTATATACAAGTAGATATATCCTTGTAAGTCAAAAGAAACAGCATGTTATTAAGAAAAAAAAAACTGTAATGAGTTGGATAGATAAAAAAAAACAGATTAAAAATGAACAAGTGTAACAAAACTTGTTAAATAAGCGAAGTAATTAGAACCAGTAATCATATAGAATAACGTATAAAAATTGAGGTAGGGTTGACGCATGTCTGAGCAATTCGCATTGATCCAACGACTGAGGCAACACTTGGCTGCACCCCACGTGTTGTGAGAGTGGTAGTATCACTGCTCCGTATTGTAGTATCGAATTATATGCACCTTTCTAGGTTTCTATCTACTGACCAACATCAACAAAACTTTTTAAAATGTTTTTCAATACATTAAATATTAAGTTACAATTTGGTATTCTCACTACTTAGAGTATATATTTTATTAATAAAAAAAAAAAACAATTTCATTCGTCATCGAAGATAATTTTTATTTTTTTACACTGAATATAAAGATCAATTATAACTGATTATATATAAATCAGTTATATAGGGGAAGGGGGGAGGGGGTGGAGTAGAGGTAGCAAAATGGGGTACCCTCGAAATTTTGTAAAATAGTATATTATACACCTAGGGAAGTAAAGTAAGAAATGTCGGCCGAGGCGAAGCCGAAGTTGACAAACATGTGATTTGGCTTTCTTATTTACTTCTCGTGGAGTGTATACTATTTTTTTGTTTGAAGAAGGCAGGGAGCGGCAACTGCGTTTAGCGCAGCAGGCCGAAAATTGACGCTTTCTGCCCGTCGAGCAAAAATAGTATATTACACACCGAGGGAAGTAAAGTAAGAAATGTCTCAGATCACATGTAATTGTTGGCCGAGGCGAAGCCGAGGTCAACAAACATGTGATCTGAGGCTTTCTTATTTACTTCCCGAGGAGTGTATACTATTTTTTTCCCTGACGAAGGTGTAAAGCGGAAACTTTGTTTAGCGCAGCGGGGCTAAAGTTGACGCTTTACACCCGGAGGGGAAAAAAATTTTTTTTTGCCCTCCGGGCGGAAAGTGGCAACTTCGTCCCGCTGCACTAAACAAAGTTGCCGCTTTCCGCCTTCGTCGGACAAAAAAATAGTATACAGCCCTTAGGAAGTAAATAAGAAAGCTTCAGATCACATGTTTGTTGACCTCGGCTTCGCCTCGACCAACAATTACATGTGATTGTTGGGTGATTTTCAACAAGCTGTAACTCCGAGGAAAATGGTCGTACAGAAAAAATAAAAAAAGCAAATTGTAGCTCCGTGTCTAGATTTCAGATATGATCATAAAAAAGCTGCTACTTCCACCTGATTGAAGCCCTCTTGAAGGAGGGTAACAATGCGAGCCACATCTGTGGCAGCTAAATGTCTGCGAGGCATATCAAAATGCCAAAGGTGATTATCAAAAAAAAGCTTACAGAAAATTCACAAAAGAAATTTAAGCTAGAAAGAATACAAAAAATTTAAGTTTTGTGTGAAAAAAAGCCGAAATCCGCGGGGGGTATATCAATTTGTTTTTATTGAAATTTTAAAATGAGATTTGAAACTAAGGTAGTTGTAGCGGTCAGAAAAAATTGAATTAATTTTTTTTTGACAATAGTGGAGCATTCTGAAGACGTTAAAAAAAAAAATTGAAAAAAAAATTTTCGAAAAAAATTTCGAAAAAAATTGAAAATTTTTTTTTTTTTTTTTTTTTCAAATTTTTCAAAAAATCAATCTCTTTAATCGAAGAAATAAAGATTTTAGAGAGAAAAAAATTTTTTTCATGGAAAAAATGAATAAAAATCACAAAATTGCTCATAATGGTGATTTTTGCAAAAACAAAGAATTTGAAGCTTCGGGGCACAATAAAAAAAAATAGCAGCGTTTTGAATTTTTGAGGAATTTTCGAGGACACTTTGAGGTTAGAAAATTACCGACGATATCCTTCGTTTATCCATTTTATCCAAAGTTATACCAAGTTATCCAAATATCCTTAATTATTTATAATGGTTCCTTAATATTGAATGCAAGTGGTAAAAAAAAATTGTTAATTAACAAAAGCGTTTTTAAGCAACAAAAAAATTTTTTTAAGAAACGATTTTTTTTTTTTAAATCATAATTTGTATTGAAGATTATGAATCCAAAAAGAATTTTTCAAATTACTAATAATTAACACATTTGTTTATAACAATTTTTTAAACAATAAATGATAAAAATTATAAAAAATCATTTTTAAGTCGCTTATGTTAATAGGAAAACGACTCAAAGTAATTGTCTGAAAAAAAAAATTTTTTTACAGGATTTATTTATCTACCGATAGGAATCTATTCTGTGGTCATTGAAAAACAGCTCAGCGAAGTGAAAAAAATTTGAGATTCATAGTTTAGCAATTATCTCACTGGCAATGTTGATGTACAAGCTATACGAAATTGTTAATTAACTAATGCATAAATTAATGAAAAATCGCGATAAAAAATTTTTGATGGCAGATTATTATTTATTTGTCTATTCTGTGAGTGCCTGAATTTTTTCAATTTTTAATTTTAATATTTTATATGTTTAAATAATATTTTTTGTTAAAAGGTACCAAGGGGGCGTGGCTTCGGGATACCCGAGCGCCCGTTTTCGGGCGTATTTTCAGCCCTCTGTAAAAATTATAAATATTTATCCTAAAATTCCGGGAGTCGAGACTTTTTTTAGAAAATTTCCTCCTCTTTTCGAAACTTTTTTCAAATTTTGGATATCTCAAAAAGTTTTTGAGATATAAGCAAAAAACTAAACCCCCTTTTTTTCAGTTAATTGTTTATAACTTTTGTAATTTTTGCGAGCGCATCTTCAAATTTTTCAAAAACTTTCTAGATGTGATAACGAATCGAATGACACCTCAATCATATTTTTCTGAGCCTTCGAAAAAATTTTGACCTAAAAAGCACTTGTTGACTAGACTATTAGTCTTTATTGATGTCATCCTAGAAAAATTCAGTTTTCGTAAGCCAGGAGCTTGCCATCATGCACGAAGGATGGCCAAAGCTATTTACGTATTGAAAATGTACCTGTTTCGAGGATAGTTATCGTTGAAAAAAGGTGAAGATGATAAGTTTCGTCAAATATATGTTTTTGTGACAACAATTTGTGTTAAAGCTTGATTTCTATCATCGAATGCAGTAGCGATAAATAGATTTCTGAACCATGTATGGAATTTGTCCCCAGAGTTAGCGACCATGGTAATTTTCAATAAAGATGTTCCATTAGAAACAAAAGTAAAAATTGTGGCTAAGCTGCATATGGAAAAAAAAAGACTTCAATCGATGCTATACCGGAAGAAGACCTAGATTATACAAGTGAAAAATGTAGCATAAAATGCTTTCAAATCAAGAATATAATTGATTTATTGTATAACGATATCGACTTTTTTGTATATGCAGAATCGATAAAATTTTTTGAAAGATTTGAGTTAGAAACAGAATTTTTACACATTCATCCTTCTGAATGGGCTGACAGTGAAAGCTATAACACTGCATTACGATTCGTCGAAAAATTGTCCGTTGTGAATGATTATGCTGAGAGAGGAGTTAAACTAGTGCAAGATTCTTGTAATCATTACACAAAGAATGAAAAACATATGCAATATGTATTACAGTTGGTTAAAGACCATCGTCAAATTTTTCCTAACGCGCTAAAAAAAAGTGTAATATCTTCGTAATAGTATCGAGGTTAAAAAAAATGATAATAAAGTATTTTTTTTAATTTATTGAAATTTTTAAAATCGATTTTTTCAATAAAATAATACTTTTCTTACAAAGCGTGCATAAAGGTAAAAAAAGTCGTCCAAATTATGAATTACAGAAACCGTTAGAGTTAGCAAAAAATCATCAGAGACGTTTGTTGTAGAGCGCTAAATTTTCTACAAGAATTATTGTTTGTCGACATGATCTGTTCATCAGTTCATGACGTAAAAAATTCCAAAGTAATAACAGATTTTTTCCCCTGTTATTTCCATTTAAAAGTTTGGTTATTGGGGGGGGGGGGGTTCGGACTATCGTAAAAACAAATTCGAACAAACCCTAAATAAGGACCACCTAATATATATATATATATATATATATATATATATATATATATATATATATATATATATATATACATAAACTTTTAAAATTTGAAAGATTCACACTCTCGCCATTTTTTCTTCAAATAACTTTTGAACGCGTTAAGATGTTCGATTTCTGAAATAGACATCTGAAAGCTGAAAAATTAAGCTTAAGGGGTTAGGGGTACTCAGAGGCCTGAAAAAATGATGATTTTCAATAATTTTTTTTTTGTAGTTAATTACTTTATTTGACAAAAATAAAAACATAGCTTTATTAGAACACGTTTCGATTTGACTTCACGAAAATTTCAAAACAAAAAAATTAATAATTCAAAAAGTTATCGCTGTTTTTGTAGAGCCCGTTCCTCCCGAAGTCCTTTGCGGTGACCATCATAAGTCCTTGGAGATTCATCTAAAATCAATCGGACAAGAAAAATTAGTTTTATTAATAGATAATCTTGTGCCTGATCGAAGCTTTTTTTTTTTCGAAATTAACAAAATGGCGGCTTCAGGAAATTTTTTTCAAATTTTCGAGAAAAAAACCGACAGTTTCTTGTTAAAAAAAATCGAAATTTTTGAAAAAAAAATCCTTCGATCAGGCACGAGTTTTTAATGTTTTTCAAAAGTACAATAAATTTTATTGAAATCTACCGAGCAGTTTTTAAGTTACAGTGATCACCAGTTCAGAAAACATAGTTTTGAGAAAAACGCATTTAAAGTTTTGCTATGGATTTATGTCGAATTATAAGAATTATTTAATAACTTACACTGAGTCATCTATTCCTGGACCATATAATAGCTCTTCAGCCGTCATAGCAGCTTCCAAAATATCGATTTGCTGGTGCCTACGTTGCAATCGACCTTCTCGGGTGTTATCATTAGCGCGCTTATCTGCTACTTTCATACGTGCAGCATCCATTCTTTCTGCATACCGATGAGAATTAGGCCCACAATTAAGTTCTAGTGTATTCATCAAGACTAATAATGAATTTATACCCTCATTAAATATACACATAGCAACGTATGCAGCTATTTGTACGATAGTATAACTAGTATTTACCGTTTTTGGGCATATTTTCCGTTGTTGCCAGGTTCCATCTCCCGATACAGTTAGATGATTTATATCTTCATTTTCAGTTGTTGGCATTGCTTGCTTTTCTTCATTCACAGCTTTCGTCATGAAGGTTTCTGCGACGGTTTTACTACAATTCAAAATCTGTTTCAGTAAAATTGTATGCGTAGATTTATCTAAAAAAGATGGCATGTCCATCAGGCCGCAAAACTTGCACAATCCTTCGTATCCTATTCCTAGTATTCTCATTACAAAAATGAAACGTCTGTTTATTTCATAAGAATGCCCAACGAAAGAACAGGAAGGAATATATTCATTTCCACAGTTATTACATGCAACTACAATTTTGAATCCCAGCCCACGTGTACTTGCTGTTTGAAACACTACATTTCCATCACATTTTTTACATTTTATAAGAGCAGAAATTGCAGTGAATACCTGAATAAAATTTATTATTCGAAATTCAGTACTGCTGTCTTCAGGTACATCATCTTCAGTGTTTTGTTTTAATTTTTTAGAAGATGTACTCTGAATACTTTCATCACGTTCGGCTGTTTTCGGATTAAAAACATTCTTTCTTTTGACTGAACGCGACTTATTAATTTTTTCAGAACTCCGAAGTTCTCTTGAAACCTTTCTAGAATCACGTCCCATGGTTAATAATTTAATTCACTTGAGAAATAATTTATCACAAAACTATCGACTGATCAGTGCAACGACTACAGGTATACTGGCAACCAAAAATTATTTTTCAGTTCTTGTACTACCTACAAATTGTGAATATATGTAGAAGGATTTATATATATGTATATATATATATATATATATATATATATATATATATATATATATATATATATATATATAATTATACATACATTAAAATGGGGAGATATTCATGACAATGAAACCCGAAAGGTCGGTTGCTTCCAGCTGTTTCTAGCTACCTGCTCTCGAATGCCACGTAGCACCCGAGTGTCCTTTGGTCATTGTTAAATAACTCGAAAAGAATTTGTCGGATTCACTTCAAATTTTCACACAATATTTTTAAAATATTATACTTTAAGAAAATGCAAAAAAAAATCGATTTTTTGAAAATTCTGACTACCCCTAACCCCTTAATTTGTAATAAGGTTCAATTAATTTTTATGAAAATTTGGGAAAATTCATAAATTACTTATTCATTACCGCAAGTTTCACAAGCGAGTTTTTCATAAAAGTTTTTACAAAGTTTTATGGAACTTTATAAAATTTTATGAAATGATTTTAAGACTTTTTATGATTTTTATAAAATGATTTCAAGTTCTTTTCAAGACTTATCTAACTTTAGCTTTTTTCAAGGCTTCGTAAGAAAACTTAACAGTCTTTCTCAAGACTAGTCTCTAAAATAGCCTTTATTAAGGGTACGTTTTCGGCCAGCCAGCACGTAATCAACGCCGCATCCTCAAGAAGCCGTCATCTCAAGCTACTTCTCAGCTAAATTCAAGTCATCGCTACGCGCTCAATCTCCTCAAGCTATAGCCTGTTCAACATCAAGAACTTATCGTCAAAGTCATCTACGCTAAGCCATCTCAACAGCGTCATTTGACTACTCAAGTCATTTGCAGCCTAGCAAAACCCACTTTACAACTGGGTTTGTCAACAGTTCCGCTGAAGGCCCAATATAAGTCGTCTTCTCCATTACATTTCGTCCCTCGAGCCAGATACCTCGGCGGATGCGATTGGTCAAGGTAGAGTCTCGACGGCTTGTACTTTTGCGCATTGCTGAGCACCTGGGACGTGGTGCTGCAGGATTGTACTTGTTCTGACAGACTTCTCTTTGCATCAATCTCAAGATGGCAGCTGGGCGCATTTCGTTACAACTGATTCGATTTAATTACGTCATGTCAGTAGCTAACGAGGTCGACGAAGATCTACTAGCTATTGCCAATATTCACACAGCCCAAGCCAAGTTAGATATGCTACAAGGTAATTGGGCTAGTTGAGTAGTCTATGCTGGCCTACGTTAAAACCCAAGCCGCACTACAAACTAGGATAGCAGAATTAGAGGCGTTAAACTCTCCAAGGGATCAAGACTTAGCAGACCAGAGTTTTCAAGGAGAAAAATTTCTTCGAGCAGCCTTGTCGGATATCTCACTCCCAAAGTTTTCGGGGAAGTTTTCAGAATGGAGTCACTTTCAAGATCTTTTTGTGTCACTGGTTGGAACAAATCCAAATATTACCGCTGTAGAGAAGATGCACTACTTGTGCTCCAGCCTGGAAGGCGATGCAGCCAGACTCATTTCCAACTTGAAGATCTCTGCAGACTCATTTTCCTCAGCCTGGGACATACTCACCAACAAATTTGAGAACAAGAGACTACTCTAGACAGCTCATCTTCCTAAGCTAAGATCAATTAAGAAGTTTGAACGACGAAGTGCTAAGGAACTCAATCGTCTGCTAGTCACTTCATCTGAGTGCTTAAATGACCTAAAGTCTCTCGGTTCCCCAGTTCAGCATTGGGATGAGATTCTGGTTCACAATATGGTTCAAGTATTAGACTCTAAAACTCGGGAGAGTTGGGAAATTCATCTTGGGGACTCAACAGAGTACCCCACCTATGAAAAGCTCATAAAATTTGAAACGATTTCGAAATTGCAATCTTTTTATTTTTGAGAAAGTTTTTTTTAATATTTTTTCTAAGGTACAATTTTTACATCACTTTTAAGTCATAATGACATCATTATCGTGATATAGACATCACACATACGTCATATTGATGTCATAAATGTCACTGAGACATAATATTGATGTCATGACTACGTCATATTTTTACGTCAGAATCTGATATCAGGAAGTATGAAATAATGAGTCACAAATGACTCATTCGTGACCTATATCTTACGTAAATCCTGCCATAGCTCAATTGCGCTTTGACAAACCTGATTATTATAAGCTGATGCGTGCGTAGATGTAGAAACTTATGGCTCCGGCTACCTACTTGTTATCGAGGGGTGCTGTGCATTGGCGTCGCTTGCGGCTGGTCGAAGCGGTGATGGCCGAACTGCTGCCTTGATTCCAGCGATGTTGCACTGATGCGAACCCCGGGAAATGATACTCTTGGATGTTGAATTGTTGTATCTTGGATAAAGTAACCTTCTTTGTTTGTTGAATTTTTTCACTTTTATTAAGGTGATACAAGTACGATTTACATTGTCGAAAGCTTGCTGGGTGATCTCCAAGGCAGTTAACACACTTGAGTAAAATTACAGGTTATTTATCACAGTCTCGTGTGAGATGTGAATCTAAACATTTGACGAATTTTGGGGAGTTTTTGCAGTTAGCCATGCCATGTCCAAAACTTTGGCAGCGGTAGCACTGTGTCACTTTCCTGTTATTTCGGTAGTTTTCCCAATTAACGTTGAAAAATTTTAGATACTTAATCTGCCGCAAATCATTTAATTGATTTGAGTTTGAAACGGTTACCAGGTACAGAGGATTTCCCGTTGATGTTGGTTTCATTCGTATCACCCTTATGATGTTTGTATTATGTGATTTTATCTTTGCTTCTAAGTCTGGCAAACCTCTAAGCACTAAGTATCTAGGTTTTTCGTTTTTAGTAGAATACAAAAATAACTTATAGTCTTCAGCGTCAAGCTTAGATTCGAGGTTTATAAAGTCTGATTTGCAATGTGTGTGTATATTGAGTGTCTGGTTGCTAATAAACTTGAACATAACCTTGTCATTGCACGTAGTAACAGCCAGTTGTATGATCAAGTTGACATCTGATATATTTTGAAGAGTCACCACAATAGGAGGTAGTCTGATGTTGTCTTTAGGTTGAGCTACATCCTGCCTCATCATTTCTTCTTGTGAAATATCGGCCTCCATTTCAGATTCATTGAAGATTGATTTGCTGTTTTTAGTATTTGGGTTTAATACAACGAATTGAGACAGCTGATTGTTGGGCAGTTGAATATTTTTGACTGGATTTGCATTTTCCTTAACCTCTCTTGAAGGCAGATAGATCTTTTTGTTTTGAGGAAAAGGTTCATTTTCTATTCTTTGTCTTTTTTTAGCAATAACTTTCACCTCTTTTTGAGGTTTCGAGTATTTTTTATATGATTGGTTTGTTGCACTGCCTATTGGCACGTTTGTCTTATTCTTCTTCATGATCACATATATAACAAACACACATGTCACTTTGTAAAATGCTTATAGGTTACGCACTAATTTTTATGTACTTGTTCCTCACTCGAAAGTTCGTCAGAAACCCAAATCGGTATTTAATTTTGACTATCACTTATATAAATTAACTTTCTAGGTAGGAAAGAATTTTTTAACCATGCGCCATCTGTTAAAAACTAAGAATACTAGTCTAGTCAACAAGTACCTTTTTGGTCAACTTTTTTCGGCAGTCTCCGTCAATTATGATCGAGGTGTCATTCGATTCGGAATGGCATCTAGATTATTTTTAAAAAAATGAAGTTCCGCTTGCAAAACTTACAAAAGTTATTAACAATTAACTAAAAAAAAAGAAGGTTTATTTTTTTGCAAATATCGCAAAAACTAATATAAATATTTTAAATTTGAAAAAAGATTCGAAAAGAGGAGAAAATTTCTAAAAAAAAAGTTTCGACTCCTGGAATTGTAGGACCAATATTTACAACTTTTCCAGAGGGTTGAAAATACGCCCGAAAACGGGTACTTCACCTTGCGCAAGCCACGCCCCCCCCCCTCGGACTTTTAAAGAATAAATATTATTTAAGCTTATTAAATATGAAAATTAAAAATTGAAAAGATTCAGGTGCCTACAGGATAGATTAATGAACAATAAATCCGTAGTCCAAAAATTTTTTTCGCGAATTTTCAATAAAGTATCCATTAGTTAATTAAAAAATTTTTGTAACACAAACATTAACATTGCAAGTGCTATAATTATTAAACTATCTATTAATTAGAAGTGGAAGAAAATAATTGTTAATCAACAAATATGATTCTAAGCAATAAAAAAATTTTTTTCAGAAACGATTTCTTTTTTAAATCATAATTATCATAAAAGATTATGTTATCAAAGAAAATTTTTAAATTATCTCACAAACAAAGCATTTGCTTATAACAATTTTTTAAGCAATTTCCACAAGGATTCCTACAAGAAGTTTTAATAACTCTGAATAACTTTTCTGGCAGAGTCCCAAATCTTGCAAGAAATCTGACTTTCTAAGTCGAATGAAGAGTTTTATTGACTTAATAAGACTTTTTCGGACTTTTTAAGAAAATAAAAAATTGTATGAACTATTATTCGTACTTATTAAAATTTTTTCACAGTTATTTCAGAGAAATTTTTCCACAAGGGATACAATGGTGGCATTAATGAAGTAACATTGTAGTTTATATATTATATCAGTTGTACGTAATATCTAAATCATTTCCGTGACATCACAGAGAAGTAATAGACGTACATCATGAAGTCAAAATTATATCACAAATTTTTATATCACAATTGGATCATAAGACTGGTCAATTTTACGTCATATTTACGAAAAATATTGTGACATTCCTATGATTTATAATTAACGTAATATTACAGTCATATGAACACATATGTGTTCACTGGGGCATAATCAGGCCTGGACGTTTTTAACACTTCAGGCATAAACAGACATGAACAAGCATAAACAGGTATGATCAGGCCTAAGCGTATTTAACGCTTCAAAAATGAACAGGCATGATCATGTCTAATTTCAAGCCTGATCATAGATGAATAGGCATGGTCAGGTCCGATCATTTTTTCTCGGCTAGTCTTGTCGTTATAGTCTCGTTACGAAAATTTGCTGCCGTGGTTAACAATGGGGAGTTTTAAGTTTCGTATTACACGTACGGCGACTTGCAAGGAAATTATATTCGTTGGCACCTCCCTATTTTATATCCTACGAGAACCGTCGGGAAAAATCCATGGATTGTAAAATTCTTCTCGTAATTGATGTATGATGCAGTAGTTATATTACACTCGACTCTCAGAATGTTGATTTTCAATATTTTCATTGGTAAATCAGATGTATGTGCTGCTTTAGGTTCAAGTACAAGATTGGTAAATCCAAGTAATGGCCCAATGGAATCTTTATGCTCAAAATTCATAAACTAATCAATCACATTTTATTTCATTCCTCAACTCATTGTTGTTTGATTTTAAAGTGAAACTCAGTTCAGGTAATATCTTGTTCATATAGTTTTCAACATCTTCGATTTAATAACTACCTGCTCGTATTGTTATTACTCTTTTACTATCTTGAAATCTCTTGATTATGGTTATTTTGGATCTTTTTGAAGACATACAGAATTTATTAGCATTATCATCAATATTTGGCATTGAATTGAACGTCAGGAGCTTAAAAAGTTCATGAACATAATTTTTTGTTGGTGATAGCTTAATCGGTGAAAAATAATTTGCATCCAATACGAAGGAGTTTCCGGATAGTGTTGAAGTAAATGACTCTGCCATGACTAATTTTTGTAGTCCCGAGTCCCTTCAATTTATAATTGTCCAGTCAGAAATCTTAAGCATTGATGATTGTATCAAAGTCTTGATATCTTTTATAATTGTAAGCCACTAATACCGAGATTTTTCATCAAATCCTGTGGAGGTTGTGGATCGCCAAAACAGAGTAAATTACTCGATTATCGATTTTCTTATATGCAACCCAATGAGTTCCAGGTCTACGTTTATCATTCAAATTTATTATTGCTGATTTGTTTTTCTTAGATGTAAATTTCGATAAATCATTTTCAATGTAAACACCACGAAAATTTGAAATTTTAAGCAGCTTGACATATTTTAATAAATCGATGTTAGTCAGTGCTCGATGTAGTAGCTCTACTTGTTTTTTGATTTCTTGCAACCAGCTCTTTCTGGGTATGGTTTCATATAAAGTCCTATCTTACTGCGGTAAGGTCTGAGATATAATCCTTTACCCACAGCTATTCCATTTATCTTCAAGTTTGATAGAACTGGTAAAATACGAGACAATCGAATGTTTTTCTTCCCACCAGCTTTCTTCACAGCCTTGCGCGAACCTTCAAGAGCTGTTCTAACTGGATCTCCGCCCGGCTGCGTGGACTTTTTAGTTTCATCAACAATCTGTCTTAGAGCAACATTATTCTTCTTGGTAGCCTTGAGCTTGGTTATCTTGCACTTGGTAGTCTTTATTTAAACGTTTTTTGCTTGAAATCGCTGTCACGCTTTCTCAGCAAGGATTTTATCAGCCTCGTGATAGGCTTCCAAATTCTCACCATTGAGGGGTGTAAAAAAACTCAAACGAGCCGGTGATCTACTTCCAAATAATATACGTGCCGTGTTTTGTGTCCCATCCAACTATGGAAGAATTAATTCCCTGTTATCTCTTATTATACATCCAAACGGTTTGAGGTTTAAGAACATATATATTTACTCAAAGTCTCTTAACCAACCAAAGTATCAGTTTCTGGAGACACTGTTCAAACAGATTGATGGCATTGGATTTTTGTTCATTCAGCAGACATGAGGCTGTGATCAAGCCTGAAGATGCTTAATCTACTTCCCTGATGACATTCGAAGATGTTGCTTGTAAAAAACAGGATTATATCGACGCCTCTTTCTGCATAGATCGACAAAAGAATGTGGACAGTTTTTATCTCTGTCAAAACTTATGCCCAAATACCTAGCATCTGATGAAAGATAGCGCAAACTTTCTTGTTCCGTTTCAACAAGATGAAATGAATTTAAATCATATTTATAATGATCATGTTAATACAGATATGATATACAACTTATTCAGAGATATGTGTTCAGCATGCTGGAATAAATATGGGTTTGTGGTAATAGATACAGACAGTGAATTGAATAGCGGTAGATATCGAAAAGGATTCAACTGCTTCATTGGTATAAATTGAGGTACTTCAAAGTGTGATAGTCAGAAATGCTGTAGATTTTAACCTGTCAACATTAAGCCTGAAGAAATTTCGAAGCATAAGGATATTTTGCATCAGATATCTTAAGTCAGCAAAACCGTCCGACGGAAGTATAGAATGATGGGCAGTTTCAATTAAATCAAAAAACATTGCTAACGTGACAAGTGCAATAAAATCTTTACGCCAGCAAGGCCGTGTTTCTTAGAATCTTCATGTTGATCAGGTCAAAGAGTTCTACAATGAAGAATTCAAGGATTTGATGAAGCAGCACAGTGTCAATCTTTACCCAACATTTAGCAGTCTCAAAACATCTATCTGTGAACGCTTCATAGAATACTTAAAACTAAAATGTAACGAAAATCCTAGGTTCGTGGCAGCTACAAGTGGGCTGATATACTTGATGATTTAGTGAATACTTACAATAACACCAGATTTATAGTACCATCAAAATGAAGCCTGCAGATGTAACTACTGCTCAGGAAAAACAGCTGCTCGAAAACATAAATCAACCGCTGCAAATCAAATCATAACAGAAAAAGAAGTTCAGAGTTGGAGATAAAGTCCGAATCAGCAAGTACAAGCATATATTTGAGAAAGGTTACACACTAAACTGGAATACGGAAATTTTTACCGTCAAGTCATTGCAGAATACAAACCCAATGACAAACAAGCTCTTGGACTACCAGGATCAACCAATCGAAGAAAAATTTGATAACCGCGAGAACTCTGCAAAGCTCAATATCCAGATGTATATCTTGTTAAAAAAAATTATTAAGAAACGTGGATGTAAATACTATGTTAAATGGATAGATCTTGATATCAAACATAATAGTTGGATTGATAAATCGGACATGAGACATAAAGGGGCACAAGAGTTATATTTACATTATTTTGATTTACAAAAATTTAAAAATTAATACATAAGTACTTAAAACTATATTTACAAAGTCTAACAATTAAGTTTACATTACTTTTTATTTTTTATTTTTCTTTTCATCATCATTTATAATAAACCTCTTAAAATTAGTGCCAGGCATGTAAAAGCATGGTCAAGCTTCATTACATATGATCATGAATGATCATATAATCCTATGTCTGGCAGAAATAGATGCATGAAATTAACGCCTGATCATGTATGTTCATGTATGATGATTTTTTTCCGGGTTGGTTCAATAATTATTCTCTTGAATTAAGTTATTTCTTCTTCCGTGTGACATTAATTTTGAGAATCACAAGCTTATTTGTAATTGATATCAAATCTTTACTCCTTCATGATTGAAACCGATATATTTCAATGATCCCTGATTCAGAAAAATGATTTGAAATGATTACCTCCATGTTAATTGTATATCTATATTAGGGTGGGTCAAAAAAATCGAATAATTTATTTTTGATTTTATACTCTGAAAAATAGGTTCGTAGACACCTAAAAAGAATTCTCTCCAAGTATAAGCTCTTAATTATAACGGGAAGGTCCTCCGCTTTGCGGGTTTCTATTTTTTTCGAATAATCAGATAAAAAAATTTATATCTCGCTTCCAACTGCTTGGAAAAATATTCCGTGGCATAGATTTTGTGAGAAATTGAATGCTTTACAAAAAAGGTCTCTTATGACTTTTTCAAAAACTCAACCGATTAAAAGATATTCATAGTTGAAGTTTAGCTATTTTAAGGAAAATATTCGTTTTTATTATGAATTTTATAAGTCGATGAAAAAAATTATTTCGGATTGCGGAACTCATAATTTTGTAGGAAATTTACTGCTCTACAAAAATGGTCTCTTATGATTTTTGATTAAGTGAAGCCGTTACGAGATATTCATCGTCAAACATTAACGAATATCAATATTTCCAGTTTTTGATCAATAATTCGATAAATTTTAATTTAAACTATGAGTTTCAGGAAAATTTACATAAATTTGAGTTTCGATCGATAAAGAAATGTTATAAACAATTTTTTAATATTGTTTTCAGTCTTGAGCTTGTTTGATTGCATTAAAACAAGAAATTAGAGCATTTTTTTCGACATATAGCCAATGATTAGTTTAATTTGAAGTGAATGACATATTTCTTTGTCAAATTTAATATGAAAAGTATTGAATCAAGTAAGAAACAACCAGTATTTAACTTTTTTATAGATAAATTTTTTATTGAATTATCAATTGCAATATAATTGTCTATATTTTTTTAACATAACAGTACGCTATTACTATAAATAATTTCTTTTATTACAATTTGGGAATGTTTTTGATGTTCTTTGACAACTTGCAATAAGTACTGGAATTGTTCTTCATTTTTGTCAAGCATTGATTATATTCACTGACTAATGCAACAGCTCGCTCTGCTGAATCATTGACAACTTTTAGTTGTTGAAAGTATTCTTTATTTTCGAGATAACTCTCATTAGTAGGCCATAATTCAACATCGACATCAAGAAAGTCATACGGTAGATCGAAGATTTTGAAAAGATTTAATGACTTTTTAGACACAAAGTCACTCAGAGTTCTCTGCGCCAATGAATTCAAATCTTTTTAGCAATTACAAATCTTTTAGCTTTAGAATCTGTACCTTCACGAGTATTAACAGCTTCAACAATACTTTTTTTTCCTTCTAATGGAACGCCATCGTCAAACAGTGATAAAATGGCAAGTTCATCGCTCAAATACCATAAGTGCGAAATCATTTTTTCACACGTAGCTGAAGAAATCAAAGGATTGATATGTTTGTACTCCAATAAATTTTTCATAAACTGCAAGTCATGATAAGCAGCAGTTGTTGCAGAAGTTGATGAAAACCAAGCTTTTAAATACAATGTGACTATAAAAATACAGAAATGACGAAGACCATGCAATTCTTTCTGAGAGAGTTTGAATTCATCTCTGAATAGATACATTTTCAAACTATAAATGGCCTTAGCCATCCATCTAGCATGATGAACAGTACCAGGACGTTTGAAAGAAATCTTTTCTTGAGGCATTTCTCCAAGGAAAATCAATGATAATTCCAATAATTCTTTATCTAACTTATTATAACATTTCTTTATCGATCGAAACTCAAATTTATGTAAATTTTCCTGAAACTCATAGTTTAAATTAAAATTTATCGAATTATTGATCAAAAACTGGAAATATTGATATTCGTTAATGTTTGACGATGAATATCTCGTAACGGCTTCACTTAATCAAAAATCATAAGAGACCATTTTTGTAGAGCAGTAAATTTCCTACAAAATCATGAGTTCCGCAATCCGAAATAATTTTTTTCATCGACTTATAAAATTCATAATAAAAACGAATATTTTCCTTAAAATAGCCAAACTTCAACTATGAATATCTTTTAATCGGTTGAGTTTTTGAAAAAGTCATAAGAGACCTTTTTTGTAAAGCATTCAATTTCTCACAAAATCTATGCCACGGAATATTTTTCCAAGCAGTTGGAAGCGAGATATAAATTTTTTTATCTGATTATTCGAAAAAAATAGAAACCCGCAAAGCGGAGGACCTTCCCGTTATAATTAAGAGCTTATACTTGGAGAGAATTCTTTTTAGGTGTCTACGAACCTATTTTTCAGAGTATAAAATCAAAAATAAATTATTCGATTTTTTTGACCCACCCTAATCTATATAGTATTCAAATCCGATGCTTTTAAATCATTTCAAATTAGATTTCTTAATCAGGGATGTTAACGGATCTTAACCGTAACTTTCACCGAAAAAACGGTAGTCTCTACTGATTTTTTTTGATAGAAGCTACCGATTTTTTTTTCCGTATAAAGTAATAATTCTAGAGAAATGATATAATTATTTAAAAGGTACGCTGTCAATAAAAAAAAAATAGTTAAGTTTTTATAAAACAAAAAAAAATATTGTTTTGAAAATTTCATCTTAAAAATCAACTTGATGATTTTTTTTCCATCATCTGCCAAATTAATTCAACACACATTGTAGGATAACCTAAATCTAATAAAAGTCTCTTAATGAATGCCACCAACTACATCTTAATGAGTCAATTCACACATACGCATGCGTTCACACATACACATGGGAACTATTAGTTGTTAAAACAACATCATAGCATCTTACAACATCGACATCTGTTGAAAAACTTTATTTTTGCACTGAATAAAATTATTTCGCAATGGTTGCTTCGATGTGTTCATGTTCTATGAACTAAAGCATTCATTGTTGAAGATTCGTTAAGCGGGAAGTTGAGTTGTTAGCTAGTATAGAACTAAACTTTTTTTATATTTTTTAATTCACACACAATTAAATAATTAATTTATTACAAATTATATTCACTGAATAACTGTTCAACGATTAGCGTATCTCTTTGTAGCTGAAGATTACCTGAAAAGTGAGTTTGATCACATTGTCATATATAGCATCTTTATTGATTAGCGAAAGAACAAGTAGCGATGAGCTTGTGAAAAAGGGTACGCATGCAGCGCCATATTATTTGGCGCAGTAACAGGTGTTACTAGTCTAATGGCTTCGGTATTGTAAAATCGATGCACCACACATCAACGAGATGACACAGGTTTCATTATTCCTCTCGTCATTATTGGTGGAACAGCCGGTGGTCGCTTTCTGTTAGCCTAATCCAATATTCTTTTTGCTGGTTCGATGTTGTAGAAACCCTTTCAATAACACTGTCTCTGAAAACGACGCACGCGCTTTAACCACCAGATTGTGAGGGTGTCTTAAAGCGGCAGTTGCACCTCAGCCACACCCGGATGAGCCATGTAGTCGGTCTGCTTTCCGCACTACAGCGGACAATTGTTGCTTCTGCGCCTACAGGTGGTACACTTTCTTAAACTTTTTATTGCTCATCTAGATAAAATGAAGTGATGCATTAGTGGATTTTAAAAATAATCCACAAACTTAGTATGTAAGTGGATGAGTATTAAAAACAGTGATTAAAGCACGAGTCAGTCTGTCAGCTCTGTGAAGCTTTGATGAGGGTGAGTGGTTGAAGTGGTAGTGGTAATGGGGGTGGTTGTAATAGTATATACGTCGTGTACAAGTCTCAACAATATCAACTTGATAGATTTTACAATAGTACTAACTCTATGATAATAATGGACTAAAAACTCAAATGGTGGTTTAAATATTCATATTTATTGTTTCTCAATCTATTAATCAAAATCTAACGCTGTAAAGAATAAGCAGAAAAATAAAAGCACTCAACAAAATGCAATGCTCAAGTATCGATCATAACTGAAATAGCGAACGAGCGCGGTAGTTTCAGTCGACCTGTTGTCCCACTTGTTGCTCATCCTGTGGCATTTGCCTTAATGAAACCTCTGCTGAAGGGAAATCGAAAAAGATTAATTATTAATTATGAGAGAAACATAAATAATATAGACACCATGCAAGACACGGGTATATTGTTTGATTATTATCGGATCGACGACGCTAACAATATTAAAAACTTGAGAATAAAAATGTATAAACTAAACTTATACTTTTATATCTACAAAATAAAATAGCTTTATAAAGCTAATGAATAATAATACTATCGTAATAATGAATTAATAATAAACAATATTAAATTATAGTAAGTAAAAATTAATTTCCACCCACATAAATACAACGAAAGCAATATTAAACAAGGTAAATTTAAATGTAGTAATTATAATTCAATAAAGAGATGCATTTATTATCGTACAATTAAATAAAACTAGAAAAATAATCAATTTAATAAACTTTATTTACAATATTAATTAAGAGTGATTCTCTTTAGTCGAAAAAGTCCACTACTTAATATTTATCTAACTATTTAGCTCATTTTGTGATGAATTGTATGTTAATACTAAAAATAAATAAATGTCTTTAGAAGAATTATGCAACGACAAATTATAGAATTTAAATTAACAATTGCATCAAATATATCAAGTTTTTAAAAATCAAAAGAGATAAGTCTACTTATACGGATTAACACCTTTTTTATGAATGAAAAGTTGTGCTATTAACATCGTAAAACATCGCAATATTTAAGATAAAAGGATAATTTGACATTTAAAATTTTTTTATTTACGCTCTTCACGTTTCTTTTTTTTTCTGAGTGAATTAAAACTGTCCATCATGCCGCGATGTTACATGGTTAAAAAAGCATTATGCAACAAATATATGAGTGTTACGAGGGGGTTCGAAAATTGGAGTAAAACTAAGGATTCTTCTTCACTTCAAGCAACTGCAATTACAGATTCTTCTAAGGTTTCTATCGCATCTATCAATTCCCTAGGTATGTATCAACAAATTATCATACCAAGAACATTCAAAATTTTTATGTATCTATTAATTTTTATAGATCGGAAGGAGTTTCCTCTGAGAAATGGAGTGATAGATAAGAATATATGCTCTGTATCAACTTCTACTTTAAGTTCATACTCATCTTTGGAACCAGAAAGAAATTCACCAATTCCCAACCTCGAGCTAGTGAAACATACAGAACCGAAGGTAATATCTACAGTAACATCTACGATAGTGAATGGAGACAGTCGAAGTCGGAGCCCCGCAAATCGGGCTTTAAAAATCCAGGATGCTGAGGAAACTCCCGTTTTTCGAGACAGGTCAGCAGCAGAAACGGAGGCGGCACATGATCTTTTAGAATTATCAAGGTCTCTACCTCCTTTACCACCACCAAGTATTGCAGTTGGTCCTCACAATGTTGTTGAATCTCCTGTTACGGAAAATGTTCAAGAAATAAGTATCTATCAACCTGTAGAGCCTCCTATTTATCAAGTTAATACAATAGATTTAACTGGAAATACTGCGACGGTGTATCAACAACAACCAACAGGGATAATATATGAGCCAACTATCGTGCAACAAACCTCCGGTGGTGTCTTTATACCTCTGTCCCCAGTTCAAGAAATTCTCTTCACTTATACTACTCCAACGATACCTTCTATTCTTGCTACTCAAGTATCTACGTTAGAAGCTCCTCCCTTAACACCACCGATATCTGAATGCAGCAGTGACATTGAAAATAATAATCCAAACTTACAACCTAATCAAAGGGACAAAGAAGTACAAACTGTTATTGAACAGGCAGAAGTTAAAACTGCTTCCTATACTTATGATACACTTCTCGTTGCGGATGGACGATCAAAAAATAAGAAACAAATAAGTAATATTATTAATCAAAACAATGCAATCACAGAAATTAATGTTGAACCACTGGAAGTACCAAGAGCTGGTCGATACATTTGTTGCGAATGTGGTACGTTTTTTAAATAGTGATTGAATTTATGGAGTATTCAACGCCAAATTAAACCCGTTTGAATCTGTTTGTGTTAGCTCTCTAATATTAGTTTTTCTGACAATCCATAGTTTATTTATTTTTTCAAATTTACTCAATATTTAATTAAATATTAAGAGCATAAGATCGCACAAATTCTACCTATTTCCTTTTGTTCTTTTAATTTTGTTAATTAAGAAAAAAAAACATACCTCGTATGGACTTTTATACTTAATAATTAATGACGACTTATTAACAAAGTAAAACCTATGTAAACTTTAAATAACAGTATTTTTTTATAATTTAAGTTATTCGACATCACACAGTTCTAAGAATTTTGAAAGATTTACAAAGAATAATTTTTTTTAACTATATTTAAAAATAAAGAAAATAAAAAACGAACGTTATTATTTAGTTCATTTTTGACGAAACTAAGGGCTTTTGAAATCAAAAAAAGTCGGGTTCAAAGTGGTCGATTTGGCATAAAATGTTCTGTAGATTTTAATTTTTCTCATAATGAACAATTTAAATTTTTCCAATTTTTCTAGGGAAACAATATGCTACATCATCAAATCTTTCTCGACATAAGCAAACTCATAGAAGTATTGATTCTCAATCTGCAAAAAAATGTATTCATTGTGGCAAGGCTTATGTCAGTATGCCTGCTTTAGCGATGCATGTACTAACTCACAAACTTACTCACAGCTGTGGTGTGTGTGGAAAAATGTTTTCAAGACCCTGGTTGCTTCAAGGCCACCTAAGAAGTCATACTGGTGAAAAACCGTATGGTTGTGCTCATTGTGGCAAAGCTTTTGCCGACAGATCGAATCTTCGTGCTCATATGCAAACTCATTCCGTTGATAAAAATTACGAATGTCCCAAATGCCACAAGTCGTTTGCACTGAAGTCATATCTTAATAAGCATCTCGAGTCTGCTTGTCAAAGAGATAATGATGATGACAGCAGTAATGATATTGATTCACCAAATCCTTCATTAAGTTCTGCCGAACGAGAGGTGAAATATTGAATTGAATTTGCACCTAAGATTTTTTTTAGAATTTTTAGATATCTATACACTTTTTACTGACTGTAAAAGATTACAATTCAAGCATGTCAAAATTTTGTATATTAGGCATTTATTTAGAAAGTAATTTAAGTATAAGTATAAAATATTTGTTTAATCTAAATAAAATGTAGTTATTTCAATAGCAATAGTTTTTAGCTTTAATATTAACATAATTCAACGGTAGATGATTTTTATGGAGTTTTTATTTTGTTTAAAATATAGTCTTAACCTATTATAGATAACAAATACATAATTTTTTTTAATTACTTATTTTACTCCCAAAGAAAAAATGCTTAAATATAATTTTGTATCACAAAATCTAAATATACACAAATTTATATAGTTATGTAGAAATTTCTAGTATGATAATTAAGATGTATAAAAAAAACCGAAAAATATGTTTTTTAAATGATCATAAATTTCATGAGAGTATGCGAAAATTAAAATCTTATCAAAATTAGGGTTCTCAATATTGATATTTAGAGGTCACGAATGAAATTTTGTCATGTCCAATTTAAATATCTCGGCACAAAATATTTTTAAGCTTTAGAATTTTATATTTTGTTGTACAAGAAATTAACCACATACTGCAATACGTATTTTCTTAGGAAATTGAACCCTTTACAAAAATTTACTTCGTATGACTTTTTGAAAAATTTACTCTTTCAAAAATTATTCGAAGTTGAAGAAAGACACATAGATACTGCCATTCTAATACATCGTATCCCTAAAATTTGACAAATTAACATATTTTGAAAAATAGAATCATCATAATATTATGAAAGTCATATTAAAAATTTAAAAGTCAAATAGTTTTATAACTATTTTTAAATAAATATTTTCATCCGTCGAATCGTATTTGGTCAACCGTTTCTACCGTTTGCTGCAAAATTTTCTCAATGTGGGATGCGAAGTATAAGAATGACAATATTGATATCCTAAATTATCAGTATTTCTTTCATTTTCGACAGAATTGTTACTGTTGAGGTAAAAAACTCATCTATTTCAATGAACATCTTATTCTGAGTGAAAAAAAAAATTTTTGAACTATGTAACAACTTGCAATATAAATTTTGATAGCTTTTATATTTACTGACTTCCAAAGTTACAAACTACATATTCACAAACATTCAATTACATTATTCATGCCACGTTTAATTTCATTAAATTTATATATATATATATATATATATATATATATATATATATAGAAGATTATCGTCTCTGAACTATAATTAATTATTTTTCGAAACTTTTATTCTAACAAGCCCGCAAACCCCAATCGTGGTTATAATTTTGTTAGATTCGTTCTCAGTTTATCTTACGATGATAAAATTAATGATTTCATCAAATCTCGAATGTGTAGAAGCAATGGATTAAAAGTTAAAAATTTTTTTTATTTTTAACACTTTCGCAATCCTCTTTGCCGGTGGAATTTTATAAAATCTGTTTTGAGTTAATCTTAAGAGGACAAAAAGAATAATTTCACTAATAATTTCAAACCTGTAGAAGCTATAGATTAATATTTAAAAATTGATTTCATTTTGAACTCTCCCACGTTGCTCTTTGTGGGTAGGATTTCATTAAATCAGTTTTTGACAGTTTCTAACATGCAAAAGAAAAACTCTGGCCAAGTTTCAAAGTTCTGAATGCTATAGATTGGATAATACAAATTTCTTAAATATTTAACGCTCCCGCACAGTCCTCTCGGGATAGAATATCATAAAATTAATTTTTAGTAAATTCAGACATGCCGAAAAAAATATTCTGGCTAGGTTTTGTACCTATAAGATCTATAGGAATCCCCTCTTTTGGGTGGAATTTCATTAAATCCGTTCTTAGCTAATCTTTACTCGGTAAAAAGAATATTCCTACCAAATTTCAAGTCTCTAGGTTTCATGGTTCGAGAAATATCGTGGTGAGTGACTATTTACGTGGAAATCTCTTATGTGTATATAGATTTCGACTATGTCGGTTACTTTTATTTCAATTTTTATATTTGTAATCTTAATTCAATTTTTTTGAGTTAATCAGATATCCAGCACAATTAAAATGTATACAATCAAACTCACTAACTGTTTCTTTATTAATTCTATCAATTCCGTATTTAATATTCAATCTAAGGCACCAATAAATCTTGCATTTATTCTTTTGGCGTACACTTTTAATTAATTAAACTGTTTAATTATTCCATGAGTATTGTAGAAAAATTAGTAAATAAAATTTGACTGAATTGTGATAGCGTGAATAATTTGTGATCTTAAAAAAAAAGAATAACTTGGAAATTTAAAAATAGTTTTGATTTTTGAACGCTTCATCCGATTTTGACTTACTTGACGGCCACTGGCGGAGATTTTCAAGTTCGACAAAGTGTCTATGGTGTTGATTTGCTTAGTAAAATATCTTGAAAGTTATTTAGAAAAAAGTTGAAATTAATTTATTTTTCATTGAAGTCTCAATGAATAACTGAACGCCGTGTCATTACTCATCTTGATCGGTCGATTCGTTCTAAAGATATCGTACACGGAGAAAAGAGAATAGATCGTATTCTTATGTAAAACAGTAACTATTACCATGTTACATAGTAACGGAAATTTTTGTGAAAATTCTGTGTAAATTTGATGGGAAAAATTTTAGAAATTGTGATAAGAGTGTGAACAATCGTTCATTCGATGCGGAATTGAATTCTGTTATTAAGAAAAAACATGAATGAAATAAAAAGTCTCAGTTTTTCGGAAGTAACTCAATAACTGAAGGTGATTTAAAAAATCAAAAAAAGGATCTTTAAAGAGGAGGAAATTTCTGGAAAATAATCTCGACTCCTAGAACTCTAGCTTCAGAAACGGTAGTTGTTATTTAACGTTGAAAATAGGGTTTCGCTCGATTTTTGTCACACGGTCGCGATGATGCTAACATACGACGGCAGTTACGCGGATACTTTTTTCAGAAGTTTTCCTCCTTTTCAAGTATCTTTTTTCTAATTTTTGATATTACCTATAGTTATTGAGTTATTTCCGAAAAACTGAGATTTTGATTTGGTTTATGATTCTGTTAATAACAAATTGAAATTCTTAATAAATAAATAAAAAAAAACAACATTATTTTCAGAATTCAATCCCACATCGACTGAGCGAATGTTCATCCTTTTATCACGATTTCTAAGATTTTTCCCATCAAATTTACACAGAATTCCCACAAAAATTTCCGTAACTATGTAACATAGTACACTGTAAAAAATCCGGAGTGAATCGGGAGTGAATTTCACTCCCATCACTCGGAGTTCCGGAGTGAAGTAATTAATCACTCCGCGTAGGTAGTGAATCCGGAGTTTTTGTTTGCGGAGTGATTCCGGATTTCACTCCGAAAAACATCCGCGTTCGGAGTTTTAAAAAAAAATAAAATAAGGATGAATTTTCGTTCTACAAAAAAATCTCAAAATTAATTTACTATAAATGATTTATTATAAATCAACAAATAATAATAATAATAATAATAATAATAATAATCTATATTATTAAAAGAATAAGTAAAATTTTGTGGCCAGTGTATTTATATGATGAAATGGATTTTTATGGTTAAATTTGGTATCGTTGGAAAAGTCTTGACTTGGAGTTGTGCCTTTTCATGGTCTCATATTATTCTCACCAATAGCCAATTTATTATGATAAGTATTTACTATTTAGACTGCAGTCGAAAATACTCTATCTCTCGATACATAATTAAGAAATGACCTTGCATCTCGTGAGCTATTAACATTTTTAACACATCAATTTTTCATATATTTATATATATTATATATATGTATATATGAAAAATATATCAAAAATGCATGTGGGTACTCAAATGAAAGCTCTTAATGAGTGTAACATCAGGAAGAGCTTATATCTTTGAAAATGTCAATAGTTAAGAAATGACATTGTATCTTGTCAACTAATAATATTTTTAAAGATATAAGCTCATCCCGATGTTACACTCACCAAGACCTTTCATTTGAGTACCCACATCAATTTTCCATATATATTTATATATATCATATATATGTATATATGAAAAATATATCAAAATGCATGTGGGTACTGGAATGAAAGCTCTTAATGAGTGTAACAGCGGGATGAGCGTATATCTTTAACAACGTCAATAGTTAAAAAAGTACAGTGCAATTCTAACAAAAATCATTATTTAATAAAGCAAAATTTTATCTAATTATAATTAATTTATGAAAAAAATATAAAAACATTATAATAATAATTAAAATTAAATATTATTAAAAATAATAAATTAAATTTTTAATAATTAAATATAAAAAGGGTTTATAAAAATATTTTCTTTACAAAAATTTATTTATTTCTAAATTCATTTATTTTGGGAGTGAATGCGGAGTGAGTTTTATTATTAATAAAAATTAACTCCTTCTCGGAGTAAAGATCACTCCCGCTGGGAGTGAATCAATTAAAAATCATTCACTCTGCGTTCACTCCGCGTTCACTCTGCAAATTTTTTACAGTGTAATCGTTACCGTTCTACCTAAGAATACGATCTATTCTCTTATCTCCGTTTACGGAAAAATTTTATTTACACACTCACACAAACGCGTGCACGTACCCACTTAGAAGTTGGAACGACTTTCTAGGACCTCAAAACGTGAAGATACTAACATAAAATTGAGATGAAGTATATGTGAAGCCAATTTATTCGTAATGTAATTGATCAAATATATCATAAGCATGAAAAAATAAATAATTTCATACTAACATTCAGACGCGCGTTTGTGTGCGCACGGTAAGTCTAATCTGATCAAAAGACGCATTCTCAAAATCGGACCGAAATTGAGAATTCCCTACTTTTGAAAATTAATAATATTTTCAAAGCGAGAACCTAAAAATTCTGAGAAACGCCCTTAGTGAGAAGGAAAACAAAAAAATTTGGAGCGAAATTGAATGGGGTCAGGCTTAAAAATTATTGATTTAGCGTGGAATGCTTTAAATACACGAGACTGCAGTCTCATATTATTTTAAATAATTTATCTATTTATATTGTCCAATACATAATTGGATTCTATCAATATTTGGATATAATTATTTATAATTGTTTAGATTCAATTACATGCGATCTAATTATATTTTCTCTAATTTTTCGAGTTTTGATTTAAGTAGTTTAAAAATGTTTCATCATTTTTATTTCTGACCATATTAGGCTAGTACACTTTTATGAAAAGCTACGAGGAAAACAATAAGTCATCTGAGTGGACTTTAATGGAAAGAAATCACAACTGGCTGATTAAAGAAAATTTGAAGAGGAAGCTTAAAACGATGGGAAATGTCACTTCATCAGTTGTCTACTAGTCTCGTAAATCCTCTCAACTATGTATTCTCTAGCCTGGTTACAAACCAAAAATCAACCAATAAAGAAACTATAAAATGGAAATTTTTAAATCAATTTCATTACAAGTTATTATGGTAAGAACTAAACATCGAAACCACGTATTTTATTGCTCATAGTGATTATTTATTTTGTATGAAACCATATAGTATGGTTTGTAAAACGCATTAAATTTAATTAATTATATAAAAATTATAAAAAAAAATTTTTAACCATTGTATTTAAAATATAAAATTTCACAGTACAGTGTAGTTTTTTTCTTTCATATCACATTATTGATTAAAAGCTGATTTTTATAAATCAGAATGAATAAAAATATTTTACTAGATCAAGTAATTTTGTATTTATCGATCAATTTAAACACTCCCTTCAAAAAAATTTAAGTAAGTATGTGTGCGTGAATTCTCAGATATAATTTTAAGGTTGGGCACCACTATACGTATTTTTAGAAGTTTTTAAAAACCTTAAATGATTTTTAAAGCATTGCAAGTACTAATGAAATTAAGAGATCCCGAATATTTTATATACCTATTTAAATTGCATTTTAATAAAAGATATGATATAAAAAAAAATAATTATTCTTTGTATGATTTAGTTTACCAATTATTCGAAGAATTTAAGGAGGTTTGATACCGATTTTTAAAGTATATATTTGCAAAATTATGATCATTTTTTTGTTGAAAGGTTTATTATGAAAAAGATCACAGACGGAATTTCCAATTTATTTTCAACTTCGATGTTGTGAAATTTTGGTATATAAAAGTTGCAATCTTCAAAATGTACAACACATAATCAAAAATATCATGGAAAATCATGAATATAATTGGTATCGAACTTTAAGTTCGAAAAAAGTGAAATTTCAAGGGATGGCCTACAGGATCAACGACGTTATAAAATGTTTTTTTTTTTTTTTTCTAAATCATGCTTTAATTAATTAAGAACGAATTACTTTTTTATTTCATCTTTGATTGAAATGGGTTCTAAGTAAAATGGGTTGTTTATTGATTATCCTTATCGAAGCAAAATCTAGAGACTTACAAAAAAATGATTCTGCATATATTATTGTACCCTTATTAAAGAAAACAATATGAAACGATTTTTAATTATTTCAGTTTACTGCTATACAGATATACACTTTATATGGATTGAATCGTTTTAATTTATTTTTTTTAACAAGGTTGATTAATGATGAATACATATTAAACTGGCATTGTAGCCGGATAGTTAATTATGATGTTATTTAGTTATTATTGTTACGTGAATGTTGGAACGCTTCATGTAATGATTATCCGTAACTCCTATTCTTTCCCGCTTCACAGCATTATTTTCGAATTTAAAAAATGTAGATCTGTAGATTTGTTACAACCCCTATATGGTGGTAGGATAGAAATTTTTGATCGACGAAGATAATTAAGTAGTGTATTATACACTAGTCACAAAAATTAAGGGATATAAAAAAATTCCAAATTTTTGGGTGATTTTCAACGAGCTGTAACTCCGAGGAAAATGATTGTACAGCAAAAAAAAACAAATTGTAGCTCCAAGTGTCTAGTTTTCAGTATGACCATGAAAATTTTTTATCATGTTTGGGTCTAATGTAATCCTAAGAAAACAACAAAAAAAATTTTTTCCCACATTTTTTCTCATCTAAAAAAAGGTCTACAGACTTACAGAAATTTTATTTCATCATTTCCTTCAAAAGCTCTTTTTTGAAAATTAAATGTCCTTGAATTTGACGCAATCGAAAAGAGCCCGTACGGTGATTTACCGCAGAGTTATCGTCAATTTTTAAAGACGTTTTGAAGACGTTATCGAAAAAAAAAAAAAACGACATGATCGAGATTTCTAATGATTAAAAATAAAATTCTTAGAATTATTGAAAGAAAATCTTCAAAATAATATTGACATTAACGACAAAAAATGAAATTTGTATGAAATTCATAAATTAAATTGAAATTTTTCGATTATCTAATCAAAAACTGTTAAAATCAGTACACATGAAAGTGTTGATGATAAATATCTTTCGAGCGCTTAATTTAATCGCAAAAACATAAGGTACTATTTTTATAGAGCAGTTAATTTTCTACGAATATTTGTATTTGCGCATTTTATAATAGTTATTTATTGTCGAGTTATAAAATTCATAAACAAAAATGAAATTTGTCTCAAATGAATAAAACTTACATCTTCAGTATCATTTAAATGGTGAAGTTTACGGAAAAAATTTAAGATACCTTTTTTGTAGAGCATTAAATTTCCTACAAAATTTTTCAAAGAATGTTTTTCTGTACAATCAGTTAATGATCAGGTATGAATTTTTTTCTATTGGACTGATAAAAAAAATGAAAAACTGCGATGCAGAGAATCTTATTAAAATTGAAAGCTTATATTTAATGAGAATTTTTGTAAAGTGTCTAGAAACTGATTTTTCCATATCACTTGTAATAAACAAAATAATTAATTTTTTTTACCCACCCTACTATATGTACAATGAACATTTGTACTTTTTCAACTGGGGAGCTTTGCCCTTAGATCCCTCCGAAGCTTTCGGCTTACCTTACCCAGCCGTATTTCTGATGATTGGATAAATTTTCGGATGAAAAAATATATCCGAAAATATTTTTATCATGAGAAAATATAGTCAAGATAAAATATTGAATTAGAAATTATTAATGAGAAAAAAACGGTCACCCCCAGTATTATACTAAATTTCAGGATTTCAATTTTTTTTAACTTCCCGCTAAGAAAATTGAAAATTTTCGAAACCCGGGAAGTTATTTGTTTTACTCCGTTTTTCGAAAATCGAGTTTTCATCAGATCTCGACGTTTTGAGGTCCTAGGAAACTTTCCTGACTATTGCCGTGATGGTGTCTGTATGTCTGTGTGTGTACGTGTATGGATGTATGTAAACTTCTCATAACTTTTGAACGGCTTGATCGATTCCATTGCGGTTGGCACCATTCAACAATTTAAGAAGAGCGTACTCAAAAATGTTGCGGTTAAAAACTTGCAAAATCGTCTGAAAAATGTCTAAAAATTAATTTTCATAACAAATTTGAGAACCAAATTTCAAAAATCTACTCTCGGAATTTTTATTTAGCGTCTCCAAAGAGTCTTAAAATAGTTTTGGTTTGTGTCACTTTTAAAATTTTGGACAAACGACATTTTTAAGACACTTTTAAGACGGTTTTTTTCTTACACGGGTTCGAATATTTTGGTCAAGTATCTGCAGCGACTTTTTAACGATTGTGAAGAATGATTTGATGTAAGTCTCTTGTCCAAGAATTTTAAAAATATTTATGCAGATGTATCATTACGAATCTTTAGCCAAACTTGCACACGGTTTTAACCAAATTACTACTAAGGCAAAAAAAAGCTCTGAATTATCTTTGGCAATAGATAATTATTATAAAAATATTTACAAGTAATATCAAATAAGTAACAACGAATAAGTACATTTAAAAATTAAGATTATTAGTTAAAATAATAATTTTATATTAAAATTATAAGTAAACTGAATTTTCATAAAAAGCATCGATAAAAATTTTCAAATTGTAATTATCAATATATTCAATTATATCTAATATAATTTCATAAGGCAAAGGTATAGCTTCCTTCAGATCCCGAATTTTCTCAATTTTTCCTAATAATTTCCTCCTGTTATGAGCTCTTGTGATCTTACTATCCATTATTTGAATAAGCCAACACGTTTGGGTATCTTGAAATACATGAATTGCAGAAAATTTCTTATATGCTTCAACAAGATTGTTATCTTTTACTAACTGTTTTAGCGTTCTATCATGAAAACCTCCACCATTAATTCGTAAAGATTGATAGATTTGCCACCGTAATATATCTCTTCATTTTTAAATCCTCTAATAAACTCTTCCTCGTAATTGCTGACAATCTCTTGGATATCAAGTTCCATAGCGATTAATTGATCCATTAATTTTTTTTCTTCTTCCGGAACAAACAATCTTAATCTGCGTCTGATGACCAAATTTTGAAGGATATACTCAATACACAGTTTTCTTTCTTTTTCCATTACTTCCATAGGATTATCACCAGGAATGTTCCGATAAATACGCATATACTTAGTGGGATCAATAGGTAGAGTTGCGTTACATAAAGCTTTAGATGCAATGCTTAGATGAACATCAAAATTCATCAATATCTTAAGGATACACAAGCAACTTCGGTAAGCCGCCATATTGAGTAACAGTGTATCCGGATTACCACTAACTGTAGCATAAATATCTGCGCCGGCGTCAATTAATTCAGCTGTAATTTGACCTTTTTTTACTTCAAAAAATATTTTCTGATGATATCGGAACTGTCCAAATTTTTCATTGGGCAGTAAATAATGAAGTACATGAAAGCCATCATTATCTCGAGCATTAATTAGTTCTGGATAATCTTTTATTTTCGATAAAAGCCAATGTACAATATTATAATTATCATTTTCTACTGCATACATTAGCAATGTCTTATTGTTGATGTTTCTAATCGAAATATTGGCTTTATTTTTATTTTATTTCAGTATACGATGTGTCAAGTATTCGTCATTATTGATAACGACAAAAGTTAGTAGCGTCATTTTACCACCAAAATCATCAGACCATCTCTCACCAAACTCAGCATACTTCTCATGAATTTTTTTACTGAACTCAACATCAGGATTAGCATCAGAATCCAGCAGAACATTTACAATACGTTCGTGTCCGAGTAAGCAAGCTAGATAAAGCGGTTGAGCACCATCGTCACCCACAGAATTCACATTTACTTCATAGTCTTCTAACAATTTTAAAGCTTTATCGTCATCATCGTCTATGCAAGCAAAATGCAATGCTGTAGAACCGGCTTGAGGTCCAGTTATTACTAAGCAAGCATTAATGTTAGCTCCATTATTAACAAATTTATCGATAAGCTTCCAATTCCAACTTTTCACAGCTTCAAAGAACCGATTAAATGTCTTATTTTCTGAAATATCTGCTTTTTGTGATGTTGCGTAACAATTATAGTCATAGTGTTTATTCGTTTTCTGAAAAAAAAAAAAAAAAAAAAAAAAAAAAAAATCTATTTAAAACAATTTTTTTTTTTCAATTCTAGCATAAATATACTAATTACTTACTATTAATTTCAAAAATTTCGAATACATTGATTGCAATTTTGTAAAAATTTCTTGACATTGACATAACCTACAAAAATTGTTTGGTTATACTTCTACTACTTATCAGTGTAGAGTTGTAAAATTAGACTGTAACTTATTTTTTTTAGTTTTATGATCAGTGTAGAGTTTTCACTTTTGTAACCAAGGGTTTAGGGTATCGTAAATTATAAGATTTAAGTAAGTACGTCAAACATGCTGTTTGCAGATGTTTTGACAGATAGGTAAGATTGTTGTAAGTAAAAGTGTGAGAGTGAATTTTAAAAGTACCCGGGAAAAAATGATCAGACCTGACCATGCCTGTTCATGTATGATCAGGCCTGAAATTAGACCTGATCATGCCTGTTCATGTATGACCAGGCCTGAAGTTATACATGATCATGCCTGATCAGTTCTGTTCATGCCTGCTCATATCTGGAGTACTAAATACGCTCAGGCCTGATCAGGCCTGTCCATGCCTGACCAGACCTATCCATGCCTGCTCATGTCTGTTCATGTCTAAAGTGTTAAATACGTTCAGGCCTGTCCATGCCTGATCAGACCTCTCCATGCCTGATCAGACCTGTCCATGCCTGTTCATGTCTGAAGTGTTAAATACGCTCAGGCCTGTTCATACCTGTTCATGTCTATTCATGTCTGACCATGCCTGTTTATGACTGTTCCTCTCTGACTATAGTCAGAGATATGATAAAAATTTTTCTTTGACGAAAAAAATTTTTGGTCATCTAAAAAGTGCAAAATTATTTTTAACATTACGTTTATTTAAATAATTTTGAAATAAAAAATTTATTACATTTTCTATGGGATGTTATGGTCTGCTCTGCTCCTGCCTAATATGAAAATCATTACTTATTATATTATTTAAATAAATGTGATATTATAATGAGATTCGGTTACATAAATAAATTAGGACTATCAAAATATATTATAAAACCAATTTTAACATTATATTTATCATAAACTTATTCGATACTCTATGTACTTCATAGAATTGTTACATCTAATATAGCAGCACAGCAGGCGGGAAATTCAAGGCAAACGGATAACACCAGAGTTAAACAGCATTGAGCATGGTTGGTAGTTGGATGGTTGACCGCTGGTGTTACATCCTTACAATAATATGTAATTATTTTTTTTTTTATTTTATTTTATTATAGAGAATTGCGTACGACTCTATCAAGTACTACAACCATAAAATTAAGCAAAATAATTAATTAAAAATAGTAATGGGTTTTCAGACCTGACCATGTCTGATCAGGCCTGATCAGGTCAATTCATGCCTGATCAGGCATGGTCATTTTTCATGTCTGATCAGGGCTGAAGACTCATGCCTGTTCATGTCTGATCAGGTCTGATCATTTTTTCCCGGGTATTTTGGAAATGCGTGGGAACTATAAGTTTAAGTTAGTTTGCGCATTGTAAAAGTATGACTGAGTGGGATGAGAGGCCCAAGTAGTAGGTAGAGTAATTAAAAAAAAGGACTTGAGAAGACAGTCCTAAAGAACTATTCATTGTAGACAGACCTCTGTATTATTTCCTAATAAACACAACACTTAAATTATCTGACCTGTGATATCCTTTTTAGATATTAACAATATCAATATCCTATCCAGTATTTCTGATACTATACATCAGTAGTATACAGTATTATATATAATAAAACCAAACATGCAATCAAACCTAACATAAAGATGACTCCAAATATTTAGAATAATTTTGACGATTAATTTCGAAGTTTTGATATTGTTGCTATTGCAAAAAAATAAATAATGGTACTACATTAACTTAATTCTTAAAACTTACAAATATGTAACTTTGAAACATAACATTCTAGTCCGACAGTTTTTGACATTTACTTTGGATATTATTTCTATTGATTTTAGTACGTTAGTACTTCAGTGAATTGTAGTTATGTTGCGCGCGGAGATTTTTTAATGCGCAAGAACAAAATTTCTCACTATAATCTGAAAGTTATAACTATCTATTTATCTATATATTTTTTGAAACTAGTAATTGAAAACCCTCAAAAGTAAGATTTAATTAGGAAACTTCATTGTTTCTAGTCTTGCGAAGTAGGATGAAAGAATTTTGACATTTTTTCGGAATGTGTATATTTCTTGTTTTAAGGTAGTACTCTCGCCAGAGGCGTTTTCTTAGGAATTTTTTAAAATTTTGGCAGATTAATATTCATATAATTCTGCATCGATTGACGCAAATTGAAATTTTTTGACCATCTAGTTTCAGAGATATTTAATTTCAAAGTTTTAATTTCACGAATTTTCAGAGGAGGTTATGCACTGTGATATACGGGATACCGAAAATTTTACTCGTATATTTTATTATAACTAAGAAACTTTTTTTAAGATTTTCATAAAAAACTAAACTACTATTAAAAAACAGCTATTATTTGTTTTTTTCAAACTTTCATTGATTTTTACCATCTAGATTTTTAAATATTATTAAAAAATAACTGTATTATTCAAAAATAGCCATGAGTAGAAGTGAGTAAGGAATAGCAAGTGAGAAAGACAAAAATATCCTAAACTATACCCAAATTTACTCGCACTATATGTCGCGAGGGTACTACCTTAAGTAACACAAATAAGTAAAATGTGTTAATTATATGTTAAATTTTTATACACAGGAAAAATTATTTCTTCATTAAAATTCTTAAGAACTTTAATAATATAAACTTCACAAACTACAGTATTGAATGTATCCGTCTTACTACGGTAAAGACCCAATCCCAGAATAGTGTCCCGTGAAGAAATTTTCTGATATGGCCACATATGGCGACACATGAAAATTGACCATATTAGGACATACATAAAGATATCAGGCTTGATATTACCTAATAAGGACATATCAGACTATATATGAACATGTCAGGAATAAAAATGAAAAAAATTTGGAAAATGGTTAACCCTAAAGGCCATCAACGCAACTTTTCGAGCTCAAAAATATAACTTATATGTTATTTCGAGCTCTCTGAGCTCAAAGAGTTAGCTGTTCTATGCTTTTAAACTGTTCGAGCCCAGAAGTTTGATATAAGTTTAATATGTAACAAAAATTTATTATTTTACACAAAACTCGACGGTGGATCCGTCGAGCGAAATAGAAATTTTGTCCAGGTCGCCCAAAATGAATAAAAACGAATAGAAGACTTAGGAGATGCTTTTAGTCTCCTAAGCAACACCGCAGCTGCCACTCAGACTGGGTTAGTGCACGGTTGAACGCCAGTTATTTTTTTTTAACAAGGAAAATAACAAACCCTTTATTTTCAGGACCAATTTGCAGGCATTCAGGGGATAAATAAATAATATGCTAACGTTAGAAGAGAGAAATAGTAGTTTATAAAATAACAAAATATTAATAAATAAATGGTAAGGATTAATATTAAAAATAATAAACTATTTGTTCAAAAAATGAAATTACTTAAAACTAAGTCCAGAGCCGAATTCCTTTGCCGGGTAGACTATACAAGGTGAAAGTTCCTATTATGAAACATAGTTCAAGGTAGGTTAAACATTTTTACTATTTGAAAATGTATTTGAGAAAAAAATACAATTTGAATAATGTTATACGATTGTTCTATAATTAATCGAGTGACATTTAATATTTAAACTTAAATTTAACTAAAAAATAAATTAAAATAAACAATTTTTGCAAGCAACCTCTATGACCCCTTTCATGAGACAATTTTAGTTATTTATGGACCTTGGGCGAGCCACGTGCCAATACGCTCGAGATGATATTGTACGAAACGTGAATAAATGTGCAAAGAAAAAATTTTTCTTTAAACTACAAATTTTTTTGGACAGAAAAAAAACCGAATTTTTATTATACACCCTTATGGCATCCGAGGTAGGTCCCGGAAGCCATAATTTTTATAAGCCTGTCCCGGACGTATAAAAAGAAAATTTTTTCGGAAATTAATGTATTTTCATATGAAACGTGTAGATAAGCAAAAAAAAATTTTTCTTTAAACTAAAAATTTTTTTGGACTTAAAAAAAACAGAATTTTTAACTTCCCGCTAAGAAAATTAAAAATTTTCAAAAATCGGAAAGTTATTGGTTTTACCCCGTTTTGCCGAAATCGAGTTTTCAACAGATCTCGACGTTTTAAGGTCCTAGGAAGCCATTTCGAGGGCCATATATATATATATATATATATATATATATATATATATATATATATATATATATATATATATATATATATATATATATATATATATATATATGTCAGAGAGGCAGGAGTTATTGTTGGGGATTCGGTATTTTGTGATTCACTCATTTTTATTATTACAATTAATTAATATTCACAATTACAAAAAAGATCAATTATTACGAATGAGTAGATAAACTCGTACAAGGTTAAGTTAATTCAGGCCGCAAACAATATTAATAATATCTTGCGATAGACCGAGACTTAGGAAATAACGAATTCGCGATCACCAGGACGTCCGTTCGATCTCGATCTCAAAGCAAGACTGTCTTTTCAAAAACTATTCTCAAATAGTCTGCCTGCTGCACATTTCTCTTTTCTTTATTAATTTTATGATACCCCTATCGTCCTGGGATCCCGACTAAGTTGACAACCATGTGCCTACCTAGGCCTAAGCTTACCGCAATAAAACATTTTAGTTATATCTTATTTTACAAAAATATTAAAGTAACAGTACATTTCTTAAAATAACTAAAAAATAGAAATATCCTAAAGAATATTCTCATCGCTTCATCAGAAAATACTCCACTGTACTTTACTCTCCGACATATATATCTATATATCTATATATATCTATCTATATATCTATATCTATTCTATATATATATATATATATATATATATATATATATATATATATATATATATATATATATATATATATATATATATATATATATATATATATATATATATAATGAAAATGGTCTTCGTTTGAAGCTCAATCACGCCTAACCCGAGTCGAAATTTTAAAACCCTATCTGAGCCTTGTAGAGCCTGAATCCTTTGATGTGAGTACTTGCCGCCTCGATTTTAAAACCCTTTTCAACCTAACTCGCCTGAAATAAGGGTAAGGAGGAGTGAACTAGAGTTTAGTTCGACGTTTAAAACTCTTTTTCATCCTAGTACGCCTTAAATAAGTACGAAAAAGGATGAACCAGGGTTTAGTTTGAAATTTAAGACTCTGTTTTAACCTATATACTAGTCGAACCTGTAAATTTTTGTTCAGGATGAAAAAGGGATTAAGACTTAGAAATTATTTTTCTTATAATATTGATAAGAAACTAAAATTTAAAAAAAATACAAAAAATTAACAAATAAAAGATAATTTAATAAATGAATAATGAGTTTAATGATTGAGTTACAGATACTGAAATTACATAAAAATTTCATTTTTCAAATCAAAAATGTTGATTGGCTTGATGTTATAATAAAATATATGTAAAAATATTGAAAGTAACAAGTATGATGAAGATTTTACTCAAATTCCTTTGAATTAATTGGTTGAGATAAATAAATTTGATCATCAATTGAAATAAAAAAGCATACGTGTTTTAATGAAGACACAGGAATGGTTATATAATTATTTGTTTCTTCACATCTGTGAAGATAAGGAAGCGCACAACTTATATCAGTATCATTATTTACCCTAAATTGATCGACAGATAAAATTTCTTGGGCAATCGCATAATGTACATAATTGCAGTTGCAAGCATAAACATGGTCACACTCATTATTCAAAACACGAACAAAACAAAAGATAGATGCAAAACATAACTGACCGTCATAATTTTGATATGCAACATATGAGGACTCAGTTTGTAAGCTTCTTGAATATTCTTTCGAGACATAAATTTTACTATCCTTCAAAAGTCTTAAATATTTTTGAATACGACGAGCTGGTAATAAAAATCTTATCGCTTCAAGTACAAAATCGGGTAAATCTTCAAGAATAATTGTTTCATAAGTTCCAAGTGTATGACAGTTATTAAATATACGTTCGTTGATTTTAGCTTTCCTTTTTTTACCAAAACAAAAGTCCCGAATATCACCATCAGCAAGTCGATCTTTGTATTTTTGCATTTTGAGTAGCTGGTAATGAGAAGAAACGATTTGTGAATCTATGTGTGTTTTTCCATTAATAAGTGCCAAAATTTGGCCATTCAAATCTTCATATCCGTAACATTGATATCCCCACAAAGGTCCTAAGTTAATAACACATTCATGAAGGTAAAAGGTGCTGTATCAGATGCAAATTTATGGAGCAGAACTGAAGTCCGTATAATTCCTGAAATTCTCTGACAAATTTATTAAGAAAATTTGCAGCTAATTGTAACATATTCTGATCGATTGAATCAGCACTTAAGAATGCTACTCCATAAATTAACAATAATAAATGATTAAAAAATCATTTCTCATTATTCCATGTAATACTGGGACTGAATAATAGAAAAACCATGCTTTCAACTCAGATGCTTTCCAGTGGGTAAGGTCTTCAATTGCACGAGGCATGCGGTGGATAAACTTAGGTGGTTTGATAGCTAAAAGTCGTTGGTTCACTACATCTTTAACATGATATAAAGAAAAAGGTAAGGCACTGTAAGAACTATCAAACCAAAGTGTCAGCAGCTTTTTAACAACTCCACCGTCTATGCAGTGCATTCTGTCAATTGCTGTCCCAATAATGAAATTTGGCATGAACTTTGACAAGGCACAAGGTCCTTTAACACCCATCATCACCGTAACACCTGATTCGAAAGCAATAGTCCCATAATCTACCGTTTCTTGAGACGTTCGCAGGGGTAAATCCATATTGTACGGATATACATGCGTTGTTCCACCAGACGGTAATTGAAACGATTCACCTGGTACTTTACAAATGTGACAACCAAACTCCCCATTAAATTGGACCATGTTCAACATCTGGCATTTGGCAACCATGTCACAAGTCCCCATCAATAAAATTGCTTTTACATTGATGATTTGATTATCTGGCAGCATAAATTGATGACCGTCGATGAGCTGTTGAAATTGAGACTGTAGTTTATGCACAAAATAGTTCATGCTCGGTTTTATTTTCCCAAATGCTAATCCAGCGAGTAACATATTCTCTCGATTCATGCGCTCTTTGTAAGGTAACTCATTAATAGTTAAGTAAATTGGACATATACTAACACCAGAGGATTTAAACACTGGCACACCATCAGTATACCACGTGAAAGACAAATTATTTGCATTTGCCAAAAAGTCTTCAGTGTTCCAGTCTTCATATAACTTTCCATCATATATGTCACTTATTGTATTTGGTTCCAAATTATTCCTCTGAAATCGTGATTGCAGTTTATCATAAAAATGTGGTCGCCTAAATAATTCTGCCAATTGCTCAATAAACGAAAGCTCAATAAAATATAATGCTTTATATCCTTTTTTCCTTGGCAATCAAGACATACATCTTGAACCGAATTTAAACCATTCAAACATAGAGAACAATAATAATGTTTTATTATCGTTTGAGCTTGATTATTTGTTAGCCTAAAAAACTTTTTAAATTTGTATAAACTATTACGGTGTAAATTCTCTCCGATACAATGCATATTAAGTACTGCAATCATGTCCGACAAACATGACTGAGAAATATTATGATTCAGGAAAATAGTTAATATTAGCAGCATACTTTGACTTAATGTCAGCGGAGAGTTGGTATATAATGGCGGATCGTAGTCACCTTCTATATGATGGCGATTATTATCGTTATCATCATCATCATCATCATCGTCGTCATCATTGTTATCATTGGCACCGTCCAATACTCTTTCTTCTTCTACTGGTTCATTTTCTTCAACAAGTTCTTCTTCTTCTACGCGTTCCTCTTCTGCTGCCTGTTCCTGCTCTTCTATTGGTTCTTCTTCTTCTACTCGTTCCTCTTCTTCATCTCCTCTGATTATTTGGTCCTCCATCTGTTCTATTCTTTCCTCAGCTTCATAATCAGATTCTTCATCGTCCATTCTTTCAGGTGAAGCATTGTTGTGTGGTAAATAATGTTCAATCTGAAATCATACAAAATTGATAATTAAATAATCACACTAGAAATTATCTTACTTCATTTTTTAGACTAAAAGAAAATCTTAACATAGAAGGAGACGGTAGCTTTTCGCGTCAAACACGCGTTTGAATAAATTAAAAGTGAATCAATATAATAGAGTAATTACCACGAAATAATAAAAGAATATTTCTGAATAAAAATCTAATGAACGCCACAAAAAAACCATAATGATAGTAAAAAAAAAAAAAAATAATAACTATAATTTAACAATAAATATTAATTTACAATTATCTTTGCAAAAAAAATAATTTTTCAAGAAACAATCCCATTAAAAAAACAATGGTAGATTCATATCTTGTATTTATTTCAAATATAACATATTTTCCCTCAGTAAGTGAAAAATAAAACAAGTAAAAAACAGTAATTGATATATCGTGTTGAAATTAAAAGAAATCATTTTTCGATAAAGTTAAAAAAAAAATTTTAATAATTGTCATATTTTACATTGATAATTTTCTAACAGCATCTATCAGTCAGCATTTGGAGTAAGTATATAAGTAGAATTAAAGTTTCTAATTATTATATTTATTAAATAGTAGGTTATTGTATAGAAGTAATTATTTATTATAATTTATTATTTACTTAACATACAAATTAATATAAATATTTTTACCTGTATTGGCATTTCTTCACGGGCTTCATTTCGATCTAGCCTCAAATCATTTGGTTGGTTACTATTCATAAACCTTAAATTTTCTCGTTTCTGTTTCACTGAAAGTTCGCAGAATGACTTTCGTGGAATCGGTGGTCGATCACTCATGTTTCCAAAATAAAATAAATTGTTTATAAGTTTTAGTTTTTATCACTCAAAATTACTTGCTGGTTGTATGTAAACATAAACATTAAAGCGGCGGCCATTACAATAAAACGTTTAGTTACGTGCGCGGTGGCAGCACTGCATTATTTCTTTAACTGTCGATAGTCGATAAAGGTGCACATTGTACATATAATTACATGACTAACCAAAGTTCTCGAAAAGTTAGTTGTTATTTTTCATGGCGGCATGTATTGTTTTATTTATAATTTATAAAAAATTTTTATAGTTGTTGATTTTTGATTATCCAAAATAATTAAGATGCCTCCAAAAAACGCTTCTAAAAAAACTCCAAAGAAGACAAAAGCAAGTGGTGAAAATAAATTCACCAAAAACTCTTTGGCTTTAATATGGTGGATTAACGAAGGTTCGAAAGATATTATATCAGTGTCTCGAATATCAAAAAACCATCGAACCGTGGGTTCAATAGTAAAGTTACTTTGGAAAAATGCAGAAACTAAAGAAACCAGATTGTACGAGGCTAAAATTATTGCATTTGACAGTAAGTTATTGAGTTCTTATTTTAAATTTTATCTTTGACGGAATATGTTGATTTCTAACCTCCAATATATTATGATCATTATGTCACAATCAATATTAGTAACAAATATTAATAAAAGTAGAGTCCGATTATAATTTAAAATTTTTATTTTTTGCAAGGCAATGATAGTTTTGTTTTTTTTTTTTTTTTTTTTTCAGCAAATTATGATAAGTTAAATAATATACTTCTGGATGACAAGGGTGAAGTTCACGACTTTAATGATAAATTGTTTACCGAAAAGGTATTACAACAAAAAAGAAAAGCTACTGGTGACAATAAAACTATCAAAAAATCAAAAATAGACCAAAAAAATCAGCTTGAAGATCAGTTACTCCGTACACCGTCTTTATTTTCATCTTGTAAACCTACCGAATCAATTTTGAAGCAAAAAAATTCACAAAGTGTTCCCACAGCAACATGCGTCTCAAACTGTACTCAACCACCGACTTATACTTTGCCTTCAAGTAGCATTTCTTCAAATGTTGAATCATATGATCATTCAAGTGAAATTCATAACAACTACGTGAAAATTAATCATAGTGCTGTGGGACATGATGTCTCTAATCTTAAAATTTTTAATTCTCCGAAGGTTTTATCTCCATTATCATACCAATGTCATAATTTAGATACCCACGTACAAACGCTTCAAAGTCATAACTATGGTAAAGCAAGAGTTGAAGATAATTATGAAGATTCTGGTCCTCTAGACTTCTCGAAAAATAGCAATGCCGTATCAATCACTTCAATAGCCAGCAATACTAAATCTTTTTTAACAACGTCACTTATTAATAATGAAACTTCCGATGAAACAGATTTAGCTCACAGTGAAATTTCCGCCAACATTGAACCATCTGCACTTACAAATGACGATTCAAGGGAATCAAGTGATTCTGCAGCTATGATTATTAACAATGAACCAGAGAAAATCGACAACATTGAAGAAATACAGACCTCTGAACCTGATGTTGGAGCCTTACATACATTTTTCCCTAAAGAAGGTGGTAAATTTTTTAATAATGATAATCTAGTTACAAAGGTGAAAAATTAATTAAATATTTTTTTAGTTACGGAAGAAACTATTCAATTTTTCGAAAGCGTTCATGCTGGTATAAAACAAGCGCATGAGCAACAAACGAAGAAAAATTCTCACTTAAGCAATGATACAAAGGTTAAAATTTATTATTTACAATAGAAAATAATGATAAATAAGTAATAATAATAAATCTGTGGCTTAAATTATATAAAGCAATTTTACAACTTTAATAATCACTAAGAAACATCAAATATTTAGGTGCAAATACTTAAATACTAGAAACAGAAAAATTATTTAAGTTTATAAAAAAACGCTTTTCATTTTTTTGCATGCTAACATTTTAAAAATATCATTAATATTACTTTTTTACAGATACCGCAAGAGTTTTATATACCTGGAGAGAATAAAGTAATTTATACTATTTTGCTAGTAATAATAAATGAAAACAATGCAACCATAATTTTACGTATGAATTTTTTTTTATCCGAGAAATCTGTATTTCATGAAATAATGTTTATTTAAAAATGATAGTAAAAATATAGTAGGAATTGAAATATTAGCTGAACTTTAAATGTGTCTTACGAGTTTCTAAAAGTTCTAGATATTGATACATTTTAAATAATTTTGCATTGGTTTCTATTTCACAATTACTGTTATAATTAAAAACATTTATGAATGAAAGAATCACTTCCTTACAGATTGAAATTTGGGTTGGTTCAGGACTTTATTTACCAACAGAGAGAATGATTTTCATTGTTAATAATTCTGCTGACAAGAAACAGAAACCAAGCTGGAAAAAATTTGTGGGATTAGTTATGCTAGAAGTATATGGAGAGAGTATTGGGAATTTTTCGGCAAAGGGTTTACGAGGAAGTCAACATTTAGGCATTGATTCAAAATTGTTTGCTGCTACATTCGGTAAGTTGGACAAAATATAATCAATCAAACAATATTATCGGTGATTTACTATTTTTTTTTTTTTTTAGATTTGGTTAAATCAAAATTTACTGATGATAAAATCACCAAAAAAAGCTACATATCTGTCATTAATTCTCTGGCATGGAAAAAAAGAACCAAAGAAACGCCTGTAGCTCCAGATGAAAGTAAGTTTCTTATTTTACAGTCAAAAATTCTAAATTTAGTAATTATTTATGTTGTTTAATAGTTTCCGAAAAAAATCTTACATTTTTTCAAAAATAATAGTTGCTTTGAAAAAAATCTTGTATGGCAAAGTAGTGGACAATCTATAACTAAGGTAAAAATTTATGGATCTCATTCGTTTAATTGGTAGTTTGTAATTGTTCTTTTTATTTTAGTCAGAAAAAAATCTTTTGGATCCTGGTTTGCGTAAGGTAAGGCTTTACACGTCATGAAAATTGTAAGGTTACGACTAAACAATTTTCCAATTTTATAGTTAGTATGTACATTTCAAATTACATAAAATTTCATATTTTGCAGACTAAAATTAGTGATAAATATAGCATCTACTTTCCGACAGATGTTGTTTCGTACATTGAAAGAAAGTCTACTATTGAGTCTGGTCACTCAGATTGGAAAATATTAGTGAAAATGGCTCTTCTGGAAGTTTATGAATCAGATATAGTCAATTATTCAGCAAAAGGTACCAGGTGCAATAAAAAAACGGGTATTGATCCGTCAGTGTATAATGCAATTTTAGGTGAATATCTAATAATAAGCAAAATATGAAATAAGTTAATTAAACTTATAAGACAGACTCATATAATAAGAGTTCACAATTAATAATAAAATTTCTTATAGATTGGGCGCGATCTAGGACTTCAGAAGAGATCCAAGAGAAAGACTTCGTTTCTTACGTAAATAAATTTATTTATAATAAGAGACAATATTCTGGAGGCTCTCTTTCAAAAAATGAGCCGACACCAGAAAATAAAGGAAACATCCAGTTAGACAATCAACCGAAATCATCAATCGGCAATACTCTTCACAATCCTCCTGAAAATATAGATGAAGTGCCATTGGATAATATGCCACCGTGTAATTTAAATTCCTCAGACCAGGTTCACCATAACGTGAATAAGGGCTTAGATTTTGTACCTCAAGGTCGTAAGTATCCATTAAGTGTTGAAAATTATGAAAATTCGATGGATGTACCACCAAGCTACGTGCCAACTTATAATCCACATTCTGTAAACCAATTTCAAAATTATTCGAATTGGAGCTCAAATTATGTATCTCCATATGGTGAGTATCCACCAAATGTAACAAGTAATCATATCCAACAATCGATGGATATACTCCAATATAATTATAATTATGAACAAGACCGAACATACTACAACTTTTGAAGTTGTAATTTAAATGTTTTTACTTCTGAGACGAATGATAATTATTATTTTTTCTTTATTGCTGACTATTTAGACTCAAGATTTTTAACTTAATTTTTGTCTTTACTATTTTTTAAAATGTTAGTGTTTTCAAAATCTTAAAATATCTTTTACTGTACTTTTGTGTGTTTTTGTACTATTAAACTTAGTAATAAAATAATCAACCAATGGGAATATATTGATTATTTAGTTGTAATTTTCAAAAAAGTAGACATTTAAGAAAAAATATGTTATTTATATTTATATATTTGGAAATAATGAATATATATATATATATTGAAACTTTCAGGAACTTATTTTTTTTTGGTCTATAAAATTATGATGTAACGAGAAAAAAATTTAAAAAATTTCGATTTTTGACGATTTTTGAAATTTAAAAAAATTTGGAGTGACCTCTTAAAATTTTTTTTTTGAGCTGTTCTTTGGAGAGGGCTCTTAAAACATCAAAAATTGACATTTTTTCACTCGAGACTCAAAAAAAAAAAATAGTCGGTTTTTTTGCGCCACCCTAATATATATATATATATATGTTTACGAATATCTTAACCCATTTTTTTCTGAAAAATTAATGAATAATGTGAAAAAATTATAAATATAATTATGATTTTTAAATAAAAACAAACTCAATTGAATAATATCGTAATATTTTGATTTTTTTTAAATACGGATTTAAAAAATAATATAAGATAGTTAGAAATTTAAATATTATGTTAGAAAAATTTATATTTACATTATAATATATATTTTTTTAAGGTAATTTATAATAATTTATGATAAAGGTATATCTGAAATAAATTGAAAGCACAAAGATAATGCAAAATACTGCGATATTATTCAATTAATTTTGTTTTCATTTGAAAGTAAAATTTTATTTATAATTTTTTTATATTATTTAAAATTTAGTGGAAAAAATGTAGGTCATGATATTCGTAAATATAGGTCATCGGACGAACTAGGGTCTAACGGAGTTTTAATTAAAACCCTTTCTCAACCTAACTCGCCTGGAAATGAACATGAGCAGGGTCAAAAGGAGTTTAAATTTAAAACCTTTTTCAACCTAACTCGCCTGAAAACGAACGTATGTAGGCGCTACTGGAGTGAAACGGGGTTTAATTTTAATCGAGTCCTCTATCTTCTAAAACCCATTTCAACCTGGCGTTTAGACTAAAAACTATGCTAGGTTGAAACGGAGTTTAAATTAAATAAAATTTCGACTCGGGAAACCACTGATCGTATCGACATGAAACTACCACCATTCGATGCGAAATTTTTCCTAGATGGTTTATGGCTATTTATTTTTAGAATTCTAACGTTCCTTCATTTTTTTATTGCTGTTTTACTTTTATGAACATTTATCCCGCTAATAAAAACAAAAGACAAGCGTTTTCTCTTGATTCTTTTGTTTTTATGGATTTCAACGGAGTTTACTAAACGGATAATGTTCTTTTACATTCAGCTAAGAATCTACTTACAAACTTTCACGCATCCACCCACCAACTCCCACGCACCCCTGCACACCCACTCTCATTTTTTGATAAAAATAAAATGCCGTATCTATGATCGAGTATCACTTGAGAACGGCTGGACCGATTGGGTTAATTTTTTTTGTTGTCTTCAGAATTGTCAGGAGAATGTTTATAGGTAAGAAAATTTTAAAAAAGTCTGCTAAAACGTTAAAAATTTCGATGATAATCAAAGTATTCCAATTTCTATAGTTACTCATCACGAAATCTCGGAAACTATAGGACTTAGAAAAGTGAAACTTGGTAGGAATATTACTTTCGTTATGTAGAGGTCAACTAAAAACGGATTTTAAGAAATTCATCCCCCAAAGGGGATTGCAGGGACGTTAACAATGAACAATTCCCGTTTTTAAACTATAGCTCCTATAAATTCCAAATTTGGTAGGAATCTTCTGTAACAGATGTAGAAATAGTCTATGAACGAATTTTACGGTAGCTCACCCCACAGGGGGTTGCGGGGGTGGTTTAACAATGAAAATTTTTATTTTTTAAGCCATAACTCCTATAGACTCCAAATTTAGCTAGAGTCATCTATATGTGATGCAGAAATAATCTAAGAACAGATTTTACAACAACTCACCGCTGAAAAAGTTTCCGGTGGTGGGTGTTAAAATGTGAAATTTCTATTTCCAAACTGTAACTTTTACAGACTCCAAATGATTATTTTTTTACTGTTTAAATAGAAAAGGTTAAAGTTAATTGTTTTTTTTTTAATTTAATTAATTTCATTTGTTTTTATATAACCTAATTAATCTTATGATAAAACGTCAGTTCATAAGCGGTTGAGAAGTGAAATAAAAATGTCCGACAGAGAAAGTATTGAAAGTTTATGTTTGTGTGCTGACTATGTGTTTGGTTCTAAAAACTGGTCTCATGAGATAAAAGCTCAAACTTTAGGTAAGTAATGATTTGTAAAATATATTGATATATAATTAAATTGTAAATTACAAATTTTTATTAATAATTCGACATTAACTATCAAAAGAATCAAGAAAGTCTTATATTGGATGTTTCAAAACAGTCCGAATCACTTTAAGTGACAGAAGATTCCATGAAAGGATTGGTTTCTTTGAAGAATACGATAATTGAGATATTTATATAAAACATAATAAATAAATTTAATTTTAATACAACCCCATCAGATGAAAAAAACATCGCGACGGAATCAACTGAGATAGAAGATGAAGAAGTCATAGAAGGAAGAGTAGGTGAAGAAGTGGATAAGGAGAAGAACGGAGGAACAAGGGAAAAAAGGAGAAGATTGAAAAAATAAAGGAAGAAAAACGATTAAAAAAATAAAGAAGGAAGTTAGAAAATGTCCAGAAAATAATATTATTGATCTACATTGACGTACATTTAGCTCTAAATTTCGGTTCATTTTCAAGCTACCTTCTCTATTTTTAAAAAAATATTAATGTTTATTATTGTAATTGTAATAAGATTATTTAATATAAGTGCAGCAGTAATAGCTATGCAGCTGGCGTATGATTCAGTTGATCACCCAATCTATGCAGTTTTTAGAGTGGTTAGTACTTTGATGGGTGATCTTCTTAAGAATACGATTGGCCTGCCTGAACATCATTGTTGTTAGGTATAAGTTAAAGGCTCATTGATCACTACAATGTAGAATTTTAGTGATTAATGAAAATTTGCCTATCACCGATTGTACTGGCATGAGTTTTCTCTGTGGTTTCCTCATGTCACTGTGTTCCACCGTGTAATGGGACACAGGGTAGATACGGTACAATAAAGCACATGTCGGTCCACAGCCGCAAAATATATATACATACAAATAATTAAATAAATTTTGTTTGTCATTGATAAATAATTAATACCGTAATATATATATATATATATATATATATATATATATATATATATATATATATATATATATATATATATTATAATATGGCCGATTGGCTCAGTCCTCGTCGTTGAGCCAACGGGTCCAAAATAATTGGCTTACCGGTTCGTCGGGGTTATTTGGGCGCCAGGAACAGTTCAGGATGTTCCAATCCTCAAACAAACTAATCGAAAACTTAACAATAAACTAGCTCTACTCAGGGCGGCGGGTTCCTAAAGGAAAAAAAAAAAAACAAACGAAGAAATTCCGAAACAAAAATAACCATTTATTCAATCAAATAATAATAATCGGTTCGGCGAACAATCAGTTCATTAAACAAAACCAAAATAATATTCGTAATCACTTCAGATAATAATCAATAACAAAATCAACGTATTACTCGTAAACAACATCAAAATAATACTCGCAAACAAATCAAAATAATAATCGTATCAATAACAACCAAAACGTACTTATAATAATCGCTCAGCAGAGTTATTATTTCTAAAATAATATTTAGTTAATTCCAACTAACTAAACATGTCTCGGCGACATGACTCATCGATTAAACAATTCACAATCGGATCAAACAATTCTATCGTCGACGACGAAACAGAAGAAGCGATAATCCGCTTAAGAATGCGACGCTCAAGCGATACGAGTATAGCAACGCGAGCTCGAGAACGAAACGGAATATAAAACTCAATAACAAAACTTTCACACTGCACTATTTTCCAGGGAAAACGGTACTCTAGGTACCTCGTGGGACGTCGTCTACGGGATAGTGCTGGTTGTTCACCGAGCAACTCACCAACTGAACTTCTCAGTTACAAACACAATCAAACAATACTCGTGTCCCACGAGTTATCTATCCTGATGCAAGCCACTTACCCTGGTATCCTCGTCGAGGGCTGGTGGTCCAGGTCCAGGTAGTCGAACAGTCGTCGTATCGGGTCGTGTCATACCTCGGCGAAGGCTTGGTCGGATCGCGTTGAATAAATTTAATTATGACCAGCACGTGGTCAGCGATTATAACAATTCTTTCACAAATAATTGCGTCAACAGTTTACACAGCAGTTTCAACTTTAACGAACAATTCGAAATTCAATTAAACAATCAATTAGCATTAAACAGCGTTGATACTCGGCGTATTAATTAACAAACAAATCAGCGATACAATAAGCGAATAAGTGTTTTGAGCTAGGCTCCAAAACGCGTGCGATTCCGACCAAGGCAGTATCCAGAAGACAGTTTGTTTCACAAACTAGTGGTCGGCTTCTTCTTCTTCTCTTTGTCCCGTTCTTCGTTACTCTATTGACGGTCTCGGGCCCAAAGATGGCGGCAATAATACAAGTGATCGATGTTGACAGGCAATTGATACTCTCTATGGCGGCGGTGACGATGCTCGACGATGCTCTCGATGATCTTCTCGGGCTCGTGGCATGCGTCAGGGACAGTTTAGACTTAAAATTAACTTACAATTAAATCTTAAATCTAAATTCAAATTGTCGCGCTCTCGAGCTGCGGACTTCTGAATACTGTTTCAGTATCCGGCGAGGGCGACACGGTCGCGGCGAATCAACAAAAACAACGAAATTTTTCAAATTAAACAAATTAAAAATTAAACAAGGGGAATGAAATTCCCCATGTTACAATATATAGGAGACTTTCTATAGATATAGTCACTCATCACGATATCTCTGGAACTATACGACCTAGAGACTTGAAATTTAGCAGGAATATTCCTTTCACGGAGTAGAGGTCAGCTAAGAACGGATTTTATGAGATTCCGCCCACAAGGGGGTCTGCGGGGGCGTTAACAACGAAAAATTCCCGTTTTTAAACTATAGCTCCTATCGACTTCAAACTTGGTAGGAATCTTCTGTAAGAGATGTAGAAATAATCTATCAATGAATTTTACGATATCTCACCCCACAGAGGGTTGCGGGGGTAGGTATAAACAATGAAAATTGTTAATTTCCAAGCTATAGCTTCTATAGACTCCAAATTTAATAGAAGTCGTCTACATGTGATACAAAAATGATCTAAGAATGGATTTTACACCGAATCACCTCCAATAAAGATAGCGGGGGTGGGTGTTAACAATAAAAAATCTAAATTTTTAAAATATAGCTTCAAAAAGCTGCAAATTTGGTACGGATCTTTTATTTGTCATGCAGAGATCATCTCAATACGGATTTCAATAAATTCTACTTCCGATTCGATGGAATGTGGAACCTGTGCAAGTCAAAATAATACTCCAATTGAATTTCAAGTCTAGATCTAAAACTACAATTCTATAAAGTGCCCAACGAAGCGGGCGGGCAACAGCTAGTATATATATATTGAAACACTAGAATTTTTACTTCTATGAAAATTCTTAGTTTCCAGGCCACTAAACCTCGCGGATAAGAAATAGTCGCCTGGATTTCGTTTATAATTTTGGTCCACTGCCCTGGGATATTCCGCTCCCGTATTTATGATTGTCTTTTGTTTTAAGAGAGCTCGATTAGATAGATTGTGGGACAGAAGTTACCACGTGTGCCTGTTAAATTTATTTTACTTACTTACAAAAGTTACTGTACAGATGGTCCTTCTTCCGTGGTTGGTGTTATAATTGATTCGATGAAATTACGCAGTGTGAATATTATAGTGGATAAATTAACTTGATTGGTAACAAAATTCCAACAAACTTAATTTTATTTCACTAACTCAACACTTGAAATATATTTATTATATTCGGTGACGAAATACAATAGCTTTGTAATAGGAATATTTTACTAATATTCTAGGTTGTCGATGGTTAATTATTTATAATAATGCAATGATATTTTAACACAGAATAGTAGTAATAATGATGATATAAACTTATTAATTAATTAATAGATGTGATAGGTGTTAATAATTATTTAGTTTTGGTGAGTAATCACCTAATAGTGGTATAGTGGTAAGAATGACTAAAATAAATCTAACGTGGTGGTTGACACCGGGGGATAGATCGAAGTGTCGATCACCGCTCAAGTATCGGGGTTTGTGACCGTTTTTCCCCTCCTCGTGCCGTCTTGTGACGTCACGGGACTACCTATTATTTTAGCTAGTGTCGGTAACGGAAATTTCGGGTGGTAGTTCGCCAGGCTGATAAAGTTGGGACATTTTATAGTGTCTCAATATATATATATATATATATATATATTGAGACACTACAAATTGTCCAGTTCTTATCAGCCTTCAATTAGCCGCCCGAAAACCTTCGTTACCGATACTGGGTTAATTTTAATTGATTTTTCCTGACGGTAGGAGTCCCGAGAAATAGTGGGGATGAACGCCCACGACGCGTCCAGTCCGAAAATTATAGATGAGACTTCGATCCAACCCCCAACTAGCTACATGCTACCAAATCATCCTATCAATCTATTACATTCATACATCCTATTTTATAATTCTGTTGTATTAATACTAAGTTTATATTGTTTAATCATATCATTTATTCATTATTGTTGATAAAATAGATGATAATAAAGTTATAATTTATCGTCACCGAATACACGTGTTTAATTGGTAAAATTAAGTTGTGTGTGAATAAGTTAATAAGTTGTTCATCGTACATCAATCATATTCACCTTGAGGCCTTTGAAGGACGGAAACCTTCAGAGATTTATTGTTCAAGGATTGCTGTGACAATCATCCCAAATATTCTAATCATCGCTGCGTATTGTAAGTAAAGAAAGAATTATTACTGGCAACACGTGAGACTTCGTATCTTCCTAATCAATTTCTACACTCTCTATTTACTAAAAACATGATTTACGTTGTCTGTAAGGAAGCGGATTTCCGAGAGCTGGTGGTCCAAAATTAATATTTAGAGGTTCAACCGATTAAAATTCTTATCCGCGAGGTTTTAGTGGGTTGATAAATAAATTTATCATTAAAAAGAAAAATTTATGTCTCAACACACACATACACACGCGCGTGCGCGCACACGGACATCATCGCGGGAATAGTCAGGGAAGCTTCCTAGGACCTTAAAACGTCAAGATCTGATGAGAACTCGATTTTCGAAAAACGGGGTGAAACCAATAACTTCCCGAATTTTGAAAATTTTCAATTTTCTTAGCGGGAAGTTAAAAATTTAATTAAAAAAACTCACTGATTTTTAATTAATTTGTTTCTTATTTTCTGTTCATTATTAAATTGTTATTAAATATTAATAACCAGATGTTTTCAATAAATAAAATTAAAAACTGTCCGTAATATCTTTTTTTCTTCTATAAAGTTTATTCTACTCATTTGCTGCACTAATCCCAAATCAATAACGAAGTAAGTGCACCTACTGTATTTTTGAATTGATCAACGACGAATTTTTTTTATGATCCAACAACTTTTAACTTAGTAAGTGCGAAAGATATCGCATTACATGCAAGAATGATGTGATTTTTTTTTTTCTACATGTTGTCATCCTAATCTCTGACAATAATCAACGGATAATTTGTCCCCGGGAAAAAATGATCAGACATGAACAGGCATGAGTCTTCAGGCCTGATCAGGCATGAATCGACCTGATCAGACATGGTCAGGTCTGAAAGCCCATTGTTACTTTTAATTAATTATTTTGCTTTATTTTATGGATATAGTACTTGATAGAGTCATACGCAATTCTCTATAATGAATTAAAATAAAAAAAAAATGATTACATATAATAATTATACGGCTGTAACACCAGCAGTGACCCATCCAACTACTAATCACGCTCAATGCTGCTTAACTTTGGTGATATCCGTGTGCCTTGAAGTTCCCGCCTGCTGTGTTGCTATCTTATGTGACAACAATTCTATGAAGTACATAACGTATCAAATAAGTTTATCATAAATATAAAATGAAAATTGATATTATAATATATTTTTGTAGTCCTAATTTATTTATTTAACCGAATCTCATTATAACATCACATTTATTTAAATAATAAAATAAGTAATGATTTTAATATTAGGCAGGAGCAGAGCAGACCAAGACATTCCATCGGAAATGTAACAAATTTTCTATTCCAAAATTATTTAAACGTAATGATAAAAATAATTTTGTACATTTTGTTATGACCAAAAAAGTTTTTTTCGTCAAAGAAAAAATTTTCATCACATTTCTGGCTATGCAGAGGCTATTATAGGCCTGATTAGACATGGGCAGGCCTGATCAGACCTGAGTGTATTTAAAATTTCAGAGATTAAAGACATGAACAGGCCTGTTCAGGCCTGAGCATATTTAGCACTTGAATACTGCATATTTAGCAGACATGAACAGGCATGAACAGATCTGATCAGGTCTAATTTCAGGCCTGATCATACATGAACAGGCATGGTCAGGTCTGATCATTTTTTCCCGGGTCATTAAGAAATACCATTTCGTGCGGCTTTAAGAAAATAGGTTTTATTGATTTCCTGGAAAATTTCATAGTTGTCTCTTACTGTGTTTTAAAATTGGACAGCCGAAGAATATGAATGTGTAGGTATATTACATACATTTATATATACATACATACCCATGGTGTTTGTTTACATAGTGAATCTAAGTGAATAATATGATGAAATAAACAGAGTGAATTATTATATTATAGTGTGTTTAAAATAAATATATTTGTACTTTGTTATAAATTTATACTTAATTGATAAGTATAAGGACTCTTATTTATTTTTAAAGAATGAATACTTGTTCAATTTTTTGACAGTATAATAATAGTCTATTTTTTACCAATTTATACAAATGTGATAAAATAAAAATAAAAAATAATAATTAATCAATTACTTATAGGAATTGGCTCTTCACCAAATAGATAATTTTTTTCAAGAGATTATTTTATTTCGACAAGAAACAAAGATGAGGTTGTTGAAAGAACTAAGAGGCAGTAATTAACAAAATATTGAAGTATTAATTGAAACAATTAATTTACATTTTTACAACTTTTATACATCCAATATGTTGTTCTTGGGTATTGCTTGAGTCCTGTACATTTTAAATGATACCATTCAAGACAATAGTCGCATCCAACACTTTTTTTAAATTGAGATTCTTCATCGACTGTAGTGTCTAAACTTTTTTTACATGTGGGACATTCCCAATCATTTGATTGTTTTTTAACTTTATAAATTTCTTCTACAAGTTTCCAAGCATCCGGAGTGAAAAATTTTTTTATTAAATTAATTTTGACTTCGTCATCCAAAATTGCTGACGGAATATTGCTTGGAATTACTTCTACTTCTGATTCTTCAATACGATAATTTGATTTTAATGATTTTTCCGCCGTTTTATCGTCTACAAACCAATTCAGCATAATTATCAATTTATCATTTATTGGCTTGTATCTTCTAGATTATCAGTAATGTCTTACTCGTGATACTACTAATATCGCCAAATAACTCTATGTTTTCTTTGTTAACAGACATAAAAGATGATCGTAAAGGAGGTGAGGGCGAAGAAGAAGATGATGATGATGATGATGATGACGATGATATCCTACGCCTTATTCTCTTGATACTTGGTCTAATTTTATTATTTTTGTGGTTTTCTTCGTCTTGGCTGCTGTTGCTGTCACTACTGTGTTTTCTGCGACCGTGAAAGCTTTGGCTACCGCTAGCGTCGTCCCTACTAACATTTTCATCATTTTTATCATTGCCATCAATGATCTCAACGTTCGGTCTGGTGTCTTGAAAGTTGTCATTTTGATAATTATTTATTTTTACAATCATTACTTCTTCGTTATTTCGATAAGCATCGAGTAGATCACTTAAATTTTTCATTCTTTGCAGATACAAGTCATTACTTTTTTCTGAAATCAACGCTGCAAGATCATATATTAAAAGCGAAGCGTTTTTAAATTTTTGGTGCTGGGAAAGAGCTGTTTTTTTATATTCTCTGGAAGTAATAACGCATTCAGGTACTGTTGCTTCAACATCTGCTTCTTGAAATACACGTTGCGTCCTAAAATAATAATTGAGTGTCCAACGCTCCTAGCATAAGTCCTCATCATAAAGATTCATATTCTTTGACTCCCTGACAGCAAATATATGCCTGTAATAATTAATAATTTTAATTATTAATAATTTAAAAATATCATTATTATTATTAGAGTCATGTGTATAATTATAACCTGCAAGGTAAATTCATTGCACTAAATTTCGTGCAATCACATGAATCAACAGCTGTTTTAATTTGATTTAAACCTTCATAACTGATTAAAATTTCTTGTGATTCTTGTTGATCACAAGAAATGTTGACAGAGTTTTTTAAATCATACTCAGCTTGAACAAATTTAAACGTATGGGGAGTTAGGAATTCATAATATTTTTTTATAGGTGAATTTTCTTCGAAAGTTATTAATTCCCTCTTTTGATACGTAGTAGCTGCTTTATGATCTCGCTCTGAGTTTAGACAACAGAAGAATGTAACTAATCTTTCAACAAACTCTTCCAATGAATTATAATAGTTACATATGCTTTTATAATTTTACTGTTGAGAGACTCCAGTCTGTTATTCGTGGTGTTGAGGAAATTATTATGCATGAATGAGTTGTTTAAAGACCATTCGTTTCTAATGGGATGCCAGTGTTTATCAAAATAATCAATTATACTTTGAAGCAATTCTTTGAGTTCTTCATATATAATGTCGTATTCTTCTTCTGTCGCAGCATAAACCAGCTTCTCAAGAATTACTTTGGCAGCATCTCTCTCTGTACGTGTAATATCACGTTTTTCTGTAGTTATTTCACGACCAAAAATTCGCAAAGTATGAAACGCGCAGATAATGACATTTGCTGATGGAAATGCTTCTCTTACAGCGTTTCTTTCATTGATGTCTTTATCTGTCATGACACATTTAATTTGATCAATTTTTTTATGAGCTTTTTTAAAGGAATTCAGCATCCAATTTATTGAATCCCTATCTTCAGACACTAAAATGCAGATTCCAGCTACTTCTGAATAGCCATTGGGATCTTCAACTACCATTAAGTAGACTGGCGCACGAATATTCAGTAGCTTAAATGTACCGTCTATCCCAAGGAATTTAAGATACGAATCCATGACTAATTTCATGGATTCCGTCACAAAAAACAGCCCAGCGAACGTATCTTTATCTTCATACAGGTACCATTCTGCATTGAATTTTTTTTCTAGTTTCTGAAAAGTAGGGATTAATAAATTTTGTTTTACAATTGTCTAAATCCTTCATCAGTATCACTTTCTTCATATCATTTTCCATTAGATTTTTAACTTTAACTCGATTAGCTTCAAGATCCAGTAACTCAGCAATTTTACTTTTTTCTTCTTCCGTTAATCTTCTATTCCTTGGATAATGACGGAAAAAATTTTTACTTCTTTGGTGGTTGTGTTCATGAATTATTGACTTGATAATGAAGTTATGACCCGTTTCATTCACACCAACGTTGAAGACTGCTGAACAATTTCTTTGAAATGTAAAAGCTTTCCTAGCTCCTGAAGATTTTGATTGATAGTTCTTCCCTCCATGAACGCAATAATATTGAATGGTGTAATATTTCAATGTTACATCAATTGGCCTTTTAATACCTTTTTTACGACATCAGTCGATTGACATAGCATCTCGACGATAGAAAAGGGCGTATTCATTGTCTTGATAAATTTTAACATTTTCTTTCAGCTTTTCAAAAGAATCAAATGTGTCACCTATATTTAAAGAAAGGTGATTAGAAGCTTCATCTACAATTTCTCAATGCACTCCAATAGCATCTTCATTTTGTTGTTCTTCTCTATCTGCTTCGTTATCTTCTTGTCGTTTGTTGCTTAGACCGTTATCTTCCTCGTTATTTGCTTCACCATCTCCTTCTTCTCCAGTCTCATTATCTTTGTATTCTTCTTTTTCGTCTGAGCTGTCTGAATTATTTTTTCGGTTACCGAAAAATTCCTACTGAGTAAGGTCCTCCCTTTCCTCTATATATAGCCATATATCGATGCTAAATTTGTCATTAAAGACAAATTTTGGAACTGGGGAGATAAAGGATAAAGGGGAAAGGGAGGACCTTACTCAGTATGAATTTTTCGGTAACCGAAATATAATTGAATAAATAATTACCCATTTTCCTTGAATATACTTCTCAAAAATATTTTCAGTTAGAAATAATAATAACAGTATGACAGTTTTAGTTAAATTTTGTTATTTATTGTCAATTTATTATAAATAAACAAATGAAGAATTTTTATAAAAATAATTCAAAATGATGAAGAAAATGATTTATTAATTTAAAAAATTCTTCTTTTTTACCGAATTCTAATTTTTTTATTGCAGATAAAACGGTACTTACTATTTAGCTCAGTTATATATATATTTATAAAGAAAATAACTGCTAAAAATTGATACATACGTGGAAGACATATGTACCCAGCTAATATGCTGGAGAATATTTACAATCCAATTTATTGAGAAGTGATATAACATAAACCATATTTATGTTTCATGTTTTCTCTTGATCCTACAGGAAATACTTTCAATTTATAGTAATTAATCGTCAGTAACAAATCATTAATACAAAATATATTCCAGGTAATCTTCACTATGAGAGCTCAAAACAGACTTATTCAGTGAACCAGACTATAGGCGACTACTTCCAGCCTTGGAGCGTTTGAAAAATAATTTAATTTGGAAAAATTTTTTTTTTATAATCATACTTGTAATTATTGAAATTAATAAATATATGAACACTTAAAAATATGTAAATTCAACGATATAATAATTTTTTTTTAACTTATTTTAAATTAATTAATAAAAAAAAATAATAGATAAATATTATCAATTTAAAAAAATGAAATAATAAACTAATTTTCTATTGATCATTTTAAAATAAATTTATTATTCCATTTTCAAATAAAAAATTTGATCAAATTATCAAATTTGACTTAATCGCATCACTTGTATAATAGAGAAAAAATATTTAAATTATAATTACTTCCTTTTTCCAGAAATGACAATGTCTATATTATATAATTTTATATCAGACACACACAATTTTTAAATTATCAATAACGAAGGCGGGAAAGTAAAGAAATTTATCATTTACTTTTATTATAAATATTCAAGAAAGATATACGGATAAATTACCGGACTAGTAAACTCAATCGAGAAATACCAGCTAACTATCCGGCTATTATTTTTTTTTAAATTAAAAAAAAAAGACAAAAAACTAATATACCCGGACGAATAATTATAAATTATTCGTACAGTTCCCGAATTCGGAATAAGAAATTAAGTTTAAAAAACGTTTAATTCAATTGAATAACTTTTCATTTTGTCGTGAAATTTATTAAAAACTGTTCTTGATTCAGATGATTCATTATATTCACAAATTTAGTTATAAAGAAGCTTAGGCTAACTTTGCGATTGACAGTCTCAAAAATTTAACAATTTTTATTTTTTTTAATTTTAAACTATTGTAAAAAATATGAATGAAATAGAACACGACCTACATAAAAAATAAATACAAATATTAATAAAATTAATTACTGAGACTGGTGTTTTAACATTTTTATACATTGGATGAAGATTACTTTGAACTTTCCGAAGCTGATGGTTTATTCTTATTATCGTCTTCATTTTGTTTTGTACTCTTTTTTTCAACATTCCAATCTTTAAGACCTTCAGGAAGTGTCGTATCTTCTTCAAAAGAGCCAGTGCCTTCAACAAACTGCTCATACGATGATTTTTCAGGAAATGGTCTTGGACCCAGTAATTCTATCATATCATCTCTGCTTAAAATTTCTTTTGCTAAGAGTCGTTCTGCAACCTAAAAATTCAAATCGTCAGTTTTATATGATATGTCATAATTTAAATAAAGGGTTCCATGACTCTTGATTCTCCGACGAAATATCACGGACAAAACATCCCCATGATAAAAAATTCCCGACAATTAATCCTAAATAGCCGGAGTTTTCGAATAAAATTTTAACGATTTTTGAATAAATATACAATGTTGTGCAATTACTTTTTTACTTTTTTTTTTTACAAATTATGGCAAAAAAAATTTTTTCAAAAATTTCATGTAAATTTTTAAACATGGTGTAATCATGGTTATTGTGTGTGTTAATTCGATATTACCCCAACACGACGAGGATAATCGTGTTGCGCTCTTTTAACATGGTTTTTGTGTGTGTTTATTCGACATTAGACCAACATAAACGCGGGTAATCGTGTTGCGCTCTTTTATCGTTGTGCTCATTAATAATTTTTTTTTTTTTTCAAATTTGCAAAAACTATCACTAATTCGAAAGATAACTTGTCGGGGTTTTTTTATCATAGAGATATTTTCTCGGAAATAGTTTTTTTTTGGGATATTTTGTCAGAGGATCAAAACGCCTGATACCAATTTAAAGAAACATGTATTTAATACTTAAATTTAATTAAAAGTAAAAAGTATGCAAAAAAATTTGTAATTAATGAAGACCGTTATTTTTATCCTGATACTAATATTAATACTTTATACGATTCTATGAATGATAATTATATGTACCTTCACAACGTCATCTTTGTGTTCCAATAATAGTTTATGTGTTCGATCATGAGCTCTCGTAATGAGGTCTCGTACTTCTTGATCGATTAATTGCGCAGTTTGTTCCGAGTAAGGTTTATCTACTACTATATCACCTTGTTGTGGTTGTTCAAAACTAACATTGCCCACTTTATCATTCATTCCATACGATGTTATTTGAGAATAAGCAATCTTTGTAATTTTCTGTAGATCATCTTGTGCACCTGTTGTTATTTTATTAAAAAATATTTCTTCAGATACACGACCACCAAGCGTCATGCACATTCGGTCAAACAATTGTTCCGTTGAGTAAAGATATTGTTCACGTGGCAAATATTGGGCATAACCAAGGCCTTTTCCACGAGGAATAATGGATACCTATAATAATAATAAAATAGTTAACTACATATTTATACATCGTTCCTTATCAAATCAGACGGTTTCAAAAATTTTTATCTTTAATTTTTTGATATTTTATGTACCTATCAAAAAACCTAAATTTTTCTTTGAATTTATCAACATTCAATTGACACGACGAAAAACATCATAAAAACACAAAATATCCGAACTTATCATTTATTAAGTTCATTCTTCAATTATCTTCAAAATTTTATGTCATAAACTATTACTTTTTTTACCATTTTTTAGACCTGGGTTAATCATAGGTCCTTCGTAATTACTATAGATTTGAATGTGGAAAACTTGTTTCGCTAATTATAATAAAAACCAATTTTTATTGTTGTAAGTAAAATCCTTTGTTCTTCGGAATTGAATTTTTTTCGGTAACAGTCATTTGAAATTAATAATTTACATCTTTCTCAGCGGTGACAAAAAAAAAAAAAACATTCATGATTACTGAAAACAGCTGATGCTGATGAATTCTTAACGATCTTGGATTTAAAAATCAAAAACTTTACCAGAAGCTTTAATATGCTTTATGATATGATCTTTTTACTTTAAATTACAACCCTTACAAAATCACCAACAATTTGGTATTCCGTAATTCTTTTTTTTGTTTATTTAAAGTCGCATAACTACTAAGATCATGAGCGACTTACTAGGGGGGAACTTTTAAGATTGGAACTCGTTTTTAACATTTTTGGGCTCAGCAGAATAATACACTTAAATATTGAAAATATTCATATACAGTGAGTAGCGTCTTTTTCTCGTGCTACGTTATTTACCTTAACTTCAGTTTGATTTTATATATTTTTTGCTGTGAGGACAGTTTCTTGAACATTAATTTATTGCGAATATTTGTATCTATTAACTGTCATAGAGTATTAATTGGCTCATTTGTTATTTGTGATCAACTTCAATTAATATAATTTGGAGGTTGGACTTTGCCGTTGACTTGTGAGACTCTGCCTGTTTAGTGCTGCCATCTGACTGACTTATTGGAAAGGTGTTGTATTCATTATGACCTGTGTTTTATGTTTTTCGGAGATTTCGGACTCGGCACACTGCATTAAGGCGAACTGTCATCTACATCATAAATTTCATGTGTCGTGTGTCAAGATCAGATATAACTTTGGTTCCGCAACCGATGCTTTAAATGCGGTACATAAACAATGCCCAGCATGCTCAGAAACTAACTCGATGAATTTATTGACATCGATTGCTATTCATTTACCCAAGCTAAGTAAGCTTGATAAATTGGATAACCTTGAAAAGTCAGCACAAGAGTTACATGAAAAAGTGGATGATATTATTTCTAAGCAGGCTGCATTGGATACTAAATTTATCAGTTTGGAGAAAAGAGTGAGTGCGCTTGAAAATAAGGGATTTTCAGATGGTTCAAAAAAGGAAGCTGAGAAAGTTTTGAGGGCAGCCGATATTTTACTGAATTGCAATTTTGAACAAAGGGCCTTACAAATTGAGGCACAAGCTCTTGCGGATGAGATTTCAATATCTGGTTTAGAAGAAGTAGGGGAGGAAAATCTCAAGGAAGTTGTAAAAAATTTATTTAACGTCCTTGACGTCCCTCGGGATGATTTCGGAGTCAAATATGTAAAAAGAATTGGCAAAGTAGCTGAAGCTAGGATAAGGAATGCTAGGCAAAAACGGAGGGATGTGCTTATAAAGTTTGACTGCAAAGAAGCTGTCGATGTAATGATCAAGAAGTCCAGAGATATTGTTATTAAAAATAATGATTTGATAGCCAAGGAAAATATCTCGCAGGACCCTGTGCGTCTTCATCGCCGTCATCCGCGTGGTTTATATAAATTTCGGTTGCAGTTATTAAAGGACTATCCTAAGCTGCTTGCAAAAAATGTGTGGATTGCTGCAGCCTCAGTGTTCGTCAGAATAGATTCTGAGAAACCGCCGCTAAAACTATTGCCATCTAATGGGATAGAGGAGCTTAAAAAGCACATTCGTTCATGTCAATAACGTTCATTCACTTCATCATCATTATCGCTTGCTCAGGAACGAGTGAGTCAATCAACTACCTCTGCTCAAGTTCCTCTCAGTGTCTGTCACGTTAATATTCGTTCATTAAACTGCAACTTCATTTTGTTTAGAGAATTTTTTAGGACGCATACTTTTGATGTTATTGCTGTTAGCGAAACATGGTTAAATGCAAACATGTCAGATGCTCAATTTCATATTCCATCATTTACACTGCCCAGGAATGATCGGTATCAAAGGAGTGGGGGAGGTGTTGCGTTGTACGTCAGAGACTCGCTTTCGTCAAAATTTATCATCAGTTCTAAATATATTCCTGGTCACCCGGAATATTTGCTTATTGAAATCTGGCACTCTACGAGACAAAAAATATTAGTGGGAGTAGTATATAATCCGCCTACGTCTTCATCGTTAAATCTATTGGAGGCTGATATGGACGACATTATGTCACATTACAATTATGTTATTCTTCTTGGGGATTTTAATATTAATATGCAAGCCGCTAACTCAAGATCGGATCTCCTACTAGAATTCTATGGAAGTCTCGGTATGCATCTGGTCAACTTCGAAGCTACTCATCATTCAGCTGATAGTCACTCCTGGATTGATCATTGCTTGGTTAGTCATGAGGACTTAGTAATTTCTTCTAGACAGTCATCAGAACCGTTTTTAGCAGATCATGATCTTATCTCGATTGAGCATTCTGACTCGGTTGACGAAATGAATAATTTGCTTCATCAACACATTCGTCAAGTGATTGAAGCAGTAGCGCCTTTGAGAGAAGTTGAAGTTCGTGATCAACCTGCACCCTGGGTGACTCAAGAAGTTAAGACTCTTCAGCGCCGTCGGTCGAAGCTGTATAGGATTTTTAAAAGATCGGGATTTGCCTACAAAGAGTACTCTGGAATGCGTAAAGTTATTAAGCGTAAAATTATAGATGCGAAGAAAGAATATTTTGTTAGTCGATTTCAAAACTGTAAGTGTGCGAAATCTTTGTGGAATGATTTCCGTAATTTAGGTTTAGCTAAGCGACATGACATGTATGCGGCTCCGGATCTTAATTTAGATGAAATGAACGAGTACTTTGTTAATGCTGTCGGTCCGCCTTTGCAGGACATAGATTTTGATTACCTAGAAACTTGTGTGGTAAAACACAGTAGCTCATTTGAATTTAAAGAACTGACCTTAGCAAATGTAAGACAAGCTTACATGAGATTGACTTCTGGGTCAATGGGTCCTGATCACTTTGAGATAAAGACTTACAAAATTTTGTTACCCTATTTTCTGTTTCATATAACTAATCTCTTTAATCTCTCGTTGTCGTCTGGCTCTTTCCCATCGGCCTGGAAGAAATCTTATGTGCTGCCTTTGCCAAAAGTGCGCAGTCCTGCTAGCTATGCAGATTACAGGCCTATATCGTTACTCTGTACATTGTCGAAGGCTTTAGAGCGATCAAGGATCGCTCATGATCGAGTGTTCATGATCAAATTCTTGAATACCTGTTAGTTAATGGTATCGTTGATGAATTTCAGACAGCGTTCCGTGTAGGACTCAATACGCAAGATGCTCTCTTAAAATTTTGTGACGACATCAGGTTAGGTATGGATGAAACAAACATTACTGTTGCGGTATTCTTTGATTTTAGTAAAGCGTTTGATTCTGTAATCTTTGATATTCTCATGTTCAAATTAAAAGCTATGGGATTCAGCTGCAATGTAATCAATTGGATTTTATCTTACTTAGTAGGTAGATTGCAAGCTGTGCGTGATAGTAATGGCATAACATCTGTGTGGAAGGACATTTTGTGTGGTGTGCCACAGGGTAGTGTCCTCGGCCCATTATTATACTCTATCTATGTAACAGACTTAGGGCGTCTCCTCAAATGTTGTAAACATCTTTTCTATGCTGACGATTTAGTCATTTACTTAAATTGTAGATTATGCGATTTATCGAGATGTATCAATACTTTGAATGAGGAGATAGCTGTTATAACGGAATGGTACGTTAAGAATGGGTTAAAGATGAATCTTAGTAAGATGAAGGCGATGATCTTTGGCACTGTTTTCAAGCTTGCGGATCTTCAGCATGTTCCTGTACCTAACATTGTTAAAAACGATATTGTCATTGATTATTGTAAATCGGTTAGATACTTGGGCGTAGTGCTTGAGGATACTCTTACCTGGTCCTTGCAGGTTTCGGAAATTTGCAAGAAGACCATGAGGATTCTTGCCCAACTTAAAATGAACGGTAACGCCTTCAGTTTCGCGGTCAAGAAAAGACTAGTAACTACCTTGATTTTTCCAGTATTCGATTATTGCGCAGCGGTGTATACCGATTTAACAGCTCAACAACAACTTAGACTGCAACGCAAACTAAATGCTTGTGTTAGGTATATATTTAAATTATCTAGATTTGAACATGTTACGAGGTACTACAAAGAACTGTGTTGGTTAACTCTAAGTCGTAGGAGGAGTTTTTTCATGTCGTGTTTAATCTATAAAGCGCTTTATCTGCAGCAAAAGCCACTTATTAGAAATAACTTGCAAATATGTGAGCCTAGGCCGCGAAGGGGTGATGAACGTAATAATTTGCTTGTTATACCTGGTTGCCACAGCACCAAATATGACAAATCTTTCTTGGTATGTGCAATTAGAGTATGGAATCGGTTACCTTCATATTGCACCACACAATTGACTTTTCCTGCTTTCCGTAAAGCGTGTTTTGAGTATTTATTAAGTGAAGAGAATGCAAGATTTGATCACAATCTCTAATAAAATATTTTTTGTATTTGATGATGAAGTGATGTATTGATGTATGCATTATATGTATATAAATGTATTAATAATATTTGTAATACACTAATTTTGTTAATTTAACATTCAATGTTATGTATTTTGGAAGGCCGCAAGGAGCTACGACTTCATGGTCTTCAAACAATAAATAATAATAATAATAATAATTCATTAGTGTACGCCGGACTCGAACCCGGTCCAATGCATTTTGGAAAGCAAGGACCGGATCCGATAGGCTACTGCGCGTCTTCCCGTGTTCTTATTTCAAATATTAATTCACTAATAACTAATTAAAAAAAAAAAAAAAAAAAAAAAAAAAAAAAACTTTTCGACAAATACTGCTGTACCTTCAATATTGGATCTGCATGCTGTAAGTACCAACCGGAAACAGCGTGGCCAGCTTCGTGATATGCTACTGTTTTTTTTTCTTCCGGTTGTAATACATTTGTCTTTTTTTCCATACCTGCGACTACTCGATCTATGGCGGCTTCAAAATTTTTCATGTCAATATTATTCGACAAGTTTCTTGCAGCTATTAGAGCAGCTTCATTGCAAACATTAGCTATATCCGCTCCAGTGAATCCAGGAGTCAATGATGCCATTTTTCTTGCTAGAGCTTCCTTATCTAAATTCGACTTTAAAGGCTTTAAGTGAATTTTAAAAATCGATGCACGACCTTTAATATCAGGAGCCGGAACAAATATTTGTCGATCGAATCGACCAGGACGTAAAAGAGCATTGTCTAAAATATCAACTCTATTGGTTGCTGCTAACACTACCACATTTGTTGTTGTGTTGAAACCTTAATAAAAACAAAAAAAAATTATGAAGTTTCAGTTAAGGGGGATAGCCACTGTAAAATTTCGGAAAAAAAATTTTTTTTTTTTTTTCATTAAACTGAAGTTTATATATTCAAAATTATGTATTTCAAATTTTATAGAAAAATTCCGAATAGTTTTCGAGTTATAGTCATTTTTATAAGAGCGCGTCGATTGACCGTTTTACGCGCGGCGCTTCGACGAAAACGTCGCCTGCTCGCTCCGTCTTTGATTCGTACGGGTTGGCGATTGTTTTCCCTCACGATTGTCAACCGTTACAATTATTTGACTTTTAACGTATATTTTTTCTTATTGTTGAGATACTGTACCTCATAGTTTAGTTGTTTTGTATGAATACACACTCGTTCTTTAATTTATTGAGTTTCTTAGTGTACTCGTTATTGTTTACTTACTTATTTTTTTTAAATCTTCTGATCTTTTTTTTTGTTTATTTAACAAAAAAATTTGTTAAATAATGGATCGTAAACAAAGTAAAGTTATTAAAAACGAAAGAAAACTGCCAAACGACAGGAAAAATTTAATCGACCGCTCAACAGATATGAAACTGAAAAAATACTGGCTCTCAACGACGTGATAGTGCTTCCAAGAGGAAATTATCACAAAAATCTGATTGTACAATTGATTCGAGTATTAGCTACAAAATTATAAATTTTTTTCGATATTTAATTTACTAAGTGGCTGTGTATCGTGTAAAAAGTGTGGTGGTGATGTAAACTTTACTGAGACAAGTATTCGAGGATTAGGTTTTAAACTAGTTGTGAATTGCAAAAATGTGATCCAGTTTTGATAAATTCATGTCCACTCATCAAGAATGCGTATGAAATTAATCGCCGTTTCATCTTTGCAATGCGGATAATTGGTATTGGGTTATCTGGAGCTGAAAGATTTTGTGCTTTCATGGATTTACCACGACCAATGTTCCATAGCTTTTACGATCGTCTGGTCACACAAATCAGAAATGCAGCTAGAAACTGTTGTGATTTAGTGTTGAAAAAAGCTGCTAAAGAAGAAATCCAAGAAACCTGCAAGCATTTAAAATCCAATGACATTCCTGGAATTTCTGTCTCCGGTGACGGTAGTTGGAAGAAAAGAGGGTTTAAATCTTCATTTGGTATATCTTCTCTAATTGGTTACTTCACTGGCAAAATCGTAGATGTAAGTATGAAATCCAGTTATTGTAAGATGTGTGCGCTAATGAGCTCAAAAAAGGAACAGCTGAATACGATCAATTTATGCAAGACCATGCTCTAGACTGTCCAATAAACCATGAAAATTCTTCTGGACAAATGGAGGTAGATGGAATAAAAGAGATGTTTATGCGATCAGAGTTATTACATAACGTTAAGTATGTAAACTATATAGGTGATGGTGACACTAAAACGTATAAAAATATTTGTGATGCTAAACCGTATGGGAACATGGTGAAGATAAAAAAAAAAGGAATGTATTAATCACGTGCAAAAACGAATGGGCAGTCGACTAAGGGCTTTGAAGAAGCAACGAACTAACAAGAAGACAAAAACAGGAAAAGAAGAAAATACACAGAAAAGTTTAGGTGGGAAAGGTCGATTAACGGACAAAGCAATTAATGAATTTACAAAGTATTATGGTTTAGCAATCAGACGTCATTCTAATGATGTTGATGAGATGTATAATGCTATTTGGCAAACATTTTATCACAAGTTTTCATCACCCGAAGATCCGCAGCATTTTCTTTGTCCTGAAGGTGCAAATTCGTGGTGTCAATTTCAAAAAGCTGTGGCAACAAATACTTTGGACTCATTAGTTGAAAAACCACCACTTCCTGCAGATATTGCGGAAGCTTTAATACCGATTTATGAAGATCTATCGAATCCAGAGTTATTGGAACGATGTGTCGGTGGGTTTACACAAAATAATAATGAAAGCTTCAATGCATTAGTGTGGCAGCTCGCCCCAAAAACAAATTCTTCTTATTCCCTTATTGTTGAAATAGCTTTATATATTTCAACAATTACATTCAATGATGGGGCTCTAGCAACTCTGAAGATATTAGAGAATCTCGATGTTAAAGTAGGACCAACACTCTACTCATACTGCGCTGAGCGCGACGCTACTCGGGTTAAAGCTGCTGAAAGCCGCATGGAAACGGCCAGTAAAAAATAAAAAAGTCAAGGTCAATACTAAAGATAAGGAGGAAGAACCCTCATATGGCCCAGGACTTGATAGTTTGATGTGAGTATGAATATTTTGTGAAAGACTAGATTTTAAAGTTGCGAGAATCTTCTTAAAACTTTACTCGCGTTTTTCTCAAAACGACTTTTTCAAACTTTCCGGTACTGTAACTTTCGTAAATATGAACCGATTCTCAATTTTTTTGTTTCCCCGTATTCGTCTACTTAGTGGCTATCGTCGCACGTAGGGGATTTTGAAAATTTTAATTTTTAAGATTTTTAAGGCTGTTTGAGTCCAAAAAATGAGGAAAAAGACGAAAAAATTTTCAATATGGCGCCATTTTTTCTCAAATCAAAATTTTCAAAATCCCCTACGTGCGACGATAGCGACATTCCTATAGATTAAAATGCCGTTTGGTTTTTTTGTTTCAGATAATCCGTTTTTGAGTTACAGTACCGGCAATGGAGGGGGAAATTTTTTTGGTGCTCTACAAAAATGTTTATAACTTTGTGATAACAAAATATTTTTGAATAAAAATTTAGGAGAATTATCCTCAACATATACTTTATAAAACAAAAAAAACCCGATCCCCAAATTCCTTTATTATCCTAGTAAAAAAAATTCCCGAAAATTGCCTATTTTTTCCAGCGTCACAGTGGCTATCCCCCTTAATGACGGTTAGAAACAAAAAACATAGCGTTCATAAAGGAATGAGTTGACAACTATGATTCAAATAGATTTTATCATAATATACTGACAAGCTAAGTTTTATATAGTTTTGACCGTGATTTTGAAATTGTCAATAATATCTTATATTTGAAAAGAAAAAAAATTTTTTTTTGCAATTCCAACAGCGAAAGTTTAATTTTAGAGCGATATTTGACCCGTCTGAAGTATTTTTTTTTCTCTGACAATTAACACGTCTTTTTTCACGCACAAATATCTGAATACCATATATCATTGTACCCGAGCCCTACAAAAGGAAATTTCAAATCTAGTGTATTTTACTATTGTTTATAAGTTTACATGGTAAGAGAGACATAATTTCAATTTTAATACAGAAGTGACTACTGCAATCGTCGTAGACACATGCTTGCTGATTTAGGGAGACCTGTCGTTAGCTAAACCTTCTTATTTCTTTCATTTTTCAATTGCGACTTCATGTAGTACAATGTCTTCACCCTATAAAGTTTTTTGAAATTATATATCTAGGAAGTAAACCTGGGTGCGTTACGGTCCTCCTACAAAATTCACGATGTAGGATGACACTTTATACAATAGAAAATACTAGGTTTTCCAAGGACTACAATGGAGATGAAAGATCAGTCTTGGTATAGCTATAACACGTTTTCTTTCATCAAAGCTAGAATTCTACAGACTTTATTTGGCCGATAATGCAAGACTACTGGTCGTTACAAGTAGTCCTCTCTAATAGGAGGCGCTACTTACTGAACTAGTTGTTATGACAATAGGATCGTTAATTTCGCTAATTTCGCCTCTCTTACGGGCTATTGCTCACTTATTTCTACGCATGATATGACTTTACTAGAATTCAAATTTGCGCGCGCAAGCGCGCGCATGAATTTAGGATTTGCATATATTTTTATGCTTTGATATATTTGACCAATCACGTTACGAATAGTTTACTTACATGATATATTTTTATATTTTTCATCTAAATTATATATGAATTATTATTTGTTTACTTTACTATTTTATCAAAGATTTCTTAAAAACTATGTGGTAGGGAATTCCAGAATTTTGTAGGGTAATTATACATCTATTAATCTAGGTAATATTAGTTTTTCGTTAAATTCTTAAAATTTTTTCAATAAAAAAATAGTAAAACTTCGCGGTTTTCTCTCTCTTTTCGCATACCGCCTGTGTAAAAATGTCATTTTCAAATGCAATTATCTTCGATTAAACGTGGTAAATCGTCTCAAAATTTTAACAGCGTGTGTATTATGTATTTAAATACTTTTATTCGGAGTTTGGGAGATTTCTTGAATTTTTGCTTTTTTGGCCCAACTACCTTAACACTAAAAAATATATTACAAACATACCATCCATTTCGACTAGAAGTTGATTTAGAGTGTTTTCTTGTTCGGAATGGCCTCCAATATTTCGTCCACCTCTTTTTCTACCAACTGCGTCAATTTCATCAATAAATAATATGCATGGTGCGTGTTTACGTGCCATTGCAAACATATCTCTCACTCTAGATGGACCAACACCAACGAACATCTCCAAAAATTCGGATCCAGATGTTGTAATAAATGGAACATTGGCTTCACCTGCTGTTGCTTTCGCTAACAATGTTTTACCGGTTCCAGGGGGTCCTTATTTCAATCAGTTATTTAATATTAGTACATAAATAATTATTTACTCAAAAATAAAGCATTATGAAGTAATTATACCTGTAAGTATTGCACCTTTAGGGATCTTTGCTCCTAGATCAAGATATTGCTGTGTATTTTTAAGAAAATTTACAAACTCCATAATTTCGATCTTTGCCTCTTCACAACCAGCTACATCCCTAAAATACAATTATTTAAAAAAAAGTTAAGTTGCTGTATTGTTTAAAGCTTATTGACCATTTACTTGAATTGTACGCCGATTTCATTTGGATTTATTAATTTTGCCGTAGACTCTGTTACGCTACCAAATATTCCACCACGTTTTCCTCCTTTTCCGCCCATAAATGCAGCTGATCGACGCATGGCTTGTATCAAAACCGCTATAGAACATTGGTGTTAATTAAGATCAACTAACAAAAGCGAGAGTTTATTACATTAAAAGAAAAAAGTAGAACATTCTTATCTATGCTTCATTCTATCACAAAGTCAAAAACGAGGATTGGTAGATCTTAGTTTCTCCCGTTGTGTGTACTATTTTAAAAATACTTGCTATTTTTCTGCAGAAAGGTTAGTAAATTGTCAATTATTGACTTTTATAGCGGGAAGGTAAAAAAAAACCCAAATTTGATTTTTTACCGAAGAGTACAAAAAATAGTTAAGCTATTCGCAATAAAAGCAAGACCGAAAAAAGTGTGAGATTTTAAGTGACGACTTTTATTGGCAATTGTTAACTTAGTAATAATTACCATAGCAACGGCACCATAAATTTTTAATTTAATTGCTCTCAATCGTTGATAATTTATTACTTTTTACTTATGATCAATAGTTAATAAATATAGTATGGGATTTCTATCTAACCGGGTGTTTCGTGACACCTCTTTTTTCTTATTATTTCATCCAGATGCTCTATGCGGCTATCGAGCGGCAATATTATATAGTCAATATTCAGAATTCAAATACTAAGAAATTATAATTGAAAATAGAAATATTATTTGTATCAATAATATTTTAGAAACTTACATAACTAGAGTAGAAAGTCCAATATTTGATAAATACGACAACCACTTTTCGAAAAGGAATCTACTCATTTTTCTGGTATGCTAGATAAATCGTATATTTAACTCATTGGAAGCAAAGATTGTTTTGAAACAAAAAAAAAAAAAAAAAAAAAAAACATGAAGAACGGTACCTAGTCAGGAGGCTCCTTCTCGAAAAGTAAGTGTGATTTAGATTGTATTTGTCAATTATTAGATTGGGTTTAGCTGTAATTATTAAAGTTTGTAACTTAGAAATTCGAAATTATTATCTTGTGGTAAATAAAAATTTATAATTTAATAAAAGCAATAATTATAAAAATCATTAACTTACCTAAAATAAGAAGTGTAGGTAAGTATGAACCTATTGTTGACGTCTCAATTTCTGATTTATACACAACAGGAAGATGATTCTGAGGTTCAATATTTAATTCCAATTGGGCATTTTCTAAGTTTCTCTCGAAGGTATCAGTGCTACCGATATTGAACCATAATGTATTCTAAAAAATCAAAGAAATATTGTTAAAAATTGATAATACTTACTTTCCATTCTTTTTTTTTTTTTTTTCAATATATTATTTGTACTCTCAGAAGGTCCAATAGCGTATGTAGTAAAAAAATAAGCATATACTAAAATGCAATCGTCTGAATAGAACCCTTTTTTCACAGTTTATGTTTGGTTAGTTACTATTTCTTCCCTCAAATAAAACGATATAATTTAAAGTTTATTTCGTGTTATAGCATAGTTATTCTTCCCAATACTTGAAACAAACTCTAGGCTAATCAACTTATGAGCGGTTATGGAATCAGATATGACTTTTGAAATAGTTCTACACAATAATAATTTCTCAACTGAACGTGTAAAAGTTGGGGTATTTATTAATTGTAGAAGGTAATTAAAATATTACCACAAGATTACGAAGAGAGTATCATCATTGAATTTTTAATTATTTTATTCGAATCATGCTAGATCTGCATTGGGTAGAGATTTGTGTATTTTATATTCCTAAAACATGCCAACGGTTTAATACTTGAAACAATATTTTCCAAGTACTTCAAAAAAGAAAAGAAAATTACTCAATTCTTTACTTCTTCATTCGTACATATTTGATCATTCTGGTCTTGAAAAAATCTGTTTTGAATTATCTCTATTTCTAAATGACTTTATTATTCAATCTTTAGTCCTAAATTTCCCCAATCCTAAATATTTTTAGGATTGAGTATCTTCTTCTTTGGATTTAATCTCAAATTTATAAACCGTTTCCGGAAATTACTTTAAAAGCTAATGAAAAAATTCTTATATCTTATAAATGATTATTTTTGAGCTTTGATTAAAACAAAATTCTATTTTGTTATAAATTAAATAATAAAAAGTCATAAAGTCATGTTTTAATAGTATATTTCTTCATACCTCGATCGAAAGTAAGCACCTTTACCCTCGATAGTAGGGAGGAAAGCTTACCATTAATTCTCTATTGGAATTACGCGTACGTCTTCTATAATAGTTGGAAAGAAAACTTTCTCATGCCCAGCTAGGGTTTGTCAATGCTGACAAATAGCCCAGCCTTGGACCATTTGTTACTTTGCCAAGCCTTGGTAAGGTACCAGTGGCCCAGGCCTGGCCCAATGGTTCAATATTTTGGAATCAAGCCTTGGGAGATCACGACGGGCCGAGGCCTGCTCCGAGGCTTGGCCCAATGGTTCGACATTCTCAAGCCGAGGCTTGGGGTGCACCACTGGCCTATGTCTGGCCCAAGGCTTAGCCCAATGGTTCGATACTTTGGAACCAAGCCTTGAGATGTTACGACTGGCCGAGGCCTGGTTCAATGCTTGGCCCAATATCTCGATACATTTTAACCAAACTTTGAAAAATGACTTCGGACTTAAACCCGGTTCGATACTTGGCTCAATGCTTTGAACACTGATAGAAGAATTTAATAGAATTCAATAAATGACTTATTAACAAAAAATTTTTGATAAATATATTTATTAACCGTTAACAAAGTATTTTTAAATATCATGTATTGGAGGCTGAAAAATATATAAAACCCTCGAAACTGCTGAAAAAATATTCGAAAATATTTTCCATGGGACTAAAAAATGTTATATTTTAATACTGATAAATATTGTGAATAGTTTAAAAATTCATCTATTGGAAAGCTTTTTTTTTTGTGAGGTCAAGTTTGCCAATTTTTTACAAGCCCTTAATTTCCGGAATTATTGAACAAGGACACCTAATAGAGCTCGTGTATTTTTGCATAATTTTAATTAATTATATCTCTTAAACAATGAGGTAAAAAAATCTGATTTTTTGTCTATAGATGGATTTAATCATAATCTTTCGAATAATTATAAAAAAATATGGGGTCAAGTTTAAGTCATTTGGCTACCAAACTCCCTTTATTTTTAGCTTATATCATCACATGACTTTCATCTGTTACAAATCCTATTTTTTAGGTAGATGTCTCTGAATTTCTATTTGTTTTAGTCAGTCTCATATCGTTATTTGAAAAAATATATCAAAAAATAAATTTGAGGACATTATTGCCTTTTAATAACGTGTTTTTTTCAATATTTAAACAAGAAATCTATCTATACATGTCGGGTTCGGCCGAATGGCGCTTTTTTATTAATCATATTATTGTCAAGAGGCATGCTAAGATATATTGAAGAAATTTTTAATAAAGTCTAGACTTCAGAACGGAAATTAAAAAAAAAAACAACGTTAATTTTGAAAAACTAAACTTCTATTGTGAGTATTAATTTTTGATGGCTTATTTACCTCTTCGACAAAAATTACTTCTGGATGTCATAAATGACAGAGCCATAAAAACCTTTCAAAACTAAATATAGATTACTTTCTGACACCTGATTTTTAATAAGGTAATGGGAAAGGGCCCTATTATGAGACAGTGTCCATATTTATGATACAGGACTGAATTATGCGATAAATAAAAAAAAAAGATCGAGTTAACTTGAATATAAAAATTATAATAAATCGGTATTTAACTAAGTTTCTAAGATGATCCTTTAATTTTATGATTAATTTAATAGATATAATTAAAAAAATATTTGAAATTGCTTGGCTTAAAATTTGCGCTCTTACAGACCTTTAAAAGGAGTGAAACAGCGACGAGTATCCAATTTTGTAGCCTGGTAAAAAACATTGTTTTTGTGACTTTTATTCACGTGTTACATATTAATTGAAAGCTAAAGAGTTGTAAATTGAGTGAGTATAAGTATTTTTAAGTTATTTTTAACAAAAGTATTTAATTTTTGGGTGTCTCATAATACGTACAGCTATTTGCTTGCATGTACGGTTTTATGAGACACTTTATTAGGTGTCTCGCGCAACATGGACATATGATTTTGTTTATAGTCCCAGTTAGTGAGACAGTGAGTTTTAACAGTCATAAATATAAGTAGTAATTAATAATTTATAAAAAAACGGTGTGTATGTATAACTGAGAACCTAATTATTGTATAAAAACTCAATTTAATATTTCTTAGTAAGTATGTCACATTTATTAGTGAAAAATTATGAATCTAACCTAAAACTCTGACAGCATGCTGATGTACAAAATTCATTTTTAATTATTTTAAGTACTTAAATTTTATAATTAACTTGTATAATATTCGAAACATTACTATAAATATTGATTTTTCTTATATTTCAGATTATATAACAACAAATACTTATAAAAAATTTTTTAAAAATATGGCTAAAAAATCAACACAATCGAAGTTGAAAAAGAAAACAAATCCTGCAAAAAAATATGTAGTAACGTCTGAGAATGTAATTAAAAATTCAAAAAAAAGAAAATGTCAACGATTGAATTACAGTACAGAAAATGTTGAAAAAGCTTTAAAAGCTATAAAAGATACCGGAATGTCTTTAAGAAAGGCTGCTGTTGCCTTTGGTGTACCGGTTGTAACTTTGGGGAGAAAGAAAAATTTAGATCCAGGAGAAACCAAAAGTAAAACTGGCCCAGGCATAGTTTTGAGTGATGATGAAGAAAAACAGATTGTTACATGGATATTACATCGAGTAGAGATTGGAGTGCCTGTTACCAAAAGTGAGTTATTGGACAATATCCAAAAGTATGTCAAAAAATTAAGAAAAAACACCATTCAAAGACGATCGTCCTAGTCGACACTGGTACGAAAACTTTAGAAGAAGGCACCCCGAATTGTCAATTCGAAAACCCCAAAAATTGAGTATGACTCGAGCAGTAGTAACGCAAGAAGATCTTCAAGATTGGTTTGCAAACAACAAAATATATTTAGAGAAAAAAGATTTATTGAGTATTCTTCCGAGTCGAATATTTAATTGTGAGGAAAGTAGCATTAGTTGTGTCCTGATGCTGAGAGTGTGTTGGCAGCAAAGGGGACTCGTGCGGTTTACAAAGTTGTTGACGGTGGTAAGGAAGCTTTAACAGTATTATTTATGTACAGAGCTGATGGTATTCATGGTCCTCCGATGCTCTTGTACTCTTATAAGAGAACTGTACTAAAAAAATAATTGAGAATACTCCAAATGGTTGGGGATTGGAATTTCGGACAACGGCTGGATGACAACCGAAACCTTTTATGAATATATAACAAACGTATTCTATCCTTGGCTAGTCAAAGAAAATACGGAGTTTCCAGTAATAGTTTACATGGATAACCATTCAACCCATCTTAACTTGCCATTAGTAAATTTTTGTCGAGAAAAAAAGATCGAATTGATTATGTTGCCGCCAAATTCCACCCATATTATGCAACCACTGGATATATCGTTTTTTTGCTCGACGGGCAGAAAGCGTCAACTTTCGGCCCGCTGCGCTAAATGAAGTTGCCACTTTCTGCCTTCGTCGAGCAAAAAAATAGCATACACTCCTCGGGAAGTAAATAAGAAAGCCTCAGATCACATGTTTGTTGACCTCGGCTTCGACTCGGCCAACAATTACATGTGATCTGAGACATTTCTTACTTTACTTCCCTCGGTGTGTAATATACTATTTCCATCCATTTAAGGAATCGTGGAGAAAATGTGTACCTAAGTGGAAAAATGAGCAGAGTGAGACATCAGTAACCAAAGAAAATTTTCCTCTTGTTCTTCAGTATACTCTGGATAATATGCCTAATGCTGAGAACGTGGTTCAGAGTGGTTTTCGAGGATCAGGGCTCTATCCATTTGACTCTAAAGCGGTAGATTACAATGTTTTAAATAAGGGGAAGAAATCAAAACAAAAATTTGAAAATAATGACATTTTTAAAGCCAATGAAGTTACAGAAGAACAAAGATTTTTACATGAGTTTGAAAAAATTTACAAGAGGAACTACTTTTGGATTTTTATGCGGCAGCGAGTAGTGGATCATGGACGGGTGATGTGGAGAAGAAAGCTTTGTTTGATTATTGGTTACAAATTTACAAAAATTCAACGGGTATTTAAAACAAATAATTACATTAACTTATTTTACAATTATCAACTTTAAGTATAATCGAACTATTTTTTACTTCATTTACAATTAATTTATTTTTACTATTGATTTTTTGAAATTTTATACGTACAACTTTTTTTAGAATTTTATATATTCGAAATCAATTTTTCAGCTAACATAAATTTAATCTATTTTAAGTTTGTACTAATATTAACACCTTTTTTTTTTGTAGAATATCTGTTTGAATAATTTGACATAAATTCTCTTTAGTATATACATATAATCATTTCAATAATAGGTGAAACTCCAAGAAAGAAACCAATTATCTTGAGCAATGAGGTTTTACATGATCCCAAAATCCTTGATATTCTTAAATATAGGTCGCGTTCTAGTCAAGAAAACAATGTTGAAGATGTTGATCCAGGAATCAATCCCTTAATAAATAATAGAGCAACTTATAATGAAGAATATGAAACAAATTTCAAAGCAGAGAGTTGCGATACAAGATGGCAATCTGTCATTATTTTCGATAATCAGACGAGTATGAATACCGACGAAAATGGTGTTGGGGCAATCAATGATACTTATGACATTGTATGCGATCTGCCAGTTCAGATAATTGATCAAGAATCATTAGTTAGCACTAATCCCATGCCAGACACACTTAGCAAACATTCTCCGATCGCTGCAAATTCAGGAGTTGCTTCTGATAACAATTTACTATTACAAAATCAAAGTGATCCTATTGACGTACAATCACTCCTTATAGACAAATGTTCATATAACCAGGATTATCAGCAAGGTACATACATTTCAAAATAATACATTTCACGTATTATTTTGATTTTATTAATAAAAATCATAAACTTTCAGGACTTGAAAATAATCAAGAAAACATTTGTAAATCAATCGATCGACAAAGTTCAAGCGTGAAAAAAATTCTCCAAAAGCAGACAAAAAGGTAATGTGAAATTTTTTTTTAGATTATAATTATGTATCAAAAAGGTATTTAATAAAATTTTCGCGATTTTTAGTTTTAGATAATTCGCCTAAAAAGCCATTCAAAGAAATATTTACATTACCTGTCGAATATTTACCGAAAAAAAAGGTGTAGAGTTGAAAAGTCGGGTAAATCAAAATTACCTTCTGTTGGAACATCTGACGAATGGTATCAGTCTGAATTGGAAAAAGAAAAAATTAAGAAACAGCAGCAAGATAAAAAACTAAAACGGAAAGAATTACAAGACGAAAAAAAAAAGCTCCAGGAAAAAGTAAAGGAAATTCAGAAAAATTAAAAGAAGAGAAATAAATTATTTATTATGTGACTATTGAATTGTTATTTTGTAACAATTTATCTAATTTCTTTGATAATTGTGAAAAATGATCTCATATTAATAAAAAAAAAAAATCATATAGATATCGCTTTACTTATTTTTCAGCTGTCTCATAAATAGGGACCTCTTTCATGAGACATTGGGGTCATATGTCTTAAAACTGTCTCATAAAAGGGGTGATAAAGGTTGTTAGAAAAAATGGTTTATTTTTATTTATTTGTTAGATAAAATTGAGTTTAAATATATAATAGCTGTCTAATAATGACAGAGAAATGATATAATACCATCCAAATGGTATTTTTCTCTTAAATACTTTTTTAAGCAGTGAGAATGTCCCACCTACCTTAGAATCTGTCTCATAATAGGGCCCTTTACCTTAGAGAGATGGTAAAGTTAGTATGAAATCTATTTGCACCACTCAAGTGGTGGTACTTTTCGTGGAGGTACTACCTTAACGACATATTCGACGGTATAAAAAAATAAAACAAAAATAAAATCTTCTGTAAGACACAGTAATATTAGTATATGATATACTAATATAATTTCTGAAGTTTCTTTAAAAACAAATAAATTTCAACCAATGATGCAATAGAATTAACTCTCTTAAAGTGAGCCGTTTCAACAAATATATGTAATAATTTAATGCTGTTTCATAAGAGGTAAATTATTCTTAAGCTTGTCAACATTTACCTCAAAGTTATTAAAAACTAAGAAAATTTTCGATTTCAGATGTTTAACATTTCTGTGAAAAAATTGAATTTATTCAAGTACTTACTGATCCTTCAACTGTGTGACCAGGTAGTAGTCTCACTCTAACCCATTTTTTATTAACAACTTCTAATTTTTCCACCACACCTTTATTTAAGTAACTGAAAAATTTATATTAATTGTATTAGATCTATTGCAGTAAAAATTGTAATAACTAGAAAGGAAATTTATTATGCTAACCTGTATACAAATTCTCGCCACGTTATTTCTTTGGCACCGACTTCAAAATATACCATAGAACCAATTATACCAATGGCACCAATTATTCCAGCAATTACCCATTTGTCCCTGTCATTATTAAACGGTTTTCCACCGCCGCCTCCACTTCCACTACCCCTCGCAGTAGGTTTGAATATTCCTGATAAAAACTGATTTACTGGTTTTTCACTAGATAAAGGCCGTGATGGTGGTGGTGGTAGTGGAGGTGGTGATTTACTCGATGAACTTTGTTGTTGACTTTGTAAAGTTTCAGATTTTGTGCCAGCTGATTCATTTGGTTTTGCTGATGTTTTTCCATCTACATAAAAAATAAAACAATTATTACATGAGCAGTGAATAATTTATAAAGATAATCAACATCAAAGTATAATTACTTGGTTTAAAGAATTTTTCAAACCCTTTAGGAGGCTTCCCAGTTAATAACAACCAATTTTGTTCAAGTGTCTCTCCACAAGAAGACAGTTTTATGTTATTTTTTAAATACAAAATTGAGCGACATAGCTGTCAAAATAAAATAAATTAAAATTTACCTTATGTTGAATTACATCTAAAAACGCAATATGAGTTATAGGTTATAAAAATATTCTTACTTTAAATCGATTTCGGTTATTATTTAATGACTTAAATATCAATTTTTCTAGTTTGTTAGCAGATAATAATAACTGGTGAGCCATTGTTCATCAATAACTGTTAATAATATCATGTAAAATACAATGTAATGAATTTTATGTTTAATTGCGGCTTTAAACTATATACCGACGTCTCGAAGCCAAGTTCAGGTGATCTCTGCTACCATGTTAACCAATTATTCAACTACCAACTTTGCTGGTTTTTTTGGTGATTATAATTGATGCGCATGCGTTTAATATAGTTCAGTCCTCATGTTTTTTAGGGATCGTTCTACTAACTAAATATAATTGTTTACATTATAGTCGGACCTCGTTATGGTGTTATAAGACTTTTTTTCTTCATTTATTAAAATTTGTTTGAAACTTTTTCTTCACCTGGTTTTCGGGCAAGTAGAGTAAGTGTGGGTATTACTGCGGTTTTACTTTAACAGCATTTTTATTAAATTTTTCAAAAACAACAATAATTTTTTTTTTAAACCAAGATTGACCCAAAAAAAAATCAAGAGTGCGATAAACTAATATTTACTTGAAATAATAAGCATTTCAAAAAAAAGTCATATGCATGTATTTCTGCGGGTATAAAAGGAGTTTGTTTTTATTAATGCTTGCCGATTACTGCGAATGACCCAATCACTGCGTGTCTATTACTGCGGATGAAATTTAATGACAAACAACTTCAAGATCATATAAGAAATGAATCAAATACGTTTGAAAGATACCTAATTAGGTGCTTGTTAAATAAAATTACTTGATTAGATAAACGTATTCCTGAAATAATTTGAATTCATATCAATAAACATGATAATTTAACACAGCATGTCTAAATTAAAAACCATGACCGGAATAGTGATGTATAACATAACATAACATGAAGAGTCTTTAAAGTAATGAAAAAATTAGCTTGCTCAGAGAAACACAAATCTTAATTGAAAAAAATCATTTTGAATTTTTTTAAATCAATCAGAAAAATTTTTGAATATGTTTGAAGTTACATTCATTTAATTTAATGGAAATTTCTTAGTTTAAAAGCTTTTCTGCTTAATTTTACATAACAAAATTCTTTATTACAATTACCGCTTGTATTTTTCATCAACTTCGATTTATTTATTTTATTTTTTATCAATTTTCTATTTATAATTTATTTTAACGATTATTTATTTTCAACTATATAAGAGCAATTTACAGTTTACATTTACATTTTAGTTTACTACCTGTAGAGCCAGTTAATTTTAATTTATTAATAACAAATTGAATAATTGTTGTACGTATAAAACTATTGTGGAAATATTTTCTTGAAGATTTTAATTATAAGCAAAAAAGTTTTTTAATTTAAAAAGCTCAAGTACCATTCATTTATCATTAAAATGAAAAAATCCGCAGTAATACCCACACTTACCCTATTCTTAATTCAAATTTATTTTCTATTTTTGAGTTTGATTTTCTATAAAAAGCGTGTTTTTTATCTTTTTTAAACGATTATTTGTTTAAATAAGCCACAAAATTTCATGATTAAATTTTTACTTTTCTACCTTACCATAAAATTACCAACCAGTATAAATTAAGGTATTTTTCTCTTATTACATATCTAACCTTTATTTCAGCTGCCAAGAAAAAAAAAAGTAAATCTGCAATTGCTCCAATATAAACTCATATTTATAAATAATATTACATAAAGTTAATTAATTCGTTTTTATTGGATGTTTCGTTAGATGAACTCGTGCCTCAATAAAAGAAGATCAATACTTGTACAAATTATTTAAGCAAGATTTAATCGAATGTTTGTTTATTTTTTTGATTATGGAGGAATTACTTGAAGTACAAAACAACAACATAACCAATCAAATTTCGCGCCCAACATCTAAAGCAGGCTTAATACTAATTGGCATTACAGGTAAAGTTCGCAACTTATGCCTTTTGTTTTAATCACAAATTTATCGTTGTTTGCTTTTTAAACTTTAAAAACACATTATACTCACAAAATTTATAAATTAAATGTGTGCTTGTTAACTCAATGTAATAATAGCTACCTCATCAGCAAAGAGATAACATGTAAAAATTCATCAGGCATCTACAATTTCTTTTTTAATCAATAATATCACAAATTTTTTGGTCGATAATCAATTGCTAAAATAATATACTTACATTGTTTATTTTGGAAATTTTATTTTCTTCCTGAAAATTAAATTGAAGGGGACCCGGTTGTCTAGCGGCCTAAAATTTAAGCTATTTTTAAAATTTTATTTCTTTATGAAGGTAATGACTAATGCTTACAAATTTTTTTACACATTCTATTACTTATCAACTACACAAAAATAAAAATCAAAACAAAAAAAAAATTGTTTTAATTAGAAAAATGGCGCTATAGTCCCCCTCTAAAAAAAATTGGACCTGACTGGTGGGTGTTGAACGATCTCTTCCTCTGGTCTAAAATAAAAAAAAAATGACGGATTTTTGACTAGTATAAGTATAGTTATCATCGGAACTAGAATAAAAAAAAAAAAATTAGAAAAACGGTTGACCCTAAAGGCCATCCTCCAACTTCCCGCCAATTCCATACCTACGCTTGAAATTGCACTCATGACGTTTTTGAGCTCTTCGAGCTCAAAAGTCTGATAGAAATTTGATAAAAAACTATTTTTCAAATCTTTAAACCGCAATAACTTTTGAATAAAAAAAAACGGATTTCTACGCGATTGCCGGCATTCGATGCAGTTTTTTAAGTCTCATGAAGAATCTTTAAGCTTAATTTAATCGGACGAGGAATTTCGGAGTAATTCCGAAAAAACACTTCTTTCGGTTTTCTTTTGTCAACGATAACTCACAAATGAACCCACCGATTTTTACCGGACCGGCGGTGATTGAAGTGGTTTTTTGATGTTAAAAGCTGATTAGTTTTTGGAATTGATCGGTAGAGCCGTTTAAAAGTTATTTCAAAAAAACCACATTAAAAAATTTTTTTTTTGTCGTTTTTCTGAGATTTTTCAAAATCTACCTGTCCGACTTGGTTTAAATTGTATTCAAAATTTAAGTTCAGTCAAGCCCTTTCGAATAGCACCAACCGCGATTAAATCGGTCAAACCGTCCAAAAGTTATGAGAGGTTTTCATACATCCACCCCCCCCTCACACACACACATACATACATACATACAGAAACCATCGCGGGAATAGTCAGGAAAACTTCCTAATACCTCGAAACGTCGAGATGCGATGAAAACTCGATTTTTGAAAAACGGGGTAAAACCAATAACTTCCCGATTTTTGAAAATTTACAATTTTCTTAGCGGGAAGTTAAAAATATTTGACAAAATGGTACGTAGTTAAAAGTCCGAATCGGAAATTCGTTTACAAAAAATTTTTTTAATGGGACTTCAGCGCCATTTTTCTAATTAAAGAAAAATTTTTTTTTTGTTTTGATTTTCATTTTTGTGTAGTTGATAAGTAATAGAACGAGTGTAATAAAAATTTGAAAGCACGAGTCATTACCTTCATATAGGAAAAAATTTTTCAAAATAGCTCAAATTTTAGGCCGCTAGACCACCGGGTCCCCTTAATAAAACTTAATGAGTTTTAATGATTTTTTTTCATCTGGCATAATATTTTCAAAATCTTTAACCGAAACATTTTGAGAAAAATTAAAACAGTCAATTGATTTTTACATTTGATTAATACCAACTTCAATTTCAGGTGGAATCGGTTTGGGACTAACTGTCATCAGTATTCCCTTTGTTAGTCCAGCATTGAGAAAAATATGTTTGCCTTATGTTCCTGCCACTAACCAGCAATTAAAAAACGTTTTATTAGCTTTGCGAGGAAGATCTGGAACTATTATTGATTTAGGAAGCGGTGATGGTCGTTTGGTATACCTATCACAATAATTTATTTGATAGTACTAAGTATCTGCACTTTATTTTTAATTACAAACTTTTAAATAGGTTTTAGCAGCAGCCAAGAATAATTTTAACGCTTATGGAGTAGAACTGAATTTCTGGTTAGTGACATACTCTAAACTTCTGGCTTATTCCCAAGGACTTTCTTCAAAAGCTGTATTTTACAGAAAAAATCTTTGGAACTTAAATTTGAGTAAATTTGACAATGTAGTATTATTCGGAGTACAATCGATGGTAAATAAATTTAATTTCGATATTATTTACAAAATATAAATTTAGATAAGACAACTTAAATTTAATCATAAACTTTCGAATAGATGCAAGAAATCGAAAGTAAATTTATTACAGAATTGAAGAAGGACTGTACAATCGTTGTTTGTCGATTTCCTCTACCAAATTTAGTGCCTGTCAAAACAATTGGACATGGAGTCGATCGTGTATGGGTTTATAAGCCGTTATGAATTTAGAATCTTATTTTTCTCATTATTCATCATTAAACGTTCCACATTGGAGTGTAATTATTCTATGTAAATTTTGTAAATATAAAATCTTTACATACGTAAAACATTATTCTTCATTCACCTTACTAAGATAGCGCAAAAGAACTAACAGTTTTTCGTTTCATGTCGTCTAGGAAGATGCGTTGGTTTATCATATGTTAAAAACCGTGTTCAATGATCAGCTCGACATAAAAAAATTTACGAAGGCCATTCAAGATTTTAAAAAATTAGGAAAATTGTCAAATTTGATTTTTGTTTGTTTCTAATCTTTTTACTCGTTATTCTATTATTTTTAAGATTAATAATTATTTACATTCTGAAAATTTCAAGTCGAAATCTAGATTTCTGGAAATCGTTCATGATTGTAAGTTGGTGATAATATTCAAAAGTTGCTCAAAAACATTGCGTTGAATGACAAGTTTTAAGGGACTATTAAACATTTTTTTTATTGAACTAATTTTTAGAGAGCACCACCCTACACCTTACTCATACTTCTTTTGTTTTTAATAGTGGAGCTATTAAAGTCGTGACTTTTAGGTTCATAGTTAAAATATGTAGAGTTAGAGGTAAAATTTTTTTGCTTATTTAATATAAAATTTCACAAAAAAATTTCACCACTTATACTTCTTTAATTATAGGAGAACTTTTAAATAATTATTCACATTTTTTTTTAATTATAATAAATGAGTTACAAATTATAAGTTGCATATTAATCTATTAATCTAATATTGATATTAATAATGACGATGATAATAATATTGATAAAAATATCATACAACAAAAGGCAAAATTATTAAACATAAAAAAAATTTAATCGTTTTCATTTTTGAGACACATTAATTGATAACTTATAGCAATCCTTTCATTTCTTGCATGAATTGCATGTACGCATCATCCTTTGTTTTTGGTTGAGGTGGTTTAATAAGCTGCGTTTCGAAATTCTTTTCAGGCAATCGTATAATACTACTTGGTTTCCGCTGATCATCCCGTTTCACTCTTACCGAGGTAGGAAGGAACCTTGTTACATCTGCCGTCAAATTTCTTATTTGTGGTTTTGCTTCAATGGTCGTTGTACTTTTTCCGTCTTTGTCTTGGCGATTAATTAATTGAGGTGCTGCTGATAAAACATTTGGTGTTTTCTGTGGTGCAACTGTATTATTAGAACTTTGAATCTGAGAGTTAGATAAGTTTGATAAATGTGATAAATTCGAAAGCTGCAGTGTTGGAGGTGGCATGCGTGGTAAATTTGGCAGTCCAGATCTTAGCATTCGAGGCATACCCGGAGGAGGCCCTGAAAAATATAGATAAATTATGTTAATGATACTTGAGAATATATAAACAAGAATTTTCATCTATTATTAATGAAAGTTTTGATAAACCAAGATATTAGAGTATTTTCATTAGATATAAGGCAACCGCAATAAGTCCTAGTTGAAAAATATTTTTAATGAGAAAAAAAGAAAAAAAACTATCCACAAGTTTTGATGTTAATGATGCTTAAGGACATTTTCTATAAACGAAAAATGGTAATTTTCACGATAAACAAAAACAAAATTAAGCATTCTGCGAATAGTAGAGTAATAAGGTCTGTATATTCGATATATTTTTTTAAATAATTGAATTATTTTATAATTAAATTACATTTTATATTTTTGGTAATTGAGATCAATAATCGTGTTAACGGAGAAATAATACTGTGATTATTAATTTTCAATGCTAAAGAAATTTAAACTATATTTCAATTATTTAACTATGTTAAAATAGATCTTATCATCAGACAATAATAAAATAAGATCCAGCTGTAAGATTTTCTAGTTTGATTTCAATTTGTGAAGCGTATATTGAACACAATTGTCATGAAAGAAAATTTTTTTTTGAGTTGATGAAAATAAAATTACCGAAGAAAATTCTCAAAAATCGACTGAAGTAAAAAATAAAAGTGATTTGGCCTTGAGCTGTATTATAAATCAATGCTGGCATATTTTACTGAATTCTGATTTGTCTATTATTTATTGTAATTATTTTTGTGGTTGCTGTTTCTTGAAAAGAAATAGATGAATCAATATTTAAAATTAATCTGTTAAAAAGTTTAGTAGTTATTTCGAAAAAATAATTTTTTGAAAAATTTCTGACATTACTCAAACGAATAATAATGTAAATGCGCGCACTAAACTAGTGTGAAAACAATTAAGAATATCTTCTTAAAATCTCAAAACGTCAAGACCTGATTAAAATTTCATTTATGGAAATCGAGTGAAAACCATAACTTCTATTAGAAAATTCTTTTACTTTAACTAAAAAACAAAGATACCTGGAGGTAACCTAAGACCTATACGAGGAGGAGGTGGTGGTGGCATACGGAGATGCATTGGTGGCGGTGGTGGCCTGTAAAGAAGAGGTGGAGGTGGCATTCCCATTGATGGAATATTATGTTGTTGTTGTTGCTGCTGCTGCTGCTGTTGTTGTTGTTGTTGTTGTTGTTGTTGTTGTTGTTGTTGTTGTTGTTGTTGTTGTTGTTGTTGTTGTTGTTGTTGTTGTTGTTGTTGTTGTTGTTGTTGTCGTCGTTGTTGTTGTTGTTGTTGTTGTTGTTGTTGTTGTTGCTGCTGCTGTTGTTGCTGTTGTTGTTGGTGCTCTTGTTCTGGTTGTTCTTGTTCCTGCTGCTGAGGTTGTTGTTGGTTCGAAACAACTGGGGTATCCGAAGATTCAGAAAAATCACCGTTTTCGGAATCGGACTGAACAGTTTTATTTTTTAATTGATCACCAGGTTGTGCATCAAGTAAACCTAGTCTAGTATTTAAATCTTGGGCTCGTTCTGTTTCTCTTTTTTTATGCACAACCTCCATTTCTCGCATGAATTGATCTATATCTTGCCCTGCGATAGCTAACATTTTCTGTTGGAGACTTGTAGGTTTAACTTTTTGAACTTCTTTAAACTTTTCTTTATCCAAATTTTTATCTTTGTCGTCTTTCTCTTGTTTCTCAACTTCATCGTCATCTGCGAAGCGTATCGTTCGGAATTTCGGACTAACATCTTTGGACTAAAAAATATATATAAATATAGATATCTTAAAATTAATTCAAGTTTTAATGTTCAATGAAAATAATTTTATTATACCTTATCAGATAAATCTTCATCTTCAGCAAAAAGATCTGGACATGGAAAAGGTGGAACTCCTGGCGGATCTTTATTGGCGATCAATGACGAAGTATTGGATATATTCGAGTATACGCTGCTTTTTTTTAAAATGCTTGGAGGTATGGGAATATTCATAATCGGATGATGTTGAGGCAAATAATGAGGATGTAAAGCATAAAGATGAGCAGCAGGTTGTGGCATGTCCGGTAATGGAATTTGTGATGTCAATGATCCTAAAAAAATGACTTGTTAAAAAATTCAATTTTTTAAATTAAGTAGTGAATTATACAAACCGGTAAAATTTCGAGGCACATCACTGTTTGATGATGGCAATGGAATTTCATCAATTTGTACTTGTTGCGCATGTTTTACTGCTTCAAAGTAAGTTACTAAATCAACACGACGTCTTTCATACTGAATTAACTGCTCTTTTAATTCGATCCATTTTTCTTGATCATCTTTAGCCTAAAATTAAAAATACATTCAGTATAATTCTAAAAATGTCGAATTAAAAATTTTAATTAATTATAAATGATTACTATATCAGTAAAAATATTATACTTACATACATTTTTAGAACACGATCTAAAGTTTCTTTCAGTTTTTTACGTTTATCTTTTAAAACTTTTTCATTCAAAGGTGGTGGTTGCAAAACATTGTATTCTAAAATTAAATATGATTATTAAAATAATAATATTCTAACTAAAAATTTTTAAATTCTGAATGATAATATCAATATGTATAATTTCTTATTCAGAATAATTCTTCATAATCTTCGTAGGTAGCTATAAATTAAAAAAATTAAAATTTACAGACAAGTTTATACTCATATAAAAACAAAGTATTTGAAAAAATGAGTCTAGTACAAGATTATGATGTTCAAAACGAGATGATTTGTTATGAAATGATCCATACATAAGTTAAACACTTCATATAAAAAAAAAAAAATAATAAATAAATAAGAAAAATTCATACAGATTAGAATCAATTTCTTATGCATAAAACATGTTTATAACATTTTTCTTACCCATTTGATCAATTTTTTCCATCTCTTCGATGATTTGTGTAGGGTCTTTTCCTTTCAATACGGCAGCTCGAACTAATTGCCTTTGTTTTTTGTTCTTTTTCAATTCCTTTTTTCGTGCTTCCTTGCCTAAATAGTGAAATTTATGTTAATTATCTTTATTGGCAAGCAAAATATTACATTAACAACAACAATAATAATAATAAAATTAACTAAGCAATTAATTAAATAAAACATGTATCAATCAAAAACTTACGAGCTTGATCAGTAGGATTCATGTATTTTCCACTTTTAGTGGTGTTAATAGATCGGCGACCCATTTTAAAAATTTTTTATAACACTTCAGCTATTAAAAATTTTTTTACAGAAACTTATATATGCAATTACAGAAATTTTTTTATGTAAATTAGATTGTAAAACTATTTTGGATTTATAACAGAGACAGACAACGAGCTAAATTGAAAACAGTCAGAAAGTATACACGTGTCAGTGTATTTAGACAATCTTAAAAGAGGAGATTGAATACTTAAGTTACAGTCACGGAGGATTCTGAGAGAGCGGCTCTGTGTGTAGTTTACAGGTACATGTAAAACTTTTTTGAAAAAAAAAAAAATGTGTATATCAATTATTATACAGCTTCCGCAATAGTTAGTCGCATATAAATTTATAATTTTTTATGTGTATACATAAATTTTTTCCTATCACTATTTCAAACAAGACATTTTAATTAATAATTAGATAATTATTTTGAAAGGGAATATCCATAACTTTTTTGATCATAAAAGATTAAAAAAAATTTTATCATGAATCTTTTTATCTTTTTTTTTTTTAACTTTTTATTTTTGACGTATTTAAGGCTGTGAATTAGTTGATTATTAAAACTTAAAATTTCAGTTAGTGAATTTTGATTATCAGTTTCAAAAATTGCAAAAAAAAAAAACTCCCAAAACATTCAGCAAATAAAAAAAAATAATTGTTTTATAAGAATTTTAGCCAAAAATAATGTGGATTTTTCTTCTAAATAATTACTAATGATTCAAAAACTATATCAATAATTTTCAAGTTAAAACAAAAGTATTTTATGATTTTTCGTTAACCGTTACAGATTTATCCATACTTTTCAAAGCTAATATTTATTCTTATATTTTTTTCGGTCTTATCCTTGGAATTTTTCGATTATTAGATTGATATTTCATACTATAATTGCACAAATACATGGTATACATACCATTCCAGTGCCATCACAGAGCATTGTCTTTTCTTATGTGTATTTCTATCCTACTCTCGTAACTTTTAGCGCGCATTTCTTCAGAAAATTATAACATAAACATACTTACTACAGTAACGCCACCTTAGTTCAATCCTTTTTGACATGCATACATATAGGTTAGCCTTAACAGGCTAAAAAATGATGTAGTTTATATATTTTATTTCATAATAATATGTACAATATTTAATTGCAAATTGTTAATTTGTTTTGTGAAATAATCATTAGGCAACAAGTTATATTAAAATTCTGCGTGATATTAACGATGAATACAATGGGTATATGAAGTTAAGCGGATATTTACCATCAATTCTAAAAGGTAAAATTTATTACTCTTTTCTCTAATAGAATTTTTATCGTATTGTTATTTATTTTGTAATAAAATTTAATCAGATTTATTTTCTTGAGTAAAGTTTTTTAACGATTGCAGTAATGAATCATTATGAAGTAGTGAAAATTATTTAACGTTTACTAGCAGTCTTCAAAAACATTTAGATTGTAATATATAACATGATATATTACTTACCAAATTATTTCATGAATATTCTTTAAATGAATTGGAATTTTAATAACTATGATTTTCTTTACAGTATTTTCTGAAATTATATAAAATGGCATCACGTATTACCGCTTCTGCTACTGTTCGAGCTGTCAAAGGAAGTAAAGGTTTACCAACTCGTGCTGCTCTCGTACTTGTAAGAATAAAAATGATAGGTTTATAGATTTATTAGATTATTACTTTATTATAGATTTTTTTGTTTATTACCGAACAAATTTTGTTTCTAGACTCAAAAAGCTGTTGACAAAATAAGAAAAATTTTGCATAACAAAACAGATTGTGTGAGTATTATCATCAATGACCTTGTTTATTTGTTTAATTCTTTCCACGTATTTATTATTAATTTTTAATCCAATGTAAAATCACGAATTTTTCAAACTACTTATACAGGATGACTCTTCATTTACCTGATCAAAAACGATCATATAGCTTTGTTAAAAAATCCAAATCATACATTATTTTTTTGTCAAAATATTTGTTTTTAACAGCTGCGTAACAATCTACTCAACGATAAAATACCGGAACATAATCATCACAACAAACAATAATCGCAAAAAAAACTTAAAAGATGGTTTCAGAAACTACAATAAATTCTGCACAAGAACCTTTCATGGTTTTTCTAGAAAACAATTTTTTTTTCTACACTTGTCCAACAAACCAGACAACCATGATACTAAACAATTATCTTTACGGTCATTATTTATCTTTGTAAAAACTAAAATTGAATATATCAACTATTGATGAACTGACATTAGTCAGATCATTGTATTTAGCTCTGAAATTAATTTTCGGATCTTTTTTAGATTGGTTTAAAAGTCAGTGTTCGTCAAAGAGGCTGCAATGGGCTAAGCTACGTTTTGGATTACGCAACTGAAAAGAGTAAATTAGATGAGGAAGTTATACAAGATGGAGTAAGAGTAATTATTGATAGAAAGGCACAACTTACCCTTTTAGGGACGGAAATGGATTATATAGAAGGCAAATTAAGTTCTGAGTTCGTATTTAACAACCCGAACATTAAGGGTACTTGCGGCTGTGGGGAAAGTTTTTCCGTGTAATAGATTTTTTTTGTTAGTCTTGTACTATGTAAACAGATCAATTATTTTGAATTTTAAAAGAAAAATTTCAACCTGCAAAACAAGTCTCGGGTAAATGCTGTTAAATTAATTTTACCTCTGTATATTTTATTATTCGAAATAAATTAATAAAAAATATTGAAAATAATAGTCTTTTTAAAATGGTTACTTGGCAGTTGAAATGAAAGTAAATTTTTTAGTGTTTTTTTAATAGGTATTTTTGCTAAAAGATATAATTATCTAAAAATTCAAGTAATGCATTTTTTTATAAACAAATGTTTATAAAAATTGAACCATAATAGATATCGAGCATGTAAAAAATTTATTATATAAATCAATAAATTGTCTAAAAGATCGTCTTGAATGTCAAAGACCGCATCATCAATAGTTTAAAAGTTATAACAACTTATAAGTTGATAAAATAGTTGTCCGCTTCAACTTTGACGGGGTAAAGTACTTCAAAATTCAATAAAAAATAAAGAAAAATTTTTTTTACAACTTTTATGCACAGGGCTGAATTTGTGATTTTCTGAAGCTACGGAAAAAAAATATAATGAAAATGGAAATTTATTTATAACAAATTGTTTATAAAATAAACAATGAAAATTCCAATAAAAAAAAATTTTTTTTTCACAATTAAATTGAGAATTGTAAATGACGATTTAAAAATGATTTCTTAATAAATAATTTAAATGGTGGATAAACGAAAAAAACAATTATAAACAATTAAAAAATTTTTTTAAGAAAAATTTTTTTTTAAAAAATCATTATTTTACTAAGACAATAAAATGACAAAAAAAATTTTCAAACATATTCAATTTGTCTATTTGTTTATAAAAAATTTTTAAATTTTTAAATAAATGTTAAAAAATTTGTAGCCAAGCTACCAAACGCAATATATGAATACAAAAACAACCAAAATTAAAGATTTGGGAAAAAAAATTTTTTTTATAACATTAGCCGGATATTTCAATTTTTGATAACTTTAAAAAATCATTATAAACAAATGAAAAAACTTTTATAAACTTTTACAACAGAATCTTGTTCATTATTTATATAACAAGAGCTCCTAAAAAAAAAAAAAATTTATAGACACAATTTGTAAACTTTTATACAAGATTTTATTAAAATTCAAGTCTCCGAAAAATTTGTTAATTAACAATTGAATAACTTAAACAAAAATTAAGCTAAAAAAATTTTTTCTGCGGGACTATATTCCTTCAAGTGTCTAGATGACATTATAATTTATTCAGATTTTTAAATTAATATTGAATGTTATAAAAAAATTATTTTGTGTTGCATACTTTGCTTGGCAGGGACGCCTAGGCTCCAAAACGGCTGCGTGGAGCCCAACTTTCAACGTTAAATTAAAATTATAATAAATAATGGAGCTACGACTCCGAGAGTCAAGACTTGTTTTACTAAAATTTCATCCTCTTTTAGGATCTTTTTTCAAATTTCAGATATCTTTTATATTTTTAAAGTTATAGAAACAAAATGGAGACTACCTTTTTTCCATTTCGTTTTTTGTTTATAACAAATGAAATTTTTAATAGAGGATAAATTAAAAAATTCCGATTTCTCAGAATTAAATTCTGAATTCAATGTACCAATCGCCATATTTTCAAGAGTGGTCTAACGATTTTTCGCTGAAAACTCACTTTTTGACTAGACTAAAGATAAAGATACGGGTTTTATGTAACTCCAGAATATAATTATGATATATTATAAGTTAAAAATTCTAGATTCAATGCACAACATGAAAAAAATGTATTAGTGCTCGAAATTTAATGTATCTTCTAAATTGTTAATTACAAGTCGAAATTTATATTCAAGGACTTTTCGAATCTAAAAATTTCCTTAAAATTCGATTGTAGGAATATCAAACTAAATTTTATTTTTTTTCCGCCGAAGAATAAAACACGAAAAATTAAAAACTGTGAATGTCTTCATTTTTCGATTTTTTCAATTAAGAGATAAAATAGATGGAACCTCACTTTTACATAATTGAAAAACAAATAATAATTTTAAAGAAACTGTTTTTCTGGAATCAGTTAATTTTTTTTTTCTGTGTAGTTTTTATATCCAGAGATAAAGAATTTTTTTGGAGATCACTCTCGATGTAATCAAAAAACACAAAATATTTTATAACTATCTTGAGATGATAAAAAACTTCTGTTTCGTTTACAATTTGGCGTAAAAAAAAATTTAATTTTCATTCTTATGCAATTAATATGAAATTGATCTAAAAATATTATGAATAACTTGGGCATTGAATTGCTAAAATACTAGTTTTATATTTAGTGGACGAAAATTACACATGGTATACATATAGGTTAATGAAATCAGATTTACATGAAGTTACAAAAAATAAAGTTCATTAATTCAGTATAAAAGATAAATTTTCTTGTTTACAGCAAAATGACAACTTTTCACATTCCGATTTTATCAAAAGAGCTCATTGCCTTTTACTAATAATCATATGCTGAAAATTGAATAGATAAAAGTTAAATAATCTTTCTTTTATTGAATATAATGTGTAATAAATACTTACATAAATGTCTGATCATGCTGCTCATGAATTGTAGTTGATCGTCGTGATTGAATTATACCTGATTGATGATTGTATAATTCTCGCATGAGAGAATCTTTCTCTTGTTCAAGCAGATTAATTTTATAGTTTTGTTTATTTACTTCCTATAATAAATTAAATAAAAACATTTAAAAATTTTAATTAATAGGATATTTTCGGGCAAATTTAATAAAATTGTATTTGTTCTCATAATGATATAATTGCATTACAACATAATATGTTTTAGTAAGTTTTATAAATCTCAAGAATTTTATTGGTTGAAAAACTGAGAGATTAATTTTAGCATTCATATTCCTAAGACCCATGAAACACTGCGTTTAATGGTGTATTATTTTTACGTTTTGGTTTAAAAATGTATGAGTGATAAATTTTCAAGCTCTAAAAGTCTATTATTGATTTTATCGATTTTATTAAGTGTAAAAGCTACTCCAATAATTTAATTTTTGTGGACAATACTTCATAATATCATTTATTATTTTAAAACTTTATCAATTCGAAAACTTATCTTTTGAATTATTTTGAAGTAACGATAACATTTACGGTAATCGCAAAAAATAGATCCACCACTATTATTCCGAATACTATTTTCCTGACAATAGATCATTTGAAAAAGAATATGTTCGTCAACATTATGACCAACACTTTTTCCTATTAAAATTTCAGGACTTAATTTTTTCGAGTTTATTTTTTTCAGAATTCAAAATAAACATAGTAATCAAATACATTCAGAAATTAAAATTTTATTTAATATTCAGCTAGCAATAGCCACTAAATGATATAAGCATATAATTTTCAACAAGTAACGATAAAATCGCTTAACTACTTTGGAAGTAATAATTGTTATAAAATTCCAACGTATTGAGATCTATGAATTTTTAGTAATTTAATAGAAATTAATAAATTTACTTATAAAAAAAAAATTAATTAATGTAGTGAAATTTATCTTTTAGTTCGGCAACTAAATAATCTTTTTTTTTCTTACCTCAGTTAATCTGCAGTTTTGATGCTTTAATCGTGATAGTATATCTTGATTTAGTTGTGGCGAAGATCGATTCAAAAATGCTAAATTCATGTGGAGAGGAAGACCACCTCTTTCCCAACTGTTTATAAGAGCTGCTAAATGACGATTCACTTCAAGAATACGTGCACGTTGTAGTTCTAAACGTTCCTGTTGAGCTTCAGTCCATTGTTCCTGTGTCAAGTAAAAATGATTTTATTCACTACTTATTACTTTCTATGTATACTTTCTTCATTTTTACCACATAAGAAGCCATTTCGCCAAGATGCTTTATCTTGTCTTGAGTTGTGGAAATTTGTTGTAAATACCAATCTCTAGCTTTATCAATAGCTCCAAAACCTTGAAGCAACATGTCTTTTTCTTCTTCAATCTGTTTTATTCTTTTCATCTAAAATTAAAATTATTATACAAATTAGTTGTATTATATAAAAGTAAATTAAAATTAAAAGTATTTCATTTCATTAATTTGTTAGATAGTAATTTGAGTAGTTAATGATTTAATAAAAGTATTTATTTATACCATGTTATAATCAATGCCATTTTGCAAAGTATGCCTTCTAGACTCTTTTTTCCTGGAGATACTTTTTTTTTGAGCAATTCCAAAATGATTAGATTGTGTTTCTATCAATTTTGTATCTCTTATATTTTTTTGAGACTTAGATAAACTTCTGGCGTCAACATTATAGTTTGGATTTGAGGGTTGTTTTTTTTGAGGGCATTTTTCTTCGTTCAACATTAGTCCAACCTGCCAATTATGTAACGTTGTTCTTATTTCTAATTTGTCAAAATTACGATCAGTGCTAAATACACGGCCTTCAGTAGCAGCACCAGTTCTCGGAGGTTTTGGAGGACCAAATATTTTGACAGTTTTTATATCACTAGTTGATCTTCCTTTAGACATATCTAACGAAACATTTCGGGGATCTTTACGTGGTTCTGATAATTGAGGCATGCTAAATGTACGTTGCTGTAATATAGCATTGTTGGGTCGTATGGTGGCTGTATTTGAAGATGTCACTAAATTTTTTATAGGATTATTTATTTTCGAATTCGACACCGATAGAGGTGCTATAAATTGACCTTGATTAGTTACAGATCCAATACCGTTTTGCTTTTGTTGCAAACATATTTTCAAACCAGAGCAAAAGCGTTCGAATGTTAATAATCCATCTGGTGAAGTGAATTTTTTTAAGTTTTCAAGCACATCTTTAGGTAATTCTTGCGTCCCATCATGTTGCCATCGTTTTTCGATGTCTACATATTTGATAAATCCAGTGTTTTCATGGTCCATAATCCCAAATAATATTCGCATAGCACTAATAAAGCTTTTTGGAAGTTCATCCATTTTTAACGATTGCACTTGTGCCCTATTTTTTAAAAATATTATTTATTTTTCTTAACTTTTAAAACGCTACAACATACATAAAAATATTGCAAATGATTGTGAAGAATATTGTTTACGATATCGCAAAAATACATCGTAAAAAATATTTATAAATGTGTAATATTACAGGATACTTAAATACTTTCACATTTAAATGAATACTTCACTTAAAAACAAACTTGGTTTTAATGTTATTTTTACGTTGAGCATTTTAGTTTACAGCCGTTTATTAACTTTCAAGAATGACAACTTGTAGAGAAAAGGTGGTAATTGGACAAATAGTTTTTTTTTACGCTCAAATACTTGTGAGTGTCATCTTAAAAATTTACTTAAAAATAGAACCTTATATGTAACAAAAAGAGAAGGCACTTTAGGTTTCCTACTAATTGATAATAGAGACTTGGGCCCAGGCTATTATTAATGTCTGAACCTTTACACTGTATGCTTACTGTACTAATTTTAATAACAAGTGATTTCAGACATATAAATGAGGCCCCTAGTGGAATTTTTCGAAAAGACTAAGAAATAGGGACCAAGAAAGATGACTATAATGCCATCTGCTGAAAAAATTTCAAACATCATGCTGATAATAGTATATTTAAAATCGCGAAATTCACCAGTAACAAATATATACTACACTAGAATTCAAATTTGCGCGCGCCTGAGTTTAGGGTTTACATATATTTTCATGCTTATGATATATTTGACCAATCACGTTACGAATAGTTTGCTTACATTATATATTTTTATATTTTTCATCTAAATTATAAGAGTGGATAAGAGTGGATATGTGATTGACTCTCAGAATGTACAACACTTTATCCTGTAACCCAAATCACTTTTTAAAACCATCTAGTGATTTCAAAACAAATTGATATAATTATAATAAAACGATAGTATTAGTTTAAAATATTTTACTATAAAATTATGGTCAGTTAAATCATATACAAATAGGTTAAAAAAATGCGCTTATTAACAACAAAAAAAATTTGAAAAACGGTTGACTTTGCTGACTGTCTCTAAAAATTTCCGCTATATTCAATCTCAGCTCGCTCAAAAAATATTTTATTATGAAATTTTAAGCTCTCTTAGGTTAAAAAACAAAACTTTTATACATTTTCAAGCTCGAAAATCTAGAGGTTGTTGAGAAAAATTCTCTTTGACAATTTTGAATTATGATATCTCCCAAACAAATCAACCGATTTTGATGCGGTTTGCAGCATTCACGTCATTTTTTAGCACAATCAAATAAAGAAGAATACCCTAGGCTTATCTCTCTCTCTCGAACATCTCTGGATCTATTCGACCGATTTTGATGAAAGCATGGTCTGCAGCATTTGACATTGTTTTCAGAGATTCAGAGCTGATCAAATTATTGAAGTGATCGGTACAGTAGTTCAAAATTTATTCCAAAAAAACACTTTTTCGAAAATTTTATTTCATAGTTTCTTTAAAATTGATCGTCCTAAATTGGTTCAGCTTTGTATGAAATAAATCTAAGGACAATATAACTCTTTTGATGCCGCAAACTACGTTTTGATCGGTCTAAGTCGTTCAAACTTATGAGAAGTTTACACACACACACACACACACACGCGCGCGCGCGCGGAAGTATGATTACAACTCGATTTTCGAAAATCAATCTATTTTATTTATATATTATTATATATATATATATATATATATATATATATATATATATATATATATATATATATATATATATATATATTTTTTTTTTTTCCTTTTAGTAGAATACAATAAGAATGTTTATCATTTTTAATAATGTGCATTTTTCAGTAAATATTTTATATACATAATTTTTATTTGTACTATTTTGATACAGTAAAAAATTAACACCGCGAATAATATAAATAATATATATAAACTTTTCATGTTAGTTGATAACTTATCACGATACAGTAAAAAGTACCTGTAAAAAATATTAAAAAAAAAATTTCATTTATCGGTATCCATACTACTTTCAGAAATGTTCACGATTACCACCACGTATCCAGGTAAGCTTTTGAGTTGCGCTACTTTTTAATGACGTAGGAAAAAAATTAAAACCAAATTAAAAGACTAATTTATTTCAAGCATACTAATCATTTATTTCAAGCACCTGTAATCGATAAGTATTATTTGAAAAAAACATTTAGATTTTATAATGATTTACGAAAAGAAAGAGTATATCCTCTTTAAAGGGTATATCAGAAATTTTCAAAAATAGAAACAAAACGGAAATTATTATCATGACATGATTAAATTCAAACAAACTTTATTTAAAGACTCTAAGTTCATACGGCAACAATAAATAAAAAAAAAATACAGAACTAAGTAACTTATATTTCTTCCAAAAAATATGTCAGGAATTATGCCTGAAATATTATAAGTAGAATTATAAGTAGAATTATAAATTATAAATTATTATAAATAAATAATTATAAATTATAAGTAGAATTTTTAATTATAAAAAAAAAACGATTTTTTCAAAAAATACATTCTATACATTCTAATAAATAATCTTATTCATAACATGTTATAGAGAAATTATTCAAAAAGTTACATCATGATAACAAAGTAAAAAGGATAAATCTCTAATAATGTTTTTTAACAATGACTCTTTGAACTAGAATTACTAATACATTCTCTACTTTAAAGTTTTAGAAATCATTAGTATCATTCAAATTACTCAAATCTGGAATAATTAACTTCCTAATAAACAATAACTATTTTTCTATCTTTTTAAATGAACTCACTGACAAAACGTGTAAAAAAAATCAGCATTACTAGAAAATCAATAATTTATGTTGATTAATACAGAAGGTAATTTTTAAATTGGTAAATATTCAAAAATTTCTAAAACGTTTAAAATTTTTTTTTTAATTATGTTTTTGCGGCGAATAGTAGTGCCTGGTCAATACTAGCGTCGCAGATCATAATAGTGGGGATAAAACGGAACTTTTCTGCCGTAGATCAGACATTCAATTATATATAGAGTCATTAAACTTTTTAACTGCAAAATTTTGTCATTTATTTAGGTAGTTTTTTGAAATAGTTATTGATATTTATTGAAATTAAAGTCAGATTTTAATCATACTTTAGTCAAAATGAACTTTGAAATATTATTTTTGTATGCGTAAAAATGTTAAAAAAATATTGTCATTCACTCCATCTTATTTTTGTACGTGAAAACATTACTTTATTATTATTGATGTCATAAAACCGATTAAATCAAATAATTATTCTGAAGGCATAGGATTAACAAACGTACGTGTCATCCGACACGAAGATTTCATTTAGAACTTGTCAAATGGTCATTGACTCAGCCATTAATATCAACAATATTAAGTATTATTGAAAAATAATTTATTTTGTTTAATTATTATTTTGAAAGAATCAAGCCGAATTAATTAAATACTAAACATCTTGATGAGTGTTTAACAATAAAAAGGACCGCCTTTTTCAGAGAGGGGATTCCGAAAATAACGTCACTGCGTCGTTTCGTCCGATAGAGAGGGAATCTCCTGTGTGAACTGGCGCAAGGGCTTTGCAGTTAGAGAGCCGGTAACCCTCGAACCTATCAGTGAGCTATTACCAAGGCTTTCCCTGAATAAGAAGGTATTCTAGAAAAAACAAAAAAATAAAATTTAGCAAGACATTTTGTAATTTTGGTTGATATTTTTAAACATTTTTTGTTATGAGATTAGTGGATATCCTTTTATAGTTTTGTATTCAATTACTGTAATAATCACCTAATTGTTAGATTTCTTCAGAAGTGCTATTGAAAAGAAGATAAGACATAAGAATTGTTAATTGATTGAATATTAAATATTAGTGGTTAAATAAATTTTTTTTTGTTTTTTTTTATGAAAAAGATTTTGAGCATTTTTCTCTTTTCTTATCCAGAAGAATAAAAGTAAGAAGGTAAGTAATAAAATTATCGATTTATTAAATTATCCTTTTGCATTTTTCTGAATAGATTTAATAGAAATTTTAATCAATTGAAAAACTTTTACTTACTTTTTTAATGTTAGAGAGAGAGATGCCAGTTTTGTTTCAACATGAAATAATAAATTATTTTCGAGTGATGAATATCGGATTATTTAAAAAAGATATAGTTAAACCTGAAAAAAATCAATACAAATGCCGCGTCCAAATAATTTTTAGTAGTACAAGTGAAATTTAATTTGAAAATTTAGGTTGTTGGATATAGGAGGGGTTGTTACTAAGGGCTATAATGTGACATGAGTCTATAGTCAGAATGTGAATGAATCATCAAATAACATAAGAATTATACGTCCAAAATTTAGTATCTTTTACGAATTTTTAATTTTGAAAATGAACATTCTCAATCATAGTAGATTTAAAAAATTAATAAAATTCCGGAATTCAACAAAAGTCAACTTCAATGCAATGATTAAAGTGTACTTTTTTTAGAGATGAAAAATCTGATTATAATATTTTTTTTTTTCAACGAGTAGCTCTCACGAACAAAACATTTTATTATTAATCATAAATAATGACGACGATCAATATAATTTTTAAATATAAGTGATTAAAAAAAAAAAAAAAAAATATCGGATTTTCACTCATCCCTGATTCAGAAAGATGATTTGAAATGATTACCTACACGTTAATTGTATATTTATATAGTATTTAAATCCGATGCTTTTAAATCATTTCAAATTAGATTTCTTAATTAGGGATTAGTTTTGTACTTAAGTAAAATTGTATTTTTTCTTTGCTCAAATATATTAGCTGTTCGAAATATGTATAAAAATTTCGATTTCCAATACTTCTACGACTTAATTTCTCGAAATAAAAACTCGTATCAATTGATTTATTACTCATCATTTAAATTAAGGGATTTGAGGTTTTTAACGTGAAAAAAAAAAAAAAAAAAAAAAAAAGGAAAGAAAATTTAATCATCCAATATCTGTAATTATTAAAACATTGACAGGTATTTACATCATGGACTCCTTCGAAAAAACGATAGAACGTAAAGAAGAAAGTCCAGTATTAAATCAAACTACAAATGATCCTGGTGCAATGGTTATCGATACAACAAATATGATTTCAACAACTCCTGGATCTCATCAACATCCACCACCTTCACCTCTTAGTGGATGTTATCTTTTGGTTGTGCTTCCTGAGCCACATGCCATCCAACATAAGCATTTTATTCTTAATAAACTTGCCAAAGGTAAATTTATTCATCTATCAATTTTTAAACTGAATGAATCACTCATAACATTCATGATTAATCATTATTCAAAAGTTTGGGTTTTTGAAGTCATGTTTGACAGTTATAATTCCTTAAGTATTGCAAGAGTCACTAAGATGTACAACAATCGCCAAAATAAGCTACTTTACTGCCACACTTAAAAGTAGTATGATAAAGCTAAATTTATCATGGTATTCGGTCGTTCCCCTTAAGCTCTATCACGTATACATTTTTTTTTTTCGTTTACTGTACTCTTTGAGAATTTTCAGACGTTATTATTTTGTTTTAAACTTGGCCGTGAAATATCTTCAGAGAATTCCTGGAACAGAGCAATATTCCTTTTCTAAAATTCATATTTTATTTTTTATTTTTTATCTTGATGAATACATATTATCTTTTTAAACTAATGAAAATAAATTCGTTAAGTAATTTTTTAAAAAATCAGTATAACACGAAAAAAATTATATATTTGTCAAAATTAAACTATTTTACTGAGGGCGGATCCTGTGACGTCATAGTTACCGCACCCCCTGTCACGTGGTTCTTTGCGGCTTGAATCGATCGGCGCTTATAACTGCTTTCAATTCAATAAAAATAAATAAGTGTGTACACAATATATGTAAAAACACAACTTCATTATTACTGATATGTACATAAATATTATTCTAGGATTTTTGTCTTGGGATAAAGAAAATTGCCATGTTGATTTAGAAAAGGAATTAGAAGCTTTAGTTGCACAATCACCCGAAGGTGAAGAAGCTCGGAACGGTAATTAAACAATCAAATGCTAAGCACTTTACAAGACGTGTAATAATTTTTATCAAAAGTAAATATAAAAAAATTATTTCTCAGGGGAACGGTTGATCCAGTATGCAACAGAGAATCTTGTTACTGAAATTTTAATTCATCCACAAACTAATACATTATTACAGTGTATTAGAAATCTTTTAGCAAGCTTTACAAAGCATCGTCATATCATTCACGCTGGTTATACGTTTAGTGAAAATGGTTCCTGGATACTGCAGGTTTGTTTTTACTTTTTGTATAATAGTATAAAATAAAACCAGTAACTTTTTTTTACTATTATAAATAAATAAAGCATCATTATTTATATGATTAAGAGAATAAAGAAAATTTTGTTTCTTGGGTATTCATTTGATAAAATAGAGTTTTTTTGGTACAATTCAGTGTTATTAGGAAGGTCAGATCAAGATTTGAATTTATGCATTTTCAAGATTGATTTATTTATTTTGTTTTGAACATGTGAATATGGATGTATGTTAAATATCAAATTAACATAATATTATTAATTCTTATAATTAAGAGGAGAAGGAAAATTTTTACGGGCATATATTCATTTTAAAAGGTATTTTTATTATTCATTCTGATAATATCAAAAAGGTTTTGATGTGAATTTGTGTCTTTTCACGATTTTATTGGTGACAATCAATTTTTATGTTATTTTTGAACCATTTTCAAACAGCATTGGTTCTATAAGTTTATTCCGTCACATTTTTCATTAAATTATTGGTAACTGATAGCAATAATATTTTTAAAATTTATTTAAAAATTACATAAACTATGTATATTGTAATTAAAAATATCGAAAAATCATTAGCTCCTTTCATTCATAAGTCGTAATCCTCGACAATCACATAGTATGTGCAGGTTGATAGTTGTAATTATTTATTTATTATATTATCTTTTTTTTTTCAATATTGTTATAAATTATTTTTGTTGTTTTACTGACTATGTATTGATATTAATAGGATGGAACCTTCAGCTTGGCTGATTTTTTTGATGCATTTAATGAGCATGACGTGCAACGAGTACTTCGAGCTTATGAGAATAATGTGACAATTGACATAAGCTGTGCTGGAATTGGTGAATGGTCTACAGAACGATTATCTCAAGAACCTTCTACTCGGTAATATTTTGTTTAACAGAAACTTACATGGCTGCCCTAATTCAAAACATAGAAATTTTAGTTCCTGAGATTTTTACGAATTCTCAGACTTTACAAGATTTTTACAAGACTTTAAAAACAGAAAAAAGTTTATACTTTAAATTGATGAAAAATTTAATTCATGTATAGAATATGTATTAACACAAAATTTTCAAGAAATAAAATTATGAGATTACTTCTTTGAAGTAATAAAAAATATAAGAACACCAAAAAAAAAAAATAGATCTAAAAATTTTGCAGCTACTGTGTTTTGAAATAGTCGAGCAGCATATTCCATATAACTAAAAAAATTGCTAATTTTTGTCATTATTTATTTAGCTCATGTAGGATCCGTTTAAATCCTGAAGATATATTATCAACAAGATTACCAGCGATTACGAGCTTTATTAATTATATAGAACAATATTTAGTTACACAAACATTAGCTCAGTTAATGCAGCCATCTGATGTAGTTGGTAATATCCGATTCAGTCATCCGACACTCTATGTCTTCCCTGGCGGTCAAGGTGATGCAGCTCTTTTCGGTATAAATGGCTTCAATATGTTAGTCGACGGTGGTTTTGCTAGAAAATCATGCTTTTGGGATTTCACAAGACATTTGGATCGACTGGACGCTGTTCTTTTTACAAGAGTAAATAATAGTAATATCGGTGGAATGTCTAGTTTTCTTCGTAAGAAAAAAGAGACACAAGTTTATCCTCAAATTGGACATTTTTTTGGTAATATATTCGAAAGTAAGCAATTACGTTCATCTGATGATAACAAAGACGATGATCCCCTTATTTTCAGCCTTATTGATCTTGGACAAGAACTTGTTACAAATTTAAAACATATTCATTTACGTCCCCATCTCTGTTATAGGAGGCAGGATCCGATAAATCTGTATCATAAAGTTGGACATGGTACGTTAGATATGTATGTCTTAAGTCCAGTGAAAGACAGTCGAGAAGTGAAAGATTTTTTATCAAAATGGACTGCTGCTGACCATAAGCTTTTTGCTGATTCACATAAGAAAGACTCAAATAATTTTGCATTTCCAATTAGAAATATGGTATCTATCTGCGCTTTAATAGTTTGGCAACCTGCTAACCCTGAAGATACTATTACAAGAATTCTTTTTCCTGGAAGTACTCCACAACATACAATTTTTGAAGGTATCGAACGATTAAAGCATCTTGAATTTTTGAAGCATTCAACGTGCTCTGCCAAAAATTTATCACCGGCTATATCTCTAGCTACATCAAAAGAAAAATCTACAAAACTTAAAATGAACCAAATTGACAGAGAAACAAAGCGGACAAATGAAACAAAAATCACTAAACGTGAAACATCGGAAGTTAAAGTACCAAAAATAGAAAGTCAATCGCAGAAGCAAGAGACAAAAACTAAAAAAACAAGTGACTTAGAAATTAAAAAGGTTGATAATGCAAAAGAATATTCGAAAACAATGATTGACTTGAAAGAATCGAAAAAAAACGAAAAAGATATTAAAGACATGAAAAAAGAATCAAAAAAAGATTCACAGAAAGAAAGTGAAGGAAAAAAATTTGAAATGATTAAAACTAATGAAGAAGATAAAAATATCGTAAACAAAGAATTAAAACGAAAAATAGAACGAAAAAAACAAGATCCTAAAGATTCGAAAGAAATAAAGGTAATACCACCAGTAGGAAAAATCGAAAATAAATCTGAATCTACAAATAAAAAAATGAAAATTTCTGCATCAAAAAAACCTTTAACTGGATTACCCACTAAACCAGAACTTCTAAAAACATCAATGCCTAAAACGACCAGCAAACCTTCTGCGAAGCAAATATATCCACCAGCAAAAAGTACTAAAGATGCAAATAATAGAAAAGTTTTAGAACAAAAAAATATAGAAAAAATAACTTCTAAACAAAAGCCGTCTCCACCAGTTGCTTCAGCTGAAAAGAAACCTGTTGTTCGTCGTATAAAATCAACTTCCAGCCCCAGTAAAAATCGGCTACCAGGAAGCCCAATGAAAGTAGCAAAAGTGACTTCTACAGTACCTACCAAACTAGAAAAAGATACTATTCAAAAAAAACTTAAAAATGAAACAGAAGCAGCTGATTCATCAACAGTATCAACATCATCAGTTGTTGATATGGATTCAATGAAATTTGTTGACAAATGCTTGACTGAAAAATCTGAAGACATGTCACTTGATTCTATTGAGAATAAAGTTCTTGCTGATCTTAAAGAGGAACGACAAGTTGTTGAAGAAATTGAAGCTGTGTTGCAAAAAGCTGAAAGAATAGAGAATACTCGAGATAATCTCATAAAAGATAAGCATGACGTTTCAGTAGATACCGGTAAAAAATATGAAGATTTGACTGAAGATGATGTGACTGTAGAAATGGATGAAATACCAAGAAAATCGACTTCTCGGAAAGCTAGTCAAGAACTTACTGAAGAAGATGAATATTTAATTATTGAAAAAGAAGAAATGTATACGGAAGATTCTGTTCATAGTGGAGAAACAGAGCATAAGCACTTTTTAGATGTTGTTCAAACAGAAAAAAATCTTGTTCATGATTCGTTTACTAAAGAAATAGAGGATCAAGAGATCGTTCGAGATGATAAAGAAGATCATCACAATGATGATGATGATAACTACCCTTCTAATTATGTTGATAATGAAGGTTATATTGATGATGATGATGATAACGACATTGATGATGAAAATGAGGATGTTGAGGATGAAGAAGATGATGGTGATGATGATAATGTATTAAAGAAGGATAAGGAAAACGACAAAGATGAAAAAAAACGAGAGAAAAACAAAGAAGACAGAGTGGATAACGAATACCACAAAGGCACTGAAAAAGACACCGTGATTGAGAAAGGAATTGTTGAAGAGCAAGAAAAAAGTGACAAAAAAATACATGACGATTCTGAAATTGAGAAAAAAGAACTGCAAAGCACAATTATTTCTGTTTCTAAAAATAAAAAATTAGAGGAAGAAAAAATAAAAGGAGTTACTTCAGCTACTACAGACATAACTTCGAAAAAAGATACACAAAAAGAGCTAGTTGAAACAGATAGTGAAGTCGTAAATAAAGAACCATTAAGTTCAAGTCCAGAGAAATTGAATTTGGAACAAAAAGCAAAAATTGACCCTGATTCAAAACCAGAGATAGGAAAAGATACTCAGATTCGAGAGAAATTCGAAGAATCATTAGAGAGAGTCTCAACTTTGGAATCTGGAGCCACTACAACAGCTCCAACTTTGCCAGAAGATGAGCGAATCTCTATTGAAGGTATGAAACCAACTTCTTCAGAAATTGTTAAACAAGGAATGGTCGAGGATATAAAAAAAATAGAAACTTTTGCCAAATCGAAAACCATTCCTCTAGCTCCCATAGAGGTTCCGGAATTGAAATTTACCAATAAAGAAATAACGCAACAACCCATTCCTGCTCTTCCAAGAGATATTGTAAAAACTCCTGATGAAGTGGCTGATTTGCCTGTACATGAGGAAGTGGATCCAAAACTTTATGAGATAGACAATTATGATACAAGTAAAGAAGACAAAAATCAATATACCAAAGAATCAGTTATTTCTTTCAAAGAACAAAAAAATATTCCAGAGGTCTATAGTAAAGCCACTGATAAATGTGAGAAAGGTATTGATAAAATGACTGAAAGTACTCGGAGAGACTCTGAAAAGGATATTGATGAAAAACTGTTCTCAAAATCAGGATCTCCAAAAAAAAGTTTTGATGCAGATCCATTATTGTCAGACAAGAAAACTGAAAAAGATCATCAATTAATCCATGATGACCAACAAGTTGATACTAAACAAATAATGGGGCCAAAAAAAGAAGGTAAAGAAATTGATATACCTGAAACAATTTTAATTAAAAAAAAGATTATATTAGATACTCACTCACTAGAAATTGGTGAAGTTAATGAGAACGTTGAAAGTGTTGAAGATGTTGAAGTTTTGTTAGAAGAAGCATCTAAAAAATTTAAAACCGTAAAAGACAGTCTACGAGATTCATTAGAGTCATTAGAAGAACATATAGTTGAAGAGTTCAAAAAAACCACATTAGAACTTGATAATGATAATGAGATAGAGGGAAAATTAAACAAAGTAGCTGAAAAGTTGGAAGAAATAGAGCCAAGAAAACAAAATATTTCAACTGATATAACTGCACAAAATATAAAATCAGATGTATTAAAAAGCGATAGTTCTGATTGTGTTGAGCGAAGTGATACCATTAGTCCTGTTAAAAATATCAAAGATGCTGTAAAAGATGTAGGTGAAGTACTTGCAGGAACAGCTGGTATAATTATTGATGATAAACCAAAAGATGTCATTGATATTGTCAAAAAAGTTGCAGAAGTACTTAAGGAAGATAGTTTTCTTCCGGTTCAGTATCTAATTCAAGATAAATTAAAAACTGAAGTTGAAGAAGATTTGAAAGATAAAAAATTATCGCAAGATCATCATATGAAAGTACTGGATACTTCATCATCCATAAGGAGTAGAAGTGAGTCAATAACTGAAGCTAAATTAATGTGTGCTGAATTATTAAAAGATGATGTGGTGCCTCATTTACAAGAAAGTGCTCTTAATGAAGATATTAAAAGTTCTGATGTGGATGTTTTAGAAGTTGGAATTGAAAAGGTATGTGAAAAAGTGAATACCAATCTGCAAAAAGATGATTCTCATCAAGCCATAAGTGACGTAGTAACTTCAGAAATCGCATTTGACCATAAAATGATACCTACAACTGCCGAGGTAGTCTTGATTACCCCAGATTCAATGCCACCATCACCTAAACTCTCGATAGAACTTCAAGAAGAAACTTCTGTAACTGAAGATGTTAGAAATATTATTAAAAATAAAGATAATATTTATGACATAATTAAAGATATACTGTTAATTGAGAAATCTATGATTTCTGATCAAGTGTTAGAATTTATTTCTATTAGTAAACAAATTCCTAAACAGCAACTTATTGTAATTATAGACCAAATTATTTCTAAAGAATATCTATTACAAAGTAAAGTAGATGAAGCTAGTAAAATGAGTAAAGTGGAGAAAGAAACAGCTGATGATATTAAAAAGTATCAACTTGAAGATTATATTCAAGAAAATTATCTAAAAAAAAATACACCAATTACTTTAGAAATTTTAGAAGAAATAGCTTTAAAATATTCATACCCAAGGTTTTTAATAATTGAAATTATTGAAAGTATTATTACTATGAAAGGGATGACGAAATCATCTGTAATAAATATCTCTGAGAAAGCTCTAATACAATTAGCTCAGGAGAATGTTCCAAAACAAGATCAGAAAAGTTCACTTGTCGATAAAGCTACAGATGATATTCAATACGATGAGGTTGCTCAAATACCAGATAAAGTGATATCTGAAATCAATGATTTTATTTCAAAAGAATTTATAGAAAAGAAGAAAATTATTGAGATTAATGTTATCGATAGAATTCATCAACAATATTTTATTTCCAAACGAATTATTATTGAAATTATAAATAACTTAATTATAAATAAAAAATTAAGAAAACAGTCAGTTGTGGACAGTGCCGTATGGGATTCTTATGAATCTAGCGATGAAACAGATGAAATTTTAAAAACTGTTAGAAAGGATGAGAATGTAAATAAAGCCGTAAGTGATTCTTCAAAAGATTCATCGGAGAGAAGCGAAAAAGGTTCAGCTACTGAGGGTGTGGATGAAATTGAACTTAATAATCGTGATAAAATCAAATATAGAGATGAAAAAGAAGAAACCATAGAAGATATTGAAAAAGGAGACAAAAATTTTGATACAGAAAGTAATATAAAATTAGCTAAATCATCATTGACGAGTTTAGAGACAACACCATCAAGTGAAACAATACTGACAAGTGACCTTAAAGAACAAATTATTTTTAGTAAAGAACAGAAAGGAGCTGAAGATGAAAAAATGAATATTAAGGCCGTTCAAGATGAGATAATTTCACAATCTATTACACCAAGCACGAAGTATCATTCAGTTGAGTCTGAAGTAAGCAAAAAAGTCGATGAAAAGTCTATTCATACTATAGATAATTCACTAACAAAAACGGATAAGCCCTTGGAATTTGATAATAGTGAAATTTCAGGTAATGAATTATCATTATCACGAAAACACTCAATATCAAAAGATCAACATGCCTTGATTGAAGGTGAAAAAGATGATAAAATTTCAGATACTCAAATTGATGATCTGTCAATCATACCGAAAGTATTAAAGACAGAAACAGAGAAAAGTTGTGAATTAGATGATGAGGAAGATAAGAAAACGGCAGAAGGTTCATCAGTGTATGACGCAGCAATAAGTCTTGATAAAATGAAAAATTTAGAGGAATATTCAACCCCAGAATTAGATATAATTGACTCATCGTCGTCGCAAGCGTTAATTACACCGACTCAAGATAAGTATCCAGTAGACAGCGCAGAAAATGTGCAGGATTTAATGGAATCGCATATTACATCAGCATTGCCAGAATCAGGCGAAAAAATAGAACTTTACAAACATCAGGAGGAAGTCAAACCACAAACTTTTTCTAAGACATCATCACCAACATCTGATAAAAGTTTAACTGAGAATCGTAGAGATGAACCAGAAGTTTTAATAACATCGAAAGAGACACAACCTGATGTAGTTCCAGAGAACATCGGAAGCTCGAGTACAAGTGCAGAAAGTAAGTACAATGACATTGAAATTGTTGCATCACAACTAGATATATCTCACCCTCATAAAAAAAGATCGATCGATCAGGAAAAAGAAGATGAAATTCAGAAAAAAGGCTTGGTAACTTCAATAGATACAGCTTTCGTTAGTATCGAAGATACTATAGACAGAACAGAGGAACAAAACGAAGGAATGGGACCACTGATTGTTTCAAAATCACCATCTGATAAAAGTTTATCTGAGCACGGTGAAAATAAAATAAAAATTCTAACTGAAGAAGAGAGTAAGGAAGTTGAAGCACCAATTCATTCAAAGTCACCATCACCAACATCTCATAAGAGTATTATTGACGATCACAAAGATAAAACAGAAGATCTGACAATACCGACAAAGTCAACCTCTTCTGCATTCGCAGAAAAGGCAGAAAGCTCAAGTTCGATTGCAGGAGATAAGCATGATGATAGCAAAGAAATTGTTTTACAACAAAATTCATCAACTGATCAAGAAATAAGTTTAATCGATCATGGCAGGGGAGTCGAAGTTCACAGTAAAGATTCAGGTGTTACAATAGATACAGCTTTTAGTGATATTCAAGACACAAATGACCAAACTAAAAAACAAAAAGAAGAGAAGTCACCAATTCTCTCAAAGTCAACATCATCAACATCTGATAAAAGTGTTACTGACGATCATAAAGATAAAACAGAAGATCTGTCAATACCTACAAAGTCAGTCTCTTCTGCATTTTCAGAAGAGGCAGACAGCCCAAGCTCGCTCGCAGGTGAAGAGGACGATGATATTGAAGAAGCTACTTCACAGGATAAAACACTTGCTCCGAAGATAATTTCAATCGATCAGGGTCAAGATATTGATATTCACAGGAAAGATTCAATAGTTGCAATAGATACAGCTTCCGGTGATATTCAAGACACAGATGACCAACCTAAAAAACAAAAAGAAGACGAAAAGTTACCAATTCTCTCAAAGACAACATCACCAACATCTGACAAAAGTGTTATCGATGTTCACGAAGATAAAATAGAAGATCTGATAATACCAACAAAGATCCCATCGTCTGCAGTCTCAAAAGAAGCAGAGAGCTCAAGTCTGGGTGCAGAAGATAAATCCGATAATATTGAAGGAACTACTTCACAAGATGTTACACTCGTTCAGATGAGAAGTTCAATCGATCAGGGCAAAGATGTAGAGGTTCACAGGAAAGATTCAGTAGGTGCAATAGACACAGCTTGCGGTGATATTCAAGACACTACTGACCTACCTAAAAAACAAAGAGAAGAGGAAAAGTCACCAATTCTGTCAAAGTCAACATCACCAACATCTGTTAAAAGTGTTACTGACGATCACAATGATAAAACAGAAGATCTGTCAATACCTACAAAGTCAGTCTCTCCTGCATTTTCAGAAAAGGCAGACAGCCCAAGCTCGCTCGCAGGTGAAGAGGACGATGATATTGAAGAAGCTAGTTCACAGGATAAAACACTTGCTCTGAAGAGAATTTCAATCGATCAGGGTCAAGATGTTGATATTCACAGGAAAGATTCAGTAGTTGCAATAGATACAGCTTCTGGTGATATTCAAGACACTAATGACCAACCTCAAAAACAAAGAGAAGAGGAAAAGTCACCAATTCTCCCAAAGTCAACATCACCAACATCTGACAGAGGTGTTACCGACGATCACAAAGATAAAATAGAAGATATAATATTACCTTCAGAGTCCTCATCTTTTGCCGTCCCGAAAGAAGTAGAAAGCTCAACACCAGTTGCAAGAGATGAGCACGATGATATCGAACTTGCTACATCACAACATGATACATCACCTATTCAGACAAGAAGTTCAATCGATCGGGGCAAAGATGTTGAAGTTCACAGGAAAGATTCAGTAGTTGTAATAGACACAGCTTCCGATGATATTCAAGACACTACTGACCTACCTAAAAAACAGAGAGAAGAGGAGAAGTCACCAATTCTCACAAAGTCAACATCACCAATATCTGATCAAAGTGTTACTGACGATCACAAAGATAAAACAGAAGATCTGTCAATACCTACAAAGTTAGTCTCTTCTGCATTTTCAGAAAAGACAGACAGCACAAGCCCGGTCGCAGGTAAAGTGCACGATGATATTGGAGAAGCTACATCACAGGATAAAACACTTGCTCTGAAGATAATTTCAATCGATCAGAGTCAAGATGTTGATATTCACAGGAATGATTCAGTAGTTGCAATAGATACAGCTTCTGGTGATATTCAAGACACTAATGACCAACCTCAAAAACAAAGAGAAGAGGAAAAGTCACCAATTCTCACAAAGTCAACATCACCAATATCTGATAAAAGTGTTACTGACGATCACAAAGATAAAACAGAAGATCTGTCAATACCTACAAAGTTAGTCTCTTCTGCATTTTCAGAAAAGACAGACAGCACAAGCCCGGTCGCAGGTAAAGTGCACGATGATATTGGAGAAGCTACATCACAGGATAAAACACTTGCTCTGAAGATAATTTCAATCGATCAGGGTCAAGATGTTGATATTCACAGGAAAGATTCAGTAGTTGCAATAGATACAGCTTCTGGTGATATTCAAGACACTAATGACCAACCTCAAAAACAGAAAGAAGAAGCAAAGTCACCAATTCTCTCAAAGTCAACATCACCAACATCTGACAAAAGTGTTATCGATGATCACGAAGATAAATCAAAAGATCTGATATTACCAACAAAGATCACATCTTCTGCAGTCTCAAAAGAAGCAGAGAGCTCAAGTCTGGTTGGAGGAGATAAAAACGATAATATTGAAAAAGCTACTTCACAAGATGTTACACTCGCTAAGACGAGAATTTCAATCGATCACGGCAAAGATGTCGATGTTCACAGGAAAGATTCAGCAGTTTCAATAGATACAGCTTCTGGTGATATTCAAGACACTACTGACCTACCTAAAAAACAAAGAGAAGAGGAAAAGTCACCAATTCTGTCAAAGTCAACATCACCAACATCTGTTAAAAGTGTTACTGACGATCACAATGATAAAACAGAAGATCTGTCAATACCTACAAAGTCAGTCTCTCCTGCATTTTCAGAAAAGGCAGATAGCCCAAGCTCGCTCGCAGGTGAAGAGGACGATGATATTGAAGAAGCTAGTTCACAGGATAAAACACTTGCTCTGAAGAGAATTTCAATCGATCAGGGTCAAGAGGTTGATGTTCACAGGAAAGATTCAGTAGTTGCAGTTGACACAGCTTCCCGTGATATTCAAGACACTAACGATCAATCTAAAAAACCGACAGAAGAAGATAAGTCACCAATTCTCCCCAAGTCAACATCACCAACATCTGACAGAGGTGTTACCGACGATCACAAAGATAAAATAGAAGATATAATATTACCTTCAGAGTCCTCATCTTTTGCCGTCCCGAAAGAAGTAGAAAGCTCAACACCAGTTGCAAGAGATGAGCACGATGATATCGAACTTGCTACATCACAACATGATACATCACCTTTTCAGACGAGAAGTTCAATCGATCAGGGCAAAGATGTTGACGTTCACAGGAAAGATTCAGTAGCTTCAATGGATACAGATTCCTGTAATATTCAGAACACCATTGACCAACCTCAAAAACAGAAAGAAGAAGCAAAGTCACCAATTCTCCCAAAGTCAACATCACCAACATCTGACAGAGGTGTTACCGACGATCACAAAGGTAAAATAGAAGATATATTACCTTCAGAGTCCTCATCTTTTGCCGTCCCGAAAGAAGTAGAAAGCTCAACACCAGTTCCAGGAGATGAGCACGATGATATCGAACTTGCTACATCACAACATGATACATCACCTATTCAGACGAGAAGTTCAATCGATCAGGGCAAAGATGTTGACGTTCACAGGAAAGATTCAGTAGCTTCAATGGATACAGATTCCTGTAATATTCAGAACACCATTGACCAACCTCAAAAACAGAAAGAAGAAGCAAAGTCACCAATTCTCTCAAAGTCAACATCACCAACATCTGACAAAAGTGTTATCGATGATCACGAAGATAAAACCGAAGATCTGATAATACCAACAAAGATCCCATCTTCTGCAGTCTCAAAAGAATCAGAGAGCTTAAGTCTGGTTGCAGAACATAAATACGATAATATTGAAGAAACTACTTTACAAGATGTTACACTCGCTCAGACGAGAAGTTCAATCGATCCGGGCAAAGATGTTGAAATTCACAGGAAAGATTCAGTAGTTGCAATAGACACAGCTTCCGGTGATATTCAAGACACTAATGACCAACTTAAAAAACAGAAAGATGAAGAAAAGTTACCAATTTTCTCAAAGTCAACATCACCAACATCTGACAAAAGTGTTATCGATGATCACGAAGATAAAACCGAAGATCTGATAATACCAACAAAGATCCCATCTTCTGCAGTCTCAAAAGAAGCAGAGAGCTTAAGTCTGGTTGGAGGAGATAAATACGTTAATATTAAAAAAGCTACTTCACATGATGTTACACTCGCTAAGACCAGAAGTTCAATCGATCAGGGCAAAGATGTCGAAGTTCACAGGAAAGATTCAGTAGTTTCAATAGATACAACTTCCGGTGATATTCAGGACACTACTGACCAAACGAAGAAAGATAGAGAAGAAGAGAAGTCACCAATTTTGTCAAAGTCAACATCACCAACATCTGATAAAAGTGTTACCGACGATCACAAACATAAAATAGAAGAGATAGTAATACCTTCAGAGTCCTCATCTTTTGCCGTCCCGAAAGAAGTAGAAAGCTTAACACCAGTTGAAGTAGATGAATACGATGATATCAAACTGTCTGCTTTACAACAAAATATATCATTTACTCAGAAAAGAAGTTCGACCGATCGTGGCAAAGAAATTGAAGTGCAGAGAAAAGATTCAGCAGTTGCCTTAGATACAGGTTTTACTCAGATTAAGGATACTCCTCAACACTGTGAGATACAGAAGAAAGAAGTGAAACTACCGACCTCCTCCAAGTCTCCATCTCCAACATCCGATAAGAGATTTACTGAGCCTCATGAAGATAAACACGAATATCTACCAATGGCTACAAAGGTACAACCTTTTGCCGTGTCAGTATCGGCCTCGAGTGTGATTGTAGACGTTAAGCACGATAACATCAAGACTGCTGCTTCACAACAAGATTTAATACATTCTGAAAAAATAATATCAGTTGACGAGAGCAAAGAAACAGACATTCAGGAAGAATTGCTACGATCTGCTAGAACATCCGCTGAATCCAGTGCAGATGCATCGCAGAGTCTAAAATCACCCACACTGGCACAGTCTATATTACTTGTAGATGATCTAAAAAAATTATCTAAGGATATGCATAAAAAAATGGAAGACCTGAATGAGGCAGAAAAAATAAGTAGTCTTTCAATGCCATCATCACCAAAGTCTGATAAAACTTCAGCCGTACATAGTGAAGATGAAACGAAAGTACTTGAATTGCCGGTAACATCAGTATCTTCAGTCGTTTCCGGAAAATCAATAATCTTAAATCAGGTTGCTTGCGATATGGATGATAACATAGGAATAATTGCGCCGCAACAAGATTTAATGACTTCTCATAAAGATAAGTTAATTGATGAAAAAAAAGAGCAAAACATCAATGATAAGGAACTTATTTCTCCAATCGATACAAACTTAAGTGATATTCAAAGTTCTATCGATCATACGGATGGTAAGTGTAAAGAAGAAAAACCCAAGAGTCCTTCGATATCGGCATCATTAAGAGGTGATGAATTTTCAACTGACCATCGTGGTCATGAAACGAAAGACCCACAATTAGCTATTACAAAATCAGATCAGACGAAGAGTATCGATGAAAAACAAGGAAAACAAAGTCATGGCAAAGAATTGGAATCTCCTGTCATCTCTCAGGAAAGCGAAAGATCTATAGACCAATTAGAACCTTGTGGTGATGATAGATCTATTACTTCAAGAGTATCAACATCACCATGTTCTGATATAAGCATAGCTGAAGAAAGTGAAGTTGATTCAAAAGATGTTAAATTATCTTCATCGTTACAATCTTTAGTAGAATTAAATGAACCAAGAAGCTCATTTCCGAAAGAAGATCAAATTCAGAAAATTGAATCCACACATTTGTTAGTGACATTAAGGGATACTGAAGTTATAGCTGATGAAAAAAAAGATGATTCAAAAGACCACAAACCAATTGCTACTTCAGAATCTTTAATTGCACCAAAGCATGAAGAATTTGAGAGTAAACTAATGAAGGAAGTACTTGATGATGCTGATAGTACAAAATTACCAACGTCTAAAAAAGTAAGTCAAAGCGAAATCCCAGTGGATAATAAGATTATAGAAGAAGAACAACAATTATGTGCTAATAAACCGGTATCACTCAGCTCAATCGCATCATGTAAAGAAATTAAAAATTTGGATCTAAATTTAGAAGATGATAAAGATACAATTCAAACTGAACCAGCCGAAGAAAACAGTTTCATTGATCAAGCTGATGACTGTGTCAATCTGAAAATAGAAACTGGATCGAAGCCGATGACGTCAAATTCTAATCAAATTGTAGATAAAGATCAAGAAAATCAGTCAGATGATTTAAAGTCATCTTCAGCAACACAGTCGTCAATATTGATAGAAGATAACAGGAATTTAATTGAAGAGGTTAAAGATGACAAATATAGTATTGGTGAAGATATAGTAAAAGGTCAAAAAGAAAAAGTAGAGGAAGTAAGCTTATTTTTAACATCTGAAACATCAGGACCGTCAGATAAACCACAAAATCTAAGTGTAAATGTTGATGTTCAAGATGCTATTAAAATTATAGTATCATCAAAAGATAGCCCAGTTCAAAGAGACGATTTGTTGGACAAAGAAAATGAGTTACACCATAATGGAAATCATACACCTCAAACATCACGAGTAACTAGCCTGCAATTTATTTCAACTGATCGAATCCTCGAAAAAGAGGGCATAAAAAAAGTAACTACTTCATCATCTCCACAGAAAGAACTTTCAGATGAATCAAAAAATCTAACAGAAGATGGGAATGAAGAATTTAATAGTCACCACGAAATTGAAACGCCATCAGAAGTGTTGAAGACTGTGGATTTATTGAAAAACAAATCAGATAAGGACGAAGAATCAAAAACATCAAAAACAACAATTGCAGATACAAAGCATTTCACAAAAAAAATGATTGAAAGTGGTGAAGATTCTGAACCCAATCAATCTAGACTTGCATATGACGACGAAGATGAATTATCTTCAGTTAGTTCAAAAAATATTGGTGAAAGCTTGACAGATGTCAATAAGTCAAACATAAAGCTTGATGAATTTAATGAAGAAAGAAAATGTTTACTGACACAAAAAAATGATATTGAAAAGTATATAATGAGTCAATATGTGATAAAAGGCCGAAAAATTGTTAGTGACAATCTTGAAGAGATTGTTAATCTTTATGATGTGTCAAAAAACATCGTAGTTGAAATAATTGAAGAAATTTGTAACAAAAAAAATATTGAGATGGAATTTATTTTTCCCAAAGATGAGAATACAAAGTTTAATACTGAATATTTAGTAGCAAAAAAAGAAATTCAACCGACTGATTTAATAACGGACAAAAAAGTAGATGTAGAAAATAGTGAATTTTTAATCAAGAATAAGGAACAAGAAGAGATGTTGGAGAAAAAATATGAATTTTATGATGAAAAAGAAAAGATTTCCATAACTGAAAAAAAAATAATGGAAGTAGAGTCTAAAATTCAAGACAAATATATAAACGAGAATAATAAAATTTCTTGGTCTGATCTTGATGAAATGGAAAAAACTTTATCTGTACCTAGGTATATATTAATTGAAATAATTGAAAAGTTAATAATAAAGATGCATTTATCGCGAAAAACTATTTTTGATCAAGTTATTTTGGATGAAAGTCATGACGGAAATGAAATTTTCGATCGACGATCTAGCAAGCCAGTAACTGAATGTAAATCCTTTGAATGTTCAACGTCGCAAATCTTAGACCATGACAATAAATATGAAAGTCAATTTCAAATGTCCTTTCCTAGTACAATAACAGAAATGCGCACAACTCATATAACTACTTTTAGTGAAAAGTCCGCTGATGACTTACACTCTGATCCAAATCATTTTCTAGAATCCGCTGAATCTTCAAGGTTAACGGCAACATCTTTAGATACAACAAATATTGAAAAAAACATTATTAGCGATAGAGATATGGAAAGAGAAACAGAAAAAATTAAGGATATTTTAGTTAAAGGCGAAACTAAAACTGTTGAAGAGATGCCAGAATATGATGTTATTATCAAAAGAACAGTTATAAAGAGTAGTTTAGTTGAACCAGAGATCAAGAATGAAGATGAAAGTAAAACTGCAGTTACTCACAAAGAATCAGCATTGGAAAAAAAAGAAAAATATGAGACTGATGAAACAAAACAGATAGAGTTAAGAGAAAAAGTACACAGCTATAAAAGCCATCTTGGTATGATAACTTCAGAAGAAAAATCAGGGAGATCAACTCCTGAAAGAAGAGATGGATTCGATAGTTGTTCTAGAACAGCAACCCCAGAAGGTTTTCGTTCTGAAGAAGTTATAAGAACCACAATAACCACAACTAGAACAATATCCAATGAAGGGGAAATTGTTACAACTACTAAAGAAGTGACAGAAACGACAAATGAGCATGGTGAAACAATTGTTTTAGCAGAAAAAGTAGATGTTACGGTAGCAGACCAAGGGTCATCGTTGACTAAATTAGCTTCAGTTGAAACTGACCAATCTTCAGAAATCCAAAAGTTGGATTCGTCCTGTTTAGATTTACAAACCTCTTTGAGTGATTCTCACGATAGTAATGATCAACTTTTAACTGATGTTTGGCCTAATTGTGAAGAGACGACTCCTAAACCTGAAATAATTAAGACTCCATCGTCAATTTCATCTCAAGTTTATCATTGCGAAATACAAAGTAAGCCTGTTGAATTTTCTACAGCTGATATGAGTAGTAGTTTTTACGGCCAGTTACCGTCTACACCACCTTGTCATGAAATGGAATCATCTATCACGCTTGTTAGTTCAGATGACGGTGACGATTTTACATTTAAAAAAGTAACTACATATGATGTCCTAAGTGACGACATGAAACTACATCAAACAGCAAATATTGAAAAAGATGATGAATCTGAAAAAGTATACGAAGCTGACGAAGAAACAAGTGTTGAAGCAGCTAAGGATCCATTAAAAGAGTGGGGTAAACCAATGAAGTTACCACCCCCTGAACGACCAGATAGATTCAATTTTGGAAATAACACATTAAACCGCAGTATTAACATTCCGTCGAATTCATCTGATTTCGACATCCTTCATGATTGGGGAAAACCTATGGAATTACCTTCACCTGCTTTTGGTGGTACTGAATCCTCTGATAAGACATCGTCATCAACACCAAGAAAAGATAATAAACAGTCTAAAAAAATTATCTCAGAAAACTTGAAAAATAAAAAGCACTCAGAAAGTCCTAGTAAAAGTAATAAAAAATCTAAAGAAGTCAACAATAAAATTCAACCAATTTATTTAGATCTGACTTTCGTTCCTCATCACGGAAATTCTTATTACACGTCATTCGAATTTTTCAAGCAAATACGTGCAAGATATTACGTTTTTAGTGGGACAGAACCTAGTCGTGATGTATATGATGCATTACTTAATGCTAAAAAAACTTGGGAAAATAAGGACCTTGGTAAGTAAAATTTTTTTTTATTTATTTTAAGATTTACCTGATCAAATTTATTTGCAACTGAATGAATTTATTTTTTTATTTTTCAGAAGTGACGATTATTCCAACCTACGATACTGATACTTTAGGTTATTGGGTAGCTGATAATGAAGAAGCACTTGCAGAAAACCATATTGATCTTTCTCCATCCGCTTCACGGTGTACAATTAATCTTCAGGATCACGAAACAAGCTGTAGCGCTTATCGACTTGAATTTTAAATTTCGTTAATATAAATGGTCATACTAGTCAAAAGTTAAGTTCTTATTAAAATATTTTGTAAATTTATTTCGTAATATCTACTGCATTTTTCATATAGAATAATTTGAAGACTTAACGATAATTTTTTAAGATAATTTATTTGAGACATTTAAATCAATATTCAGCATTATTTCACATTTATGTAATGTAAATATCAGTATATGTTGTAATAGCATTGAGTATATAGATCTGTGATCTAGATTTGTGATAAATTCCAAGCAGAATGAAAAAGATAAAATTATGAAATTATATTAATTAATATTCATAATAGCAGCTTTTCTTGTTATCGAATTTCAATACAACTTTTAACTTATTTGTGAAAAATTCAGATTTTCTGAGTTTCAATGATAAATTTGCTTTTTTAATTGCATCTATAAAAATAAAAAATACATTAGATTTTCGGATGGAAATCAAGCCTTAATTATTTCGCAGTATGTTAATTTATAATAATAATAATAATAATAATAATAATAATAATAACTATCAAAATCAAATCAATCAAGCCAACGTAGAACAAAATAATCAAGGAACGTATGGTTAACTTATATTGTTAATTATTAGAATGTATAAAACGTTCCATTTTTAATAACTTAAAATATTAATCAATCGTTGTAAAACTGATTCAAATTAATAATTTTTTTTTTTTATAAATATAGCTTTTAAGTATGTTTTTAGAATGTTCTAATTGAATAAATTCTTTAATGCCTATGAAAATAAAAAATAAAATTGATTGGTGTTGTATAAGAAGATAAAATACCCAGTACTTAAACAGTATTTACCACGTGACATGTCTTGAACAATTTTATATAAGTTATATTGTGAAAAATTAGAAAAACGGTTGACCTTGAAGGCAATCCCTGCAACTTCCCGCCAATTCCATACCTAAACGCTTGAAATTGCACTTATGACATTTTTGAGCTCTTCGAGCTCAAAAATACAATTTGTGTGTTATTTTGAACTCTGCGAGCTCAAAGAAATAGCTTTTGTATATAGGTTTTGTACGTCTATAGCTTGAAAGTCTGAAAGACGTTTGATAAAACACTATTTTTAAAATTTTCAAACTCCAATAACTTTTGAATGAATGAATTAATTTCTACGCGGTTGGCGCCATTCGACACAGTTTTTAAGCCTCATCATAAATCTTTGACTTTAATTTGATCGGACAAGGAATTTCGGAGTAATTCCGAAAAAACACTTTTTTCAGTTTTCTTTCATTAACGATAAATCACGAACGAATCAACCGACTTTAACCGGACCAGCGGCGATCGACATGATTTTTTGATGTTAAGAGCTGATTAGTTTTTGAGATCGATCAGTAGAGCCGTTCAAAAGATATTCCAAAAAAACCACATTTAAAAAAATTTTCTTTGCAGTTTTTTTGAGATTCCTCAAAATTTACCGGTCCCAATCAGTCCAAATTGTATTCAAAATCTAAGTTCAATCAAATCCTTTCGAATGGCACCAACTGCGACGAAATCGGTCAAGCCGTTCAAAAGTTATGAGAGGTTTACACACACACACACACACACGCGCGCGCGCGCGCGTACGGACATAATCGTAAAAATAGTCAGGAAAGCTTCTTAGGGCTTCAAAATATCGAGATCTGTTGAAACCTCGATTTTTACAAAACTGGGTGAAACCAATAACTTCCCGATATTTCGAAAATCATTGATTTTCTTAGCGAGAAGTTAAAAAAAAAATTTAGGCGATAAATGTGGATACTATTTATATTTTAATATTATTTAGAGATTTAGCCATTAATTGTGACTAATGGTATCAAATTTTAAGTCAAAGTAATTTTTATTCCTTTTGAGTAGACATTACTCAAAACAATTTCTCATCAGGCCTGACATAATCCAATATGCCTCGATGTGGTCATAGCACAAAATTACGATAAAATACCGAGCATATTATGGGACACAACCTGCGAGACAGTTTAGACTGTCCTGCCTCCCTTTCCTTCCTCCTAGGGTGATTAGCTGTTAGTATGATCACTAAGGAGGTCCTAGGAGTTGTGAGGGCGTCTGCATATTTTCACGCCTTGGAGGGGGATAATAGAAACATTGGGTAGTCTATAATGATGACGGTATGACATAAATCGATTTAAAAATTAGATTTTTTCAGTTTTTTTACATTTGGTGTGTCTGGATAGATATGTGAAAGAGGTCTAAAGTGGTTAAACAAAAATAAAAAGATTGATATTTCGTTTTTTTCTTCTTTTATTTATCAATTTTCTTCACACACACAGTCATACTTATAAAAACAAATATTTTTATCTACAACTAATAATGATCGTAATGATAATAATAATAGTATCACTAAAAGCAATAATGATAATAGAGATACAAAGATAGATCCAAATTAATAGGTGATATCTTATCCTTTGGTAGCGCTGTAGAATAGAGTGGAACGGAGTGATAATCCTTCAATTCGGTGGATTATTTTTTAATTGGATTATTCATGATTGTGCAACAACTCCCAGAAAAATGAAAAGCCAAGGTCTGCGAGATTCGTGTTGATTGAAGATGTCCTTTCCTTATATTTGAAGAAATCCAAAAAATTTTTTTTGAAATAGTTTAATATAGTATTTGATGTTTCTTCCTACGGTGGAAGCCTCTCAGTTTAGCTATTTATTTAAAGTAATTTCGTTAAATAAGTCGCATATGAAACAAGTGCGTTGCAACATGCCGCTTAAAGTATAACCGCCATAATTAATGCCTGGGCATGAAATAAGCAAGTTGCAACCAATTCCAATCCAGGCATTAATGATGGCGATTGTACATTGAAAATAAGTTTTATCCTGCCGTACAATAGCTACTCATCCCCGAAACTTAATACAGTTAAACTTGAACGAATGGAAAAAACTGTGTTCTTCAACAGAATCATATGCTAACTATTTCTATGAAGAAGTAAACAATAATTTCTATCGCAAGTTTCGACCAATTCCAGTGTGAAAACCTGCAAATAGAGTTTTCAGAGTTTAAAAAAATACGCTGTCTTATATTATCTCATCAAGATACATGCATGCTTCTACTCTGACAAACGACAACGGCTCTTAAATCTGTCCATTAAAGTGTTAATTATTGGATGGATCACATTGAACAACTACCCATCGTTGACTACATTAATTCCGTCGAAGAGAATATATCGAAATATATTGTAAAAAATTTGCTACCCAATGTCCAAGAAATACCGAATACCTATAAAACACCTATACCATATTAAATCATTTCGAAAAATATTTTTTGGATATTTTTAATTATAACGAGAGGGCACTTTTAATCAACACGAATCTTGGGGAACTTGGCTTTTCATTTTCCGGGAGTTGTTGCACAATCATGAAAAATTCGTACAATAAATAATCCGCCGAATTGACAAACAGACGTCCTCGCAACTCACAGGACCTCCTTATAGTAACCATACTAACAGCTAATCACCCAAGGAGTAAGGGGAGGGGGACTAAACGGTCTAGACTGCCCAGACACGGTCTCGTAGGTTGTGCTCCATACTACTACCGAGCTTAGTAAATAAATATGATTACGAATAAATTGTTTCATAATAATGAAAATATACCATATTAAATCCTTAGATTATTTCAAATCATTTTAGTTCTTTTAAATGATTCTCATTGAATTTTATTCGACCATATTTCATAAGTAATGATTATATTTAGCCTGATACACAGAAAAAAAAAAGATTTTTTTGTCAAGCCAAGAAAAGTTTTCCGATGATCTAAGTTGTTTTGGATCAGGAAAAAATATTATGAGACAGAAAAATTTTCTTGGATCAATAAAACTTTACTTTAGCCAAAAGAATTTTGATTGTCCTAAATATTTTTGTGAGCGAAGAAGTTTAGTTCCTTAACGGAGAATTGTTTTTTCCCGTATATAATTGAATATGCCCATTCATGATATTTTAAGATATGACAATATAAACTTGATAGTTGATACCCGCTCGCTTGGCTGGGCACACGATAAAATTCGATTGTATAACTTAAGTAAACTTATGTAAAATATAAATAAAATCATTTAATTCTAGTCGATAGTAAGAATAAATTCAAAATTAAAATGTAAAGATTAACTCAATTAAGAACTAAATTCCTAATCTTCTAAAGGCTTAGTTTAAAACGATGAATAATCCTTTATATACCCTTTTCTCGTAGCCTCAAAAATTTTGATTTCGCTTAGCTCGTTCCGCGTGGTGTTATTTTCCCCGCAAGAAACATATCTGGTACATTGCAAACTTATATGTTTCATAATTCCAGAGAAGTTCCGAGAAAAAATGTTTATGAATAATTATATACATTTGTATATAAATTAGTTACATATGATTATATATGAAAAATGGCCAAATATAATAATTTATAATTATATATCACTGTATATAATTATATATAACAATATTTAATTATATATTTATTACATCTAATTAATTATTGGGTTAATTTTATAGATACAGTATAAATATTGATAAATTGACTTTTTCCGAATTTTTTCGACAATAACACACACACACACGCGCGCGCACACGCACAAACATACATACATTCATACATACACCATCGCGGAATAGTGAGGAAGGCTCTCTAGGACCTCAAAACGTTGACATCTGATGAAAACTCGATTTTCGAAAAACGGGGTAAAAACAATAAATCTCGATTTTTGAAAATTTTCAATTTTCCTAGAGGAAAGTTAATAAAAAAAATTTTTTTTTTCCGATTACCCTAATTAATATAATATAAAAATTGATTCAATATTGTATTTCAATAGTTATAACCTATAATTTATTTATTTTACCGAATCTCACCAAGTCAAAAATCTAAATAAAGATAAAGCTAAACGAAATTAATTTAGGAACTGAAAAATAAATGTAGAGTTGTAAAATTAGACTAACTTATTTTTTTAGTTTTATGATCACTGTAGAGTTTTCATTTTTGTAACTAAGGGTTTAGGGTATCGTAAATTATAAGATTTAAGTAAGTACGTCGAACATACTGTTTGCAGATGTTTTGACAGATAGGTAAGATTGTTGTGAGTAAAATTGTGAGTGAATTTTAAAAGTATTTTGGAAATGCGTGGGAACTTTAATTAGTTTTGCTAACTAAATAGTTACTAATAGTTTTCATTTAGTTTTAATAATAGTTTTCATATAGCAAAACTAATAGTTTTGCGCATTGTAAAAGTATGACTGAGTGGGATGAGAGGCCCAAGTAGTTGGTAGAGTAATTAAGAAAAAGGACTTGAGAAGACAGTCCTGAAGAACTACTCATTGTAGACAGACCTCTGTATTATTTCCTAATAAACACAACACTTAAATTACCTGACCTGTGATATATTTTTTTAAATACCCGGGAAAAAATGATCAGACCTGATCAGACATGAACAGGCATGAGTCTTCAGCCCTGATCAGACATGAAAAATGACCATGCCTGATCAGGCATGAATTGACCTGATCAGGCCTGATCAGACATGGTCAGGTCTGAAAACCCATTACTATTTTTAATTAATTATTTTGCTTAATTTTATGGTTGTAGTACTTGATAGAGTCGTACGCAATTCTCTATAATAAAATAAAATAAAAAAAAAAATAATTACATATTATTGTAAGGATGTAACACCAGCGGTCAACCATCCAACTACCAACCATGCTCAATGCTGTTTAACTCTGGTGTTATCCGTTTGCCTTGAATTTCCCGCCTGCTGTGCTGCTATATTAGATGTAACAATTCTATGAAGTACATAGAGTATCGAATAAGTTTATGATAAATATAATGTTAAAATTGGTTTTATAATATATTTTGATAGTCCTAATTTATTTATGTAACCGAATCTCATTATAATATCACATTTATTTAAATAATATAATAAGTAATGATTTTCATATTAGGCAGGAGCAGAGCAGACCATAACATCCCATAGAAAATGTAATAAATTTTTTATTTCAAAATTATTTAAATAAACGTAATGTTAAAAATAATTTTGCACTTTTTGTGATGACCAAAAATTTTTTTCGTCAAAGAAAAAAATTTTTATCATATCTCTGACTATAGTCAGAGAGGAACAGTCATAAACAGGCATGGTCAGACATGAATAGACATGAACAGGTATGAACAGGCCTGAGCGTATTTAACACTTCAGACATGAACAGGCATGGACAGGTCTGATCAGGCATGGAGAGGTCTGATCAGGCATGGACAGGCCTGAACGTATTTAACACTTTAGACATGAACAGACATGAGCAGGCATGGATAGGTCTGGTCAGGCATGGACAGGCCTGATCAGGCCTGAGCGTATTTAGTACTCCAGATATGAGCAGGCATGAACAGAACTGATCAGGCATGATCATGTATAACTTCAGGCCTGGTCATACATGAACAGGCATGATCAGGTCTAATTTCAGGCCTGATCATACATGAACAGGCATGGTCAGGTCTGATCATTTTTTCCCGGGTATTAACAACATCAATATCATATCCAGTATTTCTGATACTACATAAATGAGTTTGACCAGAGTGACATAATTGTTGAGTCACTTGAGTCATTAATAAATTCACTTTGAAAAATAAAAATCAAAATCGGATGACTGAAATTTGATAATAATTTTATTTTTACCATAATGTAGCTTCGCCATTTCTTTTACTTTTCTATCACAGTTTTCTCATGGAAACTTGTATTATAAGAAGTTGTGATAGAGTAGCCCCCCTGATTAAACAAAATGATTTGATATGATTAAAAATGATTATTTTTTTAATTATTTTTAATCCTGTCAAATTATGTAAATCATTTCAAATCATATCTCTTAAGGGGCATTCAACATTGTAAAATCATTTTTAATCATTTTGTTTAATAAGGCGCGCCCCTCGCAACCTTTGATTCATTCTGGAAACACTATGGAATCGCGTTGGAAACATTCTGTAATCAGACTGATTCCAGCATGTTTCCAGAGTGTGTTTGTTACATTTGTCCATTATGTTTCCAGAGTAAAACCAGAGTGAATAAATATCGAAACCATAATGAATCCATTTTGAATTCAGAATGTAACTTGATCGAATACATATTGGAATCAGAAAGAATACATATTAAAACCAGAATGTAACCAGAGTGAATACATACTATTTTCAGAATAAATTCTTACAAATTCCATAATGTATTCTGAGTGAAAACATTCCATTCTCAAAATAATTCCATACCCGGGTAAAAAAAGTTATATATAATTAGACATAATTATATATAATACCATATATAATTATAAATGAAAAATGGCCCTATATAATTATATTTAACTATATATAATTATATAGAATTATTTCCATAGAAAAAAAACCGACACGCGCGGGAACCGAACCTGGGACCTGACGCTTGTGAGACTATTACCTTACCCGTTTACCTATGAGACTTACTTGATTAACAGAGTTTTTAACAACTACAAGTAATGCAAATCGTATGCATGATCGATGGGTAATAAACAAAATTTTTTATTTTGTTTTTAAATTATTAATTATCAATATACACTGATAGAAAGATTCATTGACTATTAATAAATTAATTTATTTGAAAACAATTATTTAATTGGTTAAATTTTAATAAATCCTCTAAATTAATATACATGAAAGTCTTGAAGTTAATAACTTAAAAATTATTCAAGGTGTACAAATGCTTAAATGTAAAATAGGAGAAACTAATCAAAATGAACAAGCTCGAGAGTTACAAATTTATTTGTGGTTGGGAAATCCAATTAATTATGAAGTCCACGAAAATGATCGCTTTTTGATTATAACTGAAAGTTTTCTTGATGAGAACTTGAATATTTATGCTCGAGCAAATATTAAAAACGAACACATGTAATGACATATAGTTATATATGAATTATAAGTAATTATATATAGTTACACATAAGTTATATATAATCTTAAAAACGAGCGTATGTAACCCTGTTTAAAATTTCCAATTGGATCCCATCAAAAGCGACAAAAGCCACTTAGAAACCCATAAATTTTATTGGTTTCTAAGTGGCTTTTGTCGCTTTTGATGGGACCATATTGGAGTTTTTCAACAGGGAATGACGAATAGTTATATAAAAATTATAAGCAATTATATATAACCTTAAAAACAAACATATGTAAAGACATATAGTTATATATAAATTATATATGGTCTTATATAATTATATATAACCTTAAAAACTAACATATACAATCGTGATCATTAATTTAAACATGTTTTTAATATTACCCGAAAATAACCGTTTGTAAAATAGAATGTTTATTAACTCTAAATTTGGAAATCAGTTGATAATGTCATTTGTAAAATTTATCGTAAATAAAAAATGATATTAATGAAATTAGCAAAATTTAAATTTCACCAATTATAAATTTAGTCATTTAAAAAATAGCGAAAAACAAAAATCTGTAGGTACGTGAATTTAGCCAATTCTTACTGCAGAAACTTGTAAAATTAGCTGATTATAAACTTTGTGAAATGTAAAATTAGCCGTTTCTAAATCTCTCGTAATTCTTTAACGGATCGACGGATCAAAAAATGCTTTGATGCATCTGAAAGGACTTTTATAAATTTAGTTTCTCTGAAAATTAGAGCAGATTCGACTGACTCATTCAAAAGTTATAAGAAGTTTAAAAATGGCCAATTTTACAATTCGTAAAGTTTACAATCGGCTAATTTTATTAGTTTCTACAGTAAGAATTTGCTAAATTCACGTAGCCGAAGATTTTTGTTTTTCGCTATTTTATAAATGACTGAATTTTGATTTGGTGAAATTTCCATTTCGCTAATTTCATTAATATTATTTTTTATTTGCGACTAATTTTATAAATGACATTATCAACTAATTTTCAAATTTATAGTTAATAAACGTTCGAGTTCAAAAATGGCTATTTCCCAGTAAACTTAAAAATATACTTAAATTAATGACCACGATTGTATGTAATGACATATCTTTATATATATAATTCTTCTGTGAGTGTGTATGTTATGTCACTGAACTCCTCCTAGACGACTGGACCGATTTTGATGAAATTTTTTGTGTGAGTTCAAGGGGATTCGAGGATGGTTTAGATTCATAATTTGGTCCACTGGAAAATGTTTATTTAACTAATTTTTCATTTATAAGTAGTTGTTCATTTTGGAGTGTTTTACATTGGATCCGGTAGACTGCGCTGGCATCGCAGCATCAAATATTAAATATTATTCTATTTTAATTTCAGTTTATCTCGACAGTTGGTGCTAAAATCAAATTGAGAAAAATATTTGAAATTTTGTGTTATTATTATGTTCGTTCAGGTCGTGTGCTAATTAAAATATTAACTACGAATAGAAATTGATGTTTGAAGAGTTTTGAAGGGTACCTAAAAAACGATAATAATTTTCATCAAAACAGTCCAGATTGTTACAGCTTATTGAATAATGTTTGAAATTTTCGAATTAACGACGTGTGTACAGGACAACGTCTGTCGGGTCTGCTAGTAGTTATATATACATTATATGAAGTCATGTATAGATTATATATGGTTCTATAAAATTATATATAATTTTTAACTTCCCGCTAAGAAAAATGAAAATTTTCAAAAATCGGGAAGTTATTGGTTTCACCCCGTTTTTCGAAAATCGAGTTCTCATCAGATCTTGACGTGATTTTTGTGGAATAGCTTTTAAACGGCTTTACCGATCAATTCCAAAAACTAATCAGCTTTTAATATCAAAAAACCACGTCGATTGCTGCCAGTCCGGTCAAAATCGGTTGATTCGTTCGTGAGTTATCGTGAACGAAAGCAAACCGAAAAAAGTGTTTTTTCGGAATTGCTCTAAAATTTTTGCTTCGATCAATTAAAACCTGAAAATAACTCATGAGGATGATGAAACTGCGTCGAATGCCGTCAACCGCGTGGAAATCGGTTGATCCATTCGAAAGTTATCACGATTTGAAAATTCCAAAAATAGTGATTTATTAAACTCCTATCAAACTTTTGAGCTCGGAGAGCTCAAAACTACACGAAAATCAGATTTTTCAGCTCGAAGAGCTCAAAAACATAATAAGTGCAATATCGAGCGCTTAATTACGAAAGTAGCGGGAAGTTGCAGGGATGGCCGTCAGGGTCAACCGTTTTCCTAATTTTTTTTACCCGAGTAACGGAATCGATATGTAATTACTTCTTATTAATCATGGGGTTATATTATTTATCGGGCGTATAACCTGTTTTCAGTATCTAAATTAAATACCTAACATAAGTACTTCCACTCTTTACATTGATTGAGACATCACTATATATATTGACTCCGGGTATGGTTCTTATAACATTATGGTTCTTATCTGTACTTATTGTGGGAACATTTTGATAACAACATGTATCCACTCTGGGCACGTAATGGTAACATATCGATTACAGTACGTATTCACTCTGAAAACACTCTACCCTGATAGCCACCTTACCTATAACTTACTGTCAATCTACGTCCGCAATTTGAAGCAAACTTGACGGAAAGAGTTGGCAAAGCGAGCGATTACCTATTAGTTACCTATAACTTACTCTGCAAATAGACGTCAAAACTTGCTGTACAAGTATTTCCTTCAAATTGTAGTAAAGTTGAAAGGAAATTTAACTACAAGTTTGATTGTTAACTTGTATTCAAGTTGCGGCCGTAGATTTCTGTCAATTTGCTTACAACTGTTGTTGAGTGAAGAATTACCGCCAACTTGATGTATAACTTAACCGTAACTGCTGGGAGTCAACACTTACTGAGAAAGCGCTGGCTATCAGGGGCTGTTTTGAAAATGTATTCATTATGGTTTCACTACATATCCATTTTGGTTACCGACTGAGCCCACTCTGGTTTCAGTCTGGAAACACGATGGACAAATGTAACAAACACACTCTGGAAACTCTCTGGAAACACTCTGGAAACGGAATGAAACCATTTCCACTCTGTTTCCAGAGTGTTTCCAGAATGGCTGTAAGGTTGCGAGAGGGGCTATTTCAGGCGTCCTTAAAAATGTTACATTTATAATTACGTTATAACTATAACCCGAGTAAAAATGAAAATCGATATTAAAAAAATAAAATTTTTATCCACTGTCGCAACACCGCTGCACCACAGCCGTTTGGTAGACAAAATCGCCGCAACACGAAATCTATATTTTAAAATATGTTAAAAGCCTTACGACAATTATCGTGGTTTTTAGATTAAATGTGTCGATAAATTTTTTAATTGTTCATCTTTTTCATTAAATCAGTGATTTCTATATTTAAAAATTAATTGATTCCAATTAAATAAGAATGAAAAGTTAAATTTAGTTAAAACTTTAAGGTATGATAAATTTTTTTGCAATTTTCGTGACCGGAACGAGCCGTTGACAGAAGTAATCCCACGCTCCCCTACATTTGAATAATTTATCATGGTCATTTTTAATATCACTACTACTATACATACAAATTATTTTAATGGGTAATGAGGGGGCTATTTTTTAGATACTGTATTATTAGGTATTAATAATAAAAGAAGTTATTCACGGATTGCTCGTGACAGGTGCGCCAACTTTTTGCTTACCCTCGCGGTTTTTGAAATACTGTTAATTTTCGGTATAAATACGTTTACTATAAATTTACCGTTATAATTCTGAAATACTACGGTATTTCTGGGGTTATATTGGCCAGTTTTTTGCGATAGTTATATAGCATTTCTACTGTACTTTTGCTGCAAAGTTCAGAAATAATACGATGAAATTACCGTGAAACTCTAGAGATTTTACTGCAAAAAATCTGTATATTAACTATAATCTATAGTCTATAGTAATACATAAATCTATAGAGTTTTTTACTGTTGTTTCGTTAAAACTATTAAACTATACATCCAATATTGAATTGAAATTTCGCATCCATGTAGAGGATATATTGACTTAATGGATAGGCTAACTTTTTTATCAGTTTCTAATCTCCGAAGTGGATAGCGGAGGCGTTAACGGTTAGAAAAAATCATAAAAAATTCAATTTTGAATTTTAACTCTTCTAGACATGAAATTTAGATAGAAATTTTTTGGGCTTTGTAAAGAGCAAACAAAAATGTATTAAATGAAGTTTAAATCCCAAAATCGCTTATGTGGTGCTAATGAAAAAAAAAAAAAAAAAAAAACGAAAACTTTAAACTAAAACTTCCACAGACTTAAAATTTAATAAAAATTTCATGTTTATTAAATTAAGGTCGCCTACTATCAGATTACGCAAAATTTTAACCCCAGAGAAGATTGTGGGGCCGTTAAAAATCTGTAAAATTTTTGTTTTTCTTCTGTTATAATTATAATACAAATAAAAATGGAAATAAAAATAATTTTCTATATAGACATAAGAGACTTTCTATAGATATAGTCATTCATCACGATATCTCAGGAACCATCGGATCTAGAAACTTGAAGTTTGGGAGGAATATTACTTTTGGCATGTAGAGGTCAGCTAAGAACGGTTTTGAAGAAATTTCACCCTTGGAGAGCGTACGGTGGCGTTAACAATGAAAAATTCCTGTTTTTAAAATATAGCTCCTATAGACTTCAAATTTAGTAGGAATCTTCCGTAAAAGATATAGAAATATTAGATGAACGAATTTCACGATAGCTCACGTCACATGGACTTGCGGGGGAGGGTGTTAACAATGAAAATTTTTAATTTTAAAGCTATATAACTCTTATAGACTCCAAAGTTAGTAGGAGTATTCTATATGTGATATAGAATTGATCTAAAAGCGGATTTTACAATGATCCAATCGTAATAAGTGGGTACCTACTTGCGCTGCTCTGATTCAATTTTATATTTATTTTGTCATATAATATTATCAAGTAATACGTAAATATAAGAAAAAAGCGAAAATACATTCTTGATTGAAAACTTATTATCAATTTTAATAAAAAAAAGCTTATTTTGCTTAAAATTAATGCAATGAAAATAAGATCATTATTTGAATGAATGCAATGCCTAAAAATCTTTTTTTTTTTATGTCAGCTAAATACACAATTTTATTATCAAAATTAGTTTCTTCAATAGATTCATCTATAGGTATATTTGTAGTGCTTATCTGCTTTGGGCTAAAGGGTAAGGCAAAGCGAGTTTTTAAACAGTTTTTATTTTTTATTAATAAAAAATTCTTAGGCCCAAATTAAGAAAATATTCTTATCTAATGTTAAAGTTTGATCACTACTATGTCGGATAGAATAATATTCGTTAGTATAATACTCTCTACAGTAAGATTAACGGTGGTGATTATTACTGGGTGGGTCTTATTAGACTGAATAAGTAGTTACAGATAGCGTCATAGATAGCTTAAATGGTAGAGCCTTGGGCGCGGAACCAAATGATCCAGGTTCGAGTCCCGGTCTGGGCTAAAAAAAATTATTACAATAATAAAAAAAAATTAATCATTGACCTCACAAAAATGATTCATGATAATTATATAACGTTATGAAAATAAAGTACATTATAAAAAAAATTTTAAGTAATTGAATAATATTAATGAAGCAGCACAATTTTGGCATTTTACCGGTAATAGAATAGTAGGAATCTTCTTTTACGGTTTTTTGCTGCAGTAGTGCTGCAAGAATACAGTAAATATGCGGTACATTTACGGTTTGAATGCTGTTAATATACCGTAATTTTTCTGTTGTATTGCCATAAATATTCTGAATTTATTTCGTAATTTTTTTGTAATAATTCTACGAAAAAACTGGCCAAAATAACTCAAGTATTATGGTAAAAAAACAGCATTTATATCGTATAAATACCGAATCTTTGCAGCATTTTTAAAACCGTGGGGATAGTCTATAGCAGTCTTTGAAGTTGATGAACAATTTCAATATTGCTACTAATTCTGAGAATTACAAGTTTTAATAGCAATTATAAAGGAAAATTGGTAAAAGGAATAAGGAGAAGAAAAGGGAATTGAAAAAATAATTCGAACAGAATGGAAAGGGAATCGAATCCGAAATTTTTGGTGCCGCCTTTAGATACCCTTTAAGCTATCCAAGACAGTGTTTGAAATTACCATTCATTCACTTTAATAACTGAGGAATCATAAGATACTAGCAATTTATAAAAACGAATCAATTACAGTACATGAGGTATTTTTATGTCTTATAAATTCTAAAAAAAAACACGTCCAAAGTCGACAATAATAATTACATATCATAGTAATTTCAGTAGTTCAGAAAACTAGTTTTGAAACCTAATTTTAGTGAATTTGGCACTAATTTTTTCTGCTATTAAGTACTTGATTTGTACTTGTGTTCTTAAAAATTTTAATTGATTAATTATTTTATTTAGAGTTTGTAATACTTATTTGACATCAATTGAAATTTGAATGGAAATTAAAGTATAATAGTTATTGTATATTTTCAAATTTTAAATAAAATACCCATTCCTATTGAAGAAATTTTTATAATAAAAATTTTATAATAAATAAATTACTGCAAGACATTGTAAACCGTGTACGCACATTTAATGACCTAAAATAAAGAATTAAAATGAATGAACAATTGGTTTATTTGGTTAATACGCAACAAACTTACTTTTGTAAATGACTCGAGAGATAAAATAATGAAAAAGCTGCTTGTAAATAAAACTGGCCGAAAAGTTTCACATAAAATAATTGTAAGTGATCTACGAAGGCTGTTGGTCAAATTAAACCAATTAGTGTCATAGAGTGCAGTGGTAATGTCAAGAAACTAAAAATGAAAGAACAGAAAATTGAATATTTTATAGAAATTACTTTTTTAAAAATATAAAAATTACATATATTACCTCTAGTGTAACTTGATTAGCGCAAAAGCACTGGAAAAATATTTGGAAATTCATTGCGATGAAGTAAAAGAAATTACCCGCGAAATTCATTGATGCGGCATTCATGTGTGAGAGTACGTACGCTACCGTGCATAATATCAATGAGCTCGCTGTATACTGGACGAATATCACTTTAGACCAGGTAGAGTTTATGTATTTAATTAAGCTGCAAGCATTCAATTCAAGTGAATTCATGAAAATAATAAAAGAGGAATAATGAATAATAAACAGTCATGCAAACTTAAGGACACTGATGTGGTGATCAACCCATTCGCCGACCATCTTACGTTCTGAAGACGCAATAATATCTTTGGGGTGAGTGTCGTAGATAACTTCCAGTTTTTTTATCATCATATCGAATCTGTATCTTAGAATGTGAACTTGCGCGCACATATGGCAGATAATGCATGGCAAGAGCGGATCAAACGCGAGATTTATGGACGCCGCACTGCATATCGCGTAGAGCTGGTAGATGGCCGTTATCCAGTAAATACCCGTCGAGTTGTAGCTGTAGGGAAACCATCCTCTGTATGGCAGAACCTGCAGAGGATCCATTAGAAATATATGACCTATTGAAAACCATGTTATGGCCATGGTAAACAAAACTGGGTAGTATTTGAGAATGTATCTGAAAAATAAAGATATTGAATTTGATTAATTTCTCAGAGTTAAAAAATACTTAAAAAAGAATTTACCCAGTAAATCCATCGAAGCGTTTTACGATATTCTCTTCTTCTTGATCTTGAGGCTTGAAAGGACTGCGACCGAGGGTATCTATAATTTCTTTGATATCCTTGCGATTCCCGATTGAACAGGCAGTTTTCTGTCGAATGGTAACGAGGCTTAGAAGCAGTGAAATGTTGTCGATGATGGCAGCGATATCGACGTTAACAAACTCTAAGTCCATGATCCCCGAAATAAGAAATGAAATGTTCGCGAAAATTACGATTGCTGTGTAAAAATGATAAAGAACGGCTTTAACTCCTGTCCATCCGCGGGGTTTCCAAAGTCCGACTAGGGTGAGCACAAAGAAATTGGTGGTAAGTATTTCCATTGTAATTGTAAGTTAACGTTGTAAATTATCGACGCCAGAATGGCTAGTACAAAATCCATTGTCTTCAGTTTTAGAGTTTCGTCGAGGTAAATTTGAATAATTTGTCGTTATTCTCATTACTGTTACTATTATGCAAATTGCGCAATTCTGTAATTAGGGGCTATTTTATGAATATTGCAATCAGTAAGTTAATAATATATAAGATTGTCAATAGACTACGCGGAACAAATGCGTCAACTCGGAGTTCAGTCTACAGTCGTCTTCGGAGTTCATATAAACTTGGAATATAGTTATTAATTCTAAGGGTTACACTGGCTGAAGAAACAGCGCACCAAGCATAGTTAAACAGAAAAATCAATAAATTTAATTAAGTAGAAAATTTCGTTTATTATTCAACTGTCTTAACATTTGTTTTTAATTTTTAATTGTTTAATTCTCTAGAATCACCAAGGAATGCTTAAAGAAATCTTGAAAAAATTACAGTACACTCTATAATAACGAGTTTTGGTGGATGTTCTAAAAAAAAAATCGTGATCATGAGTACAACATAAATTTCAGTAAGGTAAATTTTTTTTATTACAATAATATTTATTAAGAAGTTACACGCAGATAAAATTAAATAAAAGAATTTTTCTTTAATTTCATTTTTATAATGTAAAAACATGGGTCATTCCACCAAATGAAATCATGGTTACGGTGTGATCCACGCGAATTGATTTTAGATTTTGTTGAAGTGTTCTATGCATGAAAATAAAAATTCCCTGAGAATTTGGGTCCTTAATATAAAATCATTTCGAAATGACGATTTTTTTCATTTTGCCAACTTACAATATTTTTCATTTTTCAGTAACTTTTATCGAGAAGAAACACATATGTCTACATGATAAAGAATATTTTTATTAATTTTAATTTCTGTAGAAAATGTATTTTAAAAATATGAATATTTTACAATTATCATTCTCACAATGTCTTAAGGATTGAAATTTCGTAACACTGGTTGTTAACTGATTTCTCCTTCAGAAACAAATAATACCTACCAAATTTTAAGTCCATAGAAGATACGGTTTCGAAACGTAAATTTTCATTTTTCTCTACGTAGGTGGAAATCTCTTATATATAGGGCATTCTATGCCAACTCAGATACCATTTAGCTTTTGAGTCTTCGATTTCTTTCCTAATTTTTTTATGTTTTGAAAACGGTTAAAAGAAGCTTCCTTGATTTTTTCAATTTTTTTTTTTCGTCCGATATATCGGTCCGACTGGGATGTTTTTTTTTTAATTTTTCTCTTTAAACACGCAGCATTGATTAATTTTAAAAATGTGGACCGTAAGATGGACGGTGTGGCTTAGTGTATATGGAATAAGCGAAAAAAAATTCGGTATGACCGGGTAGCTCAAATGGGAGAGTAGCCGACATGTCTTCGAAAGGTTCAGGGTTCGAATCTCAGATCGAGTAAAAATTTTTTACTGTCTTATTTAAATGTAACAAGTAAAGTGTTATTTAAATGGAACAAGTAAAGTGCGATAACAAAGAGAGCGCTGCAATTAAGCGGAAAATTTGGGAAACTCAGGTAAGGTTGAGTAATAACGTACAATGCCATGGTATCTTACGTATTCCAAAATTGATCAGTATCATAATTCAAAGAGTGACGAAATACAATTCATCTAATATTTATTTTGGTTATTATTATCTTACTTTTTTTAAGAACTTTAAATGTATTAGATGATTACAAAATAAAAAAAAAAATCCGGAGAGAAGATCACAAAAATTTTTTCGTAAGAGGAAAAAAAATTTGAAAAAATCCCTTTAAAAAATTTTTTTTAATTTTAATATCAGTTTCAAAATGATTAATTATTTAATTTTTCAATTATTTGAAATTTAAAATATGAATAGTTAATGATTTATATGACAATTTATAGTGAAATTAATTTACTTCACAATTTAACTCAAAAATTCCATACTGCCTTAAATTAAAACCTCTATATCTCAAAACGTATAATTCTTAACGATTTAGTGCTAAGGACTTTTTTTGTAGGAAATTAAATTTCCTACAAGTCTGTCATTTGCATTTTTTCTGTAGCTAATATTGTTAACGAGATAGTTACAAAGAAAAACGCGAATTTTATGAAAAAATTAGCTTTAGTGGCCCGTACTATCCCGCAGGTGTGAGTTATGACTTTGCCGTAATGGAGACTTTTGTAGAGCGTTCAATTCTAAGAAATACCTGTCCAGGTCCTAGATAATCCCATTAAATGCCGCTGAGTTATAAAATTCAAAAGAAAAAAAATCAAGTTTTACGTGTATTTTAAATGGGAAATCATTACACGCCTTGGTCGAGTACTTAATATTAATATTAAGGGCCCAAGCTTTCAGGGAATATTTTTTTGGTACTCCCAACAAATTTTTACTATGGGAACGAAAAAAAAAATAGTCCAAAAAAAAAAAGCACCCTAATATATATGGGACATTCCACGTCAAATTGGACAGTTTTCAAAATTTTAATTTTAGATTTTCTCAATTTTTTTATTAAAGTAATAGTGTATTACACCCCTTGGGAAGGAAAATAAGAAAAGGTCAACAATTACATGTGATCTTAAAACTGAGGTTTTCTTTTTTACTTTCCAAGGGCTGTATACTATTTTTCTCCTCGATGGAGGCGGAAAGCGGCATTTTCGTTTAGCGCAGTGGGAAGAAAATTGACGCTTTCCGTCCGGAGGGGAGAAAATGAACTTTATATTAATATAACAATTTTAACCGTATTAATTCAATAATAATAATAATAATAATATATGGGTTATTTTATACAAAATCACCAGATTTGAAAAATCACATTTTTTCATTTAACTGAATTTTTGAGATCCTTTTGTAGGTGTCAAGAGACGCTTACCTGTAAATTATTAGCCCTCAATTTTCCTGAAGCTTTTTAGTTATAAATTTTAGAAAATTGAAAAAAAAAAAAAAACAGTGATAGTCAAGGGCAAAAAATTCGTAACTCGTTATTAATTATAATTACAAATGTAGGTAATCTTTTCTTTGTTTTCTTTAATTTGTAGTAAATACGAACGACCAGGGTTAAGCTTAAAGTTTTCCATTGTTATAAGAATTAAAGATTAACTTTCATTTTCATGATCATGATTTTATTCTAAGTTTATAAAAAATCAACATTACATCTTTTTGTTTTTATAAATGAAATTAAATACTTATCAACTTTATAGCTCATGGTAGAAACCAATGTTTAACGTAATATTACTTACATAAAGTTAATTAAATTTTTGTAAATTGAAATGGATACAGAAGATCAATTTTCTACACAATAGTGCTTAATACAAAAAATTCATTAATAATTATTATGCATTCGAAATGAAGAAAAGAAAGAAAAAATAATTATTCTTATAAAACCTAAATTAAATCTGTAATAAATAAATAAATTATATTATAACCATCAGGGCCTGGAAGTTGGGGCCAACAATTAAACTTAAAAATAGAGCAAATTTAAATTAATAATCACAAGCGAAATGACGATCGCGAGCAAGTTCAAGTGCTTAAATACTATACTATATTTTAAGCATAAAATGTCAAAATAAAAATGAGGTTGGCATCAAAACACGTGGGCTTGAACAATACAATCTGACATCAACGACAAAACTATAGAATAAAAATCACAAGTACAGGATAATGTGAAATATTTACAAATGTTTCATGAAATTTCAAATAATTTTTAGCAAAAATCTGTCTTATTTTTTCTGTCTAATTTTTTTTGTCATATTGTTTGTCTTATTTTTTTGTATTATTTCTTTGTCTTATTTTTTTGTCTTAGTTTCTTTATTTGTTTTCTCTTATATTTTTTGTCTTAGTTTTCTTGATTGAGATCATTTTGTAAATTTTTTTGGGCTTGACTAAGCAAAAAATCATCTAATACTTTTTTTGTAGAGAACATTTTGCTCTATAATTACCACCGAAGACTTAAGCTTAAATCGATCAGCAGGAAAAAATTAAAATGTAAAACCTAATTTTTTAGTAATTTTCAAGTTTTTAACCGAAATTATTGTGTAACATTTTTTGAGCTTGTCTGAGCCAAAAATATTTCGAGATTATTTTGTAGAGAATATGTTTTTCTATATCTACCAGCAAAAAGTTAAGCCTAATAGAAAAAAGTGTAAAAATATAAAAATTATATTTTTTATAAATTTCAAGTATTTGACCGGAATTATTTTAAGTCAACTATTTTTTTTTATCTACTGTTGTCAACCACACAAGTATTAAAATCCGCTTCTAAAACTTTGCTCCTCTTTCGTCTAGCCTAAATCTGTACGCGGAGACTTTTGCTAAAAATTATCTGAAATTTCATGAAACATTTGTAAATATTTCACATTATCCTGTACTTGTGATTTTTATTCTATAGTTTTGTCGTTGATGTCAGATTGTATTGTTCAAGCCCACGTGTTTTGATGCCAACCTCATTTTTATTTTGACATTTTATGCTTAAAATATAGTATAGTATTTAAGCGCTTGAACTTGCTCGCGATCGTCATTTCGCTTGTGATTATTAATTTAAATTTGCTCTATTTTTAAGTTTAATTGTTGGCCCCAACTTCCAGGCTTTGATAACCATCCAATTAAGCTATTTAATTAAATATGATTTCACAATGAAAGTTATCACTTTTTAAACTAAAATCATTGAATCCTGCTATTTTTTCTTAAATACATATATTCTTTAAACCAGTATATAAAATAGATCATCAATATTTTTACGTAGCATATAAAAAATTTACGAAACTTTTCAATGAAATGAATACAATGATAAATTAAATACTTTTACAAATACTTTGGAAAAAAAAAAAAAAAAAAAAAAAAAAATAAAATAAAATAAGTTGCATTGGTGATAAAATAAAAATTGTAAATATTACTACCCTGTATAATATGAGTAAATATTTCATGAGTAGCTTAGCTGATTGCTAATTGTTCAACCCTTCTTCGATGCTTTTCGGTGTTTTTTTCACTTAGCCACTTGTCAATAGTCATAGGAAGTTTTTACTCTGGTTCCGCAGATATGGTTTCGTTCAACTTAGTGGTTAAAAGGTTAAATCTTTGCATTGAGATATTTTAATAGTTAAAATGTATTTTAGAGCTTCAAAATTTAATTGTTTTTTATTGAAATAATATAAAAATTGGTAGAAATTATCAGTTAATTATTTATAGAAATTACTCAATGCTTTGCAATTGCCTTGTAATATAACAATCAAATAAACACATTATTATTGTTATTATCATTATTATTATTATCATCATCATTATCGTCATCACCGTTGTTATTATTATTATTAGCAGTAATAGTCGTCGTAATAATAGTGATTATAGTAGTATTACTGTTATTATTAATAGTAATACTTAAATGATTCACTAAAAGTCCAAACTTTCTTTTAAAGGTATTTTAGCAACCTCGAAGAATATCCTACAAAAAAAAAAAAATGTCAAATTATTAAAATAAAATAATTAAAATAATTGTAAGAAAACTTATTAAGATATAAAGTAGTGTTCTAATAACGATTTTTCAAAGTAACGACTCTTTTAAGAGTGAAAGATGCTTTCGTTGTTAGTGCATTAACTTTTTACCAAAATTAATAAAAATATTAACACTAAAAATTTTCATTAAATTGCAGTAAAAAACTTCAATCTACTTCCTATTAGTGTATGAACTTACTGAACTGTCCAAAGAAGCTTTTAAGGAGAAAATTTATGAATTGTTTAAGTACTAATTTTCACTAGCTTACAAAAAATAACAGTGCAGATGTACTTTTAATAGTTCTATTTTTATATCTAATCTATTTATATAGGTGGACGTATTGTTGCTAACTAATATCATTTTTAATCTATTACAAAATTCCTATCCGCTATCTCATTCGCGCCAAATTTTTTAACATTTTCTGATAAAAGATTTCAATCCTTATTTCCTGTGTTCGGACCTCCCGCCCGGCGCCCTGTCATTGTTTCTCTTTTACTCAGGAAATTTCAAATTAGAAATTCAAAGTCATGAAATTAGACAAATATTTACAGTTATACAGGTATCACGAGTGGAATTCAAATTTGACAATTGAACTTAATGACTATAAATTATAGCAAAACATAACTCTCAAAACTTGAAAAAGCTAATAATGTTTCCAATTTCTTTAGGAATTTTCGACAGGTTATATTACAGTGAGGAATAAGATATTGATCGTAAATACTGGACAAGTCAATGCAAGTTGATGCCGTAAGATGGACGACGATGTTCATGAAATGGTCCATCTTTGCAAGCATGGATTGGTATTCAAACATGCTTGTAAATCTACATCTGAGGTATGTTTCTGTTCATCAGAAACTGTACTTTCAGAAAAACTAGTGCGTATAAAAAATTTATCCCGAATATTAAAATTATTTCTCACTAGCTTAACAGATGTGAAGAAAAAAAAACTTCTTTTTTTTTTAATTTTTCAAGAACTTGTTGGACAAATCGACTAATTTTGATGTGGTTTGCGGCAATTGACGTTGTTTTTGTCGGTTAAGAGCTGATTAGATTATGGGAACAAACGGTATAGTAGTTTAAAAGTTACTTTAAATAAAAATATTTTTCGAGGCGCGTTTCGAACGATTTACATACTCTTTTAAATCGAAATAGTGACTATAGTGACTATTCACTATTTTTGCAGTGCAGAGTAGATCACTAATTCAAATAGTGGTATACTTTTCACTACTAAATAGTGAATAGTCACTATTTCATAAGCGACAGTCATTATTTCGATTTAAGAGAGTACACTCACACATGCAAATTGTATGATCTATTTTTTTTTCCTAAAAAATTTTTTTTCTTTGTTCCAGATTTTACTATCCATTAATTTGAAACAAAAAAATAATGATTTTTTATTTCAAAATTGATGATAAAAAAAATTAGGAAAACAGTTGACCCTAAAGGCCATTCCCGCAACTTCCCGCTAATTCCATACTTAAGTGCTCAAAATTACACTTATTGCGTTTTTGAGCTCTTCGAGCTTAAGAATACAATTTATGTGTTATTTTGAGCTCTCCGAGCTCAAAGAGATTGCTTTTCTATGCTTTTGAGATCTTCGAGCTCGAAAGTCTGGTAGAGGTTTAATTTTGACAGAGGTGTTCTCAATAAAACACTATTTTTTGAATTTTCAAACCGCAATTACTTTTGAATAAATGAACCGATTTTCACGCGGTCGGCGGCATTGAAAGTGAAGCCTTATAGAAAACCTTTAAGTTTAAATTGATCGAACAAGAAATTTCAAACTAATTAAAAAAAAAACGCTTTTTATGCTCGACGGGCAGAAAGCGTCAACTTTCGGCCCGCTGCGCTAAACGAAGTTGCCACTTTCGGCCTTCGTCGAGCAAAAAAATAGCATACACTCCTCGGGAAGTAAATAAGAAAGCCTCAGATCACATGTTTGTTAACCTCGGCTTCGCCTCGGCCAACAATTACATGTGATCTGAGACATTTCTTACTTTACTTCCCTCGGTGTGTAATATACTATTTTCGGTTTTTCTTCGACAACGATAACTCACGAATGAATCAACCGATTTTGACCGAGCTAGCGGCAATCGACGTAATTTTTTGATGGTAAGAGCTGATTAGTTTTTTAAATCGATTAAAATCTGAGTTTGCGGGAAGTTAAAAATTCCATTCCTCATAAATCTTGAAAGCATCTTATAAAATATATATTTCAGTTTCTGAATTGTCCTCTAATTTGCTGTACGACACCAGCTGTTAAAGTATCAATGATTGAAAACAAAAAGATATTTTTTATTGAAAGTCAAAGATATCTCGAAAAAATTTTTCTAAGCCCGTGATACGAAAAGAGTTTTTAAATTCTAGTCTAGAAGTTTTAAAAAATCGATTTTTTAACTTCCTGCTAAGAAAATTGAAAATTTTCAAAAATCGGGAAGTTATTGGTTTCACCCCGTTTTCGAAAATCGAGTTCTCATCAGATCTTGACGTTTTAAGGTCCTAGGAAGCTTCCCTGAATGTTTTCGCGATGATGTCCGTGTGTGTGTGTGTGTGTGTGTGTGTGTGTGTGTGTGTGTGTGTGTGTGTGTGTGTGTGTGTGTGTGTGTGTGTGTAATCCTTTTATAACTTTTGAACGGCTTGACCGATTTCATCGTGAATAGTGCCATTCAAAGGGGCTTGACCAAACTTAAATTTCCTGAAAATTTGAACTGATTCGGACCAGTAGATTTTGAGAAATTGTAAAAAAACTACAAAAAAAATTTTTTTGAAAAGTGGTTTTTTTGGAATAACTTGTAAACGGCTTTACCGATCAATTCCAAAAACTAATCAGCTCTTAACATCAAAAAACCACGTCGATTGCCGCCAGTCCGGTCAAAATTGGTTGATTCGTTCGTGAGTTATCGTGAACGAAAGAAAACCGAAAAAAGTGTTTTTTCAAGGTTACTCTGAAATTTTCGGTTCGATCAATTAAAACCTGAAAATAACTGAGAGCTCAAAACTACACAAAAATTATATTTTTGAGCTCAAAGAGCTCAAAAACATAATAAGTGCAATATCGAACGCTTAATTACGAAAGTAGCGGGAAGTTGCAGGGATGGCCGTCAGGGTCAACCGTTTTCCTAATTTTTTTTTTCATATTTTCAGAGTTTAAACCCTTAAAAAAATGCCTTTAAATGGATTTTTCAAAATTCGAATTATTTTTGGAGATACAGTGGATTTTACATAGCGGGTGGTTCGTCAAGCTGGTGTAAATGGCAACAAGCCGTAGCTAAGAACACTCTTGAAGGCTTTTTCCATGAACAACTCCCTCTGGATGAAAAAGTAGTGAAAGTAATTGAGCCCATTTATACAAGCTTATCGTCAGATGATTTATTACATCAATATTTGGGGTCCGAAACTCAAAATAATAATGAATCACTCAATTCAATAATATGGACTTTTTCCTTCAAAACATATTCACGCCTGGAACTCAGACAATTGAAATTGCTACTTATTTAACTATTGTCGTTTTTAATAAAGATCATTTACTGATCTTAAAAATAATGAAACTTATGGGTATCACCATTAGTACTGACGCTCAAACATTTGCTGTCAGACGTAACAAAGTTCGAATTGATCGCTCTGAACTGCGAGCTTATGCTGCTCCAAAAAAAGGCAGAACAGCTCGATTCACAGAAAGAACTTCGCAAGAAGTTGCATATAACGTAGAAGAAGGCCCAATGTATGGATTTGGGATCACCACTTAATCCAAAGTGAGTATTAAATATTACTATCCGAGTTATTCTACTGGAATTGTTTCTCAAACTTCAAGCGTGTTTTTCTCGAAACTACTTTTTTTGAAGTGGTTATTGGTTTTGATTTTTTTTGTATTCTCGAAATTTCAATAAATATCATATGAAAAAATGGATAATAATAATGTTTTCCATTTTTTTTTATCTTAGTTTGAAAAGTGTCTAAAATTTAGGCTTCTAGACCAGAATACCCCCTTCAGGAATACACATTTGGATCTACCGAACTTTTTGATAAAATATTGATAGATATTATTTACTTAAATTAGATGATACTTTTTTAAGCATGAGTTATGGGAAGATATGGTATGTCTAAAAATTACACTATAAAAATTTTAATAAACCATTACTAGTTTGTCAATTATCTATTTTACTTATTATGTGTGTGACAAAACTATCATCATTTCCTAACTGTAACTTCCAAAAACTAATACTTTCGCAAAAACTGCGAGTCAGGTAAAAAAGAATAGAAGAAACTATTTTTATAATGTACTCAGACATTTGATTTCAATACAGAATCGCAGGCGCAAGCAGCGGGTCGCACAATTCCTGTTACCAAAATTATGAAAACTTTTTTATCGAAAAATGAATACGTCAATAGTTGATCACCAAAATTTTAGATCGATTTATCGCACCGTTTCTGAATAACTAATTTTTGAAATTGCTTCTTTTGCACATAAAGGTGTGGAAAGCCGATAAAGTTAGTATGAAATCTTTCGTAACGGAAGAGTGATGCAACTAGATTTAGTAAAATATGAATTGCGTGACTCAACTACTTTCAAGAAACTTTTTTAAACAAAGAAAAATCGTTTTGAAAATTAAAAAACGTTTGTCGTTATTTTTTTGAGAAATCGAATTTTTTGAGCGAAGACTCTTATTGAGAATTTTTTTTTTTTTTATAATAGGAAAGATTTTTTCATTTTCTATGAATAATTAGTTTTTAAAGTAGAGCAGAAAAAAAATAATTTTTTCAGTATGAACTTACTTGTGACTGTATTTATTGCGAACAGTCGATAGAGCATCTTTATTTTTCCTATGGAGACCTTGGTTAAGTAAATTTACTATATGCTTGATGTCATCAATTGTGTACCCAGTATAGTATTCTAAAGTTGGAGTCCATCCACCAAGATCTTTCATTTGGAGAGCAAGAAAAAGAGCAGCAGAAGCTAACTTGCTATCACTGAACATTATTGTTGCATAATCCATTAATGAATATTCCAAAATATAACGAGCTAGTGTCAAAGTTGGCATTGATATTTTTATGCACTAAAAAGAGATAAAAAATTAATAGTATTAACACCCGGTCTCTATGATTGCAGCTTTATAGTTATTTTCTAGACAAAGAAGAATTTTTAAAAATTCTGCTACGTAATAGAAGAGTAATTCGAAAATCTCATTTGTTTAAAAAGAAAAACATAAAACTGCAATAGCTTTAAAATCACGAGAGCAACAAGGATAGTACCGTTTCTCGCAGCGAGTGCGACGCGAGAAAAAGAGGAGACCGGCTGTTAATACTCAAAATATTTTGTATTATAAAATTCTTCCGAACTATGTTTTTAATTATACGTAAATACTTCAAAAAGAATTTCCATAATTTAAAAAAAAAAAATTCTTAAAAACAACAAAAAAACTGTGGGAAATTTTCAATATGAATTAAAAATCATTAGTCCACTTAAATGTAATAAAAAATATAAATAACATAAGTAAATAACGAAAACAGAAAGAAACAGAGTTTTCTAAAAGAACAAATAAAAAACAATTACTCTTGCATATCGTCGAAGAAATCGGTAGGACAACGGAATTCCTAAATCAAAATCAACAATTTTTAGGACATTCATCTCCATTCTAATAAGTTCACGTTGACTGTAAGCACCGTCACATATGTATAAAAAATCCTCAATCATTGGTGGGATTCTTTCCTGCAAAATAAAAATAAAAAAAAAAAAATTAATTTATTTTGTCTTGAACTAAATACTATAAAACGATTAAAATAGATTACTTACGTCGAATTTACTAGCAATAAATAAACTAGCTGCTCCTAACAATTGTAAAGTTTCCTTTCCTACAGTTACCTTAGTCAAATATAAATCGACTAATTTAATAGCTAAATATAAAGTTTCATGATTCAACTCAAATGATTCTTGAACTTCAACCATCCAATCAACTAATAAAGACCTCATCCATCGTGATAGACAAACTTGTTTTTCCATATAATCACCAATAAGAAAATTTCTTTCTCGACTTTTAAGGTATTCAAATATCTCCATTGCATACTGCGATACTTGATAAGGATCACGCCAATTTTCAACATCAAAGTCCCATAAAACACCAGAAGGTAACTGTCGAACTGGAGTTTTATCTAAATATTCAACACTTTGTTTTGCTGGAGTATTGACAGAATTTCTTTTAGATTTACTGATTTTTTGAACTACATTTTCTTTTTCAATCTAAAAATTATCATAAATTAAAGGATCTATTAATTTTTACACTCTAAGAAAATTTAACTTACTCTATCGATATTTAGTTCTATTTTTTTGTCATTTCCTTGAGATAAATCTTCTAGTGCACTAACATACAAAGAACTATCGTTCGATTTTTCTACATCAATTGGTTTTTGATTTTCACTTTTTTGTGGAATGCCCTTCTTCACTTCCAATTTTTTTGTAGTCCTTGTAATTTTACTAACATTTTTTAATTTTGATGAGGGCTTTTCAATTGCAGCAATGGGCTTTACAATAACTTTTTCAGTATTCCTAAGTGTATATGTGGAGCTAACCGGCTTAGCTTGTGTTTTCTTTACCACTTTTTTTGGATCAGCCAATTGAACACCTAATGATTTTCCAATAGCCTAAAAAAATAATATTTCAATTAACAATTCAAATTTAATGAAAATATCATAATTAAAAACAAATACTTACATTTGTAATATTTCCGAGGGCTGATCTCTTAATCATTTTGTCTTTGAGCGGCGATGCGTCTGCTTTTCGTTTAAACCTCAAATCTTTAGCAGTCACGAGCGGTTTTATATTCATTTGATCAGCTGCTTTTTGATTTCTTGTAGTAATACTTTTTTTTACTGCGTTAACCATAATAACGGGTTTATTTTGACTATTAATTGCTTTAGATGGTGCCATCCTCTACTTGAAACCGATTTTATTTTCAACTGTATCAATCAATACTGAATCCTAAAATGTAACTTTTAGTGTCATCAGCCCATAAAGAGATAATTGTTCATTTCATTTAATTATAAAAAAAAAAATTGAACATTGACATTTGAAAATTGACATTTTACCTTTTTTTTTTAGTTGCATTTATAAAATAAATAAGTACTAAAAAATTACTTTAAAAAAAAAATTGACTCATTATTTTTTGAAATTCCTATGATGGATTTTTAAAAAATTTTATAGTATTAATTTATTTTTTAAATAAATCATTGGTGTGAATTCAGCGGACAATTAATTATTTAAGAATTTTTATTATTCTCAAACTTTATTTATTATCATTAAAAAAATCTAAAAATTTACACAAACTAATTGTAAAAGATTACTAAAAGCATTTTTCATATAATTTTTTTTTTTTTTTTTTAATGAATTATATGCTATAAATATTAAAAAAATTGTTAGATGTCTCTACATTTCCATGCTCATAAAAAATAATGATACTGAAATCGGTAGATATCGGAAAATTTTTTAATTTTATTCAGAAACAAAAAAGTTGTACTTGAAAAATTTTCCTCTAAAATTGTAAGCAGCTGTCTTTAATATTCAAATGCAAATTGAAAAAATATTTGTTTTAGAATAATTCTTTTGTTTAAAAAATCCAAAAGATCAAAAATCTATTAATTTCAGGTCGCAAAAAATCCTAAAATTTTTCAGAAGATGTCTTACGGTATCATTGCAAATCATAGTTCAAAAATAACGCATAAATAATTATATAGAAATGTTTACAAACATAAATTTATTAGATATCATTGTTTTGATAAAAATAATCCATAATCCATCTTTGTAACGTACAAAGAAAATATTAATAATACTTACTCTTAATCACCTGCATGTATGAGATTATTTGATCACAGTTATAGCGAGTAAATAATTTTTATAGTTAGACGAAAATTCTAATGAACTCAAGCCGGTATTCAAAGTGTATGTAAGGTTAAAAAAATATCTTATATATTATGAATTCTAAATTTTGTATAAAGATTCAAATGTACTAATTGTCCATTCCCCTTTTAGTTAATATCAAAAATTTATACGACGATATTAAATGAATCGACAATTTTCACATTATCAAGTATTGTAAACAACGCTAACATGTACTTATAGTATTATAAAAAATAGATTACGTTACTTGAGGAAAAACGCGGGAACAGTCATGTGGAATTTTAATGCTCCAATTTTAATAAAAGATGAATGAACCATGTGATAAATAAACCTCAAAATTGCAAAACTGAAAATAGTCAATCAAAAATAACTGAAACTTTAAGCAATACTTGTTAATTATTTGAATTTTTATCCTTTAAAAATTGAGTAAAAATATCATAAGTTACTTCGGTAAGCTCCAACAAAATAATTTCATGAATTGAATAGAATAGTCACCTGCTTGTTTTGGAGTAAACGTAATCAGATGCACCAGCTCAATGTCAATTATATAAATAGAAAGTTTTTACAATGCGTTTTATCTTTCTCAGTCCAAAAATTTATTGTCAAATGATACTTGTTAATATAATAATACCATTTTTTTAATTTCTTTTTCTCTTTTTCATCTGACGAAAAAGAACTTCAGACCACTACTAACTGCCAAATGCATGCTGGGAGAATCAACAGTTCTTTTTCGACGCTTGCAGCGCTTAACCTTTAGTAATTAATTTGTTATATCCGATGACATGATAGGTGTCGTTAATGCATTGCGCGGCAAATTCACGATAATTTGAATTATTTAATTTAATTTACAATAAATTATAAAAAATGCATTTTGCTATAAAGGTAAAAGGGACTCTATTAGTGGCACGTTTAACCCCTATTAGTGGTACTTTTTCTTTCAATGGAAAAATGTTCTACTTGGAATAAAAATTAAAAATTTTTTTGATCTAAAGGTATTAAAGATTAGAAATAATATATTCATAATAGAAATTAATGATTTCATTAATTGAATAAGTACCAAAATCTAAGAAAGTGTCAGTAATGGGGTCCCCACCACTAATGGGGTCTTTTACCCTATAGGACTCAAAAAATTGTAATAGCGCATAAATTAAAGTATAGTAATCTCTTTAAACAAATAATGAACAAAACTAACTTTTTCAACATTTCCCAGACCTATAAAAAATACTCGAACAAGCTTTCTCATGTTACTTGACACCTTAACCTTGGTGAAAATCTAGTAAAAGAAAAGCCATATGTTAAAATTCTTGCAAGGGTTATGTTAGTCACATATACATTTTCGTTAAACATTTTTAAGAGGTCGTAAATTGTAAAGAAAATAAGACCATAGAATTAAACCAACAATAATACTACTATTTGTTAAATAAATATTTGACAAACTATTCGAGTGACACTTATCAAATAAATAATAATTATAATATTTAATCGAAAGAATAATGTCTCATCCTAATTATAATAAACCAATGATTATTAATCCGCAATACATATATTATAATTTAAATCTTATCATAATAGTTTTAATTAATAAAATTTATAAATTAATATCTAACTTGTAACTATAATAGATGAACATTACATGAATATATTTTGTAATACTTATAATAATTTAGTAATGATAATAATGTTTTAAAATTAATAATACTTATGTTAATTGATAAACCATAAGAATCTAAGATATAATTTGTGAACCCAGGTATGCATTTGTGAATGTACCAAGCAAAACATACGTATGTAATAGGCACAGACATGGACGAGAATAAGTTTTATTGTATACGTTAAAATAAGTATTAATACAAATTAGTATACATTTTAGATTAAATATAAGATGTAATAGATTAGGTATATTAGTATGAAACATAAAGGAGGAAGTGAAGCCGGAAAACACAGACTTCAAGCCGATACTTTGTAACTTCACTTCTTCCTGAGAGCTATAACTGAACTCTTGCTGCAGCTGAAACCACTGAATAAAATCAATCTCTCTACTAATAATTTATTATCATTTAAAAACAGTCCATCTAATTAAAATTTTCCTTTTTCTTGAACTTTTTCTTCATCTAATAGTTTTCAATATCAAAAGTTGAATTATTAAGTAACAACAAATTTTAATAAATACCGCGTGACTACAACTCATACCCCAGTCCAGAAGGAGGCAGTACGATCAATCTGACCCTACTGGACATAACAAATTAGAAAACCTCTTCCCTTAAGGTGCAATTTCATGCTGACGCTCGACGCTGATTTTTAGCGTCAAACTTGACAAAAAACGCCATCTATAGGAGAGCGTCAATTCAAGAGCGTCAAAAAGTCGCGTCAAGCGTCAGCAATATCTAGCGTCAACAAACATACATAACTAAGCGTCAAAAATTCACAACTATCGATTGATCGATTGTATATATGTTGTTATGTTTTATTATTATTAACCTCAATTACACCTCAATTACACAAACAACAATTAGTTATAAAATAAAATAATAAATATATTAGTGAGAAAAAGATAGTGATTAAAAACAGAAAGATGTTCGCAAATTATCAACATCAAATCTGGGTCTACGAGTGTCAAAAATTGATTCAAGAAAGAAAAATTGCTAAAATGAAGAAAAAAAGAATTTTAACTGCTCTGTTTTTAAACGAAGTAGGATTATTCAAAAGAAATTATACGAAGAAACGTTATTGGATTCATCCTTTATTTAAATTACGGGACGTTCACGGATTCATTGAGGCTATATTTCCAACTCTTTTATCATTTCCGGAAAAATTCGAAAATTATTTTCGAATGAATGTGGAACAATTCGAAGAATTATTAGGTTTGGTTGGTCCTTTGATTAGTAAACAAAATACTGTAAGAAACTCTATTTCAGCAACAGCAAGACTTGCAATGACCCTAAGGTAATAATTATCTTATTCATCTCATATTAATCTCATTATTCACATCATGATTCATAAGAAGTTAGCATAACTGTATATATTAATTTTTCTCTGCAGATACTTGGCAACAGGTGATTGTATGACTTCAGTATCCTATCATTATCTTGTAGGTTTCACAACAACAATTAATATTATAAATGAAACATGTGAAATGCTATGGAAGTGCCTAAATGAGAAAGTATTGCCATATCCGCTGACAGTTAGAGATTGGTTGGAAATCTCTCATGATTTTGATGAAAAATGGCAATTTCCACACTGCATAGGAGCTATGGACGGAAAGCATATTCGAATACAGGTATGAAAATTCAGTTACAATTATTTAATTAAATTCACCGCCTATGGAACTTACATAATAATTCGAAATTTCATTGTAGTGTCCTGATAATGCTGGCTCAGCGTATTATAATTATAAAAATCATCATAGTGTTGTTTTAATGGCTATTTGTAATGCCGATTATTCATTTGTTTGTGTGGATATTGGTGCTTATGGTCGACAAAGTGACGGTGGTATTTTCAAAAATTCCGCGTTTGGTCAAAAATTTGAACATCAGCAAATGAATGTGCCGCAACCAGATCTACTTACTGTTAATGGAGCACCCTTACCATACGTACTGGTAGGTGACGAAGCATTCCAACTAAGTACTTATTTACTTCGACCATACCCGGGAAGAGGTGGTCTTACTGAGGAACGAAATATATTTAATTATCGTTTGAGTCGCGCACGGAGAACGATTGAAAATACATTTGGCATTATTGTGAGCAAATGGAGAATTTTGAAAAAACCAATTGAAGCTACAGTTGAAAACACAATTACCACAATCCAGGCAATTGTCGTGCTTCACAATTGGCTTCGCAAGCATGAGAAAAATGATACATATATTTCGGATGATGATGATATTAATGAATTGAGAAATGAAATAAACGACTCGGCTTTAGAGGATGCTAGAGTTTATGGCAATCATCACAGTAGCAAAGTGGCCGTGTCAATTCGCGATAAGTTTTGTGATTATTTCAATACCGAAGGAGCAGTTCCTTGGCAGTATGGTCGTACCCAATGATGAAATTATTTAAATTCTACGAACTATCTTCATTACATATTGTTACTTCTCAAAAATTCGATATCTACGTACCTTCAGTGTTGAATTGTGTTAGTCCTCACGCCCCAAATCTTACGTTAATCTAGCAGTTTATAAACAGTACTTATTATGCTCTTCGATCCTCATCGCATCATCTCTCGTGGCTATAGTTTTTAAAGCTATTTAAATAATTAACTCTATATAATATTTATCTTCATTCATTATTTATAATTTTGTAATTACTTGTAATTATTATATTTTCTACTTCTGAATGATTGCAGAGAATTGCATTTTTATATTTAATTAAAAGACAGTGAAAGACTGATATTAAATTTTTAGACTAATAATAATTAGCAATTATGTGTACTTCTCTGTAATCATCGAAATTGATACTAAAAGAAAACCAAAAAGTGTAATATTAAATTAGAATTTTATACACTTTATAAAACCAAAAAAATAAAATATATATTGAAATTTTATCCCAGCAATTATTATATCTGTAATTATTAATTATTTACGGAAAATATGTAACTTGAAATGCGAGACATGTTTATTTTGTGTAAGTTTTAAAAAAATTATTCAAATAGAACAATTAAATAAATATAAAGTTATGTAATTTCGTATGCGGAGATTAATATAAACTAAGATAGTGAATAAATTTTATTGTATAAAAAATTATAAAAAATCTTCGAAGGGAGTGAATAATTTGAATAATTGTATAAATTTAGAATGTACGAAAAATATGAATTTCATGAAAATTTTTAAATTTAAAGAAAATTTTTGTAAATTAAATTGTATTTAATTAATAGAGAAAGATAACATAAAATATGTATGAGAATTTGAGTTACAAGAAAAGTATGATCTTGAATTATTAAGTTTATTCAAACTCGAAATGTTTTTAAAACATACAAATATATTATTTGTTAAACAACTTGACAGTATGAAAGTCTTACAAAAAATACAAAGAAACTCAAAGAATTTTATGAGAATATTTAAGTAATAATAATATCATTATTGTCATTTTAGTTTTTTTTTATCTTTTAATATCATCTTATGATCTGGTGTTAGTAATTTATCTTTAAATCATTGATAATAATATTGGGTATTTTAACGTAGTTTTTTTTTGTCTTGAAACTATTTAACAATATTAAAATTAACTAATCTTTGGCTTAAGCCAGTAAACATTATTTTTTGACATTAAATACCTTAATTAGTTTATAACTAACAGCAATATACTAAATAGTTTATATTTAATCATTAATTATAGTATCACACAACCACTTTAAGGTAGAGTTTTGTCTTAAAACAATATTATTGCTGTAAGATTTCATTTTTTTTTAGCTTATTATCCTATAATTTGATCTTTGACCTTATAATTATTAATATTAGTATCAGGTAATTATTTCAAGATAAAGTTTTGTATTAAAACTATTCAACACTGTTTAAAATAATTAATCTTTGGCCTAAGTTTTAGAACAGACCATAATACTGATGACATAATTTTATAATAAGAGCCAAAATAAAAAAAACTTTAAATTGTTGAAAGCAGCAATTTTTTAAAAATCGTATCGATTTTCATTTTGAAGTTTACTTTGAACCAAAGCCATAATTTCTATTATTACTCCAAGATGCTTGTCTTCTGGAAGTTTCCTTATTTCATGGCCTACACCTGCTAAAAAATTATCGACTGCATCAATTTTTGGAGTAGAAGGTAATGTAAGTGGTGGAGAGTCCTTGCAGATCTTTGCAGCGATCATAGCTAACGGAGACATATTATTGTCTAATAATCCGTTATTAGTACGTTTACGTGAAGTTTTACTGACAGGAGTAGCTGAAAAATTACGTTTATTGTTTTATATCAAAATTATATTTTCAATTAAAAATTCAGCTTACTTGATATTGGATTATTACTATTATTATTGTTTTTAGCATCATCTTCAGATATATAATCATCACCTTCAACTCCACTATTATGGAAATCATCTCTAGGAACATTACCTACAGTTCTAAATTACACAAAATATTAAAAATATAAATTAATGATTGTAGGAATTAGAATAATTATTTTCACTTACGGCTTAATCAAGCAACAGTCGCGCATGAATGAGCAAGCGTCATAGAATCTCCATTTCTTTTCGTCAATTCGAGCTGAGCCAATAGAACGGCATTCTGCTCGAACTTGTTTTCGGTATTGATCTTTTAAACTCTTAAATCTTTTTTTAGCATCATCAGCAGATAATCGATCTGGCAAAAAAAAATAATGATGAATAGAGGTAAAAAAATAATAATAAATACTTATTAAAAATTGATACAGAAAAAAAAATTCAACATACAGTTCATGGCTTTTGATATTTCTTCCCATAGTAGATCAGTAGCTTTTGACGAGCGCTTTGCTAGAGGTATTTCATAGTTCCACAAGGGCGGCCTTGATTGGACTTCCAAAATTAAAAATTCGATTTCATCGTCCGTTAGTTTAGATTCTTCTTGTGGTTTCTGAGACATGATAGCTTTTTTTTTTCCACCCTTACAACCCTTTGTCGAAGCAGATTGGAGTGTAGGACTTTTCTGCGCTAAAATTAAGAAATATAAAATCAATCAGCCATGAAGTTTTCATAATTTTGACAATAGTTAGGAAAGGAAATTAAACATTTGTCTTACGTAAAGGTAAGCTTAACATGTCATCTTCATCGTCTAACACACAATAGTCTACAAATTCTTCAACACTTGCTTTTTTCCCACCTCCGATAGCACGACCACTGTATAACTGAAAAACATCATCTTTGCCATTTAATTCGGGCAATAATTCGCGAATAACTTCTTGGGTGCCGTCCTCAAATTGTGCTCGACGGATTATTGTTCTTTTGTCAGCTGTCAAAAAATAAGATTTAAATATAATATATATATTGTATTACACAATGCTATCGAATTACTTACCCAGTAAAGGGTAAAAATAGTAGTTTTTGTCAACATGAAAGTTCTTATAAGGCTTCATGCACGGATGACTGCAGATTTCTTTACAGATAGTCTCACATACTCCGCATGTATAAAACAATTCCCGTTCCTGATGAAAAAAATATACTTACTAATATATAAAATTATTTTTTTAATGTTAAAACAACTTGACAATGTAAATAACGTATGTCTACACATATGGATGTATAGAGACAAACGGCTGACATGAACTCAGCGTACTTTCTTTTTATTTTTCAATCGAAATTTGAGGACATAGTTTAAAATTCAATGCTCTTGCTTTTTTTTTACATCACATGAAAATTAATTTACTATCAAATTATGCAAAACTGAATTTAATTGTACGATAAATGGTAAATAACATTTGAGGTTAAAAAAATGTTATTTACTTTTTCATTCATTTTTCATGTCTTAAATCAAAATATATACATAAAATATAATTAAATTATAATTTTTCTTTTAATATTACCTCCCCGTAGTCCATGATACCTTTTTCATATATTTTTTCAATTCTAAAAAAAAATATTTTATTACTCTTGTTTTTTATTTTTCGATATATATCGATTACTACCTACTTCGATTATAGGATTTTAGCTTGACGCACATAGCTCCATAGCTCCAGCGTCCAAAACTAAACATTGTTTAGTTTTTTCAGTTTTTGTCGCTAAAATTTATCTAGATGGCGTTTTCGTCGGAATTGTACCACGTGATCAAGTTTGACGCTAAAAATCAGCGTCAAGCGTCAGCATGAAATTGCACCTTTATAGTCTCCATATAGCTTTGACGCTTTGACTATACTCACTAAGTTTACTCAAGACTTAGTTCAGCTGAACACGCTCATTTATAGAGAGCGTTGCAATCAGCCCCACGGCATACAACAGCGTGGAACGTACATCCGCCGTCATCACTGATCCTTTAATCATTAATCAGTGACTTCAGTGATATCTCGGTTCACTTGAACCAGAATCAGCTGACTTTTTTTTTCTTTTTTTTCTGATTGTCACCAATAGGAGCAAAAAAGAAAGCTTCCGAAACTTTAATACCTTTAAGTGATTGTACAAATCAAAGACACGTGGTCAAAATAGCAGTTTAAAATAAAAAAAACAAAAAAAAAAACTGAAAAACATTAGTTTTCAAGCAAGCTGTTTTAAATCTTAACCTCAATTTGAAAGTTTTTTTAACTTTGATTAAGGTGTCTTTTATAGTGTAAAAAGCTTAAATAAAAATATTTTGAGTCGTGACTTGTTTAATTACAATTTATCCAAATGGATCGCTCCGGTAGTTTATAAAGAATTCATTACTGAAGATCACAGCACATTCAAGAAATTATTTACTGATTATAAAACAAAATTAAATAAAAATTCCACTATTTTTAGAAACATATTTTTTTTTATTTTTATTAAAATCAGAAATATTTAAAGCAAAAATGAATTTTATGAAACTTCAAGAATTTATGGAACTTGTGGGCCAACTCAAGGTAAATAATTCTAAAAAATGTTTAGTTTTACTCAACTTTCATGAACAACTTTTATATAAAACTAAAAAATGATCTTGGTCCGTTTCTAAATATTCGATTCAAGTTTCACTAGCTTATAAAAAATTAGCTTTTAAAAAAATATACATATAAATTTATCAAATTGTGTATGTCTTTCATTCATAAATTTGATCTTCCATTGAAATATATTATCTTGGATTGATGAAAAAAATTCGTGTTTCATTGAAGAAAGTTCTGAAATCATAGCTTAAGATAAAATAGATTTGTAACTTATGTTTATTTTTTCCAGCATATAAAGCGTACTGGATGGGTCTTAAGAAACATAGAAGGTTCAGAAACAATCGCTGCACACATGTATCGTATGGCTGTACTTTCGTTACTCGTAGATACCCAAGAAAATTTGGATAAAAACAAGTGAGTTTAGTTTTTTCTATCTAAATTAATTTGTAGAAAATTATATATGACATTCCACATTGACCACTTTTGACCCCGACTTACAATGCATTTGAAAATTTACGTCCTATGAAGGTAATTTTAAAAAATTTTCTTATTCAACCAAAAAAATGTAATAAACTAAAAAAAATGGCTTTTTATTTTAAAAATCATGATAATTCTCAATATTTGACTTATTGAGACGTTTTGTTTTTCTTTAAATTTTTGTTTTTGAATGCACTTTTTGAAAAAAAAAATTAGTCATACCTGTCTTTATGGTTTTCTTTTTCGGATTTTCGGAAAATATCGAAAACTTTTCGATGATTACCATTTTCGAATTTTCTTTTCTTTCTATTATATAAAACTTTGAAAGTTTTTGTAAATTTTAAAAATTTCTTCAGAGTGTTGTTTTTTCAATTTCTATTTTTCTTTTCACTTTGAAATCAAATTTTTTTTTAAACTAAGTTTATATCTTACAACACTTCATCAAGAATTTTTAAGTGATCAGAGAACTTCTGAATTGGAAAAAAAAAAAAAAATAAAATAATAAAACCAAAAAATGAAAAACTTTTGATTACGTTCATTTTTTACCAAACTATAGCGATAGGGTTTTGAAAACGAGGTTTAATCCATTTTATCTTTAATTAACCATTTTTTTATTTTTGAAACCTTATAATTTGTCAAGAAAAATCAAATATTTTTTTTTTCTTAAAAAATATGATTATTCTTAAAATGTTACTGCGGGTTTTCTCGCTTGATATGTAATCTGCTATTACGGTGTCACATTATTTTTTTTAAATGGTGTATCCTTTTTTCTTGGACGTGTTGACATGTTAACATGTTGACAAGTTGGCTGTATTTTGGCGTAAAAAAATATTAATTTTTTCATTTTCAGAATTATGCAAATGGCATTGGTGCATGATCTTGCGGAATGTATCGTCGGTGACATAACTCCTCATTGTGGAATATCACCTGAAGAAAAACATAGATTGGAAGATGATGCTATGATGAAAATTTGCCAATTATTAGGAAACCAAGGATCAAATATTTTAGAAATTTTTCGGGTAAATATTTCAAAATCATATCAGTTTCAGATGTTATAAATGATAATACAATATTCAGGATATATTTTTTTAATTATGAATATTCGATTTAAAAAGTTCTTTTCAAAGCCTATATCTGTATAGACGATGATTTTGATCAATTTTTTGGCATTCAGAGCACTTTTCAAAACACTAAAAGTGACATTAAGTTGATGAAATGATATACGTACACTTTCAGACGAGTAAACAGACACCATTATAAATAGTCATTTTACAAAGATAACAAATTTTATATTGTCATGCATCTTATTGATCAAAGAAGTCAATTTTAAATATCATCTTTCAACTTTCTCATAGGTTATAAATAATTATAAAAATTTGCTGCAGAGTTCTGGCTTAGAGCCCTCTAGATGACATCAATAGAAATTTATAAATATTATAATCTTTTTAAAATCTACCATTACATCGAATTGGAAATTTTTTGCTTTATTTACTCTTTCACAATGGCATATAGATTTACGTCTTTTCATGATTAGTGTCATCAATCGCTTGAAAAAAAACAACTGAAGTGTTGGATGGATCGAAAGATTCTTTTTACATTTATTAAAATCACAAAAGTTTTAAATTATTACTATTATGTTTTAGGAATATGAATCTCAACAGTCGAATGAAGCTAAATATGTAAAAGATTTGGATCGATTGGATCTTATTTCTCAAGCTTATGAGTATGAGAAGCGTGACGGAACTCCTGGGAAACTCGAAGAATTTTTCGCAAACACAGTTGACAAGATTTCTCATCCTTTCTTGAAAAAAATGGCTGCCGAAATCACTTCTCAAAGACAAAAAATTATAGGAAATAAATAAGACAAACGAATAAATAAGATATAAATAATTTTTTTAATCATAGAAAAATTCCTTTTGAAAAAAACTTATTTATTTCAAGAAACTTATTTTAAGTATTTATAATAAACCGAAAAATAAAGATAATGTTTAAATTATTTATTATATAGCCCTGTAAAAAATTAAGAAAATGAACATAAAATTTTCAATTTCAATATAAAATTATTATGTTAAAAATTACACCGACACACAAAAAAAAATTTGTTTGTACTTTTGACTGGACCCATCACGAAATTGTATCACGACCCGCTGAATCCGAATTTGAAATCTGTTTGGCCCGGTCACCCTTTGGATTTGAGTAAAATGTAAAAAACCAAAAAAAAAAAAAAATTAGGAATACGGTAGACCCTGAAGGCCACCCGTGCAACTTCCCGCTAATTCCATTCCTATGTGCATAAAACAGCACTAATGATGTTTTTGAGATCTTCGAGCTCAGAAATACAATTTATGTGTTATTTTGAGCTATTCGAGCTTAAAAGTCTGATAGAAGTATCATAGAACAATATTCTTTAAATTTTCAAACCGCACTAACTTTTCAATAAATCAATCGATTTTCACGCGGTTGGCAGAATTTGACGCAATTTTTTTAGTTTCATAGAAATCGGTTCATTCATTCAAAAGTTATTGCGGTTTAAAGATTTGAAAAATAGTATTTTATCAAACTTTTATCAGACTTTTGAGCTCGAAAGATATCTGAAATTTGAAAAAAGATTCTAAAAGAAGACAAAATTTCAGTCAAATAAGTCTCGACCTCCGGTGTTGTAGCTCCATTATTTATAATTTTAATTAAACGTTAAAAATTTGGCTCCACTCGGCCGTTTCATCGTGCCAAGGCATCGCTGCCAAGCAAAGTATGCAACACAAAATAATTTTTTTATAACATTCAATATTAATTTGAAAATCTGAATAAATTATAGTATCATCTAGACACTTAAAGGAATATAACCCCGCCAAAAAAAATTTTTCAGCTTGATTTGTGTTTAAGTTATTCAATTGTTAATTAACTAATTTTTCGTATACTTAGTTTTCATAAAATCTTTAATAAAAGTTTAAAAAATGTGTTGATAAATTATTTTTTTTTTGGAAGCTCTTGTTATATAAACAATGAACAAGACCGCGTGGTAAAAGTTTATGAAAGTTTTTTCATTTGTTTATAATGATTTTTCAAAGTTATCAAAAGTAGAAATATCCGGCTAATGTTATAAAAAAATTTTTTTTTCCTAAATTTTTAATATTAGTTATTTTTGTATTGATATATTGCGTCTAGAAGATTGGCTACAAAATTTTTAACATTAATTGTTTGAAAATTTGTTATAAACAAATAGACAAATTTCATATTTTTGTCATTTTGTTGTCTTAATGTAAAATAATGATTTTTATGATAAAATTTTTTAATTGTTTAGAATTGTTTTTTTCATTCATCCACTATTTAAATTATTTATTAAGAAATAATTTTTTTCTTAAAAATCATTATTTACAAATCTCAATATAATTATCGAAAAAAATTTTTTTTTAATTTAAATTTTCATTGTTTACTTTATAAATAATTTGTTATAAACAAATTTATATTTTCGTTTCATTTTGTTTCTGTTGCTTTAAAAAATTAAAAATTCAGCCATGTGCATCAAAGTTGTAAAAAAAATTTTTCTCTATTTTTTATTGAATTTTAAAATAATTTACCACATCAAAGTTGAAGCAGTCAACTATTTTATCAACATAAATTATTGTAACTTTTAAACTATTGATGATACGGTCTTTGACACTCAATACGATTTTTTAGAAATTTTATTGATTTACATAATAATTTTTTGATATGGTTGATATCTATTATGGTTCAATTTTTATAAACACTTGTTTATAAAAAATTGCAACACTTAAATCCTTTAAATGATTATATCTTTTAAACTATTGAAATTAGGGCTTTTATGATTCAAGACAATTTTATAGAGTAATTATTGAACTACTGAAAAATAATATTTTTAGATTTTTAATTCCATTTTTTTATTAGTTTTTTTTATTTATTCTCATTATTAAACGGTTAAGGGTACATTTTCTGGATTTTATTGTCTTCATTTTCCTACCTAACGCCAATAATTTATGTCATTCTTGCTGCTTTCTTTCAATTTTTGAAATTTTACGTAAATTTGATTAAAAAATTGTATAAAGTTCAATCAATAATTTTAATCAGGGCTTTGTATTCTATTTTTTAATTACCCTAGCGGTTTCGACGACTCAGCGTAAACTCGAAGTTTACGCGGAGTTATTATAGAATATACTCCCTTTTGGAGTTTAATCAGGGTAAAAGTGGAAGAATGATTAAGTAATCAAAGTTATTACAAAGTAATAATTTATATCATAATAAAACACAATATAAAATCATTTTGTTTACAAACGGTAATACAATATTTTTTTTTAAATTTAAAGTTTTGAACATAAATATTTACCTCTACAACATAGAAGAAAACACACTTTTGAAAATCTTTAGATTATTACAAACACTAAAAGTAAAATAATAGGTAAGTAAAAATTCATTACTTATTAAGTAATAAATCAGTAAAAGTGCTACATAAAAAAACTTGTTCAAGTAATTAAAATAAGTTCAATAAAAATTCAAAAAGGTTTTCTTTTCGATATAAAACTTGTTTTTAAAAACAATAAGAAAGTAAAATGTAATGAAGAAAAATTTTTAGTCGAAACATCATCCTCAGACAAATGCTGACTATTATTATTTTTGTTACTCTTGTAACTCTTGTCATTAATGTCGATCTTAAAATTGTTTTAAGATATTTATTTGCTTTACAAATATTACATGATTACATGATCGGCAAAACAGCTATTAGACATTTCGTGTTCTGGAACAATACACGATCTGTCTAAGGCCTAATTGCATTTCATGAACTGTCTAAAAATCTTAGCCACTTCCCGTAACTGATGGACCATGACACAATTTGGCTGCAGTTCATGAACTGTCAAATTTCATGATCTGTCTACGACATATCCGTTGTCATTATTTTTATTGTTGGGCCTATTTGTTCCTTTTTTACTTTTAATCAGTAATTTTTTTCGAACTTAAAGTTTTTAAATTTGAAACCTGTTAAAAATATTGATTGAAAAAATTAAAAATGATAAAACTCGAATTTTTTCAATAATTTCAATCTTTTTGTTTGTATATGGGGCCTTTCACACCAAATCGGACAGCTTGGAAAACTTAAATTTTCGATTTGCTCAATTTTTTACATTTTTTCGCACCCATCAAAAACTCGTTTTCCGAGATGTTGAGATTTTTTGATAATTTGTTCAGAAGATTTAATTTTGAAAAAACCTCTTTTTCATGTTTTTTGCTAATAACTTCTTAGGGAATGGTTCAAATCAAAATACTCAGTAAATGAAAAACTTTCGTTTCTCTATGTAATTTTCGAAAAAAAATACAAAAAAAATATTTCAAGTGTTTTCATACGTGTATTTTAGTTTTCAAAATTTTAATTACATTTTTTAAAGTGAGTGCATATTTTGATTTTTTTCAGAATTTATACAGTAAACTACTTTTCAAACAACAACTTTCTAGGTCGGTCCGTTCGTGGGTTCTCGATGGCTACTATTTTTTTTCGATTTTTAAAAATTAAAAAAAAATTTTTCCTATATTTCATCAAATTTCATCACTGGTTTCTCTGTCTCAACGTATTTTGAAAAAATTTTTGCATATTTTTAACTTCCCGCTAAGACAAGTTTTGATTAAGTTTTGAGTAAACTTAGTAAGATATGTATAGTATAGAATAGTATATAATAGATAGATATATGTATAGCAGGGAATGCTTTGAGTAAACTTAGGCTAACAAAGTTTACTCAGGACTTAGTTCGGCTGAAGACGCTCAGTAGTTTTACCCAGTTTTGCAAAAATCGAGTTTTCATCAGATCTTGACGTTTTAAGCTTACAAGAAGCTTCCCTGATTATTCTCGCAATGGTGTCCGTGCGGCTGCATGTATGTATGTGTGTGGGGGGAGGGATGCATGTGCATGTGCATGTATGTAAACCAGTTATTATTTTTTAACGGCTTGACCGATCGGATCAAAATAAGTGGCAGTCTGAAGCGTGTCATTGCCATTAAATTTCGTAGAAATTTGAATCGATTCCGTTTGCCAGATTTTGAGAAATCTCAAAAATAAAATTTTCAAATAATGTTTTTTTTTAAATACCTTCTAGACAGCTCCACCAATCAATCCCAAAAACTATGCCACTCTTAAATTTGAAAAACCATTTCGATTGCCACCAGTCCTGTTAAAATCGATTAATTCGTTCGGAAGTTATCAAAAGCGAAAAATTTCGAAAAAAGGTTTTTTCAACTTCCCGCTAAGAAAATTGTAAATGTTCAAAAATCGGGGAGTTATTGGTTTTACCCCGTTTTTTGAAAATCAAATTTTCATCAGATCTCGACGTTTTAATCGGTTCATTCATTCAAAAGTTATTGCGGTTTAAAGATTTGAAAAATAGTATTTTATCAAACTTCTATCAGACTTTTGAGCTCGAAGAGCTCAAAACATACAAAAGCTATTTCTTTTAGCTCGGAGAGCTCAAAAACACAGAGTATATTTTCGAGCTCGAAGAGCTCAAAAACGTCATAAGTGCAATTTCAAGCGTAGGTATGGAACTGGCGGGAAGTTGCAGGAATGGCCTTCAGAGTCAACTGTTTTCCTAATTTTTTAATCCTCCTAATAATAAAATTCTCATCAGAGCCCAAAAAATCACGTCGATCGCTGCCAAGAACGTGAAAATCGGTTAATTGGTTCGTGAGTTATCGTTGTCAAAAAAATTCGGAAAAAATGAACTCTTCTAATTTTTCTAAAATTTTCTATTTGATGAGTTTGTGTTCAAAAGTATATCATAGAATTAAAAAAACTGCTTGGAATGCTACCAACCACCCAAAAATCGGTTCATTCATTTAGAAGTTATTGCAATTTGAAAATTCAAAAAGTATTGCTTTACTAAACTTTTATCAGGCTTTTAAGCTCGAAGAGCTCAAGAGTTTAAAAAAGCGAATTTCTTGAGCTTAAAGAGCTCAAAAACGTCATAAAAGTGCAATTTTAATGGACTTAGATACGAAATTAGCGTGAAGTTGCAAAGATGGCTTTTCGGGTCAACCGTTTTCCAGATGTTTTTTTATAATTTTCAAAAATCGAAAAAAAATAGTAACCATCGAGAACTCACGAACGGACCGACCTAAAAAGTTTTAGTTTAAGTAGTGGTTTACTGTAAAAAATTTTGAAGAAAATCAAAATATGAACTCACTTTAAAAAATGCAATTTAAATTTTAAGAATCAAAAAACACATATTGAAACCCGACATGGAAGAACGAAAGATTTTTATTCGGTGAGTATTTTGATTTGAACCATTCCCTAAAAAGTTATCAGCAAAAACCATAAAAAGAGCGGTTTTTTTCAAAATTTGATATTTTCTGAATTGATGATCAAAGAATCTCAACATCTCAGAAGACGGGTTTTTTGATAGGTACAAAAAATATAAAAAAAATTGGGAAAATCGAAAATTAAAATTTTCTAAACCGTCCAATTTGGCGTGAAATGCCCCATTTATAGATATACAGTTTGCATGGAATGACCGCTTCTCAATTCTTTTCAATCAGTATTCTTAGTCAAGGAAATAAATTGTACCGTCCCAAGGTGTTAAAAAAATGCTTGAATAAACCTCCAAAAAATATAAATTTCATTCTTTAGTATATGCTAGAAAATCCACGTGTGTAATTATTTTTTATCAAAATGCACTTTAGCTGATCTAATGTAGAATTTTTCGGTTTTTAATTGATTAATTTTGAAATTGCAAAAGAAATTTGAAATTCATTGCGAGTTGAAGATGAAAGAATAAGGGAAAAAGGAGAAAGAGCAAAATAGGTTATTCAAGAAAACATTAATCTCCCTTTATGCCCGAAGATCGAAACGCGCCAGTGCTATGTTCAATAATTATCGATATCCGGTGACTTATCGATTTAAGGTAATTTTACCCTGTTACAAGTTCAACAAAAAATTATTTTCCGAAAATGACATATAGTTAATAGAATAAAATTTTTTATCGATGACTCGACGGAAGAACCCAGGCAAATAAACAAATCACCATATAATAACTGTGTTGAAATTGACCGTCTCAATAGCACCATAGAGGTCTCATTTCTTTTTTTTTTTTTTTTTTTTTCCGGAACTGTTATTTGTAACGGCCTCAACAGCATCTCAAACTCCTTATTTGAACCCAACCCCACCCGAGGTAAAATATAAATTCCAATTTGAGTCTCAAAATCCTCAGTGAAGTTTTTGAGGGCAAATTTGGAATTTCAAGATAAATTTCAATATAGAAAGTAGTCACGATTTGAACCTCAAAATCCTACTTACAGACGGGTTTACAACTTTGAGGGTAAAAATAGAACTTCAGAATCTACGTTTGAACTTCAAAACTCTCACAATATTCTTCAATAATTTTATTATTAAGAATTTTACATTAATATGGTGCTATTGTTTTTTAAATCTTCCTTGCTTTTTTTAAATAAACAAATTGTTTTATCTGATAAAATAAATTCAAAGTGATCAAAGTGTAAAATTCTTTGGCAGTAGTACAAGTTGTCATGTAACATTTGACTAATTAATTTCATCAAAATGAATTAGTCAAATTGAAAAAAAAAAAATCGGAAAACAGTTGACCCTAAAGGCCATCCCTGCAACTTTCCGCTATAATTCCATACTTAAGCGCTCGAAATTGATCTTATTATATTTTTGAGCTCTTCGAGATCAAAAATATAATTTTCGTGTCATTTTGAGATCTTTGAGGTCAAAAATCTAATAGAAGTTTTACAGAACATTATTTTTTGAATTTCCAAACCGCAATAACTTTTGAATGAATTAACCGATTTTCACGCGGTTAGCAGCATTCAACGCAGTTTTTCAAGCCTTATAAAAAATCTTTAATTTTGAATTGATCGTGCTAGGAATTTCGGAGTTATTCCGTAAAAAACACTTTTTTCGGTTATTTTTCGTTCACGATGTCATTCGAACGAATTAACTGATTTTGACCGGACTGGTAGCGACCGACGTGATTTCTTAAGGTTAAGAGCTGATTAGTATTTGGAGATGGTCCATCAAGCCGTATAAAAGTTATTCCAAACACACACACACACACACACACACCGTGACAACCTCGCGGAGATAGTCAGGGAAGCTTCTTGTGACCTTCAAACGTCGAGATCTGATGAAAACTCGATTTTTGCAAAACGGGGTGAAAATAATAACTTCCGGATTTTTGAAAATCTTCGATTTTCTTAGCGGGAAGTTAAATTTTTTTTTTTTTTTGGGATAGTTGTTTCAATCCGAGTTTCAGAATATCATTTCGGATACTTAACATTTTTACCTTCCTTGTTTCTCTATACATCGAAATTAAATTCATCTAAAATCGTCCTACGCTCAGACTCGAACACGGAAACCTACGCTCTCTAAGCCTAAACCGAACCGACTACTCTATACTACGCATGTAGTTGTTTTCACGACCACTGTACATGGTTTAAGCATAGAAGAATTCTCTTTTACCCTCATACTCCTCAATGAGGATTTTGAGGTCTTCGTTCAGATTTGAAACCTAGTATACGCCGAAAAGAAATAATGCTGTTTTCCAACTACGAATTTTTTATCTCGAGGAGTCCTTTTAAATGATTTGTTTTACCATCGTTCATAATACATTTTTGAGAGATGAGTATCTATTATTACTGTTTTTACTATCAGTAAACAAAAAATGGCTGAGCAAGATCACGTCAAGTGGACACCCCATGTTCTACTTGATCCTGAAAATTAAGTCTATATTTTTTCTCAAGTAGTCACAATAATAAAATTAATCCCTTAAACGATTTTTCAAAATTTTCATACTAACAACAATTTTAATTGTTTGAAAATTTGTTATAAACAAATAAACAAATTTCATATTTTTCTCATTTTGTTGTCTTAATGTAAAATAATTAGAGCAAGAGCCCGTGAGTGCCAGACCTTCGGATTTTTATAAAAGCTGAAAATTTTTCTGTGTGTCCCTAGTACAGGTAAGAATGATCCCCACCCATGAAGTTGAGGCAGCGGTGGCTTTGGCAGGTAATAGGTAACAAACGTGTATAAAATTCCATCTCAAATTTATCATAAAATAAAACTGAATTTTTTTATATCTGATTCATAATAATATCAAAACTCGCGCTGCTCATTGACAGACAGTTAGTATGGTTGTAACCCTCTGCCGGACACCCTTAAACTATTATAATTTATAATTATACTTACGTTATATTATAAAACTTCAATTTTATATATAATTTTTTGGGGGCCTATTAATCTATGTTTACATAATAGCCGGACAGTTTCGACAGTTCTATCATCTTGCCAGACGCATTCAAAGTGAGCAGTAGTTCGGAGAGCAAGGAGCGTATACAGTAACTAGTGCGAGTGAGACAGAGCGCTTGGTCTATTGCGGCCCTTCACTGCGCATCCACTGTTATTAAGTTCAAATTGTGCAGTTTATTTTTTTTTTAATCAAGAAATTTCATTAAAAAAATTTTTACAGTTTGAATATATAAATTTCAGAAAATGTCATTCGTTTACTGTTAACGAGGCCAACAAAGTGATGTCAAGTATAAATGAGGAATTGTCTTGCCCAGAGCATGAAGAAGCAGACACCAAAATAGTGTACCACGCATGTAAAATTGACTACGAAGCAAACATTGTGATTCGAACTGTTGACACCGATGTTGCTGCTATAATGCTAAGTCATATGCATCGTCTTTATGATGGATCACATGTTTGGATGCTTACAGGAGCTGGAAATAATTTAAGATATGTGGACCTAACTAAAATACACGCCAAATTAGGAGAATCTATTTGCAGAAGCTTACCTGGACTACACGCTTTCACAGGATGTGATTACAATCCTGCATTTTACAGAAAAGCAAAATTGAAACCGTTTAAATTGTTAAAAAAATATGTAGAATTTCAACAAGCATTCATGAAGGTTGGTGACAGCAAAATTATCGAAGATAACAATGAACAAGTAATAATCTTCGATATAATTCAAAGTTTTATATGCTATCTATACGGTATGAATGATATCAATGATGTTGATGCTGCTAGGTTACAAATGTTTATTAATTCGTATACAGTATCTGATGTGAACGAAGCTTTTAATCGAAAAAAGTTGCAAAATTTCGATGTTAGCTGTTTACCACCTTGCAAAAGTGAGCTATTGCAGCAATTTTTGCGAGCGAATTATATATGTAGCATATGGAACAACGCTCACTTATAAAAAAATTCAGTTTTATTTTATGATAAATTTGAGATGGAATTTTATACACGTTTGTTACCTATTACCTGCCAAAGCCACCGCTGCCTCAACTTCATGGGTGGGGATCATTCTTACCTGTACTAGGGACACACAGAAAAATTTTCAGCTTTTATAAAAATCCGAAGGTCTGGCACTCACGGGCTCTTGCTCTAATTATTTTACATTAAGACAACAAAATGAGAAAAATATGAAATTTGTTTATTTGTTTATAACAAATTTTCAAACAATTAAAATTGTTGTTAGTATGAAAATTTTGAAAAATCGTTTAAGGGATTAATTTTATTATTGTGACTACTTGAGAAAAAAATATATAGACTTAATTTTCAGGATCAAGTAGAACATGGGGTGTCCACTTGACGTGATCTTGCTCAGCCATTTTTTGTTTACTGATAGTAAAAAACAGTAATAATAGATACTCATCTCTCAAAAAATGTATTATGAACGATGGTAAAACAAATCATTTAAAAGGACTCCTCGAGATAAAAAATTCGTAGTTGGAAAACAGCATTATTTCTTTTCGGCGTATACTAGGTTTCAAATCTGAACGAAGACCTCAAAATCCTCATTGAGGAGTATGAGGGTAAAAGAGAATTCTTCTATGCTTAAACCATGTACAGTGGTCGTGAAAACAACTACATGCGTAGTATAGAGTAGTCGGTTCGGTTTAGGCTTAGAGAGCGTAGGTTTCCGTGTTCGAGTCTGAGCGTAGGACGATTTTAGATGAATTTAATTTCGATGTATAGAGAAACAAGGAAGGTAAAAATGTTAAGTATCCGAAATGATATTCTGAAACTCGGATTGAAACAACTATCCCAAAAAAAAAAAAAAAAATTTAACTTCCCGCTAAGAAAATCGAAGATTTTCAAAAATCCGGAAGTTATTATTTTCACCCCGTTTTGCAAAAATCGAGTTTTCATCAGATCTCGACGTTTGAAGGTCACAAGAAGCTTCCCTGACTATCTCCGCGAGGTTGTCACGGTGTGTGTGTGTGTGTGTGTGTGTTTGGAATAACTTTTATACGGCTTGATGGACCATCTCCAAATACTAATCAGCTCTTAACCTTAAGAAATCACGTCGGTCGCTACCAGTCCGGTCAAAATCAGTTAATTCGTTCGAATGACATCGTGAACGAAAAATAACCGAAAAAAGTGTTTTTTACGGAATAACTCCGAAATTCCTAGCACGATCAATTCAAAATTAAAGATTTTTTATAAGGCTTGAAAAACTGCGTTGAATGCTGCTAACCGCGTGAAAATCGGTTAATTCATTCAAAAGTTATTGCGGTTTGGAAATTCAAAAAATAATGTTCTGTAAAACTTCTATTAGATTTTTGACCTCAAAGATCTCAAAATGACACGAAAATTATATTTTTGATCTCGAAGAGCTCAAAAATATAATAAGATCAATTTCGAGCGCTTAAGTATGGAATTATAGCGGAAAGTTGCAGGGATGGCCTTTAGGGTCAACTGTTTTCCGATTTTTTTTTTTCAATTTGACTAATTCATTTTGATGAAATTAATTAGTCAAATGTTACATGACAACTTGTACTACTGCCAAAGAATTTTACACTTTGATCACTTTGAATTTATTTTATCAGATAAAACAATTTGTTTATTTAAAAAAAGCAAGGAAGATTTAAAAACAATAGCACCATATTAATGTAAAATTCTTAATAATAAAATTATTGAAGAATATTGTGAGAGTTTTGAAGTTCAAACGTAGATTCTGAAGTTCTATTTTTACCCTCAAAGTTGTAAACCCGTCTGTAAGTAGGATTTTGAGGTTCAAATCGTGACTACTTTCTATATTGAAATTTATCTTGAAATTCCAAATTTGCCCTCAAAAACTTCACTGAGGATTTTGAGACTCAAATTGGAATTTATATTTTACCTCGGGTGGGGTTGGGTTCAAATAAGGAGTTTGAGATGCTGTTGAGGCCGTTACAAATAACAGTTCCGGAAAAAAAAAAAAAAAGAAAAAAAAGAAATGAGACCTCTATGGTGCTATTGAGACGGTCAATTTCAACACAGTTATTATATGGTGATTTGTTTATTTGCCTGGGTTCTTCCGTCGAGTCATCGATAAAAAATTTTATTCTATTAACTATATGTCATTTTCGGAAAATAATTTTTTGTTGAACTTGTAACAGGGTAAAATTACCTTAAATCGATAAGTCACCGGATATCGATAATTATTGAACATAGCACTGGCGCGTTTCGATCTTCGGGCATAAAGGGAGATTAATGTTTTCTTGAATAACCTATTTTGCTCTTTCTCCTTTTTCCCTTATTCTTTCATCTTCAACTCGCAATGAATTTCAAATTTCTTTTGCAATTTCAAAATTAATCAATTAAAAACCGAAAAATTCTACATTAGATCAGCTAAAGTGCATTTTGATAAAAATAATTACACACGTGGATTTTCTAGCATATACTAAAGAATGAAATTTATATTTTTTGGAGGTTTATTCAAGCATTTTTTAACACCTTGGGACGGTACAATTTATTTCCTTGACTAAGAATACTGATTGAAAAGAATTGAGAAGCGGTCATTCCATGCAAACTGTATATCTATAAATGGGGCATTTCACGCCAAATTGGACGGTTTAGAAAATTTTAATTTTCGATTTTCCCAATTTTTTTTATATTTTTTGTACCTATCAAAAAACCCGTCTTCTGAGATGTTGAGATTCTTTGATCATCAATTCAGAAAATATCAAATTTTGAAAAAAACCGCTCTTTTTATGGTTTTTGCTGATAACTTTTTAGGGAATGGTTCAAATCAAAATACTCACCGAATAAAAATCTTTCGTTCTTCCATGTCGGGTTTCAATATGTGTTTTTTGATTCTTAAAATTTAAATTGCATTTTTTAAAGTGAGTTCATATTTTGATTTTCTTCAAAATTTTTTACAGTAAACCACTACTTAAACTAAAACTTTTTAGGTCGGTCCGTTCGTGAGTTCTCGATGGTTACTATTTTTTTTCGATTTTTGAAAATTATAAAAAAACATCTGGAAAACGGTTGACCCGAAAAGCCATCTTTGCAACTTCACGCTAATTTCGTATCTAAGTCCATTAAAATTGCACTTTTATGACGTTTTTGAGCTCTTTAAGCTCAAGAAATTCGCTTTTTTAAACTCTTGAGCTCTTCGAGCTTAAAAGCCTGATAAAAGTTTAGTAAAGCAATACTTTTGAATTTTCAAATTGCAATAACTTCTAAATGAATGAACCGATTTTTGGGTGGTTGGTAGCATTCCAAGCAGTTTTTTTAATTCTATGATATACTTTTGAACACAAACTCATCAAATAGAAAATTTTAGAAAAATTAGAAGAGTTCATTTTTTCCGAATTTTTTTGACAACGATAACTCACGAACCAATTAACCGATTTTCACGTTCTTGGCAGCGATCGACGTGATTTTTTGGGCTCTGATGAGAATTTTATTATTAGGAGGATTAAAAAATTAGGAAAACAGTTGACTCTGAAGGCCATTCCTGCAACTTCCCGCCAGTTCCATACCTACGCTTGAAATTGCACTTATGACGTTTTTGAGCTCTTCGAGCTCGAAAATATACTCTGTGTTTTTGAGCTCTCCGAGCTAAAAGAAATAGCTTTTGTATGTTTTGAGCTCTTCGAGCTCAAAGTCTGATAGAAGTTTGATAAAATACTATTTTTCAAATCTTTAAACCGCAATAACTTTTGAATGAATGAACCGATTAAAACGTCGAGATCTGATGAAAATTTGATTTTCAAAAACGGGGTAAAACCAATAACTCCCCGATTTTTGAACATTTACAATTTTCTTAGCGGGAAGTTGAAAAAACTTTTTCGAAATTTTTCGCTTTTGATAACTTCCGAACGAATTAATCGATTTTAACAGGACTGGTGGCAATCGAAATGGTTTTTCAAATTTAAGAGTGGCATAGTTTTTGGGATTGATTGGTGGAGCTGTCTAGAAGGTATTTAAAAAAACATTATTTGAAAATTTTATTTTTGAGATTTCTCAAAATCTGGCAAACGGAATCGATTCAAATTTCTACGAAATTTAATGGCAATGACACGCTTCAGACTGCCACTTATTTTGATCCGATCGGTCAAGCCGTTAAAAAATAATAACTGGTTTACATACATGCACATGCACATGCATCCCCCCCCCACACACATACATACATGCAGCCGCACGGACACCATTGCGAGAATAATCAGGGAAGCTTCTTGTAAGCTTAAAACGTCAAGATCTGATGAAAACTCGATTTTTGCAAAACTGGGTAAAACTACTGAGCGTCTTCAGCCGAACTAAGTCCTGAGTAAACTTTGTTAGCCTAAGTTTACTCAAAGCATTCCCTGCTATACATATATCTATCTATTATATACTATTCTATACTATACATATCTTACTAAGTTTACTCAAAACTTAATCAAAACTTGTCTTAGCGGGAAGTTAAAAATATGCAAAAAATTTTTTCAAAATACGTTGAGACAGAGAAACCAGTGATGAAATTTGATGAAATATAGGAAAAATTTTTTTAATTTTTAAAAATCGAAAAAAATAGTAGCCATCGAGAACCCACGAACGGACCGACCTAGAAAGTTGTTGTTTGAAAAGTAGTTTACTGTATAAATTCTGAAAAAAATCAAAATATGCACTCACTTTAAAAAATGTAATTAAAATTTTGAAAACTAAAATACACGTATGAAAACACTTGAAATATTTTTTTTGTATTTTTTTTCGAAAATTACATAGAGAAACGAAAGTTTTTCATTTACTGAGTATTTTGATTTGAACCATTCCCTAAGAAGTTATTAGCAAAAAAACATGAAAAAGAGGTTTTTTTCAAAATTAAATCTTCTGAACAAATTATCAAAAAAATCTCAACATCTCGGAAAACGAGTTTTTTGATGGGTGCGAAAAAATGTAAAAAAATTGAGCAAATCGAAAATTTAAGTTTTCCAAGCTGTCCGATTTGGTGTGAAAGGCCCCATATACAAACAAAAAGATTGAAATTATTGAAAAAAATTCGAGTTTTATCATTTTTAATTTTTTTCAATCAATATTTTTTAACAGGTTTCAAATTTAAAAACTTTAAGTTCGAAAAAAAAATTACTGATTAAAAGTAAAAAAGGAACAAATAGGCCCAACAATAAAAATAATGACAACGGATATGTCGTAGACAGATCATGAAATTTGACAGTTCATGAACTGCAGCCAAATTGTGTCATGGTCCATCAGTTACGGGAAGTGGCTAAGATTTTTAGACAGTTCATGAAATGCAATTAGGCCTTAGACAGATCGTGTATTGTTCCAGAACACGAAATGTCTAATAGCTGTTTTGCCGATCATGTAATCATGTAATATTTGTAAAGCAAATAAATATCTTAAAACAATTTTAAGATCGACATTAATGACAAGAGTTACAAGAGTAACAAAAATAATAATAGTCAGCATTTGTCTGAGGATGATGTTTCGGACTAAAAATTTTTCTTCATTACATTTTACTTTCTTATTGTTTTTAAAAACAAGTTTTATATCGAAAAGAAAACCTTTTTGAATTTTTATTGAACTTATTTTAATTACTTGAACAAGTTTTTTTATGTAGCACTTTTACTGATTTATTACTTAATAAGTAATGAATTTTTACTTACCTATTATTTTACTTTTAGTGTTTGTAATAATCTAAAGATTTTCAAAAGTGTGTTTTCTTCTATGTTGTAGAGGTAAATATTTATGTTCAAAACTTTAAATTTAAAAAAAAATATTGTATTACCGTTTGTAAACAAAATGATTTTATATTGTGTTTTATTATGATATAAATTATTACTTTGTAATAACTTTGATTACTTAATCATTCTTCCACTTTTACCCTGATTAAACTCCAAAAGGGAGTATATTCTATAATAACTCCGCGTAAACTTCGAGTTTACGCTGAGTCGTCGAAACCGCTAGGGTAATTAAAAATAGAATACAAAGCCCTGATTAAAATTATTGATTGAACTTTATACAATTTTTTAATCAAATTTACGTAAAATTTCAAAAATTGAAAGAAAGCAGCAAGAATGACATAAATTATTGGCGTTAGGTAGGAAAATGAAGACAATAAAATCCAGAAAATGTACCCTTAACCGTTTAATAATGAGATAATTTAATAATAATTTAATAATCGTTGAAAATTCATAAGCGGTTCACATTAGTGTAAGTAGGTTTAAATAATTTTTTTTTTCCAAAAGAGGATTTACAAACAAAAATTTGAAAAAAGGACGTCTTAATAATTCAAATTTTTAAAAAGTTATAGATGTTTAAAAAATAAAAACCATTTTTTTCAAAAATTCATAACTTTTTTTGGTTACGTAAAAAAATTTCTGAAAAATGTCTTTTATGGGGTAAGAAAGGATGAAAAAATTTCAGTCAAATTGAAAAGTCTTAGGGTCAAAAGTGGTCAATATGACGTGGAATACCCCATACATATCAATATATATATATTAGGGTGGTCCTTATGTTGGGTTTTTTGAAATTTTTTTTCACGATAGTTCAAAATCGGTTCAAAATCTATAAAAAAAAAATCATGCCAAGTTATAGCTCTTAATTTTAATATTAACCCGCGCCCCCCGACGGTCAAAGTTTTAAAGGAAAATAACATGGGAAAAGTTATATTTTTACTTTGGAATTTTTTACGTCATAAACTAACCAACAAATCACATCAAAAATATTTTTTCTAATGCAAAATTTAACGGTCTACAAAAAGGTCTCTTATCATTTTTGATAATTCTAACGGTTTTGAAGTTATTCGAGGTCTAAATTGAAACTATAATCTTTTTCATAGTTTTTACTGTTTTTTTGGTCATTTAATAGTTCATAAATCATGAACCGGTTATTCTTTATAATCTCATTGGATTTTTTGTTTAGAAAATTTTCAAAGTAACTGTAACTTTGGAATAATAGTAACACCAATTCATTTTTTTAGCCTGAACTGTCGAACATTTTAAAGATTTTTAACTTTTTTAGATACAAAAGAAATTCGGGACCTATTGTCTCGATTTTTATTGTTATTGGTACAAATATCAACAAACTCCAATTTCAAATTTTGATTTCTGGTTAAAACATTTTAGAAACTGATCATGCCGCCATCTATTAGATTTTACTTCAATCTCTAACACTACAATTAATTCTCAGATTACTCATAACCTACATTTATTTCTCAGCTTGATCAAAATCGTTCAATTACTAGTACTGATGCCTTTTTGATATATAAATAAATTTTTTGAGTTCATTTATCCGATATTTAAGTAATCAGTTAAATATGGAGTTATCACGTTTACGTCAAAACATTTTTTTGATTGGTGATGTTGACGTTCAAATCGTAGGTAACAAATTACCATCGAAATTGCAAGCTTTGAAAGTGTTATTTTTTTATACACGTATTTTAAATAATACTATCACAGATAGTGTTGCTGCAGTGATTGATGAAATTATTGTGTTTTGGAAGAAAGCTCGAATTCCCGTTCAAGATGTGCAAAGATGTCGAGATAAGTTGAAAAAACTGTATGATGAGTGGCGCATACTTCTTAAACATAGAAATCGGAGTGAAGTTGCTGTGAAAAAACAAAATGAATTTTCTTGTTCATTAAAAAAATTATTTGACATCGCACCGTCAAATGTATTTGAAATGGTTGATGAAAATTCCAAAGAATTCTTGAATAATCAGAGATCAGATGAACGAATTGGTTTTATTGCAAATCTTAAGACGACATACGATGACGATGAAATTGGTGTTAAAAAATTAGAGAAACAATTGGATTTCGAAAAACGAAAATTGGAAAGTGAAAAAGAAAAATCATTATTTGGTAAATTATAATAATCAACTTACTCATTGATATTTTATTATTTTATAGTGAAGATATTTTTTGTCTTATCATTATCCTTTTTTGTAGACAAAAACGTTGAACTCTTATCAAGCCAAGGAAGTGCTCAATCAGTCTCTAGTGGAGAAGTATACATTCCATCTACTGCCGGCCAATTTAAATCAAGAAATATAAGAGGAACTCACAATATTCTCAACGAAAGAGTTGTAGCTACTTTTGCCTGTTGTAAAGTAAGCAACAGAGATGCTGTGTTTATAACTACAGCTATTTGTCAGTCGCTTATCGATTTAAAATTATTAGAAGTGGATATTAATTCCATTATTGTCAATCGATCATCTATTCGCCGATGTCGGCTTACTATGCGAGAGTCAAAATCAATAGAAATAAAAAAATATTTCCAAGACTTAAAGTTATCATCTATTGTTGTACATTGGGATAGAAAATTATTACCTAATTTGTTAAATACAGAAACTGTTCATCGATTGCCTGTAATAATTACTTCAGAAAGTAAAGAAATTATGTTAGGTGTACCAACGAGTGAAGATGGAACTGGAATGGCACAAGCTTCTGTAGTTCATAAGACATTATGTGACTGGGGATTCGACATATCTGTAAAAGCAATATGCTGTGACACTACTCCTTCAAATTTAGGCCTTCATAATGGTGCTGCTGCATTACTGGAAAAATTGTTAGAAAGAGATTTGTTGTATCTTCCATGTAGGCATCATATATTTGAAATAGTCCTAAGATATGTCTTCGAAGCTGTTTTTCCAAATACTGTTGGTCCTAATGTTCCACTTTTTATCCGATTCCAAAAGCAATGGGAAGATTTAAATAAACTCAGTTACAAAACAGGTTTAGATGATCCGAAAAATGATAATATCTTGACAAATGAAAAAATTGAATCTATTAGAACTTTTGCGACTGAAACTCTTGCATCACAACTGCCTCGTGATGATTACAAAGAGTTATTAGAGCTTACTTTAGTTTTTATCGGTGTCATCCCCGAATAATTTAGTTTTCGTAAGCCAGGAGCTTGTCACCATGCACGATGGATGCCAAAAGCTATTTATATATTGAAAATGTACATGCTTCGGGAGCAATTGTCATTGAAAAAACGTGAAGATAATAAACTACGGCAAATATGTGTTTTTGTGACAATGGTTTATGTCAAAGCTTGGTTTTCGTCGTCAAATAGTGTCAAAGCTCCGTACCATGATCTACAGTTTATAAAAGAACTCAACAACTTTAAGGCAATCAACAGTAATCTTGCTACTGTGGCAATTAGTAGATTTATGAATCACTTGTGGTATTTATCACCAGAATTAGCAATCATGGCTATTTTTGATGAGGAAGTTTCACAAGAAACAAAATTAAAAATTGTCGCTAAGCTGCGTAAAGAAGAAGAAACAATTGTGATTGATGATATTCCGGAAGAAGACTTGGATTATACTAGTGAAAAATGTAGTGTTAAACGCTTTCAAACTAAGAGCATAACTGAATTATTATATAATGATATTGACTTTTTCGTAACTGCAGAATCGATCAATTTTTTCAATAGATTCGAGTTACAAACAGAATTTTTAAAGATTCATCCTTCTGAATGGGCTCATAATGAACACTATAAAACTGCATTACGATTCGCTAAAAACTATCGGTTGTGAATGACTGTGCTGAAAGAGGAGTTAAACTAGTGCAAGATTTTTGTAATCGTTATACTAAGGATGAAAAACAAATGCAATACGTGTTACAATTGGTTAAAGATCATCGTCAAATGTTTCCTGACGCACTTAAAAAACTAATGTAAAAACTTCATGAAAGTATCTGTAATTAAAAATAAAAATGGTAATGTTTGTACATTTTCGATTCATTAAAATATTAATAATACACTTCTTTAATTGATTAATACTTTTCACGTAAATTATAGTTCAAAATTATATGCATAAGTAAAAAAAGTAATCTAATATGAATAATAACCCGTCTATGATTGTTGAATTATTAAATGACCAGAAAAAACTATGAAAAAGATTATAGTTTCAATTTAGACCTCGAATAACTTCAAAACCGTTAGAATTATCAAAAATGATAAGAGACCTTTTTGTAGACCGTTAAATTTTGCATTAGAAAAAATATTTTTGATGTGATTTGTTGGTTAGTTTATGACGTAAAAATTCCAAAGTAAAAATATAACTTTTCCCATGTTATTTTCCTTTAAAACTTTGACCGTCGGGGGCGCGGGTTAATATTAAAATTAAGAGTTATAACTTGGCATGATTTTTTTTTATAGATTTTGAACCGATTTTGAACTATCGTGAAAAAAAATTTCAAAAAACCCAACATAAGGACCACCTAATATATATATATATATATATATATATATATATATATATATATATATATATATATATATGTCAGAGAGGCAGGAGTTATTGTTGGGGATTCGGTATTTTGTGATTCACTCATTTTTATTATTAACAGCCTTCTGCATCCTAACTGCCAAGAACTCAGCTTTTGATGAACAAGCTGGAACTTTGGCAAGTGAGGATACAAAAGACTTTCATCCCTCCTAGGACGCCAACAATCAGGACGACAAGCTTGACACGGTAACCTGGGTAAAGTTTGCCAATTTCAAACAGGAGATCCTGATATATTTGTCTTTTGTGCTCTTCTTTGGCTGAGATGTTGTATTCAGCCGGGGCCGAGAACTCAATGACATAAATGTCACGAGTGGCCTTGTCGAAGAGCACAATATCAGGTTTGTTGTGATCTATCCGCCGGGTTGTTGCAAATGGCATGTTCCAATAAATTTTGCAACTGTCATTCTCAACAACCTGGGGAATATCTCCTGGCAAATAAGGCAGCACTGGTGTCACGTCAATACCGTAGCAATGACGAAGATAGTAGTACAGTACTCTCAGGGCAGCATTGTGACGCTGGATATATGCACCTCTCGCCAACACTGGACATGCCGACAAATGGTGCATAAGCGTCTCCGGATGTTGTCTACACCTCCTACAGGAAGTGTCCGGTAGCTGCACCTGGAGCACCTTGCTACGGTACTCAAGAGTGTTAATGACACCATCTTGGCAGGCAAATATGAACCCTTCAGTCTCAGACATCAGGCCAGCTGACTTTAAGAAGGAAAACGTCAGCTGGGTGGACAAGCCATGATCACGCACGTGTTTAAAGAACACGCTGTGCATGGACTTGTCCATCAGTTCGCCAAGGAGTAGTTTTTCCTCGGCGTTCCTAATGACGCTCTTAAATTCCTCCTTTCGGAGTTCCATAAGAGCGTTTATTTCTCCAAGACCAAGGGTTCTTGCCGCATATATTGCTGCCTTATACAAGAATGACCCCTTATGTTCATTTTCATGTTTATGTACAATTTGCATGAGAAAGTCATCCTCGTCTGCAGTGAAATTGACAACTTCGTGTGTTAAACCCAGGACCAAACGGTCGTGAAGCCGCTCCAAACTCTGCAAACCTCTCCCACCGATGGATCGGGGGAGGTATAATCTGGCGACTGATGAATTGGGGTGCATGCTCCGATTCATATTGATGATCTTACGGGTTTTGATGTCGAGATCTCGTAAATCCTGTCGGGCCCATTTCAGGACACCGAAAGTGTATAGTAAGACTGGGACAGCGAGCATATTAGTAGCTGAGACTTTGTTTTTGCCGGAAAGGTCGGAGGACCAAATTTTCCGGAGTCTCCTAACATACTCGCTCTGGAGAGTTGCTCGGACTTCAGAGACCGCATGCATGCGGTGCTCTTCCATTCCTAGATATCTATACAACTCCCCGGCGTCTAATTGTCTTAAGATGCTCCCATCCACTAACTCGACATCATCACCAGTATCAGAGCACTTACCCCTCGCCAGATGTACGACCGCACACTTGTCCAATCCAAAAGAGATTCCGACATCTCGTGTGTACTCTGCTACGATGTTGAGGGCTGCTTGTAGATGATCTTTATCAGCGCTATACAGCTTCAGATCATCCATGTAAAGCAGATGGGTAATCGAATAGTTTCGATCACCCGGAGGCCCCACAGAGTACCCACGAGTTTTACGGAGAGCAATAGATATAGGCAGCAGTGAAACGCAAAACAGCAGAGGGCTCAAGGAATCACCTTGGAAGACCCCCCGTTTATACTCTACAACTCCGGTTACGTGCAATGCATTTCCACTTCCAATGTGAAAACGCGTTCGCCAGAGCTGCATTGTACGCCGAATGCATTCCACTATTTCCGGATTGACTCCCAGGCATTTGAGTAGATATAAAATCAACTCATGAGGAGTTGAGTCAAATGCCTTGCGATAGTCAATCCAAGCCATTGACAGGTTGCGTTAATAGTAGATCGCATCTTGTAAGACGCATCGATCCACTATCAGGTTCTCCTTGCAACCTGACAGGCCTCTTTTACTGCCACGTTGTTCATATATCTGTTGCCATACAGGCTCTATCTGCTGCAAGATACGGTTATTTAAAATTTTTGTAAAAATTTTATAAACCGCATTCAAGCAGGTGATAGGCCTGAAATTCTTAGGGTCAGACAAGTCACCTTTTTTAGGTATCAGTACGGTTCGCCCTTCTACAAGCCAGTTCGGAATCGGATCGTCAGCTCTAATGTACGATGTAAATATGCGGGCCAGATGGAGGTGGGTAGAAGTAAACTTCTTCCACCAGAAGACATTAATGCCATCTGGTCCCGGGGCAGCCCAATTTTTGCTGCCATTTAGAGCTGAACGAACTTCATTCACACTGACTGCAGGGCTCTCTTCATCAGCATTCTGTCGACGGTGTTCCCGACAGAATGCTTTGAAGTCGTGCAGAGCTGGAGTATTGGCGTTCACGTTTGGTGGATCTCCATACAACTCAGTCCAAAAAGCTTCCACCCGCTCAGGTGTTGGATAAGTCCCGGTAACATCGGTCTTTGGTGTCAGAAACCGTGAAGGGCTGGATCGAAACAACGAATTGTCGACCAACCGCTTCAGCCTTTTCTTTAGTGACTTTTTGGCAGTCACTAGAGCCCGCAATTTATTAAGAGACTCTTCTTTGATGACAAGAAGAGTACTCTTGTTCAGTGTGTGATGACGCCACCGAAGTTCAGCAACAATGCGTCGAATTCGGGGCGTGTATGCTTTTTGAGTTGTTTCGAACTCAATCACACACTGAATGCGGGAGACATGTTTCCGGGATCTGTCAATTTTGGAGCCAAGTTGTAAGATGCGCTGTCTCAACCTTGCCTCGATCGAGAGACAATGTCTCTCTCTCGGAAAAGCCGAAACTGCCTGGCTCACAGTGAGCAGGGTGGAGTCCTCCAAGATGGTTGCACGGAGATCTTCGTTTACCGCGTCAAGCTGTTGTTGGGAGTAAGTTATCTTTTTAGATATACTTACTTGCCGTCCTACAAAGGGATTGTTGTTGTTCAAGGAGGAACGGCGTCGCTCTTGGTGTAGTTGCGCCGGAAAGGAAAGTCTATTAGACTGCCTTCTGTCCGGCACAAGCGATCTTCTATTTCGCCGAAGATGAGCGGCATAATTACGCAGGTGTTTGGGCGTAAAATGCGCTAGCTCCGGATGCATATCACTCCAAAGAGTGTGCATCCGGGCCATATAGCCGCTCACTCCCGGCTCGCTACGTTGGTAGCACACCAAGAGATCGACTCTCAGTTTCTCCGTCCACTTAAAGTAAATCCTTAAGGCGCCAGGGTCGTCATCTTTCATCGGGTCCGGCGTGCTCCTCCCACCTGATGAATGGTCCTCATCCGAAAAGGACCGGTTGTGGGGAGCACTTCTGAGTTGGTGTCTTGTGGTAACTCAGTTATTTCCATGCAGTGGGTAGTTGGCCCACTGCACGGGCTACGTCGTTCGCCTACAGACCTGATGTTATGGTCTGCGTTTCCCGCGATGCGCCGCTTGGAGGCCACGTAGCAAGCACCGCTTATTATTATTATTATTATTATTATTATTATTATTATTATTATTATTATTATTATTATTATTATTATTATTAACATTTTCGTAAATATAAGCTCATTCTAATTTTATACTCAACGAGACCTTTCATTTGAGTACCTACATACATTTTTTTATATATCTTATATATATAATATTTATGAAATATATAAAATATATGAAAAATGCAAGTGAGTACTTAAATGAAAGGTCTCGATGAGTGTAATATCGGGATGAGCTAATATCTTTAAAAATGTCAATAGTTCACAAGATACAAGGTCATTTGTAATTATTGAAATTTTTAAAGATATAAGCTCATTCCTACGTTACCCTCATCAAGAGCTTTCATTTGAGTACCCACATGCATTTTCATATATTTTTCATATATTCATATACATAATATATATATATATATATATACATATATATATATATATATATATATATATATATATATATATATATATATATATATATATATATATATATATATATATATATATATATATATATGTATGAAAAATTAATGTGGGTACTCAAAATAAAGGTCTCGATGAGTATAAAGTCATAATGGACTTATATTTACAAAAATGTTACAAATTAACGAATGATAATGTATTTTGTTAACTAATGATGTTTTTAACGATACGAGCTCATTCCTAAAATTTCTAAATTTAAGACGTGAGTCCAGGACAACGTCTGTCGGGTCTACTAGTAATAAAAATAAAAAAAAATAATAATAATAATAATAATAATAAACATATAATAATTTGTGTGCATCAGAAAATGAAAGAAATTTAAGAGAAATGTTTTTTCCTATGATATTCTAGGAATTTTTCCTATACCATTGTAAGATAATTGTCTTAACATTAAATATTTATTTGCCGGGACCAGGTGTTAAAAGATGGAGGAGGCACATTCGTAGTTATAATGGTATTTATTCTAAAATTAATCACAGGCATAACTTTGGTTGTACAGAGTTTGAATAGTTCACAAATATTGAGCACTTTGAACATAGTTATGATCTTGAATTATCACATTAATTCATGAGTACGCGTTGATTGAGTTTAATTGAGTTGTATTAATTAATGCATATTAATTAGACTGAGCATGAGTTGTAGAAAGTTGATCTTTAATTGAACTGTTAATTAATTTACAATGTAATTAACACTAGCAATTATGAGCGAGAAATATGAGTAATGTTGTAGAATTAGGTCACCAGACGATTAATTAATTACACTTAATTAATAGTCATAGTGTGAGCGTATAAATTGGATTGACTGAGTGTAATGATTGATAGAGTGAATGAATGCAAGTGTAGTGAGAGCTTGAGCTTGAGTCTGTAGAGTTCACAGTAATGATTAATTGGATGAGCTGTATAAATTAGAGTCACTGGATTATTAATCAATTAACAACATAATTAACTCTCACAGTGTGAGCGAATGAGCCTTAAAACTAACGAGCTCAATTGAGTACTTGAGTCTCGGGATAAGAGATAGAACACACAACGTTGAACACGGAATGGCGACAGGCCCAAGAGCTGGTGGCAGTCACCCCCAATCTCCACCAAGCAACATCTGCAATGCGGCATTTGATTTTGCCGCATGATGACGAATTTATATTGACAATTGTAATATTATCGTTGCTAGGTAGAAAGTGTAGGTGACTGTTGTACATGTGTATGAGAGAGAGCGACACATGGGTAGCCATGTGACAATGAGTAAGAGAGAGAGGGAGCATGAGCGTATCGATTGTGATAAAGTGATCTCAGATGATTTACAATAAATACTTAATTGTACCTGAGTTGCCAATGATTGCTGGTGAGTGAAGATGAGTAGCGATGCTGTAGTTGGCTTCAGTAAAGCTGAGTGGATGAGCTTGATGATTTCGTAAATACACAAAAAAGCACTGGTCACGGTAAATGCGTGTGTACGCCGTACAATTAGCACGTGTTATGAGGAGTATGGCCGCTTGCCGGTGGGCCAGTTGTGTTGAGGTAGAACACCCGAGGGCGCTTGTGTAGAGGCGCCTCGGTGCTACCAGTTTGTTGCGGGAGGTTTGAATGATTCCGCAACAACCATTATGAGAATAGTTCCCATAATCATATAGGAACTATTTCCATAATATTATGGGAAATATTCCCATAATGATATAGGAACCATTACTATATCATTATAAGAATTTTTCCCATAATGATATAGGAACCATTACTATATCATTATAGGAATATCTCCTATAATATTATAGGAATAATTCCTATAATTGATATGATTAGAGAAATAAATGACTTAGGTGTCAAATGTAGGTTGTTTGCAGATGATACTAAGATCTATTTCGCTAGTCAAGACTTGAAGGAGATTGAAAATAAACTTAATTTAAGCCTAAAAACTTTATATAAATGGTTGTTAGAAAACCAAATGAAAATAAATATTAGTAAAACGTTTTTTATGATAATACATGATTTGAAAAATAGGCATGTTAAAAATAAATGTGATATAAAAATAAATGACAAAAAAATCGTAGAAGTATATAAAATAAAGTATTTAGGTATAATAATTGACGAAAATCTTACCTTCAAGGAAAATGCGAATGAAATTATAAATAAAATGGCTAGGAAATTAAATATTATGTATCGTTTGGATAATTGTATAAGCTGTTATTCTAAAAATTTAATATATAAAACTATCATAGCTCCTCATATTGATTATTGTAGCAGTGTGATGATAAATTTCTATTTGCATGATATAGACAGACTTCAAAAAATACAAAATAGAGCTATGAGACTAGTATTCGGAGTTAATAAATACACTCGAGTGAATGACATGCTTCAAACACTTGGATGGATGAGTATTCAGCAAAGAATAGTTTTCAATACATGTATTTTCATTCATAAACTATTGTTGAATGGTAAACCTGAAACTTTGGCTGATAATCTTGTAAAGCTAGAAGATACAAATACAATACTAGATCATGCTCTAAAATATTAATTAAACACACAAGGACTCGCAATGCTGAAAAATGCATAACTTATAAGGGTTATAAATGGTACAACAACTTACCAGAGGATATAAGAAAGGAAGATAGACTTAGAATTTTTAGATTAAAAGTAAAAGATTACGTTAAATTAAACTATTGACACCTTTTATATTGTATTATATTATAGTATTAAATTAGTTTATGTTGAGTGTGGTTAAAATATGGGATATTGTATGTTATTTTATGTTATTTTATATTGTAAAAGAAAAATTTTAGCCATTGCATAAATAAACACATTATTATTATTATGTAATTAGTTTATGAGATAAAAATGTAAATGTTAAATAATAGCCAGAGGCTAAATAAAGATTATTATTATTATTATATAATAGTATAGGAATCATTCCTATAATTATAGATACCATTCCTATACCATTATGGGAACCATTCCCATCGTTATAGGAAATGTTTCCATAATTTTGGGAAAATTTCCTATAATTATGGGAACAGTTCCCATAATTCATGGGAACAGTTCCTATAATTACCTGGGAACTGTTCCCATAAAATTATAGGAATAGTTCCCATATTTTTCTTTCCGTGTACAAGGTTAAGTTAATTCATAACGCAATAATATTGATAATATCTTGCGATAGACCAAGACTTAGGAAATAACGAATTCGCGATCAGCAGGACGTCTGTTCAATCTCGATCTCAAAGCAAGACCGTCTTTTCAAAAACTATTCTCAAATAGTCTGCCTGCTGCACATTTCTCTTTTCCTTATTAATTTTATGATACCCCTATCGTCCTGGGATCCCGACTACGCTGACAACCATGTGCCTACCTAGGCCTAAGCCTACCGCAATAAAACATTTTAGTTATATCTTATTTTACAAAATATTAAAGTAGCATTACATTTCTTAAAATAACTAAAAAATAGAAATATCCTAAAGAATATTCTCATCGCTTCGTCAGAAAATACTCCACTGTACTTTACTCTCCGACACGGCCATTCTGACAATCACATGACCTCGGGTGTATCTAAAACATCGAGTTACAATGGTATTTTAGTTTTTGATCTTAACTGACCTCGCTTATCATAAAACATTTTACAATAGGTAAACTACATAAGAAAATTTCAGAAGTCCTTTCCAGTAACAGAAATCCATTAATCATTTATTATACTATGGAGTTAACGTATAGTACTCAAGAGATCGAAATCCGTTAATCATTGTTCCTTATCATACAATCATCAAGCATCATTTCATTTTTTTTCCACCAATAGACCTTTGCACTATTTCTAGGCTACCCTGTATGCCACATACAGTATCCAACACATCTTGTAGTTGCCACAACTACCTGCCGCCACATCATCAGCTGCCCATCGCGCCCTGATCAAACTAACATTAGCCACTAATTTAGTTTGCAGTTGCGACTACACACTGATGCATATGCGTGATCAAAAATACAAAAACAATTCAGGTCCACGACCTACAGCCATCAGTGCGCCGCGTCATTGGTGGTCTCTCTTTCTACCAAAGTCCCTATTGCAGGACCCGCATCAACAGTCTCTCCTGCACAATTTTCATTGTCCGAGCAGACATCCAACTCAATAGGAATATGATTCTCAGGCATTTCTCTCAACTTATCATGACTATACTTAAAACTCCTATTATTACTCAAAGATTTTAGTTTGTATCAATCATTATCAAGTAATTCTGTTACCACAAATGGACCTCTAAATTTTCTGTCAAGTTTCGTCTGATTACGTTCTTCATTTCTAATTAAAACATAATCTCCGATTTTAAATCTATTGACTTTAGCTTTATTTTTATCGAATCTAATTTTCTCATAATTAGCATTCTCTTCTATACTATCAATCGCTCGTTGTCTTACATTAGAGATATCAATTTCTTTTTCGTTGTCATCAACTAACAATCCATAAGGTCTTGCTTTCTTACCGATTAATAATTCTAACGCACTAGATTTGGTAACACGATTCAGGGTTGAATTTAAAGCTAACTGGACTTTACCAATGGCCTCTTGCCATGGGCGATTATTAGATTCAACAGCAGTGAACATATTTTTTAGCGTACTCATCACACGCTCTACTTGACCATTTGCCCTAATAGTACCTGTAGCTATTAAATGCAAAATAATATTTAAAGATTCACAAAAACCTTTAAAGTCTTTTTCAGTAAAACATCTACCTTGATCGGCAATCACACGAGCTGGGACTCCAAAAATAAATATTGCAGCCTTTAAAGCTTTGATAACACTATGAATGTCAATTTTGCGAGTATGATGTAAATAGACATATTTGGTAAAACCATCAAAAATAACAATAACGTATTCTTTGGTATTATTTTTACCACTCAATTTACCTGTAATATCTATATGCACAGTATGCCAAGGTATGCGGGTCTTGGGGATGGGATGCAACTCAGCTTGAATTTTACCTGAGTGGGTTTTAGAGAGTTTACAAGTAATACAACTGTCAACAAATTTACGTACATATTTAGACATACCCTCAAACCAGTAATATTCATAAACTTTATCGAGTGTTTTATCCCAACCCAAGTGCATCACAGACTCATGTACATGGTTAATAACGGACCACCGAAAGACTCGAGGTACGATCGGCAAACAGATGGTTTCACCTTTTCTTTGTATTTTTCGGTAAAGCGTACCGGCTCTAATCTCGTAAGATTTTGAGAGGTCTTCCGATAGCTCATCATTTTGTAATTTAGTGACTATTTCCGAAATTTCTGAATCACGCCATTGTTCGGCAAGGAGCCAATCAATTGATATTTCCGCGAGTTTTACACGTTTCTCTTTAATTTTATTAACTTGTTTTGACAAATCAGGTAAAGGACTTCGAGAGAAGAAATCCGCGTGAGCCATGCATTTGCCTTCTCTATAAACTATATTGAATTGAAAAGCTTGTAAATAAGCCCACCATCTATGTACTCTATCGTTAAGGTCAATCTTATTTTGGGAAGACTTTAAAGAATTGCAATCAGTCACAACGGTAAATTGTCGTCCATGCAAGTAATGCCGAAAGTGTTTGTAACAGTTTTACCTGTTCAGGTTGGCCCCTAATCAATTTTTTAAATAATTAAACAAAACTAACAACCAATATAATTATTAGGGCGCCACCAGGATTTTTAATCACGGTTCCTGGAACCGGTCAAGAGCTGAGAAAACTTAATCTTAGGGTAGAGAGAGTGGAGGAAGGTGCTGTTGAATAATAAATAATTAATTAACAATATATCGATATTTATTAACAATAAAAAAAAACAACAAGGTTTGACTTAAAACTAGTTAACAAAATTCACTCACGCACACACTAACCACACTTAACAATATCTTAATTTCGACGAGCCCCTCCCGGCGTCTACCCGTCGATTTCTAACTTATTATTGACGAGCCTCTCCCGGCGTCTACCCGTCAATTTCTAACTTATTCTCGACGAGCCCCTCCCGGCGTCTACCCGTTGATTTCTAACACGTGCCCCTCCCGGCGTCTACACGTGACGGGCCCCTCCGGCGTCTACCCGATTTCTAAACCTACAATCATCCGCACAGAGACGAATCATATACTGGGCTCGTTGACTCGGCTCACAGGAGTAACAGCCCAGCGACGAAACATAGACCTAGATACTCCTGCAGCTTATACACACTTTACTACAGAACAACAGCCCAGCGACGAAACATAGACCTAGATGTTCTGCAGCACACTCTCATAACCCACACTTGTCTCACACTCACACTACTGACTTGACTTTTATTAATTTTTACTTTATAAATTTTACTTTAATAAAATTGACTGTAACTAATTCTAATTAAATATTTTAAATCAATTATTCAATCATTAGTAAGTTAATAAAACAACAAACCATATTCAATATACAACCAATTCTCAAATTCCAATTGTTAATTTTAATTCCGTTAAAATATTAGATGGATTAAAATTCCTCAGTAACTTATAATCATGGTGTTGCGGAATCATTCAAACATTCTCGCAACAAACTGGTAGCACCGAGGCGCCGCTACACAAGCGCTCTCGGGTGTCCCACCGCAACTCAACTGGCTTACCGGCAAACAGCCATACTCCTCATAACACGTGCTAATTGTACAGCGTACACACGCATTTACCGTGACCAGTGCATTTCCTTGTATTTACAAAATCTCCAAGCTCATCTACTCAACTTTACTGAAGCCAACTACAGCATCGCTACTCATCTTCACTCACCAGCAATCATTGGCAACTCAGGTACAATTAAGTATTTGTTATAAATCATCTGAGATCACTTTATCACAATCGATACTCTCATGCTCCCTCTCTCTCTTACTCATTGTCACATGGCTACCCATGTGTCGCTCTCTCTCATACATACGTACAACAGTCACCTACACGTTCAACCCAGCAACAATGCATATTACAATTACTAACTGATGCGTCATTCTGCGGCAAATAAACTGCCGCATTGCAGATGTTGCTTGGTGGAGATTGGGTGTGACTGCCTCCTTCTCTTGGGCCTGTCGCCATTCCGTGTTCAACGTTGTGTGTTCTATCTCGTATCCCGAGACTCAAGTTCTCAATTGAGCTCGTTAGTTTAAGGCTCATCCGCTCACACTGTGAGAGTTAATTATGTTATTAATTGATTAATAATCCAGTGACTCTAACTTATACAGCTCATCCAATTAATCATTACTGTGAACTCTACAGACTCAAGCTCAAACTCTCACTACACTTGCATTCATTCACTCTATCAATCATTACACTCAGTCAATCCAATTTATACGCTCATACTATGACTATTAATTAAGTGTAATTAATTAATCGTCTGGTGACCTAATTCTACAACATTACTCATATTTCTCGCTCATAATTGCTAGTGTTAATTACATTGTAAGTTAATCAACAGTTCAATTGAAGATCAACTTTCTACAACTCATGCTCAGTCTAATTAATATGCATTAATTAATACAACTCAATTAACTCAATCAACGCGTACTCATGACTTAATGTGATAATTCAAGATTATAACTATGTTCAAAGTGCTCAATATTTGTAAACTACTCAAACTCTGTACAATAAACTATGCCTGTGATTAATTTAGAATAAACAGTATTATAACCACGAATGTGTCTACTCCATCTTTTAACACCCAGTCCCGGCAACTAAATATTTAATGTTAAGACTATTATCTTACACATGGTCTTAACAATATACAATAACTATTTAAAACAAAAGGTCTTAATACCTTGAATTAACTTTTGATAATTAAATAAATCACAATATAAAATTCTCAATCACGTTCAAAATTATTAACACAAGTTTAATTAATTAATTCTGACTAAGTTTTTACTGTGACAATTTTTGACTCAATTAACTAATTCCTAGGACTTAATGTCCACGCCGATAATTATCAAATTAGAGTAAAATTAATTTAATTAATTCACGGACTTAATCCCAAAATTATTAAATTCACACTTGACGGAATAATTTTATAATATAATATTCTCAATAAATAATTCCTAATATAATATTCTTAATAATTTTCCACTGTATAATATTCTCAATTAATAATTTTCCTAATATAAAATATTCTTACTAATTAATTCTTAATATAAAATATTATCAATAATTTTCTATTAGTTTTATCTATTATAAAAAATTCGACACAAGTCGAAATATTCAAATTTTAATTGCTAGAACATTCGCTAGCTGTTTTGTTTGACCTTGGGTATTGGAATTTACTGCGACACAAAAATTGACGCTTGACTAAAATTCCACGAATAAAAATTTGTCGATCTTTTCCAATGACAAAAATTAATCAATTTTACTAAGTTAATTGTTATAAAAATAAATTTAACGAATTTTCAGATGTTAATTAATTAATTGATAATTTTTAGTTATTAAAATTTTCCCGCAAGGTCGATTGAGTGATCCTCGGGTATAAACCCCCATGAAAATCACTAAATCCAAAACTAGCAAATGTTCCACAATTAATTTATTAGTAATCGTCGATTACGATCCAATTGATAAAATAGGAGAAGTAACTGGGTATTGGGTAAAGCGCGGTCCACTTCTTTCCCACAGAGTAATAATTGATACCTTGAAGAATAAAACGATGATCTAACTCACTCGTTGAGGATGAAGTCCTAGTTGTAGTTGGCTTCCTTCGTCTCGTCACTACTCCGGGGATCGGTCCTTCTTGATTTCCGTGGCACTCAGTCTGGCGGTCACACTACTTCTCCCTTTTCCACTGCACGGCTCACCTATTTTAACCCAAACTCACCCCCTCCAATTCTCCCTTTAGGTCCGAAGATCGAGACGCGCCAGTGCTATGTCGAATAATTATCGATATCCGGTGACTTATCGATTAAGGGTAATTTTACCCTGTTACATGTTTTATTGATTTAACTACAGCCATAGTTTCAAGTTCATAGGAATGATACCTGGATTCGGCTGGACTTGTTCTTTTACTAAAATATTCAATAACTTTATTTTTACCATCTACTTTATGCATAAGTATTGCTCCGTACCCATCGGAACTGGCATCGGTATATGCAGTTCTATGGGATAATCCGGGTCAAAAATAATTAAAACGGGTTCATTGGTTAAAATACGAATTACTTCTTGTCGAACATTTTCATGTCCCTCAGTCCACTCAATATATTTTTTACCTGAGGTGAGTGCATATAAAGATTTCATAATTTGTGAAAATCTCGGGACAAATCGTCGAAAGTAAGACGCAAGGCCAATAAACTGTCTAAGCTGGGTAACTGTCCGAGGAGCGGGTAACAACGTTAAAGAATTTATTTTACGAGGGTTTGGACGAACTTCTCCATCTTTAATTTCATACCCAAGATATGAAACAGATGTTTTAAGGAAAGAACATTTTGAAAAATTAAATGAGAATCCCGCATCTATAAGAATTTTTAATACCATTCGAAGTCTTTCAAACGTTTCCTCTATTGTATCCGCAATTACTAATACATCGTCTAGGTAAACTACAACGTAAGTATACGCGAGCTCACCTAGTGCTTTTAAAATTGCTCTTTGGAAAACAGAAGGAGCATTTTTAAGCCCAAATGGCATTGTTAAAAATTCAAATTGGCCATCAGGAGTGACAAATGCCGTACGTTCTATAGATTCTGGATGTATGGGAATCTGATGAAAACCACTGGCTATATCTAAACTGATATAAAATTTAGCTTTTCTAAGTCTCGGTATTTGATCTAAAATAAGTGGCAAAGGAAATTTATCTGCTATTGTGTTTTTATTTAATTCACGATAATCAACGCATAAGCGGTCTGATCCATCTTTTTTCTTAACTAGTAAAATAGGGCTAGCAAACGGTGAATTACTAGGATGAATAACATTCGCTTCAAGCAATTCATTAATTCTTTTTCTAACTATTTGTCTCTCTTCTACACTAAGTCTATATGGTTTTCTCTGTACCGTAATACTTGGGTCAATTAAACGTATTTCAAGTTCACCACTGTTAACGTGAGTTCTAGGAAAACCCGTAATAAAAGAACTTTCATACTCTTTTAATATTGAAACTAATCTTATTTTATCGTCTTTATCAACATCGGTATCAACGGTATCAAAATTGATGATTTCAACTTTACTACATTCATTTATGACTTTAGATTTACCGATATTAAAATTAAGTTGGGAAATATTTACTTCAAATCCCAAGCTTAAAATTTCTCGACCAATTAAAATATTTTCGTTCAAATATTCATCCGGGACAACGTGAAAAAGAATCTCTAATGTAAACGAATTTATAATAACAGTAGACAAAATTTGCAAATTACAATTTACAATATCATTTCCGATACCCTTTAAAATTACTAATTCGTTGACTCTTCTTCCCGAAAACTCGAGAGCAATCGATTCTTTTATTAGTGAGCATTCCGCTCCCGAATCAAAACAATATGGAAACGACTCACCAAGATGGTTCAGAATACCCGTAGGAGCTGCTACTGTGCACAGATTTACACGACGTTCGACGCCACCGTTGTCCTTGTTGTTTCCTGGACCGCTACGATCGCTGCCTGAAGTCGTACAGTTTGGCGCAATATGGCCAGCTGCTCCGCATTTAAACACGTCACAGGACGCGATGACGAGGGTGATCCTTGGCTGCCACGATAGTTACTGCTTTGCTCTACGTGTTTCTTCTTAAGTTTAGGACACTCAAACTTCTTGTGACTATTTCTCCACAAAAATGGCACTTCACTGACACCGCTGGCTTGAAACGCTTTGAATCCGGTGCAGAAGAGTTATCTGACGCTGACACGGGTCTTTTTCGAGTGTAGGAAAAGCCTCGCATTTCACTCAAAAAGTCAACTTCCGTTTTGATGTCGGTAGTTAATGCTACGCGCTCCACCCGATTGTCGATGTGAGTCAATCGTGCAAGCACAACTGCATTAATAATTTCGTCGACCGTTAAAGACCTCCAGCGGGCCTTCAGCGATGATCGAAGTCGAATACCGAATGCGCCGACACTTTCATCCTTGGTTGGTAACTCCTGGTGAATTTTCAGCACAACCGCTGTCGCAGTTTCTTGTCCACCAAAACGTGACACAAAAAGTTCCTTTAGCTGTGGCCACTGTATACCCGGAATTGCTGCTTGAGATATCCACTGAGCCGCTGAGCCTTCCAAGGTTTCACTAAGTGCAGATATCAACCCACTCCCTTGAAGAGGGTTTTCTGACAGGCACAATTCCGTAGCTGAACACCATGCAACAGGATCCGATCCCACACTCTCTGGATTAAACCTCGGTAAAGTAACGTTGTTCTTTGCCGAAGACGGGTTTGGTAAAAAATTCTTCATAAACTCGAAAAATGTATTCCACTGATCGGGTGCTGGACCAAATGGAGACGATCCCACTTCTGATGTCAGGGAGGCAGGAATTATTGTTGGGGATCCGGTATTTTGTGATTCACTCATTTTTATTATTACAATTAATTAATATTCACAATTACAAAAAGATCATTTATTTCGAATGAGTAGATAAACTCGTACAAGGTTAAGTTAATTCAGAACACAATAATATTAATAATATCTTGCGATAGACCAAGACTTAGGAAATAACGAATTCGCGATCACCAGGACGTCCGTTCAATTTCGATCTCAAAGCAAGACTGTCTTTTCAAAAACTATTCTCAAATAGTCTGCCTGCTGCACATTTCTCTTTTCCTTATTTATTTTATGATACCCCTATCGTCCTGGGATCCCGACTACGTTGACAACCATGTGCCTACCTAGGCCTAAGCCTACCGCAATAAAATATTTTAGTTATATCTTATTTTACAAAATATTAAAGTAGCATTACATTTCTTAAAATAACTAAAAAATAGAAATATCCTAAAGAATATTCTCATCGCTTCGTCAGAAAATACTCCACTGTACTTTACTCTCCGATATATACATATGTAATAGAATCGACCTTATCAGGATGATTCCGGCTGCAATTCTTGGCTTATCTTAATAATGAAACTCAGTGCCTTTGTGTTATAAAGGAAAATCACGGTCAATTTAAAAAATTGGCTAAATCGGTCCATTTGGTCCAGAGTTGAGGGTGTTTAAAAAATTCTTTTTATTTTCAAGACACTCAAATTTTACGATATTTTCCCAAATAACTTCAGAATTATAATTGATTACTAAATTCTGGTAATTAAATATTAAACTTTATGTAATGGAATAAGTTTTGATTAATATTATTTTACTTTTTTGTTTAATCATTTTTTCCACATCTTTTAAAACTGCAAAAATATGAAGAATAATCAATTTTTTGAAATTGTCTTCAAATAATTTCGACATAACTCATTGAACCGCAAGTATGTAAAGTGCATATTATAGCTCGTGTAATAAACTATAATTCTTATTATTGAATGTAGAATTTCCCTCTAATTCATAAATTCTATGAACACGGTCTGGAGGTAGCATAAAAAATTGTAACTATTACTGTGATCAAATTAAGAAATCTACCTTTCTGTATCGGGTGTGGCCGAATGGTGGTTTTTTGTACTTGAACAACTTCGTCGAGTGTTATCAAGCAAGTCAAAATTGAACAATGCGTTAAAAAGTTACAACCATTCAAAAATTTTTGAATGATCTTTTTTTTTTTTTAACTTTCCACTAAGAAAATTAAAAGTTTTTTTCAATAAAGCGATCTAATCGTTCTGAATAATTATTAATGGCAAAAATATGATTAAAAACGATATAGAATACTTAAAGTTTTTCAATCACTCCTATTAGTTTTTTAAACTTATTATATGGGGTTAAAAATGATATGAAATGATCAAAAGTTATGAATCATTTTGAATTATTTTTAATCTTATAGAAATATGATAATCAGGGAAGGATTTGAAGATTCTTAAAAATAACGGAATGGTTTTGTGTTCATCACGATATTATGTTCACGATCCATTGGATTGCTACTTGAGCAATATTTTTTTTCTTTCGCGTGGTGACGTCTGATTAGAAAATGACTTTTTAAAATCAACAATTTAAGGAATTCCTACTTTCGAAAATCATTAATGTTCAAAGCGGGAGTAGAACATTGAAATTGAAAAATCTTAAAAAGTGAAGGTCGACATTAATTTATTTTTTGGCTTAATTTCGTTATGCAATGGATTTGAGCCATTTTGAAACACCCTGAAATTATTAGTTTATTTATTTTCCTTACTATACATTTTTCAATATTAATGAGAAGAAAAATCATTTTTACACTTAAATGAAGTAAGGTGAAGCAAGTATTCAACTGTGTTATTTTTTTTATCAATAAAAAATTTCTGCTATAAAGATGTCAAAGTAATTTTCAATTTTTAAAGCATATCAAAGAAACTAAATAAAAATAAAACAACTGAGAAAAACTAAGCGTATGAAGATTTATTCTTAAGAAGCAAATTATTTAAAATTTTTAATAAATCGAAAAAAAAATGAAAACCCTCTGTGAATATTTTAAATTAACCGTATTTTTTTTTTCTACAGGAAGTTAAAATTATAATAGCGAGCTTTTAAAGTGCTCGATCTTGTTAAAGGCGCATACTTTTTTTTAATTATTCGGTTAGTACGCTTTAAATGAAACGTAGATTTATGCATTTTTTTGCCATTCTATAAATAGTTTGCTTGACAATAGAGCCATATGCTTAAACTATAAAGACTTATAAATAATAGGAACTGAGAAACAATGAAACCAGTAAAAAAGTTCACTGTTCGTTTGTGTCCGCAAAAAAAGTAGTCTTTTGTTAACCGATGTGGGGTTACAGAAACCGGTCTTGATAGAAAAAAATAGGGCACACAGCAAGATGTAATATAATTATTCTTCTTTTTTCAAATTTCAAATAGATTTTTTTGTACTGACAGTTTTTAGAATTAGTATTCACTCCGCTGTTTTAATAAATGTATAACGCTTACATGTACCACACTTACAATTAGATGAAAAGTTACGTTGAAAATTGTACTTATAAATATTAAATTCCAACTTATAATATTTTATAATTATAATATAAACGTGAATGTAACGAACTTTTTTTACTCTCATCATTTTTTGATCCAATATTCTGATGTCATGATGATCTCCAGATAATAAGTAAGAAGTTGTTCAATCATTTGACATTAAAAAAGCAAAATTAGGTAAAATGAAATCGAATAATTCTGAATGATCCAGAGGTTTTTTTTACATGTGGTCTAAAAAGCTGCTTTCAGATACAAAAAAAATTTCATCCACAAAAAATATGATTTTTTTCCTTCAGCTAGTATAGAACATAGAGAGAGGTTTCCTTCTCTATTATACAATAATATTGAAATAAAAATTTATTTATTATACTCTATGACGAACAATAATGAAAATTTTTTAATAAAAATTATTAAAGTAGATTTAACTCTCATTAAAATTGGTTTAATAATGAACTTTTGTAAATTTGAAAGTTTATAAGTAGTAAGTTGTTTTTGAGTTCTATGCCTTGTACCGAAATACACATAATTTCATCAATGATGGTACTTAGATAATTTATTTATTTTTTATTGTTCTTTGTAATGAAAGTATTCATTTACCATTTTGTGTTGCTTATTTATACTTCGAAGTTAGACAACGTAGTTAACATTCGTTACATATATTTTTAAAACAATCAAAATTATTTTACTTAATTAAAAAAAAAAAAAAAAACAAAAATTGCTACAATAACAGTTAGGTTAACATATTCCTGTACATACGTACATATATTTCACCGTTGTTACATTATAACATTATTAATGTCATAGATCTTCTTTGCTTAGTCATAAATAGTCTACTATATAAAAATAAGTCGGGTTTTCCTTCCTGACGCTATAACTCCAGAACCCACCAACCGATTTCCTTGGTTTTGCATTCGTTGGAAAGGTCTCGGGCTTCGTGAGGTTTATAGCAAAGAAAATTCAGGAAAAATTTTATATACATATACATATAGAAGACTTTCTATAGATATAGTCACTCATCACGATATTTCTGGAACTATAAGATCTAGAGACTTGAAATTTGGCAGGAATATTCTTTTCGCCGAGTAGAGGTCAGCTGAGAACGGATTTTAGAAAATTCCACCCACAAGGGGGGTTGCGGGGGCGTTAACTATGAAAAATTCCCGTTTTTAAACAATAGCTCCTATCGACTCCTAATTTGGTAGGAATCTTCTGTAAGAGATGTAGAAATAATCTATAAAAGAATTTTACGATAGCTCATCTCACAGGGGTTTGCGAAGGTGGATGTTAACATTAAAAATTTTTAATTTCCAAGCTATAGCTCCTATAGACACCAAATTCTCATTTCAAATTTTTTTCTTCGTGTCAATTGTTATTTATTTTTGAAAAAAAGCCACGCAAACATTATAATGATTGCACATTGTAAGTTACAATGAATATTACCTGGTATAATTACATGGATAAAAAGTATATGCTAATTTGATTAAATTTGTGAAAGTCAAAACAATACTCTGATTAAATTTCAAGTTTAGATCTAAAAATCCAATTTTATAAAATGCCTAGCGAAGCAGGCGGGTAACAGCTAGTTCGATATAAATAAATATTAACACCGGCACACAAAAAAAAAAAGTGGTATGTACTTTGGACCGGACCTATCTACTGGCGTGTAAATCGACCCGCTGAATCGGAATTTCGAGTCCGTTTAGCCCGGTCACCCTCAAATTTTGAGCAAAATGTAAAAAACCCCAAAAATTGCAAAGAATTGCCGTCAATAGCAATGAAAAAATTCTTGTGGGCCCGGATCAAGTATGGTTTTTCTGTATTTCAATTTACTGAATCTAAATCTGAACGTTAATTAGCTTGGTGAACCGTCCAAATTTGAAAACAAAAAACGAAAAACCCAAAAAAATGGCAATAAATAATGAAAAATTAAAGTTATCTTAAATAAAAATTTTTTTGTATTCAGAATGAGTATGATTTTCATGTATTTTGTTTTACTGAATTTGAATCTGAAATCTTGTCCCATGACGTTTTAAAATTAAAAAGAACCTCAAAAAATCGGGAAAATTCCAGTCACAAACATGAAAAAAAAAATCTATGAAACATAATTAAATACTTTTTGCGTATTTTTTCATGCATGAAATACAAGTCAATAATCGGAAAATATAAAATATTGTAATATTTATAAGAAATGACGCATAAATAGAATAAACAGAACGATTTTCTCGAATTTCAAACTGTTCTTCGTTAGTATCGAACTCTTTTGTTCTCAAACGATCTAAACAGTGGATTTTTCTTCCGTTTGTTATTATCTCTTGGTGTATCCCTTTTAAGTGTCCAGCAAAAATCTGCCATCATATTAATATTCCAATCCCCTTGATACTTTTAAAATTAGAATTTTGAGTTCCGCTTCTAACAGGGGATGTGTTTAGGCGTTTCCTGAGATATTTTAAAGGGAGACGATAAATTTGATTTTAATAAAATTTTTTAACAGGAGCTTAGTTTGGGCATTTCCGCTGAAAATTCAAAATTTGGCCGGAAGTGCAAAATTGAATCTCCTTTTAAAAATTCTGTGAAAATCAAATAAATCCTCTGACCCCGAAATATTTCAGGAAATGCCTAAACACAGCTGCTGTTGAAAGCAGAATTAAAAATTCCAATTTTAAAAGGTTCTTCACGGAAATTCCATTTTGGCATACCCTAATACTTAGTCTCCAGTTGACTTATGTCTTAATGGAATCGTTCTCCCTGTTCCCTGATTAAAAAAATCAATTGAAAAGAATTGAAAATGACGAAAAATGAATTCATTTCTATACTTTTAATTCCTGGATTTTTTCGTCATATCTAGAAAATAAATTCAAATCAATTCTATTCAATCAATAAATACTTTTTCAATTTCTGGCTTCCCGAATTATTAAAAAGAATAGAAATAAATTCACGGGTTTTAATTCTACTGAATTCATTTCAATCGGTAAATACTTTTGAATTTTCAGCATTGCTGAGAATTGAAAAGAATTAACAAATTCGAATTCTTTTCAATTCATTTCTATTGGTAAATAATCCTTAATTTTGTTTTGTTTATACGATTGAAAAAAATTAAAATGAATTCAAAACTTTCAATTTTTTTTAATTCATTTTAATCGGTAAATGATCTCTATTTCTTTCCGCACCTGTAATAGAAAAAAATTAAAAGGAATTCATATCTTTTGATTCTTATCAATTCATTTCTATCGGTAAATAATTCTCAAATTTGTTCTGTTTGTATGCTTGAAAAAAATTAAAATGAATTAAAAACTTTCAATTTTTTTTAATTCATTTTAATCGGTAAATTATCCTTATTTCTTTCCGCACCTGTAATAGAAGCAAATTAAAAGGAATTCATATTTTTTAATTCTTATCAATTCATTTCCATTGCGATATATACTCTATAATTATTTTTTGTCTGAATGATGTACCTGAAGTTCTGAACGTTTTTTTATATGTACCTGAAGTTCTGAAAGTTTTTTATGAACGAAAATAAAAAAAAAAATTTTTTTGCTTTTGAGACTGAGAATGATTTTTCAGTTTCAAAATAAGTCAAAGAGCCCGAAAAATAGTATACTGGATTCTCAAAATACCAAAACTACCCCTCCAGCCACCCCTAAGACTTAGACATCTCAAAAAAAAATTCAAAAAAAAATAGTTCAAAGGGTCGTTTGAAGCTGTAATTTTTTTAAAATACTCTTTTTACACCCCCACAGACTACAAAAAATAATCAAGCCGATAACTCCCCCGGAACTACCCTTCGAGCCACCCCAAAGACTTAAAAATTTTTAAAAAATAGTTCAAAGGGTCGTTTGAAGCTACGATTTTTTTTAAAAACTTCTTTGACACCCCCGCAGACTATAAAAAATAATCAAGCCAATAACTCCCCCGGAACTACCCTTCGCGCCACCCCAAAGACTTAAAAATTTGCAAAAAAATTCCAAAAAAATAGTTTAAAGGGTCCTTTGAAACTGTGATTTTTTTTAAATACTTCTCAAACATCCCCACAGAATATAAAAAATAATCAAGCCGATAACTACCCCGGAACTACCTTTCGAGCCACCCCAAAGACTTAGAAATTTGAAAAAAAATTCAAAAAAAATAGTTCAAAGGGTCGTTTGAAGCTGTGATTTTTTTAAACACTCCTTTTACACCCCCAATTTTCTGAATTTTTTTTACTTGATTATTTTTTATATTCGGTGAGGGTGTAAAAGGAGTGTTTAAAAAAAATCGCAGCTTCAAACGTCCCTTTGAACTATTTTTTCTGAATTTTTTTTCAAATTTCTCAGTCTTTAGGGTGGCTGAAGGGGTAGTTTCGGGGAAGTTATTGGCTTGATTATTTTTTATATTCTGTAGGGGTGTAAAAGGAGTGTTTAAAAAAAATTACAGCTTCAAACGACCCTTTGAATTATTTTTTCTGAATTTTTTTTCGGATTTCTAAGTCTTTCGGGTGGTTCGAAGGGTAGTTCCGGGGGAGTTATCGGCTTGATTATTTTTTATATTTTATAGGGGTGTAACAGGAGTGTTTAAAAAAAATTACAGCTTCAAACAACCCTTTGAACTATTTTTTTTGAATTTTTTTTGGCTTGATTATTTTTTATATTCTGTGGGGATGTAAAAGGAGTGTTTAAAAAAAATCACAGCTTCAAACGACCCATTGAATTATTTTTTCTGAATTTTTTTTCGGATTTCTAAGTCTTTCGAGTAGCTCGAAGGGTAGTTCCGGAGGAGTTATTGGCTTGTTTATTTTTTATATTCTGTAGGGGTGTAAAAGGAGTGTTTAAAACAAATTACATCTTCAAACGACCCTTTGAACTATTTTTTTTTGAATTTTTTTTGAGATGTCTAAGTCTTTAGGGGTGTCTGGAGGGTTTATTTTGGGATTTCGAGAATCCAATGTACTATTTCCCGGGCTCTTTGACTCATTTTGAAACTGAAAAATCATTTTCAGTCTCAAAAGCAAAAAAATTTTTTTTTTTGATTTTCGTTCATAAAAAAACGTTCAGAACTTCAGGTACATTCTGAATGATTAAAAGAAATTGAAATACGTTCAAAAATTTGAATTCTTTTGAATTCATTCCAATACTACATAAAGAATAGAAAAGAATTAAAATGACCGGGGTTTGAATTATTTTCAATTATTTTTTATATGATAGTTAGAATTGGAATGAATTAAAACGAAAGAAGTTTGAATATTTTTTTAATTCATTTTAATACTGCACGAAAAATTAAAAAGAATTCAAATTACCGGTATTTGAATTATTTTCTATTCTTTTTAATGCGGCCATCGAAATTAAGCAGAATTAAAAAGAATTGAAATAGTTTTAATTCTTTTCAATTGATTTTTTTAATCAGGGTTATTCACAGTAGTCTCCAAACTTTTCAGGAAAGTAGTCAATATGAGAATACATGAAGAATACATGTAGATAAGGTTCATTAAGCAACCTACATTTTTGTAATTAATCACCAATTCTTCTACTAACGTCCTGTAGTTTTCGCTTTTTTTATTTCCTAAAAAGTTTTGGGATACATTTTTAAAACTTACCCAAGCTGCTCTTTCCGTTTCGTTAAATCTCTAGGTCGTCAATTTTTTCTATAAAATTTGCATATTGAAATAGAGTTCGAATTTGGGGTCCATCCGAAATTTCTTCTTTTTATTTTGCATCACTTATCGCAGAAAACTTTTCTTTCAAGAACTGGAACTAATCACTATTTTTATCCAAAGCTTTGATATCCTGTTTGATTATTAAATATAAGGTGGGGTTACGTTTTAAGAATCCTCGCAGCCAATCTTCTCGAGCTACTCCATTTATAAATGGATGTTTAATTTGATTTTTTTCAGCGAGCTGATAAGCGAGGATTCTCACCTCGGAGCTTGATAATCCAAATATTCATTATTTACAACGCCACAGCGACTGTTTCAAAAACTATCATTTTACCAACCGTTGATATTATCAAAAAATCTTTTGGCGGTACTTTTAAATTTACATCGTGCTGAATTAGAATTTTTGTGAGTTTCAAATCGAAAATTTTTGTAATTTAATTTTTTTCCAAACAGAGAAAGTGAAAAGGGGTGGGGTAAGTTAAAAAATAACAACTATAATTTAAAAACGTTTTTTTTTATGAGATTAGAATAAATGAATAATATTAAAGAAGAAAAAAATTTGGAAAACGGCTGACCCTAAAGGCCATCTCTGCAACTTCCCGCGAATTTCATACTTAAACGCTCAAAATTGCAAATATTCATTTTTTGAGCTCTTCGAGCTCAAAAATAGAATTTTCGCGTCATTTTGAGCTCTTCGAGCTCAAAAAGATAGCTGTTCTATGCTTATAAGCATTCCGAGCTCAAAAGTATGATGAAAGTTTATTGAAACACTATTTTTTGAAATTTCAAATTGCAATAACTTTTGAATGGATGAACCGATTTTCACGCGATTGGCAGCATTCAATGAAGTTTTTTAAGCATCATGAAGAATCTTTAAGTATAAATTGATCGAACGAGAAATTTCGGAGTAATTCCGAAAAAACACTTTTTTTGGTTTTCTTTCGTTCACGATATCTCTCGAACGAATCAATCAATTTTGACCGTATTAGCGGCAATCGACGTAGTTTTACAAGGTTAAAAGCTGATTAGTTTTTTAAATCGATCGATACAGCCGTTTAAAAGTTATTCCAAAAAAACTACATCTAAAAACGAAATTTTTCGTAGTTTTTTGGGTTTTTTTTCGGTTTAAATTTTTTTCGGAATCGGTTCAAATTTTCAGGAAATCTAAGTTTGATGATGCTCTTTGGAACGCCACTAGTTTCGTTCGATTCGGTCAAACCGTTCAAAAGTTATAAGCGGGTCACACACACACACACACACACACACACACACACACACACACACACACACACACTTACACACAATGACAACATCGCGGGAGTAGTCAGGGAAGCTTCCTAGGACCTCAAAACGTCGAGATCTGATGAAAACTCGATTTTTTCAAAACGGGGTAAAACCAAAAACTTCCCGATTTTTGAAAATCTTCGATTTTCTTAGCGGGAAGTTAAAAATTTTGGTGATATAAATTTTTTTTTAAAATTATTCTCCAGAAGTGAGTGAGCCATTGTGTATGATTTAACAAGATTTGAAATGATTTAAACGTTTAAATACTGTCAAATGCTTGTAAATCCTAAAAATATCATTAATTAGGATTTAAGATGATTGAAAATTTTGAATACTACCGAATACTTTCAAATTCTAAAAATACGATTTATAATGATATAAGGCAACTCGAAATTTTAATTACTAGTCAGTAATTTTTCATTCCGAAAATACCCATACAAAGTTCGAAAACCGGCCCTCGGATGGCCCATCGATGGGCGAAGGATACTGGTTGATGGCCGATCATTGGCGACTTTTAATGGCTCACGGACGGCTGAATGTCCAAATGATAACAACGGCCCATTAACGGCAGTTGATTATCGGCCGATTGTAAAAAAAGTTATCGGGCCGTTAATGGCTGATCATTGGCTGAGTATGTTAAAATAAAAAAAAAAAAAAACTAAAAATTTAGCCGATATGCCGTAGAATTTTTGATTCCTATAGTCGTATTGGCGTTATGAAGTCAAGTAGTAGAAGATGTAGCACAGGAGCATCGATCCTAGTCGGATATTCTGAAAAAATTTTGAAGGTTAAGTGGAAGTGGAAATCGAACCTGGTTCGTCTGCGTGAAAGTCTCAATCATTACCGGCTGCGCTGCATGCTGGAATCTAACTGAAAAATTCTACTTAGCTATTTGAATTATTGAAATATATTTTATTACTGCATATACAGATTATGAAATTTATTAGTACTCAATTTTGTCGATTTTTGTATAAAGTTTTTAAATGTCTGAAGACGATTATTTTTTTTTATTCTAAATTTAATTTGCACCAAACCTATTTAGGCTAATCCCTTATTAGAAAAAGAGATTCAAAAAGATTACCTCAATGTAAAGTGTATATCTATGTAGTAGTAAAAATCAAATCTTTTTCAATTTTTTCAAACAATTTTAATCTTTTTAAATCTCTTTTTCTAATAAGGGATAGTTGATCTTTCCAATAGTTATATGTTTGTTTAAAAAATTATGCCATTCTTTTCTCAAGTCAAACTTCAAAATCACATTTAAAATTTTTATTGTCTTGTTTTATTTACTCATTATTTTTGTTTAGATTTACGATAATCTTGTATAAAAGTTTATATATTTTTTTTATTTATTTATATAAGTTTATATATAACTTGTATTTGTATCAATAATAATCTTAAATAAACATTAAAATATCTTTTTTCATTTTTTAAATATTATACTTCGCGTAATGCATCTCCGAAAACCCAAATTTGTGTTATTATAAAACAACAAATTGGCCAAGAACAGCCAGACTTTGGGCGATAAATGGATATTAATTGCAAAACATTAATGTCCGCAATAGACGGCGACCAGCGTTTAACCAAGTATGGCCCGTTGACATATCCCTATAACTGGCCAATCGTTGGCTGCCAGATATCGGCCGATGGTTGGGATTGTTTCCATTAACGGCAACTTTGTGTGGGTAAGACCCCTCGGCTAAAGAGAGAAGCCCGTATGCAGTTTTAGGTCCCCGGATTCTGATATCTGATGTTTACGTAATTTTTGCTGGAGATTACGGAAAATTCGGTTATTTTGCTCGCAGATAGTATTTTTAATGTAAAGCTAACGCAAGTTCAGACCGCTGGACTCTTAATTTAGGCATATCTTTTGATAAATATAGAAATAAAGCGAAAAACGCGCGCGCGCGCGCGTGTGTGTGTGTGAATGCATGTAAACCTCTCATAACTTTTGAACGGCTTGACCGATTCTATCGCAGTTGACGCCAATCGAAAGGGATTGATTGAACTTAGATTTTGAATATGGTTTGGACCGATTCGGACCGGTAGATTTTCAGAAATCTCAAAGAAACTACGAAAAAAAATTTTTTCAAATGTGTGTTTTTTTAATAACTTTTAAACGGTTTGACTGATCGAATCCAAAAACTAATCAGCTCTTAACATTAAAAAACCACGTCGATCGACACCAAGCCGGTTAAACTCTGTTGATTCGTTTGTGAGTGATCGTGTCGAAAGAAATCGAAAAAAAATTTTTTTTTTCGAATTACATCATATATTAGATGTGAAAAAAAATTTATCATGATGCACAATAATGATAATAATTACTGTAAGAAAAGTTAGAAAACAAATTTTTTTTTCATATTTTGTAAATAAAAAAATTTTTTTTCTCCTAAATTGTGGAAAATGACGTTAAAATATCTTTTAGAAAACTAAAAGACCTTTTTGGAGAAAAAAAATTATTTTATGAAATTTTGGGGCTACCCCATTTTGCTACCCTTACCCCATTTGCCCCCCCCCCCTATATATGCATGTATATAAGTAGTTGATAGTTGAAACGATAAAAAAATTAAAGTTTCATTTAATATTTGTTGTAATTTTATTTTTACGAAGCGCTGACTAGATTTTGCAAAATTTTGCGCCTTATGTATACCTAATTTTTACGACTCAGATAATGTAAAGTGAAAATAATATTTACCCTACTAAGAATTGAACGCGAGCCACGCGCTTGCCAGACCGATACCTAACGCCCTACGCTGTACGCCCAAAAGGTGGTTCAGCATCTCATTATTCTTATAAGCTAATCCTGTGTGTTGGTTGAGCATTACGGTTGATTATTTATTATTTACATTATTTGTGTTATTTAACGCTGTTTGTTAATGGAAAATGACTAACTTTTAAATTATGTATAATTCATTGAAATTACAAAAATTAAAGTCTAACATATACTCATTAAAATATATCGATTTCGGAATGATCGTTTGAGCATTAGCGTATTATTAAAATTTATAAAAAATAAATGATGCCACGAATTTATTATTACAAATCAACAACCATAGACTGAAAATTAGTAAGGATAAGTAGGAAAGACATTGTTGTTTTTTGATATATCAGTCTCATGTTTGTAAAACTCAGAAGTATTGTTTTTAAATTTTGAAAATAGTGTAGTAGAATTACAATTCGTGTAATATAATTAAAATTCTCTGACAAGATTACAATGTACTGTGTACTTTGACAATAAAAATTGTAAAAATAAAGAAAAGCTTTTTAAATTTGTTATGGGTTATAAATATATATATATATATATATATATATATATATATATATATATATATATATATATATATATATATATATATATATATATATATATAATCTACAACTCCCAGAGTCCAAATTTTGTAGGAATTTTCTGTTAGTAATGAAAATTTAATTTATGAACGAATTTTACGATATTCTACCCAAAAGACGATTGCGGGGCGTTAATAATGAAAAATTTCCATTTTTAAACTACACGGAAAGAAAAATATGGGAACTATTCCTATAATTTTATGGGAACAGTTCCCAGGTAATTATAGGAAATTTACCCAAAATTATGGAAACATTTCCTATAACGATGGGAATGGTTCCCATAATGATATAGGAATGGTATCTATAATTATAGGAATGATTCCTATACTATTATATAATAATAATAATAATCTTTATTTAGCCTCTGGCTATTATTTAACATTTACATTTTTATCTCATAAACTAATTACATAATAATAATAATGTGTTTATTTATCCAATGGCTAAAATTTTTCTTTTACAATATAAAATAACATAAAATAACATACAATATCCCATATTTTAACCACACTCAACATAAACTAATTTAATACTATACTATAATACAATATAAAAGGTGTCAATAGTTTAATTTAACGTAATCTTTTACTTTTAATCTAAAAATTCTAAGTCTATCTTCCTTTCTTATATCCTCTGGTAAGTTGTTGTACCATTTATAACCCTTATAAGTTATGCATTTTTCAGCATTGCGAGTCCTTGTGTGTTTAATTAATATTTTAGAGCATGATCTAGTATTGTATTTGTATCTTCTAGCTTTACAAGATTATCAGCCAAAGTTTCAGGTTTACCATTCAACAATAGTTTATGAATGAAAATACATGTATTGAAAACTATTCTTTGCTGAATACTCATCCATCCAAGTGTTTGAAGCATGTCATTCACTCGAGTGTATTTATTAACTCCGAATACTAGTCTCATAGCTCTATTTTGTATTTTTTGAAGTCTGTCTATATCATGCAAATAGAAATTTATCATCACACTGCTACAATAATCAATATGAGGAGCTATGATAGTTTTATATATTAAATTTTTAGAATAACAGCTTATACAATTACCCAAACGATACATAATATTTAATTTCCTAGCCATTTTATTTATAATTTCATTCGCATTTTCCTTGAAGGTAAGATTTTCGTCAATTATTATACCTAAATACTTTATTTTATGTACTTCTACGATTTTTTTGTCATTTATTTTTATATCACATTTATTTTTAACATGCCTATTTTTCAAATCATGTATTATCATAAAAAACGTTTTACTAATATTTATTTTCATTTGGTTTCCTAACAACCATTTATATAAAGTTTTTAGGCTTAAATTAAGTTTATTTTCAATCTCCTTCAAGTCTTGACTAGCGAAATAGATCTTAGTATCATCTGCAAACAACCTACATTTGACACCTAAGTCATTTATTTCTCTAATCATATCAATTATAGGAATTATTCCTATAATATTATAGGAGATATTCCTATAATGATATAGTAATGGTTCCTATATCATTATGGGGAAAATTCTTATAATGATATAGTAATGGTTCCTATATCATTATGGGAATATTTCCCATAATATTATGGAAATAGTTCCTATATGATTATGGGAACTATTCTCATAATGGTATAGGAAAAATTCCTAGAATATCATAGGAAAAAACATTTCTCTTAAATTTCTTTCATTTTCTGATGCACACAAATTATTATATGTTTATTATTATTATTATTTTTTTTTTTTTTATTTTTATTACTAGCAGACCCGACAGACGTTGTCCTGGACTCACGTCTTAAATTTATAAATTTTAGGAATGAGCTCGTATAGTTAAAAACATCATTAGTTAACAATATGCAATGGGCATTCCTCAATAATTAATATTTTCGTAAATATAAGCTCATTCTAATTTTATACTCATCGAGAACTTTCGTTTTAGTACCCACATAAATTTATATATATATATATATATATATATATATATATATATATATATATATATATATATATATATATATATATATATATAATATTTATGAAACATATTAAATATATGAAAAATGCAGGTGGGTATTCAAATGAAAGGTCTCGATGAGTGTAACATCGGGATGAGCTTATATCTTTAAAAACGTCAATAATTAAGAAATTACATTGTATCTGGTCAACTAATGATATTTTTAAAGATATAAGCTCATCTCGACATTACACTCATCGAGAGCTTTCATTTGAGTACCACCCACATCAATTTTTCATATATTTTATATATATATATATATATATATATATATATATATATATATATATATATATATATATATATAGGGGAATGAGCTTATATCGTTAAAAACATCATTAGTTAACAAAATACATTATCATTCGTTAACTTGTAACATTTTTGTAAATATAAGTCCATTATCACTTTATACTCATCGAGACCTTTATTTTGAGTACCCACATTAATTTTTCATACATTTATATATATTATGTATATGAATATATGAAAAATATATGAAAATGCATCTGGGTACTCAAATGAAAGCTCTTGATTAGGGTAACGTAGGAATGAGCTTATATCTTTAAAAATTTCAATAATTACAAATGACCTTGTATCTTGTGAACTATTGACATTTTTAAAAATATTAGCTCATCCCGATGTTACACTCATCGAGACCTTTCATTTAAGTACTCACTTGCATTTTTCATATATTTTATATATTTCATAAATATTATATATATATAAGATATATAAAAAAATTTATGTGGGTACTCAAATGAAAGGTCTCGTTGAATATAAAATTAGAATGAGCTTATATTTACGAAAATGTTAATAATAATAATAATAATAATAATTTTAATAATAATAATAATAGACATTCAATAATTTGTGTGCATAAGAAAATGAGAGAAATTAAAAAGAAATGTTTCTTCCTATAATATTCTAGGAATTTTTCCTATACCATTATGGGAATAGTTCCCATAATGATATAGGAACTATTCCCATAAATTATAGAAACCATTCCTATAATAGTATAGGAATCATTCCTAGATCATTATGGGAACCATTCCCATAATGGTATAGAAAAAGTTCCTATGGTGTTATAGAAATAGTTCCCATAATATTATGGGATTATTTCCTATAATCATAGAGGAATAGTTCCTATAATAGTATAGGAATTATTCCTATAGCATTATGGGAACCATTCCCATAATGGTATAGGAAAAGTTCCCATAACTTTCTTTCCGTGTATAGCTCCTATCGACTCTAAATTTGGTAGGAATCTTCTGTAAGAAATGTAGAAAAAGTCTATGAGCAAATTTTACGATAGCTCATCTTACAGGGGTTTGGAAAGGTGCACATGGGCGTTAACATTAAAAATTTTTAATTTCCAAGCTATAGCTCCTATAGGCACCAAATTCTCATTTCAAATTTTTGCCTTTGTGTCAATTATTATTCATTTTTCAAATAAAAGCTACGCAAACATTACAATGATTGTACATTTAAAGTTACAATCAATATTAGCTGAAATAATTATATGGATAAAAGGTTGTAACAGTTTTACCTGCTCAGGTTGGCCCCTAATCAATTTTATAAATAAATAAACAAAACTAACAACAATACAATTATCAGGGCGCCACCAGGATGTTTAATCACGGTTCCTGGAACCGGTCCAGATCTGAGAAAACTTAATCTTAGGGTAGAGAGAGTAGAGGAAGGTACTGTTGAATAATAAGTAATTAATTAACAAGATCGATCGATATTTATTAACAATAAAAAAAAAAAACCTAAAAGTGGTTGACTTACAATTAGTTAACAAAATACATTCACTCACACACTAACCACACTTAACAATTTTCTTATTCTCGATGAGCCCCTTTCGGCGTCTACCCGTCGATTTCTAACTTATTCTCGACGAGCCCCTCCCGACGTCTACCCGTCGATTTCTAACACGTGCCCCTCCCGGCGTCTACACGTGACGGGCCCCTTTCGGCGTCTACCCGATTTCTAAACCTACAATCACCCGCACAGAGATGAATCATATACCGGGCTCGTTGACTCGGTTCACAGGAGTAACAGCCCAGCGACGAAACATAGACCTAGATACTCCTGCAGCTTATACACACTTTACTACAGAACAACAGCCCAGCGACGAAACATAGACCTAGATGTTCTGCAGCACACTCTCATAACCCACACCAGCTACAGCAGTAACAACCCAGCGACGAAACATAGGCCTGATTAATCTGTAACTCACACATAACCCACACTTGTCTCACACTCACACTACTAACTAACTTTAATTAATTTTTACTTTATAAATTTTACTTTAATAAAAATTGACTGTAACTAATTTCAATTAAATATTCCAAATCAAATTATTCAATCATTAGTAAATTAATAAAACGACAATTTTCAATTTACAATCAATTTCTAACTAACTATTACAGTTCTCAATTTTCCGATTGTTAATTGTAATTATATTAAAATATTAGATGGATTAAAATTCCTCAGTAACCTATAGTCATCGTCTTAACAATATAACAATAACTATTTAGACAATAGGTCTTAATACCTTGGATTAACTTTTGATAATTAAATAAATCACAATATAACTTCTACGATCACGTTCAAAATTATTAACATAAGTTTAATTAATTAATTCTGACTAAATTTTTACGGCGACAATTTTAACCCAATAGCTGATTTCTTGGACTTAATGTCCATGCCGATAATGATCAAATTCAGTAATTTTAATTTAACTACTCCACGGACTTAATCCCCAAAATTACTAAATATATCATTAATGAATAAAAATAGTTTTACAATATAAATTGATTTCGATAATTTTCCCCTATATATTATTCTCAACAATTAATTCTTATATAAAATTCTTAATAATTGATTCTTAATATAAAATATTATCAATAATTTTCTACTAGTTTTATCAATTAAAAATAATCGACACAAGTCGAAATATTCAAATTTTAATTGCTAAAATATTCGCTAGCTGTTTTTCTTTACCTTGGGTATTGGAATCTACTGCGACACAAAAACTGACGCTTGACCTAAATTCCACGAATAAAAATTTGTCGATTTTTTTCCAATGACAAAAATTAATCAATTTTACTAAGTTAATTGTTATAAAAATTACAACAATAAAATTAACGAAATTTTCGGATGTTAATTAAATAATTGATAAATTTTTAGTTATTAAATTTTCCCGCAAGGTCGATTGAGAGATTTTCGGGTATAAGCCCTCATGAAAATCACTAAATCCAAACTAGCAAATGTTTCACAATTAATTTATTAATAAAATTTTCGTCGATTAACGATCCAATTGATAAATAATTAGGAGAAGTAACTGGGTATTGGATAAACCGCGGTCCACTTCTTTCCCACAGAGTAATAATTGATACCTTGACGAACAAAACGATGATCTAACTCACTCGTTGAGGATGAAGTCCTAGTTGTAGTTGGCTTCCTTCGTCTCGTCACTACTCTCGGGAACGGTCCTTTTTGATTTCCGTGGCACTCAGTCTGGCAGTCACACTACTTCTCCCTTTTCCACTGCACGGCTCACCTATTTTAACCCAAACTCACCCCCTCCAATTCTCCCTTTAGGCCCGAAGATCGAGACGCGCCAGTGCTATGTCGAATAATTATCGATATCCGGTGACTTATCGATTAAGGGTAATTTTACCCTGTTACAAGGTATATGCTACTTCGATGAAGTTTAGAATTTGTGAAAGTCAAAACAATACTCTAATTAAATTTCAAGTTTAGATCTAAAAATATAATTCTATAAAATGCCCAGCGAAGCGGGCAGGTAACAGCTAGTCGTAATATAAAATACAATATTTTTTTGTGATATTGCATACAAACATGCTGAATCAGATCACAAATAATGTTTGCAAAATTAAAAGACTTTTTATTAAAAATTGACGAACGGTTCTGTAATATTACAATGCGTGTTAGGTTTATACATGAAGATTGTAAAATAATAATACATCTTAGTAGATTTCCTGACAGGTGTTGGAAAATTACATTTTTTATTTCGCATTGCTATACACTGGCTTGTAATTTTACTTATTATTTGTTTTGTAATATGATTGTATTTTACAATAATTTTTAACAGTGCCCACACTGGATTTTTCATATACCCGGGAAAAAATGATCAGACATGAACAGGCATGAGTCGTCAGGCCTGATCAGGCATGAAAAATGACCATGCCTGACCAGAGCTGGTCAGGCATGGTCAGGTCTGATCAGATCTGTTCATGTCTGACTCGATCAGGTCCAAAAAAAATGTTATAACTGTGAGGATTCGAACCGTAGGCGCCGCGCTCTTCAGACTAATACTTTACCTCTTGACCATATAACTTATCTTCACTTTAGAGGTATCTTTCAAATACTTCAAGTAATTTAAATTTCATACATGACTTATCTTTACAGTTAAGGAAGTTAACTATGCTTAGTTTATTAATTATTAATAATTTATTATATATCAGAGTTATTTGTTTAAAACGGCTATGTATTTTTTTTGCTCCATTAACATGTGGCTCTACCCGGGAAAAAATGATCAGACCTGACCATGCCTGTTCATGTATGATCAGGCCTGAAATTAGACCTGATCATGCCTGTTCATGTATGACCAGGCCTGAAGTTATACATGATCATGCCTGATCAGTTCTGTTCATGCCTGCTCATATCTGGAGTACTAAATACGCTCAGGCCTGATCAGGCCTGTCCATGCCTGACCAGACCTATCCATGCCTGCTCATGTCTGTTCATGTCTAAAGTGTTAAATACGTTCAGGCCTGTCCATGCCTGATCAGACCTCTCCATGCCTGATCAGACCTGTCCATGCCTGTTCATGTCTGAAGTGTTAAATACGCTCAGGCCTGTTCATACCTGTTCATGTCTATTCATGTCTGACCATGCCTGTTTATGACTGTTCCTCTCTGACTATAGTCAGAGATATGATAAAAATTTTTCTTTGACGAAAAAAATTTTTGGTCATCTAAAAAGTGCAAAATTATTTTTAACATTACGTTTATTTAAATAATTTTGAAATAAAAAATTTATTACATTTTCTATGGGATGTTATGGTCTGCTCTGCTCCTGCCTAATATGAAAATCATTACTTATTATATTATTTAAATAAATGTGATATTATAATGAGATTCGGTTACATAAATAAATTAGGACTATCAAAATATATTATAAAACCAATTTTAACATTATATTTATCATAAACTTATTCGATACTCTATGTACTTCATAGAATTGTTACATCTAATATAGCAGCACAGCAGGCGGGAAATTCAAGGCAAACGGATAACACCAGAGTTAAACAGCATTGAGCATGGTTGGTAGTTGGATGGTTGACCGCTGGTGTTACATCCTTACAATAATATGTAATTATTTTTTTTATTTTATTTTATTATAGAGAATTGCGTACGACTCTATCAAGTACTACAACCATAAAATTAAGCAAAATAATTAATTAAAAATAGTAATGGGTTTTCAGACCTGACCATGTCTGATCAGGCCTGATCAGGTCAATTCATGCCTGATCAGGCATGGTCATTTTTCATGTCTGATCAGGGCTGAAGACTCATGCCTGTTCATGTCTGATCAGGTCTGATCATTTTTTCCCGGGTATGCTCAGTAATAAAAAAAAATTTCTTTAAGGTTTATTCCAGAATTATAATTTTGTTGTTTTCTTCTAATTAAAAAAATTTTTTTTTATTCAAAACGTATAGGTAACTAAGAATTATCTGTGTGTTCTACAATTCAGCAATCTTTCATACTACAGCAATGAACCAAGGCGTAGCTTAAGATAATAACAGACACCTTGAAAGGATTTATCGCCTATCGATATCAATTGATCTATTTTGGTATTTGCACGCAATCAAACTCAAACTTTTACTCAAAATCTTGTTTTTCGCGTATTCCTTGGAAGAAAGAAAGAAATTTTGTGTCATTGCGTCAAAAATCATAGTTAAAAATTATCGTTTTGGCATAGAATATCAAAAACTTTATGCTTAAGCTGATATTTTCAATGAAAGTTGTACATTTAAAATTACTAAGGGGATAGAAATTGATGCGTCATACGGAACAAATTAATTTTAAAAATAGAACTAAAAAAAAATCAGACATGAGCAGGCATGAACAGGTCTGATCAGGTCTAATTTCAGACCTGATCATACATGAACAGGCCTGATCAGGCATGATCATGTCTAATTTCAGGTCTGACCATACATGAACAGGCCTGATCATACATGAACAAGCATGGTCAGGACTGATCATTTTTTCCCGAGATAATCTGCATTAAAAGTGCGAGTCTTAATGTCTGAAGCCAACTAAAACTAGAAAATTTCAGACTAATAGCGAATAAGAAATAACCATAATATAGTATATTACACACCTAGGGAAATAAAGTAAGAAATGTCTCAGATCACATGTAATTGTTGGCCGAGGCGAAGCTATTTATATACTATAAATAAACAAAAGATTCTTTGAGCGAGTCGAAAACAGGGCTGCAATTTTATTCAGCGGATAGAAAACCATAGGTTTCTGCCCGCGGGAAGAAACAGTTGCATTCGTCTAGTTGAAATTGACCAGTTTCGGTAGGCTCAACAGGCATTGAAACTCGCAGTTTCAATACAGGGTATATAAAAATAAGTTTCACTTTCTTTAATAAAAAAACTTTAATAGTGTGAAGATTAATTTTCGTCGCTGTAATTATAGAATAAAATTCAAGTAATTTTATAATTTTTCCTTAACTTACAACAATTTTTAGCCTGAGTGATTGTGATTTACAGAATAAAAACCAAAAATACGAAGACATGATTTTGATCAATTTCGGTTACCAAGAACGAACAACAGTTGTGTTATGAGTGACTGGATTAAGGTTATTATAATGGAAATGTTTTTCGCTAAGCAAAAAATAGCTTGCAAGCGTCAATTTTTAGCGTGTAACAGAACCTTTTAAATACACATTTTGTAGAAGGGGTATACCTGATGAGAGGTGGAGCCCAACGCGTTTGAATTCTTAATGTAGCGGTATCGTTCAGTTAGGAGATTGGTGGGGAGTCATCTGCCTAACAAATTTACGATATAACCAAATGCACTGAATAATAGTTTGCCGGCAGACGAAATAGGTTTAAAAGAGCGAGTTTTGATTTGTTCTGAGTTTGAAATTGTGCTAATTTTAGAAAAGTGATTTATAGTTGTTTCTCATAATTATAATTTTATTTGTGCATCGCTAATTTAATCGGTCATATTAAGCTATTTTTATAAATAATATATTATCTATCATAAAATTTAAAACGTTATTTACATGTGTTCGGAGTTATATATATAAATGAATTATTTTATTAATCAACAATAAACAATTAAACATATAAGTAGATTAAAGTACATTGTTAACATTTAGTGTTTCATTATTTAAATATCATTTTAAACAATAATAATTTGTGATAATTTATTTTTGTATGGAGAAAGCGTGTAAAGACTTTACGGATTTATAGTGGGGAATTATGTCAATATATTATTAACATTTTAATTACTAAAACTCATAATTATGAACAACTTTATTTGGATAAATTTATATGTATGAAATTTGTGATAATTAAATATTGGTTTTGATTAACAAGAATGTTATACGTAAATAACATTCCAGATAACAAAATTTTTCGAGTGTGACATCCGACGATGAGTTTTTAATTTCATTGAGATTTTCGTTCCATTAATAGGAAATTCATCGAAAATTTCAACTCTCAATAAGATCACTTTTTACGGTTTTTGAATTTCTTAATTTTTAAATCAATTTTTTTAAATTAAATAATTTTAATGAAAGTACGAACAACATAAAAACTTAAGTTTTAAAAATTTTCAACTTTGTAATGGAACTATATACTTTTAATTAGTATTAGTTATAAACTTATAAGTATGATCGAAGTGCGAAAAGCAATTGATCTGTTTTTGAAAAATGTATTGAGTTAGTTTTTAAAACTTTTTTTTTAATTCTAAGAATTTTTGACACAGAATAAGTTTAATTCACAATTAAATACGGAAAAAGGAAAAATATTCAGCAATGTGTGTGTTTATAAAGACTTATGGGTTTTTTTTAATACGTAATAATTTTTTTCGTGGATTTCAATCCTTTAAATCTGTTAAATTATTTACTTTTTTCAATATTTCTATTGATTTGAAATCAAATTTTAGAAATCGTAGAATTCATTATTCAAAACCTATTAGCTTCCACGAAAAAAATATATATGAAAACATTGAATGTTGTTGAACAAGCAATGATTTAAAAAATGTACATCAAATTTACATTTTTTTTCTTTGCCGAAAACGTATCCTAAAAATTTTTTTATGTTTTCTTAGATTGTTTTGTATATCCGTTCACAAATGATAAAATATATAAATTATTGCTATCGAAAACAGATTAAAACCGGCAAGTTAATAGCTTGAGTAAGCCATTTATTATCACTGTTTCATGAAAAATTTCAAAGTTTCATATTTACGAACAGATATGTGCAACCATATGTGAAAATATAGAATTGTTGATATGCGTTTTTGGCGAAAAAAAAAAATTACATCAATCAGATGTATTGGGATAAAAACTTTTTATATTTTTGCTTATAAGTTTTCATATATTTGCATGAAATTAAATCGGAATATTGTTTAATTTTAATTAAATAATTTTTTTTTACAATTATTTATAAAATATATTCTATCAAACTATTATATTGAATTGTTGTTTAAAGTTCTGAAAAGATCAATGCGATATTTGGAACAAACACGTTGAATTGCATTGAAAGAAACGTGATTACATAAAAAAAATCCAGTAAATATTTAGAGATAGTAGTTTTAATAATGATATTCATTCATTTACAACAACAATAATAATACATTTTGTGTAAAAAGTTCTCAGGCTTCAGAAAAAAATGTCAAAATTCATTCATCCATTAGTGCAAATCCAGAAACGACGTTTTTCATATTTTTCTTGACATTATTTCTGTTCATGAAAATTAATTTAAAAAAAAAAAAAAAAGAACGATAATCAAAATAAAAAATCCATCAACATAGGATGCCGCATATAGATGTTTAATCAAAAAAGAGAATCGATGTGTAAATCCTCGAATTGCATTAGAATTTGATTAAAACATACGTCTTGTAGATAATGGCGACGGATTCGGTAAAATATGTTGGAATTTTTTATATTAATTGATTCATAGATTTATTTTCAGCTTGCAAACATTTTGTTTTCAATTATAAAGTTGCATTTGCATGTTTGTGTAATTAATGGCTCATTATGTTGAAATTTTTCTCTTACATTCTCGAAGTACTTTTAAAAATTGGAGTATTATTTCATTTTATCTATCTATTCATTGGCTTTTTTTTATATTTTTATATTGTATGTATAAACTACAATCATAAAGTCTATCTTCTCGTCCAAAGTTCAAGTAATGTATGAAATATTGCTTCTGATTTATGACCTAGGGCGTTTTATTTGAATCGTTAATATTTTCTTGCAGGTAAAAGTATCAGGCATTATTATGAATCGATTTGGTTATATTATGATTATCATCAATACTTTTCTAGTAGTTACCTGGTGCATAGTAATTTATGGTTGTATGTATACCTGGCAAAAAAAAGATTTAACCAAGTCTGGGTAGATCTCGCTATAAATGACTAGATCAAATATTTTAATTTTTCGAATTGTTGAATAAATTTATAGAATGCATTATTTATTAATGTGACTAGAGCTTAAGTAAAATTCAAAAGATTTGTTTTATTTTTTTTTATTTGTTATTTATAATTTTTATTACATGAAAATAATATTAGTTATGGTTAATTTCATGACTATATCGTGATTAGTTACTTATCCATGTACTTATAATCAAAATAACTTAATTTTAGTGATTCGTGTCCCTTAAATTCTACGGCTGTTAAGCTGTTATAATAATTAATAACAATGTGTATTACAACATTCATGATGGGTTACATCAGTTTAGTATTATTATAAAGTCTACATTATTTTTATAATCTTTTTTTTTTTTTTTTATTGTACTAAATTTCTATATTATAACACTTTTTTAAATGAGCATTACTAATTTATTCATCATGAGACAGCAGATCAAAATAGGGTTTTGAAAAAAATTATGAAATTTCGATTGATTCTCGCAGGCAACGTTATTAGAGAATAGTTAAAAGAAAATGTTTCTTCGAAATAGCAACATTAAGACACTCAATTTTCAAAAGCTACTCACGTTTTGAGGTCAAAGAACTTAATTGAATGCTGCAAATCTGGTCAAAATCAATTAATAATTTTTAAAGATATTGCTGCCTGAGAAGTTTAAAGAAAACCTTTTTTTTTTTTTTTTTTTTTTAAGAACTAAATTTAAAAAGCTAAAACACATACTAATCTAAATATTTCAAAAAAATTCAGTTAAAACATTACAGCAAATTTCGGGTTTCGCGGTACAATAAAACTATAAAGCTTGAATAATTTATCAGGTGAAATAAAATAATTTCTTAAATTTTTTATCTTAAATCATGCAAAAAGTCTTTATGGAATAAATTTTGTGTACTTAGTCTAATAGTACAATGCTGATCGAAATAATTTGCATTTTTTTGATGTAATGAACACTCATTCTAAGTAATGTTGTTGACATGAACGATAGATTCTGGAAATTCAAGTTAAGAAATTTTTATCTTAGATTCTCTTGCAGAAAAGTAGACATAGATAAAGTTGATGAAAATAGTTTTACCATGGATAGAATTCAGTGGAAAATAAAGCTTTCAATTTATAATTGGGAAAATTGGTGTTCAAATTTTGACTTAAAAAATTCAGATATTTTTTTCTGTTTAATCACGAATAGGTCGAATATTTGTATTTGCTTTTCATACATAAGAATACTACTTGAATGATATTCGTATGTATATACATATACGTATGTGAGACAAAGTTTAAGTACCATGCCATGCATCTGCAGATAAAGCTATATCAAGCCTGATAAAGCTATATCAGGCCTGATATGACTATATAAAAAATTTTGATATGGCCATATCAGGACATATCAAGTCTGATCAGAATATTTTTTCACGGGTTTAGTTTTTTTACTTATAATACAATTATTGTTTCTGAAATCATATTAAAAAAATATTTATTTTTCGTGCATCTGACTACAATAAAAACAAACATTATCTTATTTAAAGGAATCATTACGGATTTATCAAATTTCACCATATGGATCTAATTTATAATTATAAAAGACGCTCATCTGAACTCAGGTTTTCCGAAAAAAGTTCTGGACGTGTACTTGTTATTTGAATATTGATTTTTTAATCAGAAAAAATTCACTTCCTGTGATCCAGTGATCACCTTAGAAAATGTGAAAAATGCGTGGCGGGTTTAAATTTTAAAAATAATATTCGAAAATTTTAATGTGCATCGCGCAGTATAAGATGTAGGGCGCTGCTGCAAGTATTTTTAGCGGGAAGCTGGTTCAGCTGATAAGAACAAGTTATTTCATTATTAAATAAATATTTTCGTGAATGATAAAAGCACACGATGATCGATGTGCTTAAAGTAGAATGGTTCACTGGAGAAAATAATAGAATTTGACAAGCTCAGGTTAAAGTTTTTTGGGGTAAAACATATAATGTGTGTTATTGCTTTCCTTTTTATCGGCGAGTACTGCTTTTCTCATGGTCTATTACTAGCTCACTTTTGCTTATGGGTATGTTAATAAAAACTTTTTCCTTTTTTTAAAAAATTATTTAATATGGATCAATAATATATTCAAAATTCAGATTTTTATCCTTACATTGTCTGAATATCCGATCAACCTTGAAGTAATAGTGGGAAATGAGTTATGGGGCCACGTCATCGAAGATTTTACCACAGCAAAAAATCTAAGATCAGACGAGTGATTGGTCGGAAATAGTTAACATAAATGTAAGTATGTTATCCGATGAGGTATACATCGATTTTAGGGAAAAAACACTCTTTTACTGTTATAGGTAGCATGTAAGGTGGAAGGTATTTTACATTAAAAATAAGTCCAATGTTTTCAGAATGTTCGAAAATAAAAAAAAAATAAACTAACACGTTAAAAAATAAAGTAGATCATTTTTGTGAAAAATAATGATTTACCAGCCAAAACGTAGAAGGCGTAAACTTATATGGTTGCGTACTCCCAAATGTTAGGTATCTAGGCGTTCCCGTTTCTTCTAATCCTTTAGCCACTTTTTTGTTATTTTTCGCTTTTCTTCTTCCGTAATTTAAGGGGGATAGCCACTGTGACGCTGGAAAAAATAGGCAATTTTCGGGAATTTTTTTTACTAGGATAATAAAGGAATTTGGGGATCGGGTTTTTTCTGTTTTATAAAGTATATGTTGAGGATAATTCTCCTAAATTTTTATTCAAAAATATTTTGTTATCACAAAGTTATAAACATTTTTGTAGAGCACCAAAAAAATTTCCCCCTCCATTGCCGGTACTGTAACTCAAAAACGGATTATCTGAAACAAAAAAACCAAACGGCATTTTAATCTATAGGAATGTCGCTATCGTCGCACGTAGGGGATTTTGAAAATTTTGATTTGAGAAAAAATGGCGCCATATTGAAAATTTTTCGTCTTTTTCCTCATTTTTTGGACTCAAACAGCCTTTAAAAATCTTAAAAATTGAAATTTTCAAAATCCCCTACGTGCGACGATAGCCACTAAGTAGACGAATACGGGGGAAACAAAAAATTGAGAATCGGTTCATATTTACGAAAGTTACAGTACCGGAAAGTTTGAAAAAGTCGTTTTGAGAAAAACGCGAGTAAAGTTTTAAGAAGATTCTCGCAACTTTAAAATCTAGTCTTTCACAAAATATTCATACTCACATCAAACTATCAAGTCCTGGGCCATATGAGGGTTCTTCCTCCTTATCTTTAGTATTGACCTTGACTTTTTTATTTTTTACTGGCCGTTTCCATGCGGCTTTCAGCAGCTTTAACCCGAGTAGCGTCGCGCTCAGCGCAGTATGAGTAGAGTGTTGGTCCTACTTTAACATCGAGATTCTCTAATATCTTCAGAGTTGCTAGAGCCCCATCATTGAATGTAATTGTTGAAATATATAAAGCTATTTCAACAATAAGGGAACAAGAAGAATTTGTTTTTGGGGCGAGCTGCCACACTAATGCATTGAAGCTTTCATTATTATTTTGTGTAAACCCACCGACACATCGTTCCAATAACTCTGGATTCGATAGATCTTCATAAATCGGTATTAAAGCTTCCGCAATATCTGCAGGAAGTGGTGGTTTTTCAACTAATGAGTCCAAAGTATTTGTTGCCACAGCTTTTTGAAATTGACACCACGAATTTGCACCTTCAGGACAAAGAAAATGCTGCGGATCTTCGGGTGATGAAAACTTGTGATAAAATGTTTGCCAAATAGCATTATACATCTCATCAACATCATTAGAATGACGTCTGATTGCTAAACCATAATACTTTGTAAATTCATTAATTGCTTTGTCCGTTAATCGACCTTTCCCACCTAAACTTTTCTGTGTATTTTCTTCTTTTCCTGTTTTTGTCTTCTTGTTAGTTCGTTGCTTCTTCAAAGCCCTTAGTCGACTGCCCATTCGTTTTTGCACGTGATTAATACATTCCTTTTTTTTTTATCTTCACCATGTCCCCATACGGTTTAGCATCACAAATATTTTTATACGTTTTAGTGTCACCATCACCTATATAGTTTACATACTTAACGTTATGTAATAACTCTGATCGCATAAACATCTCTTTTATTCCATCTACCTCCATTTGTCCAGAAGAATTTTCATGGTTTATTGGACAGTCTAGAGCATGGTCTTGCATAAATTGATCGTATTCAGCTGTTCCTTTTTTGAGCTCATTAGCGCACACATCTTACAATAACTGGATTTCATACTTACATCTACGATTTTGCCAGTGAAGTAACCAATTAGAGAAGATATACCAAATGAAGATTTAAACCCTCTTTTCTTCCAACTACCGTCACCGGAGACAGAAATTCCAGGAATGTCATTGGATTTTAAATGCTTGCAGGTTTCTTGGATTTCTTCTTTAGCAGCTTTTTTCAACACTAAATCACAACAGTTTCTAGCTGCATTTCTGATTTGTGTGACCAGACGATCGTAAAAGCTATGGAACATTGGTCGTGGTAAATCCATGAAAGCACAAAATCTTTCAGCTCCAGATAACCCAATACTAATTATCCGCATTGCAAAGATGAAACGGCGATTAATTTCATACGCATTCTTGATGAGTGGACATGAATTTATCAAAACTGGATCACATTTTTGCAATTCACAACTAGTTTAAAACCTAATCCTCGAATACTTGTCTCAGTAAAGTTAACATCACCACCACACTTTTTACACGATACACAGCCACTTAGTAAATTAAATATCGAAAAAAATTTATAATTTTGTAGCTAATACTCGAATCAATTGTACAATCAGATTTTTGTGATAATTTCCTCTTGGAAGCACTATCACGTCGTTGAGAGCCAGTATTTTTTCAGTTTCATATCTGTTGAGCGGTCGATTAAATTTTTTCCTGTCGTTTGGCAGTTTTCTTTCGTTTTTAATAACTTTACTTTGTTTACGATCCATTATTTAACAAATTTTTTTGTTAAATAAACAAAAAAAAAAAGATCAGAAGATTTAAAAAAATAAGTAAGTAAACAATAACGAGTACACTAAGAAACTCAATAAATTAAAGAACGAGTGTGTATTCATACAAAACAACTAAACTATGAGGTACAGTATCTCAACAATAAGAAAAAATATACGTTAAAAGTCAAATAATTGTAACGGTTGACAATCGTGAGGGAAAACAATCGCCAACCCGTACGAATCAAAGACGGAGCGAGCAGGCGACGTTTTCGTCGAAGCGCCGCGCGTAAAACGGTCAATCGACGCGCTCTTATAAAAATGACTATAACTCGAAAACTATTCGGAATTTTTCTATAAAATTTGAAATACATAATTTTGAATATATAAACTTCAGTTTAATGAAAAAAAAAAAAAAATTTTTTTTCCGAAATTTTACAGTGGCTATCCCCCTTAAGTGGAACATGCAATCATTATACTTCTATTTTATATCTTGATAGTATTGTTGGTAACTTATCGATTAGTTTTTTTTCGTTAGATAAAAAAGTTGTATCATATGGATATTTACTACTAGCAATCCACCCCGGCTTCGCACGGGTATTTAAAAAAAATTTCAAAATTAATTATAATATAATATAGCCTATATCACCCGGGATTAGTGTAACTTTCCAACAGTGAAAGAAATTTTCAAATCGGTGCAATAGTTCCGGAGCCTATTCAATGCAAACAAACAAATATTCAAATATTTCCTCTTTATAATGTTAGTATAGATTAGTAAAAGTTAAGATATTAATTTTTTTTTCTATTGTTTTATGGATCTGCTTAATTCATGGCTTCTTTTCTGTTATAATCGAATCACATAACATATAATAATGTAAAATTCCAAAGACTCATTTATATATAGATTTACATGATAATGGTTCAGTTTGATTTACTCAGTGGGTTAGTCAAATAGTAAAATAAAGGACCCAGTAGTTGAACAGTTTTCAAAGTAAAACGTGTTCAAACTTACCTTTAATAAATTAAAATTCATTTGTAGTTAACAGAAATGTTTCTCATGAGAATATAAACAATTTTGAATCCATTAATGCGCAAAAAAAAAAACGTAAATGATTAAATATTTATATTTTTATGAGATTTTAAAGATATACCATAAAAAGTAGTCATAGTTGAACAAACAATTCTGAAGTGCCGCAGTAGTTGAACAACCCGAGAGCAGTAGTTAAGGTAGCATTTCAGATAGCATAGTATAATGCTAAAAAATTGGTCTTTTATTGATATATCACTAGATTATTATAAAAAATTTAAGATGAGTAATATCTATAGTTTTACAGAGTTTTATTATTATTTGTCTTTTCTTATCACTTTGAATTAGTCTTTCCGGTAAACTTTTCTTTTTTAGCTTTAAGAATTGGACTGTTAAAATATACGGGGAAAGTATATCGGCTATTCTCAATGTACCAACTTTTAAATTAACCAAATATAATTGTATATTGATTTGAAATTTAAAAAACTGTTAAAAATAATTACTAAGTCAACAAGTAATCTTAAAATACCGATATTGTTTATAATAAATATTGCGATTTGTTATTAATATTAATTTCAAAAATTTATTCAAGTATTGGTTATTTTATTCATAGCTCATTAATTTCATGTTCATAAAAAAATGAACTTATCCACGCCAGATATGACCAAATAATTTTTTTTTTGTAATTGTAGTCAATTTATTTTTTGATTACTTGGTTTTTAAGCTTATTTTAAACGCTTCAATTATGTAATTTCAATGAATTATTCATTACTGTTTAATATTTTTATATTTTAGAAAATTATTTTTTATTTTTGAATTCGCATTGCTGTAAAAGTGTATTTAACTATTATGAGGTAATTAACGAATTAAAATTATCAAATTAATAAATTAATTTCGTAGAACACATAAAAAAGTATGTTTTCATAATTTTATTAATAATTTAATGTCATTTGAAAAAACCCATCATGGTTTTTGAAATTACTGTTTGAGTTAGAGGAGTTCAATAATATCTTGCTAAAGCTACATTTTCGAGCTATGAGTTCAAAAATAGCGAGAAATTTCAGAGATGGCGGCAGGATAAGCTGTTTTTCAGATTTTATTGTAAAAAAAAATTAAACTCTAGAACTAATTAAAATAACATTCTGTAGTTTCAAATATTCACTTTTTACATTTTGGATAACGAATATTGACAATATCAAATGTTTATTCTGGTAGATTGAATATTTGCAACCGAGTTTCTCTACTTCCGAATATCGTTTCAATTATTTACTTTGATAAATATTCTTGTGATTCTATTAAAATATTATACTTTCAATATTTCATAGATTTAATTTTTAATAAATCTTTATATCATTTGTATAATTATCGGGCAAAATCTTGCATTTGGCGATTATAAAATAAATAAAATATGCAACTAACGATAAAATTTAAAAACAGGGTTTACAGCACGACACGCTGTGCTGGTAACCCGTAAACGGTAATCTCGTGGGGAGAGAGAGTAGGTAAGAAGGAGTAGGGTGAAGTTTGGGAACGTTATGCATTCGTATGCAAATAACAGCACACCTGGAGTAAAGGATGTATGCAAATCAAACCTCACCACGGTTCTGTTGTCGACAAAAAACTTTTACGTTGCGTCCTTTTAACCAATGGGAATTTTAACTATATAAGTTATTTCATCGCTATAAAATACATTAATAATCAACATACTACTGTAGAAAGTACGAATATAATCTACTTCCAAGATTGTTATGGCACATTTACATTGTCTAAGATACTTCCGATCAATGAATCTGATCCTAGTAGTTTTTTTTTTTTTCGAATAAATAAAAAAGTTTATTGTGTCTTTTGATATTACTACTGATTTCCTGGTATATGCTTCAATCATCCTCACAGAAAAACAAAAAAAAACATAGGAAAACATATATTTAAAGATATAAAAAGTTTGTATGGCACATGTGACTAATTTATATTTTTTTGCTGAAAACGTATATGAATAATTTTTCATTTTTGTCCATAGGTGAAATATATCCGTTCATGGAAAAAAAAACTTTAAAATTTTTTGAAAAACCGTAAGAGATAGGCGGTTTATTCAAGCTATTAATTTGCCAGTTATAGTTATTCCCGATAGTAATAATTTATATACTATTTCAAATATCAATTGATTTATGCAAGTGATTTTTCAATTTTCTTAACGGGAAGTTAAAAATCGACATGATATTTTGTTATTTGAAACATTATGCTGTTGGTATTTTTATTTAGATCATTCCTGTTCACGAAAATTTCAATGAATTCCTTATTGTATAAGAGAAAACATTCCCACAAAATTTTAAAATAATCAGTGAGGGTCGACTCATAAAATTTATTTCTTTTGGTAGAATGACCCACTGATATTTTATAAAAGATGGTACTTCAATTTTTTATTGGAGAAATCATAAATAGTAAAAAAAATTTGAGGAATTCATATACAGGCATCAAAATTTTTTTTCTATGACCGAAATTGAAAGATCAGTAAAATCAAATAGTATGTTCGAAAAGCAAAGAACAATAAATTTGGAATTCGAATTTTATGAATCATTATAGCTGATGACTAACCGAAAAAAGTTACAATTTAAAAACGATGAATCTCATATACCAATAAGCATAAATTTTTTAATAATTGATTAAATCAGGACACTTTTCATTCGTATATTATTTTTTAATGGGCTATACGGAATAAAATAAAAAAATTTTAAAGTTCAATAGAATTTTTTAGTTTTATTGGAATACTATGGATTTTGTAAAATTTACCGATTTTATCTATTTTTAACATCCCGCCAAAAAAAATTGAAAATTTTCGATAAATTTTGAGAAATGTCAGAAATAAAATTTTCAAAAATTCGTTTTTTTAAAATATCTTCTGAACGGCTTAACCGATCGATTCCGAAAACTCATCAGCTCTTAACCTCGAAAATCACGTTGATCTCATGTCAATTCTTCAAAGTACTAAAAAAACTGCGTTGAATGCCGTAAGCCGCAAGAAAATCGGCTGATTCATTCAAAAGTGATTGCGGTTTGAAAATTCATAAAATAATGTTCTATGAAACTTCTATCAGAACTTTTAGCTCGGAGAACTTAAAATAATACAAAAATTATATCTTTGAGCTCGAAGAACTCAAAAACAAAATAAGTGAAATGTTGAGCGCTTTATGGAGTGAGCAGGAAGTTACAGGGTGGGTCTTTAGGGTCAACCGTTTTTCTTACCTTTTTTTTTTTTTGAAACTTTCAATCCGTTCGAATTGATATTTTTTAAACTTACTAATTTACTGTTTTTAGGTTAATTCTCACTGCAGTTAATCAAATAATGGTGAGAATCTAACAGCGAGGTATTTAGTTCCTACGTCGTATTTAATGGTAGGAACTTTATACCGTGCTCTTGGATTTACCTAAAACAACAAAGTATAAGTAAAAATTTGGAAAATCCAAAAGTGCACGTCTCAACGTTCATTCATCATAAAAAAAAAAAAAAAAAAACGTAAAATAACATAAAACTGAAATGATTGGAGGTGCCCATGTGTCGTCGAAGATTGAACAAAAAAGACTGTTCACTGTTAATCAATTTATTTATTTTCTAATTAAACTACCTAGAATTAGATAGTAATTTTGAATATGCTATTGCTCAGAATCATCCTAAAACAGATGAAAACAAAATGGACTCAAAAAGTGAAGTTTTTGGGCGTCATCGTGAGCACATATATCATCCGCATAAATAGGCAACCCGACGTTCATCGAAATATTTTTTTAAAACGGTTTTTTTATACTATCTACAAAAAAATAGTGTTTTTTAAAGTATCGACTGTCATAAAAGATTGCTATTGTTGGTATTTGTCAATTCATTTAATAATCAAAGTGCAAAAAAGATCGAATGAAAGCGATTTAAGCTGAGATAATTGCTTAACCGTGAGAGAGTAAGAGTAAAGCACTACTCACGTTCCGCGTTGAGACGTGCAATTATGAAATAAAATTATAAATTCCATTAAGCTTGCCATACCATCATCACGAAAAAAAAAAAAAAAACGATCTGTCATAGGTATTGATTGGTAATCGGTAGAGTTACCGATTTTTTTCCGGCAGCAGCTACCGATTTCCAATCAGTAATCTCTACTGATTCTGAGGGTTTACATGGGTTTCACGGATTCATAAGATCGATTTTTAACTTCCCGCTAAGAAAATTGAAAATTTTCAAAAATCGCGAAGTTATTGGTTTTACCTAGGTTTTTCGAAAATCGAGGTCTCATGAGAACTCGATGTTTTAAGGTCCTAGGAAGCTCCCGTAACTATTCTCGCGATGGTGTCTGTATGTATGTATGTATGTTTTTTTTTTTTTTTTTTTTTTCCCAAAGAGGTACGAAAAAAGATCTTCAAAAGACACCGCTATCGTTAACTCCACCGCCCATCTTACGGCAGATATCGATGGTCGGTAGTGTGGAGATTTTTACCCACTAAAAAAAAACATCCCTCTTCCCCTCTCCCCATAGATGGTACGGGGAGGACTGGATTGGAACCACGTTAGCATTACTTCAATCGAGTCCGTGCTGCGTCTCACGACGCCTACTCTTGGCTACTGGTCTCTTTCTGCGATTTTTTCTTTCAGAAGGTGCTGTGCGTAAACTGCAACAGCTGACCAGTTTTTCTCTTGTTCGATCATATAGGTCGCCAAGCTGGAGGGGGAGAGCCTGGTGCCTATGATCTCTTCGGTGCTGCTTCTGTAGTCCTTCCACCGAGCACACTCGAAGAATGTGTGTTCGGCATTGTCAATTTTGTCCGGGCAATATTTGCATGTCGGCTTGTCCTGTAGTTTCATCCTATAGAGGTAGTCATTGAATAGGCCATGGCCTGTCAAGAGCTGGGTCAGAAAAAAATCCGTGTCCCCGTGTTGTCGAGAGAGCCAGACGTTTATGTCCGGGATCAGGCGCGCCGTCCATCTGCCCGTTTCCCCCGACGTCCATCGGTCTTGCCACTCCTGTTGCGTTTCCTTTTTTATTCTCATCTTTGCTTCCTTGGAGTTGTCACCATTCCTTTTTGCGTTGTAGAGTTTCACTCTCTCAAATGCTAACAAGTCAATCGGTGTGGCCCCTGCTATTACCAGTACCGCTGCCTCTGAAACCGTGCGATAGGCACAAGTAACTCTCATCGCTCCTCGTCGTTGTACTGCTGCTATTTTGCGCCGATAAGTCTTCTGTCTAAGTATGTCCGCCCATATCTCCGCTCCGTATAGCAATATTGAGTGGACTACTTCCAAGAGCACCCTCCTTTTTTTGGTTCGTGGTCCTATGGTATTGGTCATGATTCTCGACAGGTTGGAAACTACCTTGTTGGCTTTTGTGCAGGCGTTTTCAAGGTGTTCTCGGAAGGACAGCTTCTCGTCGATAACTACACCTAAATAACGCAGTGCCCTCGTGGATATCAGTGTTGTCCCGCCCATGTCTACGACGAACGGTTTTGGGAACCACTTTTGCCGGGTCAGGACGACGATCTCAGATTTTTGCTTGGCGAGTTGCAAGTGATGTTCCTCTAGCCAATTTTCGACGACATCGATGGTTTCCCGGACTAGTAGTTCTGTCTTCTCTGCACTGTCAACGACTATCGTAGCCGCGACGTCGTCTGCAAAGCCCGTGAGTTTCACCTGTTTCGGTAACGGGATTTCCAGAAGCTCATCATAGTCTGCGTTCCAAAGGTCGGGCCCCATAATTGAACCTTGCGGCACGCCAGCCGTTATGTTATGTTCTTGTGGGCCTTCCGTCGTTTCCGCTATCAACGTTCTTTCGTCGAGATAGTCGTCTACTATTCTCAGATTTTCTGGCTCCACATCAAATTTGTGTTCTAAAGCATCTAGGGTGTTACCCCAGCTCGCACTGTTGAAGGCGTTCTTGATGTCCAGTGTAAGAACAAGACACACCTTGCGAGCTTTGAGGCTGCCAGACCATGCTTCTCTAGCTGTCTCCATGACTTTCCGGATCGCGCCAATTGTTGATCGTCCTTTTCGGAAGCCATGTTGGTTACTGGCAAAGCCTCCGGCACGGTCAATGTCGTTTCGTAGCCTGCCCTGAATGAGCTTCTCGAGCAGTTTCCCAGCTATATCAAGCATGCAGAGTGGTCTAAATGACGGTGGTGTTATAGGGGTTCCCTTCCCTTTATCTAACAGGACCAATCTCTGCCGCTTCCAGACCGTAGGAAACGTGCCGGTTGCCAAACACGCATTGTAGGAGCTCATAAGTATGTGCGGATATTCCAGGACTACAATCTTGATCACCGAAGCTGGGATGCCATCGGGGCCTGGTGCTTTCCCAATCTTGATGGTTTTTGCTGCGTCTTGCAATTCCTTTATAGTGAAGGGTGTTATTTTACTGGTTTTTGCATATCGTCTCTTTTCTCGCGGTGGGTGTTCGGGAAACAACTCCGCCACGATGCTGTTCATTGAAGCAGGAGACTTCGGCGCTTCTGTCCTTCCCAAGTCGTTTAGTGACAATTTTGTAGGCTTTACCCCAGAGGTCATTGTTTAGGTCGTTGCAGATGTCTTTCCACAACACCACTTTACTTGCTTTGATGGCTTTATTCAAAGCCTTCTTGGCCTGTTTGTACTCCATCGAGTATATGTCTTGGTCAGGGGAACGTTTTGCTGCTCTCGTTGCTCTCCTACGTAGTCCATGGCATTTTTTCCGAAGATCTGCTATGTCTTGAGTCCACCAATACACCGGCCTATAGAAGCCTCGCCTCTTCATCCGGGGCATGGAAGCATCGCATGAGGCGGCGATCAGTCCCATCACTCTTGACACTAAATTTGTCGTGTATGTATGTATGTATGTATGTATGTATGTATGTGTGTGTATGTGTATGCGCGCGCGTGTGTGTGTGCGTGTGTGTGTGCGTGTGTGTGTGTGTGTTTATGTTTGGGATCAGGCGCGCCGTCCATTTGCCCGTCCCTCCCGATGTCCTTCGGTCCTACCACTCTTGCATCGTTATCGCCTTTATCCTCGTTCTTGCGTCTTTCATGTTTTCGTCACTGTTTTTAGCGTCATAGAGTTTTGCTTTCTCAAACACTCGTAAGTCGATGGGCGCGGCTCCCGCAATAACCAATATAGCCGCCTTGGAAACCGTTTGGTAGGCGCAGGCAACCCTTAGAGTGCCTCGCCACTGAACTGCCGCTATCTTTCGCCGGTAGGTCTTTTGCTTCAATATGTCTGCCTATATTTCTGCTCCATAAAGCAGTACCGAGTGGACCGCTTCTAGAAAAACTCTTCTCTTTTTGGTTCTTGGTCCCATAACGTTCATTATGATTCTTACTAGGTTAGACACCGTCTTGCTGGCTTTCTTGCATGCACTATCGAGGTGTTCGAAGGAAGATAGTTTCTCGTCTATCATTACCCCTAGATAGCGCAGGGCCCTTGTTGACCTCAGTGTTGTTTCTCCCATGTCCACAGCGAATGGTTTTGGGAACCATTTTTGACGTGTCAAAACCACCATCTCGGTTTTCCGGTTGGCGAGTTTCAAGTGGTGTTTATCAAGCCAGGTCTCGACGGCGTCAATGGTTTCCCGAACCAGTAGTTCGGTCTCTTCTATGCTGTCTACTACTATCGTGGCCGCAACGTCGTCTGCAAAGTCCGCTAGCTCTACTTGCTTTGGTAACGGGATTTCAAGAAGCTCGTTGTAGTCCGCGTTCCACAGATCGAGCCCCGTTATTGAGCCTTGCGGTACGCCAAGCATGCATTGTAAGTGTTCAGGAGTATGTCTGAGTATTCCAGGGCTACAGTCCTGATCACCGACGTCGGCATACCATCCGGGCTAGGTGTCTTTCCCGCCTTGAGAGACTTTGCCGCGTCTTGTAGCTCCTTAGTTGTAAAAGGTGTTGGTTTGCCATCTTTTCCGTAATATTTTTTCTCCTGCGGCGGGTGTTTATGAAACAGCTCCGCTACAGTGCTGTCCATTAACGCAGGAGACTTCGGCGTTTCTGGTGAAGCCTTCCAAAGTCGTTTGGTGGCAATTTGTTAGGCTTTACCCCAGATGACATTGTCGAGATTGTTACAGATCTCTTTCCAAAACATCGATTTTCTTGCTTTGATAGCTCAGTTTCGCGTCTTTTTGGCCTTCTTGTACTCGTTTTGGGGGCATATTTTGCGAAGTTTTGCTATGTCTGTTGATCACCAGAGCACTGGCCAATCGAAACTCCAGTTTTCCAGCCGCGGCATAGAAGCGTCACATGCGGCAGCAATCTCCTTCATCGTATTTAGCACTGCCTTTTCCGTCTTGCTGCAGGTATTCGGAATCGGGTTGTTCTGAAGGAGAGACCAGCTCCGTGCAAGTGAAGTTCGCAGTGCCTCTAAATCGAGCTTCCTGGTATTCCAGTTCCGTGGTCGATGATCACGAAGCGGTACTGTAACAGGTGCTATCAGATGCTGAATGTCACATGTTGGTGATCACTGCCAGTGTATCCCTCTGATACTGTCCAATCCTCGATCATGTTCGCGATCCTTGGAGTCGCCAACGTGATATCGAAGATAGATTCCTGGTATCCTGGTATTCTAAAAGTCGTAGTGTTTCCGGTGTTCAGCACTATGAGGTCGAGTCTTGCTGCAAAGTCTGCTACTTCGTTTCCTCTGGTGTTAGAGAGGTCAGCACCCCATTCAGCTGATTTACCGTTGAAATCACCAGCTACGATGACTTGGCCGTCGAGCTTGCCAATGGCATCTTCTATTTTTGCCAACTTCTGGCGGAACACATTAATCCCTTCGTTGGGTGAAAGGTAGAAACTCATCAAGTAGGTAGTAAAAGTCTCAATCCAGACGAAGCCTGCTCCACTTTCCTTTTTCAAGTTTGCTATCCAGATCGCTGCTGTGCCGGACTTATCTGCAAACCATGTTTTTCCTTCGATGTTTAGATATCGCTCGCAGATAAGACAGATGCCGATTTTATTTTCAAAGAAGCGTGTCTTTTTTATGAATGTAAACCGTTAATGCGTGTGAGTTTTATGTATATAAATCTTTCATAACTCATGAATGGCTTGACCGATTTATTCGCGGTTGGTGCCATTGGAAGAGGCTTGATTGAACTTAGATTTTGAATACAATTTGGAACAATTCGGACCGGTAAATTTTAAGGATTCTCAAAAAAAATTTTTTTAATGTGGTTTTTTTGGAATGACTTTTGAAAGGCTCTACCGATCGATCCCGAAAACTTCTTAGTTGTAAATATCAAAAAACCACGTCGATTGCCGCCGTTCGGTCAAAATTGGTTGATTCTTTCGTAAGTTATCGTTGACGAAAGAAAACCAAAAGTGTTTTTTTTCGGAATTACTCCGAAGTTCTGAGTTCGATTAAATTAACCTGGAAAATACTTCATGAGGCTTAAAAACTACAGCGTACTCAGTCCATTGATTCAAAAGTTATTGCGGTTTGAAAATTAAAAAAATAGTGTTTTATCAAATTTCTATCAGGCTTTTGAGCTCGACGAGCTCAAAAGCATACAAAACCTGTTTCTTTGAGCTCGAAGTCCTAAGAAGCTTTCCTGACTATTTTACGATAATGTCCGTACGTCTGTATGTATGTATGTGTGCGCGTGCAATTTCAAGCCTTTAGGTATGGAATTGACGGGAAGTCGCAGGGATGACCTTCAGGGTCAACCATTTTTAGAACGAAGTTCCTAATCACGCGTTGCAAAAGGGGGTTAGACGGAAAAAAAAGAGAGACGAAAAATTGTAACGACACTTTTTGCTATAGTAAGCTATTGTAAACTTCGTTCCATCCGGGTGTCCCTTGACACCTCTCAAGTTTTTTTTAAAATTTTTTATTTTTATAACTAGCTAGCTAGCTAGATAGATAGATAGATAGATAGATAGATAGATAGATAGATAGATAGATAGATAGATAGATAGATAGATAGATATAGATAGATAGATAGATAGATAGATAGATAGATAAATCTATTACATTGTTCAAGGTAAACTTTAAATTATAATAGAGTTCGGATTTTATATAAGTATATAATGAATTTCCCTATTTCGAGCATGGGCAATTAATTATTCATCGCGTGTCGACGAATCAGAAAACTATCATCTTTTTACATTCACGCACTGCAAAGAAAGACAAAAAATATAGTTCATCAGAAACCTTTAAATTGATTAAGTGTATAACTGTGTCGCAAAAAATGTGAATAAAACTTTTCTATTAAGTTTTGACCATACTTTTCACAAATATACATGTAGGTGATATGAAGTTTACCGGGTCGTCTATTAAATATATAATATAAATTAAAAATATAAACGAAGATATGTATTTCATATTTTCAACGTATACCCGGCACGAGACACTGACACTCAAGATAGCCAGTAATACATGTGGTTAATGAAACTCCGAACAAAAAAGTCCTTCCAACGTTCGTATAGCGTTGCGATTAGGCTATAGTCCCCTCTGCGTTAGGTGTACTGTTCAAATCTTGGTTAGAGCGATAGGCATTTTTCTAAATTTAGTTATAAGGCAAGCGTTAAATTTAAGATGAATGAATGTATATGTGATGTAAAACCTTATCCCCCTTTCACCTCCTTTGAAAAACTTCGAAAAAAAATTGTAAAAATAAAAAAAAAAGTTAGAAAAACGGTTGAACCTAAAGGCCATCCCTGCAACTTCCCGCTCATTTCATGCCTATAAGCTCTCAAAACAGCACTGATTACATTTTTGAGCTCTTTAAGCTCAAAAGTCTAATAGAAGTCTGATAAAACACTATTTTTTGAATTTAGAAACCGCAATAACTTTTGAATGAATGAACAAAATACCGCCAACCGATTTTCACCCGGTTGGCGATATTCGACGCAGTTTTTTAAACTACTGTTACGATCCCAAAAATAGGGTAAATAAATTCATTGAGATTTGAATAATCAAATGACAGGTTTTGACAACCTTGGGTAGTCGATCAACCCCCTGTGTGTCGTCACAGATGAGCTTACTTTTTTTAGTTTAATTATAATGAACTTACCATTACGGGCATTGCCATTACTAATCATAAATTAGCCCCGATAACACCCCTAGTTTCTAGCCACTTGGTTTCAAAAGGCGGGTAAGTGTCGTTGCCCGTCTTCTGGAAGTACTCTTCGGAGTAGTACCCGTATCGAGGGTCGTTGATCGGGATGGTGCCTCCTGCAGGGTGAACCTCGGGAACCTCTACTGGGACCAACCTCCAGGTCCTGGTGATGTCCGTCCAATAACCAGGTCGATTGTTGTTGACGAGGATGGACTGACCCTCTGGACCCTGGTACGATGGAGAAAGTGATTTGGGTGAGTCCTCCTCGATGGTTCTCACTACTCTCATCCTTGACTCAAAAAGTATCTTGTCATCGATTATTTGCAACCGTGGCTTAGGTGCCGGCACTACTTTCACCCGCGGTTCAGCGAGTATCTTGTCGTTAATTATGTGCAACGACGGCTCAACTGATTTTTCGTTGTTGATTATCGGCAACGATAAATGAAACGGCTGGGTTAAGCGATGACGGCCCTTTTGTACCGAGTGGCCTGATCAACATGATCGTCTTCCTCGAGATATGAATCCAAGGAATTTGGTGCTGGCTAGCGCTCTCGTCGAAAGGTTGCCTTATATGGGGTGGAATAGCCTGTTAAGTGCTCGCCCCCAAAATAAGTGTAATGGACTATATGTTCAGTATAGTAGATTTATTGGTTCACAGGATCTGGAGAGATTCAAGTTGAAGGAGAGAGCTCTCTGCACTAGAAATTCTCGAGATCTACTGACTTAATCTGCTCGAGAACAGTGTTTATAAATCTTAATTTCAGCTATGTTTGTCGCTCAGGTTATTCCTGAGAGAGTCGATGAGGCCCGGATCCCATGCTGACGCAAGATGTTTTGGTTATCCGCGGCCACGGTGACTCTCTGCTGACGCTTTATCAAAGGAGATTTTCGTTACTCCACTGCTGGTGTCACTACCAGTGAAGCAACAGATATCACTTATTATGCGTTGAGAGAATCTGATACACATAAAGGAAAATACGACGGGACCAGATATGGACCAGGCTTGGCGCAATGCTGCTTATCTCTGGCCCATGATTGTAAATATGCTTTAGCCCAGCCTTGGTAGAAATCTGAAGTGATAATAGGGTACCAAGCTTGGTTGCCAAGACTGGCTCGTTTTTAAGCTAAAACAAGCCCAGGCTTATTCACCTCTATAGAATTTACTAAAAGAAGTATGTAACAGGGTAAATATACCCTGAATCGATAAGTCGCCGGATATCGATAATTTTTCGACGCAGTACTGGCGCATCTCGATCTTCGGGCCTGAAGAAAGAGTAGGAGGGGGTAGTTTTGGGTTATTATAAGTGAGCCATGCAGTCCAAACGGGGAGAAGTGGTATGACCGCCAGACAGAATGCCACGGAGAATCAAGAAGGACTGATCCCTGGAGTAGTGACGATACGAAGGAAGCCAATAACAACTAAGACTTCATCCTCAAGCAGTGAGTTAGATCGTCAGAATTACGTCAAGGTATCAATAATTACTCTGTGGAAAAAAGTGGGCCGCGGTCTACCTAATATTCGGTTTACTTCTCCTCTTCATTTATTAATTTGATCATTTAATCGACAATTAGTATGATTTATTTAATCAAGATTCGATAATATTCGTTAGTTCGAACTGAGTGATTTTCATGGGGATTTATACCCGAGAGTCATTCAGTCGACCTTGAGGTCAAGAATCATTTCAATATTCGTAGTGAGAAATTTTAATTAACTGAAATTAATCAATTTAATTTATTTAACATCTGGAATTGTTTTATTAATTGAATTAATTTTTACAATCAATTAATTCGGTAAACTATTGATTTATTTTTACACTTGAGAAAAATCGACAAGTGTCTTCTCACAAATTCTTGATCGAGCGTCAATAGATATTTTATGTCGTAGTTAATCTGTACACCCAAGGTCAAAACTAACAAGATAGTGGATATTTGGCGTCCACTTTACGTATGCTGACTTTTGCCGATTTTTATATTGGGAATTAGTTTACTTGAATTAATTTATATCATAAAACAATCTGTTGCGAATTTATTTATTAATGTTACGACGCGTTATGTTGGATTATTGATTTTTTCGAATACGAATTATTTATGAAAATTAATTTGAGAGGTATTAGAATTCAATTTTTAAAATTGTTATTGAGATTAATATAGTTCTGCAAATTAGAACTTATGCTCATGATAATCTTGTTCATCAATTATATTATAGAAATTTAGTAAGAACTTATCGTTAATTAATTAATTGTCGGTATTGAGTATTTAGTCCAGAGTTAATTGAAATTTGTTTATTAATTTGGAAATATTGTTTAATTAATAACTGATGACTGAATATTTTAGTTGAATTTTTTAACATTGAAATTAAATTTGTTATAAATTTCGAATTAATAAAATTAAAGTCAATTTAGCCAAGTGTGGATAATGCGTGTGAAGATTTGTACGGCTTATGTGTGATGGAGAGTGTTAATAGTGTTAAGTATTGATAGTCCAGTGTACTTGTAATTTTAAATTTAGTTTTAGGACAGGTGTGAAATTTAATTATAGTGTGTGTGAGTGAGCGCTTAAATTGTTAACTTTGTTATTGTTAATAAATACCGGTACAATTGTTAATTAATTGTTTATCATTCAACAGCACCTTCCTCCACTTTCTCTAACCCTAAGATAAGTTTCTCAGCTCTGGACCGGTTCCAAGAACCGTGATAATAACCTGGTGGCGTCCTATTAATTACTCTGGTTGTTGTTCATTTTTGTAGTTTAACTAATTAACTAATTAGGGGCGAATTGGACAGAACCAAAACTGTTACAAGTAGATTATGAAATATATATGGAATTAAATTGTTTAATGTTAAACCAAATTAGTATTGATTGATTGATTGATTTGTTTACTTATGCCAAAGCCTGCTGGCCAAATGGCAAGTAAAAAATACAGAATACAATAGATTACAAGTTTAAAAATATTAATAACAGAAATATAAATACAAATATTAATACAGCATACAATAGAATACAAGTTTAAAAAATATTAATAACAACAATTTTGCAGATGTAATAAGCACATTGATTACAATTTTACAATATAATTATGATTTCGATTTCTCTTACAATCTTACAAACATTTATAAACTTTATTTATACATCTAGATTGAATAAATAGTCAAACATTTTATTCTTGAAACCCTCAAGACTGGACGAATTTACAATATCAGACGGAAGTTCTTGCCACAGACGTATAGCAGTAATTACAAATGTATCTTCATAGGTAGTGGTTGCAAAGCTAGGTATTTTAAAATTTACATTGTTTTTTTTTTTGTAGCTAAACGATTTGATCGTCTAATATCGACATCTTCTATGAAAAATTCACGTAGATAATAAGGTTTATTTATAGAGAGTAATTTATAAAAATAATTTGCTAAATAATAAATTCTACGACTTGCGATAGAAAGCCAGTTTAGTCTACGTCTGTAAGGGGTCACATGATCATCACGCTTTAAGTTAAAGATAAAACGGATGACAGAGTTTAATGCTCTTTGTAATTTCAAGTTATTTTCTGAAGTAGAGACATGTAAATTCCATGATAACTTATGAGAAATATGGAGACCCAGACACTTAGTCGATTCAACATAGGGTATCACTACACCATTTACGATAGGTGGTAGATTTTCACTTAAAACCTTTCCTACATTATTTTTTGTACCCAGTATCATATATTTAGTTTTATTTAGATTTAGATCAAGACCGTTTTTAGTAGCCCAGTCAGCTACTGATTGAGTATCAATTGAGATCTGTCTAATTGCTTCATGAGCATGATATCGATGAAAATGTAAGTATATATATATATATATATATATATATATATATATATATATATATATATATTGAGACACTAGAATTTTTACTTCTATGAAAAATTTTAGTTTCCAGGCCACTAAACCTCGCGGATGAGAATTAGTCGCCTGGATTTCGTTTATTATTTTTGGTTCACTACCCTGGGATATTCCGCTCCCGTATTTATGATTGTCTTTTGTTTTAAGAGAGCTCGATTAGAAAGATTATGGGACAGAAGTTACCACGTGTGCCAGTTAAGTTTATTTTACTTACTTACAAAAGTTACTGTGCAGATGGTCCTTCTTCCGTGGTTGGTGTTGTAATTGATTAGATGAAATTACGCAGTGTGAATAGTGTAGTGGATAAATTAACTTGATTGATAACAAAATTGCAACAAACTTAATTTTATTTCACTAGCTAAACACTTGAATTATACTTATTATATTCGGTGACGAAATACAATAGATTTGTGGTATGATTATTTTACCAATATTCTAGGTTGTCGATGGTTAATTATTTATAATAATGCAATGATATTTTAACACAAAATAGTAGTAATAATGATGGTATAAACTTATTAATTAATTAGTAGATTTGGTAGTTGTTAATAGTTATTTAGTTTTGGTGAGTAATCACCTAATAGTAGTAATAGTAGTATAGTGGTAATAGTGGTAAGATTGACTAAGATAAATCTAACGTGGTGGTTGACACCGGGGGATAGATCGAAGTGTCGATCACCGCTCAAGTATCGGGGTTTGTGACCGTTTTTCCCCTCCTCGTGCCGTCTTGTGACGTCACGGGACTACCTATTATTTTAGCTAGTGTCGATAACGAAAATTTCGGGTGGTAGTTCGCCAGGCTGATAAAGTCGGGACATTTTGTAGTGTCTCAATCCTACCTGCCAAGCCAAGACTACCCCGTCAATTTTTGAACCGAGCTAGCTCTTTTAAAAGAATCGGTGAATCGTCACCAGGTTTGAGGGTAATAGGATGATGGGAGTTGGTGGTGAGTGATCACCTAGGAAGGGTAGTTTGATGAAATAATAGTGAGAAAAGTTTGGATTGGTGAGTAGTCACCTATAGTGGTATGATGATTTGGTGAGTAGTCACCTGTTAATGAGAAAGGGTGGTGAGTAGTCACCTGAAAAATAGATGTGTTGGTAGACTGGTGAGTCATCACCTGTAAAGAAAAAAAAATTTATTAATAAAAATTTTTAAATTATTTTTAAATAAAGAATTTTTTGTTGGTGAATTCCTTGAGCGAATGTCGAAACTCCGGTCTAGACTTCGATCTATTGAATTAAAAGAGAAATAAATTAAAAATTTTATAATGAAAAAATTTTTTGGTTATAGTCGGTTGATTTTTTTTTTTGGACTGCAGCTGTAAATAAAACAAATTAACTGGCAGATAAAATTTTAGATGATATGAATGATGTTGCGATTATATAGAAATTAATATGAATAATTATTTGAATTTTATTTTATAGTAGTAAACACACAATTTTTAAAGTATATAATGAACTGACTTATTGTCAGTAATGAACAAACAAAAAAAATTAAAATAATAAGAAAGTAATGTAATAAAAATTATTAAAGTATTAATAAAAGAGTGATGAATAAGGATGAAAACTTCCTGAACCGTAAAAGGGGGGGGGGTTAATTTCCTCATGGCACGAAGATGGGCCTCGTAGAAGAGTCTCATGTCCTCTTGGGTGTACTTGGTACTGACCCAGTCCTTGTATTTTGGCCAGCGCTGGTTACAAGCCCGGCACATGGGGTTGAAGAATTGATTTGCCACTCCGCATCCTGAGCAACGTCCACGAAAGTGGTCTTTTAGTTCTTTCTCGTGTGGGTGGAAACACGTTTCCGTTGTCACTTGGTCCTGGTAACAGACGTGACACATATCTGGTCTCCATGGTAGATGGCATTCGGCAATTTTGTGTGTTCGTTGCCGACAATTCTGGCACCCTGTGGAGAAGAACAGTGACTGAGCCTGGGTAGTCACTGTCTGGATCCAAGACTCCTGGAGCTCTTGGTGTCGGATCCTTGGCCGAACGGTAGCACAAGTGCTGCGGATTGCTTTACAGAAGGTGTTGTAATCCATAAAGCGGATTCCGTTATGTACGCATACCTGGTTAGCGTCTGTAGTAGTTGTTGATGGAGTTGCTGAGTCAGTGTCAGCCAGCAGCTTCTGGTGATATCGGCGCACTGTACTCAGGTGCTGACGTAGTCTGGGAGTACGGTAACGAATGAGCATACGTTACCATTACTGTTTTAGCTACGGTAACTGTGCCGAGCTGGACTGCGAGGGGCCTGGGAATTCGGCCGAAGGTAAGCTGGGTAGCTTCCTCTGGAATCAGGCTAGGCTTAGCCATGGTCGGTGACGATGCAGGGGTTACAGCTGACGGTTCAGGTGATGGTGGTGATACAGTGTCATTCAGATGAGGTGAAATGGTGTCGGAAGCTAGAGTTTCGGTCAGCGGGTCGAGAATCAATGACTCCAAACTCGCACGTGAACTAGCTTTCGACTCGCTGCTGGTGATAGATGACATTGTAGTACTCTCAGTAGTTTCTTTCTGTAATGAAGTTTGTCTATTAGACCTTCGTGGAATTTTCAAATCATTTAAATAATGTGTGCCGAGGCCATTGCCATTTAAATCTGATAATTTCACGACCATCGGACTAATTATATCAGTAACTACTGCGGGTCCTGCATATTTAGGTGCTAACTACGCGCTATAGCCATCAACTTTTTTACTAAATTTTTTATTTAAATAATAAACACGATCCCCGACCTGTAAATTAATAGATTGAGTGGAGAACCGTTTTTCATGTTGTTTTCGTGTTCGTTCCCGAGCTTTTAACATATAATGTTCTGTAAAATGGCGAAGTTCGTCTATTCTACTTATGCGGGATTTCCAAACAGTTATATCAGTCTCGTCAAAGTTTTCAGTAACAGGTGTATCTGATATCGGGTGTTGGTCACGACCATGATTTAAATAAAATGGGGACACGCCTAGTGCGGTGTGAACTGCAGTATTATAGGCAAATTTTAAGTCTGGTATGTGAAGGTCCCAGTCTCGTTGGTTTTGTCCAGTAAATGAAATAATCATGGGTTTTATCGTGCGATTACAACGTTCTACGGGGTTCGCACATGGGTGTCCTATTGGAGTAGACGTAAGTAAGATATTGTACTGCTTTATAAGGGCCAGAACGTCTTTATTTATAAACTCTTTACCATTATCTGAAATAATTTGTTTAACTGGGCCCCAGTGAGTTAATACTCCACGTAAATGCTTGATTATTTCTTTGCCAGTTTGTTGTCTTAATGGGAAGATTTCTAGGTATCGGGTATAAATGTCTTCAATTACCAATGCATATTGGAAACCAGATGAGGATTTAGTGTAAGGGCCTATGGTATCCATGGAGATAATAGTCCATGGCTGAGTTGGTCGTCTAGTACCAATATAGCCTTGCGGTTTAGCCTGATTACTTTTTGTTTTAAGGCAACTCTCACAAGAATTGACATAGGAAACAACATCTCGGAACATACCGGGCCAGTTATGGGTCTCGCGGATACGCCAGTAGGTTTTATCGATACCTAAATGTCCCGATTGAACATCGCAATGAGCTTTCTCGAGTTGAGGCTTGACTTCAGGTTCTGTGAGGACGATTTTCCACGCGGTAATGTCACCTAGAATTTCCTTGACTGCTGTTGGGTGGTAATAATATAGTCTTTCGTCTTCGTACGCCATTCGGGGTATTTTTCCGGGAATTTTTGAACTACCCGGACTTTTTCGTTGTACCATGAACTTCCAAGTTCAGGAATGCTACAATTTTGAATTGATGAGAGTTCTGTTAATCCAGGATCTTCATAAAGGCGTGATAGAGCGTCTGGAGCTTCGTTTTGGGTTCCTCTGTAATGGATAATGTCCAACTTGTATGCTGATAAGTCAATAGCCCACCTAGCTAAACGACCTGCTGGATCTTTTAAATTGTAGAGCCATTTTAACGCGGAATGGTCAGTATAAACTGTAACTGGAAGACCTTCTACGTATCCACGTAATTTCCGTAAGGCCCACACTACCGCGAGGCTTTCTTTTTCTGTCGTCGTGTAATTAATTTCAGCTTTATTCAGAGGTCTGCTCAGACACATGATTAAATTCTCTCGATCTTCTTTAAAGTCGTACTGAGTGAGAATTGCGCCTAGTCCAGTGTTACTCGCGTCAGTGTATAAGCGATAGGGGCGATCTGGCTCAGGCAGAGCTAATGTGGCTGCTTGTAGTAGAGATTTCTTAGTCTCGACAAATGCTTTTTCTTCTACATCAGTCCATTTCCAGTCTACACGCGTGCTTGTTAATTTATTTAAAGGACCTTGGACTTGTGCAATATTTTTAAGGTGTTTATGATACCAATTTACAAGACCGTTAAATCTACGAAGTTCCTTGCGGTTAGAAGGTCGCGGATAATCGGCTATGGGTTCGAGTCGCGCTGGATCCGGACTCATGCCTTCTTCATTAATTATGAAACCTAGAAATTTAACTTCGGAACGTCCGAATTGGCTTTTTTCTTCGTTCATTTTGAGGCCCGCGGTTCGAAAAGCTTCGAAAACAGCTTGTAAATACATCATGTGTTCTTCTAGAGTATTACTGATGATAATCCAATCATCTAAGTAGGCAAAAATTTTTTCCTGCGCGTTGGGTAAATATTTCCGAGCCTTTTTCCAAAGAATTTGCATTACGATTCGGAGAACTTGGTCAGTGAGAGCTTGATAAGTAATAGGAGCGTTGACAAGCCCGAATGGCATACGAATCCATTCGAATTGGCCACGGCCATCGACACAAAAGGCTGTATAGTGTCGACTACTCTCTTCGACTAATACCTGATGAAAAGCGTCGCTGAGGTCGATGGTAGAAATAATTTTTGCTCCTCGAAGGCTAGATAAAATTCGATGAATGATTGGTAATGGGTACGCTGATTGTTTGGTCTTTTTATTTAAAGGGCGATAGTCGATACACATGCGCCAGGTATTATTTTTCTTCGCGACCATAACTGGTGAGCAAGCCCAGCTACTATTCGAAGGTCGAATATACCCTTTCTCGAGTAATTGGTCAACTTTTTCGTGCAATGCTTTCATTACTGGCTGACTGCGTCTGTAGGGTTTACAACGTACTGGGGTCTCGTCAGTTACTTCGATACGATGTTTTACTAAGTTAGTGACTCCTAACATGGTAGATTTATTTTTATTAAATTCTGTCTCGAGAAAATTACTTAATTCAGATCGTTCTGATGAAGATAGAAGAGCATTTAATGTCAGGGGTTTAGTTTTATTTGTACGGGAACGAAATTGATGTTTGATGGAATTACCGCCTAGATACCAAGTAGCAGTTTTTGATTCTACATGAACGTCTGCAGACTGCCAGAAATCTAAACCGAGGATAATTGGAGTGGATAGACCAGGTAATACGCTCAACCAGGTTAAGATAGTCTTTCCATCGAGTTCTACTTTGAATAGAGCGCCTCCGCGGGTATATATTGAAGCAGAGTCGGCTAATGTTACTCCTACAGTACTGGTGGGATCTGGATTGAGTTCTTGAAGTTCATTGCCTTGGATTCGATTGTACGCGGTCTCAGAGATGTAACTTCGATCGCTTCCGCTGTCCAACATGGCTTCAATGTTGAAAGGTCCGATTGTGATATCCATAATCATGCGACTTACAAGCGTTGGTGCCTGCGTGTGCGATAGATATGTCCGATTCTGATGATTGGGACCGTGTATTTGCATAAGACAGTCGGGTGTTTCGTCATGGTCTGATTTGATTTTTGATTTCGGTGAATCAATGGGAAATTCCGATTCTGAGTTTGATTCGTAGTCAGAATCGTCATAGTCCTCATATTCCGAATCTGAGATGTTTAGTTGTGGAGGATCAAATAGGAAATCCGAGGTTTGGGAAGTACTAGCTTTACAGTTGTTAATTTTTAGCTCTACCAAGGTGTTAGCTGGAGAAATAGATGATACGTGGGTTTGACTGGCTAATTCAGTAGTACTATTTGTCTCTACTGCAACGGTTTTGGCCCTGGCTGCTGTAGAGGGATACACCAGGGCACCTACTCGTTTTTTGGATCCGGGTTTCTCGGCAACGGTGGTAAACCAGCTCTGGCCCGAATCTCATCGGTGGTTTTCGCGCAACATTTATCGGATGTATGTCCATAACGTCCACAGCGTATACAGGACGCGGAAGGTGGTGGTGGAGAGAGTCTTTTGCAAGTTTTCGAACATGCCCTGCATTGCTACCTGAAGATTGTTTATTGACGATACTATTGTGTCTGTAGTATCGTTTTTTGGCTTCTCTTTACGGAAATTGGGTTGTTTGTTAGTTAATACCGCGTCTAGGGTAGTTTGTTCGTTGTTTTCCGTATTTAACGCGTCTTGATCAGGATCTGTGTCGGTAATAGCGTTCATTCGCGTTCTGGATTTGGAATAGCCCTGATTCTGTACTTTTGATTTATTTAATTGTTCTTGTTTAGGGGGATTACAAGTGTCCATAATCGATTGCCAAATGCCAACGCGTTGATAAAGCATTGAGTAGGTACTGATATGTTCTTCGGCGAATTTAAGTAAAAATTTGGAATTAAATTTTTGGATAATAATTTTAATCTGTCGATTTTCCGGTAACGGCTCTTCTAATTGGGCAAATGCACTTTGCATTCTATTAATAAATGCTGCTCCGAGTTTGTCGTCAGATTGCCGATATGAATAAATTTCTTGTAATAGGGTCTCGTCTGTTTGGTGGGTTTGCCATACTTTAAAGTGTGTTTTGAAGATCGACCAGTCGGTGAATAGGTGTTCGTTTTGATAATACCAGTCTAGAATATTACCAGTTAAGGTTGAAGCAACTACTGGCCTAAAACTATCTAGTGGTATATCATTACTGATCATTCTCTGTTCTAAAGTTTTGATAAATTTTTTAGCATCTAGTTTTGCGGATGGATCACGTAAAGGAAAAATTATATTCCACGATTTTGCAGTCCGGCAAATGTCATTAGTCCGTAAGGGTGCAACTGTACTCGGGTATGTATAAGAGTGAGCAGCGCTTGGGACCATGCCTGGGATAGTGTGTGTATATTGCTGTTTCTGCGATGCGGGTACGTGAAGAGAAGCTATCGGTGCTGTGTAAGTATGCGTCACGTGCGGTACAGTAGTGTGGGGCTGTATGTGTGTGGCTGGTGCGTAGTATGGCATCGATGGTGGGATATACGGGTGCGCGTACGGTAAACGCGCAGCTCCACTGAACGCTGAGTTTTGTACCGTGGTAGCAGGAGGTAAGCAGGGTGCGGGCGGTACAAAATGATTTCCCGCCGAGAAGTTTGAATTCGGGAATAATTCCCGCGGCTGAAATGCATACCTAATACTGGCTAGATAGTTGTTGTTATTTACAGCGTCAGACGTTGTTCGGACTAGGGTGCTGGCAAAGGGTGGTATTAATTGATAATACGCGGCTTTCCAGGCTTCGTTTTCCGATCTGAGCTGTCTAACTGCTTCCTCGAGAGCATGTGTCGCAACATTGGTATTCCCAGGATTTTGTATTGCGTTTACATAGTTGTTGTTTGCGTTCGTTGGGTCTAGTGGGTCTTGTACACTATTTATCGCGTTACCGCTTAAATTTGCGGGATTCACTGTCTTGTACTCCGCTCATGTTGTTTTGAATTGTCTGAGCGGGGTCAGTATTATTGTTGTAACTTGTACTGTTATGTAAGTCGTTTTGTGAGTTGTCTAGTCTAAGTAAGTCGTCTGATAACTGTGGATATAGACTTGAACTGGGAACTTGAGTCGGGTTAAAATTTAGTAGATTCTGGCTTGATGTGATTATATGGGGATCTTGTGGGATCTGGTTCGCATTATTGTTTACAGGTACCGGGAATCGGTTTACTGGCGTACGGGGAAACATTTTTGAAAAATTCTGATATTAAAATTTTTTTCTTAATTATTTTACTTAATTAATTTTCGGTTGAATTAAATTTTCGGGAATTTTATTTTATGGTGGCACACCTGATAGAAAATTTTAATCTTAGATTTTTGACAATGGTTTTCCTCAGTAACGTACTCAAGCTAAATCGCTACAATCCCGGATTTATTTAATAATTATCCGATACTCGGGGTTATTAATTTAATCACTAAATTTTACTTCGACAATGAGCTTATTAATTTATGATAATTAATTCGAACGTTATTTTTTGAAATTCGAGCTGTGAAGTTAAATAAAATAATTTATTTTGACGGCAATGTGTAATTTTAGTCTTAAAGTATTTTCTACTAAGAGTTTATTTTGAGTAATAAAATTAAATAAGAGATTTAGTTTCGACTTGGCTAGACAAAAGAAATTCTTGTGTAGGAATAAAACTTAAAGATTTTAATTTTATTTCCGAACGTTACAATACTTAGTATATGACGACCGATTCTTCAAAGGACGTTTGAGTGAAGCGACCTTGTGTCGTGTTTACTTTAGCCCGAGCGTGCAACGTGTTTATGGCTTACGACCCGGCACACAAAATATGATAGACAATGGATTTGTAAGATTTATGTACTGATAAAAATTTTGTCGAAATTATTTTTACTGGAATTTTACTGAGAGTACTTCTCAGTTATCGTAAAATAAATGACATCAGCATAAATCTATACAATAATCGGGTTATAGTTTTACAGTATTACAATTTATGCACACAATATAATTCATTTCAGTTTATTATACTTAATATTAGATGAGATTGTATGAAAACGTGGCAATTTTTGTCAAGGTAGAGATTAATTTTATAAGTTTAGAATTTTTTTTTCTAAATTTTCAGCAAAAGTTTTTTGCTATCTTAATAGAAGTTTATAGTTATTTATGACGAGAATTCTATCGCTTAGTCGTATTAATTGATTTTCTATCTGTAAAGTGTTGAATTTTTAATGTAAAAATGAATTTACGAATTTTTGCAATTTTTTGAAACAAAGACATTCATTAATGAGGGCAGTGTCCCTGTTCGAGCGCCATTGAAACACTAGAATTTTTATTTCTATGAAAAATTTTAGTTTCCAGGCCACTAAACCTCGCGGATGAGAATTAGTCGCCTGGATTTCGTTTATTATTTTTGGTTCACTACCCTGGGATATTCCGCTCCCGTATTTATGATTGTCTTTTGTTTTAAGAGAGCTCGATTAGAAAGATTATGGGACAGAAGTTACCACGTGTGCCAGTTAAGTTTATTTTACTTACTTACAAAAGTTACTGTGCAGATGGTCCTTCTTCCGTGGTTGATGTTGTAATTGATTAGATGAAATTACGCAGTGTGGATAGTGTAGTGGATAAATTAACTTGATTGATAACAAAATTGCAACAAACTTAATTTTATTTTACTAGCTAAACACTGAATTATACTTATTATATTCGGTGACGAAATACAATAGATTTGTGGTATGATTATTTTACCAATATTCTAGGTTGCCGATGGTTAATTATTTATAATAATGCAATGATATTTTAACACAAAATAGTAGTAATAATGATGATATAAACTTATTAATTAATTAGTAGATTTGGTAGTTGTTAATAGTTATTTAGTTTTGGTGAGTAATCACCTAATAGTGGTAATAGTAGTATAGTGGCAATAGTGGTAAGATTGACTAAGATAAATCTAACGTGGTGGTTGACACCGGGGGATAGATCGAAGTGTCGATCACCGCTCAAGTATCGGGGTTTGTGACCGTTTTTCCCCTCCTCGTGCCGTTTTGTGACGTCACGGGACTACCTATTATTTTAGCTAGTGTCGGTAACGAAAATTTCGGGTGGTAGTTTGCCAGGCTGATAAAGTCGGGACATTTTGTAGTGTCTCAATATATATATATATATATATATATATATATATATATATATATATATATATATATATCATCAGCAAATAGACCATGTTTACTATAGTGTAATTCCTTTGCAACTGAGTTCATTACTAATAAAAATAGTATCGAACCAAGGACCGAGCCTTGAGGCACACCAGAAGTGATTTCCAGAAATTGCACCGGCAAGCCGGAGTTATTTAGTACTCACAGTCAGTGAGTAATAATAGATATTATTCAAATACGAGAAAAACCACGTTATGGTATCAATAGTGAACCCTAGCTCAACCAAGGTTTTCAGGATTACCACGTGATCTACATAGTCGAAAGCCTTTGTTAAATCAAACATTATTCAGAACCAAATTTCAAATAAATTGAATTCTCTCATAAAATATTTAAATTCTACGAAACGGTTAAATTATTTTGTATACAATGAGTATTTGTTAGTTGAAATTATAAAAAAACAATTTTTTAATTGTCATTAATTTATTTCAATTTTGACGTAGAGCTAACGCAAGTTTAGACGACTTAACTCTTAATTTAGACTTAATTTCCGCTAATTATAGAAATAAAGTGAAAATCACATTTACCTTTGCCAATATTCGAAACCCTCGCCGCGCGCTTGTCAGACCGATTACTAACCCCTACGCCGTGCGACCGATAAGTTAACGTACATCTCATAATTCTCATAAGCTAAATCTATATGATGAGGGAGTCTGACGGTGTATTATTTACATAATTTATGTTATTTAATATTGTGTTTTGATGAAAATGATCTATTTGTTACAAATCCTTATTAATTAAAAAAAAAAAAGTAAAAGTAAAGTTCGTATAGTACTTTAGACTTTGTAAATCGTTCTGTATCTTTTTAATGTCATATTATAAATTCTAATGTTTAAAATTATCAATATCAAAAATTCAACTGTAAATTATTATAATTTAATATTTTTTTAGACCATATCAATTTTGACGATTTACAATTGTTTTGTCTAAATAATAAATTGTGACAGGGAAAACTGAGCTTCCCATGGTCGTTATCGACCACCTTCTTGACGCCACGATAAGTAAGGGCTTTCCCTTACCGTTCGATTTTTGACAAGTAGTTCAGACTTGTCACCGGGCGTGCAAATCGAAAGTCCTCACTGCGGTCCCCGAAAACGAAGCGGGGTTGACAATAGGAAAGTTCGAGAACTTGGAGTTGAGGGTTATAAAAGAGCCGGCAAAAGAAATCGAGGCTTTTTGAGCCAGGCTTTTGAGCCAGTGACGCTTTGAGACAGTGAGGCTTTTGGCAAAACAATGAGTCAGTGTAATGCTGTGTAATAAATTCTGTCATCGAGATTTGGGACCATCAAGAAGGAAGTCAATGTACGATCCGGAATTGGGAACCCTTTACTTGGAGTCAGATAGTTCACTGGAGACGAGAGAGAGACCAACCAGCCACTGATTTCGCCAGTTTCCACCAGGACATCACTCAAGGTTTGGAGAATTAGAAAAGTTAAGTCAGGTAATATTATTACAATTATTTCAGGCCAAGCTTGAATTTATAAATTGAGAGGACGAATTAACTGTAATAAAATTTTGTCAATTAATGATCGCTATTGTCTCAGATGTCACTTTTAAATTAGCAGATTCTTTTGTACGTAAATTATTCATCAATGTTAATTATTTAATTTGTTACAAGCCCTTTAGTTATGGGAAATTATTTAGTTAAGATTATTTTTATCAAGTTTAAAATAGTAGAAGCAATTGTGTAATTTAGATAATCAAGGTCATTCTGGAATATATGTAGTTTGAATATTTGATGAGGCTTGTTAAATTTGTAGAATTTGAAATTTGGAATTTTGTGAAATAAATTCTAGGCCGTTGGGCTGAATTTCATTAATTTAGTAAATTAATTTAATGGAAAAATTGTTTAATGAATTGAATAGAATAGTGAGTTAATAGAATAAATTAAATTTAGTTGATAAATTTTGGTAATGAATTAAATTGTAGTGAATTTGATATTTTGTATTAAAGAATTGTTAAGCGTAAAATTCCAGGAATTTAGATAATTAGTAATTCGGAGAAAATTGAGTAATTAGAGAAAAATGTGTATTAAGTTAGCGTCCGGTGGACGATTGGTTGTATGGAATTTAGTGAGTTATTTAGAAACGTTGTATAGACGCCCGAGTCGGGGGTACAACGGATTAAGTTAGGAAACCGCTTCGTAGACACCCGAGTCGGGATTAGGTTTTAACTGGTATTCCGTCAGGTTGATGAGGTAATTTTGGTATTTTATGGTATTCCGTCAGGTTGACGAGGAAATTTATAGTATTTTAAGGTATTCCGTCGGAGTGACGAGGTATAGAGAAAATTGATAATTAGATAGTTGTAAGAATAATTGGCAAGGGCCAGCGTAGGTGAGAGGTTTTCAAAATTAAGTTAGTTTATAAGTTAAGTTGTTAAGTTTTGTAATATAATTGAATAAATCAATTTAATTGTTATAAATAATTTTTCTCAGTATTATTTACAGCCCTCTCGGATTTCTCACGACCCTGTCTTTCCCCTCTCATGCTTCCCCGGTTTCTGGGACACCGTGTCTAAAATCCCAGTGGCGTCCTTTCTAAGGAGGAAAGGGGTGACCAACTGGACCTGGGCGAAACACCCTGGTTACAAAGTTTTCAATGTTAGCATTTGCTATTGAATATTCGTTAAGCAATAAATATTAACTGTTCCAAATTCTATTACTTAATGATTAATTAAGTTTGGATTTCCCATTAAATGGCCAAAGTTAGGTTGCCTAATTCTGGCTCAAGTCTGGGTTGCCATTCAACGGCCAAGGCTAGGCTTCCCAGTCTTGGCTAACGCTAGGATAATCATTGAGTCGGCCAAAGTTAGGTTGCTCAGTCCTAGCCCAGGACTGGGTCGTCATTGAATGGCCATGGCTGGGGGACCCATTTCTAGTCCAAGCTCGGGTAATCATTAGGTTAACCAAGGCTAGGTTGTCCAGTTCTGGCCGAAGTCTAGGTTGCCATGTCACAATGTCACGTGAATATAGAAACTTCAAAACCTAAGTTAACTTGACTGTACGTTTGGCCAAAACTGGGTTATTCAATCTAGGCCCATGTTCGGGTTATCATTCATCCGCTAAGGTTGGGTCATTCAGTCCTTGTCCATGTTAGAGTTACCACCCTTGTGGAAATAATTCTCTGAAAAAACTCTTGAAAAGTCTTTATAACTCTGAATAAGACTTTTCGAAAGTCTTCACATCCCTAACTAAGTAAAGGAAAGACTTAATAAGTCTTCAAAACTCTGCGATACTCTTCAAAAATCAAATTTTCCCTGCAATTTCGGAATTTCTCAAAGAGTTATTAAGACTTGATAAGACTTGTTCAGTTTTACAGGAAAAGAAGAAAATATTTCTTTTCAAAAAAATTACTTATCAGAATTAAATAAAACTATAAAAAAGAATTAATGCATGTTTTAAAAAAATTTTTTTTAAATAATATTTTCATCACGAAAATACTTTGATGGGCATCGAATCACTCATAGTTGAGCAAGTCAAAATATCAACAGCAAATGAAGTGCACTTGCTGTTGGAAACAGATATTACTCAAAGAGTAAATCCAATCGGTATTTAATTTGGACTATCAAATATTAAAGTCAACTTTCTAGATAGGAGAGAATTTTCTATCCACACGCCATCTGCTGGAATTAATTGATACCTAACATATTTTAGTTTACGAATTTACAGTTAGAATCTTTGAGTGTTCTTAGTTTCTAATAGGTGGCATGTGGTTAAAAAATTCTTTCCTCTTGTTCTAAATAATTATTGTTATATTATTAAGACCATGACAATAAATTAATTAGGAATTTTAATCTATTTAATACTTTAATACAGAGTTAAAATTTGCAATCGGAAATTGAAACTGAATGTTCGTTAAGTCTTTTGGAATTTGATTGCTAATTTGGAATTATCGTTTCACCAATTACTAATGATTGAATTGTCACGGGGCTCCTTCATTACCCGTTGAAGGTCCTCACCCTAGCCGCGGTTAGTTATCGACGGATCACAGAGCGCTGTGGTCTAGGATGCTCGCACAGTAGAAATAAAATTTACATAAGTTCCGGGGCCTAGAAGATAAGTGTTCCGCGGGTGGGGATAATCCCACACGAGGGACGAGTGAAGTTGCCGAACGGAAAAGCGACATTGTGAAGCCGGAGCCCGAGTAACTAACACGAAATTTTGGAATTATCAGGTAAATATTAATATTCCTCTGAGATTCCTGTGGAACCTTCAGAGCGATTATTTTTAAATTGTAAAATTGATAATTACTGCTAGGCATTTAGCCAGCCTAATTATCCAATAAAACCATTCTAACTATCCTGAATTTCCAGATAAAACATTGCTAAATATCTCGAGCTGCGACGCAGTGAACCCGAGTACCGAGAACACCGTGATTTTGGCTGACAAGGTTACCTCTATTAGAAGTCAACGAGAACAACAAAGAGAGCCAAACACAAGAGAAGAAATCGTCAAAAGTTCTCAGGTACAAAGTAAAGTTTAACCTCGGAAAATTATTGCGTCGTCCCCGGAAACTCTAGGCACAGGCCAGGTTCCTCCTTCCAATCACCCTACTTGATTAGTTAATAAATTATTCGAATTCAAATAAAGTATTTAAAGTTATAAGTCGAAGTTAAAATTAGTTAAAATAAGATTTGAACAAATAGAAAATTTAATAAGTAGAAAAATTTCAAATTTAAAAATAAAAGAGGTAAAAAATTTAGAATTGATATTATTATAAAATTGGTCAAATAAATTTAAATTAAAATTTACAAATCAGAAATTTTGATATCGACAATTTTGAGTTAACTGTGTCATTTATGTAAGCAAAATTCTGCCGATTAAATTTACCCTAAATTAGAAATTAAAAGAAAACTAAAGGGAATTGAAATTAGAAAATTGTCAAAAATTTTAGAACAAAATTACCATAGACACAAATTCCTTAAATTAGAATATTAAAATTGTTAAGTAGTAAATTAATTTATAAAACAAAATTTACAAGAGTAAAATTATCAATAAAAGAAAATTTGTTCAATAAACTTCGATAAATAAATTTGTCAAATTCCAGTACGATGATTTCAAAAATAATTAACATAAAATTTAGCCTTGGGAAATTTTTACCAAGTTGAAGACGAAGTCTCAAATCTTGACTGGAATTCAAAATAGACATAAGCCGATTATTCAGGCAGTTTGAATTCGAGTAAATTTTAATTAATCTAACATTTTGGTTGAACAAAACGCTACTGTGATATTAATAACTAAGCAACCAGAATTTAAATAAAATTATTTATCAAAGTCAAGTTAGGGACCGGGAGATTTGATTCCCAGGAAGTTATGTTGTAAAAAGTATTTTGGATTTTTAAATAATTGTAAATTAGAGTCAAGTATGTAATTGGATAAAAATTGTTTTATTGAGAATCGTGTGTGTGTGTGTGTGTGTTGAAAACATTTTACAGTATATACTCCTCGTTCACGGGCTGTCGAGGAGGTTAGGATTAGCAGGTTGTCGACTAGTGTCACGGTATCCTCCTCTGTCCTAGTCGACTTCAGGTTCCTTAGTCCCGTAGTGAGGGTCCTGTGGACAGCGAAAGGGCTAAGGACGGTATGAACCTTGGGCAGGGGTCCGGGCGACCACCCAGGGCATATCTAGAGTCTTAGAGCTTCTTTAGATAAAATCAATTACGATTAATTTTGTTAAAATAAAATTTATAAAATAAAATCATACAAGTGTGGGTTATGTGTGTGAAGATTAGTGTGGGTCATGTGTGATAGAGAGTGTTAATAGCGTTAAGTTGGTCCTGGTTAGCCGTTAGTTAGGCTAGACGATCTCTGTCACAATGTTGTCTTTGTGCAGAGTAACTAAATAGTTCTGGTTAGCCGCTAGTTAGGCTAGACGGTCTCTGTCGCACTGCAGTCTTTGCGCAGAGAGACTCGTTGGTTCTGGTTAGCCGTTAGTTAGGCTATAGTTTATAAGTTTCAATTAATTATAGTGTGAGTGTGTGAGTGAAATTTAATTAATCTTGATAAGTACTTATTTTGTTAATTTTTATTGTTAATAAATATCGATATATTGTTAATTAAATTTTTATTATTCAGCAGCACCTTCCTCCACTCTCTCCACCCTAAGATAAGGATTTCTCAACTCTGGACCGGTTCCAGGAATCGTGATTAAAAATCCTGGTGGCGCCCTAATAATTATATTGTATGTTAGCTTCGTTAGTTTATTTATAAAATTGATTAGGGGCCAACCTGAGCAGATAAAACTGTTACAACCTTCTTCACAAGATGATGAAATGGTAGGAAGAGGAGAAGAAGTCCATGAGAGAAAAAATTGGTGGGTTAGTGGAAAGAATCAATAATCTTGAGAAGGACAATAGGTCGGCAGAAGTTGAAAAGCGAGGAAATGATCAGAACTATGAAAAGTGACTAGATAATGAGAGAAGGCTACAAAAACTAGAATGGGAAGTGGAAAAAAGAGAGAGGCAAGAAGAAAAAATTTGATAGTTAAGGGAATTTCATTGAAGGAAAGTGTGGATTGGAAAGGCCAAATAGAGAAAATTTGAAATAAGATGGAGGTCGTGGGAGAAAAAAAAACAAAAGGATTGGTGGTGTAGACAAGGAAAGAAAAGGTCTGGTTTTGGTGAAACTCAAAGGGTTGGACAAGAAAAGAGAGATAATGACAGTTAAAAACAAGTTAAAAGAGGCAAGTTATCGAATAGAAGATGACTTGACATTCGAGGAAAGGAAGATAAGGAGAACCATTCTTCAAGAGGCTGCGAAAGAAAGAAACAACGGTAATAACGTGAAAGTCGGCTACATGAAAATGTGGGTAAACGAATCATTGAGGTTATGGGATGAGGTAAAAGGAGGTTGGAAAAATTTACAGGGAATCGAGTAAAAAGGGGGGGGGGTGAGAGGGAAAAGGGTGGGGAAGTCGGTAAAATGAAGGAAATAGGACCCAGAGGCAAAGAATATTCTTTCTAGATCTGTTTCTTCAATGTAACAGGGATAAAGAATAAGGAAGAGCTTTTTTGGTTATGGTTAAGGAATTGGGATATCGTTGTTCTGTTAGAGACATGAGTAAACAACAAGAAATGATTGGAGATAAGGGAGTCATGAAAAAAGGACTTTAGCTGGGACATTCAGGAAGCTGTAATACCTAAAGAGAGAGGCAGAGCGAGTGGGGATGTGTTGGTTGGAGTAAAGGATGGCTTAGAAATAGGTAAGAAGGGAAAATGGGATGCTGATGGCTGGGTGGAAAGTGAAATCAAGTTAGGAGATAAACGGTGGTGGGTGGTAGGAATGTATATCGATGGGGACTTAAGCTTGAAGAAAGAGCTTTTGAGCAGATGGTTGAATGAGACTTGGAACAAAGATGTAAATGCTAGGACAAGTTCTATAGGTGGCCTCAATGCGGATGGGGATGGGATAGAAGGTAACTCAAGGAAGTCGAAGGATAAAGTTATTAACAAGGAAGGAAAAGAATTATGTAAATATTTGGAAGAGAGAGGCTGGAGAATTCTGAATGAGTGCATAGAAGGGGATGAAAAAGGGGAATGGACATTTATTGAGGAATAAGAATGCTCAGTAATTGACGTGGTACTGGGAAATGAGTGAGTCTAGGATAGGATACAGGAACTGAAAGTGGTTGAAAGAACCGAATCTGACCATTTACCTGTAGTGGTGGTGAAAGCTACGGGTAAAAAAAGAAAAAAGGAAGATACGGTGTCAGGAAGAGGAGGGGTCAGAGGAATATGGACTAAAGAAGAGGTGATAAAGAAGAAAAATAGTGCTGGAAGTAAACAGGGTTGGTGGGACGAGGAGTGCAGAAAGGAAAAAATCATTTTAGGAAAACCACTTAGAGATTTTAGGAATCGTCGAGTGAAGAATACTGTAGGCTGAAGAAATGCTATAGGAGACTATGCGAAAAGAAGAAAAAACAAGATAGGAAGAAATGGGAAGAGCAGGTTAATAACGCAACTATAGAGGAGCAGATATGGAAGATCGTTAATGAAGGCAGAAAATGAGAGAAGGACTGAATAAGAGGATTAAGTTAGAATTGTGGGATTGTTATTTCAAACAGAGCTTCGGTGGTGTCGAAGAGAGGAGCAGGTGGGAAGGATCGCCTTGGACTAAAAATAAATGGATTATAATTTATTTAATAAACTATCGGACTCGACAAATAGGATTAATTCAAGATACGAAGAACTCTTGGAATTAAATAATTATTGTTGTAATATTAATAACACGGCAGTAATTTAGTAAATAGGAAAATTTTAATTAGGAATTAAGGAACGTTAATTAGGAAATAAGAATGGAATCATTTTATTAGTTGAAAATAATTTATTGTATTATTGTTATTATGGAATTTATAAATAGTGTGGTTGTGTGCGTGTAAAGAGTCTACCTGGGTTTCATGGTATACTCCTCTGGCTTCGGGGTTGTGACAGGGAAAACTGAACTTCCCATGGTCGTTATCGACCACTTTATTGACGCCACGATAAATGAGGGTTTTCCCTTACCGTACGATTTTTGACAAGTAATTCAGACTTGTCACCGGGCGTGCAAATCGAAAGTCCCCACTGCTGTCCCCAAAAACGAAGCGGGGTTGACAATAGGAAAGTTCGAGAACTCGGAGTCAAGGGTTATAAAAGATCCGACAAAAGAAACATAGAGGCTTTTTGAGCCAGCCCTTGGAACAAGTAACACCTTTTGAGCCAGGCTTTTGAGCCAGTGAGGCTTTTGGCAAAACAGTGAGTCAGTGTAGTGCTGTGTAGTAAATTCTGTCATTAAGATTTAGGACCATCCAGAAGGAAGTCAATGTACGATCCGGAATTGGGAACCCTTTACTTGGAGTCAGATAGTTCATTGAAAACGAGAGAGAGACCAACCAGCCGCTGATTTCGCCAGTTTCCACCAGGACATCACTCAACGTTTGGAGAGTTGTAAAAGTTAAGTCAGGTATTATTATTACAATTATTTCAGGCCATGCTTGAATTTGAAAATTGAGAGGCCGAATTAACTGTAATAAAATTTTGTCAATTAATGATCGCTATTGTCTCAGATGTCACTTTTAATTTAGTAGATTCTTTTATAAGTAAATTATTCATAAACGACAATTAATTAGTTTGTTACAAGTCCTTTAGTTATGGGAAATTATTTAGTTAAAATTAATTGATTAAGTTGAAATAGTAGAAGCATTTGTGTAATTTTGATAGTCAAGGTCACTTTGGAAAATATGTAAGTTGAATATTTAATGAGGCTTGTTAAATTTGTAGAATTTGAAATTTGAAAATTTTATTCTAGGCCGTTGGGTTGAATTTAATTAATTTAGTAAATTTAGTGAATTAATCTATTGAGAAAATTGTTAATGAATTTAGTTGAGAAATTTTGGTAATGAATTAAATTAGTGAATTTGGTATTTTGTATTAAAGAAATGTTAAGCGTAAAATTTCAAGAATTTAGAGAATTAGTAATTCGGATAAAGTGTGTATTGAGTTAGCGTCCGGTGGACGATTTTGTATGGAATTAGTGAATCATTTAGAAACGTTGTATAGACGCCCGAGTCGGGGGTACAACGGATTAAGCTAGGAAACCACTGCGTAGACGCCCGAGTCGGGGGCGCAGTCGGGAATAGGTTTTAACTGGTATTCCGTCAGGTTGACGAGGTAATTAATTGGTATTTTATGGTATTCCGTCAGGTTGACGAGGAAATTAAGATATTGAGATATTCCGTCGGAGTGACGAGGTTAAGAAAATTAGTTTAAGTTGTAAGAATAAATTGGCAAGGGCCAACGTAGGTGAAAGGTTCTCACAATTAAGTTAGTTATAATAAAATTGTTAAGTTTGTAAATTGATTGAATAAATCACTTTAATTGTTATAAATAATTTTTTTCTCAGTTTTATTTACAGCCTTTTTCGGACTTCTCACGACCCTGTCTTTTCCCTCTCATGCTTCCCCTGTTTCTGGGACACCGTGTCTAAAATCCCAGTGGTGCCCTTTCTAAAGAGGAAAGGGGTAGCTAACTGGACCTGGGCAAAACCCCACGGTTACAGGGTAGATCTCTTAGAGTAACGTGAGGGTCCGTGGGACAGCGTGCGCTGTGTGGACAGCGTGTGTAGTAACGTGAAGGTCCAGCACAGTGACGTGAGGGTCCGTGGGACAACGTGAAATAAGTTATAGTAGCATGAGGGTCCGGTGGACAGCGCGAAGTCGATAGAGTAGCATGAGGGTCTAGTGGACAGCAGCCACACAGCGACGTGAGAGTCAGCTAGACAGCGCGAAATATCACGGAATGAGAGTTGTGTGTGAATGAGATTATCCTATGAATTTTTATAAATTGTTATATTGACCTTTATCTCAATTGTAAAAAGGATTCGATAAATATATAATTTTGTAAAACGAATTTCTGTGTTTAAGTTTTGGTTCCTTTCAGCAATCTCTCACGACCCTGATCTATTACTCCATGTTCTGGTCCAGTTCTGGATACTGAGTCCAAAAATCCAGTGGCGCTCTTAATAAATAAAAGAGGCGACCAACGAGCAAATGACATTCCGTCTCACATTATAATTCAACGGTGCTAAGTTAAGTAGCCATTTGAGATACCAAATCCTGCTAAGTCAAAACAAGTATATTTAAGAAGAATCAATCGAATAATGAATTTTTTCTCAATTTACTCAATTTGTAGACTGAAATTTCTTTCTATTGGTCTACTGGAAAATTTTTTTAATTTTTGTCGATAATTTTCTCTTTTATTTTTTGGACTAAATTAATTTTTGAAAAGTTCAGAATTAATTTTTATTAGATAATAATTAATTTTTATTAGATAATCTGTGCAATAGTATCTACATTATGTTGATTTCGCGAACTATTAAAATCATGACAAAGGAAATAGTTGCAAAGAGTGCAAAGAAATGTTTCGATCGTAAAGCACTTTTTAATGATTCGGAGTGTAAGTCGTACAAAAAGATTCTGTTATCAACCAACGTAATGTTTGTTATATTTTAAATACATGCGATTACTGATTTTATTTTTAATTTCTTGTTTATTTTTATAACCACGAGTTCTCGTTGTGCAATAAATATTCGCGAAATTTTACTTAACAGTTATCAAAGCCGGGTTGCCGTTTGGTCTCGGAGTATACATGGAGATCATGTCAAATTGGGGAGAGAAATTAAAGCAGAGAACCTCTAACTAGGTATGGTAATCCCCTGACAAAGAGTACAATGTTCTGCGCCAGAATGAAAGAAACTTAGCCTTTTGGCATCGGTTTTATAGTCATACAACTAGCTCACACCTAGAGCGGGAAATCCTAATCTATCCTAGTAGCAATGGAATTGAGCAAGATACTTGGAGAAGCACTTTGTAAAGAATTGGACAATTCTTGACCAAGACACTTGATCAAGATTCTTTATCCAGACTGGCGGCAGATTTGAGCCAGTCTGCGACCAGAATTTGACCAGATTCTCGGCTCACAGTCCTGACATAGACTTGCGCGAGAAACGCAAAAAGATGAATGAAAATACATTTGGTTTTAGCCTATTATTCACAAAATCAGTTTTTTTTTAACTGATTTCATCAGCTTTTGTGAAAAATCAATTCGGCTTGCTACGATATGCGAGAATTTGAATTATCGCAAGAAATAGTAAAATATTTATATACATAATAATTAGTGCCATTTTATGGCTAATTTGAATACTGGACTGCTTAAAATATTTAAAAAAAAAAACTAGATTCATTTTCTACAGAAAACTCACTTCTCGACTACAGTGTTGTACAACTAATGTAGAATGAGAACCTCTACTCTATAAGATAGTCCCAAAGTTTAGCAATAGATGGCCCCAGATTTCTGGTCAAATTCTGACTAGAGTCTGGCTCAAGTCTTGACCAACAATCTTGGTCAAGAATCTGGACAGATTTGTGATCTGAAATCTGTCTGAAGTATCTTGATCCATGCTGCAGTCTATAGTAGGATTTTATGTATCCTATCGTAGGAAATTCGATGAAGAAAAAATTAAAAATGTATTGAAAATATTTATTTAAAACAATGTCACAATTTTTGATTTTATAACATTTTCTCGATTATTTTGTCGATATTCAAAAGCAAATTGATTTCGTTTAGTCTTAATACCCAGCTCGTTATAAAGTAGAGAAAGAAAATACGTGGTACTTTTAATTCTACTAAAAGCTTCAATTTTCTGAAAATAGTTTTTAGCTTTCAGAAGATATTCAATCGCATCTTGCAAGATTAATTTACGTTTTTTTGAATCAGGTGGAGCTGTCGCTACTAGACATTGAGCATTTAATGTAAATGCCCACCCTCGATCAAAACAACTACCGTGAGCTAAAATTTTTTCCATGGCTTCATTAATTAAAACTAATGCTTGATTTGGCATTCCAATCATCAACTATAAAAACAAGAAAATATATTTTTTTTAAACAAAAAATACAAAAAGAAAAAAAAAGAAAAAAAAATCAATTTCAACTATTATTTAAAGCTGCCAACAGAGTATAAGATTAAAAATAAAAATTTCGTCCTACCTGGAGCGTTACGAGATTCATTTTAATTACAGATTCATAATAAGATAAGTGATATGTTTGAGCTATTTTCAAAGCTGAATTCAATAATACAAAAGTATTTACGCTGGCAAATTTTTGGTCAGATACTGCTGATAAGTTTAATATTTTACTCAAAACAATCATCAATTGTATACGATTACTGGCGGTTAAGATTGTATTTTCTTCAGTATTACTCAAGAGTTTTAATCCAGCTACATAATCACCTGTAGCAATTGTGATTTCTGCGAAGCGTAATTTACTTTCAAACGGTAATAAGCTTGACATTTGGTTCGCTATATTTTCCGCTTCACTCCATTTTTCATGTCTCATTATCTTCATAAATTCAAATAACCGTTCACTTGAGATCCATATCTTCAACAGATAAGAGTATAAAATTAAACTTTGGTAATTATTTACAAGTGAGGTCAACCTCATTTTGGGCCATAATTAGATGAAAAATTAAGATTTAAAAATTGTTTCCTTATTCTGCTTGTTTTTATGACGCATTTATAATAAAAAATGTCGTAAAAGAAAAATTAAGATTTCGATAGCTTTTTTGCCTTTAAAAATTTTAATTTTATTGTTTTTGATCTATTTTTCTTTGAAAAATACATAAAAAATGGACAATTAAAAAAAAAATTT